>NC_053397.1:176692960-178040460 GCF_905171765.1 Bufo bufo
CTGCCCCCAAAACAACTTCTCAGCGTTTCTGACTCCTTTTGAAACTATGCTGCAGCAGCATTTCAGAGTAGAACCCAATTGTTTGTAATGAGGGGGTCTGTTGGGATTTCATGCAGCCAGTGGTTGAAGTAGCATTATTGTCCTGACAGGTTCCCTCCATAGTAATTCATTCCCGAGAAATCATTGATGTTGATAGGTTTTTGGTGTGAAAAGGGCATCGTCAAAGGGTTCACTCCTTAGGCCCCTTTCACACAAGCGAGTTTTCCGCGCGGGTGCAATGTGTGACGTGAACGCATAGCACCCGCACTGAATCCTGACCCATTCATTTCAATAGGTCTGTGTACATGAGCTTTTTTTTACGCAGCAGTTCTGCAATGCGTAAAAAATGCAGCATGTTCTATATTCTGCATTTTTCACGCAGCCCTGGCCCCATAGAAGTGAATAGGGCTTCAGTGAAGCAAGTGCAGATGCAATGCGTTTTTCACTGATGGTTGCTAGGGGATGTTGTTTGTAAACCTTCAGTTTTTTTATCACGCGAGTGAAAAAAGCATCAAAACAAAACTGAACACAATTACAGACAAAACTGACTGAACTTGCTTGCAAAATGGTGCGAGTTTCACTGAATGCACCCGGACCTAATCAGTCATGCTCGTGTGAAAGGGGCCTAATTGCGTCCAGCCCAGCCTCCCCAGCCTTAGTGACAGGACGGGGCAGGGGAGATTTAGGCCCCTTTCAGACGAGTGAGTGTCACGCTGTGGACACAGCGCAGCACCCATCCTGAACTCCCAGCACTGCCGGGGTTGCATAGCACTATATTGATTTATGATGCTATGTAACCCTTAGAGGTCTAGAATGTGTTGGATAACACTGACAGCATTATGTCAGGGTTATCCAATACATTCCAGAACTGTAAGGGTTACATAGAATGATAAATCAATTTAATGATATGCGACCCCGTAATAAGTGCTGGGAGTTCAGGACGGTGCTGTGCTGTGAGTACAGTGCGCGACACTCGCTCGTATGAAAGGGGCCTTAAAGGGAACCTGTCATCAACTTTATGCTGGCAATACTAACAGCAGTATAAAGTAGAGACAGGTGAGTTGATTTCAGCGGTCTGTCAGTTAAAAGTTAAAGGGAACCTGTCACCGGGATTTTGTGTATAGAGCTGAGGACATGGGTTGCTAGATGGCCGCTAGCACATCCGCAATACCCAGTCCCCATAGCTCTGTGTGCTTTTATTGTGTCAAAAAAACGATTTGATACATATGCAAATTAACCCGAGATGTGTCCTGTACGTGAGATGAGTCAGGGACAGGACCAGAGGTCGCAATAACGCCTGTACAAGCGTCAGACGCGTCTTCAGGCGATTTTACTCCTTAAAAAAAGTCTAAGGCGTACCAATACGCCTTAGACTTTCCCTGCCTTTCATCAGCGCAGTGAGCGGCACGGGCAGCGCAGCGATGCCGCCTGTGCCTGAAATGACCAATAACAAAGCTCCTTGCAGCAAGGAGCTTTGTTATTGGTCGGATTGAGCGGGCAGCCGGACCATTCGGCACACTGCTCTGAAGTGAGGAGGAGGAGTCCTGCAGCGGCGCGAGATTCTCACCGGGTGGCGCCTGGCGGCGTAAGCGGTCTTAGGCTGTGGGTCGCTTCCTCCATGTGCTTACGGCGTCCTCTCCAGTGAAGAATGTGCGCCCAAACTCATAGCAACTAGATACCAACAGACTCCCCCCAGGGCACTATGTGCCGGAGCATGCTTTCCCTGGTCGGATGAATAAAATGATCGGGTCCGTGCCAGGCCAGTCGGGCGCAGCGCATGTTGACATGGAAACTGGGGGGGCTGATGGTGATGTGTTGGGCTATGAGTTTGGGCGCACGTTCTTCACTGGAGAGGACGCGGTGAGCACATGGAGAAAGTGACCCGCAGCCCGACCGTCCAGAACATGAAGTGAATGTGACTATTGCAAGACTAATGATTGGTGAGCACATTAAATGCATTTCTCCCAATTGGACGGCACAATATGTGATTGGTGCAATGTTATGTGTCCTGCTGGGATCTAAGAGGGCTTACATTTTTAGGGAGACTCCAGAGAAACCAAGGAGGGTTGGCAAATAGGCAATAGACTGTCCCAGATATAGGGGCCGCCATTTTGCCTCCATTAGGTCTCATGTACACGACTGTATCCATTTTGAGGTCTGCAAATCGCAGATCCACAAAATATGGACATCCGTGTGCTATCCACATCTCCATGCTGCAAAAGATAGAGCATCTCCTATTCTGGCGGACCCACTTAAAATCAATGGGTCCACAAGAAAATGCGGATTGCACACGGACCGCATCCGTGATTTGCATACCGCAAAATGGATACAGTCGTGTGCTTCAGACCTTATAGTGAAAGCCACAGTGCTCATAGATGTAAAGTACAGAGACGCCAAGTACACTATACTGTGCAATAGTCCAATATACCGTGTATAAGACTGTCCTATAACTGACCCCTGTGCATTCGTCCCAGACCGCCACCCACTGCTCCCTGCCACAACCACCAGACCTCCCAGACCGCCAGCCACTGCTCCCTGCCACAACCACCAGACGTCCCAGACCGCCAGCCACGCTCCCTGCCACAACCACCAGACGTCCCAGACTGCCAGCCACTGCTCCCTGCCACAACCACCAGACGTCCCAGACCGCCAGCCACGCTCCCTGCCACAACCACCAGACGTCCCAGACCGCCAGCCACTGCTCCCTGCCACAACCACCATACGTCCCAGACCGCCAGCCACTGCTCCCTGCTACAACCACCATACGTCCCAGACCGCCAGCCACTGCTCCCTGCTACAACCACCAGACGTCCTAGACCGCCAGCCACAACCACCAGACGTCCCAGACCGCCAGCCACTGCTCCCTGCCACAACCACCAGACATCCCTGTTCAATTCTTATTGCATTGTGTTTTGCACAGTCTACCGCGCTGATCTCTACGTGACAGATTTGGTGCTTCAAGAAAGGTAGGGATTCAGTCTTCTGAGAGATAAAATTAAAAAAGGTCAAAATTAGCTATTTGTGCATGGAAGACATTATAGAGGAGACTGGTAATGGTTTCCTTGCCGAAATAGCAACATCTTAACATTATTTAGGCCTGTGTATTATATATATGAATTACCGCAAATTACGTACTCCTCCTCGACTAAAAATACTCCTCAAAAATGATCAGAGGAGTATTTTTACTCTTCCGGAAAAAATGTAGCGCGACCTCTGGACAGGACTCATCTCAGGTTAATTTGCATATGTATCAAATCGGTTTTTTGACACTATAAAAGCACACAGAGCTATGGGGACTGGACATTGCGGATGTGCTAGCGGCCATCTAGCAACCCATGTCCTCAGCTCTATACACAAAATCCCGGTGACAGGCTCCCTTTAAAAGTAAGTGGTTGCAATCATTGCAGACTGGGCCTGGAAAAGAGTCATGGTTATTCATAAATTCCTGCTCTCCCGCCCACCCGCTGATGACTGACCGTCTTCTACCTCGTTTTCTCCCTTTCTGGCTAGGAGAGAACTGCCAATCATCAGCAGATGGGCGAGAGAGCAGGAGACTATGAATAACCAGGACTCTTCTCAAGAAGATTTGACTCTGTTCAAGGCCTGGGCTGCAATGATTATGATTCTGGTTCTCGGCAACCACTTACTTTTAGCTCATGAGTGACACACCGCTGACATCAGCATTTCTGTCACTATTTTATGCTGCCCTCAGTGACATCAGCATAAAGTTGATGACAGGTTCCCTTTAATCTCACTTGGTCCTGTGTTCTCGCATGTGCGGCGGAGCTTTGGGGATCAACACGCTTGCTAGGGCTGCGTAGTAAGGAGCAGAGCCTTTGGTGCGATGAAATGCAATGGTGATGTCCTAATCGCACCAAACCGCTCAATTGCATATAAAAGAAAAATCACTGATTTATCAGGAATGCAGGCATGGATTGGGGGGAAAAGCGGTGGTATCAGGAGACAAAAGCACGCCTGGCACCTGATTTGTATTACTATGGAGGTATTTCATGACGGAACCCTTTAACCTTGAGGTGTTACTGAACCTTTAACTGAAATAAAGACAATGACCTCCCACGCACCTTTTCGTGGGATTTTCTCTGTTCCTGGTCATAGGGATGAAGTACTTGCAGACTGCAGATTTCACACACATCTCCATGGATATAGACACAGCTTTCCCCATAGTGACATGTCCCAGCAGCTGCATAGGGACAAAGCTGGTATGGGTCTTCATAAGGGGCGGCTGTTTCCACGTCTTCTAATCCAGTACAGATGGCTTCAAGGTAAGAATGTGGCTTTACTAACTCATCGCCGCCTTGTGCTTCGCTGCAAGATTGTGGGTTGTCAACTGGATCGACTCTGTTTTTGTCGTCTGTCTGTCCACATAGATCTAGTGAGAAAAAAAAAAACAAGATACAGCAAATATCAGACCACGATCTTCCCATCAACTGGAAGAAAAAAATGTGGGTTTTAGGAGAAAAGGCTCAGAATCCGGCAGGGCAGAGATCTCTTCATGGACTGAGGGTTTCGCTATCGCCCAATGTAAGGGCTTATGAATAAGAATGTGTGCGGCCTGTGCCCGTATTGCTGTCTGCAATATATCAGCAGCGGACGTGTGCGTTCCATATCACGGATGAAGACCTATTCAAGTGAATCGGCAAAATAAGGAGTGGAGCAGAAGCCCACAGAAGTACTACGGAGCGCTTTTGTGGGATTTCAGTCCGTACTTTGCGGTGTGGACTGATTCTTGTGGATCGCGGACACATTCAAGTGAATGGGTCCACATCCACAAACAACAGGCACGCAGCTAATGCCCCTGCCTTGCGCACCGCAATTTGCGTTCGGGTGCTTGAACCATAAGCCAGATCCGTTCCTGGCCTTACACAATCCGGTGCCGGGAAAGTGTATGAACAAACTTTCCTCAGCAACATCGCTGCTCACTGGAGGTTCCAGAACAGGGATCAGAGACGGCAGGACTGGTTCCATTTCAAAAGGGACTTGTCGGGATGAGACTACCCCTTTAATGAGATGCTGCTTACTATAAACTACTGTACGTACCACGATCTCTCAAAACAATGGACTTCTTCTCACGCTTCTGTGGGGTGCCCTTGGTGACAACCGGAGGAGTTTCCACTGCAGATGCTGACATGGGAGGGGCGTCCGCCATGGCTGCTGGGACATCTTGAGGATAAGTAACTAAAGGGCTTGAAGGCTTGACGTGATCATATCTGTAAAAGACAATTATATATATGTAGCGTCCACGCAGAAGACAGATTTCACCATGGCCACTGGAAATTTTAATAAATACGTTGCTCTTTTAACCCCTTAGTGACCAGACTCTTTTGGGCCTTACTGACCAAGCATTTTCTTCCTTTTTTTTTTCATCGTCGCGTTCCAAGAGCTATAACTTTTTTATTTTTCCGTCTATATAGCTTTAGGAGGACTTGTTATTTGCGGGAAAAGGTGTAGTTTTTAATGGCGCCATTTTGGGGTACACAACATTTTGATTAACTTTTATTAACTCTTTCTGGGAGGGAGATGGGGAAAAAAAAGCAATACTGCCACTGCGTTTTTACGTTATAAATTTTACGGCGTTCATTTTTCGGTATAAATAACATCTTTATTCTCTGGGTCAGTACAATTACAGTGATACCAAATACATATAGTTTTTTTTTTTTTTTTTACATTTTACTACTTTTTTGCAATAAAACTCTATAGTGCATTGCACTATCCCTATAGTGCATTGCATTTTAATGGCAATGCTATTCTAACATTGACCAGCAGGCTGTGCCAGAGAGGCGCAGCCTGCTGGAAATTACTCAAGGCTGGTCTGGGGCCTACATCAGACCCCAGGCAGCTTTCACACGCATCGGCACCCTGCGATCGCATTTGCGGGGTGCCGATGGGAGACAGAGGGAGTCTGCTCCCTCTGTCAGCACTTTACATGCGGCGGACGCCATTGCCCGCGGCATGTAAAGTGTTAAACAGCCCGGATGGGCACTCCCGCCGGTCCAGGCTGCGAGAGCCGGGTCCCCGCTGTATAGGGGACCAGTGCAGCGCTTAGACTGGGCCGCCATAAAAAAGCAGCAGCCCAGCCTAAGGCCCCTTAGTGGCCGCCGTAAAAACACGTATGGGTGGTCACTAAGGGGTTACAGGGGTTGTGCCAAGTTTAGAAGTTATCCCCACCAATCCTGAGAATGGGGATCTCATTCACCTGATCTAATAGAGCTGCAAGTCAAGCATGCGTTCTGCTCTATGGGACCGCCGGAAATAGCAGAGCGCTGTACTTCAGTATCTCCGGCATTTCCCTAGAGAATGAATAGGGTGGCCTTCTTCTTAACTTGCCATCAGATCAGGGGAACAGAACCCCCTTTCTTGGCATCTGTGGGGGTCCCAACGATCTGACCCCATTTGATCAGTTATCCCCTATTCCGAGGGTAGGGGATAACTTCAAAACTTACCACGACCCCTTTAATATTTTCTCAACTGCGGCCCCAAAGTTAGTGCTTTACTTTTACTTCAACTTACCACAAAAAAAAAAAAAAAAAAAGAAGAAGGTATAACAAGCTCCATACCTACAGCGGGATCCGTAGGCGCACTGTCCTTTTTGGTAGAATCGGCAGATTGAAGACGGTTTACTGTTTGCCATGTCATGTGAGAACAGACAGCGGTTTCCTTCCCGACACACGCCATGTATGAAATACCTGAAAAAACAGAGGAGCAAAAATGAAATGGAGTGTGACGTGCACTAAGAGAAAATGCTAAAAATGGAGCTGGCCTTTGTGATCATACATTATGGTCTGACACACTGCTTTAAAGGGGTTTTCTCATCTGATACAATGCGGGCACATCGCTAGGATACGCCCCGACTATATCAAGAACGGAGTGGGCCAATGTGTTGGCTGGAGGACTCCCGTCCGGCCACCACCAAGCTCTCTCTCTATAAAAGTGAAAGGGAGCGCACCGCCCACCGCTTCCATTCACTTCTATGGCACAGATGTAAATAGCCGAGCCAGCGCTTGGTTATTTTCGGCCGCCCCATAGAAATAACTGGAGGGCAGCTGCCCATGCTTAGTGCGCCGCCCACTACTTTCAGAGCTCCGTTTAGGAGATAGGCCCCTAGCGATATGCCCCCATTGTCTGAGATGGGAAAACCCCTTTAAGGGGTTGAATCCCCAAAATATTAAAAGAAGCCGTACCCTCCAGAATCCCCTTCCAATGATCATCAGGTCTCATCTGGATACACAGGTGACTGCTCTGGCCAGTGATTGGCCCAGTGGTCACACACGAAGGGCACATCTGTGTCCTATAAACACTAAGCAGCACCAGACGTGGTCTACCACCGCTCCATTCAGACTGAGGAGGAACCAGGGGTACTGTGGAACAAGGTTTAGAGACCATGGACGCATAGTCATCAGGCCTTTATAAAATATCCTCCGGATAGGTCATCAATATCAAAGTCCTGGCACCCCCGCCGACCAACTGTTCCAGGGAGTCTCTGCGCTCACCACACACAGCGCCGTACATTGTATAGTGGCAGTGCTTGGTATTGCAGCTTAGCCCCATTGACTTGAATTGGGGCTGACCTGCAACTAGGCCCCATAACATCACCGGACATCGGTCACATGGTCCAGTTGCAGCTCAGCCCCATTCACAGAGCGCCTGGCCTCTTTTAACAGCTCATCGACAGGGGGCCCAGGGTGTTGGACATCAGTGATAATTCCAGGATAAGGGCCCTTTCACACTTGCGTTCTTTTCTTCCGGCATAGAGTTCCGTCGTCGGGGCTCTATGCCGGAAGAATCCTGATCAGTTTTATCCTAATGCATTCTGAATGGAGAGAAATCCGTTCAGGATGCATCAGGATGTCTTCAGTTCTGGACCGGAACGTTTTTTGGCCGGAGAAAATACCGCAGCATGCTGCGCTTTTTGCTCCGGCCAAAAATCCTGAACACTTGCCGCAAGGCCGGATCCAGAATTAATGCCCATTGAAAGGCATTAATCCGGATCCGGCCTTAAGCTAAACGTCGTTTTGGCGCATTACCGGATCCGACGTTTAGCTTTTTCTGAATGGTTACCATGGCTCCCAGGATGCTAAAGTCCTGTTTGCCATGGAAAAGTGTAGTGGGGAGCAGTATACTTACCGTCCGTGCGGCTCCCCGGGCGCTCCAGAGTGACGTCAGGGCGCCCCACGCGCATGGGTGACGTGATCACATGGATCACGTCATCCATGCGCATGGGGCGCTCTGACGTCACTCTGGAGCGCCCAGGGAGCCGCACGGACGGTAAGTATACTGCTCCCCCGCTCCCCACTACTACTATGGCAGCCAGAACTTTAATAGCGTCCTGGCTGCCATAGTAACACTGAACGCATTTTGAAGACTGATCCGTCTTCAAATGCTTTCAGTTCACTTGCGTTTTTCCGGATCCGGCGTGTAATTCCAGCAAGTGGAGTACACGCCGGATCCGGACAACGCAAGTGTGAAAGAGCCCTAACCCGTTTACTACAAGTCACATACTAATGTATTGTGATTCTCCATATTGCCTCCTTTGCTGTCTGGATTCATTTTTCCCATCTCATCCTACACTGCTCGTTTCCATGGTTATGACCACTCTGCAATCCAGCAAATCCAGGAAAAAGTGCCGGTCTACTCCACTAGAGAGGGTGGCTCCTATTCTTATAGTGTACACACACGACCGCCATTGCTGGATTGCTGGAAAAGAGTATAATGCGATGGAAACATGAATCCAGACAGCAAAGGGAGCAATGTGGACAATCACAATACATTAGTAGCAGTGGCGTAACTACCGGGGAAGCAGCTGCTTCGGGGCCCGGGCTGCCAAGGGGGCCCGGCGTCGGCAGCGTGTGACAGTTTATTTTCAAGTTCTATCGATGTCTTAACTGTTCAGGGCCCCTTCACAGCAGCTGACCAGGCCCCCTCGCTAATATGATCTAATCTTTCTGTCTCCTAAAGTCTTCTGATGTGTCTGGGATTCGAACCCACACAACCTCCAAAGTCGGAGTGTATCAGAGGCAAAGCATTAACCCTCACAACCATAAAGGCTTCATTACAACTGACTGAAAAAAAAAAAAGAGACTTCTACTGGTATAGCTGGCTAAGTGTACAGCTATACACATGACAGCTGCCCCAACACACCCAGCACTGCTATATCTCTATATGACAGCTGTCCCAGCACACTCAGCTCTGCTATATCTCTATAAATGAGCAGCTGTCATGTGTATAGATGTACACTTAGCCAGCTATAACAGTAGAAGTCTCAAATTTTTTCAGTCAGCAGCAAGGTGTCTCCTATGGTCTAGTGGTTAGATGCTTTGCCTCTGATACAGCAGGTTGTGGGTTCGAATCCCAGCAGAAACCTTTTCTGAAATATAAGCACTGACTCCATATATGGACATAGAGGGCGGGACACAGGAAGAGGATGCATCGCATCGCAGCCTGTAAGTAGAAGTGTTTATATATATTTTTTTAATACCCGACTGTTACTGCCATGGGGGGAGCGGGGGGCACTTTATACTGGCACATGGGGGGGAGGCACCTGATACTGGCACATGGGGGGGGGGGGGGGAGAGAGGCACCTGATACTGGCACCTGGGGGGGAGGGGGGGTTGGCACCTGATACTGGCACATGGGGGGAAGCACCTGATACTGGCACCGGGGGGGGGGTTGGCACCTGATACTGGCACATTGGGGGGGGGGGGGGGAGAGGCACCTGATACTGGCACATGGGGGGGGGGGGAGAGGGGTTGGCACCTGATACTGGCACCTGGGGGGAGTTGGCACCTGATACTGGCACATGGGGGGGGGGGGGGGGGAGGCAACTGATACTGGCACCTGGGGGGGGGGGAGAGGGGTTGGCACCTGGGGGGGGGTTGGCATCTGATACTGGCACATGGGGGGGGGGGGGAGAGGCACCTGATACTGGCACATGGGGGGGGGGGGGAGAGGGGTTGGCACCTGATACTGGCACCTGGGGGGGGGGAAGGGGGGGTTGGCACCTGATACTGGCACCTGGGGGGGGGGTTGGCACCTGATACTGGCACATGGGGGGGGGGGGAGGCACCTGATACTGGCACATGGGGGGAGGCACCTGATACTGGCACCTGGGGGGGAGAGAGGCACCTGATACTGGCACATGGGGGGGAGAGGGGTTGGCACCTGATACTGGCACCTGGGGGGGAGGGGGGGTTGGCACCTGATACTGGTACATGGGGGGATGCACCTGATGCTGGCACATGGGGGGAGGCACCTTATACTGGCACCTGGGGGGGGGGGAGGGGGGGTTGGCACCCGATACTGGCACATGGGGGGGAGAGAGGCATCTGATACTGGCACATGGGGGGGAGAGGGGTTGGCACCTGATACTGGCACCTGGGGGGAAGGGGGGGTTGGCACCTGATACTGGCACCTGGGGGGGGGGGGGGGCACTTGATACTGGCACTTTTTTTGTGGGGGGGGGGAGATTGCACTATGATACTTGGACATGTGGGGGGGGGGGGAGGAGAGAGGCACTTGATACTGGCACATGATGGGGGGGCATTATGGGGGACACTAGGCCGGCAGCCTATCAGAGGCCGGACACTGAGGGGCATCTACTGGGGCACTATATATGGGGCATTTTATACTGGTACATTATGGGGGGCACTAGCAGGAAGGGGGGAGAGGAGCACTAAGGGGCATTTACTGGGGGAACTATATAGGGGTATTTTATACTGGGACATTATGGGGGCACTATGGGGACATTAGCTCAACTGGGGGCATTACAAGGGGGTATTTTTGCACTGTCACATTATAAGGAGAATTATTTCTACTGGGGGGGGTATTATGGTGGGCTTTATTACTCCCCCATGGTATGACCCCCTAGTAGCAGCACCAGCCTCTCCCTGCTCTGCGACCCCACTGCCCCTTCTCCAAATCCTTATTATGAAATCTTTCTCATTCGGATAAAGCACAACATCAGCTCCGCCGAGCCCCCGGCCAAAGTGGTGAAGTGGTGTCCGAGATCCTGAAGGGCCAAGCCAAGTAACTAAGTTTCTATGTGAAATATGTTTATGTTATACACATATAGCCTACACTGTGCCCCACAATATACAGTATACCCCTACACTGTGCCCCACAATATACAGTATACCCCTACACTGTGCCCCACAATATACAGTATACCCCTACACTGTGCCCCACAATATACAGTATACCCCTACACTGTGCCCTACAATATACAGTATACCTCTACACTGTGCCACCCAATATACAGTATACCTCTACACTGTGCCACACAATATACAGTATACCTCTACACTGCGCCACACAATATACAGTATACCTCTACACTGCGCCACACAATATACAGTATACCTCTACACTGCGCCACACAATATACAGTATACCTCTACACTGTGCCACACAATATACAGTATACCTCTACACTGTGCCACACAATATACAGTATACCTCTACACTGTGCCACCCAATATACAGTATACCTCTACAGTACACTGTGCCACACAATATACAGTATACCTCTACACTGTGCCACACAATATACAGTATACCTCTACACTGCGCCACACAATATACAGTATACCTCTACACTGCGCCACACAATATACAGTATACCTCTACACTGTGCCACCCAATATACAGTATACCTCTACACTGTGCCACACAATATACAGTATACCGCTACACTGTGCCACACAATATACAGTATACCTCTACACTGTGCCCCACAATATACAGTATACCTCTACACTGTGCCCCACAATATACAGTATACCGCTACACTGTGCCAAAGGAGTGGGGTTTACACAGGAGGAGGAAGGTGCGAAGCGCGCTGGGGGGGGGCCCTTACAAATATTTGCTGTGGGGCCCAGTCACTTCTAGTTACGCCCCTGATTAGTAGTAACTTTCTCTACATGATCAATGTAATACGGCTGCGGTTTCGCGTGCACGATATGGCAGCACATCCACGGCTCTGAGGTGAGGGTATGAGCTGGGTACAAACACATGAGTGGTCAGTAGAGGGGCACATAGGTCAGGTATGGCCTACACCCTGACCGTCTCCAGTGCAGGGTCCCTCCGCCAGTCTAGAGCCCTGTACACACATGTCGTACACACACACCCCCACACAGCGCAGAGTCCCGCCCACCGACACAACAGCACCCGGCTCCTCCGGTCAGTACACGGCGCACCCCTGCCCCCCGGACCGTCTCCTCACTCACCGGCACGTCACGTGTTTGGTGCTCATGTCTCCGACCGGACACCGGCCGCAGGCCTTCTATTGTCAAACAGCGCTCTTCAGAAGACTCCTCCCCTTTCTTCCACCTGTCCCCGCCCAACAGCTGCGGTCGCGCAATGACGTGAATAGCGGTGCAGCACAAAGGTTCTTCCGGCGAGAAACAGAGAAAGCCGTGCCTTAGTTCCGGCCCACATTACTAACTCAAAACATGACAAACATTAACCCTTTCGGGACACGGCCTAGTTTGCTTCTCGTTTTTCCTTCCAAGAGCTTGGATATACACCACAGAGGAAACATATTTTTATTAGTTTAGACATTTTTGGAGGCAGCAATGCCTGTTATGTCTATTTTTATATGGGGTGATTTGATTTTTTATTATTTTTGTTCTTTTCACATGGTTTTGAACTTGAACATGTGATCTATGGGAATCTATTTAGCATTCTGTTGCAGTCTATGGGATTTTCACTGCCTGTCTGAGAAGCGTTCCTCATGCTCAGCTTTTCAGGCATTCAGCTATGACAGACCTGGGAACTTTCTCATGACAACCAATTGGAGCCCTTCAATTTTGCTGTGGGGGCTCCGAATGTAAGCCAGATGCTGCAATCACTATTGACTGTGGCATCTGATGGGTTAAAGAGGCCCTTTCACGGGTTCGGACATTATAATATAACTCGCGGGTAGTGTAGGGCATATTACAGGGCTTACTATTTCCTGTATTTGCTTTTCCGTTTGCCCGCCTGGTATGTAAATTCATAGCATCGGTACAGGGAGGAGGAGACGGCGGTGTTTCTCAGGGGGCGTCTCCTTCTCCCTGGCAGTGAGCTGTCCAGTCGCAGCGGAGAGCGTCACAGGGAGAAAAAAAAGCTCAGTGTGAAAGGTCCTCTTTAAATGGGTTTTTCGAGAGTGTTTTGTATTGATGACCTATCCCCTGGATAAGTCATCAGGGTCTGATTGGTGGAGGTCCAACACCCAGGACACTTCTCAAACAGCTAATCGGTGGAGGTCCCGGGTGTCAGACCCCCACTGAACAGATATTTGAGAAGGCAGCGGCTCAGCTTTTCCTAGGCCATGTGATGGCACGTTCATTAGTCATGTGACCTAAGCCACATGACTAATGAACGTGCCACTACATGGCCTAGGAAAAGCTGAGCCGCTGCCTTGATAATATATATAGGTAATCTGTATCCGATAGGTGGGGGTCTGATATCCGAGTAGCGCTGCGGCCTTCTCTCAGCTTTCCAAGCACAGTGCCGTACATTGTATAGAGGCTGTGCTTGGTATCTCAGCTCAGCCTCATTCACTTAAAGGGCTTCTGCACTTTGTTTAAACTGATGATCTATCCTCTGGATAGATCATCAGCATCTGATCGGAGGGAGTCTGACACCTGGGACCTGCCGCCGATCAGCTGTTTGAGAAGGCAGCGGCGCTCTAGCAGCGCCGCGACCTTCTCACTCTTTACCGCAGGCCCAGTGGCGTCACGACTAGTATCACTGGCTAGTATCACTAGTATCACGACTAGTATCACGACTAGTATCATTCCCATTTGGAATTTTTTTCCCGCTTCCCACTAAATCATATGCAATATTAAATGGTGGCGTTGGAAAGTACAACTTGTCCCGCAAAAAACAAGCCCTCATATGGCTATGTGAACAGACAAATAAAAAAGTTATGGCTCTGGGAAGGCAGGGAGCGCAAAACGAAAACGCCCAAAAAAAAAAAATAATAACTCTGGGCCTGAAAGGGTTAAAATACAATGCAGCAAATATTATGCATTGCCCTCATGTGTGAACAGGTGTAACTGAATGACCTCTAAGGCTACACGATGACATTTGTCGCGCGAGATAGGGCACAACTACACTGCAACATTTTGTTGCACCAATGTCGCGCGTCAATTTTTATAATGGCAGTCTATGGTGTCGCACTGCAACATGCGACATGCTGCGACGCAACAGTCGCAGAAAATCCATTTGAGATGGAGTTTTCTGTGACTGTCGCGTCGCAGCATGTCGCATGTTGCAGTGCGACACCATAGACTGCCATTATAAAAATTGTCGCGGGACAAATGTCGTCGTGTAGACCTAGCCTAAGAGTACATGCACATTCAGGTGCGATGAATACGCACTGAAATCCGCAGGTGTTCGCAGTCAAATCTGTGCGGTCAATCTGCATCAATTGGTGCGGATTTGCGTGCAGATTTGATGCTGATTTTACTAAGTGAATGAAGAAAATCCGGTCAGGAAAAATAAAATAAATTGACCTGCTGCAGATTTAAAAAATCCGCACCGTAGGTCAAAATCCGCGCGGAAAAAACCTGCATCTTGTGCATGAGAATTTCAAATTCTCATAGAATACAATGTACATGACCTACGGTGCGGATTTTTTTCCGCACGCAAATCCTGATCGTGTGCATTTAGCCTTAAGAGGAAGCATTTCAGTGCTTTCCCTGGTGCAGCCCTATGCAGGAGCCCAGTTTGCCCTGATTTGTCGTACTGGTTTGTTTTGTAAAACGAATTGAAAATGATTGTTTCTGTCGACCGTCAGAGAGAGAAAGTGTATTTTCTGACTGTCAGAAATCTTTTCCATCTGTCAGAAATATATTAGATATTCCTCTGTAGTGATAATTGCTATTACTGTAGCTTGTAACAGGTATCTCTAGAGAAGCGGTCGGCATCCTTTACGCTAAAGATCCAGAATAGACAGGATAGGCACAGTGTAAATGTAAGCTTTACTGATGTTTGTCTGCATCTGTGTTTGATGCAACTTAGGATGCCATGATCCAGAACCTGGTAGATTTCTGGGTTGTGGCATCAATGAATCAATGTTCTAGAGCGCCCATTTTCTGGAAAAAAAGACTTCCCATATTTGATAATCAGAGAGCAAATATACTGTCTGATTGATGGGGGGATTGTGACGTATGGGTCACTTAACCCTGTAGATGCTGTGGTTGCTCTACGCTGCATGGGACACTCATGCAGCGCTTAGACTAAGGCCTCATGCACACGACCGTATTTTGTTTCCGTGTCTGATCCGTTTTTTTGCTGATAGGATGCGGACCCATTCATTTCAATGGGTCCGCAAAAAACGCGGACAGCACACCGTGTGCTGTCCACATCAGTATGTCCGTTCCGTTGCTCCGCAAAAAAAAATAGTGAATGTCCTATTTTTTTCTAGTTTGCGGTCAAGGATAGGCATTATTACAATGGATCCGCAAAAAAAATGGATGCCATACGGAACGTCATCTGTTTTTTTTGCGGATCCGCAAATTGCGGGCCGCAAAACACATACGGTCGTGTGCATGTAGCCTAAGGCTACTTTCACACTTGCGGCAGAGTGATCCGGCAAGCAGTTCCGTCGTCGGAGCTGCCTGCCGGATCCGGCAATCTGCATGCAAACGGACAGCATTTGTAGACGGATCCGTCTCTCCGCATGTCATCCATTTCACATTTTTACCGGTCTGCGCCGGAAGGACGGATCCGGCACTAATACATTTCGGCAACTGATCCCGAATTTTGGATGGAGATAATACCGCAGCATGCTGCAGTATTTCCTCTGTCCAAAACGCCGTTCAGTGACTGAACTGAAGACATCCTGAACGGATTGCTCTCCATTCAGAATGCATGGGGATAAAACTGATCAGTTATTTTCCGGTATAGAGCCCCTAGGACGGAACTCAGTGCCGGAAAAGAAAAACGCAAGTGTGAAAGTACCCTAACCTGCCATAAAAACAGCTGTAAAAAGGCATATTGGCGGTCACTAAGGGGTTAAAGGGCCCCTCCTGCACACTAGCAGCCAGGAAACGTTTTCCGATAGCCAGTGACGTCTCCGACTTGCTAAACATTAGCACAAAAGGGGCAAGACAACTGAGTACCAAAATGACAGCACATCAATGGGGCAAAATCAAACAGGATGATGGAGAACCAAAATACCCTCTTAGGGCTCATGCCCACAAACATGTGTGCCCCATGTTTTGGACCGCAAACTGCGGTCCGCAAAGCATGGGACCGTTCGTATGCACGCTGTTTTTGGACCGATTCATTTAAATGGGACTGTGATCCACAAGAGACGGTCCCCACCGCCAAAAAATAGGACTTTTTTTTTTTTTTTTGCAGTGCGGAGTCACATTAGTGCTTAGTAGTGCTTCTATGGGCATCCGATCCGTGCCTCCACACAGCTCCGTATCTTGTGGATTGCGGACCCATTCAAGTCAATGGCTGTATGTAGGCCGCAATACGGGCACGGGGCACACATATGGGCATGAGCCCTTACAAAGGCCATGGCTGCAATGGTTTAAGTGCACACACATTATGCATTCTAATGTGGATATCTGCAAGTGGCATACAAGTAGGATGGGATTGCAGAGGTTACAGTCGCACACGGCTGCGTAAGCCTATTGTGAAACATGAAACTAGGAGGCAGTGCAGGGGTGCAATTACTGTGCGCCATTTTCATCATGGGCTAGCAGGATCGTCATCTGGGGCAGTTGCTGCCGCATACACTGAACCAAACAATGCACCTGATTCAGTGGACCTGAAATGTGTCAGCGGCAAAAGTTACAATCTTTGTATTACAGGATACCTTGAATGAAAAAAGTTGCAAGTCTTGAATTGTAAAAAGGTTGGAATCTGCAAACGGGGAGGGGGATTTTGGCTGGAACAGCAGTGTTGTCACGGCCATGTATCTCCTCCAGGTGACACCGAGGTCAGCTCAGGTGTTGCGCCTCTTCCTGTTTCAGGTGACAGACATCTGCTATGGCCATGTTGAGAGAGCAGGAAGAAGCTGAGCTGCCGCCTCTGGCCCCCTGCCTGGTCAAATTCACTCACTGCGATCGAGATATCTACAGCAGCGCTGTCCCTCAGCAGTGCCCGGTCTGTGGGCAAAATGCGGTGAGCTCCTGGCAGCTGGAGCAGGCTCCTGTCAGCATCCCCTGCCCTTTTGTTAATGCACACAGGGAAAAATGCTCTTTTGTACTGAGACCAACAAAAGGCGGCTTTTTAGGGTAAGTTAATCATTACTAAGCCGTGATCTACAGCTCCACTCATTAACCCACTAGACTGACCGTCGGGAGGAGTTGCTATGAAAATCCCCTTTTCAGCCTTGCAGGGCACGGAAAGCATAGACACACGGAGGGGATAGACACACAGACCCTTCACCGATATCTTCATGGATGAAACACCGACCGTGTTTACTTTCTACATTATAAAGTAATACAGAAGGATTCTTTGAAGGGAACCTGTTACTAGTGTTGAGCGAACTTGTGTTTTAAGTTCGGCGTCTAAAGTTCGGCTTCGGGTTTTTGAAGAATCCCGTTATGGATTGTAAATTCCGTTATGGTCATTGGTAGCAGAATCCATAACGGGATTCTTCGATAACCCGAACTTTAGACGCCAAACTTAAAACACAAGTTCGCTGGACACTAGCTGTTACCTCTACTGATTTCAGCGGGCTAATATTTAGTACCTTATCAGTATTGACAGCGCAAAGCTCTCAGCGCACGGCCACGTTGCGAGGGGAGATGAGTCCACTGTGACTTGTGGTCCCACTCTCCCCATGACTGGCAAGTTGTGGTCATGTCAAAGAGTCACTATTCTTTCACAAATTTTATTTAAAGAGGACCTTTCATGGGTTTGTGTGTTAGAAACGGGTATGCTTACCAGATAGGGCAGCCCCCTACAGATGCAAGGACTTTTTTTTTCCTAAAATACCCCTCCGTTCCAGCGCTGTGTCCCCCACTGCAACTGCCACGTCCAATGCAATTTGATAGGGCCAGGCAGGCATGATCACGTTTACACGGCCTGGCCCTGTCAATCCAAGTGAAGAGGGCGCAGCAATTTTTCCCAGTAATGTGTACACATATGAACATGGGACAAACACAGATGCCTTCAGCGGCCAAGTGCACATGTAACAGGTCAGTCAGTGTCATAGGTACAAATCTGCTGACAGAGGCCCTTTAACACAATCCTATCATTCTGATGCTGAAGTCACTGACCACTTACCTTTCTTTGTAGTCTTGCTATATGACATCTCCTGTACTATTATTTAAGTTTAAAAGGGGTTGTCCGCGCTTTTTACCATTGAGGATAATACATGGTCATTAATATTAAAAAGCCCGGACAACCCCTTTAATGATGCAAATGATCAGCGCATCTTATTGTTTCCTCCAGGGAGTACGATGGCTGCTCAGATCTTCACGTTGGCATCACCAGTTCTAAAGGTGAAGAAGGCTATATGTAACACAATTAACAAACTTTGATTATTACTCAAACTCTTCATTGGAATACAATGTTGTAAATGCACAAAAGAAAGTTGACAATGGGTAACATTTAGGGTTTATTCAGGCAAGACATATAAAACGCGTTCATGTTCCAGATGCTAGAAACGGGACGGAAATGGATGACGTCCGCGTGCGGTCCTTTTTTCCCCCACAGATCCAATGAGTTAAATGGGCAAAATTGGACCAAAGCAGTTAATGCAGCAATTTTCTTGTCTGTGCGGACTATCCGTCATGTGAACTCGGCCAATGAACATAATGGCTGCAACAAATGCCACTTATAGGATCCTCACAAAAAATGAGTACCGTGCTGCACACTTATATTTACTGTATCTGTTTGTATAGGAAAGCTCAGCAGACTGCAAATTAACAAAGAAATAAAACAGTATGGCTGTGCATACCGGCCTGACATATGCCAGGTGCATGGGGCACTATGGATAGGTCCGGTTTATATGCCGAACACGCTCACATCACGACGCATGAGCAGAGCCTAACGGTGCAAATCTGAACCATGTTTAATTTTCTAATTATCTTAACATGTAAAAGGTCTTCGTTAGACAAACCTATAAGGCCAGATCCAGACGAGTTCAATGCGTGTCAGTGTGAGTTCCCGTTCTGATCTCCACTCTTCTGAAGGGAGCGCACAGCATGATGTCAATTCAGTAGACTCCATGTCTCACAGGGACACACAGCCTCATAAATCATTATAATGCTGTGCGATCCTGGCAGAAGAGCGGAGGTCAGAACAGGACCTCACACTGATACTCGCATTGAACGTGCTAGTGTTCACCTGGCCTAATACACACCATAATCTCATTTCCTGCTCTCCCATACAGTGTGACCTTTGACATTTCGGATCCTTTCACTGGAATATCTTTTTACCCAAAATGCTAAATGAATGAGGAAACACTCCATCTAATGGGCTCCATCTACTGGGTCTGTCACCAGGAAATTCACCGATAAACCAGGCACAATGCTCAGCTGAATGTAATTATATATTTCACATAGAGATCTGAGGCTTCATTTTGCAGAAAAAGTACTTTTAATCCATATGCAAATGAGCAGTTAAGTGCACTAAGGATGTGCCCAAGCCACTCAGTGCACCCTTGCTCCTCCTGCTTGCCCTTCCAGCCCCTCCCTCTCCTTCTTGATTGTCTGTGCAGGAGCCTGACCCTGTCTTGTCTGGCTCTGGTGGGGCTGGCAGAGGAAGGTGGAAGATCAAGGGTGCACAGAGTGGCTTGGGTCTTCCCTCAGTGCACTAAACTGCTTATTTACAAGTGGATTAAAAGTACTTTTTCTCCAGAATGAGTAAACACATCGCTAAGTGAAGCCCTACAAGGCATTGTGCGTGGTTCCCAGCTGACAGACTCCAATGAAATGTGTTTATTTCCCCAGGAATTATCCATCATTACAATGAAAGCGGCTCCCACAAAGACGCTACTGGCTGGGAACAGTGTGTGAGCATACCATTAGTGCCGCCAGACCAATATGCCCTCATCCACCAGTGGGATTCCTATCTAGAAGTGTTCTCCTGCAATGAGGAATGGCTTCCTCACAGGTATATCTACAAGCTTCCTCTATAGACCTCTAGACCTTCCTCTACATCTCCAGGCTTCACATTTTAAATATCACAAACATCTCTTACAGATATGATGAAAACGACCACAACTGCTACACGTATGCCTTAACGTTCATCAACAGTCTCCTACATCTACAAGAGAAGAGAACATTTACCAAGGAGGAATTTACAGAAAAATTTGTATTACCAAGAACCCGCCGAGCATCTAAGTACATCACTCTGTGTCATGAGGTCACCAAAAATTATTACTATATAGTAGATCACTCTACACTCTAGTTGGGTGGGCCAGAAGTAAAAAGTCTAGGGGAGAATTTATCAACTGCAAAGAAAAAAAAGGAGCTCAGTCAGCACATCCCAATACGCAGGGGCACGTTGCCGTGGCTGAAAACAAAAAGTAAAAAATACAATGCAACAGCACTCTGCAAACCAAATAAAGTACAAAAAAGTATTCTAATGCTAATGCTACGCTTATTTAGTAAATTTGAGATTCTTGGCAAATACATTTTGTACAAAATTATTTGGGCCCGTCTGCCACACGTCAAGGCGATCTCTGTAAGACGGGAACCTAACACTAAATTCTACCTGTTATGTGCCATGACGGCCACCATACAATTCAGGGAGCTTAGCCTGCTCTCCCTCACTCACTGGAAGCCATTTGGCACCAGGAGAGGTGTGGAGTGGGCTTGGCATGCATGTTCGTACCTGCATTCCCTGGATTTAATGGAGGCCATTTTGGCACCAAAGATGACAAAAATTAAGGTGGGCCCAGCATGCATGTGGAACCTACACTCCCTGAATTGTATGGTAGCCGTCATGGCACATAACAGGTAGAATTTAGTGTTAGGTTCTCGTCTTACAGAGATCGCCTGGATGTGTGGCAGACGGGCCCAAATAATTTTGTACAAAATGTATTTGCCAAGCATCTCTAATTTACATAATAAGCGTAGCATTAGCATTAGAATACTTTTTTGTACTTTATTTGGTTTTGCAGAGTGCTGTTGAATTGTATTTTTTACTGAGAACTTATCGAGCCTTGCAGTCTAGAATTCTGGCTTCAAAAATTTGCAGAAAAATGGGCTTTGCAAATTTGACTTTTTACACAAAGATTTTGCAACATGTTGCATTTTTACACCACACAGTGGGTGGCAAAGTAGATGTAGTTAGACCATTGAGCTGATTTAAGGGCTCTTTCACACTTGCTTTCTTTTCTTCCGGCATAGAGTTCCGTCGTCGGGGCTCTATGCCGGAAGAATCCTGATCAGTTTTATCCTAATGCATTCTGAATGGAGAGAAATCCGTTCAGGGTGCATCAGGATGTCTTCAGTTCCGGAACGGAACGTTTTTTGGCCCGAGAAAATACCGCAGCATGCTGCGCTTTTTGCTCCGGCCAAAAATCCTGAAGACTTGCCGCAAGACCGGATCCGGAATTAATGCCCATTGAAAGGCATTGATCCGGATCCGGCCTTAAGCTAAACGTCGTTTCGGCGCATTGCCGGATCCGACGTTTAGCTTTTTCTGAATGGTTACCATGGCTGCCGGGACGCTAAAGTCCTGGCAGCCATGGTAAAGTGTAGTGGGGAGCGGGGGAGCAGTATACTTACCGTCCGTGCGGCTCCCCGGGCGCTCCAGAGTGACGTCAGGGCGCCCCAAGCGCATGGATCACGTGATCGCATGGCACGTCATCCATGCGCATGGGGCGCTCTGACGTCATTCTGGAGAGCCCCGGGAGCCGTGCGGACTGTAAGTATACCGCTCCCCCGCTCCTACTATGGCAACCAGGACTTTAATAGCGTCCTGGGTGCCATAGTAACACTGAACGCATTTTGAAGACGGATCCGTCTTCAAATGCTTTCAGTACACTTGCGTTTTTCCGGATCCGGCGTGTAATTCCGGCAAGTGGAGTACACGCCGGATCCGGACAACGCAAGTGTGAAAGAGGCCTAAGCCAGATTTATCAACTGAGACTCTTCAAAAAGTTAAAAAATTTGTTGCTATCTTATTCTAGTAAAGGATCGGTGTAGAAAGTGGAGTATCGTCTCAAGACATGAGGTTTATACTTAAAGATGCACCAAATTTAGCAAATATCATGTGACACTTGATCAATTGGGTGCAAATTACAGCAACAAAACTGACAAAGAATTCCCCTCATGACAAAACTCCTTCTTGGTACCTTCCCTGTGTCTACAAATTTTGGATCAAACTGGCACTCATTCATAATGCCTTCACTCCAGAATTCGAGCTTCAGTTGCAAAATGGGGCTTTTGTGACTTTTTGGGCTCACTTGCGCAAAAACCTTTTCTGTCTTTTTGCATTTTTATACCCCTCACTCCAGTTTTGAAATATGGGTGGGAAAGTTGGCGTGGTTTTATCTATGTTAAGGATTTTCACTCCAGATTTATCATTGAGACTTTTTTTTTAATAGGTAAAAAATTTAAATAAAAATTGCAATCTCACTCCAGTAGGAAGGTGGAGTAGGAAAACTGGAGTGGCTTTACTGGGCATAAGGTTTAGGGATGATACAAATGTATCAAACATGTGACATCCCACTCCTTCCCATTCACTTCCATGGGACAGCTCTCTCTTATACACTTGAATGGGAACGAGCCAACCCATAGAAGTGAATGGGACGGCTGCTTGCAATTACACCTGTTCCCAATGAAGAGAAGGCAGTGCTGCCACAGCATGCTCCTTCTCTTCAACCAGCTGATCGCCAGGGGCGCTCAGAGTTAGACCCCCGCCGATCTGATATTGATGACCTAATACGAGGAAAGGTCATCAATAAAAATAACTTTGAGAACCCCAGAATAAACTGACAAAATTTGATTTAGAGCTTGTGTCATTACAATACCAATAACGCATAACTTATTTTACGGATCCTATGGTTCTGAAGACATATGGCTGGGCATTATCAAGTAAAGCACCAGGCAGGTTTTGTAAACATTTTATTGTAAAAGTCATGTTATAATTCCTCGTGTTCCATTCTCTCGCGGGAGGAGATCCAGCGGTTCACAATGACTTCCTACAAAAGAGAAAGCTGAAGTTAGAAGGATAGTTTTAAAGGCATACTGGACTACTAATTTAATTCAATAACAGTGTTTGTGGGGGAGGGGGGCTCGCCAATTCCTGCAGCCGAATGAAACAAGCCTTAAAGGGGTCATGCAAGAATTCTTACGCAAGCACTTCAAACCCCAGTGCATATACCCTATTAGGACATATGGAAGTCATGGAGGAACGTGAGCCAGAATCCACTCTAGTGAATATTTTCAATACATCAGTTTGAATGAGCAGCATGTAATGCTACCAGATACGGAAGGCTTCCCCCAATCTAGGGCGATGTCTTCCATTTAATAAGAGGTTGCCTTTGTTAGCGGATTGCTGTACCGCCAGCTTCAGAAACACCTGGAAATGAGCTGTAATCGCTGGGGGTAACCTCCGGCTAGACAGACAATTAGGACGGTCCTACTCAGTGATCGTCAGACTTACCTATATGCGTGTGATTACAGAGATAGGAGTGCAAATGGCAGCACTTGCTGATTGACTAAGGGTCCATTCACACGTCCGTATGTGTTTTACGGATCCGCAAAATAGTGACACTGGCAATGTGTGTCCCATTTTGCGAACGTGTGAATGGACCCTAAGCCTGAAAAAAAAAATCAGGGATTTAAAGCAATACAATTCTGCACAACCACAATGAGGAGGAACAGGGGGCAGGGGAATCCCATTCTAGCAATCAGTGGGTCAGAACAGGTGGGTCCGCCAGCAATAAGGTGTTTCAGTCATCTCTCCAAACTTGCCTGAACTTTGAACTTCTTTATACACTCAGGGGTGTTCATGTCTTTTTCCGTGAAGCCCGGGGGTTTAATTAAATAACAGATCAGCAGCTCCTGCGAAGACATGCGGGTTACCACTTCACTCAGCAAACAGGCACGTTCTCACCCACATGACCAGGGGTTTCAGGTCAAAACACAAGTGAATACATTTTTATGTTTATTCTGTGTCAATTTCCTAAAATAGCTTCATAGCTGGGGGAGCTTGTGCCTATTCAGATACACAGTCAGCCTAATCTATAAACCTGGGGTACTCAACTGGTAGACCCCCCAGATCGGTTGTCATACATGCACTGAAGGAGTGCAGTGTCTCCCCAATATGTGTGAAAGTAGGGGAGCCATCAGGAGCGGTATACCACCAGGGACCCAGCACACAGGCCTCATGCAGCGAGAGGACCCGGGGGAAGTATAGAAGTATAGAAGTGTCTGTCTTGTTCATGCTTATTGTACTTTCTTTATAGTATGTATCTATACCCCTTTTCATATGTACAGCGTCATGGAATGAATGGGGCTTTAATAATAAATAATAATCTATTATCTATCAATATCTATCTATTTAGCAGTATATATCAATATATCAATATCTATTTATCAGTATCTATATCAATATCTATCTATCCATACATCCATCTATTATCTATCTATTCACTCTAAATAAACGAGAGTTGCAGCTCTCCAGCGAAAATCGGGTGAACGGCAAGTGAAGGTTTATTAGTCCATATCAGTGCGACGTTTCTGCTCCACCATGGAACTTTTTCATGCGTTGTGGTACATGTGAAACCGGCTCAGTTCCAACAGGAAGTAGAGTAGCGGCCATTATAGTAGAAGCCTGGAAATATCAAAGCAGCCATCTTGGTAAAGACACATAATTGCTATAGTGATTGCAACCATTGACATTTAAAAAGTGCTTAAAACTGCTGTAGACTGGTGAATACCCCCTAGCCTGGGACATACCGTAATTTAGTGGTACCCATAAATCAAATCCCACAGTTATGTGGTATAGTGACTGTTGTTGTTGTTCGTCCATCGTTTTCGATGAGGACCTTGACATCTGATAGATAGACCTTCGGCCATTAGCGATAATAAGGCCTATGTTAGCATTAAATGTTTTGTTACATGCTGAGCAGACAAATATATGTGTTTTTGTTTCGGCATTTGCAGCCCTGTGTATGCTTCTCCTGTACTAGGATTGTCCTTCTGGATTCGTATGTCTGGCAATCCTGATGGATCAGGGAACGGCATGTGTAACGTTCATGCGCCAGAGATTCGTACGAGGTAATGTTGATATCCAGGGACTTGAGAGAGGCTTTTAAGGTATCTTTTGCCCCCCATGCGATCGCTAACCCTGGGACAGCTCACCATAGAAGATCTGTCTAGGGATGCGGTGGTCTGGCATCCTTACGAAGTGGTCTGTGGTAAAGCGACTAGTAGGTATGGGAACTCCAAAGCTGTCTGATCTCCACTGTGTCTATATAATTTTACGGGCATGATCAGGGGTCTAAGGTCTTAATTCATTTTGGGATCTGGTTTCACTACTAACAAATAACAATAAATCTTGATGTAAATATTTCTGCCAAGTTTGCAGAAATGTTAACAAGGCGACATATTTACTGTTGGTGTTCAGCTCGGACTTCACTTGACCACAGACCCAGGTAGATTTGATATAAAATTGAATCAAACTGCATGGCGTCCACAGTCCACGTGTATACAGGCACAACTAATGGCTAGTGGCTTCTTCTAATGCATGCCAATCACTGACCCGCCTCAGCCAGTGATTGTGCATCTTCTGACCCTTCCTGTGTTTCGAACACAGACCAGAAAGCAGTTACTTTTTTTTTTATACAATTTTGCCCCATATCTAAAAAATATTTTTTTTCGCTCGTATCATCGACCATGGGTATAGCTGCTGCCACTAGGAGGAGACACTAAGCAAAAAAGTGTTGGCTCCTCCTCTCAGCTATACCCCTCCTGCAGACATTGAGCTAATCAGTTTAAGCTTAGTGTCCGTAGGAGGCAGGTCTGCCAAAGATCTTTCCTTTTTTCTTTTTCATTTTTTCAGCTTCAGGCTACAGGCGGGCTCTACCTGTTCCCACACTTGAGGGGGGGAGAGCAGTGGGTCCTCAAGCCCGCTGCTCGTTCCCCACCTCTGGAAGACAAGGAGGAACAGTGGATCTCAAATCCTCTGTTACCCGCCAGCTACAGTGTCACCTTGCTGCTACTTCCAAAAGTCCCCCCTGTTACCAGTGTAGCCGCCCTCCCCAAGAGGCAGCACACTGGGGAAGGTGACACTGCTGGAATCAGGGTGGGCAGAAACCATCTAGGTAAGTAGATTACCTACCTTCCCAGCCTCCCCCCTCCTTTTACTGGGTTCTAAGGGTTACCCTTCTCCTGCTGGGTCCCCTTCTCCGGTGTTCTCTAAGTGAACACAGGAAAATAGTTTTTTTCTTCAAAACCTTGGCCATGTTCCTGTAGCTGGTGACCCACCGGCCCTCGGTCCCACCTCCAGTCCCCTCACCTTCCTCCATGCCCTGCGGTGCATTCCCGCTGCTTTCCCCTCTGGGCATCAGTACGCCTGTTCCCGGCCTCCTCTGTTCGGGGGCAAGATCCACTCGGAACTCCTGCTCCCTCCCTACACCGCTCTCCCAGCTGGAAGTTCTTCCGGTCGGCCCCACCTGTACGCGAGGCCCCGGCTCTGCAGCCTACTATGCAGTGTTCTCCCAGAGTATTTGGGGGCGGGGACTGTGCACTCAGAGCGCGGAACTTCACGCCCATATCTTCTCTCCCCCAGCTGTCAACATAGCTCCGCCCCCAACCTTCTACTTAACCGCTTCCTTGCCTCAGCACTTCTGTTGCTGGGGAAAATATTTATTTATATACCGGTTGATAGCACTGGAGCTGTGTGTCATTTTTGTTGATTTTCCTTGGCACGCTCGGCGTCCCCACTCCTTCAGTAGGTGAAACGTCTGCACTGGTTGCCAGTTTTCTTCCTTCTCAGGTGTAGTATTGCGCTAGCAACAATTAATGTTGGCTACTGCTATTTCACCTAATTTTCAGGCGGAGTCTCTCCTCTGGAGAGGCCATGGGGGCTGGTATGGCCTCCCCCTATGAGGCAGTCTTTGCTCTGGCCGTAGATTTTTTGAGCTACTTCTGTTCCGTGGCTACTGCTGTGTGAACACTTCCCAGGGGGAGTGTTTGCGTTCTTCCTTCAAATGGCGACAGTTACTGCGTTCTGGCTTTCAGTGGGCGCGGCACCGGAGGTTCTTACCACATCCCCTTCTTCCATGTGGAGTATCGACCCTGGCGCTTTGTGCGGTTTATACAAAACATGTCTTCTTCTAGGGGTGGAACCTTCCCGCTAATTGTAGCTGTGCTTGGGTCTACATTTCCTTCTCCCACAGCTGGCACTGTGCTCATGTTCTGCCATCCCTGGGTGTGGTGGATCCACCAGACATGGAATGTATGGTGTTCCTGAGGAGGTGTCCGATAGGTACACTTATTCCTTATGGCACCGGTCAAATGCCTATGCCATGCTGCAGGTGATGGGTTGGCTCGCTTCTGGTGAGCATTAGTACGGTTTTCTGTACCTGGTATAACCTATGTAAACAAAGTGGTAATGGTGATTTTAGGTTAAAACATAACTTTTAATATATACAAAATTAGAATATGTCCCTAGATGCTATGATGAAAGGTAAAGAAAAAGTGCATGATGGCACCAGGGATACAAGTGTGCTTGGTGCACGGCGGCACCTTTAAATGCAAAAAATAATAATAAATGGGTGCACGGCGGCACCTTAGATAACCAGTAGGTCCTACCGTTGTGGCCGTGGTCCTCTGGTCTCTGGAGATGTCCAACGCAAAGGGGTTTTGCTGTAGAGAAGAGCGAAGGGGGCCCGGCGGGGATATTTGGTGGGTGAGGGGTACCTAGACAGCCCTAAGCTAAGGGTGCTATCTCGCCCCTAACGTCCTAATACGGAGCACCCGTTCTGAAAAGAACGACCCCGTCCGGAACCTGGCCCTTTTTCTACTTGGCCCTATTGTGCCCTAGTGTAGCTAGTCCCTACACGCATGTTTCATTTATGCTATAAAACTCATCAGGGGAATATTAGGCACACATAGAGGGGCAATATAATCTAATGACATATAGTGTTGGTAACTTATGATCAGTGAACAACACATATGTCATATATAATTAGGATGAAAATATGACACAAATGATACTGAAGCGTATTGGCCTTTAGTGAAGGCTCTAATCAAGTATCAGGGCTGGGTACTTGCCTAAGATATAGAGACAAGATCGAGGGGGTTACCTGGAGATAGTCCGGTCCCTCTCTTGGAGCGCAGCGGCGTGTCCAGAGGCCGTGATGAAGCCTGAGGCTTCATCACGGCCTCTGGACACGCCGCTGCGCTCCAAGAGAGGGACCGGACTATCTCCAGGTAACCCCCTCGATCTTGTCTCTATATCTTAGGCAAGTACCCAGCCCTGATACTTGATTAGAGCCTTCACTAAAGGCCAATACGCTTCAGTATCATTTGTGTCATATTTTCATCCTAATTATATATGACATATGTGTTGTTCACTGATCATAAGTTACCAACACTATATGTCATTAGATTATATTGCCCCTCTATGTGTGCCTAATATTCCCCTGATGAGTTTTATAGCATAAATGAAACATGCGTGTAGGGACTAGCTACACTAGGGCACAATAGGGCCAAGTAGAAAAAGGGCCAGGTTCCGGACGGGGTCGTTCTTTTCAGAACGGGTGCTCCGTATTAGGACGTTAGGGGCGAGATAGCACCCTTAGCTTAGGGCTGTCTAGGTACCCCTCACCCACCAAATATCCCCGCCGGGCCCCCTTCGCTCTTCTCTACAGCAAAACCCCTTTGCGTTGGACATCTCCAGAGACCAGAGGACCACGGCCACAACGGTAGGACCTACTGGTTATCTAAGGTGCCGCCGTGCACCCATTTATTATTATTTTTTGCATTTAAAGGTGCCGCCGTGCACCAAGCACACTTGTATCCCTGGTGCCATCATGCACTTTTTCTTTACCTTTCATCATAGCATCTAGGGACATATTCTAATTTTGTATATATTAAAAGTTATGTTTTAACCTAAAATCACCATTACCACTTTGTTTACATACATTCTAACTACTGGTGATCAAGTCACCAACCAAACATATAGCTCCTCCAGACTACCTGGTATAACCTACTGATTTCTGTGGCGCCTTGTTCCCTTCACATGTAGTGCATCACCTCTAGCATCTGCTACGGTGACAGCGTTACCTCCTTGGGGAGTTTGGGTATGCACATATCCAGTTTGCATCTGTGAGTTGTCTGCATTGCTCCCCTCACCGAGTAGAGCGGTTGTATTGTCCTTGTTGTCACCACTAACACTGGTTCTCTACTGAACCGTTCTCCCCTTCCGCAAGGTGAGTAGTGCACTTCCTCCAGTTACGGTTTCTGTCTGATTGGCCAGTTTCCATAGCCATTGGGTTCTCGTATGCCCCCTTTCTGCTGTGCAGTGCCTGCGCTGGTAGTATGGGTTCTGTTACCAGTTTTTGTCTGGGACTTTGTGGCATTAGACGTACACACTCCCTTCCTGGCGCAGTATTTATAACATCTCTGGTTCCTGTCTGGCCGTTTTGTACATTCCATCTGATAGCCACATTCTCTTCCTCTTTAGGCAGAGTTGTTCCGCAGTGGCGGTTGACCGTGTCTGATGGGTTTTACACATCCTTCATGTTTTCAGACATCGCCGTCGCTGTCCCCTTGGCCTAGGTATTTTTTTCTTTAGCTACCAGTTCAGGCAGCCTTCCATAGGTGTCAGACGGCTTCTCTCCTCTTGTTGTGGAGCTTACGGTCCTCCTCTATATGCCTCTGTTTACCACACTGTCCTTCTTGAAGGAACATCCTTATGAGGCAAACCCCTTGGCCGTAGGTCTGAAGGGGACGTTTTTTTGTTCCCGGAGGACACTCTTTTCCTACCAGGTTACTCCCCAATTGAGGGTTTTGGGTCGGTTCCACTCCCCATCCAGATTCTCTAGCCCTGACTTGTTCATCATGGTCCTGCTAGAGTGTTCTTCTCTTCTGGCAGCCCTACTTTTTCCCCCATGGGGGGGAGGGGGGGCAAGATTTGTCAAGTCTGCGGTTCTCGGGTCCTTGGTATCCAGACACCATTTTCAGTTTGTTTTCTTCTCATGCCATGTCGTGACTGTTAATCTCTCTAGGGTGGTTTTTTCCTGGGGTGCTGATCCTTGGTTTTCACTTCCTTAGAAGTCTCCTGGGCCCAGGCTCTGTTTTCTCTCTCCGGTATATTCTGCAGTTGCTCCGTTTGTTCTGGCGACTAACTTGTTTTCATTCTTGTCCATATGTGGATATTCTGTGTACTTTCCACTTCTTCCAAAGTCTCCTAGGCCGTGGCTTCTGTCCCCTGTACTGTTCTTTCTTCTGCCCAGCCGGAGCCTCTGTGTATTCAGCCGCTCTCTGGCTGGCCTTCCTGGGAAAGGCTCTTCCTGCCCCTTTTTTTTTTTTTTAAATCAGATCATTTTTATTAAACATTTTACAGTGTAAATACACGTTTTTCCACAATACATACAAGGATGACATAGAGACATATTATCCATAGGACTAATAACAAAAAGGGCACCAAACTATGTGTATTAATCCAGTCCACTCGACTCCAGTTCCATCCACCCCTTAAAATGTTGGCATTGTGCAGCCAGGAAGTACACCCAGGGGTTTGGCACTGCAAGGCCCCCTTCTGTTTTAGGATATTGCAAAGTTTCAAGCTTAATTCTCGGTTGCCCCTTCCGCCATATGAGCTCCCTGAAAGTAGCATTGATAGGAACAAATTTGGATTTTGACAGCCAGACCGGGGAGTTATGTAGAACATAGAGTAGCTGGGGCATCAACACCATTTTAATGAGATTAGCTCTTCCCGCCACCGACAGATATAGTTTACACCATGCCTTAGTCTTATTAAGAAATTTGATAACCAACGGGTCAAAGTTAAGGCGCCCAAAGTCTCGGATTCTCGGAGATATATGGATACCCAAATACTTAAAGGTCGCTACACATGGAATATTTTTGTCTCGGACTGTCTGTGATTGCACTTGCCCGTCGAGCAGCATAATCGCCGACTTACTCCAGTTAATAGTCAGACCCGACAGATCCCCGAAGCAATCAATGATTTTCATAGCCGCTTCCAACGATGGACCAGTATCTCCCAGAAAAAGCAGGGTGTCATCTGCATACATCGCCACTTTATTATTAACTGTCCCATATTGGAACCCCCGGATGTCCATTGATTTACGAATTGCTGCGGCTAATGGCTCAATCGCAACTGAAAATAGCAGAGGCGACAACGGGCACCCGTCTAGTACCCCGGCCCAGACTGAACTTGGGGGACACCCCTCCATTCGCCCTGATACATGCTTCGGGTTTAGAGTATAGCACCCGGACCCAGGATTCCTGCCCCTTTTTAAGGGTTCCTGGTGCATCCTTCCCCGCATTTCTGTGCGGGGCCTTATGACCGGCCTTGGATTCGTTCTGGAATTGTTCCCTCCCCATGGTACTGCTCTTTAATGTCCTATGGTCTTCTGTGTCCCCCAATGATACAAATGAGAAAATAGGATTTTTTTGTGCTTACCTGTAAAATCCTTTTCTCACTGAGTTCATAGGGGGACACAGCTCCCACCCCGTAAGTGCATTGCTGATTCTCCTTGATGGGTCCCTCCGGTTCTTGATTCTGACCCATTTCTGCCTTTTTTCCTTTTTCTAATTTTCTGTTGGCTTCTCCTACTGCTTTCATACAAACTGATTAGCTCAGTGTCTGCAGGAGGGGTATAGCTGAGAGGAGGAGCGAACACTTTTTTGCTTAGTGTCACCTCCTAGTGGCAGAAGCTATACCCATGGTCTTCTGTGTCCCCCAATGAACTCAGCGAGAAAAGGATTTTACAGGTAAGCACAAAAAATCCTATTTCCTGCCAGTGTTTCTAATGTATGTACCAGGATGTTCGTTTTTACCTTAGAAACATTCATAGTTGTCCTGTTGAGGCCAGATAAGGACCTCCACGTTAGATGCCGCAGAGGAGGTCCTTCAAAGTTTTCATCAACAAGGTCTACAATCACTGAGTAGCTGTAAGAAAATGAGAACGAGGATTATTATCAACCACTTTGTCCCAATTTATAAAAAAAAAAAAGCTAAATTAAAGGGGTTGGCTGCTGATAGGGAAATATTATCCAATGTAGTGTAAACAGGATTTTAATAAACTTACTAATATATCTTTAGTACTAGCTCTGCGCCGTTTTTGTGATTTTCTGGATTTTTTTTTTTTAAGATTCTGTCTCTCACAGTTAAAGTTTACCTACGATAAAAATTACAGACCTCTCTATTCTTTGTAGGTGGGAAAACTTGCAAAATCGCCAGCGTATCACATACTTATTTTCCCCATATATTTTTATTTATTTTTTGTTACCATAAAGCTATTTATTATATTACTATTTTTTTTATAGAAAAATAAAAGATTTTTAGTTATTTTTTATTTTTTGGGGTCAGGATTTTAATTAAACTTTAATGAACTTAATGTGACTAGACATGGCCTAACAGCTTTCCATGAGTGTCAGATCTGGAGGCCTTTACTAGGCCCCAGCTGCCATGGCATCTCATCAGCATTGAAGAGCTGCCAGCCCTGTTCACTCTATAAAATTCCGTAGTTGCTGAGGTTGCTATTGACAGCGGCATCTAAGAGGCTAAAGGGATTCTCCAGGAATGATTTCAAATGGACGCCAGCCACCTGTCCTAGAATGTGAGAAGAACTGGTTGCCTACACTCGCAGAGCTGCCTAGAGGAGGGCGAGAGGGCGAGGCCTCATTACACATTATGCCCTGGCATTTGCGTATACTACATAATGGGGAGGATAGCATATCATAGGCAAAATTGCCACGTAACCTTAGGCAGCTCTGCAAGCGGAGACAACTAGTCCTGTTCACATTCTAGCACAGGTTGCTGGAGGCCATTTTAAATCATTTCCGGAGAACCCCTTTAAACAGTCAGGATGTCAAGAGTGTATTACAAATGCAATAGCACTCTGCAACCAGCACTCTGCAACCAGCACTCTGCCCTGCCTCCATGCTGGATGCTGGATGAGGCATTGGTGTACATTTTGGCCAAAGCGTAATAAGCCACTCACTACGTCAAGGTCGCCTCTATGAGTGGTCCCTAACACTAGTACCTACCTGTTATGGGCCATGATAGCCACACAAAGTCCAGGGAGCGCGGGTACAGCATGCACGCCAGGCACACTCTGCTTTTAACCCCGTCCGGTGCCGTGACAGCTTTCATCGGATCCATAGCGATGTGCACCTGCATACAGGGTTGTGCTGACTGAACCCCCCACATTTTTTCTTAAGAGTGTATTACAGTTAACACCCACTGCTGCATGGACACAGCTCCTGCACCCGCTACCCACTGGATGTACTATTATGCCCTACTGTGGTTAGAATATCACTATTAGGATGTAACAGTACCTCTATTTGTGGGCAGGAGTTATACAAAGATTAAAGGGGTTTTCCGGGAGTACAATATTGATGACCTATCCTCAGAGTAGGTCGTCATTATCGGATTGGTGGTAGTCCAACTCCTGGCACCCCCATGATTAGCTCAGACAAGCACTGTGACATCCTCGCAGCATACAAGCAGAACGCTGTATAGTGGCTGTGCTTGGTACTACAGACCAGACCCATTAAATTAAATGGGACTGATCTGCACATTGGACATCTGACCAATTAACGGGATGTCACTAGCCTAGGAAGAGGCAGCGGCGCAAAACGGTTTCAAGCTGTGGATCAGTAGGGGTGCCAAGAGTAGGACCCCCCCCCCCAATTGATCTGATATTGATAACATCTCTTGAGGATACATCGTCAATATTTTTCCCCTGGAAAACCGCTTTAAGATCTAGCTGAATAAAACCAGAATGCCCCTTTAAGTTACATAATAGAAATATTACATTACATAAGGATATCATTCAAGGACAGGTACCAACCTTGCATGGTAGAAGGGTGGCCCTTTACGATACAGCACTGAAAAACAAATAAAAAAATCTGATATATAGAACATAAGTCTTAGCCGACTGATGGTAAACTGACTGATGGGGACTGAGGACGTGTCAGCCCTCTAATGGCAGGGAATTGAAGAGGTGAGTACTCTTTTTTTTTTGGGTCATTTTACAGCCTTGGGGCTCCTTTTCTAAGGAGTCGGACACCCCCTTTAACCCCTTTGGGACACAGCCTTATTTCACCTTAAGGACCAGTCCATTTTTTGCAAATCTGACCAGTGTCACTTTAAGTGGTGATAACTTTAAAACGCTTTGACTTATCCAGGCCATTCTGAGATTGTTTTTTTCGTCACATATTGTACTCCATGACACTGCTAAAATTTCCAAGTTTCAATTTCTCTACTTCTATAATACATAGTAATACCTCCAAAAATAGTTATTACTTTACATTCCCCATATGTCTACTTCATGTTTGGATCATTTTGGGAATTATATATTTTTTTTGGGGGGATGTTACAAGGCTTAGAAGTTTAGAAGCAAATCTTGAAATTTTTCAGAAATTTTCAAAAAAACTATTTTTAGGGACCAGTCCAGGTCTGAAGTCACTTTGCGAGGCTTACATAATAGAAACCACCCAAAAATGCAGCGATACCGGACGCGGCGATACCTAATATGTATACTTTATTTTCCCCCCTATTTTTTACCAATTTTCTTTAACTTTATTTGGAGAAAATTAAGTTTTTGTTTATTTTTACTTGAAACTTTTCATTTTTGCGGGGGTGAAACTTTATTTTTTCACTTCATTTTTTGTCCCACTTTGGGACTTGAACTTTTGGGGGCCTAATCCCCTTACAATGCATTCCAATACTTCTGTATTGGAATTCATTGGCTGTATGAGTAATACAGTGAGTGTTACTCATACAGCTTCCGGCCTGTGAGATCCAGGGGGCTGGATCTCACAGGCTCGTCACAGTAAGGCAGTGCGATGCCTTCCTTAGGCATCGCGCTGCCTTCCAAGCCATCGGGTCCCCCCTACAGCCGCACGGGGACCCGGTGGCACCGCCCGCCGCAACCGCAGGTAAAAGCCGCAAACCGCAGGTCTGAATTGACCTGCGGTTTGCGGTGATCGCCGACACGGAGGGGGTCACGGGACCCCCCCGCGCATTTAGCCAAGGTGCTTGCTCAAGGATTTGAGCAGGCACCTTGTTCTGATCACCGCCCGCCACCCTGGTGGTGATCGGAAATACACATGACGTACCGGTACGTCATGTGTCCTTAAGTACCAGGACAACATGCCGTACCGGTACGTCATGTGTCCTGAAGAGGTTAAAGACTGTGTGTGATAGATATACTGACTTACACAGGTCTGTTCCATACTTCAGTCCCACTTTGGGCACCCAGCCCTTGCTCCGGAAATGGTGATAGGCCATATAACACGTCTGGAAGTTTTCTTGTGCCGCACTAAACACTTCCCACAATTTTAAAATCGTTAAAGGTTCCTAGGGAAAAATAAGTCATAGTAGATGAAATAATTGGTTCAGATATATGATTTCTAGACAATATATGCAGGTATATGCTGTACAGCTTCAGTAGATCTGTGGCAGTTACCTGATCACCCTTTTCAGCAGTTTAGGATGTGTACTTCATAATCATTCTGCTGACCTCCTGTCATAAACTTGTTTTTATACACAGCAGCCAATCAGAGGAGGCAGCAATAGTCTCAACCAATGCTGAGAGAGGAGGTGTGTCTCAGACTACCTCTGACTCCCTGTAGGCACTGTAGCTAAACTGTAGTCACAGATCACAGCTCTGTCCTAATGGAGCGGAGCTAAAAAGCTGCTTAGGAGCAGATGAGAGACAAATAAATAGTAGATAATCATACCCTGTAGGGACTGACATACATATCATTTTCAGCTTTAAAGAGGTTATCTGGTAATACCTATGTTTTAACTGATGCTCCACTGCAGCCAATGACTGGCTTGAACGGTGGCATGTCTCTTGTGGACATGTCACCCCTTGAACCCAGTCATTGACTGTATCTGTGCAGGTCCAGGACCATGGCAGGTAAGAAGTAAAGAAGCCACCGACTCGATGGACATGCGGGGGCCAGCATGCCGTACTAGAGCTGCGGGGAGCAGGTAATTATGAATCTTTCAACAGTGGAGGCAGGCTGCACTAGATAAAATGTAGGTATTCTCGAAAAAAACCTTTAATACAATATAAAAAATTAAAAAAACTATAAACTATAGCAAACTACATTTTCGTGAATTCTGCTACATTTCAACTTTTTTGTAGGGAAGAAATAGTCCTTTATCTGGACAACCACTTACTATACCCACTATTCAGAAGCTTTCCCTGATAATACCAAATGTGGATGCTGGTGACTACAGACCTCTTACAGTATATACTGTGGTGTATACAGCCACTTCATTGGGAGTCACAGAACTTTCTGTGTCTATGTCCTATGTTACTGCCATTTTAAACAGAATTTAAGTGGAGACCCTCTGTACAGCACACAGTGTTATGCCTAACAAATGGCTTGAAGGGTCTCTACTGGATAAACCATATCAATACATCTTACCTTTCTATAGGTTATGGACAGACACCCCAAGGCATATACCAAGAAGAAGGCCTAAGAAGACAAATATGTTAGGGCTAAGTATTCAAAATATGTATTATATTCCATATTTTGGTGAATACAATATCTCCTTATGGACAGCACCTAAGGAGTCTTATAGGCCAGGCAATGCTCCTCTGGAATACTTGGAAGAGGGAATGTAAATGAGCTCTTAGCAAGCTCAGCCTCTGATGCCACCAGATGTAAGGTAGCTATCCTATAAATCAATGTTTGACCTTTTAAATAGGCCTTGAGATATGACTTGGAAAATAAATAATCCAACATCTCATCTGCAGACGGCTGTTTAGAGGCGATTGCGCCTCATCGGTGCCGAGCAGAGAGTACTGGCTTAACTGGGTGACAGGCCTAGGTCAGGATTCGGGGAGTTAAGCCAGTTCTCTCTGGTCTGCACTAATGAGGGGCAATCACCCTGAAACAGCTGTCTGTAGATGAGATGCTGGCTTGTTTTTTATCTAAGTCAAGGCCTGTTTAAAAGGACGACCATTGATTTATAGGATGGCTACCTTACATCTGGAGGCATTAGAGGCAGAGCTTGCTAACAGCTCAGTTACATACCCTCATCCATATGAAACATTACAGATGAAAAAACGTACTTCTTCATGGCTGAGTTGTAAGTACTCAAAAATTCTGAATGGATTCCGGCGACAAACCAACTTTAATTTCTTCACCTCCTAGGAATAGAAGCAAATCATTAGCTAAAAAGACTAAAGTGTGGACCATCAATGTTATTTACTTCACATAATTAATCTGTAAGACTCTACTTGCCAAAGAGGAAGACAGAATGACAGTCACACCAGTGTATATATAACAGAAATCCTGCATTTGATATTGATGTAGAAATCTGTATGTCCAGCTAACACGGAAATGTGGCTGTGAAAATCCAGGTATGGTCACAGGTCACAGAAATCCTTAGCTTTGCAATGAATAACCACCAAAATGAAGACAGTCTGAGGCTGTACTACTGCGGCTGCATCACCTTCCTCTGCCTACTTTGTACTGTATCTAAGACAGATTTTTTGGGGGGACTGATTTATATAATAATACAAGAATTACCAATAAGACATGCCACTTTCAACCAGCTGGTCTTACGTGAGGTGTGTTCTCATGAGTAAAGCCCCATTCACACGTCAGTGATTTCTATCAGTGATTTTGAGCCAAAACCAGGTGCGGCACTAAACACAGAACAGGTGCAGATCTTTCCCTTATACCTTATGTCTGTGGAGGCTTCACGCCTGGTTTTGGCTCACAATCACTGATGGAAATCACTGACATGTGAATGAGGCATAAAACAGACAAGATTCAACAGTGTATAATATCAGGTCCACTATAAAAGTGTACACCAAGGATGCTCAACCTTTGAACCTCCAGCTGTTGCAAAACTACAATTCCCAGAATACCTAGACAGCCTACAGCTATTAGGGCATGCTGGGGTTTGTAGTTTTGTAACAGCTGTAGGGGCAACATGTTGAGCATCCCTGATGTACACAATTCAGCTTGAACACAGACTTAAAGAAGTTATCTCATCACACTGGTGACGAATTGCTAGGATATGCCACAAATGTCAGATAGGTGTGGGTGCCCCTCTGGGAGCCACACCTATCTCCATTACGGGACCGCTAAAGTGAGCAAAGACCAGCTGCACATGTGCGGCCACCCTCTATTCATTTCTATGGGAGTTCAGAAAAATATCTGGCTTGGCTATTTCCAGCCGTCACACAGAACTGAACAGAGCGGTGGTCGCACTTGCGCGGTGCACTCTCTATTCCTTTCTCTGGGACTGCCAAAAGTAGCTGAGTGTCCTCGCTTTTTTTGGAACACCCACAAAAAATTAATGGGGAGCAAATCATCCACACGCAGTGTGCTCTCCTTCACTTTTGGGGGCCTGTTTAAGAGGGGCCTGTTCAGAGGTTAAAGTCACACATATCTGATATTGATGAAATGTCCTAGCAATATGCCATAAAAATCCAAGATAACACAACCCCCTTGAGATAGCTATTCCTCCTGTCCTCCCTACACATGCACGTGAACATGCTGAGGCCATTAGAAGATACTGGCACTGTGTTGGGACACCCGCCATACACATTACACGGTTGCCCGGTCCTGCTGAAATCACCAGGTTCATACAACAGTCATCTAATGTGTATGTCCACCTCCTAATTAAGCACTTGAGAGTTTCCTTACACCTCTTTCTTCCTCCATGTCTTCAGCCTCCGCTGTAGTGTCCTCTTCTACCATGACATACTCATGCCCCATATCTTCCCTAACACTCGTTCCTCCAGTTCCAGTGTGAACAGTCAGTTTTCCGGGCTTGCACCCACAATGTATGATAAAGTCATCATGCCTATGGCAGTGCATCTTTTCCAGAACGTCTTTGTCTAGCGGAGTACATGGGCGATTGGTGTCAAGGTCCTCCGACCCATATTTTGATAGAGGGTCATAATCAGGATGTCCTTCCCGAACTATGTCTTCTTTAGTGGAAGCCTCCGGCTGTAGCTCCTCTGCGGAACCCTCCAACGTTTCAGTCTCATCTGGCAGATTTATAGGACTAGTATATTCTCCAAGTATATTATTAATAGACTTTGAGTCCATATTCTGTCCTTTTAAAAGTTCTTTGGCCCATTCTACATGATGCTGATACCTATAAAATATAGCATTTTCCAAATTAGTTACATATGAAACACAACGGCAGATACATCAAGAATTATACACAAACGAGGCATCTAAACCTGGCCATAAGCAGGAGCTAACTGTTGGATGAAAGAAATGATTCCCGACTATTGGCCATAATCATCCTCCTGTTGTAGTGTTTGAAACCTCTCTGGTTTTCGTCTAGCTGCCTACAGATCCCTAGAACATCGGGGGGCTATAGCCGTACTGTGACCCATTCCCTCTGTGATTGGTCAGCATCTAGTAGAAATCAGAGTAATGTTCTTACTGCGCCTGGCTGACGGTCCGACCTGATGCAGCCGATGGCGTCACATTCTATACATTAGGCCGATGCACATGGGGACACACGTAGTAGTGCCATGGGCTCCGTAATTGTTACAGAAGCACTGCACCCAATGTTATCTGAAATATGCACATAAATTATGACCTATCAGCTGTTGTTAAAGGGTAACTAAACCTCTGCTAAAATAACGAGGCAGAAGCACTGCTCAGGGCACTTTGCCCCTTCCGCTATCATCGGCTCTGCTTGTCTTTTGGAGGGTGCAGAGTACACAGATGCATAGAAAGTATATGGGATCCAAAAGTTGAGCAGAGCCAATGAAAGCAGAAGTGACTTAGTTTAGTTACCCTTTAATCCATGGACACGCACAGAAACGCGTAAGCTGCTGTGGCGGGTACCCGATGGGTAACAAGGCAACCCGATGCCATGCACAGGCTGCCCAATGCCTTGCACGGCACCTGGACCTGCCTTCTACGGGTGCCCAGGAGATCCAGCCTCAGGCTGGGTCTCCTGACCTAGGCAACCTGTTAGTGTATGACTCAGTGTAATACACTAACAGGCAATTCATTACAATACAGATGTATTGTAATGCATTGCAGAGGGGATCAGACCCCCAAAAGTTGAAGTCCCAAAGTGGGACAGAAATAAAGTTTAAAAAAAAAAGCCCCAAAAAAGTGTTTTTAATAAAATAAATAAAGTTTCAAGTAAAAAAAGAAAAAACGCCCCTTTTCCCTGATTTTCATAATAAAAAATAGGAGAAAAAAAACCACATATTAGGTTTCGCCGCGTCCGTAACGACCGGCTCTATAAATATATCAGATGATCCACCCCGTCCGAGAAACACATTAAAAAAAAAATAATAATAAAAACTGTGTCAAAAAAGCCATTTTTGTCACCTTACATCACAAAAAAACACCAAGCGATCAAAAAGGTGTATACCTCCCAAAATGATACCATTAAAACCGTCACCTCATCCCGCAAAAAATTAGACCCTACCTAAGACAATCGGTCAAAAAAATAAAAAAAATATAGCTCTCAGATTATGTAGACACTAAAACATCTTTTTTTGTTTCAAAAATGGTATTATTGTATTAAAGTGAAATAAATAAAAAAAAGTTGACATATTAGGTATCGCCGCATCCGTAACAACCTGCTCTATAAAAATATCACATGACCTAACCCCTCAGGTGAACACTGTAAAAAAAAATCAAAATAAAAACTGTGCCAAAACAACCAATTTTTTGGTCACCTTGCCCCATAAAGTGTAATATTGAATGATCAAAAAAATCATATGTACCCAAAAATGGTACCAATAAAAACATCAACTCTTCCTGCAAAAAACAAGTCCCTGCACAAGACGATCGGCAGAAAAATAAAAAAATATGGCGTTCAGAAAATGGAGACACAAAAACATATATATATATATATATTTTTTACATATCTATTATGTAAAACTGAAACAAACAAAGTAGACATATTTGATATCATTGTGTCCGTAACAACCTTCTCTCTAAAAATATCACATGACCTAACCCTTCAGGTGAACACCGTAAAAAAAAATACAAATAAAAACAGTGCCAAAAAAGCAATTTTTTGTCACCTAACTGTAATGACCGGTGTCACGCACAGGGAGGAAAAAGGGAAAGCCCTGCCCAAGGGAGAGGGAAAGGTGGTGACCCCTAACTCACCTTGCGGCTGGCACCCGACTGCCCTGACGTCCCTAGACGGGTTCCTCACCCGTGCGGCGATCACGTGCCTAAACCCTGGCTTTCCCTAAAATGAGCCCTAGATAGTGAACGGGCCGGTGGGATCGCTAGTCCGCACCACTGTCACTAAGAGGGAAACACTAGGGAGAGGACAGACAAAACAGACAAACACATACACCCAGGTGGGCGACCACAATAGACCACAAAGGTCCAACAGGGATCCGGAGGGTAGCGTTCTGGACCAACTACCAGAGAACGCAGTAACACAGCTCCAGAGGGTCAGAATAGATAGAAGCTCTATATCTGGCAACCAGAGAAGTGTGAGAGGGGAATATAAGGAGGTTTGGGAGTGCTGGACAAGGAACAGCTGAGGAGAAAGGGCTACGGATCCCTGAGTGAGCCAAAAGGGTTTGCAAAGCAAACCCAGAAAGCTACCATAAGGAAACAGCCCTATCTTACATAGAGTGTGCAGCCAACCGCTGCGACTTCCTGACCCCGGGTATAACGGAGTCAGGCGTGGTTCTTGACACCCTCGTGACACTAACATCACATAAGGTGCAACACCAAATGATCAAAAGGCGTATGCCCCCCAAAATAGTACCAATCAAACGGTCACCTCATCCCGCAAAAAATGAGCCCCTACCTAAGACAATCAGCCCAAAAATAAAAAAAGCTGTGGCTCTCAGACTATGGAGACACTAAAACATTATTTTTTTTGTTTCAAAAATGCTATTATTGTAAAACTTTAATAAATAAGATTAAGTATACATATTAGGTATTCCCTCGTCCATAACGACCTGCTCTAGAAAAATATTACATGACCTCACCCCTCAGGTGAACACTGTAAAAATAAATAAATAAAAACTGTTCCAAAACAACAAATTTTTTGGTCACCCCGCCCCATAAACTGTAATATTGAATGATCAAAAAAATCATATGTACCCCAAAATGGTACCAGTAAAAATGTCAACTCTTCCTGCAAAAAACGAGTCCCTGCACAAGACGATCGGTAGAAAAATAAAAACATATGGAGTTCAGAAAATGGAGACAAAAACAATAATTAAAAGAAAATATTGCTTTATTAAGTAAAACTGAAACAAAGTAGACAGATTTGATATCACCACATCCGTAACAACCTGCTCTATAAAAATAGCACATGATCTAACCTGTCAGATGAACTTTGTAAAAAACAAAAAATAAAAACTGTGCCAAAACAAAAAAACGTAATATAGAGCGACTAAAAATCATATTTACCCCAAAATAGTACCCATAAAACTGTCAGCTTATCGCGTAGTTTCCAAAATGGGGTCACTTTTGGGAGTTTCTACTGTAGGGGTGCATCAGGGGGTCTTCAAATGGGACATGGTGTCTAAAATCTAAAAACCAGTCTAGCAAAATCTGCCTTCCAAAAACCTTTTCTTCTGCGCCCTGACGTGTGCCCTTACATCAGTTTACAACCACATAAGGAAGGGGGGGGGGGGGGGTTCTGTAAACTGCAGAATCAGGGTCATAAATATTGAGTTTTGTTTGGCTGTGTTTTCGATGTGCTAAAAGGAAAAAATTGATTAAAATGGAAAATGTGCCAAAAATGTGAAATTTAGAAATTTCTTCTCCATTTTCCTTTAATTCTTGTGGTACACCTAAAGTTTGTAAAATCAGTTTTGAGTAACTTGAGGGGTGTAGTTTCTACAATGGGGTTATTTATGGGGGTTTCTATTATGTAAGCCCCACAAAGTGACTTCTAAACTGAACTTGTCCTTAAAAAGTGGGTTTTTGAAATTTTCTTAAAAATTTTAAGAATTGCTTCTAAAATTCTAAGCCTTCTAACATCCTAAAAAAATAAAATGACATTTACAAAATGATGGCAACATAAAGTAGACATATGGGAATGTTAAGTAATAAATATTTTATGAGGTATCACTTTCTGTTTTAAAAGCAGAGAAATAGAAATTTTGAAAATTGAGAATTTTTCAAAAATGTTTGGTAAATTTGGGATTTTTTCATAGATAAAAGGGGAAATATAACGACTCAAATTTATGACTACAAAAAACAAAATGGCTGCACACCGTTATATATACAAACAATAGAGCTAAGAAATGGGGGTCATTCTAGATAAAAGTGGTACAATACCGACTATAAATGAGTAATGGAAGCTCTTAGCGCACATACGTGTCGGGCCCATCTACCAGGCGCCAAGGTGGCTTCCGCAGATACTCATTTATAGTCGGTATTGTACCACTTTTATCTAGAATGACCCCCATTTCTTAGCTCTATTGTTTGTATAACGGTGTGCAGCCATTTTGTTTTTTGTAATTATGTTTGCTTCATGGATATGCACCTGTGATTCTGAAGGTTCTAGTCTAAATTTTCTTGCAATATATTGAGGGTAGCACCTCTTTTAGACTGAACACGCCCATCTATCTGGGACTTCTGAGCAGAGTACGTTTGTAGCTGGTTCCTACACTGCCCTGAATATTGTAGGCTTAAGTAAGTCCAAAGTGAGGCAGTATATTTTGTGATAGGGACCCATCTGCGGAAGCCACCTTGACGCCTGGTAGATGGGCCCGACACATATGTGCGCTAAGAGCTTCCATTACTCATTTATAGTCGGTATTGTACCACTTATCTAGAACGACCCCCATTTCTTAGCTCTATTGTTTGTATATATAACGGTGTGCAGCCATTTTGTTTTTTGTAATTATGTTTGCTTCATGGATATGCACCTGTGATTCTGAAGGTTCTAGTCTAAATTTTCTATCAAATTTATGACTGTCATGAAGTACAATGTGTCACGAGAAAAAAATCTCAGAATGGCTTGGATAAATAAAAGTGTTCCAAAGCTATTACCACATAAAAGGACACATGTCAGATTTGCAAAAAAAAATCGGAATTAGACTTACCGGTAAATCGGTTTCCATGAGATCACCATGACGGCCACAAGTAGATTGTAGGGGCAGGAACAGAGAAAGTTTAAACACCCCCCCCCCCCTCCACCATACACCAGTTCTTTCCAAAATTACAAGAGTGAGAGGTGGAGATAAATCCAAGAAACTATTATATAAATTAGAAGGTATTAATTCATACCCTCAATGAAATTAAGCAAATAATAATAATTGGGGAGGGAATAACGGGCCGTCATGGTGATCTCATGGAAACCGAATTATCGGTGTGTCTAATTCCGATTTTCCATATCATCACCATGACGGCCACAAGGAGATATCCAAAATCAGAACATCAAGGGGGGGGCTACTGCCTGAAGGACTTTACGTCCAAAGGACAGTTCGGAAGAATTAGAGAAATCTAAGCGGTTATGCTTAATAAAAGTATGTACACTAGACCAGCTCGCCGCCCTACAAATGTCTTCCATGGAGGCACCTGCTTTCTCAGCATGAAAAGAGGACATAGCTCTAGTTGAATGCGCTTTAAAGTTGGCTGGACAAGAGAACCCCTGAGTGGTATAACAATGGGAAATTGTGCACTTAATCCACCTGGCAATGGAAGATCTAGACAAACTCTACCCTGTTTTTCCCTGAGAATAGAACAAAAAGAATATCGAACTTCCTGAATTCCTTAGTGACCTCCAAGTATTTCAGAACCGTACGTCTAACGTCTAAATTGTGAAAGGAACTTTCCCTGCTATTTTTTGGGTTATTACAAAAAGACTAGAGAATGATCTCTTGATCCCTGTGGAAGTCAGATACCACCTTAGGCAGGAACCCTGGGTCTAGTCTGAGTACTATCTTCCAGGATTCTAAGATAGGGTTCCCTGTATTTCACCCAGCCTTCTTGCGGACGTGATCGTAATCAGAAATGCGGTCTTGAAAGATAGGAATTTGAGCGGACAGTCTTCCAGAAGTTTAAACTGACTCATAGTTAAGCCATTTAAAACAGTGTTAAGGTTCCAGGAAGGGACTCGTGATTTCAAAGTGGGCCTCAATCTTGATGCTGCTCTGATGAATCTTCTGATCCATTTGTGATTTGCTAAGTCAACATCGAAGAAACAGCTGAGTGCCGACACCTATTATTTTAGAGTAGATGGCCTAAGATCCAGTTATAGACACTGTTGAAGGAAATCTAAGATTTGTTGAATTTTTGGAGAAGATTCCCCTGACCAAAAGCAAAATCTCCGCCAAATTTTTTGGTATATGGCAGATGTCACCTTCTTCCTAGTGGACCTGAGAGTGGCTATGACCTTGTCTGAAAGTCCTTGACACTTTAGTATTTCGACCTCAGGATTCAAGCTGTCAGTCTTAAAAACTCTGGATGGGGATGAAGGATGGGCCCCTGATGTAGAAAGTCTTTCCTGAGTGGAAGAGTCCATGGGATGGAGATTGAAAGTTTTTTGAGGGAGGAGAACCAACTCCTCTTTGGCCGAAAGGGGGTTATCAGGATGACAGTTGAATTCTCTTGTAGAATTTTCTGAATTACTCTTGGAATAATCGGTATTGGAGGAAACGCATAACAGAGCTTCCAGACCCATGTCGTAGCGAATGAGTCTATCATCCAAGGATTGCCCCTGGGATCCAGGGAACAGAATCTGTTCACTTTTTTGTTGTCTTTTGACACAAACAAATCTATGTCTGGTGTCCCCCATCTGTCGACTATCATTCTGAAGATTTCCGGATTTAGGGACCATTCTGTTTGGTCTATTGTGTGTCGGCTTAGATAGTCCGCCACCTGATTGAGTGTCCTTTTGAGATAAGTTGCCGAGATAGACCTCACATTCCTTTCGGCCCAGTAAAATATTCTGTTTGAAAGGTCTAGAAGCTTCTTTAATTTTGTTCCTCCCTGATGTGAGAGGTAAGCCACTGTTATTGTGTTGTCTGACAAGATCCTGAGGTGGTGATCCAGAAGAGCCTCTTTCGCAATCTTTAAGGCTTCCAATACAGCGCTGAGCTCTCTGAAGTTTGAGAATTGGCTGCTTACCGAAGGGGCCCAGGAACCTTGGTAATACTAATCCCCAATGTTTGCTCCCCAGCCTGACTGACTCGCATCCGTGTTGATCTGAACATACAGAGACTTCCCCCAGGCCACTCCCTGTGAGAAATTGTTGTCGACCATCCACCAGCTTAAGGAGGTTTTTACATAGGCTGGAATGAACCTTGCAATCTAGCGACCTCTGTTGCTTGTCCCAGATGTCCAGAATCCAGGACTGCATGGGATGGGAATGTAGTTGACTCCACATTAATGAGGGAATGCAGGCTGTCAGAGTTCCCAGCAAACTCATAGCTTATCTTATAGAGCAGATCGTCTTCCTCTAGAAGGTTTTGACTTTCTCTTTAGAGAAATCCTGTCTGTGGGCAGTAGAGTGGTCTGTGACTGCGAGTCCAGGATGACTCCCAGGAACCGTACTCTGGTCGATGGCTGTAGACATGATTTCTGCGGATTGACAATATAGCCCAGTTCTGTTAGAGTGGATAAAAAAAGTGTCCAGATCAGTATTTTGTCTACTGTATCTCCTACTAGAAGGAAGTCGTCTAGGTAAGGGATCAAGTTTAGTTCTTTTTGTCTCAGGAATGCTACCATCTCGACCACCAGCTTGGTAAATATTCTGGGAGCCGAGGAAATCCCAAACGGAAGAGCTGTAAACTGAAAATGATGAGTGTTGCCTTGCTGGTCTTTTATGGTGAATCTCAAGAATTTTTGAGAGTTGTGATGGATCGGGATGTGATAATACGCATCTTTTAAGTCCACTGTACACATATCTGCATTCCTTTTTATTAGGGGAATTAGGGATCCCAGGGACTCCATCCTGAGCTTCCTGTAGGAAATGTACTGGTTGAGGAATTTCAGATTTATAATCATACGGAATGACCTTTCTTTCTTTTTCACCAGAAAGAGACCGGGATAGAATCCCTGGCCCTGTTCTGAAACTGAGACCTGAATTACAACCCCTAAATCTATGAGATCTTTTATCCCTTGCCAAATGCTGCACTGAGCTTTCATTCACTGACCCCAGATTTGATACCTCCTGGGCCCTCTGACTACCTCCTGGGCCCAGGGATTTGATGTTACCTTCTTCTAGGAAGATAGAAATTTCTTTAGCCTTCCCACCACTCTGGCGTCATTGTTTATCGGTGGGTTTACTCTAAGGAATTGAGGAGAAACCCTTTCCCCTTACCCCCTTTTGGAGTAACTCCAGCGGCCTGACTTCCCTTTCCGTCTGTAGGATCTCTCTCGGCCCTGAAAGGAACGAAAATGGAAATTTCCTCCTATAAGGTCTATCCTCCGGAAACCCCTTCTTTTTATCTGACGCCTTTTCCAGGATCTTGTCTAAGACTGGACTGAAGACATATTCACCTGAAAAGGGGATAGAACATAACTTCATTTTTGAAGTCTTGTCCCCTGACCACAATTTGATCTGAAGGGCATGGCGTACCACATTAGAAACACCTGCATCCTTGGCCGAGAATCTAATGGACTCAGCAGACGCATCCGCTAAAAAGGCCGTTGCTGATTTTAAAAGAGGGATGGAATTTATTATTTCCTCCCTGGGGGTCTTATCCCTCAAATGGGACTCTAACTAATTTAGCCTAAGATACATAGACGTCGCGACCGAGGTTGCAGCAATGTTAGATTTAAGATTAAACATGGATGCCTCCCAGGGTTTACGTAGTAAGCTGTCTGCTTTCCTCTCCACGGAGTCCCTCAATTGGTATGCGTCTTCAAAAGGTAAAGATGTTTTTTTTAATAACCTTGGCTACCTGTACATCTATTTCGGGGATCTCATCAAATAGTCTTGACTCGAATGTTTTCGTTAATCTGGAACATTCTGTTTCTTTTTGTCCTTAGTCCCACAAACATCTCCTCCTGAATGGAGTGAGTTTTTTGAACATCCTCCACCCCCATGGTGGGAGTGTTTTAACCTTTCTCTGTTCCTGCCCCTACAGAGGTCAGGGGTCAATCTCCTTGTGGCCGTCATGGTGATGATATGGAAAATGCACATTCACCAACAGTGTAAACAAGGCCAATCAGCCAACAAACAAGCTCATCTGTCACTGATCAGATTGCGTACAATTGCTCGCTGGATGGTAGCACATCTGCCCGTTCTTCCCCATTGCAGTTTGCATTGGCCTGTATGAAAGGTTCATTTATACCACTGCTGATTGACTTGTTACATCACCAATCAGCACTTTGTCGCGGGATGAACTTGGCCCTTACAGATTGTAATTCTTGCTCCATAAGACGCACTTTTTTTCTCCTAAAAAGTTGGGGGGAAATGGCTGTGCGTCTTATGGAGCGCTCACTAGTACACAGTAGGACCAGGGAGTTGTGAATACAGCGCTTCTAGCTCTGATTGTGCTCACCGCCCCCTGGTCTTCTCCGGACACCGCAATGTCCTGACTGCGGAAAGCAACAGGACGTAGTGCACGCAGTATGACCTGACGCTGTGCACCATCAGATCACAGTGCAGTGATGTGCCTGGAAAAGACCAGGAAGCGGTGAGTGCAGGAAGATATGCTGGATCAGCAAAGTGGCAGCGCAGTCCAAAGCTGGAGAAGTAAGTTAAAGTGGTTTTAAGGATATCTCCCCATTGTCCCTCTGGGACCTGCACCTGTCTCGTAAACCCAGCCGGTGAAGTGAACGAGGGAGCACCGCCCCATAGAAGTGAATGATAGAGGTGCTCCTATTTATTTCTATGGGGATTCCAAAAATAGCAGAGTGCACCGCTCGTCTATTTTCAGCAGGCCAATAGGAACGCTTGGTGGTGGCCCGACCTGGCACTGCTGCCCACCACTTTGCCAGCTTTGTTTTCGGCTGTGCTTACGAGTGCACCTATCAGACAATGGGGGCATATCTTAGAGATATAACCCCATTGTCTGAGATGGGAATACCCTTGTAATTTATTTAATTTTTTATTTTATGTCTGATCTGAGGTCTAATTAGAAATGGAGGTATGATCTCAGGTATGATGGGGGTCTGAGGTCTAATAAGCAATGAAGGTCTGATCTGAGGTCTAATACGGAATGGGTTTCTAATAGGAGGTCTGATTTGAGGTCTGATAAGGATTTGAGGGTCTGATGAATTATCGGTGGTCTGATCTGGGGGCCTGATAAAAAATATTTTTTCTTCCTCTAAGTCTTAGTTGCGTCTTATGGTCCAGTGTGCCTTACAGATCGAAAAATACAATACTTTTAATATAATACAAAGTGATAAAATAATCACCAGTATACACTTACTTGATGGAAGAAATGACTGGAAATTTCGTTTTACAATCTGTAGAAGAGAAAAAACAGTTTGGGTATTTTGCCCATATTGAGAATTACCGATTGTGGATTTGGGCGACACAAAATGACAATCTCTGCAAAGACCAGCAATTCCTGCAGAGCTCGATAAGATGATGTTATATACATGTCATTGTCTGTTCTGTCTCTACTACACAGGACAGAACAGACAGAAAACATTTCTATAGGGGCCATCACAGCACTACCTTTGCTAATGTATATAATATGCCTCTTATATTCACTAAAAATATCCACCTTACCTTTCCAGCGCACTCTCAACTGCTCCTCTGCAATGTTGTAATCTGGTCGACTGCGTGACAAAATCCCCTTCCCAAAATATCCCTGGAAATGAAAAGAACAATCTATAGTTCATTCTAAAATATTCTGGACCATTTCCTGAAGGGCTTCTTTTATGGCTGTATCCAAGGGCTGAAGACTGATTGTTTGAGCACTCTGCAATAGCCTCGTGATCACACATGAAGTGAATGTCTGGGGAGCCAGGTAGATGCGGCCGACACATGGACCATGTCTCCCCAGCCGATCACGGTCGTGTGCATGAGCCCTTAGCCCTCTTGCACACAAACTTTTTTTTTTCTGTTTACGTTCCGTTTTTTGCGTTCCGTATACGGACCGTATACAGAACCATTCATCTCAATGGATCTGCCCAAAAAAACGAAAGGTACTCCGTATGTCTTCCGTATTTCCATTCAAAGATAGAACATGTCCTGTTATTGTCCGCATAATGGACAAGGATAGTACTTTTCTATCAGGGGGCCAGCTGTTCCGTTCCGCAAAAAACGGAATGCACACAGACATCATCCGTGTTTTTTGCAGACAGCAAAATAGTGAAAAAGCCATACAGTCGTGTGCAAGAGGCCTTAGGCTGTGACTACACCATAATTAAAGTCATGTGAATTCTGGGCATTCGTAGTTGTAATGTGCACACTAGTATTCCTTTTTGCGGAAAAAACTGGCAAGTGGAGTAGTTGCAAGATTTTGTACTTGTTTCCATATGGAATAATTAAAATTTCACATAACTTCTAGTTATTGCATGACCTGAAGAGTGCAACTGTGCCCCATAAACGGCCCCTCCAAACTGCCATTCCGGAAGATGAAAGGAAGCACAGCATTACAACAGCCCTAAAGTATCACATAAGAGACTTGCTAGAACCGTCCTGCTTTTGGCCAGTAGGTATCATGTGATCTCCACTGGGACTAACATAGGGTGCACCCAATGTCGTGGGTGTAATTAGGAAACCTTATAAATACCAAAGTAAGGCTACTTTCACACTTGCGTTGTTGTTTTCTGGTATTGAGATCCGGCAGGGGATCTCAATACCAGAAAAAAAAACGTTTCCGTTCAGTCCTCATGCATTCTGAATGGAAAGAGATCCATTAAGGACGCATCAGGATGTCTTCCGTTCCTGCAGAATTAAGTTTTTTGACCGGACACAAAATAGCTGCAAGCTGTGGTTTTGTGTCCAGTCATAAAAAGAAAAAAGAAAAAGGATTTGGTACTGAAAACAATGTAAGTCAATGGTGACGGATCCGTTTTTTTTAAGAGCTTGATCTGTCACCCATTGACTTTCAATGTACTTAGTGATGGATCCTAACGGAACGGATGCATCCTGATGTGCAAATCAAAACGGATCCGTTTAATTCCGTATTAAGATCCTCTGTCGGATCTCAATATCAGAATTAACAACGCAAGTGTGAAAGTAGCCTAAGGGCACTTATCCTCCTGACAGGTTTCCTTTATTTTGTTCATCGCTCTACATGGTATTTGTGGTAGGAATTACAAATTCTCATACTGTACATAATATTGTCAGACTCCAGGCTGCAATTTTACAGCAGCCTGTAGTCTGGTGTCCAGTGTTAGGCTGGCCATGCACGAGATACCTGCTGGTCAAACGAGATGGCTCTGCCGAGCATGTATGTGTTCTGAACAAGAGTCGCTGCCATTAGATAGTCTGCCAGTCCTGTTGAAACCAATATACATCTAAGGGCTCATTCACATGACCATATATATTCTGCGGTCTGCAAAACGCAGATCCACAAAATATGGATGACGTTTGTGTTGCATCTGTCTTTTTTGCAGACCCACTGACTTTAATGGGTCCATGTTCAGTTCCGCAAAAAGATGGAACTTGTTCTCTTCTTCGTCTCAAACTAAGGAGCAATGATAGATTGACGTGAATGAGTCCTAAAAAAAAAAAAAGATGCAACACGGACGCCATCCATATTTTGCACACCGCGGTCGTGTTCATGAGCCCTAATGTGAATGGCAAGCTTCAGTCCAGGATACTGCTAGTTAGGCAAACCTATGGTACAGTCACTTTAACCAGAACACCCTCACCTTTCCGTACAGCAGCTCTATATCCTCCGCACTCCTCACAATGACGTTATTGTTAATAATCTCTCCCTTACAGATCCGAAAATCTTTCATATACAAATCATGAGACAGTGGGATGGGAAAGGGAGATTCGTAAGACTCGTACACTTTCCTTTTCCTCCTGGGAGCGTGGAACGTGGCCTGAGACATGGTCTTCACTCTGCTGATATAAGAGGAGAGGAAACATTACTATGATATACAATAAAGAATACAGTGAGAGAGATCAAACATCCATGAATGTGCCCATTCTAGCCCACAGCATTAATGAGCACCCGGGACACTGCCATTTATTATAGATTTTACGCACGTGGTCACGGACATCACTTACACATATGCAATCTCATTCATGTTATGAAAAAGCTTCATATATTGATGACCTATCCTCAGAGTAGGTCATCAGTATGAGACTGGTGGTGGTCTGACACCCCCGCGATCATCTGAACCACGTAGCTGCTGGAACTACCACTTTGAAAAGAGCCGGAAGCCGGATCGGCTATTATAGGGTACCTTCACACTAGCGTTATTCTTTTTTGGTAATGAAATCCGGTAAAGGGACTCAATACTGAAAAAAAACACATCAGTTTTGTCCTAATGCATTCTGAATGGAAAGCAATCCGTTCAGTATGCATCAGGATGTCTTCCGTTCCGTCTCTTGTACAGTATTTAACCAGACAAAATACTGCAGCATGCTGCAGTATTTTTTTTCTGGACAAAATCCTGGAACAATACCGCACTTGCCGGATATAGATGTATTTATGCCGGATCCGGTACCAAGTGTTCCGGAAATTGCGGCATCGCCGGATCCGGTTTTCCGGTCGGGACATAGGAGGAGCTATTTTTGCTTTTGATCTTTAAATACCGGATCCGTTATTTCGGAACCATATCCGTTATTTCAGAATCATATTTCAGTTTGCATACGGTTGCATCCGTTGCCAGAACTGCCTGCCGGATCCGATCAACGCTAGTGTGAAAGTACCCATAGTCTCCTTGTGGCACTATTAAATGGAAAAAAAAAAAAAAAGCTGTAAAAAAATAAATAAAAATAAATACAATAAAAATATATTGCTTTTTTTTCCATTGAAAAAATGCTTTTCAATTGAAAAAAAATGGAAAAAATAAAATCCTCCACGTTTGGTATCAGTGTCCATAATGACTGGCACTTGCAGATATCATGTAAATTATCCCATACTGTAAACGTCGAAAAAAAAAAAAAGAAAAACAGAATTGCTGCTTTTTGCTTAGTCGCCACTAAACAAAATGGAATAAAACGCGATCAAAAAGTGTTATGTACCCCAAAATGATACCAATGAAAACTACAAGTCGTCCCGCAAAAATCAAGCCCTCACTCAGCTCCATAGAAAGAAAAATAACGTTTTGGGTCTTGGGTTACAGCGATGCTAAAATATTTTCTTAAAAAAAAAAAGTTGCAAAAGTAGTAAAACGTAACAAAAACTATATATTTTTGGTATCACTGTAATCATACTGACCCAGAGAATAAAGAGATCATGGTATTTATGCTGAAAAATGAACGCCGCTAAATTTATAACGTAGAAACTCAGTGGCAGTATTGCTGTTTTTTCCTACCCCCCCTCCCAGAAAGAGTTAAAAAAGGTTAATCAGTAAGTGATGTGTACCCCAAAATGGTGCCAATAGAAACTACAACTGGTCCCGCAAAAAACAAGCCCCAATACGGCTACATAGACGGAAAAATAAAAAGGTTATAGCTCTTGGAAGGCAACAATGAAAAAACGGAAAAAAAATAATAATAAAAATCGCTTGGTCAGTAAGGCCCAAAATAGACTGGTCACTAAGGGGTTCATTTTTATTTTATTTTATTTATTATTTTTATTATTATTTAACCACTTCAGCCCCCAGTGCTTAAACACCCTGAAAGACCAGGCCACTTTTTACACTTCTGACCTACACTACTTTCACCGTTTATTGCTCGGTCATGCAACTTACCACCCAAATGAATTTTACCTCCTTTTCTTCTCACTAATAGAGCTTTCATTTGGTGGTATTTCATTGCTGCTGACATTTTTACTTTTTTTGTTATTAATCGAAATTTAACGATTTTTTTTGCAAAAAAATGACATTTTTCACTTTCAGTTGTAAAATTTTGCAAAAAAAACGACATCCATATAGAAATTTTGCTCTAAATTTATTATTCTACATGTCTTTGATAAAAAAAAAATGTTTGGGTAAAAAAAAAATGGTTTGGGTAAAAGTTATAGCGTTTACAAACTATGGTACAAAAATGTGAATTTCCGCTTTTTGAAGCAGCTCTGACTTTCTGAGCACCTGTCATGTTTCCTGAGGTTCTACAATGGCCAGACAGTACAAACACCCCACAAATAACCCCATTTCTGAAAGTACACACCCTAAGGTATTCGCTGATGGGCATAGTGAGTTCATAGAACTTTTTATTTTTTGTCACAAGTTAGCGGAAAATTATGATTTTTTTTTTTTCTTACAAAGTCTCATATTCCACTAACTTGTGACAAAAAATAAAAAGTTCTATGAACTCACTATGCCCATCAGCGAATACCTTGGGGTCTCTTCTTTCCAAAATGGGGTCACTTGTGGGGTAGTTATACTGCCCTGGCATTCTAGGGGCCCAAATGTGTGGTAAGGAGTTTGAAATCAAATTCTGTAAAAAATGACCTGTGAAATCCGAAAGGTGCTCTTTGGAATATGGGCCCCTTTGCCCACCTAGGCTGCAAAAAAGTGTCACACATCTGGTATCTCCGTACTCAGGAGAAGGTGGGGAATGTGTTTTGGGGTGTCATTTTATATATACCCATGCTGGGTGAGAGAAATATCTTGGCAAAAGACAACTTTTCCCATTTTTTTATACAAAGTTGTCATTTGACCAATATATTTATCTCACCCAGCATGGGTATATGTAAAAAGACACCCTAAAACACATTCCCCAACTTCTCCTGAGTACGGGGATACCAGATGTGTGACACTTTTTTGCAGCCTAGGTGGGCAAAGGGGCCCATATTCCAAAGAGCACCTTTCGGATTTCACTCCTCATTTTTTCCTGAATTTGATTTCAAACTCCTTACCACACATTTGGGCCCCTAGAATACCAGGGCAGTATAACTACCCCACAAGTGACCCCATTTTGGAAAGAAGACACCCCAAGGTATTCCGTGAGGGGCATGGCGAGTTCCTACAATTTTTTATTTTTTGTCACAAGTTAGTGGAAAATGATGATTTTTTTTTTTTTTTTTTTCATACAAAGTCTCATATTCCACAAACTTGTGACAAAAAATAAAAACTTCCATGAACTCACTATGCCCATCAGCGAATACCTTGGGGTCTCTTCTTTCCAAAATGGGGTCACTTGTGGGGTAGTTATACTGCCCTGGCATTCTAGGGGCCCAAATGTCTGGTAAGTAGGTAAATGACCTGTGAAATCCGAAAGGTGCTCTTTGGAATGTGGGCCCCTTTGCCCACCTAGGCTGCAAAAAAGTGTCACACATCTGGTATCTCTGTATTCAGGAGAAGTTGAGGAATGTGTTTTGGGGTGTCTTTTTACATATACCCATGCTGGGTGAGATAAATATCTTGGTCAAATGCCAACTTTGTATAAAAAAATGGGAAAAGTTGTCTTTTGCCAAGATATTTCTCTCACCCAGCATGGGTATATGTAAAATGACACCCCAAAACACATTCCCCAACTTCTCCCGATTACGGAGATACCAGATGTGTGACACTTTTTTGCAGCCTAGGTGGGCAAAGGGGCCCATATTCAAAAGAGCACCTTTCGGATTTCACAGGTCATTTTTTACAGAATTTGATTTCAAACTCCTTACCACACATTTGGGCCCCTAGAATGCCAGGGCAGTATAACTACCCCACAAGTGACCCCATTTTGGAAAGAAGAGACCCCAAGGTATTCGCTGATGGGCATAGTGAGTTCATGGAACTTTTTATTTTTTGTCACAAGTTAGTGGAATATGAGACTTTGTATGAAAAAAAAAATAAAAAAAAAAATCATCATTTTCCACTAACTTGTGACAAAAAATAAAAAATTCTAGGAACTCGCCATGCCCCTCACGGAATACCTTGGGGTGTCTTCTTTCCAAAATGGGGTCACTTAAGGGGTAGTTATACTGCCCTGACATTTTCCAGGGGCCCTAATGTGTGGTAAGTAGGTAAATGACCTGTGAAATCCTAAAGGTGCTCTTTGGAATATGGGCCCCTTTGCCCACCTAGGCTGCAAAAAAGTGTCACACATGTGGTATCGCCGTATTCAGGAGAAGTTGGGGAATGTGTTTTGGGGTGTCATTTTACATATACCCATGCTGGGTGAGAGAAATATCTTGGCAAAAGACAACTTTTCCCATTTTTTTATACAAAGTTGGCATTTGACCAAGATATTTCTCTCACCCAGCATGGGTATATGTAAAATGACACCCCAAAACACATTCCCCAACTTCTCCTGAGTACGGCGATACCAGATGTGTGACACTTTTTTGCAGCCTAGATGCGCAAAGGTGCCCAAATTCCTTTTAGGAGGGCATTTTTAGACATTTGGATACCAGACTTCTTCTCACGCTTTGGGGCCCCTAGAATGCCAGGGCAGTATAAATACCCCACATGTGACCCCATTTTGGAAAGAAGACACCCCAAGGTATTCAATGAGGGGCATGGCGAGTTCATAGAAATTATTTTTTTTTGGCACAAGTTAGCAGAAATTGATATTTTTTATTTTTTCCTCACAAAGTCTCCCGTTCCGCTAACTTGGGACAAAAATTTCAATCTTTCATGGACTCAATATGCCCCTCACGGAATACCTGGGGGTGTCTTCTTTCTGAAATGGGGTCACATGTGGGGTATTTATACTGCCCTGGCATTCTAGGGGCCCTAAAGCGTGAGAAGAAGTCTGGAATATAAATGTCTAAAAAATTTTACGCATTTAGATTCCGTGAGGGGTATGGTGAGTTCATGTGAGATTTTATTTTTTGACACAAGTTAGTGGAATATGAGACTTTGTAAGAAAAAAATAAATAAATTCCGCTAACTTGGGCCAAAAAAATATCTGAATGGAGCCTTACAGAGGGGTGATCAATGACAGGGGGGTGATCAATGACAGGGGGGTGATCAATGACAGGGGGGTTGATCAATGACAGGGGGGTTGATCAATGACAGGGGGGTTGATCAATGACAGGGGGGTTGATCAATGACAGGGGGGTGATCAGGGAGTCTATATGGGGTGATCACCACAGTCATTGATCACGCCCCTGTAAGGCTTCATTCAGACGTCCGGATGCGTTTTGCGGATCCGATCCATCTATCAGTGGATCCGTAAAAATCATGCGGACGTCTGAATGGAGCTTTACAGGGGGGTAATCAATGACAGGGGGGTAATCAATGACAGGGGGGTGATCAGGGAGTCTATATGGGGTGATCACCACAGTCATTGATCACGCCCCTGTAAGGCTTCATTCAGACGTCCGGATGCGTTTTGCGGATCCGATCCATCTATCAGTGCATCCGTAAAAATCATGCGGACATCTGAATGGAGCTTTACAGGGGGGTGATCAGGGAGTCTATATGGGGTGATCACCACAGTCATTGATCATGCCCCTGTAAGGCTTCATTCAGACGTCCGGATGCGTTTTGCGGATCGGATCCATCTATCAGTGCATCCGTAAAAATCATGCGGACATCTGAATGGAGCTTTACAGGGGGGTGATCAGGGAGTCTATATGGGGTGATCACCACAGTCATTGATCATGCCCCTGTAAGGCTTCATTCAGACGTCCGGATGCGTTTTGCGGATCGGATCCATCTATCAGTGCATCCGTAAAAATCATGCGGACATCTGAATGGAGCTTTACAGGGGGGTGATCAGGGAGTCTATATGGGGTGATCACCACAGTCATTGATCATGCCCCTGTAAGGCTTCATTCAGACGTCCGGATGCGTTTTGCGGATCGGATCCATCTATCAGTGCATCCGTAAAAATCATGCGGACATCTGAATGGAGCTTTACAGGGGGGTGATCAGGGAGTCTATATGGGGTGATCACCACAGTCATTGATCATGCCCCTGTAAGGCTTCATTCAGACGTCCGGATGCGTTTTGCGGATCGGATCCATCTATCAGTGCATCCGTAAAAATCATGCGGACATCTGAATAGAGCTTTACAGGGGGGTAATCAATGACAGGGGGGTGATCAGGGAGTCTATATAGGGTGATCACCACAGTCATTGATCACGCCCCTGTAAGGCTTCATTCAGACGTCCGGATGCGTTTTGCGGATCCGATCCATCTATCAGTGGATCCGTAAAAATCATGCGGACGTCTGAATAGAGCTTTACAGGGGGTTGATCAATGACAGGGGTGTAATCAATGACAGGGGGGGTGATCAGGGAGTCTATATGGGGTGATAACCACAGTCATTGATCACGCCCCTGTAAGGCTTCATTCAGACGTCCGGATGCGTTTTGCGGATCCGATCCATCTATCAGTGGATCCGTAAAAATCATGCGGACATCTGAATGGAGCTTTACAGGGGGGTAATCAATGACAGGGGGGTGATCAATGACAGGGGGGTGATCAGGGAGTCTATATGGGGTGATCAGGGGTGATCAGGGGCTAATAAGGGGTTAATAAGTGACGGGGGGGGGGGGTGTAGTGTAGTGTAGTGGTGCTTGGTGGGACTTTACTGAGCTACCTGTGTCCTCTGGTGGTCGATCCAAACAAATGGGACCACCAGAGGACCAGGTAGCAGGTATATTAGACGCTGTTATCAAAACAGCGTCTAATATACCTGTTAGGGGTTAAAAAAAACACATCTCCAGCCTGCCAGCGAACGATCGCCGCTGGCAGGCTGGAGATCAACTCTCTTACCTTCCGTTCCTGTGAGCGCGCGCGCCTGTGTGCGCGCGTTCACAGGAAATCTCGGCCATCGCGAGATGACGCATATATGCGTGACTCTGCGCAGGGCTGCCACCTCCGGAACGCGATCCTGCGTTAGGCGGTCCGGAGGTGGTTAAACAAAACAACACAAAAGGCTGATAATGGTGTAAAACTAGTCATAATCGCCGTACTGATCGCCCTGCTGCTCACGTTGGGACGCATCCCGGTCCTCAGTCTGTCTCTACTTCCTGGCCCCGCTTGACATGCAGGATGACCACATAGCAGCATCCGTGACCAACTGATCAAGAAGGGCCACAAAGCAGAGTATGGCAGGGCCCGCCACACATCACCTTCATTAAAGGGGGTGTTCGGGATCAAATTGCTAAATTTAACCGCTACCCACCAGACCTGTGAAAGGAAACCATATTTACCTGCTGACAGGTGTCTTCATTGCACTTTGGTCTCCACATGGACATGGTCATGAGCGCCGCTGCAGCCAATGACTGGTCTAGTGATGAGCAGCTTCTGAGTCACCACTGAAGCCAGTCATTGGCTGCAGCAGCACACAACACATATGAACATGACATCTGTGTTGGTCCTATGTTCATATGTGCCCGCATTGCTGAGAAAAATGAAGTTTAAATATATGCAAATGAGACTCTAGGAGCAACGGGGGCGTTGCCATTACACCTAGAGGCTCAGCTCTCTCTGTAACTGCCGCATCCTCTGCACTTTAGAAGTCAGGGTCAGGCATGATGACATTTTCACTGCCTGGTCCTGTCAATCAAACTGCAGAGGACACGGCGGTTACAGAGCTGACCCTCTAGGTGTAATGGTAACGCCCCCGTTGCTCCTAGAGGCTCATTTGCATATACTAAAACTTCACTTTTCTCAGTAATGCGGCACATAGGAACATAAGACCAACACAGATGCCTTCAGCTGCCAAGTGCACATGTAACAGGTCATCCGGTGTCATAGGTACAAAGCTGCTGACAGATGCCCTAAGACTCTGTTCACACTAGTGTCATGGTTTCCCTTTATATGGCAGAACCCCTACAGACTCCACTGACTTTAATAGGAATTAAGAATCACGCTGCAGACAGCCATTTTTTACATCCCGTGAAGGAAATCCCAAAGAAAGGTCTGAAGACTAGTGTGAACACAGACTAATAAAAACTGACGTTGCCATAGTGACATTTCACCCATGTGAAACCCGGAAACAGCCACTGGCTGCTACAGTCATGTGACAAGGCATAACTACACAGGACTGCGGCCTAGTTGTCACTCAGGTGGCATGCTGTACTATGGGGATTCAACCAATCAGACTCCGGGTTTCATTTTGCCAGCCCAATTTACAAAATAAAAGCTAGGCTCTGATTGGCTGCTGTGAGTACGGCGCCCGCTCCCCACTGGCACTATGGGACATGCATACATACAGCGGAGCGTCTGTGGCATACACCGCGGACACGGTGATAAGCTACAGGGGGACTACAGCCGACACTCACCACCACAAAACACCCTGTAAGGTCGGCTATTTCCCATGCCTGGTTGGTAAAGCCTAAAATGTATGGGCTTCTTTGAGGGCATGACGTCATGGAATCATGTGACTGCTTCTTCCCGCCCCTTACAGACTGTGCCAGATGCAGGGAAAGAGTTGTAAGGAGAAGCAGAGCAGCAGCCGTGTCCAGAGCAGGCAGTGCAGGCACTTGTGTCTCTGCCCCCTCCACGCGGTGTTTTTTTCTCATCTGTGCCCCTGTAACGTTACTTTACCCTACTCCGTCAGATTTCCCTACCTCCTTTATTTAACAGAAAAAATGGCCATCAGATCTCCCTACCCCCACAGTGCGCAGGCGCGGAGATCGGATGGATGTTCTGTAGTTAGGCGCGCTTGCGCACTGGGCCGTAATCTTTCCCTACCCTTAGGCTGGTGAGGCTCTCCGGCGCATGCGCAGTGTCCCGGTGTCAAGCTGAACTCCGCTGTGAGATTTCCGTAAACCTTCGTTTTACACATGCGCAGATCGGCACAACTCCGGAACGCCTCCTCACGTCATTTCCGGTGCGACCGGAAGTTACGAGGTAGGAAAATCTCACGAAGTAGGGTCATGTAACGTTACACCCCCTCCACGCGGTGGTTTTTTCTCATCTGTGCCCCCTTCACGCGGTGTTTTTTTTCTCATCTGTGCCCCCTCCACGCGGTGGTTTTTTCTCATCTGTGCCCCCTCCACGCGGTGGTTTTGCCTCCTGTGTGCCCCTCCACATGTCTGTTTTGCCTGCAGAATGCACCCCACACTGTGTTTTTGCCTGTTGAGTGCACTGTAGTCCATACACAGATTTTTGCCATAAGCCATGCCTCTAATCCCATCCAATCTCCTCTGTGCCCCAACACAATAACCATCCACAAGAGTGATGTCCCTTAGGGTGGGTTCACAGCACATTTTATGCCTCCGTTTGACGTACACGTTAGGAAAAAAAAAAGAATACAAAAAAACGCAGCACGCCATGTTCTTGTATCCTGCACAGTACGGTAAAAAAAAAAGTATACTTTTTTTTACAATCGAACTCTATGGCCCCTTTCACACGGGCGAGTATTCCGCGCGGATGCGATGCGTGAGTTGAACGCATTGCACCCGCACTGAATCTGGACCCAATCATTTCTATGGGGCTGTGCACACGAGCGGTGATTTTCACGCATCACTTGTGCGTTGCGTGAAAATCGCAGAATGCTCCTCTTTGTGCGTTTTTCACGTAACGCAAGCCCCATAGAAATGAATGGGGTTGCGTGAAAATCGCAAGCAAGTGCGGATGCGGTGCGATTTTCACGCACGGTTGCTAGGAGACGATCGGGATGGGGACCCGATCATTATTATTTTCCCTTATACCATGGTTATAAGGGAAAATAATAGCATTCTGAATACAGAATGCATAGTACAATAGTGCTGGAGGGGTTAAAAAAATAATAATTAAACTCACCTTAATCCACTTGCTCACGCAGCTGTCTTCTTTTTTGCTGTGTGCAGGAAAAAGACCTGTGGTGATGTCACTCCGGTCATCACATGGTCTGTCATATGATCTTTTACCATGGTGATGGATCATGTGATGACCGGAGTGACGTCACCACAGGTCCTTTTCCTGCACACAGCAAAAAAGAAGACAGCTGCGCGAGCAAGTGGATTAAGGTGAGTTAAATTTTTTTATATATTTTTTTTTAACCCCTCCAGCCCCATTTTACTTTGCATTCTGTATTCAGAATGCTATTATTTTCTCTTATAACCATGTTATAAGGGAAAATAATACAATCTACAGAACACCGATCCCAAGCCTGAACTTCTGTGAAGAAGTTCGGGTTTGGGTACCAAACATGCATGATTTTTCTCAGGCGAGTGCAAAACGCATTACAATGTTTTGCACTCCCGCGGAAAAATCGCGCATGTTCCCTCAACGCACCCGCACCTTTTCCCGCAACGCCCGTGTGAAAGAGGCCTATGGAGAACGGATGCAGTCTGAGGCATCTGTTTAACATATAGGTTTTTTGACAGGAAAAACATGATGTAAACCCTCCCTTAGTGCCCCTAGGCAGCATGATGCCCCCTTTGTGTCCTTCGACACAGTATTTAGTGCCCCACTTAGTATGATGTCCATAACCCCCCGTTAGTGCCCCCTCACAGAAGATATATACACTATATACACTCCTCCCTCTATATACATTATATACACTCCTCCCTCTATATACATTATATACACTCCTCCCTCTATATACATTATATACACTCCTCCCTCTATATACATTATATACACTCCTCCCTCTATATACATTATATACACTCCTCCCTCTATATACATTATATACACTCCTCCCTCTATATACATTATATACACTCCTCTCTCTATATATACATTATATACCCTCCTCCCTCTATATACATTATATACACTCCTCTATATATACACACTATATAACCTCCTCCCTCTATATACATTATATACACTCCTCTCTATATATACACACTATATAACCTCCTCCCTCTATATACATTATATACACTCCTCTCTCTATATATACACTATATAACCTCCTCCCTCTATATACATTATATACACTCCTCTCTCTATATATACACACTATATAACCTCCTCCCTCTATATACATTATATACACTCCTCTCTCTATATATACACACTATATAACCTCCTCCCTCTATATACACTATATACACTCCTCCCTCTATATACATTATATACACTCCTCCCTCTATATACATTATATACACTCCTCCCTCTATATACATTATATACACTCCTCCCTCTATATACATTATATACACTCCTCCCTCTATATACATTATATACACTCCTCTCTCTATATATACACTATATAACCTCCTCCCTCTATATACATTATATACACTCCTCTCTATATATACACACTATATAACCTCCTCCCTCTATATACATTATATACACTCCTCTCTCTATATATACACTATATAACCTCCTCCCTCTATATACATTATATACACTCCTCCCTATATATACAGTCCTTCACTCCTCCCTCTATATACTCTATATACATTATATACACTCCTCCATCTATATACACTATATACACTCCTTCCTCTATATACACTCCTCCCTCTATATACTCTATATACATTATATACACTCCTCCCTCTATATACATTATATACACTCCTCCCTCTATATACAGTCCTCCACTCCTCCCTCTATATACACTATATACATTATATACACTCCTCCCTCTATATACAGTCCTCCACTCCTCCCTCTATATACACTATATACACACCTCCCTCTATATACACTATATACATTATATACACTCTTCCCTCTATATACTCTATATACATTATACACTCACCTAAAGAATTATTAGGAACACCATACTAATACGGTGTTGGACCCCCTTTTGCCTTCAGAACTGCCTTAATTCTACGTGGCATTGATTCAACAAGGTGCTGATAGCATTCTTTAGAAATGTTGGCCCATATTGATAGGATAGCATCTTGCAGTTGATGGAGATTTGAGGGATGCACATCCAGGGCACGAAGCTCCTGTTCCACCACATCCCAAAGATGCTCTATTGGGTTGAGATCTGGTGACTGTGGGGGCCATTTTAGTACAGTGAACTCATTGTCATGTTCAAGAAACCAATTTGAAATGATTCGAGCTTTGTGACATGGTGCATTATCCTGCTGGAAGTAGCCATCAGAGGATGGATACATGTTCTCATTCTGTTTACGCCAAATTCGGACTCTACCATTTGAATGTCTCAACAGAAATCGAGACTCATCAGACCAGGCAACATTTTTCTAGTCTTCAACAGTCCAATTTTGGTGAGCTCGTGCAAATTGTAGCCTCTTTTTCCTATTTGTAGTGGAGATGAGTGGTACCCGGTGGGGTCTTCTGCTGTTGTAGCCCATCCGCCTCAAGGTTGTGCATGTTGTGGCTTCACAAATGCTTTGCTGCATACCTCGGTTGTAACGAGTGGTTATTTCAGTCAACGTTGCTCTTCTATCAGCTTGAATCAGTCGGCCCATTCTCCTCTGACCTCTAGCATCCACAAGGCATTTTTGCCCACAGGACTGCCGCATACTGGATGTTTTTCCCTTTTCACACCATTCTTTGTAAACCCTAGAAATGGTTGTGCGTGAAAATCCCAGTAACTGAGCAGATTGTGAAATACTCAGACCGGCCCGTCTGGCACCAACAACCATGCCACGCTCAAAATTGCTTAAATCACCTTTCTTTCCCATTCTGACATTCAGTTTGGAGTTCAGGAGATTGTCTTGACCAGGACCACATCCCTAAATGCATTGAAGAAACTGCCATGTGATTGGTTGACTAGATAATTGCATTAATGAGAAATAGAACAGGTGTTCCTAATAATTCTTTAGGTGAGTGTATACACTCCTCCCTCTATATACAGTCCTCCTCCTCCCTCTATATACATTATATACACTCCTCCCTCTATATACAGTCCACCACTCATCTCTCTATATACACTTATATACCCTCCTCCATTCCTCCCTCTATATACCGTATATGCCGGCGTATAAGACGACCCCCAACTTTTACACTGAAAATATAGAGTTTGGGATATACTCGCCGTATAAGACTACCCCTTTTTCAACACACAGCAGTACATTACTGCATCCCACCACCATCCCTAGGTACCACCGCCATCCCATGGTATCACCACCATCCCTGCATCCCACCACCTTCCTTGTCCTGCCTCCCAGACCCTAAACATGTGCCACCTATACCCTGAACATGTTTTTGTTATGTTATTCTTCATATTCACATATGCACATCTGCGCCGCACGGAGATCTCGCACATGCGCAGGAGCGAGATGCGAGCGGCCGTGAGGATCCCGTGTATCCACGCTCGCCGCATGAAATCTCGCACATGCGTAGGAGCGAGATGCGAGCGGCCGGGAGGATGGAGGTACAAGGAGCATACAAGGTACAGAGCAGGGGGGAGGCATACAAGGTACAGAGCAGGGGGCGGTATACAAGGTACAGCGCGGGGGGGCATATGCCGTGGGTTACATCGCAGCTCTCAGCTGCTGGGGATACAAGGCAATAGCCCGGGCTCTCTCTGTTGATAATTTGGGCGTCCCGACACTGCAGCGCCCGCCATACCCGGCGTATAAGACGACCCCCGACTTTTGAGAAGATTTTCATGTGTTAAAAAGTAGTCGTATACGCAGGAATATACAGTACTAGGGCTGAAACGATTACTCAAATTAATCGATTAACTCGACACAACAAAATCCTCGAATCGATGATTCGTTTGTGCCATGTGAGCACAGAGTGTGAGTGAAGAGCTTGTTATTACTCACGCTCCGTGGTCACCCGCCTGCTCGCACAACGCTGGACATTTTAGTTCACCGGCGCTGCGGCTAGGAGGGGGAGTGGGAGAACTGATGGCAGTGGGGGGAGCTGGTGGCATTGGGGGAGGAGCTGATGGCAGTCGGAGGGGGAGCAACTGATGACATGGGGGAGCTGATGGAACTGGGTGGGGGAGAGCTGATGGCACTGGGATGGGGGAGAGCTGATGGCACTGGGGGAGTAGAGCTAAAGGCACTGGGGAGAACTGATGCACTTGGGCTAACCGTACAGGGGGGAACAAAGGGTGCTGGGGACTGATGAAGGGGTCTGATGAGTTTTTATAAAGGAAAACTATTTTTTTAATTATTTTTTTCTTATTAGATTACTCGATTAGTCATAAAAATAATCGGTAGAATACTCGATTACTAAAATAATCATTTACTGCAGCCCTACTATATACCCTCCTCCACTCCTCCCACTATATACACTATATACCGTCCTCCACTCCTCCCTCTATATACACTATATACCGTCCTCCCTCTATATACACTATATACCGTCCTCCACTCCTCCCTCTATATACACTATATACCGTCCTCCACTCCTCCCTCTATATACACTATATACAGTCCTCCACTCCTCCCTCTATATACACTATATACCGTCCTCCACTCCTCCCTCTATATACACTATATACCGTCCTCCACTCCTCCCTCTATATACACTATATACCGTCCTCCACTCCTCCCTCTATATACACTATATACCGTCCTCCACTCCTCCCTCTATATACACTATATACCGTCCTCCACTCCTCCCTCTATATACACTATATACCGTCCTCCACTCCTCCCTCTATATACACTATATACAGTCCTCCACTCCTCCCACTATTTACACTCCTCCCTCTATATACATTATATACACTCCTCCCTCTATATACATTATATACACTCCTCCCTCTATATACATTATATACACTCCTCCCTCTATATACCGTCCTCCACTCCTCCCTCTATATACATTATATACACTCCTCCCTCTATATACTCTATATACTCTATGTACATTATATACACTCCTCCCTCTATATACATTATATACACTCCTCCCTCTATATACACTATATACCCTCCTCCACTCCTCCCTCTATATACTCTATGTACATTATATACACTCCTCCCTCTATATACTCTATATACATTATATACACTCCTCCCTCTATATACATTATATACACTCCTCCCTCTATATACACTATATACATTATATACACTCCTCCCTCTATACTCTATGTACATTATATACACTCCTCCCTCTATATACATTATATACACTCCTCCCTCTATATACACTATATACCCTCCTCCACTCCTCCCTCTATATACTCTATGTACATTATATACACTCCTCCCTCTATATACACTCACCTAAAGAATTATTAGGAACACCTGTTCTATTTCTCATTAATGCAATTATCTAGTCAACCAATCACATGGCAGTTGCTTCAATGCATTTAGGGGGGTGGTCCTGGTCAAGACAATCTCCTGAACTCCAAACTGAATGTCAGAATGGGAAAGAAAGGTGATTTAAGCAATTTTGAGCGTGGCATGGTTGTTGGTGCCAGACGGGCCGGTCTGAGTATTTCACAATCTGCTCAGTTACTGGGATTTTCACGCACAACCATTTCTAGGGTTTACAAAGAATGGTGTGAAAAGGGAAAAACATCCAGTATGCGGCAGTCCTGTGGGCAAAAATGCCTTGTGGATGCTAGAGGTCAGAGGAGAATGGGCCGACTGATTCAAGCTGATAGAAGAGCAACGTTGACTGAAATAACCACTCGTTACAACCGAGGTATGCAGCAAAGCATTTGTGAAGCCACAGCACGCACAACCTTGAGGCGGATGGGCTACAACAGCAGAAGACCCCACCGGGTACCACTCATCTCCACTACAAATAGGAAAAAGAGGCTACAATTTGCACGAGCTCACCAAAATTGGACTGTTGAAGACTGGAAAAATGTTGCCTGGTCTGATGAGTCTCGATTTCTGTTGAGACATTCAAATGGTAGAGTCCGAATTTGGCGTAAACAGAATGAGAACATGTATCCATCCTCTGATGGCTACTTCCAGCAGGATAATGCACCATGTCACAAAGCTCGAATCATTTCAAATTGGTTTCTTGAACATGACAATGAGTTCACTGTACTAAAATGGCCCCCACAGTCACCAGATCTCAACCCAATAGAGCATCTTTGGGATGTGGTGGAACGGGAGCTTCGTGCCCTGGATGTGCATCCCTCAAATCTCCATCAACTGCAAGATGCTATCCTATCAATATGGGCCAACATTTCTACAGAATGCTATCAGCACCTTGTTGAATCAATGCCACGTAGAATTAAGGCAGTTCTGAAGGCAAAAGGGGGTCCAACACCGTATTAGTATGGTGTTCCTAATAATTCTTTAGGTGAGTGTACATTATATACACTCCTCCCTCTATATACACTATATACCCTCCTCCCTCTATGTACTCTATGTACATTATATACACTCCTCTCTCTATATACAGTCCTCCACTCCTCTCTCTATATATACTATATACCCTCCTCCCTCTATATACACTCCTCCCTCTATTTACTCTATATACAGTCCTCCACGCCTCCCTCTATATACTCTATATACAGTACAGACCAAAAGTTTGGACACACCTTCTCATTCAAAGAGTTTTCTTTATTTTCATGACTATGAAGGCATCAAAACTATGAATTAACACATGTGGAATTATATACATAACAAACAAGTGTGAAACAACTGAAAATATGTCATATTCTAGATTCTTCAAAGTAGCCACCTTTTGCTTTGATTACTGCTTTGCACACTCTTGGCATTCTCTTGATGAGCTTCAAGAGGTAGTCCCCTGAAATGGTTTTCACTTCACAGGTGTGCCCTGTCAGGTTTAATGAGGGGGATTTCTTGCCTTATAAATGGGGTTGGGACCATCAGTTGCGTTGAGGAGAAGTCAGGTGGATACACAGCTTATAGTCCTACTGAATAGACTGTTAGAATTTGTATTATGGCAAGAAAAAAGCAGCTAAGTAAAGAAAAACGAGTGGCCATCATTACTTTAAGAAATTAAGGTCAGTCAGCCAGCCGAAAAATTGGGAAAACTTTGAAAAAGTAAGGGCTATTTGACCATGAAGGAGAGTGATGGGGTGCTGCGCCAGATGACCTGGCCTCCACAGTCACCGGACCTGAACCCAATCGAGAGGGTTTGGGGTGAGCTGGACCGCAGAGTGAAGGCCAAAGGGCCAACAAGTGCTAAGCATCTCTGGGAACTCCTTCAAGACTGTTGGAAGACCATTTCAGGGGACTACCTCTTGAAGCTCATCAAGAGAATGCCAAGAGTGTGCAAAGCAGTAATCAAAGCAAAAGGTGGCTACTTTGAAGAACCTAGAATATGACATATTTTCAGTTGTTTCACACTTGTTTGTTATGTATATAATTCCACATGTGTTAATTCATAGTTTTGATGCCTTCATAGTCATGAAAATAAAGAAAACTCTTTGAATGAGAAGGTGTGTCCAAACTTTTGGTCTGTACTGTATATATAGATGTGGGAAGCACACAGATGATCTGTCTGTGCCCCAAAAAGATATAACGTGTCCTACACCTGGCTGCAGAATGCGGACCAATGATCCATTGAAGTCAATGGCTCCCAAAAAAAACATGGACGATATCTGTATTTTGCGGTTCCACAGATTTGTCGTGTGCATGTGGCCTTACAGTAGTGCTGCCTCTGTTTGTCTGCATGATGCCTCTGCTGACTTTAAAGGGTTTGTGTGACCTGATTTTTTTTTTAAAACAGCATGTCACTGCTGAGCATTTTTTTTTTTTTATAAGGCCGGACACCTCCTTTTAATTCAAATGTCTAATAATTTAAAAAGCCGTCAGCATTCCCTATTGGGTGGATGTTGCCCATTAGACTACAGTGGGTGACATCTGTGGAAAAATCTGCAACAAAATGTGGATTTCCTTAACGTAGGCTTCCTGCCCTTCCACACTCTTGTAGGCCACAGATGGTGTGACAATGTCACTGCATCATGCCATCAGTGCCAGTTCACCCACTTTACTACTTCTTCCTGCCATGTAATATGATAACTATATGTGTTTATGCATGAGACCTACAGCTGAAAATTCAAGTGTTGGATTTTCTGATACTGTTGCTTTGCAACCCTATTGACAATCATTAGACGCAATGTCGCAATGTGACATTGCGATCTTCATATTATGGGACATATATGGCCTCAACCTTAAAAGTCTAGCGGCGCCCCTCTGTACAGCATCATCAGTAGTGCAGTCAGCAGCATCCACCTCTGACCGCATGCTATGCCTAGCCTTGGACACTAGGTGTCAGGATCTGTCTATATGAAATGTATTCTCATATACTGTATAATGCAAATCAAATGACACTACTTCAAGTTGGATCTAATTAAATCTGCATGTTGATGTGTTTGTGATATGTGCATGTTACAGCTGATGTTGCTTTGAGATCACATTACATTCACAAAATTGTCCATGTCTAACTTTGACGTCTACTCGTTATAGACGGAATAGATGGAAGCATATCTGGAATAATGTAGCTCAGGTAAGATGATTAGTCTAATGGCACTCATCTTTAATTTCCTGTTAGGTGGACCCACTAAGCCTCTTGTCCGGAGGATCAGGTCAGGTGCAGCGGAGAGCAGATAAAAAATTGTTGTATTAGTGCTGATGCAGCCCACTGGAAACTAGAATAACGGAGTGATGTGGTAGGGCTGATGATGTAGCATAAGCTGAAGATGCAGCAGAATCAAGTACAGTCAGGTCCATAAATATTGGGACATCAACACAATCCTAACATTTTTGGCTCTATACACCACCACAATGGATTTGAAATGAAACAAACAAGATGTGCTTTAACTGCAGACTGTCAGCTTTAATTTGAGGGTATTTACATCCAAATCAGGTGAACGGTGTAGGAAATTACAACAGTTTGCATATCTGCCTCCCACTTGTTAAGGGACCAAAAGTAATGGGACAGAATAATAATCATAAATCAAGCTTTCACTTTTTAATACTTGGTTGCAAATCCTTTGCAGTCAATTACAGCCTGAAGTCTGGAACGCATAGACATCACCAGACGCTGGGTTTCATCCCTGGTGATGCTCTGCCAAGGCCTCTACTGCAACTGTCTTCAGTTCCTGCTTGTTCTTGGGACATTTTCCCTTCAGTTTTGTCTTCAGCAAGTGAAATGCATGCTCAATCAGATTCAGGTCAGGTGATTGACTTGGCCATTGCATAACATTCCACTTCTTTCCCTTAAAAAACTCTTTGGTTGCTTTTGCAGTATGCTTTGGGTCATTGTCCATCTGCACTGTGAAGCGCCGTCCAATGAGTTCTGAAGCATTTGGCTGAATATGAGCAGATAATATTGCCCGAAACACTTCAGAATTCATCCTGCTGCTTTTGTCAGCAGTCACATCATCCATAAATACAAGAGAACCAGTTCCATTGGCAGCCATACATGCCCACGCCATGACACTACCACCACCATGCTTCACTGATGAGGTGGCATGCTCAGGATCATGAGCAGTTCCTTTCCTTCTCCATACTCTTCTCTTCCCATCATTCTGGTACAAGTTGATCTTGGTCTCATCTGTCCATAGGATGTTGTTCCAGACCTGTGAAGGCTTTTTTAGATGTCGCTTGGCAAACTCTAATCTGGCCTTCCTGTTTTTGAGGCTCACCAATGGTTTACCTCTTGTGGTGATCACTCTGTATTCACTCTGGTGAAGTCTTCTCTTGATTGTTGACTTTGACACACATACACCTACCTCCTGGAGAGTGTTCTTGATCTGGCCAACTGTTGTGAAGGGTGTTTTCTTCACCAGGGAAAGAATTCTTCGGTCATCCACCACAGTTGTTTTCCGTGGTCTTCCGGGTCTTTTGGTGTTGCTGAGCTCACCGGTGCGTTCCTTCTTTTTAAGAATGTTCCAAACAGTTGTTTTGGCCACACCTAATGTTTTTGCTATCTCTCTGAAGGATTTGTTTTGTTTTTTCAGCCTAATGATGGCTTGCTTCACTGATAGTGACAGCTCTTTGGATCTCATCTTGAGAGATGACAGCAACAGATTCCAAATGCAAATAGCAGACTGGAAATGACCTCTGGACCTTTTATCTGCTCATTGTAATTGGGATAATGAGGGAATAACACACACCTGGCCATGGAACAGCTGAGAAGCCAATTGTCCCATTACTTTTGGTCCCTTAACAAGTGGGAGGCACATATGCAAACTGTTGTAATTCCTACACCGTTCACCTGATTTGGATGTAAATACCCTTAAATTAAAGCTGACAGTCTGCAGTTAAAGCACATCTTGTTCGTTTCATTTCAAATCCATTGTGGTGGTGTATAGAGCCAAAAACTGTTAGAATTGTGTTGCTGTCCCAATATTTATGGAGCTGACTGTATGTCATGGAGCTGAAGCAGAGCCAGTGGTACAGCAGAACCGAAGATGCAGCAGAGTTGATGAAGCAGAACAGAGAATGTAACAGAGCCAATGGTTTAGCAGAAATGGAGATTTTGCAGAGCTGATGGTGTAGTAGAACTGAAGATGTAGCTGAACTCTAGAAGCAGCAGAGTCAATAATATAACGAAGCTGAGGATGTTCCATAGTCAATGATGTAGCAGATCTGGAAATGTAGCAGAGTAGGTGCAGCAGATAGGAGAGGACATTGAGCTAGGCTGAGAAGGGGAACGAAGCAATGTATGGAGTCGGATTTGGAGCAGATGAGTAATGCTTATATTAGATGGGCACATCATACAGGTGATTGTCGGGAGAGAAGCGTTCCTTCCTGGCAATCAACTGCTCATCAGCAGAGGAGACCGCTGCTATTACATGGAGCAATCTCCTCTACTGTATGTGGAGGAATGATCACTAATGCCATCGCTTGTCCCCATACTGAATCAGTGTTTGCCGGCAGCAGATTGTGTTTAGACAGCATTATCTACCGCAAGTGAACAATGATTTTTAAACCTGCTGAAAGAATCCAATTATGGCAAATCACTGCCAGATCATTGCTAATGAGCGTTCTTATGAATACCTGTTAGCGATGATCTGCACGATTATCTGACCGTCTAATATAAGCTTAAAAGTCTCTTCACATGGGATGATACAGCATCAGATTGTCGGGAGGGAAGCGTTCCTTCCCAACAATCACCTGCTCGCTGGTGGAGGAGACCGCACCATTTACATGCAATGTCCTCCACAGTATTGGGAGGAGCGATCGCTAATGCCATCGCTGTTCACCATACTGACTCGTTGACTACTGACTACTGTGTGCCGGCAGCAGATCGTGTTTTTTTTAAACCTTGTTTTTATTGAAGCTTTTTAAAAAAATTAGTCAAGGTTTGGTGGCTCACTCACTGATAACACAATAGAATAGGTGCACTGCCACACAGCACTCCCTGTTGCTGTTAAAAGTACAAATTGGAAAAAAAAAGAAGGTTGGGCGTCACTCAATATCTGGCGTCAATATAGACAAAGTAGAAGACAATGTCCAAAATATTATTATTTAATCACACTTACAACATGTTGTATAAAATTACAGATAAAAATGCTCAAAATAGATAAAAAGGCAGTAAAGTTGTGATCCTTTCCTAAGAAAAGGAAAAGGGACTTCCCACCTGGAATGAAATAAATGAGAGGCACACCACGAAAAAATTCCCTAATGCAGAAATTACTCCAAGAACAGGAAAAGAAAATCATGCAATTAGAAGGGAGGAAGCTTGTACTCTGAGATGAGTGTGGAGGAGAAGGTACACATAATAGAGCATGCTATTCACTTATGGGAAGACACCCATCAAGAGTATATAGACTTTATCCCTCTCAAGGACTACTTTGCGGGATCCACCGACACCAGAACAGACCACCGACCTCCAGAAGCTCACCTAAGTGGGCAATTCTCCCAGAAGCAATTGTTCTTGGTACCACACCGTTACTTGTTGGAAACGTGTCTTTATATATTGTTGTAAACGTTGTGGAAGTAACTGAATAAAACTCTCCCAAGTCTCAAGGAAGTTTTGTTCCTTCTTTTCTTTGTGTAAAGAAGCTTCAGTCCAGTCCATTTTAAATAAAAAGGACAGTTTACAAAAATAAAGTTTAAATGGAGGAGCACGACCGTGGATCCATACCTGCAAGATAGACTTAATACCAGCCGCCACCACCACAAAATGGGACTTAGTGGGATCCAAGTGTATGCTATTACACAATATCCATTATTATTTTTGTTATTGTTTTATTTTTATTTTTTTTGTGAACTTTAGTAAGGTGTAAGTAACTAATTACCCTGACCTCACTACTTGACATCAATTGGTTGTTATTATGGTGATGGGACTCTTTTCTTTGTTAGGAACGTTTTAGGGTAACTAGGAGGTTCCTGACACAGGATCGCCCCTATCAGGGCGGCCATTCCGTTCCTAGGCAGGGAATAAATAGAAATAGGGAAAGGATTAGGGATAATTTTTCCATCTCTCCCATATAACACACATTGATAGGAGGTGATATCAAGTGTTTTTAGATTAAATTAATAATAAAAGTTAGGCTTTAGTGACTTTTTCTGTGATGCCTACTTTCTTTATTCCACTATATGTATCTATCTGACCTGCTGACGGTGGACTAGTCAGAGCTGAAATAGAGCATAAAATTCAGTGAAGGAATTTATGAAGGCTTCTACGCCAGTTTTCTGGTGTGGAAAAGCCATCAACTTTGTGCTAAAAAATTTGCAACCGATGTTAATTTACATTGTACTCACCACTTTCATAAATGTGGGCGCAGAATGGTCGAGAAGAGATGGCCTGGCTAATTTACACTCATGTCAGGAAACTAGCATAAATTACACATGAAATATGAGCAGGCATAGATTTCTGTTTGTGGTGTGTGGACCTCCTAAGATGAGCCAAAATTATTATGAGGCGTGCCGGAAAAAAAAATCTGCTGTGGGTCTGTTGCACAATCACAAAGTCACCACGAGTTTCACGTGGATTGTGTTGCACATTATACCATATGTACATGTCGTAGTTTTATTACGGCCGCCTCTCGGCATGTTTGCCACGCTGCCACCGGAACTCCGGCCCGCCCCCATTATAGACATTGGGGCCGGAGCGGTAGTCCGGGGGCATGCGTGCACTAGCGGCAGCATGGATCCGACAGGCTGTTCACCCGCCGGAACAGCCTGCCGGAGTTCCTTGCCGCTAGTGTGAAAGTACCCTTAGAAAGGCTAAAATCTGCAGTGGAAACCAGATTCAGTGTGTGTATGAGATTTATTTAAGTCACATCTACTTCGCTGACGCTGTAAAATGCGGTGGATTTCCGCCTGCAGTTCCCTGGCAGAAAAGCGTATGCACCCCGTGTAAACGCACCGTTCGAAACGCAGATTTACCCAGAAGAGTTAATTGTCTGCCCGACAAGTGGAAAAAATTTCAGCTGAAATGAAGCAAGATGCTTACTGAAATTCCAAATACGTGAGGATCAGATGGCGTTTTTAGATTTTGCAATTTGTATAGCTGAAATTAAAAAAATAAATGATTAATATGCCAAAACACATATCACCCTCGTTCTAAGAAAACATCCTCTTGTATTTGCGATGTTTCCGTATGTTTTTTTTATGGTAGCAGGAAAAGTTTGATGCGTCCTCTGAGGATTGTTTAATCCTATAATATGTTTGCAGGTTAAAAAGCCACGTACCACAACAATTTTTAATTGTAAAATCGCATATTTTGAGAACATTCCTTGGCATGGCAAAACATCTATTCTTCAATTATGTTTGTATAAAGGTCTGAATTCTAACACTGTCTTCACCATATTTGCGGAAATGTAGAATCTAAAATACCATACAATAAAATCTTGTATTTTACTGAAACAGCGCGGCGCATACAGTGCTGGGAATTAAGTATTTGCCCCCTTTCCACATCACCCCTATTATTATGCATTTATCATTCCAGTTTTTGAGCTTTACACAAAATATTTTCACAGAATGACCTGAGACAACACAGTTTTTAAAGCCTTACCGCGTTAGGACCCAAAGCATGCCCATATATCAGTAAATAAGAGCGCGGCGCTGTGTGGGGAGATTGGTTATTATTTATTCTGATTTATTGCACCAGAAAATTTTGCAAATGTGAGAACAGAAAGTGCAGGGTTAGGATATATGCCCTATTCCGTACAGACAATCCTCAGCGTGAGGCCTCATGCACACGACCGTATGTATTTTGCGATCCGCAAAAAACGGATGACGTCCTTGTGCATTCTGTATTTTGTGGAACGGAACAGCTGGCCCCTAACAGAACAATACTATCCTTGTCCGTAATGCGGACAATAATAGGACATGTTCTATTTTTTTGCGGAACGGAAATACGGACATAAGTAAACGGAATGCATACCGAGTACCTTCCGTTTTATTGCGGGCCCATTGAAATTAATGTTCCGCATACGGTCGGCAAAAGAACGGAACGGACACGGAAATAAAAACACGTTCGTGTGCATGAGGCCTAATACTGTCTTAGCTAAGGAGATGGGATTTTCAATAGCTCATATACATGGTGCAGACATTTTCCATGCCGAGTTTGGAATCTGCAGCATGTCAGTTGTTTGTGTGGATTCAAAAGGTGAGATCTGGGTCAAAATCCACAAGTAACACACAGGGATGTCAATTTGGGGAAGAAACGCAGCAAAAATCCACACTGGCAATCCTCATAAACTACACCGCCATGTGCATATATACCAATGAGCTGTTAGCCGAATGCTCCTCTCTCCCAGAACATCTGCCGTGAGGGGAGAGTCAGGGGGTTCCCTATAAAACTTTGGATGGTTGGGTGGTCCCACCAAAATTCATAATTTATCTAATCCTTCTGGATTTCTTGCAGTGGTCAGGACTAGTGTTGAGCGAGGCGAGCTTCGGATGCTTCATCCGAAGTCGCTTCGTTCAAAACTTCGGATTAATGCTGTACGGAGATTCGTCTCCGTACAGTATTAGAATGTAGGGGCTCCGATGAGCCCCAGCCTTTATCCCTATGTTCAAAGAAGCTATAGCACTTCAGTTTTTATCCTATACAGCAACGCCTGATCCATGTATGAACAACCCTATTCACTTCAAGAGGATCTGTCAGCTCTCCCGACATGTCTGTTTTTATAAGTAACTGTATTCCTCATGAAATGCAATTCAGGAGCATCTTTTCTCAGGATTCAGCATTGTACCATTCCTCTGTTATTCCTTCTAGAAATATATGAATAAATTGATAATTCGGTGTTACCAGCTGGGGGAGAGGGTGTCCCTAAATAGTCTGACACTGACGAGAGGAATAGTAACTCCCAGTTATCAATCAATCATTCAGTATTAACAGAGAAATGGCACTACTAAGAAAAGAAGCTCCAGAACTGTAATTTCTAGGGGAACAAGTATATACTGAAACAGATTTTCAGGCATGGTGACCGGTCCTCTTTGAATGTGGACGTGTTGCAATGCCAAATACAGTGTCTGATCAGAGCGCTGTTGTATTAGAGAACAGTTAAAGGGGCCGCTTCATTATATTTAGCCCTGAGGCCCCATCATTCCAGAATTCGGTAGGAATTCCTTTTATTGAATTTCATCTGCTGGAGAACATAATGGGGGGAGTTGGCCGGTCCCGCTGACATTGGCTGGTTCGGCCGATGTTGCATATTCTGCTTCTGCCGATTTTTCCCTCCAGCCTTGTTAATACTTAACAGGATCCCATGAATCATCCAGCAGTTTCCTGAATAAATATCTTATTTGTATGACCTTATAGAATGACTCCTTCACACGAAACATAGTAAAGCAAACAAAAAAATAGAAATAAAAAAAATATCATAAAGTGTAACTGGAGACGTGGACAGTGACGAGAGATCATCGTGACTTCCACCAGACCAGTAAAACAGGAGCCATGATAAATATTTAGTAAAGGACCAGCGACTGCGTCCATTACAACTGTGATAATGGGAATAGTATTTACAAAACATTCTTCTGCCCGGATGGACTGTTGTCAAAAGAAACGGTTACATATTAATAGGTTTTATATGCCTGACATGCAACAGTAAACATTATAGGACCATTGTAGGGCTATTTCCTCTTGGCAACTGCATATCAGGCACTGAAGCAAGTTGCAATATAACCTGATCACACAGATGGGAGATTCCAGCTGATAACTGGATGGTAGGGATGAAAAGGGGATGGGGGAGGCCCTCAAACTGTTCTCATTACTGCTACATGGACCTAGAATATACTGGTCCACAATGTTACTACCTCATGACCACTGACAGACACAACTGAAATTTAGACCTCATCAGAGTGGACCAAGCTGTATGGAAATGCTGTAGGTCCATACAGCATTGCATACATTGAGTATATGTGCACAGCAGGCCTATACGGTGCCCCCTAAAACTAGGATTTGTTGATGGGGGGCTTTGTCATATCCCATGTCTTCATGGTTTCATATATCGTATCTGGTGGGCACAGGCTCCTCGGTTGGGCACGGGCACCACGTCACTTACCCTGCTCCATCTATTGCTTTACCAGTGGTATGGGACCGCCGCTGGAGGGCAGAGGAGGGCACAACATCCCTTGCTGTTTATCCCACTGCAGGCTGCACCCACTAGATCCTCCTGCACTGCCCTTAGGGCACATGTGCTTCATGACTCTTAAAGGGCTAGTGCGTGTCCTAGTTTGCCCCAGCCAATGGCTGGACACTTCAGGTTATTTAAGTCAACTTCCCCTAGGGGAGGGTGCCTGAGCTTTATGTTTTACAGCATGCTAGTACCAAGTTAAGGTGTGCTGTATTGTTTGCCTGTCTGTGTACTGACCTCTGCCTGTCTACCAGCTGACCCTCCAATGCCTGACCTGACCTTAGCCTGTTTACTGTATTGACCCTTTTCTGCCTTTCCTGACCTAGGACTAGTTTCATGGATTCATACATACTCTTCCTGCCGTGACCTTGGCCTCTTTCCTGACTACAAGTATTGCCTGATTCCTCGGTGCTTTGCACCAGTGTCTCTGAACCCCATTGGACGGCTGCCAACTACACCAAGACTATTCCAAGAGGTAGTCGCCTGGTGGGTCCTCTGTAGCAAAGTCCAGATTTCTGTATACAGGTTAAAGAGTGAAAACCAGGGACTGCCAGGATAACGCCCTTAGATCTATCCCAAAGTCAAACCAGTTCCTTGGTGCAGTGGTTCCACACCCACCGCCTGTAACAAAACCTTATTGCTGTTATTGTAGTGTGTTTGCTGTTTAAGTTTGTCCCTGCGATCTCCGTGTAGGCAGGCTCTGATGTAATCAGCTCCTCCTTTCTCCCTATAGTGGCAGCCATTTTACATATATGCTTTGTACAGTCCACATGTTCTGTTGAACTCAGGCAAAACATCATCTTTCCATCTGCTGTTTTGTGCATATTAAGCCTGAAATAAACCTCATCTGAATTCTTTATACATGCCTGATCAGTTGAGGTGACCTGTCGGACAAGATTTCAGGAGTGAGTAGCGCTGTTCTCTAAGGACAAGCACCGCCATATTGTTTCATGAACCTCAAGCCTTGCTGCATAGTTATTGAGTCAGAGCAGGCTTCAAAAGGCACGTTGTAAGCCAATCAGCAGGTCTCCCAACAATATTCATATATAAATGTTTAACTGTTTTGCTGTGGTCCTTCTAAGCGTCATCTGAGATAAATGCTTTTATTCTGGGCCATTCCGGGCGTAACGTTATTTAGTTTGAGCTTCTGATAGATTCCTTAGTTTAAAAAGGACAGGTCATATACTGTATATGTATGTAGTTTTTATAAAGTAACCAACATGGACATTCCGCAAAAAAAAAAAAAGAACATGTCCTATCATTGTCCGCATTACGGACAAGGATAGGACTTTTCTATTAGGGGCCAGCTGTTTCGTTCCGCAAAATACGGAATGCACATTGATGTCATCTGTATTTTTTGCAGATCCGCTTTTTGCGGACCGCAAAATACATATGGTCGTGTGCATGAGGCCTTAGGAAAAGCATCCAAATCCCTCATTCAACTTAATGAATCAACCATCATTTGTCGGAGAGTTCCAGAGTCTCACTGCTCTTACAGTAAAGAATCCCTCCAACCTATACTGGCTCCAATGGGTAACCACTGTGCACATTACTATAGAATCTACACACCAAAATTACCAGTGCACAGCATACAATTTAACCACAATATACACTCACCTAAAGAATTATTAGGAACACCTGTTCTATTTCTCATTAATGCAATTATCTAGTCAACCAATCACATGACAGTTGCTTCAATGCATTTAGGGGGGTGCTTCTGGTCAAGACAATCTCCTGAACTCCAAACTGAATGTCAGAATGGGAAAGAAAGGTGATTTAAGCAATTTTGAGCGTGGCATGGTTGTTGGTGCCAGACGGGCCGGTCTGAGTATTTCACAATCTGCTCAGTTACTGGGATTTTCACGCACAACCATTTCTAGGGTTTACAAAGAATGGTGTGAAAAGGGAAAAACATCCAGTATGCGGCAGTCCTGTGGGCAAAAATGCCTTGTGGATGCTAGAGGTCAGAGGAGAATGGGCCGACTGATTCAAGCTGATAGAAGAGCAACGTTGACTGAAATAACCACTCGTTACAACCGAGGTATGCAGCAAAGCATTTGTGAAGCCACAACACGCACAACCTTGCGGCGGATGGGCTACAACAGCAGAAGACCCCACAGGGTACCACTCATCTCCACTACAAATAGGAAAAAGAGGCTACAATTTGCACGAGCTCACCAAAATTGGACTGTTGAAGACTGGAAAAGTGTTGCCTGGTCTGATGAGTCTCGATTTCTGTTGAGACATTCAAATGGTAGAGTCCGAATTTGGCGTAAACAGAATGAGAACATGTATCCATCCTCTGATGGCTACTTCCAGCAGGATAATGCACCATGTCACAAAGCTCGAATCATTTCAAATTGGTTTCTTGAACATGACAATGAGTTCACTGTACTAAAATGGCCCCCACAGTCACCAGATCTCAACCCAATAGAGCATCTTTGGGATGTGGTGGAACGGGAGCTTCGTGCCCTGCATGTGCATCCCTCAAATCTCCATCAACTGCAAGATGCTATCCTATCAATATGGGCCAACATTTCTAAAGAATGCTATCAGCACCTTGTTGAATCAATGCCACGTAGAATTAAGGCAGTTCTGAAGGCAAAAGGGGGTCCAACACCGTATAATAATTCTTTAGGTGAGTGTATATTCTTTATTAATTTCATATCAAACACAATATAAAATCAGCAGCAGTGGCATATACAAAGAAAAGAGCCACACTGTATATTATGTCACATGTCCATAAGCAAATCCCATCGATGAATTGTATATAGAATACTTCCCACCCTAAAAGGGTATTAAACAGTCACATTCATTCCAGCATAGTGCAAACCCATCTATATATCAAAGAAAAAACAAAAAAGCCCTATCCAGCACCAACAAAGGCATGCATACCTGTATACAACCATATAACCTACGAACATGTACCCCTACACAGGGACAAAAGCCATGCCCACACAATTTTTTAAAATAAAAATATACAGCTTTATTACATCAAATAAATACAAAAAATAATGAATGTACATATAAATAGCTCAGGGGTAATACCAGGGCTGGTGCAAGGATTTTTGCCAACACAAGCGAAGCTACATTTTGGCGCCCCCCTTCCCCCTCGCAGCTCACCTGCCCCGGTCCCGTCTGCAGCAGCTGGCTTCTCCTCTGTGTGGTCCTGGTATCTTCTCTCTGCTTTAGACAATCGGTGGTTTGAGGACCGTATTTTTCACCCTCTAAGACCCACCGGCCCATAAGACGCACCTAGGTTTTAGAGGAAGATAATAAGAAAAAAATATTTCCCATTACACCTCAGGTCAGACCAGCAATCAGACCCCCAATGTTAATCAGACCTCAGCTGACAGCCCCAATCAGACCCCCAATGTTAATCAGACCTCAGCTGACAGCTCCAATCAGACCCCCAATGTTAATAAGACCTCAAATCAGACCTCCAATGCCTCAGATCAGCCCCCATTGTCAGCCATCATGCCCCCATTGTCAGCCATCAGCCCCCCATTGTCAGCCATCAGCCCCCATCCATCAGCCCCTCATGTCAGCCATCAGCCCCCATGTCAGCCATCATCCCCGCCATCATGCCCCCACGTGTCAGCCATCAGCGCTAATAAAATAAAAAATAAATGACTTACCTCTCCTGCTCCTGGACGCCGCCGCTCCTCACCACCAGCGCTCTCTCTCTTCTACCTGGTTCTCGGCTGTCAGCTGTGAAGGCTGCGCACAGTGAGGTCACATGGTGTGCAGACAGCCGAGCGGAGGAGCAGGAAGAGGTGAGTACAGATCCTTCACCGCTTCCCGGTCCTCCGGTACTAATGAAGTGCTTCCAAAATGGGATCCCTTCATTAGTATTCGCTTTGGGGGGGAAAAACTGTGTCTTATGGGGCGAAAAATATGGGGTATTTAAAAAAAAAAAAGATAAATTTTTCCTCCCCGAGTCTCTGCGCCCTAAGTCAGCCGCTTGGTCTGCCTTATTATAGCGCCGGGCCTGGGTAATACTGTCAGAAAGGTAACAATGACAAAAATATGCTATATAGAATCACAGGCCCCCCCAAGTCACACTGCCCCCGAAGAGAGTGTAATACATGTCCACAACATGTTGAGATAGAGGAAAAAAATGTATAAATTAAGTAATAGAAAGCCCCAGCCAATATCCAATAGTAGCTAGTGCAGCGTCCCACTCAGGTAACCGTGGGCCCCGCAAACGTGCTTTTATCATGTATTAATGTCATGTGATATGCCTGTATTTTGTATTTTATCTCCTGTCATATTCTCCATGTCACAATGTGATTTTACATGCAAGTATTCTTTACACAGGCCTAGTCAGGGTGCACTACACTTGTTTCTCCACAAGATGGAGCAGTGTCAGTGTGTATATATAGCTTAGCTCAGACCTAAGTAAGGCTATGCAGTCATTGTGCAGTGCAGTCATGTGTCCTGTGCAGTTGTGTGCTGTGCAGAGCAGTTCAGTTCCTTTGAGGTAAATCCAAACCAGTTCAGATGAGCTCAGGTCAATCCAAGTGAGAGTTCAGTTGAAAGCAGTTCTTTCATGAGCCTACAAGAAAGAAACAGCCATGTAGCTGAATATCTGGAGGGAGGCCTATTCCTAGCCTCTCTACTCTGTCCCTGTCGGCTCCACAGCCCAGGGCTAAGGCCTGCAATCATTCTACCTAGAGGTGAGCAATCCACTCCTATAGATCGCACTTCCAGGGTGACCAATCTCTAAACTGCATGCAGCCGAGTATTTAAGGAATTATCACGTTTATGCAAGACAAAGGATTAGCAAGATAGTCGTTACCTGAGGACTTATTAGGCACCTTTGTAGTAGGTGTAGGAGACAGCATGAAGCATCCACACCTCCAGTTCAATTCCTGAGGACAGTTAGGCCAACTGTCAGAACAACATTGGAATAGAAGTTTCAGGATTCAGAAAAGCACCTTTAAACAAGGATTAGGATCAGGCCGGAGTTTTGACCAGTGTAAGACTTTCATTATTACCAGCCTAGTCTGAGCAGTAGTCTTCTTATGTATTACAAGAGCCTGTACTTCATTGAGGATTTGCATTTCCCTTTCCCCATATGTATGGGAGATTGTGCTTAATGCCGGATTATATCAAGAGACTGTTTTAATGCATTGGATGTGTTGTTACTAGAAGTCATCTTCAGTAAAGTTCCACTTTGAGTTTCATTCTGTTTGCCTCAGACTCAATTTCCTCTATTAACACTACAGTAAATGGCTGTACCTCCATACAAAACAAGGGACCTTGCCACTGGCACATTAATACAGACCACCAAGGGCACCTCAAACCACCATCTGGCCTGTGTCCCTTACACCAGAGTGTGCCCCAGAGAATCCTTGTGCCGTTCTCCTTTTCACTTTTATGCGAGCCTGCCCAGGGACGACCTGTCACAGCCAGACAGCTGAGAAGCGCTCACAGGAGCTTCTCAGATCCTCCTCCTTGAATTTCTTTGTTTTGGTTTAGTTTCTCATCTCGTTAGTCTATCTCAGCTGTCATGCAGTTAGACTGATCGCTACCCTTTAAGTTCCTCCCCATAATGCAGTAGTGTGCGGCTGATACAACTTCCTGGAGTGTGTGTGTGCATGCTGTTCCCAGTTCCCAGTTCCCTGTTCCCAGTCGTCATTCGTCTGCAAGATAAGTGCTGTTTATGTATTTATGATTGTCTTTTCTGGATCCAGGTGACCCTGACTCCCTCCGTGTCAGTGTAGGGAGCCGGTGGCCGTGTCCCTTCACTATAGTAGGGTCTTCAGGTAATAGATAGCCGAGGAACGTGGATATGCGGCCATCCACCTTTGGGGTGTTCGCATAGGCTGAGCAGTGAGGGAGAGCGGCAGGTCTATTGCAGGGGTCTCCCTTTGTTCCTTAGTTGTGGATCCAGAGAGACATTGTTTATATGGTATTGTCTTGTTTCCTGTACACCATCCGTGACACGACCTAACCGTGAGTAACCAGAACTGTATTTTCCTCGGCCCACCTATTGCTCACGCCGTGACCTCACACATAATTCCCCTGCAAGGTCTGAAGGTCTGGCATACCGCACTAGTATCTACAAAAAGGACGTCCCATAATTGAAAAAGGCTGGAAAAATTGAACTGAACAATAAAAAAACAATTATCAACCACCTCTAAACTCACCTGTGGACATGATCGGGTGGAGAGAGACAATGGATGAACCAGAAAAACACCTCGACGCGCATTTCGCCCCCAGAGCTTCATCAGGAGGTCCCTGAGGAAGCGACTTGCGAAACGTGCGTTGGGGTCTGAGCCACATTGGTCTGTATAATAATCTTTTCATGTATTCCCTGATGATTTTTACATGCTATTTATTGCACTAGGCACTTTGATACCTTTCATTTGGATTATCTACTATGTTCCATCCTCCCCTTTTCTTTATCAACTAATATATAGATGGGGTTGCACTATGCTGGAATGAATGCGACTGTTTAATACCCTTTTGGGTGGGAAGTATTCTGTATACAATTCATTGATGGGATTTGCTTATGGACATGTGACATATTATATAGTGTGGCTCTTTTCTTTGTTGATTTTATATTGTGTTTGGTATGAAATTAAAAAATAATATATACAGTCAGGTCCATAAATATTGGGACATCGACACAATTCTAACATTTTTGGCTCTATACACCACCACAATGGATTTGAAATGAAACAAACAAGATGTGCTTTAACTGCAGACTGTCAGCTTTAATTTGAGGGTATTTACATCCAAATCAGGTGAACGGTGTAGGAATTACAACAGTTTGCATATCTGCCTCCCACTTGTTAAGGGACCAAAAGTAATGGGACATAATAATATTCAGAAATAAAACTTTCACTTTTTATTACTTGGTTGCAAATCCTTTGCAGTCAATTACAGCCTGAAGTCTGGAATGCATAGACATCACCAGACGCTGGGTTTCATCCCTGGTGATGCTCTGCCAGGCTCTACTGCAACTGTCTTCAGTTCCTGCTTGTTCTTGGGGCATTTTCCCTTCAGTTTTGTCTTCAGCAAGTGAAATGCATGCTCAATCGGATTCAGGTCAGGTGATTGACTTGGCCATTGCATAACATTCCACTTCTTTCCCTTAAAAAACTCTTTGGTTGCTTTTGCAGTATGCTTTGGGTCAATGTCCATCTGCACTGTGAAGCGCCGTCCAATGAGTTCTGAAGCATTTGGCTGAATATGAGCAGATAATATTGCCCGAAACACTTCAGAATTCATCCTGCTGCTTTTGTCAGCAGTCACATCATTAATAAATACAAGAGAACCAGTTCCACTGGCAGCCATACATGCCCACGCCATGACACTACCCCCACCATGCTTCACTGATGAGGTGGTATGCTTAGGATCATGAGCAGTTCCTTTCCTTCTCCATACACTTCTCTTCCCATCACTCTGGTACAAGTTGATCTTGGTCTCATCTGTCCATAGGATGTTGTTCCAGAACTGTGAAGGCTTTTTTGGATGTCGTTTGGCAAACTCTAATCTGGCCTTCCTGTTTTTAAAGCTCACCAATGGTTTACATCTTGTGATGAACCCTCTGTATTCACTCCGGTGAAGTCTTCTCTTGATTGTTGACTTTGACACACATACACCTACCTCCTGGAGAGTGTTCTTGATCTGGCCAACTGTTGTGAAGGGTGTTTTCTTCACCAGGGAAAGAATTCTTTGGGCATCCACCACAGTTGTTTTCCGTGGTCTTCCGGGTCTTTTGGTGTTGCTGAGCTCACCGGTGGGTTCCTTCTTTTTAAGAATGTTACAAACAGTTGTTTTGGCCACGCCTAATGTTTTTGCTATCTCTCTGATGGGTTTGTTTTTTGTTTTTTCAGCCTAATGATGGCTTGCTTCACTGATAGTGACAGCTCTTTGGATCTCATCTTGAGAGTTGACAGCAACAGATTCCAAATGCAAATAGCACACTGGAAATGAACTCTGGACCTTTTATCTGCTCATTGTAATTGGGATAATGAGGGAATAACACACACCTGGCCATGGAACAGCTGAGAAGCCAATTGTCCCATTACTTGTAGTTCCTTAACAAGTGGGAGGCACATATGCAAACTGTTGTAATTCCTGCACCGTTCACCTGATTTGGATGTAAATACCCTCAAATTAAAGCTGACAGTCTGCAGTTAAAGCTCATCTTGTTTGTTTCATTTCAAATCCATTGTGGTGGTGTATAGAGCCAAAAATGTTAGAATTGTGTCGATGTCCCAATATTTATGGTTCTGACTTTATTTTGATTAATTGTATATTGTGCACTGGTAATTTTGGTGTGTAGTAAAGAATCCCTGTTTATGATGATGGTGAAATTGTCATTCCTCTACAAGTAAGGCTACTTTCACACTCGCGTTTGGTGCGGATCCGTCATGGATCTGCACAGACGGATCCGTTCAGATAATACAACCGTCTGCATCCGTTCAGAACAGATCCGTTTGTATTATCTTTAACATTGCCAAGACGGATCCGTCTTGAACACCATTGCCAGTCAATAGAGGACGGATCCGTTTTCTATTGTGTCATAGAAAACGGATCCGTCCACATTGACTTACATTGTGTCCCAGGACGGATCCGTTTGGCTCAGTTTCGTCAAGCGGACAGCAAAACGCTGCAAGCAGTGTTTTGGTGTCCGCCTCCAGAGCAAAATGGAGACTGATCAGAGGCAAACTGATGCATTCTGTGCGGATCCTTTTCCATTCAGAATGCATTAGGGCAAAACTGATCCGTTTTGGACCGCGTGTGAGAGCCCTGAAGCCAAAACGCCAGTGTGAAAGTAGCCTAATTATCACGGTTGAAGTTCCAGGTATAGAAAGATCATTAGACAGATCAGGCTAAGTTCACGTCTGCATCCTCATGTCCATTTCTGTTCTGTCATATGTCGGTCATTTTACTGGAAAAATTAGTGCAGCATTGCTCAATATTTTTTTTCCAGCAAATTTGACAGAAAGTCAATGTACCGTCTGACCAGGTTTGTACCAGGTTTGTGCATAGTCATATTCTCCCATTCTCTTCTTTACTTTGGTCACAGTCCTCTGCAGCCTTTCCATGTCTTTTGTATGCACAGGTGCTTAAAAAATATGAACGAGGAATTCATAGACTACTCTCCAGTCTCTCCAGCTGTTGTAAAACTACAACTCCCACCATGCCCTGCTGTAGGCTGATAGATGTAGGCAGTCTGGGCATGCTGGGAATTGTAGTTTTGCAACAGCTTGAGGGCCGCAGGTTGGGCATCCCTGCTCTAGATAATCATATTAAGGCCTCTTTCACACAACCGTATGGCTTTTTCAGTGTTTTGCGGTCCGTTTTTCACGGATCCGTTGTTCTGTTTTTTTTTGTTTCCGTTGTGTTTCTGTTCCGTTTTTCCGTATGGCATATACAGTATACAGTAATTACATAGAAAAAATTGGGCTGGACATAAAATTTTCAATAGATGGTTCCGCAAAAATGGAACGGATACAGAAGACATACGGATGCATTTCCGTATGTGTGCCGTTTTTTTTGCGGACCCATTGACTTGCATGGAGCCACAGAACGTGATTTGCTGGCAATAATAGGACATGTTCTATCTTTCAACGTAACGGAAAAACTGAAATACGGAAACGAAATGCATATGGAGTACATTCCGTTTTTTTTGCGGAACCATTGATGTGAATGGTTCCGTATACGGAAAAAAAAAACGGTCGTGTGAAAGAGGCCTAAAGGCGTCTGACTTAAATGAAAACTCAGCAGCAAAAGAAGCCATACTTATCCTCCCTGCCGCTTTCAGCATCGCCCTCTGGTCCGTGCAGAGCTACATCATCTTCCTGGCTGCAGCGCTGATGTTCTGTGCCCACAGGTCACCGTGCACCCAATCATTGGCCTCGGCAGTGTACAAGATGTCACTTCTGAAAGTGACAGTGCTTATCTCCATTGCTGCTTCTGCGTCCACTAATATGCTACATAGCGGTTACTAACAGGTAACTTTTACTTAGAAATTAAATTCATATTTAATAAACCGAAATGTTGTGCACTTTTCTTTAAAGAGGTTGCCCAGCAGGATAACACACTTTAAAAAGGGGAACTTACTTACTTACCTCACCCGATCCGTCACTTACTGGGAAATATTTGGTCTGCACTTCCTGGTTTAGGCCTCTTTCACACAACCGTTTTTCTTTTCCGTTTACGGGCCGTTTTTTGCGCTGCGTATACGGAACCATTCATTTCAATGGTTCCGCAAAAAAAACTGAATGTACTCCGTATGCATTCCGTTTCCGTATTTCCGCTGAAAGATAGAACATATCCTATTATTGCCCGCAAATCACGTTCTGTGGCTCCATTCAAGTCAATGGGTCCGCAGAAAAAAACGGAACACATACAGAAATGCATCTATATGTCTTCCGTATCTGTTCCGCTTTTGCGGAACCATCTATTGAAAATGTTATGTCCAGCCCAATTTTTTCTATGTAATTGCTGTATACTATACATGGCATACGAAAAACAGAAGCGGAAACACAACGGAAAGCAAAAAATGGAACAACGGATCCGTGAAAAACGGACAGCAAAACACTGAAAAAGCCATACGAGATTTCCGCGCGGGTACAATGCGTGAGGTGAACGCATTGCACCCGCACTGAATCCGGACCCATTCATTTCTATGGGGCCGTGCAGTGGTGCGGTGGTTTTTACGCATCACTTGTGCGTTGCATGAAAATCGCAGCATGCTCTATATTGTGCGTTTTTCACGCAACACAGGCCCCATAGAAGTGAATGGGGCTGCGTGAAAATCGCAAGCATCTGCAAGCAATTGTGGATGCGGTGCGATTTTCACGCACGGTTGCTAAGAGATGATCATTTATATTTTCCCTTATAACAAGGTTATAAGGGAAAATAATAGCATTCTTAATACAGAATGCATAGTACAATAGGGCTGGAGGGGTTAAATAACAAATAAAAAATAATTAAACTCACCTTAATCCACTTGTTCACGCAGCCGGCTTCTCTTCTGCCTTCTGTGAGGAAATGGACCTCTGGTGACGTCACTACGCTCATCACATGGTCCATCACATGTTCCATCACCATGGACCATGTGATGAGCGCAGTGACGTCACCACAGGTCCTTTTCCTCACAGATGAAGAAAGAAGAGAAGCTGGGCTGCGCGAACAAGTGGATGAGGTGAGTTAAATTATTTTTTATTTGTTTTTTAACCCCTCCAGCCCTATTGTACTAAGCATTCTGTATTCAGAATGCTATTATTTTCCCTTATAACCATGTTATAAGGGAAAATAATACAATCTACACAACACCTAACCCAAATCTGAACTTCAGGGAAGAAGTTCGGGTCTGGGTACCACATTCAGTTTTTTTATCATGCGCGTGCAAAACACATTGCACCCGCGCGATAAAAACTGAACAACGGAACGCAATCGCAGTCAAAACTGACTGAAATTGCGTACCTACTCGCGGGGGTTTGCCGCAATGCACCCGGGACGCATCCTGAGCCAAAACGTGACGCCCGTGTGAAAGAGGCCTTAGTCTTGACACCAAGGAACTGGGATTTCCTTCCATCTCCTATGTTAAGATGGGATCAATAAATAGAGATGAATGAAGACCCTTAAACAATGCCAGAGGCAGGGGAAGTGCGAGAAATGCTTTTATTTTGTAACCCTTTCTGCTCCCATTCTAAAGAGTTGCAAGAGCCCTTTAATGTCACTTAAAAATAAAATGAGCAGCAGAAACCATACTGATTCCTTTATTTCCTACACAATAACCGTACCTGAGGCCATGATTTGTGTACTGCTGCATCACTTCTTGTATTATTTTACTGTTTTATAAGCTCAGGATACGCTGTGTTATTTCTTCCTGCTACTGATCATGAAACACATTCATCTCTGTGGGATTTTAGCTGCGATGCAATGGTTCCCATGAAAACAATATTACAATTAGAGATGAGCGAATCGAATCCCACGAAGTGGAATTCGATCGGAATTTCAGGATAAATTTGATTCGCCTCGAAGCTGAATTTCCTCCTGCTTTGTGTCAGTGAATCGATTTAACCTGAAATTGTGTAAAAAAAACCCAAAAATTCTAACTTACCTCCTCCATTTGCTCGCATGACGGGCCGCCAGCCTCCATATTGATTGAAGATCTCGGCCGAAATCCCGTGCGTGGTGACGTATGACGTCACGACGCCGGCCGGCGTGATGACTTAATCTCACGCAAGATTTCGCTCCACATCTTCAAGCAGGAGCAAATGGAGGCGGTAAGTTTGCTAAAAAAAAAAATATATTGTTAATTTTACACTGTTTTTACACTCAGATGCTGCGATCATGAATGAACGCGGCATCTGAGGGGTACAATGACGAGGGCGGCGCTATCGCAGCTCCCTATCATTGCACCCGCTACTTACAAAAAAATGCACTTCGTGACGAAGTAATTCGTCACAAAGTGAATTTTTTTGTAAAATTCGGCGAATCAGCCGAATCAAACTTTTCAATTATTCGCTCATCTCTAATTACAATGATTACCTAAGAAAATAGCTTATGACCTGGAACTTACCGCGCATTTCACTAATTCTGAGCGTCTTCACCCTGGGATGAATAGAAGAATATCAGCCTTTTTTTTTGTGCAGCAGAAGACATTAGAGTCTGAATCTGAGCGTATGCTGAGCTCAGCACTTATTGCCCTGGATGATGATGTAAATGTCTGTAAAGCGCTGCGGAATATGTCAGCGCTATATAAGTGAGTAAAATAAATAAATAAATAAATGTTTGTACACAAACATAGAAAAGGATTCTTTACGGTAAGAGCAGTGAGACTATGGAACTCTCTGCCTGAGGAGGTGGTGATGGTGAGTACAATAAAGGAATTCAAGAGGGGCCTGGATGTATTTCTGGAGCGTAATAATATTACAGGCTATAGCTACTAGAGAGAGGTCGTTGATCCAGGGAGATATTCTTATTGCCTGATTGGAGTCGGGAAGGAATTTTTTTCCCCCCTAAAGTGAGGAAAACTGGCTTCTACCTCACAGGGTTATTTTTTTCCTTCTTCTGGATCAAGAAAAATCACTGAATTATGCCTCATGCAGACGTCCGTGTCAGTTTTGGATCAGTGGTAACACGGACCGTGTTCAATCCGTGTTTTCTCCCGTGACAGATCCGTTTTGGGTCCGTGGATCCGTTTTTTTGCTGTCCGTCTTGCATCCGTGTTTCACTGACACTGAACAGCTGAAAAATAATTTTCAATGAATCTCTTTTCAATGATCCGTGAAACACGGATGCAACACGGATGGCATCCGTGGTTTTCACGGACCCATAGACTATAATGGGCGTGATGGACAAAATAGAGCTTGCATCGGTGCTAAAAAAACGGACCCACGGACTGTGCTAAAACACTGATGTGTGAATACACACATTAAAATGAATAGGGACGTGCGCTGTCCGTGGAGAACACTGACGTGTGAATGAGGCTTAAAGAGGCCTGAATGGCCTAGCTTTTAACATCAGTGTGAGGGTCTAGCTAGCCAGTATGGTCAGGCGCATATTATTGTGGTGCACCTTTTTTCAGTGATTTATGTATTCTTATATTTTCGTCCACACATTATTTCATCTTGTGTAGGATGTTTTTGTGGTGCGTGTGGTCCGCTGCCTGCATCCTCCATTGAATGCATTTTTGCTGGGGATCGCCATTAGCAACGGATCACTTGCGGAGGAATTGCTCCCCCGATTATAAACACGCTACAGTGTTTGGGGTTGAGCATTTCCTCCCATTTAGGCCACTTCTTTACATGTATTGAATGTGCTAATGCTTGTCATCGGTAACAGTGATGGCCAGTTCGCCCGCGAACACATGCGGGCTGCCATCTTAACTGACAAGTCCGGCGAGGCACAGGTAAGTCCTTACCTGTGCCTGTGTGCGAGCCGGTCTGAAATGAAATGCGGTCTCTGGGTGCAGGCAGTTCCGAGAACAGCCCGATGAAGGCCCCCGGAGGCTGTTCTCGGAACTGCCTGCTCCCGGTGACCGCATTTCATTTCAGACCGGCTCGCGCACAGGTAAGGACTTACCTGTGCCTCGCCGGACTTGTCAGTTAAGATGGCAGCTCGCATGTGTTCGCGGGCGAACACGGCGAACTGGCCATCACTGATTGGTAACATTCTGGTGCACCTGGTAGCCTGCGACACATGGCCTGTTATAGATGGGGCTCGCAGCCTCCTCCTCCCTCTCATTGTATTAGTGATCTTACTATGGAGGTATGTAGGAGCTTGGCTGTGAGTCGGTCCTTAGCACCTATCAGACTGTGTTCACACACGATAGGTAGTTTAGCGGTAGGGCCCACGCCACACTGAGATACCTTGACGGGGTGCGCAGGTCTCCAATGTGTTCCTGACTAGAAGATATTGGCTAAAGTCTCAGTGTGGCGAAACTAACCTCGCCACTGGGTTTTGGAGGGGCCTGGAGGCTTGGAGAGGCCTGGTTGCCAGCCTCTTGCCCCAGGATTATGGGCTGATGAGAGTGCCCATAATCCTGGGGCAAGAGGCTGCCAACCAGGCCCCTCCAAAACCCAGTGGCGAGGTTAGTTTCGCGTGAGACTATAGCCAGTATGGCCAGTCGCATATTATTGTGGTGCACCTTTTTCAGTGATCTATGTATTCCTCTGGACCAACTTGCAGGATAACAGGCTGAACTGGATGGAAAGATGTATTTTCTCATCCCTATAAACTATGTTACTATGTAACAGTTTACTTCTTAGGAGACCGTTCCTGATCCTAACACAATACGGTCAATGTAGAGTTTGTGAAAGTCAGAGTGCTATGGCATCTTGGGGGCTGCGCCTGATAAAGTCTGACGAAACGCGTTGCACAAGCTCCTGCTGTTCTTTAACCATGTATAGTTCACATCGGACTGATCTACACTGATCTCAGTGTGGTGCCTGAGAAACCTAACACTATCTGGTAAGCTACCTGTAGCACATGAAGTGTGGCTCTTCTTTCGGTTTATCTTTCCAGCTTATCACAGTGCATGTATCTGCATACAGAAGTTCAGCACTTACAGTACACGTGCAAGGAACATGCTATAGGACACGGCTAAGGGTACTTTCACACTTAGGCCTCATGCACACGACCGTTGTGTGCATCCGTGGCCGTTGTGCCGTTTTCCGTTTTTTTTTTTCGCGGACCCATTGACTTTCAATGGGTCCGTGGAAAAATCTGAAAATGCACCGTTTTGCAGCCGCATCCGTGATCCGTGTTTCCTGTCCGTCAAAAAAATATGACCTGTCCTATTTTTTTGACGGACAACGGTTCACGGACCCATTCAAGTCAATATGTCTGTGAAAAAACACGGATGCACACAAGATTGGCATCCGCGTCCGTGGCCGTAGGCTACTTTCATACAGACGGATCCGTGAAAACTCAGATCCGACAGTATATTCTAACACAGAGGCGTTCCCTTAGTGATGGGGACGCTTCTAGTTAGAATATACTTTGAACTGTGTACATGACTGCCCCCTGCTGCCTGGCATCACCCGATCTCTTACAGGGGGCTGTGATCCGCACAATTAAGCCCTCAGGTGCTGCACCTGAGGGGTTATTTGTGCGTATCATAGCCCCCTGTAAGAGATCATGTGCTGCCAGGCAGGAGGGGGCACACCCCCCTCCCTCCCCAGTTTTAAATTCATTAGTGGCCAGTGCGGCCCCCCCTCCCTCCCTTGTATTTAACACATTGGTGGCCAGTGCGGCCCCCCTACCTCCCCTGTAGTTCTGTAGATTCATTGGTGGCAAGTGGCCCTCCCCCCCTCCCCCCCCCTCCTAATTAAAATCTCCCCCCCTATCATTGGTGGCAGCGGAGAGTACCGATCGGAGTCCCAGTTTAATCGCTGGGGCTCCGATCGGTAACCATGGCAACCAGGACGCTACTGCAGTCCTGGTTGCCATGGTTACTTAGCAATTTTTAGAAGCAATATACTTACCTGCGAGCTGCGATGCCTGTGACCGGCCAGGCGCTCCTCCTACTGGTAAGTGACAGGTCTGTGCTATAAGCAATGCGCCGCACAGACCTTTCACTTACCAGTAGGAGGAGCGCCCGGCCGGTCACAGACATCGCAGCTCGCAGGTAAGTATAATGCTTCTAAAAATTGCTAAGTAACCATGGAAACCAGGACTGCAGTAGCGTCCTGGTTGCCATGGTTACCGATCGGAGCCCCAGCGATTAAACTGGGACTCCGATCGGAACTCTCCGCTGCCACCAATGATAGGGGGGGGGGGGATTTTAATTAGGAGGGGAGGGCCACTGGCCACCAATGAATCTACAGAACTACAGGGGAGGGAGGGGGGGCCGGCCGCACTGGCCACCAATGAGTTAAATACAGGGGGGGAGGGGGGGAGGCCCCCAGCTGCCTGGCAGCACCTGCCAGGCAGCAGGGGGCAGTCATGTACACAGTTATTTTAGTATATTCTAACCTGAAGAGTCCCCATCACCATGGGAACGCCTCTGTGTTAGAATATACTGTCGGATCTGAGTTTCACGATCTAACTCAAATCTGATGGTATATTCTAACATAGAGGCGTTCCCATGGTGATGGGGACGCTTCAAGTTAAAATATACCATCGGATTGGAGAAAACTCTGATCCGATGGTATAAAAGGGACTCCTGACTTTACATTGAAAGTCAATGGGGGACGGATCCGTTTGCAATTGCACCATATTGTGTCAACGTCAAACGGATCCGTCCCCATTGACTTGCATTGTAATTCAGAACGGATCCGTTTGGCTCCGCACGGCAAGGCGGACACCAAAACGACTTTTTTTTCATGTCCGTGGATCCTCCAAAAATCAAGGAAGACCCACGGACGAAAAAACGGTCACGGATCACGGACCTACGGACCCCGTTTTTGCGGACCTTAAAAAAAAACGGTCGTGTGCATGAGGCCTTATGTTGTGAAGATCCTGCAGCCAGTTCCGTCGCCAGAACTGCCTGCCGGATCTGGAAATCCGCGTGAAAACGGATAGCATTTGTAGACTGATCCGGATGCGGATCCGTCTAACAAATGCATTGAAACACTGGATCCATCTCTCCAGTGTCATCCGAAAAAACGGATCCGGTATTTTATTTTTTGCATTTTCAAAGGTCTGCGCATTTCAATGGAAAATAATGCCGGATCCGGCATTCCGGCAAGGGTTCTGGAATTTTGGATGGAGAAAATACTGCAGCATGCTGGGGTATTTTCTCTGGCCAAATACCGTAAGAGGGACTGAACTGATGCATCCTGAACGGATTGCTCTCAGGACAGAATGCATTAGGATAAAACTGATCAGTTTTTTTCTGGTATTGAGCCCCTAGGACGGAACTCAATACTGGAAAAGAATAACGCTAGTGTGAAAGTACCCTAATAGCGACAGTGACCCACATTGACTAATATGAGTGCACCTAGAATCTGGTGTAATTTGCGCCAAAATGTGGCACAATTTGGTGCACCTAGGTTTGGAGAAATTATCTGAGCCTAGTCCGACAATGAAACATGAATTCAGGGGAAATGGGCGTGGCTTCATTGGGAAAGGGTGTGGCCTAACATACAACATGTAGCTCAAAAATTGATCCACAATTTTGGAGAAAATTCTGTCTCAAACTAAGCCAAACAAGTTTGTATAGAGTCAGAGAAATGTGTCAATCCCTGCACCACATTTACCATTCAGCATGAACCCCTGTGATAAATCTGGTGCATCTCTAGACAACTGGTCTAAGCAGGGGCGTAGCTACAATGGAAGCAGAAGAAGCAGCTGCTACGGAGCCCGAACTCAGGAAAGGACAGATAGAGCGGTAAGTTTAGTGCTCCTACTCCTAGCCACTGGTATTACTCACTGCTCCCTGGTCTTCTTCTCCGGGTGCCTGTGCTACACTAAGTCCTGGCAACGTACAGCTTCAGGAAGGGATGTGGTGTGAGTAGGAGAGCACTATGCCCTGATCCTGTGCGATGTCAGGTCACAGTGTATTGCGTGAAGAGCGATAGGAGGAGAAGAGAGGTGAGTATATCTTTTTTTGTCTTGTGTGAGGTCTGCATTAAGGGAACCGCGGGGGGCTTAAAAAATTTGCTGTGGGGCCCAATCAGTTCTAGCTATGCTACTGGGTCTAACCTATGCCATTTTTAGGATTAGTAAATCTGCCCTAATAACCACCTTGTTGTAGTAATGTAAGGGTACGGCCACACATTCAAGTTTCCTGGTGCAGTTTTAGAAGCCAAAATCAGTAGTGGATCATAAATGGAGGGAAAATATAAAGGACAGATACAACTTCTCTTTTTTTTTTATTATTCCTGGTCTTGCCTTCCAAAACTGCATCAGGAAACCCGACCCATGGCCGTAACCTCACAAGAAATCCTAACAATTTACATTGTGACTTCATGATCATGTCCTACATGTTCATGCAGAACGCAGTATAAAATAAAGTGCACGCACTGGAATTATTCTTCCATTTTTTAGACTATTTAAAATACATTTATCCATGTGTAACAATACATTTCAGTAATTCATTATGATAAACAGACTATAAGATATTTGGCTTTGATTATCCAAGAAATGACAGGAATTTACCATAATTGAGGCATAGTTCTTATTTTTTCTTCAGATTTGCTTCACTGTTTTCTTTTTTGAAGATGCTTTCCCCCAGCTCTGCTCATATGAATGGAAACCCTTAGGCTGGAATCACATGATTAGCTGCAGAGTTGCAGTCGTGGAGTTGCGCGCTGCAAATCCACAGTGTTGTACAGTACCAGCAAAGTGGGTGTGAATTTCTGTTAGTCCAGGCACAATGTCTTGTAGGGCTAGCTCTGCTGAATGTAATGATACCTTTCAGTGATTCGTTGCTTTGTTCCGGTGAAACAGTTCTTTTAATCCATATTCAAATGAGCAGTTAAGTGCACTAGGCCTGACCCGAGCCACTCTGTGCACTCTAGCTCCTCCTGCTTCCTCTGCCATCCCCTTCTTCTCCTTCAGTGACAAGGCCAAGAAAGATGACTATACAGGAACATGGTCCAGGAAGGGCTGGCAGAGGAAGCAGGAGGAGCAAGAGTGCATAGGGTCCACCCTTCCTGAACTTAATTGTTCACTTACAGATGGGTTAAAAGTGTTTTTTCTCCAGAATAAAGCAACAGGACAATAAGTGAAAGATGAGCTAGCCCTCCAAGACATTGTGTCTGGTATAACCATGAATTTCCTGGTGACAGACTGAATATTCATTTCCCCAGTTCTTTGCCAAGTTATTTTCTAATTAAATACAAAATATAGTCCTTCTGTAACCGTCAACACAAATGATAAGATCTTCTAACTTAGATAAGCAATCATTGTCAGTTAACTGCTGCTGGAGGGGAAGATGTTTTCTGAAGGGTAATCCTCCATGCTAGGAATTGAGATAACAGTATAACAGCTCTACTGTTCACTTGTGATGGACTGTGGTATTTGGCTCTGTTGGGGTGGTATAATGTGCCACAATATGGTATTGATGGCCCTGCCTTCCATCATTTTTGACCCAACTACAAAGGGCCCCTTTTTGTGTTTTTCCAGGGCCACTTTAAGTTCCCAGTCGGTCCCTATCCTACCCTAATTTGGTGCAGAATCACAAGGTGACCACCACCTACACCGCACCCACTGGCAACGAGACCCAGCAGTCTAACAGCACCCTTGCAGTCAGGCTAAGCCCTCCTTAGCACTGGTGCTGGACTTACCTTCTACCTTTGGATTACGAATGTGTAACTGACACGGTGTCTGCACTCAGACGTGGGGACTCCATAGGAGAAGATGAGCTGGAGCTATAAAAAATAATAATAATTTTTCTGAATTGTCTTTGTAATACCATTCCTTTAACCCCTTAAGGACACAGCCTTTTTACACCTTAGGACCAGGCCATTTTTTGAAAATCTGACCAGAGTCCCTTTAAGTGCTGATAACTTTAAAACGCTTTGACTTATCCAGGCCGTTCTGAGATTGTTTTTTCGTCACATATTGTACTTCATGACACTGGTAAAATGGAGTCAAAAAAATAATTTTTTTTGCACCAAAAAATACCTAATTTAACAAAAATTTGGAAAAATTTGCAAATTTCAAAGTTTTAGTTTCTCTACTTCTGTAATACATAGTAATACCCCCAAAAATTGTGATGACTTTACATTCCCCATATGTCTACTTCATGTTTGAATTGTTTTGGGAATGATATTTTATTTTTTGGGGATGTTATAAGGCTTAGAAGTTTAGAAGCAAATCTTGAAATTTTTCAGAAATTTACAAAAACTCAATTTTTAGGGACCAGTTCAGGTCTCAAGTCACTTTGCGAGGCTTACATTATAGAAACCACCCAAAAATGACCCCATCTAAGAAACTACACCCCTCAAGGTATTCAAAACTGATTTTGCATACGTTGTTAACCCTTTAGGTGTTGCACAAGAGTTATTGGCAAATGGGGAGGAAATTTGAGAATTTCATTTTTTTGTCTAATTTTTCATTTTAACCCATTTTTTCCACTAACAAACCAAGGGTTAACAGCCAAACAAGACTGTATCTTTATTGCCCTGACTCTGCCGTTTACAGAAACACCCAATATGTGGCCGTAAACTACTGTACGGCCACACAGCGGGGCGTAGAGGGAAAGGTGCGCCGTTTGGTTTTTGGAAGGCTGATTTTTATGGACTGGTTTATTTACACCATGTCCCATTTGAAGCCCCCTGATGCACCCCTAGAGGAGAAACTCCCTAAAAGTGACCCCATCTAAGAAACTACACCCCTCAAGGTATTCAAAACTGATTTTACATACGTCGTTAACCCTTTAGGTGTTGCACAAGAGTTATTGGCAAATGGCGATGAAATTTGAGAATTTCATTTTTTTGCCTAATTTTCCATTTTAACCCATTTTTTCCACTAACAAAGCAAGGGTTAACAGCCAAACAAGACTGTATCTTTATTGCCCTGACTCTGCTGTTTACAGAAACACCCCATATGTGGCCGTAAACTACTGTACGGCCACACAGCAGGGCGTAGAGTGAAAGGTGCGCCGTTTGGTTTTTGGAGGGCTGATTTTGCTGGACTGTTTTTTTGGCACCATGTCCCATTTGAAGCCCCCTGATGCACCCCTAGATTATAAACTCCATAAAAGTGACCCCATCTAAGAAACTACACCCCTCAAGGTATTCAAAACTGATTTTACAAACTTTGTTAACCCTTTAGGTGTTGCACAAGATTTAATGGAAAATAGAGATACAATTTCAAAATTTCACTTTTTTGGCAGATTTTCCATTTTAATATTTTTTTTCCAGTTACAAAGCAAGGGTTAACAGCCAAACAAAACTCATTATTTATGGCCCTAATTCTGTAGTTTACAGAAACACCCCATATGTGGTCGTAAACAGCTGTATGGGCACACGGCAGGGCGCAGAAGGAAAGGAACACCATATGGTTTTTGGAAGGCAGGTTTTGCTGGACTGTTTTTTTTTACACCATGTCCCATTTGAAGCCCCCCTGATGCACCCCTAGAGTAGAAACTCCAAAAAAGTGACCCCATTTTAGAAACTACGGGATAGGGTGGCAGTTTTGTTGGTACTAGTTTAGGGTACATATGATTTTTGGTTGCTCTATATTACACTTTTTGTGCGGCAAGGTAACAAGAAATAGCTTTTTTGGCACCGTTTTTTTTTTTGTTATTTACAACATTCATCTGACAGGTTTTATCATGTGGTAATTTTATAGAGCAGGTTGTCACGGACGCGGCGATACCTAATATGTATACAATTTTTTTTATTTATGTAAGTTTTACACAATGATTTCATTTTTAAAACCAAAAAAATGTTTTAGTGTCTCCATAGTCTAAGAGCCATAGTTTTTTCAGTTTTTGGGCGATTATCTTAAGTAGGGTCTCATTTTTTGCGGGATGAGATGACGGTTTGATTGGCATCTATTTTGGGGTGCATATGACTTTTTGATTGCTTGCTATTACACTTTTTGTGACGTAAGATGACAAAAAATGGCTTTTTTTACACCGTTTTTTTTTTTATTTTTTTACGGTGGTCATCTGAGGGGTTAGATCATGTGATATTTTTATAGAGCCGGGCGATACGGACGCGGCGATACCTAATATGTATACTTTTTTTTTATTTATGTAAGTTTTACACAATGATTTCATTTTTGAAACAAAAAAAATCATGTTTTAGTGTCTCCATAGTCTAAGAGCTATAGTTTTTTCAGTTTTTGGGCGATTATCTTGGGTAGGGTATGATTTTTGCGGGATGAGATGACGGTTTGATTGTTACAATTTTGGCGTACATGCGACTTTTTTGATCACTTTTATTACCTTTTTTGGGAAGTAAGGTGGGCAAAATTTCAATTTCATCATAGTTTTTTATTTTTTATTTTTATGGTGTTCACCGTTCGGGTAAAGTAACATGACCGTTTTATAGATCAGGTTGTTACGGACGCGGCGATACCAAACATGTGTAGGGAATTTTATTTTTTTCATTTTTTATCAGTGATAAATGTGTTTTTTGATTTTTACTTTTTTTTCACTTTTATTCACTTTTTTTTGACCCAGACCCACTTGGTTCTTGAAGATCCAGTGGGTCTGATGTCTGTATAATACAGTACAGAACAATATATATTGTACTGCACTGTATTTTACTTACACTGAACAGATCTATGCCTTTCAGCACAGATCTGTTCAGCACCATGGACAGCAGGACGCCTGAGAGGCGTCCTGTTGCCATGGGAACCTTCCCCGTCTGCTCAGAACTTCACAGACGGGGAAGGGTAAGGAGGGGATCTCTCGGGGGGCTGTCTGGGGGCTCTCTCCCTCTCCATCGGGGGGCTGCAAAGGCACAGCAGCCCCCCCGATGGGAGAGGGAGGGAGCTCCCTGCGCTGTTAACCTTTTCCATACAGCGGTCCGTACGGACCGCTGTATGGAAAGGGTTAACGGCTGACATCGCATCGCCGATTTTTCAAGGGGGGGCACCGCCCGCCTCCCGCACCGCCCACACCGCCCGCAACCCTCCCCCTGCACCTCCCGCCACCATAAAAATCATTCGGGGGTGCAGGGGGGGGGTGAATAAAACTTTTTTTAGGCATATAAAGTTTCTGATCCCCGCGGTCTGAATTGACCTGCGGTTTGCCGCGATCGCCGACATGGGGGGGTCACGGGACCCCCCCGCGCATTTAGCCTAGGTGCCTGCTCAATGATTTGAGCAGGCACCGGGTTCCGATCACTGTCAGCCGCACGGCAGTGATCGAAAATACACAGGGCGTACATGTACGCCCTGTGTCCTTAAGTACCAGGGCACAAGGGCGTACCTGTACGCCCTATGTCCTTAAGAGGTTAAGAGAAAATAAAACGAATTCATACCTTGACTTGCGTTGGGATTAAAATGTAGCCATGGGTACATAATACGATACTGAGACTTTTTCAGTGCTTCCATGTGAAGGAAAGCCAACTCCCAGAGACCTGCCCTTGACCAGGAAAAAAATCACAGTATGAATGGTTATTCAGAGATACTTAAATAACTATTAATGAGTATTCTGGTATAAAGGCCTGAGTCTACGCTATCTTCCCAGAAGACACATGGCCTTAGAATTAACCCATAAATCTTTATATGATTCTTTTTAAAGCGCTGGTGAGCAAATTAATTGGAATATTTTACTGCACAGGCGTTCTGGACTATTTCATATGTTGTAAGTTATGGCTGTAATCAGCTTTACTAAGAGAATAATCAGTATACCATGTTCCTGTTTATTTCTTTCTTTTACTTGTCTCTATGGGGATAATAAACCATAGTCAGGAGTGTACTCAGATCTTATAGGGGCCCATAACAAAACTTAGTATGGGACCCCTGCCTCACCCAATTTCCCAGTATGCATGTAGCAATCACTTCCAGGCAACGCAAAGCACAATGTCCCAGATTTCTGGGTTGATTTTTTTTTTTTATTAAGCAGAAGAAATTTTATTTAAAAAAAAATTAATAAAAGTCGCCCTCCACCTCAGCCACTTTATCTAACTTCTATGTAGGAAAAAGTGGAATAGCTGCTTCATAAATATGGTGCTCATTCTGAACACCATGTTTCTTAATGTATTCACGCCTGATAACTGACAAAAATACATTGATAAATCTGCTTCCCTTCTATTACAAAGCTGGTTGCCTGCAGCCACCACTAGGGGGAGCTCAGTACATAGGAATTTATACAGTTATCATTTGCGAGAAGCAAAAATAATCTCTTTACATTGAGCTCCCCCTAGTGGCAGATGTATGAAAATGCTGTGTTTTCTTGCCAGAAGAAGGAGTTCAGCGATGGGCCCCCTCCTCCTGGGCCGGGTCTGCCTCCACTGAAGGTACTTCACTGACCACAGTCATGTATACTTTGAATACTTGTCCCCTGTGCACTATTTTACCCATGTGTGAAATTTTACAGCAGTTGAAAAGCATGAAACGGTTATCTCGCTTGAACGCTGTAGGGGACAGAATCATATGGGAACTAGGGGGCATGGCTTCACAGATGGCAAACACATTAACAAACCTCTAAAAATATTTATTTATTAGTAAGTTGCCTACTTCAATGTTTAATACCCAATTGAAAATTGTGTACCTAGAGTGGGGAACCTCTTTAAAAAAATCAAAGATCAACCTCACCACCATTTTCTTAGGAGCACTTGGTTCATATGTCCTGGAGTCGAATAAGTGTGCAGTCTCTGTGGAAGAACATGTTGCCCCAAGAGTCATATTAAAATCCAATCAATTCTGTAATTTTCATGCAAAACTCAATGTTTAGGAGTCATAGAATTATTCCAAGTTGTATGTGACTTTTTCCCTGCATAGGGAAACATTGAGGTTGGATACAAATTAGTTGCACCAATTTTAACTTGACTCATAGGCAACTAAATGTGGAACCATAGCCAAAAAGTATAATACAGATAATTGGAACTATGATACATGGTGACAGCTGCTATCCAATGAGAGTTACAGATTTATAAATGGGCTTAGTACTGTATATATTAATTGGGTTTTCCAGGATTTTTATATCTGTGGCCTATCCTCAGGAGGGGTCATTAATATGAAATCAGTAGGGGTCTTATTCTAGGAACCCCCGTCAATCAACTGTTTGAGGAATCCGGAGCTCTGTTGAGGGACGCAGCCTTAGTGCGGTTTATTAAGCATAGCACTGTCCATTGGATATGGCCCAGCCCCATTCAGTTGAATAAGACTGAGCTGCGCCTAGGTCATGTGACTGAAGAATGTGACGTCACATAACCTAGAAAGAGGCCAAGCACTAATAAGGTGTCACAGCGTCTTCATACAGCTGATTGGCAAGGGTCTGACTACTGAGAAACAATCTCATCTTGATGACCTGTCCTGAAAATCTTGGAAAACCCCTTTACATTTTCTCTAGAGCCTCTAGCTCCAAATGGAGGTTTGTAGAATTCTTGTATAGCAGAATTGTTTTTAGATTTTCATTTTCACAGAAATTTTGCTAATTTGCTATGAATTCTTCTACACTCAGACTTTATACTTATCTGTCTCTGTTCATACTGGCATCACGCCTTTCATTTTTACAGGAGTGATGAAGACTAGAGTATGATGATAATAACGCAGTGTTTCTTTAGGTTCCAGAAGTTCTTCTAATTCCTTATCATAAAAAGAGGAAAGGACACCAACTCACTGACATAGGCACACCATTCCTTCATTTGGTTCAAGGCTTGGTGCAACACAGTTTGGCACGTCACTGGTACATCACACCATATGGAACTATAGCATCAAAGATCTCATAGCATCTCTGATACTTGGCTTTAGGGTTAGAACCATGTCAATGTTAGATGATGAGCTAGGAACCATATCACTGGTCAACATTAAACTGTTTTTTGGCATGTAAATCACTACTTCAGAAATATATTTTTCACCAGCACAATATGGCTACTAGCTTGATTTTATAAAGAATAAAGAAAAAAAAAAACACCTGTTATATTTCAATGTAGTTGTCAGCCTTTAATGGTGGGGGCCTGTGGCACACTGCAGATCTTGCCAATGTCTAAATAATTGCCAGACTAGATGTGTTCTCTGTTGGTTGACCATCAATCATGCAGATGGATGTGCCCACCATTATGTAGCACATACTAATAAACCTGTGGATCTTCTTGGTCAGGTCATACAGTATCAGATCAACCCCACAGGAAAGATGCGTTTTCAATGTTACAGCAAATTATTGACATTAGATAGTCAACTTCCCTCCCGCTTGTCGTTGGCCGCTCCGTCCAGCCAAGATAGTGTCACAACCTCCTACCGGAGAATGAGCAGAAGCATTGACGTTATTTCACTCTCGTCTTCATTATAAGGATTTAAGCTAAGTATATTTCAGCTCATCTGCCGAACATATTGCCAAATGACAATTCACATATCATGTACAAAGCTTTGTCCTTGTCCCGCTCTGTAAGTCAGAAGAGAAACCGTCTCGTCTTGCAGACATCTGCTGATAACTGCGCTGCTCGTTAGCTAATTACTATAAACATGAATTTGACATTGGTTCATGGAGACACACTATTGAAATATGAAAAATTACAATATACTGTATATTTATGACAAATGACATATGAAACAGCAGTCAGAGCAGCAAAGCCTGGCAGGAAGTAGAACAGAGGGGGTTGGGATTAGTAAATTTATTTATTTTTTACTTGGCATCTTTGGAAGCATACAGGGCACTATAGGGATCACTATGAGGTATTTTCTAGTACTGGGGCACTAAATGGGTATTATTAGGGACACTTTGGGGGGGGGGCTGTTAATACTGGGGTAACTATAGGGGCATTACTGGGACCACTATAGAGGCATTATTATCACTGGGAGCATTATTATTGCTGGCGGCACTACGAGAGGCATCTTTATTACTGGGAGCACACTATCAGGGCTTTGTTATTGGTGTAGGAGCTATAGGGCCATTATTAATCCTGGGGGTACTATAGGGAGCTTATTATTACTGGAGGCACTATGGGGATGTTATTTTTTCTGGAGACACTATAGGGGCATTATAAATACTGGGACACTATAAGTGCCGTTATTATTACTGGGAACACTATTATTTCTGCAGTATAGTGTTTGGAGGCATTGGGGAGCACAGCAAACACAGTATTAGTGGTGTTATCAGATGATGCTGTTGGAGCACCAGGATGGAGAGGTGAGGATGATGAAGGAAAGAGAAGAATCTAAGATGTCTGTGTCACAAACTCTGCAGAGACAGGACATGGCTGAAAGAAATCATCATGGTGGTCTGGGACGAATGGAGAAGATGAGGAAAGAGAATGTCTACATCAGAAAAGACATCTCTGAATTAATTAGGTATGTAGTGCTGTATTGTCCTGTATGTTTGGTGGTGCTGAAAGACCAGGCAGCATGCTGGAGGTAGGGCTGGCTTGGTGCTGTGACCCATATCCTATTTCATCAGTCCCCTCCTCCACATCTTGATTAGAGAAAATTGGAAGAGGAGGAGAACAAAAAGTGACAGCTGGCGCAGACCACCACAGCAGTGTTGGACTAAAGTTCCTTGGGCCCACCAGAGGAAGTGATTCTGAGGGCCCACCGTTTGTGTATATAGACCATATGCATGTTCACTTTTAAGTAATTTTTGTTATCATTGCACATTGGGAACTTTTCATCAGTACATTTTATTAGATTAACTGGGCTCATTGGCTCCAAAGGCAGCTCCAAATTATCCTCTGCTAAGCCTAAGAGCCTTGCTTTCTAAGGGGCCTATTATTGTGCCAGACCTTGGGCCCACTGGAGGATCCCCTGGTACTCTTGTGGGACAGTCCAAGCTTGTATTACAGAGGGACAGCTTCTGGGGAAGTGTATTTTACTGCTGGGGCAGTATATTGAGCTTCACTGTGGTATTTCCTTCTCCTGAGGCAGTATTATATGCTGCACTATGGTATTTGGTTCTGCTGGGGTGGTATTTTGTGCTGCACTATGGTACACTTTCTTGTGTTGGCCCCACTTATTTGGGTTGGACCCGCCCTACAACTTGGAGCCACTTTAAATTCCCAGTCTACCCCTGGACATATAGTGCTGTGCAAACGTTTTAGGCAGGTGTGGAAAAAATGCTGCAAAGTAAAAATGCTTTCAGAAAAAGAAGTGCGAATAGTTCCTTTTTATACATTAACAAAATGCAAAGTGAATAAACAAAAGAGAAATATAAATCCAATCAATATTTGGTGTGACCAGCCTTTGCCTTCAAAACAGAAACAATTCTTCTAGGTTCATTTGCATATAGTTTTTGAAGGAACTCGGGAGGGGTGTTGTTCCAAACATCTTGGAGAACTAACCACAGATCTGCTGTAGATGTAGGCTTGCTCAGATCATTCTGTCTCTTCATGTAATCCCAGACAGACTGTACAATGTTGAGATCAGGGCTTTGTGGGGTCTATATCATCACTTCCAGGAGTCTGTTCTTCTTTATGCTGAAGATAATTCTTAATAACATTGGCTGTATGTTTGGGTTTATTGTCCTGTTGGAGAATAAATGTGGATGCCTCTCTGATGGTATTGCATGCTGGATAAGTATCTGCCTGTATTTCTCATCATTCAGGACATCAAATCCCCATTTTCTGAAAACTTAGTGCAGCAGATGAATGACACATCAAACTTAATATCAGCTTATATAGCAGAGCTGTTTGATGGACAGGAGGAGCATCCCACCCACAGAAGCTCTGGATCTCAGGAACGTTTTGGCCCATTTCACAAGGGGGCGAGAATTCGTGATGTGAACGCATTGCACCCGCACTGAATCCGGACCCATTCACTTCAATGGGGCCGTTCAGATGAGCGGTAATTTTCACGCATCACTTGTGCGTTGCGTGAAAATCGCAGCATGTTCTATATTCAGCGTTTTTCACGCAACGCATGCCCCATTGAAATGAATGGGGCTGCGTGAAAATCGCAAGTGGTTGCTAGGAGATGATAGGGATGACAACCCCGGACACCATTAAAGTCTATTCACTGTATTATTTTCCCTTATAACATTGTCATAAGGGAAAATAATAGCATTCCTAATACAGAATGCTTACTAAAGTGTCGATTGAGGGGTTAAAAAAATAATAATTAACGCACCTTATCCTCTTGATCGTGCAGCCTACATCGTCTTCGTTCTTCTTCTTCTTTCAGGACCTGCAAAAGGACCTTTAATGACGTAATCGCGCTCACCACGCGGTGAGCGCGGTGACGTCAGCGCAGGTCCTGCTGAATGAAGATAGAAGGATCTTATGTCATCAAAGGTCCTTTTGCAGGTCCTGAAAGAAGAAGAAAGAAGACGATACCGGCTGCGCGATCAAGTGGATGAGGTGAGTTATGTTTTTATTATTTTTTAACCCTCAATTGACATTATACCTAGTATTCTGTATTAAAGAATGCTATTATTTTTCATTATAACCACGTTATAAGGGAAAATAATAAAATCTACAGAACACCTAACCAGAACTTCAGTGAAGAAGTCCGGGTTCGGGTCTGGGTTCCACATTCAGTTTTTTCTCACGCGTGTGCAAAACGCATTGCACTCGCGCGGAAAAAACTGAACATCGGAACGCAATCGCAGACAAAACTGACTGCAATGGCGTGCCTACTCGTGCGGGTTTCCCCGCAATGCACCCTGAACGCATCCGGCCCTCACCGCCTGTATGAAGGGGACCTTAGTGGTGAAACAAGCCAAGAAAAGGCATAAACCCAGTTAGGAATACTGATGTGGCGACAACAATAGGTTTCATTTCTAAAAGTTATTTAGGAATAATCCTTTAAAAATATACAAATTGTCCTGCATAAAATAGCCTTAAAAGTCATGGCTGAGGTAATGTAAGGTCGGTCCTTAGAGGGTTAAAAGACTTGAAATAATCATTCCTAATTAGTCTTGTTGCGATAAAGAGTTAAACTTCCCTTGACACACCTGTACTTAAAGCTGAAACCTTTAGACTTTACCCGCTTTTCTGCAATACTCCTCAACATGGATGAAAGGCTCTTCTTCCCGGCCATAGCTCTGATCTATTTTGCGGTACTGTCCTGGGAGAGTGGTAGGAACAGGTTGCAGCTAGGGACTGCCGCCTCTCTTAATGTCTTTTGCCTCTTTGTGGTGGCACAGCCGATCTGCCTGCTTTTAGGTGGCTACGAAGGAGCGCTGATCTACGCAGCGATAGCAGTGACATCGTATGTCTCGCTGCCTCGAGGAGAAAAGCAGCCCAGACCTGATACAGCCAAGAAAGGCGAAGATCAAGTGAAGAAAAGCAAACGTAAAGCAATCAAGAAGGAGTAAGCAGTGAGGAAGTATTGATTCAGAGGTGCGTTTAACCCCACACATCTTTCACATTATATTAACCCTATATAATCCTAACCCATCAATATAATCTTGGTAGCAGAACAGCATTTCAAACACTGCCATGATTTCAATGGGTGGAGGCTCTTTTGTTCACACCTACTTGGAAGCATGACAAATAAGAAAAAATGTAGTCAAAATAACATCAAAGCACTTAGGGGGTCATTTATTAAGACCAGAGTTTTAGACGCCGGTCTTAATAAGCTCCTATGCTGGCAGTGGATGCGCCGAATTCATGTAGAGACGCTGGCCTTTACATAACTTTGTCGTATCCACCGCCTTCCTTGCTGGCATAGGTTTAGTCCATTTTCTACACCTAAAACAGGCATTAAAAATGAGACGGGCCTGCAATGGAGATCAAGAATTTCAAAGAGGAGAGAAAATATATATATGTACCATTCAAGCAGCCTTGGGGCCTAGGGGTGCAGGAGCCCAAATTGGCTTCTACTATCCCTCTTTGCAATAGGCTGCACACAACCCAACAGAGCTTTCCCAACGATTGCAGCTATGGAAGATAATAGTATCCTGGTAAGTAGCAAGAGGGGTTTTCTGTCCTTTCCTCATACATGAGATAAGAAAGGGGCCAGATGGCATGAAGCAGCACCAGCAGGTGGCACTATCTGCTCTATGTAAGTCACTGATATATTGTTGCACGCCTTGCTGGGTACATGATTCTGACCTTTGCATGATATATGGAATAAGAATTTGATGGAGGTAATCTTGAACTTAGGCCTCATGCACACGACCATAGTTTTGGTCCACGCCAAATCGGCAATTTTTGCTGATGGCACACAGACCCGTTTATTTCTATGGGTCTGCAAAAAATGTGCACAGCACACAGAAGTCATCCATGTGCTGTCCTCATCCAAATGGTCGTTCAGCAAATTATAGAACATGTCTTATTCTTGTCCATTTTGCATCTGTCAGTAGATTTATACCTATGACACTGGCTGACCTGTTACATGTGCGCTTGGCAGCTGAAGACATCTGTGTTGGTCCCATGTTCATATGTGCCCGCATTGCTGAGAAAAATTATGTTTTAATATATGCAAATGAGCCTCTAGGAGCAATGAGGGCGTTGCTGTTCCACCTAGAGGTTCTGCCCTCTCTGCAACTGCCGCGCCCTCTGCACTTTGATTGACAAGGCCAGGCAGGAGTGATCACGTTTCTACTCTGCCTGGCCCTGTAACTGTTCATTGACTTCATGAGGGCTGGGACGAGTTCAAGACTTAGATATGAACATCCCATAAGATCTAAAGTCCAAAGCAGCATGTGTCTCCTGGACCTCCTTCCATTTCATAGCGCATCCTTGTCATCCTACACTCTGAATAGATCTGATAGACAGTGGACCTAGAGAAAAAGGCCCGTCAATGTAACCGATCCCATTTTCTTTCTTTGTACCCTAATTATAAACCCTCAAATCTCCCCTGCTTTACTTTGATATCCATGATAGGTTTTGGAACAAGAATTTTGGGGCTCTAAGTTTCTCCACCACACCAGGGCCACTCATTCTTAACCTTACTTATCCAACGGGAATGAGATGCTCACACATTCTAGGTCTCTCCCATTTGGAAATCCCCCATACTATATACTTTATTTAGCCTGGAACTATATGCCATTTGGGTTAATTCCAGATTTCCAGTTAACTAGGTTTTTTAAAACCTGAGCCCAAGACATTTTATTCCATTTGAATGTCTCTTTTTGCAAACATCACCCCACTATCTCCCTCTGGTTTTGGGGAGAGCCTCTCCTCCTGCCCCATTCATCCATTAATATTTGCTTGGGAGCATGATCTGCAATATATGTTTTCCCTGGAAGAATGGAATAAGGTGTTTGTCACATCTTCCATCTCTTGAAGGTACAAGAGAAAAACTATAATGTGCTAAGCAGATGGCATAAAACCACACCGGTCTGTCTTCCATAAATGTTACCCTCATTCATATGCTGGAGATATGGGAAAACATAGAACACTCTATTATGCGTGGAGCTGTGAGAAAATTGCTCACTCTGCCAATATTTCTTGGTGCTTAGCAGTGGCCCTTCTTTTGATACTCTCTTGGAGTCTGGGATCCTTTCCGCCTCAAGAAAGAATTTCTGAGATTTCCACTGGAAATTTGTTCAAACTCCCTCACCGAGGACACAGTTGAGTACTCTTTATGAACTAGTTTATATAAGATGGAGAAGGTAGTGGCTCAGAAGTCAACAAGTCAAACAATTTCTTAAGGCTCCTTTACATGGTCCAACCCAGCAGGTAGTTATTAGGAATGAACCGTTGCCTACAATTAATTCACAGTTGCCTACTTGTTAGAGGAGGTAAGAGCAGCATTTACATGCATCAATCATCTCCTCTATATGGGGAGGAGCGATTGGTCCTGCGATCTCTCATCCCCATAGAGAATCATTGTTTCTAGGCAGCGGATTGTTCTTTACACAGAATGATCTTCTGCCCAAAATTAGGAGTAGGTGACAACATCAATGACGTTTTCACCTGATGAACAAGTGTTTGCTCATTCATTGGATGATTGTTGGTATCTTTACACAGGGCAATTATCAGGAATGAGAGTTCCTAAGAACGCACTTTCCCGATAATTGCCCAATCACTGGGCCACTTAAAGGGGCCTTTAGAAGCTTTTCGATCCTTTTTAAATGATTAGATGTATTACCTATCTGGCTGTCTGGTCTACAGTAAACACTCACAGATTCCTAGCCCAGTATTCCACTGCCCTCCCCCCACCTCCCCATGTCCTCCAAACTGGAAGATACTCTTCAGCTTGTATAACTTGCCTATACTGTGCAACTCATATACTATAATGTTTATTTCAGGACATCTTACTAGTTGTTTTAATGGTGTCTTTGACCCTGTAATTTCATCTACATTGTGTAATTAATAAAGGTGATTGGCATTAGATATTACATAAAAATGAACTTCTTTAGAGTTAATTATTATTTCTAATTTTATACTGTCATTTTTTCTTTCCTTATAGGCTAAACCAAAAGCTTCTATGTTATTTGTACTGTGAGGTCATCAGATCCGCACTCACTTTATGGGAACAATGAAGATGTTATCTGATTCTCTTTCAATAACAATATATGAAGAGCGATCAGTATGCGCCACAACGCCACTAACCTGAACAGAAACGCATTTATGTCCGTGGACCATATGAAATAGAAACACAACTGTGAAATACTTTGTAGCATTAAAAATGTCATTATTGAAAGAAGCATTAGGTGCTCCACTGAATCTGATGTTGAGACTGAAGCTTCTTGTGAATGTGCACACATGTACAATTTTTAAAATCACTATTAACAGGACCATTTAGTTTTTTTCAGCAACTCCTTAGACATTTTGACTAGATAACTACCATGGAACAATAAGAAATTACAGTATATACAATTGTCAAATTAAATGTTGAGCAGTTTGTTCCTACATTTCCTTTTAATGTTTATGTAATGGGGTTACTCAGCTTTTAAAAATTCACGGCCTTTCCTTAGAGTAAGCCCTCAATATTATATTGCTGAGGGTCTGACTCTTGGCACCCCCTGCCAATCAGCTGTTTGAAGGGTATGTGGCGCTTGTGTTAACACTGTACCCTCTTCATTGGTTACAATGGTCCGTTCTGTATATCACTGTAATTTGTTATTGGCTTTCCAGGTTTGTACTAGTCACTTGTATGGGCCAATGTAAACAATGAAGATGCCACGACGCTGATAAAACTGCAGCAGACTCTTCAAACAGCTAATTGGTGGGGATGCCTAGAGTCGGACCCTTGCCTATCTAATATTGATGGTCAAATCTAAAGATATGCCATGACTTTTTAAAACCTGGGTAACCCCTTTAATAACTTGCATTGGACAATAATTTGTCTTTACATTTTTTTGAAAAACATCAGACCTTGTGCTGCAGATTTTTCCAAACTCAAGTTATGAAAAACTGTTTGTCTCCTCAGAGATATCCCTTGAAGTTTGGAGCTGTGTTGTGTTTGTCACAACAGGTCCAGTTGTCAGCACCCCAGGCACTTAATTTTGGAGGGGAAGCCACAGCCAGTCAGGCAAATGTAGTATTACATGACAACTATTCAAGACATGGATGTCTTTAGTCAGCCAGAACAGGTGATGTTCTAATTTTTGCCATAGAGGTGGAAGTGGTGGACTCCCTTTTATGACAAACATATGTCCTATTAGGGCATATGTACAGGAATTTTCTTCATATGATTACCCCTTTAATGGATCCATTCAACAGCTCTGGGGTGAGATTGGTCCCATCTCTACTCCGATGTGGGTGGTGTAAATATAAAATATATACTATTTCACTGCACTCCTCCGCAAACAACCACAGCATCCTTCTCTATTACATTTTGTTTAGGGTCAGCAGTCATCTCATTATCATCAGAGAACAAGAGTACAGTAAAAGCAAACCTTCAGTCATAAATATGAAGGCAGAAGTGGACTGGGAACTTAAAGTGGCCCTGGAAAAAAACTAAAAGTAGCCCCATGTCCTAGGTGGGTCCAAACCCAAAGAGGGTGGGGCAAAGTAGGCATGGACAATAGAAGTGGGTCAGTTCAGATATACCATAGTGCAACAGAACCAAATATCATAGTACAGCACAAAATACATCCACCCACGCTGCAATATTTAACTGTATCATCATCCTGAGAATTTAAATTCAGGGGGGCACCTGCGGCCAGGTGCATAAGTACCTTATGCTCCTACCATGAGAGCATTAGGGCGTTATGTACCTGGCCGGCAGAGTGAGGAGGGCTTGGGTGGCCCCTTGTGTATTGGTCCCCCAGGAAATTTCCCTCTAGGTCAGGGATGCTCAACCTGCGGCCCTCCAGCTGTTGTAAAACTACAAATCCCACAATGCCCTTCTGTAGGATGATAGCTGTAGGCTGTCAGGGAATCATGGGAGTTGTAGTTTTGAGCATGCCTGCTCTAGAGTCTGTGGCCAGTCCGCCCTTGACTGGAGGTAGGCCACACAAGATCACAACGTAGGCAGCTTAGCTTATTCTTCCTCCTATCCCTGCATGATGACTTCTGCACATATCGCACAGCATGCCCACAACATTTTCCCATTGAATTCAATGACTCAATAAAGGGATAGAAAAAGAGCAAGCATGTGCCATCTAAGCATACGAATAAAATTGCACAGGAAGAACGTTCTTTTTCTTGCATTTGCTCCTGTGCTATCATCCTGTGGTATACTACTGTTCTCTCTGGCAAAGTCTCTAGCACATCGCTCTGCTTACTGTTGCCGTTATAGTAATTTTGTCTATTTGCCCAGTGTTGAACAAGCAAGCCAAGGAATTCTGCCGACTCAGCAGTGGTCCTCGCTGTACTGTGCAGAGTTTCAATAAACATTGATTCCCATAGAAGAAACCCTAGAGCTTGTTGTGGCTCAGGGAGAAGGTTTCATAGTGAAATCGTTTAACTTCTTCATCAATCAACTGCGTAAAAAGAAGAGTTGCTGTTTGTTGGAATATTATATTATATTTTGTGCATCGTGGGAGAAATTTCTGAACAAAACTGTAAAATTATTTTACTATTTCCAGTCTTTTTCTTGTGGCCAGAACACCCGAGAAGTATATGTGCTTTGCAAAGCACCTAGAAGAACCGTCATAAACTATATACATTCATTTTTACAGCACCCTCCGTCTGATCTTACACACAAGAATATTTTTAAAAGGAGTATTCCAGGATTTTTATATTGATGGCTTATCCTCAGGATCGGTGGGGGTCCGACACCGTGCACCCTGCTGATCAGTTGTTCTTCAGTAGCTCTTGTGCTGGAAGCTGACCGCAGAACTACATGGCTCTGTCCATTGTGTAGTGGACTGAGATGATTACTGTAGAACTACTCCCATTGAAGTGATTAGGAGTAGTGCTTGCGTAACCAGCTCTGTCCCCTGGACAATGGACAGACCTGTGCAGTACTGGTAACATCTTCTGGCAGTGGAACTACTTAGAAACAGCTAGAGTGTGGGGTGTCGAACCCCCACCATCAGATATTTATGGCCTATCCTGAGGATAAGCCATCGATATGAAAACCCTAGACAACCCCTTTAAGGTACTTTTACAGAGCCAATTGTCTGCTGGTAAATGGTCACCGATCAATGACGACCAGTCCCAATCACACAGGAGGACAAGTTACTTCATAGCACTGAGCTCTGCTTGTCAGAAATCATGATCCCTTCCTGAATACAGTTTAATATGGTCATCAGCTGAATCTCTGTAGGAATGGAGTACATGAGCAGATGTGGCTAATGAGCAGCAGCACTTGTATGCAGTCTCCATTACCACAGCCCCACATTACCACAGTATGTCTTGTCCATCCTCTCTGTACTTCATGTCTCCTCATGAACTCCATTCCTACACAGATTCAGCTGAAGATCTTATCAGGTGTATTCAGGATCAAATAGTAGAGGAGGATGAGGCAGCTCTTTAGCTCAGTGTTGTAAAGTAACTTGTAGTCATGTATTTTCATTTTCTTAATTCCCGGAGAACCCCTTTAACATGATTGTTCCCATTCAGTTTGCTTTTGTTGGTAGCACATCCACTATTCACACAGGGAGCTGTGCTGCCGACAAACATGGATTTTTACACCCACATAAAAGATATAGCCTTTACTCATTTGTTGTCTGATCGGTGGGATGTGTTCATATATCATGTACATAATTTTTATAATGTTGGTACATGTTACATATTTAAACTTTACCATTTTTGCACTGTAAAAGTATCATTTTTAAATAAATGTGCCCATGTAAGGCTCTGTTCACATAACAATATTCCTAAATGTTGGAGGTATACATCTGACTGTGTCACTGTAAAGCCAGATAGTTACATACGTCGTCCACAATGTAAAAAAGTGCAGTCGCGCAATATACTTTTCATGTGTGGTGGCCCACTATATAGGAAAGCACAGTCTGACACACTTTTCTATAAAGTAAAGAAAAGCATGCCAACACATACCACAGATACTGCATGAAGAAACTAATGTGAAGAAACTAATAATATGTATTAGCTTTCTAAGTGTAGAAAACCACTATTCTTAAAATGCTAGGTCTATTACCTAGAGGTAAGTGTTTTGCCTTCCATACAGAGGATCTCAGGGTCATATCCCAAAAGAGACTTGTAACATTTTTCTTCGCTTAATTTTTTTCTCCCTCATTTAACCTATAATAAAAAGCTATGACACAGTTCTAGGATGTATTTTACTTCTTTCCTGATAATCACACATAATATTTCCCATATCTAGTTGAAGATCTGTTCCTTAGTGTAAAGGCAAAGTTTAAGACGAAGGCTGAGTTCCACAGATATGAGAAGCATAATTGCATCTGCTAGTTCATGCTTCATGTCTACTCCTGTCAAGCAAAGGAAGGGGGGAATGTGTAGAGCACAGGGGGTGTTACAAAAGCAGTGCTTCAAGGACTCTGTCCGGTCCCCTGCTCAAACTTCCATATGGATAAAAATGCAGATATGTCTGCCTCTGGTTAACATGCAGATATAAGAAAAGCATCCTCAGAATCAGCACGATCAACCCTACCAGGCAGTACGACTGGTTTAATAGGGTTGATCATGCTGGCAGAGGCTCTTTAAATATGATGACTTTCCTCTCCTTAAGCAAACATACAGCATAAGTAAAGTCTACATTTGTTACATTTGACATTTTGACATAAAAAGTCTAATTTTTCCACACTGAGGAATAGTTTGATGGGAGCGGTAGCACATCTTTTGCCAGGGTGTCACAGCAGCTTGTACGGTCTCTGCCAGGCAGGAATTGTCACATACACTTGCTCAGGAAGGAAGCTAAATATTAGTCATTCTTTATTCTCCTTGGGCTGGATAATTTCCTAATTTTATGTATTATTTTGTTTTTAAAGGGGATCTCCACCAAACTATTTATAAATAGTTGCAGTCATCTTTCATATATAATTATAGATAGAATCAGTGCATTTTTTTTTCTTGCAATCCCTATCTACAAGTTTAACAAATTGTATCCACATGCAGCAGATAATTTGAATCCACAGTATGTCAGTTTCTGCAGTGAATTTTTTTATCACAGATTTAATTCCTTTCAGTGCAGATGGGTAAAATCAGTGGTGAAATTTACTACAAGTCTGCAGCAAAATCCATGGTATACTTTCAGGTTTTACTGCAGGTTCATTTTAGGGCAGAAAAATCTGCCTTGTGTGCACCTACACTTAGGGCTCATGCACACAACAGTATTTTGCGTTCCATATACGAACCGTATTTTGATTCCGTATACGGTCTGTATACGGAACCATTCATTTCAATGGGTCCGCAAAAGGTGTGCTGTCCGCATTCGTTGCTCCGTTCCGTGACCCCGCAAAAATTATGAGACATGTCCTATTCTTGTCCGTTTTGCGGACAAGAATAGACAACTCTATAATGGGCCTCCTGTTCCGTTCCGCAAATTGTGGAAGACACACGGGCGGCATCCGTTTTTTGCGGATCCGCAATTTGCGGACTGCAAAAAACAGCACGGTCGTGTGCATGAGCCCTTAGGGTCAAATATTATTTCATGAACGAGTGGCAAGCAAAGATTTAGCGAGTCGTTTGCATTCAAAAGCTGTTCAATTGCACAAAGTAATAAGCAATAATTGCTAAATATTTTTCTCTGCACATTTCTGAGATTGCTGCTCGTTCCCCATTAGAACATTTACACTGCTAACGACTGTCAGATTTCTAAGTAGATGAGGGTGTGTGGCGGCGACTAACGATAATCTTTTCAGTCAGACAGATTTGTCTGATCCAAAGAAAACTAATAATTTATTGTTCGATTGCTGCACAGTGTGGGCTTCTTCTAGATCACCATAGATGGCGGTGCATGTATATCGCGCGGCTCAGCCTTCTACCAGCATTTGAAAGATACTAAAGGGGTTTTCCCATCCCAGACAATGGGGGCATATTGCTAGGATATGCCCTCATTGCCTGATAGGGGTGGTACCCCTGCACCTATCTCGTAAAAGCAGCCGGCAAAGAGAAGGTGGGCACACCGCTCATGCGCGGCCGCCCTCTATTCATTTCTATGAGGACGACAAAAATAGCCTATTTCCATCAGCCCTGTAGAAGTGAATGGAAGCTGTGGCTGCGCAAGCGCGGTGCGCTCCCATTCATTTCTATGGGGATTCCGAAAAAATCTGAGTGTGCTGCTAAATTCGAGGATGACATCACAGTATTAGGGTTGATTAAGAGAGATGAAGGGAGGGCATATAGAGAGGAGGTGCAATAACTGGTAGATTGGTGTCTTTTTAATTAGTAGAAGATCTGGTCGGCAGAAGGGATTCTCAGTCTTTTATGAGAGCAGATAATCCCAGGACTCCCTCTCTTCAATTTGCTTTTATTTATCACATCAGTTGTTACATAGGACTATATAGTTGACAAAGGCTCTGGACAGTCCAAAACGCAGCAAATTTTCTCTTTGACAGTTAAATTTTACAAAATCCAAAAACTAGTTGTAGGTTTCCTTGAGGCGGCTGAGAAATATTGGTAGATCGGTAATAATTCTAGCGAGTCAGACAGGCTACACTCAGCTTTGGTCTTTGTAGATGTGTACAATTGTAAGGAATAGAGAAATTATCAGTAAAAGAAAGTAAGGTTGAAGATAAAATAAAAAACAAAGAGACCCTGAACTATAAATACGGGATAGAAATAACTAGGTCCAAATCGTGACAGAGGATCTATTGCATTAGATAATGCCCTTTAAAATCAATGGGCTGTTAATGTGATGCACATACATGTTGGGTCCTCCACAGAGAAATGCTCTTTGTACCCAGTCTGCTCTGTGGATAACTTATGGTGGTCTCACATGAGGGACACTCCCTATTGACAACTATATCACAATTCCCTAAGTGTTTGAAAATAGGTGATGTAAACAAGACAAACCCTTAAAGGGGGTTGTCCGATTTTCCCATATTGATGACTTCACGATAGGCCATTAATATGAAATCAGTGGGAGTCAGACTTCTGGCACCCCCCACTGATCAGCTGTATGAAGAGACCACAGAACTTGTGCAAGCTCTCCGTTCTCTTCATTGTTTACCCGCACATCGTCAGCATTGCCAGATGCTTTGTCCCATTCCAAAATTATTCAACATTTTTTCAAACCAGAACCTGGATCTGAATACTTTTATAATTGCATGTAAAGATTTTTATAGCCATTGAGTAATTTAATAAAATGTTCCTGTTCAGCCCCACCTGCTGTTTGTTCCTGTGGTTATTTCTCTGTCCTCATGTAACATCACTGAGGTGGACGGACATGCTCAGTTCCATCCTTCAACTGGACAGTAACAGGGAGAGAGCTGCAGCAGAAGGACACGCTCTCTAGGAAAAGACACGACCCCTGAACTGCCAGCTTGAAATAAATCTAGCAGAGCAAATAGAGAAATGAATGGAAAGATCTCTGGATCCATGTGATTTACAGGGCTGGTTCTAGCTTTGTTAGAAAAATATTTTTCATTTTTTTCAAGCCAGCACTTAAATCGGAATACTTTTATTATTGCATGTAATTAAAAATGTACTATAGCCACTGAGTTATTTAATGAAATGTTCCTGTACAGCCCCACCTACTGTTTGTTCTTGTAGTTATTTCTCTGTCCACATGTAACATCACTGAGGTGGACGCACATGCTCAGTTCCATCCTTCAACTGCCACCAGCTGTGACAGTTACAGGGAGAGAGCTGCGGCAGAAGGACACGCCCCCACGGGAAAAAATACGCCCCCTGAACTGCCTGTTAGAAATAAATGCAGCAGAGTAATCAGAGCAATGACTGGAGAGATCTCTGGATCCATGTGAGGTACAGGGCTGGTTCTAGCTTTGTTAGAAAGAGATTGTCATGAACTATATAATTTTCATTTCTCATATTAATCATGGGATAACCCCTTTAAATATGTAAGATAAAACATAACTACTAGAGATAGGATGAACTATGTGGTTTGCGCGTCAGCAAACCTTCACTTGCTAAACTGTTTACAGAACAATTCACAAATGATATCATTTTACTATTAATTCACTTTAGGTACAATGTAATCACTTATTGATGTCACAAACCATTGTTATTACTCCTTAGTCGCCTTGTGTCATATGATACATAGAGGCAAACTGACAGAATGCAATCCACAGCTTGTCACCAGGCAATCTTATTCCAGAATTCATTCAAATGAATGTAAATATACCATTTATATTTATTGTATTGGATGTCTCTGGATGTACTTGATTTTCAATGCTTTCCTTTGCCAAACCTCTGATCTATAATTCAGCAATGAGAACATTGTACTATTGACCGTACAGCCAAGAAGAAAGCATGTCTTACATAAAAAAAAAACATTTAACGCAATATGCCAGAATGAAAAATGACACTTTGGCAATTCCTTGACGTTAATGAAAGAGATCTAAACCAATGCACACAGTACACAATGGATGAGATCCAGTTGTGAAGAAGTTTGATTGAATGTAAAATACAGTCTGTGCTAGTATCAGGGGCTGCAATAACACTCAGAACATTAAAGGGGTTATCCATCAATATAAAGACCCCCCACAATGCTTGGGCCCCTCCTACGGAAGATACCCGGTCCCTGGCACCTGCTTCCCTTCAGATCCCAGGCCTGCTATTGGCTGCATCCCCCGTCGCCGGATATTTTGATGTGCGCAACAGAGAGATGCTGCAATGGCCATGCAGGTATCCGAGGGCCGTACAGGTATGTTTGGGATCGGGAAGTATCTTCCATAGGGGTCTGTATGCTATTGGATAACCCTTTTAGGCAGAGATTGACCTAAGGTATAGGTATGTTTTCCATTGGCAGTCCTTGATAGACTCATATACAGGTAGATCAAGAGAAATCATGCAGGGGCGGACTGGTCGTGAACCCTACAGAAAAATTTCCAGGTGCTGCTCTAATTAAGACACCATGGGGGGGGGGATTTGTTGGGGGATGGGGGGGTTGGGGGGTGTCTTCGAGTAGGTTCCTATCCTTCCTCATGGCTGCTGGTCTAGGACATAATCATCTGATGCAGTCTCTGCATTAATTAATTTAGGAGCATCAGGTACTTATGCACCTGACTGGTAGCACTGTGTTTCTTGGTTCTGCTGAGGCAGTATTTTGTGCTAGCGTGATATTTTATACCGCACATTACGGTATTGTAGTTTCCACCTACATCTGTTGGCCCTGCCTATTTATGCTGCCCTCACCTTCTGTCAATATGGACCTGCCCAAAAACATGGGGCCACTTTTATGTTTTTTCCCAGTTCCCAGTCTGCCCCTGAAATTATACCTCTGGAAGGGTATAAGGTGTTACCCTATTCAGTTCAGTGGCTGCAATGCTGCACTGCGATTTTTGGTTGCGCGACTGCGTCGCTGACAAGATCACCGTGTAGCCCCAGGTTTACCAAAAAAGCTGGATAACTTTCTTGAATTTATCACAGATTTGCCAGCATCTCGGGGGGAGGGGGTGAATGGACTCTAATTTTTAATCCCAACCATTGTTCCCGGGTAATATACTTGTTTGACCTGCGGGCAGACGGTTACACTTAGGAGTGTGTATGCCACACTTTTAGTATAATCTACTGACGGCTGCCAGTTGCTGATATGTATCCACAAAACACAAGTAGATGCTGTTATATACCTGCACTTACTGCAGTCTGGCAGCATATTCATAAGGGTGCAACCGCATGGCGTGGTCGTGAGCAGTCTGGGTCAGTGGAGAACCGTGCAGCCAATTAGGAAGCAGCTGCCTTTTATATAACTAATGAAGACCACACTGTATAGGCGGTCTGCGTTGGTAATGGACTCGTGGCACCTTTAATACCGTCCGGCTATCAACAAGGAAGACCGGCTATATAGTAAGGTCTTCATTAGCTAAATAAAAAGCAGCTGTGGCCTAATTAACCTCGTGGCTCTACACTGGAGCCGGACGCGTTCCCAACGGCTCACGACTGCACTGTTGGTCGTACGCTATGGGTGTTCAACAAGCTGGGGTTTTAGCACTCCTTTTGTAGAGTTTTGAACAAAGTTATAAGGGATAGCATGACTTTTAGGACATATTTGTTTGTCCATGGGCAATCTGGGATTTGGGCCTCCTGCACACAACCGTATCCGTGTTGCTGTCCGCAAATCACAGATCCACAAAATACGGATGCAGTCCATGTGCATCCCACAATTTTCATTGGACCCACTGTAAAAAAGCCTATTCTTGTATGCAAAATGGACAAGAATCGAACAGGTTCTATAATTTGCGAGGATGAGAACAGCAGACAGATGTTATCCATGCGCTGTCCGCTTTTTATGTGGAACCATAGAAATGAATATGTGTGTGCAATCCACAAAAAATGCAGGTTGGACACAGACCAAAAATGTGGTTGTGTGCATGAGGCCTAACCGTATTGGTAGTACTGTCACCTATCTGGTGTTTTCATTGTCCAGCTTGCATGAATTGACCCAGCCGTTCTGCTAATATCTGTATTAAACAGCTTCAGCACGTACCATTATCTTCACAGGCTCGTCCCCTGCTGCTGCTTGACATCTTTTTCCCTATGGCACTTAGTGGTCGGGAAATCCAGGACTCTATGTTCTGTATTGAATAATTCCAGAGGTTGGCTCACACTAGAACCGCTTGATACAGATGTTAGTAATACGACCCGGTCAATTCAAATAAGGCGGGTTCACCTAGTCGTTTTCAATTCCTTTATTGCTTGGCATTATAACATGCTCATAACGGAAAATAACGGAATTGATATACCGGAAACATTTCCATTTTAGGGCAGGTTCACATCACCGTTATGGATTCTGTTTTTGTTTTCCGTTATAACATGGTTATAACGGAAAATAACGTAATCCATGAGAAGGATGTCAAAACGGAAGCCTTTAAGAGGCATTATGTTTTGATCCTTCATGATACAAGTCTATGGGCAGCATAACGGATCCATTATGCAGGAGTCCAGTCCTATACAATGGAAACCAGGATGGATCCTTTCTGCTGCTCATAGACTTCTATTATGACAGAATGCAAAACAGAAGCCTTTAAGAGGCATTCCGTTTTGCTTTCCGTCATAATAGAAGTCTATGGGCAATCATAACGGATCCGCCTGGTTCCCGTTATGCAAGACGGAAAACAAAGTCCTGTCGACAGGACTTTTTTTTCCGTTCTGCATAATGGAAATTCAGACAGATCCGTTATGATTGCACATATTATCACACCAGGTCCTATCAATCAAAGTGCAGAGAGAGCAGAGCCCCTAGGTGTAACGGCAACGGACCTGTTGCTCCTAGAGGCTCATTTGCATATATTAAAACATCATTTTTCTCAGTAATGCAGACACATATGAACATGGGACCAACACAGATGACTTCAGCTGCCAAGCGCACATGTAACAGGTCAGCCAGTGTCATAGGTACAAATCTTCTGACAGATGCCCTTTAAGGCCCCATGCACATGACTGTATTCCCTTTGTGGACCACAAATCGCATACCTGCAAAACACAGATACTGGCCATGTGCGTTCCGTATTTCACTGTTCCGCATGTCCTGCCCTGTGTTAAAAATGCATACAGTATAGAACATGTTCTATCTTTTTTGCGCGATGGTGGAACGGACATATGGATGCAGACAGCACACGGTGTGCTGTCTTAATTTTTTGTGGCCCCATTGAAATAAATCGGATCGGATGTGGACCACAAGTATAGTCATGTGCATGGGGCCTTATTAGAGGACTTCTGTCTTGTGTCCACTGTCTAGCCAGAGATATATCTTTGAATTTAGAAGTAGGGTTGAATTGAATGATTGAATGAATGAATGAATGAAAGGTGTCTGAACCATTATTTTTATTGCAATAACACTTTATTTAAAATGCCATATTCACTGCATAGTAATACTTTTCCTGTGATAACCCCTTTAAATATATGTGGTCATTAAATTAAAGTGATCATTATTTATACGAGAGCTGAGGAACAACCAATATCCCTCCCAAATAGTTCCTCCAGTGGTTGCTCCCAGGGTTGCGCTATCAATGAAATGAGGGGAGAACGTTGCCTCAGGTTGTACCATTCCCCAACTCTCGGGGTGTACCACTTTGGCAGTTATAGAGTCCACCCCTGTACTTTTCCATATCCAATTTGGAAAAAGTTGGAGAAGTTGCCACATTTGCATTAGGCCACGGTTTTAGGAAGCTTTTTTTTAATCCAAATATTCTGCATATCTAGAAGGAAAACTTTTTTAATGTCAATACTCCATAAGTGTTTTTGGAAGCAACCATCTTAGTCAGGAACAGATTAGAATTTTACAGTGGAAAACTCAAGTATTTGTATTTACTGATTCTTTTGATTCTGCGTTGAGAAGAAATGTCTTTGCATAGTTACCATACACAGTACAACTTGTATAACTTGCCAGCTCTTAGTTAAGTAAGACCAGGCATTAGCCAAACTGTGCAATATTAATCATATTTAACAATGTATTATCAGCATGCGACATGAAGCACAGAGTGTAACAAGCCTCTAAGGTCATATTACAAAAATTGTCACTCCCAGTCCTTAATATATAAAACGTGTTAGTATTCCAGAAGCTCGAGCTTAGATACCGGATAATATTCTGTTAGTCAAAACCCGACAAGTGAGTCTAGACTGGATAAGCCAAAGCAATTAGGCAACGCTCGGAGTGAAATATACTTTCTTATCCTACCCTTTATTTTCTTAGGATGGAAAATTAACTATTTGCTGGCATCTGAAGGGGACTCAGTTCGGTAAACATTTGACTTAGCAGATCTAAAGTGGTCGCTTGTCTTATTGTATGTCCGGTTTAGTGTAAGTAATGGCCCAGATTTACATATGTTATTATGGGTTTGCACTCTCACTTTATGGCAACTTGATTAACATATAATGTGATAAGCTCATACATTTTATTCATTATTACAAATTTATTAAATAGGTACACCCCTCTACATACAAGTATACTGTACTGTTACCACAACATGAAAAAAAATAAAATAATAATAATAATAAAAATAGTGCAAGAAATTGTATTAAACAACTAAAGAAATAAACTGATGGATACAGTACAATTAATAGCTGGACTTCATTATTGGTAGTGCCTCATTTTATGGACATGCATGTGTAATTGAAAAAAAAAATAAAAAAAAAATGTCAACAATAAGAAGTAAAAGATATGAAAAATAAATGATAAGCAATATATATATTGGTCGCCCTATCGTATCAGGCACAGACTCTGTATTCAGCAGGATAGCTATTTTCCTTGACACGATGCTTAGGGATTTTTCGACAGCTGGAAAATCATATATCAAAGATACAGGGGATTTTTTACAACAATTGAGAGCAGTGGATGTTGGTGGTGTACGGTCTCTGACTCTTGTATCTTTTGATGTGGTATCTCTATACACATCAATAGGACATGAGAAAGGTATTGCTGCAGTCAACAAATATCTGGATGGTTCACATATAACTCTGGACACAAAACATTTTATTAATTCTCTTTTGAAACTGATACTTGAGAACAATTATTTTTTGTTCCAGGACACTTTCTTTAATCAAAAACGCGGTGTTGCGATGGGGTCAAATGTGGCCCCAACGTACGCAAATATATATATGCGCCACATGGAGGAGGACTTTATCTATGTGTCCCACCACTTTCAACATGTTTTGAGGTGGTGGAGATACATAGATGACGTCTTCCTCCTGTGGACGGGTACTGAGACACAATTAAGTGAATTTCATGAATACCTCAATAGTGTGGATCCGGATCTTCAGTACACATTGTCTCTTTCTAAAACAAACCTGTCATTTTTAGACGCTAATGTTAAACTGGTGGATGGTTCAATCTGTACGGGTCTGTTTGTCAAGCCGACAGATAGAAATACGATTTTACGGTTTGAAAGCAACCATCCACGCAGTTTGATTAAACATCTCCCTCACTCACAATTTTTAAGGGCAAAGCGCATTGTATCCAATCAGGCTGAGTTGTCCGCAACATTGGATATGATGGAAGGCAAATTTAAAGAACGTGGTTACCCTTGTAAATTGTTAAATGAACAGAAGAGTAAAATCCTTCATACAAACACAGAAAGGGTAGAACCTATTCCTAAAAAAATTCAAAGGATACCGTTCATGTCAACATACTCTGATTGCAGTTTAGAGATAGGACAGATTCTGAAAAGCAATTGGAGTATACTCAGTAGATGCATTAAAGATGTTCCTGAATTTAAAATCCCTCCCCTCTTATCATATCGAAAGAATAAAATCATCAGAGACCATTTGGTCAGAGCAGATGTGGGTCCCAAAAGAAGTAGTGTACAGCGAACATTGACGCAGTCGGGGCTAGGATGCTTCCTGTTCCTCAACTGTGTCAACTGTCACTATATTTGTAAATCTAAATCCTTTACACACCCATCCACAGGAAAGGAATACCCTATTAAATTCCATCTTACTTGTTCTTCATCATATGTGATTTATGTGTTGGCATGTCCCTGCAATCTAATATACGTTGGAGAAACGTCCACGGAATTGAAACTAAGGTTAAACAATCATAGAAATTCAATAAGGAAAAAGCGCACTGATTTACCAGTATCTAGACATTTTGGATCCCTTCAGCATACTGAATATCTAAGATGCTGGATTATCGATCGTATTGCGCTACCCAGAAGAGGAGGCGATCGTTTAGCAATATTAAAAAAAAAGAGAATTACGATGGATATATGCCCTGGACAGCCTATATCCTAGAGGGCTTAATGCTGAATTTAGGTGAGGGACCATTGATTTGGGGTTGATCCTGATTTTCCTTGTATTTGCGGTTTTCCTGACTCAACTATGTATGATAGTGCAAAGGAATGGTGAAAGTACAATTTGTAATTCACATGATACATATTACCCAATTTGCAACTAATGTGTAAATTTCTTTTCGCCTTTTAGAAATTTTAACCTCACATGATCGGATGTGGATCCCTGAACCAAACCTCTTTGAAAGTGGTGTCGCCCAGCAATAGTACCGGTGTTCTCCTTCTTTTGCGCAATTCCAGACATGTAATTTTTGTGTAGTGCTCTCCTAAGAAGTTTGAGGGAGAATCCCCCTTATGGCTGCGTTATTGCCGGCAACTGGGTTGACATTGCCAGCGGGGTTCATTGAGGTGTCCCCTTCTGACATAGGCAACCCATTGGGTTGGGGTCCATCTCGGTGGAGTTGGAGCTCTCCCCATATGCTGGACATCGTAGGAGTTACCTACCGCGGCTGGATACTTTGTTGAGGAGGCATTTTTCACAATCAATATATCTGTAATAAACACTAATGGAACCGTAGGGCAGTCTGCCTTCAAGTAAAATGGCGGTTTCAGTATAACTGTGAAGAGCGCATGCGTCACATTGAAGCGCTATGACACACATGATGACGCTCGTCTGGATATGCGCAATGAATTGCTGGAGACGCTCAATGGAACGCGATGGTCTCTGCGGGCGCCATGACTTTTAGAGGTGGAATTTCTATGATCCTCATCCGTCACATTAAGTCACTTTTATCATAATTGCACTCAAGATGTAATTTATATGTATTTGATGTCTTGTAATATCTTATGGTTACTTGATCCACATACAGGGATATAGCTCTCGTATTGTGGATCTCATGGCACATGTCACTTCATGCACATGCACCTTGTTTTTAACACGTGATGTATTTATCAGATGTACTTAATTTAACTATGATTGTAATCACATTGTGATTGGTTGGTCACTCTCGATATGTCTTTATATGCCCTCACTTTCACTGTCTTTATACTTGAGGACGGCTCTTGTGAGCCGAAACGTCGCAAGTTTGCCATACAATGGGTGAATAAAAGTCTTTTATTTCACTACAACTCAGGAGTCCAGTCCCACTTTTTCATTTTATATTACCGGGTATTGCCGTTACCCTTTGTTGGACATTGCACCCGTCCCCTGGTGGTGCTCCCGCTGGACTTTTTATTAAATAAATATATATATATATATATATATATATATATATAGTGGTAATGGGTATGGGAAAGTAGTGGAGGGAGTGTATATCTCACCCAGGTTCCATAGCTGGGTGGGATTGCTGAAATCCAGAATGCATTTGGTTCAGCAGAGCATAGTCTGCTGGAGCTCTTTCTTTACGTTTAGATGGGATGTATTTCTTTGGACTGGGAGATAGGTTTGGTAGTGGGATTTTCCAGTCCACACCCATTGCAGATTTCCCCCCCAGCCCAAAGTGATCCCAGGTGAGGCCTGTAGGGATCGTCACTGGGAAAATAAAACAGACCTCAGAATGCCAGTCTGTGGGAATGAAGCCTGTAGAGCTAGCCTGTGAGGTTAGAGCTTGCTGACCGGCTGACCGTGAGGCTGAGTGAAGCCTGATGTTCCCTGCTGTGAACAGGACTCTATAGGTGAGACAGGAACCGCCTGTGTATTAGGTAGAGCCCAGATGGGCAGGTATTTCTTTTGTTTTATGTTATGCTGATGCTGTAACTTCACCGCACCAAGTGACGCTATAACTTGGATGCTACTCGTTTATGCTAAAGTGACCAAATAAAACACAGTTTGGACTTTAAAACCTCTGTCTCAGTGAAAATCTGTTGTTACCAACCCTACTGCGAGTACAGATCCCTACAATACATATATATACATGTTCGCCACGGGGATCTCACAGTACAAGATACCGTACTCACTATCTGATTGTACGTGATCCAGTAGTGAAGTATCTTGTACCACGAGAGCCCCATGGCGAACATATATACATTTTTATATATTTTTTTGCTTTTTATTTTTATTTTATATTTTATCATCTTCTTATTTTCAACATTTTTAAAATATCACATGCACGTCCAGAAAATTAGGCACTATCAATTTTTACAATTTTTTTTTTACATTGGTCTCCAAGCAACCTAAATTATATATTAAGTTTATTTAGTGGAATGTAGTGGTTAAGGGGAGGACCTAATATGTAAATATAATTTTTAGGATTATTCTTTTTTATTGGATTTATTACTATTTATTTATTTAAATTTTTTTTGTCCCTCAAGATGATTTGTGCTTTTAAACTTTATTTCAAAATGCATTGTAATACTGGCCCTCAAAACCATTCATTTAACTAGGACCCCTGGCAAAAAAATGGAATGGGGCCCAACTCCACTATAACCAGAAGCTTTTGATTATGTATGTACAGCAATAAGGCTCACAGTGATGTCAGAACAGTATGATAAAACAGATGGTAATGTACAGAAATAAAGCAGTGATGTCACGGCACAGAAAAAATGTAAAAAGAAAAGCACTCTTCCATTGTCCATCCATATACATCGCTCACTGCGCAATTATTGGCCCCATGGGAGCTGCTATGTGTTGTGGAGATCAGACTTTGATAGATCCATGTTCTTTAAATAAAACAGGTCGGTCGCACCTGATTGTCATCCCATTGATTGAAAACGCCTGACTCTAGTTTCAGCTTAAAATTACCTGCTAATTCTAAAGGTTCACATACTTTTTCCACTCGCAGACATGTGATATTGGATTATTTTCCTCAATAAATAAATGACCAAGTCTAATAAATCTTTTACTCGTTTGTTTGATTTGTTTATCTTTATTTTTCGGACTTGTGTGAAAATGTGATGTAGTTTTAGGTCATATTTATGCAGAGTATAATAAAAAATTCTGAAGGTTTCACAAACTTTCAAGCACCACTGTATCTTCTGTCTATCTCTATATCTATCTATCTGTCTGTCTATCTATCTGTCTATCTCTCTCATATCTATCTCTATATCTATCTATCTATCTATCTATCTATCTGTCTATCTATCTATCTGTCTATCTATCTCGTATCTATCTAACCTTTACCTTCAGTTGATTATCTTGCAGTATATCTATAATTTACCTGTCTACCTCTGCCCATAGTAACATTTCAGTTTCCACAGAAAAATCCATGTCGAAGCTGAAACATTGTTATGGACACATGTGAATTAATTACTTTTCATCTTAATTGGAGTGCATTTACTTATTGAACAGATAAATATTAATATTTGCGACAAGCACAAGGGACATCTGTAAACTGCACTGAACTCTGATGCCTCTTAAACATCTGCAAACCTTTGAGGAACTATCTTCTATTGCTAAAACAAAATGACGTAAGAGGGAGGGGAGAAGAGAGAGGCAGCGCCAAATGTGTAGTAAAGTATAAAACGATTACATTAATAAGAAAAATAATGCGCTTACCAGAGTCTGTTGTGAAGGGTCACAACGCCTTTGACGAGCCTGGCTGGTAAATGGACCAGCGGCCAAGGGTGCCTTGCTGCAGCCTAGGTTCCAGGGCGCATTTAAAAATTAAATGCGAAAGCGAAGTAAGATGAACAAAAAAGGAAGAAAAAACTGGAACTGCAAATAGTATTTGCTGCTTGGGCGCTGCTCGGCTGGATATATAACGCAGAAGGTGAATAAAAAAGTATTTATTGGTCTACGCGTTTCGAGGGAATTGGACCCTCTTCCTCAGGACAATCATTGATTGTCCTGAGGAAGAGGGTCCAATTCCCTCGAAACGCGTAGACCAATAAATACTTTTTTATTCACCTTCTGCGTTATATATCCAGCCGAGCAGCGCCCAAGCAGCAAATACTATTTGCAGTTCCAGTTTTTTCTTCCTTTTTTGTTCATCTTAAAACAAAATGACAGTACATTAAGGCTACTTTTACACTCGCGTTTTGGCTTTCCGTTTGTGAGATCCGTTCAGGGCTCTCACAAGCGGTCCAAAACGGATCAGTTTTGCCCTAATGCATTCTGAATGGAAAAGGATCCGCTCAGAATGCATCAGTTTGCCTCCGTTCAGTCTCTATTCCGCTCTGGAGACCGACACCAAAACACTGCTTACAGCGAAACTGAGCCAAACAATAATACAACCACAAGCATCCGTCATGAACTGATCTGGTTGTATTATGTTGTATCAGTCTTGAACACCATTGAAAGACAATGGGGGATGGATCCGTTTTCTATTGTGCCAGATTGTATCAGAGAAAACGGATCCGTCCCCATTGACTTATATCTTGTGCCAGGACGGATCAGTTTTCTCTGATACAATCTGGCACAATAGAAAACGGATCCGTCCCCCATTGACTTTCAATAGTGTTGAAGACAGATCCGTCATGGCTATAGAAGACATAATACAACCAGATCAGTTCATGACGGATGCTTGTGGTTGTATTATTGTAACGGATCCGTTTTTGCAGATCCATGACGGATCCGCAATAAAACGCTAGTGTGAAAGTAGCCTAAGCAACCTTTGGGCACTCCAGTTCATAAGATACACCCCCCATAAAGCTAATAAGAAAATGGCCAGCCAACGGAGGATATTTCCAAACTCTGACAGTGTTGATAGAAATCTTAACAATATTGCCTATAGAAGTTTGGGCCAAAATGACTAAATGCAATTAGATTGTTACCCATGGTAAAATTGTGCATTGCCTTTTACCTGGTTGATCCATTTTCCCATTTTCAGACATGCCAAGTATAGTTCCATTATGTGCTTCCCCACTTGTTATTGAGTTGTTAGGTCTCATGGGGGATGTAGCTGCTGATCTAATTATTAGATATTCTGAGGACCTTCTCAAAGGAAGCTCAACATAAAATATTAACTCAATATACTTGACTATATGATCTTGTCTGCTAAACAGAAGATGTTTCTAATCTCATACACATACGTTTACAATGTTGTTCTGTACAATCTGAGCTGATGCACTGTGTGGAGGCATCTGAGCAACTTACAGGGCCTCTGTAACTGGCAAACACTGTTAGGCTGGGTTCACACTTGAGCGTTTTACAGCGCGTTCAAACGCGCTGTAAAACGCTCAACACATGAAAACCAATGCTTCCCTATGGCCCTGGTTCTCACTTGAGCGTTTTACAGCGCGTTTGAACGCGCTGAAAAACGCCCTACGCTCAAACAAGTTCTTGAGCTTCTTTGGGGCGTTTTGACGCGCGTTTGTGGCCATAGGACATTGTAGTCAATCACACAAACGCGCGTCAAACGCGCGTTTACTATTGCAAAAAACGCGCATAAAAACGCGCGACAAAAACGCGCGTTAAACGCGCATATAAAATGCGCTCAGGTCTGAACCCAGCCTTAGAGGTCATTCTTCACACTACAATCAGTCTATGGTTAGCTTTGCATTTGATTTGTTTTATTCATCATCTGCTTTCCTAAATGCAAAATTATACAACATTCTAAATCATCTTCATGAAAAATGTCCTATCATTTTGCTAAGGTACAGTCTTTGCAACCTCTGTACTCAGCCTGCTGCTCTGCTGTTTTTGACATAGATGTGACTGTTCCTGGCTGCTGTGGACTCTCTGCTGTACTCCCTCCTCCTTTCCCAATAGCTCAGTGGTAAAGATACAAGCAGGCAATATTAAAAAAGGTTGTACACAGCAGATCAGAATGTAGAGAGGTAGTAAAGCTCCAAATTCTTCAGGGAGGGCAGGTCAAACAGGCTGTACTGTGTCAAGAGTGTAGACAGGGGACAAAGCACATACACAGCAGTCTGTAGAGGAAGGAAAGAAATATCACACAGGTTATACTGATTCAGAGTGAAAATAGGCAGGGGGCTAATCATATAGCCTGTGTCACAGTAGAGCGAAAGGAGAGCACCAAGGCAGAATCTGCAGGGGTAATGGGAATCTTGCACTCCTCACAATTTGTCTGTCGCAAACTGCACTGCTACTCACTTCTCCCCTATTAGCTGAATGCCTTTTGACCCATGTGGCTTGTTTGTGTCTGTTCTATGAATTAATCTCTGCTATTCTGCCTACAAACCAACTCTGCTATAATCGCTCTCTATAAGGGCCGGTACTGCTGTATCGTGCGTCTATAAAAGAGCTTTCTATTTTTGATTTTATTACTTATACTTATATATGAAGACACGCTGGCACTGTTGATATTTACCAATAGTGCATTATTATTATTGACCTTATGTTGCATTGTCATTTTTTGATGTGTTGAGTCATCCAGGTGGTGGCGCAATGGTTTATATGGTATTTGTATCTGTACCATTCAGTGGGAGCTATTTTATGATTTTTTATATTATTGATGATGAAATAATAAAGTTATATTTATTGACGGCCTATATCCGGTTTTGTGTGTTCTTTTCTTTGGTTTTTGGGGCATCCAACTGTAGTTTCATCATTGTTCTATAGGTATTTTTCTATAAGTTTATACTTTAAAGGTTGAGAAGTTTAAAACGAATGAATTGCTGCCTAGGCAAAGACTGTGACAATAGGATTTATTTAAATTGCCCTTTAATAGCTCATTGCCTCTAAAGCACGTAGCACATACTTAAAAATGCACCAACCATCACAAATAAAAATTTTATTAAATTGATTCTTGATCCATGAGGTGTCCAAAACAATTGAAAATGCAATGACAAAATGTGACGACTTGAAATATTTTAGCTTAAGTAACATCCCTCGCGTGCGTACAGTACCTCTCGCCGTCTTCCATTATCTTCCAGACAGAATGTAGGACAATGTAACCCTTTCCAGTTGTTTCACAATGAATGGTGAGATGGCGACACATTAAGAAATACAGTTTTATTTATGAGCTGCATTTATCAGAATGATGGCCTGTTTCCTCATCAAGGACAGGAGGAGATTCTGGAATCAGAACAGGGGAACATCTCTCCAGAGCCTGCATCATTTCTATTTAAAAGCTAAAGCTTGGAAATGTCTGACTCCAAACCTGGCAGGATGGAGGCGGCTGAGATTTCATACTAACAAATTAAGGATATTATGCTGACACCACAGATTGATTTAATCACAACTGCAGCAAACAGGACAAGATCCAGTTGTAGGCTGCCAGCTCTTCCCAAAATGAGAACCAATAGTCTGCTCTCTTTCACTTCCCCTCCCACGTCTCGGGGGGTTATGTAGTTATTGGGTCTTGTTGGGCAACACAAGAGAGCGTGCAATGAGTGATAACACTTTCCACCAGCCAAGAACCCAACGATAACACAACCTCATGTCTTCACCAAATGGAGGGGGTTGTTACAGGATAGCAAGGTTAGGCTGAGTTCACCTCAGGTTTTTGCACTACATTAGTGAACAAACTATACAAAAACTTCTCCATGCTGCAGAGTCCGGTACAAAAAAGTAGATGTTAAGAGTTTTTTATAATGGGACTCTACGGTGATGGATGCCACTGTATGGCATCCATCAGAGGCATCTGTTTAGGGTCCATTCACACGTCCGTAGTGTATTGCGGATCTGCAATACACCCGGCTGGCACCCCCCATAGAAATGCCTATTCTTTATATATTTTTTTCCAGAGCCTCGGACTGGAAGATCGGCTGCACGCTCCGGAAATGCGGATGCGGACAGCACACTGTGTGCTCTCCGCATCCATTCCGTCCCCATCGACAATGAATGGGTCCGCACAATTGCGGAACGGATGCCGATCACAATTGCGGACGTGTGAATGAAGCCTTAATGTATATGTAAAATGTGATGTGAACCCAGCCTTAGATCTGCACGTACTTTGTAGACGGGGCCAGGGGCGGACTGAGAACCCTCAGGGCCCCCGGGCAAAATAAATCAAGGGCCCCCTTACAGGCCCCACCCATGTTCTGCTGCAAGCCCCACCCTTGTCCCGCCTCCATGCCCCGCCTCCAGCCACACCCTACACAATCTTTAATAAGATTTCAAAGTTAAAGTGACACAAAAGGCACCCAGACCACTTCAGCTCATTGATGTGGTCTGGGTACAGTGTCCCTTTTGCAAATCGAGCTGCAATGTTCTAGAGAAGCTGCATTGTTTACGTTCCAGCAATAAGTCAGCCTCTAGTCGCTGGCAGCCACCTGAGGGCTTCCTGGAGTAAAACAGACCTTTGGTCTGGTATCTGACGCTGGACGTCCTCACACTCTGCATGATGACCTCCAGGGTCAGATTTTTTTCTCCATAGGAAAGCATTGATTCAATGCTTTTGTATGGGGTGATCTAATCTCAGCGTCCATTAGTGAGCCTCTGTTAGAAGCAGTGTGGGCATAACTACTGTGAAGGGGGCACATATCTGGGCATAACTACTGTGAAAGGGGGGAGGCCCTTCACAGTAGTTATTAATCCCTTTCAGCAGTGAATGGGAGACTGCTGAAAAGGGTTAATAACTACTGTGAAGGGCCTAGCCGTCTGGGCAACCCCACAGATCATCCCCCCACCCACCTTGTACTTGTTCCACTGATCCGCTACTTGCGGGCTACATGGGCATGAGTTCAGTCACTTCGGTGCGCAATCCCATCCTGCGGCGCGTGATCCCGCGAGACCCGTGACCTACAGCGGCGGGTCTTGCGGGATCACGCGCTGCAGGACGGGATTGCGCACCGAAGTGACAGAACTCATTCCCGCGCAGCCCACAAGTAGCGGAACAATTACAAGAGGGGTGGGGAATAGCCAAATTAAAAAATATTTTGAACCAAAAGGTGTTATGGGGGCTCTGTGGATGGCACTGTTATGGGGGCTCTGTGGATGGCACTGTTATAGGGGCTCTGTGGATGGCACTGTTATGGGGGCTTTGTGGGTGGCACTGTTATGGGGGCTCTGTGGATGGCACTGTTATAGGGGCTCTGTGGATGGCACTGTTATGGGGGCTCTGTGGGTGGCACTGTTGTGGGGGCTCTGTGGATGGCACTGTTATGGGGGCTCTGTGGATGGCACTGTTATGGGGGCTCTGTGGATGGCACTGTTATAGGGGCTCTGTGGATGGCACTGTTATGGGGGCTCTGTGGATGGCACTGTTATAGGGGCTCTGTGGATGGCACTGTTATGGGGGCTCTGTGGGTGGCACTGTTGTGGGGGCTCTGTGGATGGCACTGTTGTGGGGGCTCTGTGGATGGCACTGTTGTGGGGGCTCTGTGGATGGCACTGTTGTGGGGGCTCTGTGGGTGGCACTGTTGTGGGGGGGATCTGTGGGTGGCACTGTTGTGGGGGGGAATCTGTGGGTGACACATATATAGCACCTTATGCTATATATGTGTCATCCACAGATCCCCCCATAACAGTGTCCCTGTGAGTGAATGATCCCAAATACAGGGTCTGGGGGCTGGCATCTGGTGTTGTAATGGCAGCGGGGCCCGGTGCAGTCACTGTATTCTATTACACCGGGCCCTCTCATTGTAATACTAATATTCATATATGAACAACTTGAAATCCTCTGCGATCCTCTCCCTCTGAGCTCTCTGTACTCACAAACTCAGTAGCAGGCCGGGCGGCAGCGCAACTCACTGATGTCACGCTCCTGCTCCGCCTGCTTCATTCATAAAGTAGGAGGAGCAGGCGCGTGACGTCAGTGAGCAGTAGGAGGAGCAGGCGTGTGACGTCAGTGAGCAGTAGGAGGAGCAGGCGTGTGACGTCAGTGAGTTGCGCTGCCGACCGGCCTGCTACTGAGTTTGTGAGTACAGAGAGCTCAGAGGGAGAGGATCGCAGAGGATTTCAAGTTGTTCACATATGAATATTAGTATTACAGTGAGTGGGGCCCGGTGTAATAGAATACAGTGACTGCACCGGGCCCCGCTGCCATTACCAGGCCAGCATAACATTCGGAATCGGGGTGCTGGGCACAGTGCTCCAGACAAAAAAAAATACCTAGTAGCCATTGGCTCCTGAACTGAAAAATTTAGGAGCCAAATTAAATTTTTAGTCACCAAATCAAAACTGAATAAAAATGTTGGTATCGTGACAACGCTACGCCGATCAGATTGGCGTAGGGTTGTTTCGATACCAAAGTTTTGATTCGCTTTCGTCACCATAAAAAAGTATTGCGATACTCAATACCGTGCAAAAAAAAAAAAAAACAACACCAAAAAAAGCTGCGTGCATTTCGCATTTTATGAAACGTTCGGCTCATAATAGAACAGTCCTATCCTATTTTTTGGGGTGACAAGGTGACTAAAAAATGGCGAATGCTCACCGCATAGGAGATACTTTTTAATAATTTAATAGTTTGGACTTTTCGGACACAGCGCTATGTAATATGTTTATTTATTGTTTATATATTTTATATGTAAAATTGGGAAAGGGGGGATTTAAACTTAATATTTTAGGGTACTATCACACTAGCGTTTTTAATTTCCGGCATAGAGTTCCGTCACAGGGGCTCTATACCGGAAAAGATGTCTTCAGGTCAGTCTTTTTGACTGATCAGGCAAAAGATAAAACCGCAGCATTCTACGATTTTATCTCTGGCGAAAAAAACTGAAGATTTACCTGAATGCCGGATTCAGCATTTTTCCCCATAGGAATGTATTAGTGCCGTATCCGGCATTCAAAATACCGGAATGCCGGATCCATCCTTCCGGTTGAACCGTGCGATTTTCACGCATGGTTGCTAGGATGAAAGTCTATTCACTGTATTACTTTCCCTTATAACATTAATAATAGCATAAGTCCTGTTTGCCATGGTAAAGTGTAGTGGGGAGCGGGGGAGCAGTATACTTACCGTCCGTGCGGGTCCCCGGGCGCTTCAGAGTGACGTCAGGGCGCCCCACGCGCATGGATGACGTGATCGCATGGCACGTCATCCATGCGCATGGGGCGCTCTGACGTCATTCTGGAGCGCCCCGGGAGCCGCACGGACTGTAAGTATACCGCTCCCCCGCTCCCCACTACTACTATGGCAACCAGGACTTTAATAGTGTCCTGGCTGCCATAGTAACACTGAACGCATTTTGAAGACGGATCCGTCTTCAAATGCTTTCAGTTCACTTGCGTTTTTCCGGATCCGGCGTGTAATTCCGGCAAATGGAGTACGGACAACGCAAGTGTGAAAGAGGCCTTAAGATATATAAATAATTCTGTAGACCAATATTTTCCAACCTGTGGCTCTGAGGCTGCTGCTAAAACTCTGAGCATGTCCTGGCAGTCTTTGGTGGGCAAGAAATTCTGAAAGTTGTAGATCTGCAACATAGGTGGGGCCCTGGTCACAGACTTTACCTAGGGAATCTCACTTGACTTCGCCCCTACAGCATCACAGGGTAGCGACAGCATCACAGGTCCTTTACCTCCTCTAGTTGCACAGCCTGTGAGCCTGACTCCTCCCACACAGGATCACATGGTCTTGACATCATCACAGGTCCTTTACCTCCTCACGCTGAACAGCCAGCCCAGGAGACTGACTCCGCCCACGCAGGATCACGTGGTCGTGACATCATGAAAGGTCTTTTAGCCTCCTCCAACTAGAAAAAGCCTGTAATGTATGGGCTACTGGGAGGAATAGGTCACGTGACGAGGGGACGCGAAATAGGCGGTGAAAAAATACTCTTTAGCACAGCTGTGGCGGGCCCCTATCCTGGCCGGGCCCTCGGACCAAGTCCGAAATGCCCGACCGGTCAGTCCGCCCCTGGACGGGGCTACTGTTGTAGGATGAAGCTATTCTTTTAAAGTTTATGTACAATAAATGTAACAGGTATAGAACACTTAGGCTTCATGCACACTACCGTATCCATTTTGTGATCTGCAAATAAAGGGCCTGCAAAACATGGATACCAACCGAGTGCATGCCACCATTTGTTTGTTTCACTCCTGTAGAAATGTCCTATCCTTGTCCGCAAAACAGAGAAGAATAGGTCATGTATGTTCTATCTTTTTTCAGGGCTGCAGAAGGGACATACGTTTGATTGAAATGAATGGGTTCGCAAAAAATGCGGATGGGATGCGGACCAAACATACAGTCGTGCGCATGAGGCCTCAAGGTGTAACTGCCATCGATTTATTTAATGTTTAGGGCCAGGGATCAGGATGTTTTTTTTTTTTTTTACATTTCTATGTGAAAACTTGCTCTAAATGCCTTCTAATCCTGCTGTTAGGACACACTCCTGTTACCTTAACCACAGCCTGTGCCATGGAGACATACAGCATAATATATGAGCATACATGACCATAAAATAATTTATACATTACATACATTATAATTAGGAAATAATGTTGCAAAACAGAAATTCTTTTCTAGGACTTTAAAAAATCAATGCGTTTTTCACTGATAGAAGATGTTGTTTGTAAACCTTCAGTTTTTTGCTCGTGAAAAAAGCATGAAAACGCATTGCACCAGCGTGGAAAAAAAACAAACGACTGAACGCAATCGCAGACAAAACTGACTGAACTTGCAAGCAAAATGGTGCGAGTTTCACTGAACACACCCTGAGCCAATTCGTGTCGTTCGTGTGAGAGAGGCCGAAGTCCTCAGAAGATCTGTGCTGTAATGTAATGATCCACTGCTTGCACCCGCCTGTGATCAGGAGCAGTAAAATGGCTGAACATCCTCTGTCCTGCTCTATTAACCCCTTAATGGCCAGCTTTTTTTTTTGTTTTTGCCTCTCCATGTTTAAGCAGCCATAACTTTTTATTTATTTTTTCATTGACAAGGCCTAGTTTTATGTGGGAGAAATTGCATCTTTTCGTGCTGTTTGATAGTACATATTAATTACTTTGTAATTTATTCACATTTTTTTTGCATTGCAAATATAGAGAAAGCAATTTTTGATACCACCTTTTTACTTTATTGTTTACTAGCAGAAGGACCCGCCTTCGCACGGGTATATTTCATCTATTTTATTCCATGTTTGTGTGTGTCGTTAAGAGATATCGACAGTTTCCACTATAACAGTGACATCTACAGTACCCCACCCCTTTAACAGTGACCTCCACAACGGCCTGCCCCCTTAACAGTAACATCCACAGCGCCATCCCCTTTAACAGTGACCTCCACAGCGGCCGCCCCTTTATTAGTGATCTACACAGTACCCCGTCTCGTTAACAGTGATTTCCACAATAACCCGCCCCCTTAATAGTCACCTCAACAGAGCTCTGTTCCCTTAAAATGTGACCTCCACAACACCCCGCCCCCTTAACAGTGACCTCTACAGCACCCCGCGCCCTTAACACTGACCTCCATAGCGGACCGTCCCCTTAACTGTGACCTCTACCTGCCCCGTTAACAGAGACCTTCACAGCGACTGCCCCTTTATTAGTGACCTCCACAGTACCCCATCTTCTTAACAGTGATTTCCACAACACCCTGTCCTCTTAACAGTGGACTACAGCAATCTGCCCCTTAACACTGACCTCCATAGCAGACTGTCCCCTTAACTGTGACCTCTACCTGCCTCCTGCCTCATTAACAGTGACCTCCACAGCGCCTGCCCCTTTATTAGTGACCTCCACAGTACCCCATCTACTTAACAGTGATTTCCACAACACCCTGTCCACTGTTATGGGGGCTACAGCAATCTGCCCCTTAACACTGACCTCCATAGTGGACCATCCCCTTAAGTGTGACCTCCACAGCAGCCTGCCCCTAGGGCGGTCAGAGTTCCAGTTTTAGACCGGACAGTCCGGCTTTCAGACTCCCTGTCCTCTGTTCAGGCCCTGTGGACACAAGGATGTCCTTTTGAACAGCTCACTCTCAGACAGCAGCACTGTGCTGTCTGAGCGTGAGCTGCGGGGAGAAAGTCACCCACCCCCCCATCCCTGCAGCTGACAGAAGTTGATTTTTACCTTAATTTTTTCCATCCCCGTCGGCTACAGAGTTGGAGGGGGCGTGGTCTAACCAAGTCAGGGGCGTGGCTTAATTGGACCTGGGGGCGGGTGTTTTTAAGTCCTGAATGGCCACCCTACCTGCCCCTTAACTGTGACCTCCACAGCACTCGCTCCATTAACAGTGTCATCCACAGTGCCATGCCCCTTTAAAGCTGACCTACAGCAGTGAAAAAAAATGGCTGGGTTGTTATGAAAACCTGGTGTAAAACTGTGTGTATGTGGAGACTAAGGACCTACGAGCTTCTATTGGCTGATAAGGGTCATGTGACCAGGTTTCTATTGGTGAATGCATTTTTTTTTTATATATTTCAGGACCGGTATGTTCTAGAGAGCTGAGACCCGGTCTAAAACCTTCCCGGACACCTGATTTAGCTGTGTGCCAAATTTTGTGATTGTAAATGCGACGGTGCGGATTCCTTTAGCGGACATACACACACACACACACACACACACTCAGCTTTATATATTAGATTTCTGTAGGTATTTTGCACTCAATAACCTGTTATATGAATTGTTCAGGTAATTTTGATTGTATAGATAACTAATAAGTGTATTTTTATTTATTTTTTACATAATGTAAGCACAATAAAAAGTATTTTGTGTAAAATAATCGCTTATTTATTATTTTTGGGATTTATTTTTATCTACAAATTTTAATAGAATTTTTTTTGACATTAAAAAAATCCCATTAAGGAATTAATGTTTTACAAAATTAGGGAAAGATGTTTCTTTCTTCTAGAAAACAGGGTGTAAAGAGTCTTCTTAGTAGAATCTGTCTTCAATCTTTAGTCTGCAGAAGACGCCTGTGTATAACATACAGAGGTTTCCAGCCGCCTCTTGTCCCTACCCCAGTCCCTGACTATGGACATGTTCCCTATCACTGTCCATCACCCTGCCTATCTGACTTCTTCCACACAGGTGTCTTCAGCACTTGGTAAAATGCTGAAGACTGAGGACTCTCCTTAGCTATGCTCAGTTACAGCTTTGATAGAAGACTCTTTAAACGACACTTAGGCCCCTTTCACACGGGCGAGATTTCCGCACGGGTGCAATGCGTGAGGTAAACGCATTGCACCCGCACTGAATCCGGACCCATTCATTTCTATGGGGCTGTGCACATGAGCGGTGATTTTCACGCCTCACTTGTGCGTTGCGTGAAAATCGCAGCATGCTCCTCTTTGTGCATTTTTCACGTAACGCAGGCCTCATAGAAATGAATGGGGTTGCGTGAAAATCGCAAGCATCCGCAAGCAAGTGCGGATGCGGTGCGATTTTCATACACGGTTGCTAGGAGACGATCGGGATGGGGACCCGATCATTATAATTTCCCTTATCATGGTTATAAGGGAAAATAATAGCATTCTGAATACAGAATGCATAGTACAACAGGGCTGGAGGGGTTAAAAAAATAAATAAAATTATTTAACTCACCTTCATCCAGCCGGCATCTCTTCTGTCTTCTTTTGTGAGGAATAGGACCTTTGATGACGTCACTACGTTCATCACATGGTCCGTCACATGATCCATCACCATGGTAAAAGATCATGTGACGGACCATGTGATGAACGTAGTGACGTCATCAAAGGTCCTATTCCTCACACAACAAGACAGAAGAGATGCCAGCTGCGCGAACAAGTGGATTAAGGTGAGTTAAATTATATATATATTTTTTTTAACATGTTTAACATTTTTTTTAACATGTTCTATCTTTTTGCGGAACGTAAGTACGGGCCGAAACCTCACGGAAGCACTCTGCATCTCCGGATTTGCGGACCCAATGAAGTGAATAAGTCCGCATCTGTGATGCGGAATGCACACGGAACGATGCCCGTGTATTGCGGATCCGCAAATGCGGTCTGCAATACGGCCACAGAGCGCACACGTTCGTGTGCAATAAGCCTTACAGGTCCGTTTTGCTGCTGATTTTATTACACAGTGATTGAATGAGATTTGTTATCCATGGTGGAGGTCCTAGGCGTGCGCACGGGATGTGCCGGGTGTGCCTGGGCACACCCTAATAGGTTCATCACCTCCGTGCTCACTGCCCCCCGCTGATTCCCTTGTCTGTTATGCTGGCTGGCGGCTAGTATTTACATAGGGGGGCGGAGTCCCGGCGGAGGCAGAGAGGGAACCGTACAGTGCATGCTGTGCGGCGCAGGCGGAGTTGACGTCACGTCACGCTGCATCTGCTTGCCCCGCGTGCCTGCTAGCTGGTGAGGTGAGGGCATATAAAAAAAAAAGTATGTACCATTGTACCCCCCCTGTCCCACAGTGCTACGTCTCCTCTGTTGTCCCCTGTATTACCCTGATACCCTTCAGTTATATAATATATCTGAGGGGTATCAGGGTAAATTATACAGGGGGTAATATAACTAGGGGTATCAGGGTACATGTGGGGTAATATAACTGAGGAGGGCTAGGCTACTATCAGACATTATACAGGGGTAATATAACTTATCTTACCCCTCACCCCTGTATTATGTCCCTGATAGCCCTCCTCAGTTATATTACCCCTGTATAATGTACCCTGATACATACCCCTTAGTTATATTGCCCCCTGTATAATGTCCCCTGATACCACTCAGTTCTATAATATAACTGAGGGGTATCAGGTTAAATTAAACAGTGCGGGGTAATATAACTAAGGGGTATCAGTGTACATTATTATACGGGGGTAATATAACTGAGGAGGGCTATCAGGGGACATTATACAGGGGTAATAAAACTTATATTACCCCTGTATAATGTCCTTGATAGCCCTCCTCAGTTATATTACCCCTATAGGAAGCCAACCTCCACTAATACCCTCCTTTATGCTAAATCATCTCACTACCCACAGACTGTTAGGGCGATCCCGGTTGGGCAGTTTTTACGTCTTCGTCGTATCTGCTCAAGCGACCAGCGATTTGAGGTCCAATCGAGAGATCTTTCCAGGAGATTCCAAAACAGAGCATACAATCAACGGGATATCATGAGGGGCTATGCGCGAGCCAAATCCACAACCAGGGATTCTCTTTTGGTAAGAAAAGGACTGACATGAGCTGTCGGTTCATTACGCCTTTTAATACACAATGGCGGAAAATACGCCAAATACTTACCAACTATTGGCCCATATTGTTATCAGATAACGATCTATGGGCAGCACTTTTGGATTATCCGCAAGTTACATGGTGACGCTCTAAAAATTTGGGAGATATGCTTACGAATAGCCATTATGTGTCTCCATCTCCATCCTATATCTTTGGGAGCAAGGGTCCTAGATGGGGCTCCTTTCCATGTAACAACTGCCAGGCGTGCAGATACATGGTTAGGACCTCCACATTTACTGATTCTGAGGGTTTGCGTGACTATCAAATTGTGCATCACATCACGTGTAGAACTACATCAGTGATATATTTGATCACATGCATCTGTAACCTCCTTTATGTCGAGATGACTACTAGGGAGCTACATGTGAGGACTTTTGAGCATGCTAGTAGGATTTGCCAAGCAGCCACCATGGAGACTGAGGAGCTGACTAAGCTACAACCCATAGCTTTACATTTTAGGGAAAAACATAATTGTGATCCCCAATATTAAAAAGTTAGAGGTATAGATAGGGTTCAAATGGGTTGTAGAGGAGGCAATATCAAAAAAAGCCTCCTGCAGCGTGAAACAAAATGGATAGTATTACTCAAAAGTGAGATCCCAAGAGGTTTAAATGAGACAGTTAGCTTCAAGTCTTTTTTGTAAATCGTGTTTTTTATTTATTTTGTGTCGTCTTTACGTAATATGTTTACCATATGTTTGTTTGTTTCTTTATAGTATACATAATTGTACTATGATTATGTGAGGTCCAATTGGAGACATAGGAGATCTGGACTCTGTGAAGAAATACCACAAGTGGAGCAACATTAATTATATGTCACTTTTATTTGGCAATCTATATCACCCAAGCACCTGTATATGTATAGTATGTTGGATTTCGCTGTAATTTACACTGATTTGTGAAATTGTCTGGTGACTTTATGGGTGCACTCCTTATGAATGCACTTACAAATGGTCATGTATCTTAGCACCTTACATAGGCACGTTTTACACTCACCTAAAGAATTATTAGGAACACCATACTAATATGGTGTTGGACCCCCTTTTGCCACTGTCTTAATTCTACGTGGCATTGATTCAACAAGGTGCTGATAGCATTCTTTAGAAATGTTGGCCCATATTGATAGGATAGCATCTTGCAGTTGATGGAGATTTGAGGGATGCACATCCAGGGCACAAAGCTCCCGTTCCACCACATCCCAAAGATGCTCTATTGGGTTGAGATCTGGTGACTGTGGGGGCCATTTTAGTACAGTGAACTCATTGTCATGTTCAAGAAACCAATTTGAAATGATTCGAGCTTTGTGACATGGTGCATTATCCTGCTGGAAGTAGCCATCAGAGGATGGATACATGTTCTCATTCTGTTTACGCCAAATTCGGACTCTACCATTTGAATGTCTCAACACAAATCGAGACTCATCAGACCAGGCAACATTTTTCCATTCTTCAACAGTCCAATTTTGGTGAGCTCGTGCAAATTGTAGCCTCTTTTTCCTATTTGTAGTGGAGATGAGTGGTACCCGGTGGGGTCTTCTGCTGTTGTAGCCCATCCGCCTCAAGGTTGTGCGTGTTGTGGCTTCACAAATGCTTTGCTGCATACCTCGGTTGTAACGAGTGGTTATTTCAGTCAACGTTGCTCTTCTATCAGCTTGAATCAGTCGGCCCATTCTCCTCTGACCTCTAGCATCCACAAGGCATTTTTGCCCACAGGACTGCGGCATACTGGATGTTTTTCCCTTTTCACACCATTCTTTGTAAACCCTAGAAATGGTTGTGCGTGAAAATCCCAGTAACTGAGCAGATTGTGAAATACTCAGACCGGCCCGTCTGGCACCAACAACCATGCCACGCTCAAAATTGCTTAAATCAGCTTTCTTTCCCATTCTGACATTCAGTTTGGAGTTCAGGAGATTGTCTTGACCAGGACCACACCCCTAAATGCATTGAAGCAACTGCCATGTGATTGGTTGACTAGATAATTGCATTAATGAGAAATAGAACAGGTGTTCCTAATAATTCTTTAGGTGAGTGTATATTGGTTAGCATCACATATGGATATTTTGATTCTACATGCATGATGCGTCTTGTATCCTATATTGCACTGTTTGCACTTTGCACTTTATTATATGAACTATGTGTAATATTTCTAATATTTCCATTTTTTTTTTCATAATTTTTTTTTATATATATTTACACATATTTATTTTAGCACTGATTGCACTTAGCACTTCATTATATGAATTATGTGTAATATATTTTTAATTATGCATATATTGGTGTTTTTATCATATGAAGAAAAAATATCACTACTATATGAATTGGTTTTCCATATACACTTAGAACTTTATTATATGTATTATGTCTCACAGGGTAGCACCCATTGCATCTATCCTGATGCTTACTCACATCCAATGTACAATCTGACGAGTAGCACTATCAGATATTATGTATATTTTGTATATTTTTTAATATGCATTATATTGGATGTGATGTGAGTAAGTATATGGATGCAATGGATGATGTATATAGAGTCACATTGTTTACATAAAATTGCATAAATTATTTGCACCAGCTGCATGGTATACAGTATTGTGCCTAATATCTGTGGGGTGCCGAGATAACATTGTGACAGTTGCCCCTCACTTGTTTTGTTCTTAGTATCTCCACCAGGTATTATCGCATTGGTGCGCTGTGATGCGATATCGTGGGGGCGCTCCTTTTTGCTGGTCTCCATGGGAGCCGGGTGATGCGCGTTCCGTGGCTGTGGGATCGGGCTGGGGGGTGCTGTGCCGCGCATTGCTTGTGCGAGGCCTCGTCCCGCGGCTGGGTCGTGCGGCGCATGGAGTGTGCTGTGCGTGGTTCTCTGGCGACTGGCGGCGCGCTCCTATGATGTCGGATCCTCATTCACCATGCGCATGCGCACTAACAATACCTGGCGTGGACCTCACTATATAAGATGGACACCTGTGTACATTCTCCACCTCCTGACGAAGCCTTTTCCTGGCGAAACGCGCGTTGAGGTACAGCTCTATCCAGATATCCGGTGCTTCCACACGTTATGGGTAATTGATGCATTCCTATATTTACTGATAGTGTCCTTATGAAATAGTCATTTTCTTATTATGCTACCGCTGCGGCGCCCTCGCTCTGTTTACACCTTATGTTCGTGACCTAGCCTGCTTTTTAATCACTGCAGGCTGGCCACCATTATTTTCATAGGCTGGTTTGACACGGCACTGGTGGCAGTGAATATCATGTACACTCTGGATATGCATCTAGCTATATGTTACTTTGGGTAATTTTTTATCAGACCCACCAGAGTGGGGTTTAGCATTTTTGGATTCTCTGGTTTGTTCCCCTGTCAATATGGTGCATGTGAGGGTGGGGACTGTTGCCCCGATACACGGGGCGTCCCGTCCTCCCTTGACCGTGTGCCTTATGTCATTGTATGTATATTTCATGTATTAATAAAACTACATATATTTTATATGAGTGTTTTCCTCATTTCTTTTGGGGTTATGGTTTGTTTGTTTTTTTGGTCATAATGTACCCTGATACCCCTTAGTTATATTACCCCCTGTATAATTTACCCTGATACCCCTCAGTTATATTACCCCCTGTATAATGTCCCCTGATAGCCCTCCTTATATGTCATCCACAGGTCACCCATAAGAGTGTATCATCCACAGATCCCCCATAATAGTGTGTCATCCACAGATCCTCCATAACAGTGTGTCATCCACAGATTCCCCATAGCAGAGTGTGTCATCCACACATCCCCCATAACAATGTGTCATCCACAGATGCCCCCATATCAGTGTGTCATCCACAGATCCCCATAACAGTATGTCATCCACAGATCCCCCATAACAGTGTGTCATCCACAGATCCCCCATAACAGTGTGTCTTCCACAGATCCCCCATAACAGTGTGTCCACCACAGATCCCCCATAAAAGTGTGTCCACCACAGATCCCCCATAACAGTGTGTCCACCACAGATCCCCCATAACAATGTGTCATCCACAGATCCCCCATAACAATGTGTCATCCACAGATCCCCCATAACAATGTGTCATCCACAGATCCCCCATAACAATGTGTCATCCACAGATCCCCCATAACAATGTGTCATCCACAGATCCCCCATAACAGTGTGTCATCCACAGATCCCCTATAACAGTGCACCTGCGCACTGAAGAGAGACTGAAAGGAGAGGAAGATCCGTGGAAGCAAGCAGAGGACGGCACAGCAGACGACTGAATAGCTTCTTTTGTAAGAAAATTATTTTATTATAGTGCTGAAACTGCTTTAAACTCTAAAGAAAAGTTTTCAAGAGTGTTTCTCTCTTTCTCAGGTCTGAAGCAATTTCGAGGAAGAAAGGAAAACTCTTGAAAGCTTGTCTTTTAAGTATTAGGATTGTACAATAAAAAGGTATCCCTGCATACTGCAATACTCTCGTATTTTGTAGTCTTATTTATATATACTTATTTAGTTTTTTTCAGTTGTATGATTAAGTGGTGAAAATTATTAGTGCCCCCCCATTTTTGACTGTGGTATCTTATGTGGCCCCCCCCCCCTATATATTGTTCCTAGAGTCGCCACTGCGCAGAGGCGGGGTCACGGCAACGCTAGGGTGAGGCCCGGCCTGTGTGTGTATATAATATACTGTATATATATACATACATACACACGTGCGTGGGGCATGTGTGTTTGTACTTTAGGGTGCACACCCTAATGCAATAGGCTGCGCACGCCTATGGTGGAGGTGTGTTGTCCATGGAAAAAGAGGTTAGCACATGTTCTTGAAAAATGGAGATATGAGAACGAGACAAAAGTTTGTATTTTATAGAAACTATATGAACAACTATTTAAACCCCAACAAGCAAGGAAGATCTAAATACCAATATTGGTTTGCTAGAAATGTAAATCTCTGCAGCACCCTTCATATCCTTTAGTAGATACTTATGGCAGACTCATGTTTGTCAGCAGGTTATACTATATGTATACACTAGGTTTCTGGGTATGCAGTAAACATGGCAGACAATTTCCTTTTTTTCAGTACCGCTCTCTCCAGATTACATGTAATACACACAGATGTGTCAAAATTTTATGTTTTATAAGAAATCACCAAGAATAAAATCAGTTCCTGCAACAAGATTTCCTGTATTTCTCTTCCTGCAATATAATAAATCTTATCTCCTGGAGTAATATTAGTCTCCGGATCTCCTTCTAATGAGGCTGAACCTCTGTCCCTCAGCATTTGGCTGAAGGTGTCTTCCTCCGAAGTCTCAATGACTTGGAAATCCTGACACCGAATGTTCCCCAAAGGCAGAACTCTCTTGGGGTCAATTATGTAACATTTATCAGATCACCTTTGTTCCCAGATGGAATGAAATAGACTGGGATAATCCCTGCACACCCCATTTTCCAGTAAGTTTGTAAAAATGAAAACAGGAGCGATTAAGTTAAAGTACAACTTGTAAATAGGCTGTGGGTCAGTGCGACAAATAACAGCATCTTTATATACTCACAAATAATAGGTCGCAACTTCTAGAGTAAGGGTAATGTCACATTAGCATTTACCACCTTAAGGGTTTTTCCAAGATTTTGATAATAATGGCCTATCCTAAGGATAGGTCATCAATATCAGATTGGGGGGGTCTGAAACCCAGGACCACCGCTGATCAGCTGACCAAGCACAGCACTGTCTATTGGATAGCAGCTGTGCTTGGTATCAAAGCTCAGCCCATTCACTTAAATGGGAATGAGCTGCGCGTAAACCATGTGACTGATGAACATGATGTCACTGGCCTAGGAAATGGCCATGCTGCTCACTGGAGTCCCTTGGCCTCTTCAAACAGCAGTCCCAGGACTTGGACCCCACCAATCTGATATTGATGACCTATCCTGAGGACATCAAAAAATCACTGAACAAGATCTGAAGAGACATACATAACCATGCTGGTCAATTATTTCACAGAGGGCATGGGATTTAAAACATAACCTTTACTTCATATTGATAAAAAAAACACCAAAAAACGTGGATAATAAAATAGGCAGATGTAATTATGGGATGGCAGGCAGCACCCTAACAGGGATGGAAATCTTCCCTACAGAGGCCCTGCCTACCCCTGAACACAGGGAATCACCTTGATGGTGGGTGAACCCTGGACAGAAACCTACTTCTTTCAGCACCCTAGTATACCCTAAGTCGTCCCGAGGCGACTACTGGGTAAGCTAAGCAACCTACAATAAACCTAACACAACTGATGATAAACCAATAGAGGTATCAATCATAAAGGGCAGATACTGGTCCAGTACAAACAATAATAGAAGCCAGGTCCATGATAGAACCACTCAGGCATGGGGACCTTGTAATACGTCAGAGTTTAAATTCCCACCAGGTCAAGGCGTGCAAAGGGCGCCTGACGTCATAGCACCTCCCGGTCACTTGACCAGGTTACTGGTTGCGTGATTCGGGCAGGAGCGATATCATGATTACATGGTCAGCGCCACAGCTTGAATGCCTGACGTCATCGCAGGACCCAGCCATATACCATAGGCACTCATCATGTGACCAGGGAGTCATCGTAAAATGATTATCACATGATCAAAGTACCAGGTAATAGTAACCAATATACAGAAGGCGAAGCGCCAGGTGATTAAATCGCTGAAGGACATCCGGAAGTGGCGCTTAGTATTACGTGGCTAATGTTGATAATAAAATAAATGTAAGGCTAGGGCTACACAGCGACATGTGTTGCGCGACTTCTTGTTACCAAAAAGTCACGCAACTTTTTTTTATAATGATAGTTAATGGTGTCGCACTGCGACATGCTGTGACTGCAACATGACAGTTGCAAAAAATCCATCCAAGTTGGATTTTTGTGTGACTGTCGCATCGCAGTCACAGCATGTCGCAGTGCAACACCATTGACTGTTGCAGTGGGTGTGTGCCGCGCCAGGGGTCTCTTCTTCAGGTGTTAGGTGAGTTTTTAGAGTTTTTGTTGTGACGCCAGTTGCATTTCTGCAACGAGGAACTAAGTTCCCCTATGTAGAAGGTAATGGTGGAACCAGGTGTAGGAATGCCAGAGTGGTGTAAGGGTTGCCTATAGTGTCCCTTGGGTGAGGCTTTAGAACTTGTCATGGTGCTCCTACCTGGATATCCAGAACCCCAAGCATGGTCATCCAAAGCAGTGATAAAAGGGTTAATGGTTGAGGGATTGTAAGAAGAAATGGAGTCCAGACTTTTATTAACGTTGAACACAACTTTACTTGGCAAACTTTCATCAGAGAACAGTCTTCCAAACTTTATCTTGGTTATCAGCAGATTTTGGCTTAACCTCTGGCAGGCAAACACAATCGGCACTGCTACATCTGTACTCACTCAACTCTGCTATGTTGGCTGGATTAAATAGGAACTTTTCCTTTCTCTTCTGCTGTACTTAACTTTCTGTAGTCTGACTCTGTCTTTATCTTGATCTGTATCTCTCTCCTATCTTTGTCTTTAGTTCTGTCTCTCTTTATCTTTATCCAGGGAACCTGTCTTCCTGGCTTAAGAGGCACTCGGCTCAGGCCTCTGGGCCCAGCAGAGCAGAAGTGCTCTGCTGGCCGACACACAGCCTCTCCTTACAGGGGGTAAGCTAGACTCTATATACAACCTCTCCCCAAGAAGGGGAAGGTTAGCCCGACCTCTCCCTCAGGAGGGTAGTTTAGACTGACCTCCACTAACTAAACTCCTCCCTCTCTAGAGAGGGCTGGAATGGAGTGGAAGGCTCCACTCCAGGGAAACTAGCTCTGCCAAGATTGCCGCCATCTGCTGGTGAACCAGGCACATAACACTTTAACAGTAATTTGCAAGAAAAATATACATATACATTATGCAGGACATGCGGGCTTCAGACATGTGCGGAGTGGCCATCGGGTCCCCGTGCTGCTGTGACGGGGACATGATGGCAGGGAAGGCAGTCCGATAAAAAAGTTAAGTTTCAAGTAAAAATATAAATATCCTTTTGCCAAAATAAACGGGAACATTTTTAAAAAAAATAGGGAAAAAAAGAAAAGTAAACATATTAGGTATCGACGCGTCTGTATCGACCAGCTCTATAAAAATATCACACGACCTAACCCCTCAGGTGAACACCGTCAAAATAATAAAATAAAAACTGTGCTAAATAGACCATTTTTTTGTCACCTTACATCACTAAAAGTGCAACACCAAGCGATCAAAAAGGCGTATACCCCCCAAAATAGTACAAATCTACTCGTAACCTTATCCTGCAAAAAATGAGCCCCTACCTAAGACAATTGCCCAAAAAATAAAAAACTATTGCTCTCAGAATATGGAGACACTAAAACATATTTTTTTGGTTTAAAAAATGCTGTTATTGTGTAAATAAAAAAAGTAGTCATATTTGGTATTGCCGCGTCCGTAACAAACTGCTCTATAAAAATACCACATGATCTAACCTATCAGATGAATGTTGTAAATAACAAAAAATAAAAACGGTGCCGAAACAGCTATTTTTTACCTTGCCTCACAAAAAGTGTAATATAGAGCAACCAAAAATCATATGTACCCTAAAATAGTACCAACAAAACTGCCACCTTATCCCGTAGTTTCCAAAATGGGGTCACTTTTTTGGAGTTTCTACTCTAGGGGTGCATCAGGGAAATGGGACATGGTGTCAAAAAAACAGTCCAGCAAAATCTGCCTTTCAAAAATCATATGGCGTTCCTTTCCTTCTGCGCAATGCGGTGTGCCCGTACAGCAGTTTATGACATCAAATGGGGTGTTTCTGAAAACTACAGAATCAAGGCCATAAATATTGAGTTTTGTTTGGCTGTTAACCCTTGCTTTGTAACTGAAAAAAATGGATTAAAATAGAAAACCTGCCAAAAAAGTGAAATTCTGAAATGTCATCTCTATTTTCCATTAACTCTTGTGGAAGGGTTAACAAAGTTTGTAAAAGCAGTTTTGTAAACCTTGAGGGGTGTAGTTTCTAAAATGGGGTCACTTTTTTGGAGTTTCTACTCTAGGGGTGCATCAGAGTCTTCAAATGTGACATGGCAGCTTAAAATTATCTGTCACGGGTAGAGTCACGGGTATCAAGATAGGACGGAGGTGCACCCCCTGAGCTGCCACCCGGTCCCCTGTCCCTGCCTACTTGCACCACCCGTCCTAGGTGATGGAGCGCAACTGGGCGACAGTCCCTAACCTACTAAGTGCAAGGAGAGAGAAAGAGACAGCCAGGAAGAGGACAGCCACTGAGAAGTTACAATAAGCGGACAAGAGGTAGAACAAAAATGGAAGGCGAGGCGGGTCAACTAGCCGAAGTCAGTCAGGAGGTCACGTCAGAACAAGGGAAGAGGCAAAGACAAATCCGTAAACAAGCCGAGGTCAAAATCCAAGAGGAGCAGGGAGAAGAGGTGTCAAGAGGCGGATCGAGGTTCAATTCCAGAGGTAGCTTAATAGCAATAAAGTACACAGCCTATAGGACGAAAATCACAGGCAACCTGTAGCCAGCAGGCCGCCGCCTGTATTTATAGTGGGGAGTTAGGGTCATGTGACGTGGCCAGCGTCACATGACCGACAGACAAACAAGTCGAGCACCGAGTGATCAGCTCGGCGCTCAAGGCAGACCTGGGAGTAGGGAGCCTCCCAGCTAGCAAGGCCGCCCTGGGAACGAGGCCAAACACAGATCCTTGCTCTTAAAGCTAAGCAGCAGGTCTGCGGCTGATGGGAGACCGAGTGCGCCTTCGGCGCCCCGTTACATTATCCCAGTGAAATCTGCTTTCCAAAAACCATATGGCGTTCCTTTCCTTCTGCGCAATGCCGTGTTCCCGTACAGCAGTTTACGACCACATATGGGGTGTTTCTGTAAACGAAAGAATCAGGGCAATAAATATTGTGTTTTTGTGACTGTTAACCCTTGCTTTGTTAGTGGAATTTTTTTTATTAAAATGGAAAATCTGCCAAAAAAGTGAAATTCTGAAATTTTCCACATGTTTGGTAAATTTGGTATTTTTTTTATAAATAAAAGAAAATTTAAAATGTTACTCAATTTTACCACTGTCATGAAGTACAATATGTGATGAGAAAACAATATCAGAATGGCCTGGATAAGTAAAAGCGTTTTAAAGTTATCACCACATAAAGTGACACATGTTAGATTAAAAAGAAAAGTGAAATATGGCAGGGTCCTTAAGGGGTTAATCATGTTGCTGACGTGTTCACATACCCTGTGCCTAAACTCAATATAATCACAGGGGCATGAGCACTGACATAAATAGATGCCCCCTTGTGTTTTTCAGGTCACAAAATCCCTAATATTGTAAACCAGATTGGCAACAAAGGAAGTATTAGTTTTGGTGACCACCAAATAACAGTATGCCTTACAGGAGCCACAATGGAACATGCTTAGGGGCTTGGGATCGAGCTATGTTCCTGTCCCAACTGAGCAAAAATAGTGGCTATGAACTAATCTGTCTCCAAGGTTTCTCCCCTTTCAATAAGTAATACTAGGTTGCTCTAAGATTGCATCTGAAAGATGAGGATCCATATGAAGAATAGGCCAATATTTGTTGATAATCTGCCTGGTCTCCCTGTTTGCTACATCATAGGTTGAAATTAGCCTAATCATTTTTTGACCAGTTGGAGAGAAAGCCATGGGGATTAGTAGGTCACTTCTATTCTGTATATGTGCATTGTCATACAGAACAGAGTCTGAATATCCCCTCTGAGAAAACCTTTTGTACAGTTTCTTAGCTTCTACATGAAATCCCTCGTCAGAACAGTTTCTATTAACTCGTAGATACGGGCCCTTGGGGCTGGCATATGTTAGCTGCCCCAATGAAGAAGGTTGTTTTTTGCTGTGGGTTTTCAAAACATAGTAGAGACCAATTTGTCCCCTTGTTTGCGAACTTTCACGTCAAGGAATGTAATTAAGTCCAAGTGTACCTCACACGTGAAAGACAGAACAATATCATTGCTCTTAAGCGAAGTGACAAAATCCAAAAATTGGTTTTCTGTTCCAGACCAAATAAGAAAGACATCTTCGATATAACGCGTCCAGAACAGAATTTTGTCATTCCACCAAGGCTGGGAGTCGGGGATTACAATGACGTCTTCCCACCAGCCCAGGAAGAGATTAGCATATGTGGGAGCACAGAGACTCCCCATGGTCGTCCCCCTGGGCTGGTGGTAGCAACTTGCATCAAAAAGGAAAAAATTATGAGTAAGCACAAACTGAAGCAGAGATTGAATGAATCAGTTGTGTGCTTCAAAATTAATGCCTCTTGTCTTTAAATAATGTGTGACAGCTGCAAGACCCCGATCATGCGGGATTGAATTATATAGAGATTCCACATCAATACTCGCTAGGAAACAAAATTATTCAATATTCAAAAATTCAATCTTTCTGAGAAAATCCATTGTGTCATGAGTATATGAGGGGAGAGCTGAAAAAACTGATCAATGTAGATACCACTGTTTTGTGTCACCAAGTCCACCCCAGAAATTATGGCCAGCCCATAAGGGGAAATAACCCTTTATGTATTTTGGGTAACTCATAGAAGGTGGCAATCTGGGGTGAACTCAGCAAGACAAACGGGTATTCAGACTCACAAATAACTCTGTCCCTAGTCCAAGCATCAAATAGAGATTTGAGATCAGTAAGGAAATGTTCAGTTGGATTGGCACTTAGGATTTGGTAACCGCCTCGATCAGCCAAGTCTAAACACATTTTACGGTAGACCTCGTAATCCATAATAACTAAATTGCACCCCTTATCTGAAGGTTTGAGGATGATGGAATAATCATTTTCCAGATTAAGTTGGGTTTGCCATTCTACCTGGGATAAATTATGAAATCATCCCCATCTTATATCCATATTTTCCGTATCGGAAAGAACCATTTGCAAAAATATATCAATATAGTCAGAATTGACCGGGGGAGGGGGGGAGGCAAACTAGTGCTCCTGGGTTGCACATCTGTAAAAGGACCCTCACCGGGTTTTCGGGTATGGGCTCTTTCACACCTGCGTTCTTGTCTTCCGGCATAGAGTTCCGTCGTCGGGGCTCTATGCCGGAAGAATCCTGATCAGGATTATCCTAATGCATTCTGAATGGAGAGAAATCCGTTCAGGATGCATCAGGATGTCTTCAGTTCCGGAACGGAACGTTTTTTGGCCGGAGAAAATACCGCAGCATGCTGCGCTTTTTGCTCCGGCCAAAAATCCGGAACACTTGCCGCAAGGCCGGATCCGGAATTAATGCCCATTGGAAGGCATTGATCCGGATCCGGCCTTAAGCTAAACGTCGTTTCGGCGCATTGCCGGAGCCGACATTTAGCTTTTTCAGAGTGGTTACCATGGCTGCCGGGACGCTAAAGTCCTGGCAGCCATGGTAAAGTGTAGCGGGGAGCAGCATACTTACCGTCCGTGCGGATCCCGGGGCGCTCCAGAGTGACGTCAGGGCGCCCCAAGCGCATGGATCACGTGATCGCATGGATCACGTCATCCATGCGCATGGGGCGCTCTGACGTCATTCTGGAGCGCCCCGGGAGCCGCACGGACTGTAAGTATACTGCTCCCCCGCTCCCCGCTCCTACTATGGCAACCAGGACTTTAATAGCGTCCTGGCTGCCATAGTAACACTGAAAGCATTTGGAAGACGGTTCCGTCTTCAAATGCTTTCAGTACACTTGCGTTTTTCCGGATCCGGCGGGCACCTCCGGCAACGGAAGTGCACGCCGGATCCCAACAACAAAAGTGTGAAAGAGGCCTATCTTGTTTAAATAGATCAGTAGGTAACTGTAGGTTAGGAAAATCTGATTTGGAAATATCAGGGTCATCACCGATGCATCTATTGGTAGTTTTAAAACATTTGTGCCATTTGAGTTTCCTCACGAAGAGGTGCAGGTCTTTCACCCAAGAAACAATGTTGAATCCAGTTGTGGGCACAAATTATAAACCTTTCTTTAATACGTTGGTCTCTATCTCACTCAGGGTTCTGGACAGGGTCGTCTTTAACGTGGGGCAAAAGGGGCAGCTTCACCGGGCCCAGTTGCTCCTGGGGGGGCCCAAGGCAGCTGCCTCTTGAGCCCTGCTGGCCACTGCCCACAAGTTCAATGAAATTGAGTGGCGTGCCTGGGGGGGGGGGGGGTTTGCCCCGGGTGTCAGGCTGTCAACTACACAGGGGGGTGCTGCCATGCCTGCCTGCATGCGGGCACTCCAGGAAGCGAACTGCGAGAGAAGGAGAGCTGTGATTATCTTAGGAGAAAGGACCTTAGATGACATCATCACCATGTGACCAGTAACATAGCGATATTACTGGTCACATGGCTATGAGGTAATCAAAAGTCCTTTCTTTCTACCAGGAGTGTTGCTGCAGCCTGCAGGAGAAGTTTGCCATAATTGTGGAGCTTTTTTTGTGTGAAGATTACATCAGGAAAAGGTGACAGGGGCTGTTATGCTAATATACGGTAAGCTACTGTATAGTGTGGGGTGCTGTATAGTGTGGGGTGCTATACTGCTCTGCTGTATACTGTGGGGTGCTGTATACTGTGGGGTGCTGTATACTGTGGGGTGCTATGCTATTCTACTGTATACTGTGGGGTGCTGTATATTGTATACTGTGGGGTGCTATATAGTGTGGGGTGCTATACTGCTCTGCTGTATACTGTGGTGTGCTATACTTCTCTACTGTATACTGTGGGGTGCTGGATATTGTATACTGTGGGGTGCTGTATAGTGTGGGGTGCTATACTGCTCTGCTGTATACTGTGGGGTGCTGTATACTGAGGGGTGCTCTATACTGTGGGGTGCTATACTTCTCTACTGTATACTGTGGGCTGCTGTATATTGTATACTGTGGGGTGCTGTATAGTGTGTGGTGCTGTGTACTGTATACTGTGGGGTGCTGTATAGTGTGGGGTGCTGTATACTGTGTACTGTGTGGTGCTATGCTGCTCTACTGTATACTGTGAGGTGCTATACTGTATGCTATAGGATGCTATACTGCATACTGTGGGGTGTTATATTATGTATTGCATACTGTGGGGTACTATATACTGTGGGGTGCTATATATTGCATACTGTGGGGTGCTGTATACTATAGGGTGCTTTACTGCATACTGTGGTGTGCTGTATACTATAGGGTGCTTTACTGCATACTGTGGTGTGCTGTATACTATAGGGTGCTATACTGCATACTGTGGGGTGCTGTATACTATAGGGTGCTTTACTGCATACTGTGGTGTGCTGTATACTATAGGGTGCTATACTGCATACTGTGGGGTGCTGTATACTATAGGGTGCTATACTGCATACTATGGGGTGCTGTATACTATAGGGTGCAATACTGTATAACATGGGGTGCTGTATACTATAGGGTGCTATACTGCATACTGTGGGGTGCTAGGGTGCACTGCAACGCTAGGGTGAGCCGAGCCCCGGTCTCCTTCCTGAATTGCAGAGCGGTGCCCACTTCCAGCCCTGAGCACTGATCCTGAGCCTGCTGAAATCTTCAGAACTGTAAGTATTTACAGTAATTCACTGTACTCTACGAGGTGTGTGGATTTATTTTTGTGTGTGCGTTGTGGTGGAGGGCGTGATTGCATGCTAGGGTGTGGGAAGGCGGGATCCAGGGGGCCCAAGTAAATTCTTGCCCAGGGTCCAATCAATATTAAAGACGGCCCTGGTTCTGGATGACAGATTCATGATTTGCGTATTATCACTGGTTATCTGTTGTGGCCTCCCTTGATCTGATCTCAGAGGTGATATAGGAGTGGGTCTTTGTCTAAAAAAGGGGTTTAATTGGTCAAAGCCAACGTTGTAGAGGTAGGGGCAGAGGATGATTCTCCAGACTCCTTCCTAGAGGCTTTTCCTCTCTGTTTTCACCATTTTTGCCATGTTTTTCCTTGGCCTCTAGAGAATGGGCGACCCCTTCCCTGTCCTCCCATTTTAGATGAATGACTATGTTCAGAATCCGAGCAATTAATATCAGAGATGGAGGCCTCTGAGTCAGTAGGTGCTGTAGACATGGGCTCAAGTTGATAGGCCTGGTTTTCTCTAAATTCTATGAGATCTCTAATAAATTGTTTGTGTTTTCTCTCTTCAACCAGATTCTGAAACTTATCAGCCGCCGATTGTAGAGATGATAGCCATTTATTAAAATCAGGATCAGTCTTAAATTTAAGAGCACTTATTTCCTCCTCCAATAAAAGTTTCATTAAATTCTAGGAGCTCTGAGTAAGTTCCTGTTCCGAACAACTAATTAGTCTAGGATTTTATCTGTAAGGCATGTGGAACGGCTGGTCATTTTTCTTTATTTAATTATGATGTGAAAATTGGGCAACTGGATTATGAAACTGATGTATGAATAAAAAAATCCTTTCTTAAATGCAAAATTGAATGATCTGAGTGCCTCAATCTCTACTACATGTAACATGGCTAATTCAGCCATTTTTGGCACCAGAAAAACCTTAGAGTGCAGTTCTCCATTTCTCCACAATAGTTACATGCATGAAAAATACATGTCTGTTACCAGATGGTTGAGGGCCGCACAGAATGGTATTGTAACATCCCAGAGTTATGTTACTAAACTCTTTCTCCCCGCTACATCCTGTTAAGTGTATCTGCATTGTCATCCTGTGTAATTTAACATCACAGCCTCACAAATGTGCATTATAAACCTTTGTTAAATGTATTTGCTGTAATTTCCATGTACACCAGCAGGTGGCAGCAATGTGTTTAGAAGGGATTTAGTTCAGTTTAGCATATCTAGACTGGAATAGTACATTCCAGTTTAGCTCCCCCCTCTTTGAGGAGGTGTGGAATGTTCCCACATCCTGCCTCATGGGGAGGAAAGGAAGTTATAGTTAGTGTACCAGCCACCCCTGCTGGTGAAGGCTGTGTTAGTAGGAGCTCCCAGAAATAGGGATCCCAAACCAGGATCTCGTCTCGGTTTAGGCCAAAGATCTTCACCCCCAGTCTGAGCCTTCAGCCTCAGCTGGTTAACAAGCAAGCAGCACCTCCAGAACTACAGATCTCCAGAACGAACCATTCCCTGTGAGCTGAACTGTGAGTAACTATCCAGAGACCAGGAGAAGCCAAATTCCTCCTCAGCTAGTCAGGCCCACACCAAGCAGAAGATAGAGCAGAAGACAGATTCATGCCATATTCTCCAGGCATATAGTATAGAAGCAGAAGAGATATTGATCCCTGCCATACATTGCCAGAAACCTGCTGGGACCCAAGACTATTGCTGTATCTCATGTGGATTTATGCAGCCATTCAGTAAAGACAAGTTGGATTATGTTACCAGTCAGGATCTCATTTACTGCTACCAAAGTTCCTCAATTACTCCTACTAACAACACTAAATTTATTGCAAGTGAGCCAGGATCCAGGAGTCCAGCCGTACCAAGGTAGGAGACACCGTTGACATTACACAGAGACACTATCCTCACTCTGGCATTCCTCACCTGGTACGTGAGTTATAACATCTTAAAGGGCCCTGCCACAGTACCCTGCGCAAGCTGCAATTGGCGTCACAAACAAACCATAGACTTTTATGCACATATCCTGACCCACTGCATAATTGGCCACCGTACCACGGTCCTGCTCATTGCATAAGTGGCGTCACGAACAGGATCGGATTGAATTGTGTGCCTATCCCTGACAACAGAACCGGATCCAATTGTGTGCTTAACCGGATCAAACTGCATGTTTCACAGTACTGCAAGATCTGAGGATGGTAACCCAGAAAATTTACTTTATTGTCTTGTTGCTGTGCAAAAAAGCACCGTGCGATGCCCACGAGTACTCAAAATGGCGCCGCCTCTCCATGCTTGTCGGAGGCAGGAAAAGACAAGAACGCCCTCTTAAGAGCGCGAAATTATCGAATACGCCCCTCAGAAGCGGGAAAACTCAGAAATGCCCTCTCAAGAGCGCGAAGATGTCGAATACGCCCCCCTAGAAGCAGGAAAACTAAAGACTGCCCACCATGAACTTTGTATTGTGAGCCGAGGGAATAAAGACTCCTCCCTCTGGGCTCCACCCAAACCTATGGCACTCTTCACGATCGAAGCAACAGTGAAGATGGCGTTTCCTCAGCCCAGGTGTAATCAGATGGCTATTGGTGGAGAGCCAGTCTATGAGGAATACCCACAGGAGATCCAAGTCTCCCAGCTTCTGAAAAAGAGTGGACCCTCCGTCTTTGCCACGAGTCCGGAGGCAGTAGATTCATTCGCGGCCAAAGAGTCCGCGCCACTTACCCTGACCAGCGCTCCGGATGTATCAGAGGAGACCGCCGTCACGATTCCAGTTTCCGCGGAGAAAGACAAGACTCAGATTAAGTCCCTGGAGGCTGTGGATCCCTCCGCTTCCAATCCTGTCAGCACAAAAAGCGAGACGTCACGGAAGATGGGTGCCGACGTCGAACCTGCTCCCTCGGAGGACGCCGCTGACGCTGCTGTGCAAGCATCTGACCAGCCTGCACCACGGACTGAGATGGGACCCCGTGATGACTACCAGGAGGCACCGGAACTGACTGCCCGGCCGCGACAACAGGTAGGAGCTGCCGCGCTCCCTGAGGGCCCGGTCCGCATCTGCCCCTGCACCGCGTCTCGCGGCTCCTGAAATCGTCACTCGGCCTAGGCCTGCTCTGCCGAAGACACCCACTGGTGCGGCGGAGGCGGCTGGTGTTTCCACTCCGTCGCCAGCTCCACTTACATTAAGCCAGGGAGCCTGAACCCTGAGGTGCCCCGTGAGATAACTGCCTTTGCCCAGATGGCTTGGGAGTATAAATCCGCCGTCGAGGAATGGGTGAAACAGGTAGTGGATGACCCCCAGCCAGGAGACCCCAAGCTGACCAGACGGACAGGAACCGTCCTATGGTTCTCCGTTGAGAGGGGAGTCGGGTTCCTACAGGACAATTACTCCGGATCGGATGTTTTCGTGGGCCGTCGCTCTGTAAAGCAACACTACCTGCCGCAGGCCCGTCATAACCTGTACGTGGGGGACCAGGTGGAGTACATGCGCTCCGTACAGGGTCCCTTTGCCGCTGGTGTGACCCTATTGGACAAACCACTCATCCCTGCAGTCACCCCAGAGACCTGAGATGTTTACAAGAGACCCCGGATGGCAGAATGCGGTTTAGAGATAGCAGCCCCAGCCTGAACCTGCTCCACTTATCCCTGACCTGGCCGCGCCACCAACCCTGCGGGTAGGCCAGATTAATAACTCTGTATTAACCTTCAACCCCAAGGTGCAGCCATACATACTGCCTTGGAAGCAGCCTCAGGCACCTACTGCAAGCATGCCAGAGTCCCTTCAACCAGAGGTTCTGAGCCCCTCTGTACCGGCTAGGGATTCCGGGCTACAACAGGTTACAGCTGCATTTTCCAGGCTGTCAGCACAACCAATTCAGCCAGCCACCACTAGAGGTCAGTGGCGCACTACCACAGCTGCGACTATGAGCTACCAGAGGCAGGAGCGCCCTCCTATGCGCTTTAGTAGCTCAAGCAGCGAGGAGGACATGGATGCCCTCCTCTAAAATGTGTCCCCTACTACAAAATTAATGACATTTGGGAGCCACGTCATGAACTACTCCTGACGGGTGAGGACCTGTTGGCAGTTGTGTGTTTCTAATGTTTTTATATTTCAGGTTTGCCTAGTTAGTCCTCACCCTGATGGTCATGCCCTGTAAGGACTCCCCCCATCAGTACCTAACCCCCTAATGTCCAAGTTCATCGTTTTATCCCCTTTCTCAGGTTACTTGATAGCCTGGTGCTCTTAAACATTTTATACCTCCCTGGATTACAATTAACTCTTTTATCCCTGTGGATTACAAATGACTTTTAAAAGTTTCCAGAGGACTCTACAACTTCAAGCACTTCCAGGAAAAAGGACTCAAGTTATTGTTGAGCCTATCCTTGCACTGATAAAATTGCACTACTTTTAATGTAAAAATGTATTGTATTTAAATACTATGATACTGCGCTTTAGGACATAATACAGTTAATATTAGTGTACAGGTATTACAGATATACTCTATCTGGCACACGGAAGTATGTCAGTGTACAGGTATTTAGCTGGCTTTAACCAGTGTACCTGCAATGAAGACTTCTATTTGTGCGCTTCTGCTCGCGTTCCCGTACTTGGTATGAAGGTTTTTTCTTTTTCTGCACTTGGTCCTTCTTAATGCTGGAAATCAGGATCAGTCCAGGTATGATGTAGTTTGGCGTGCTGCCTCGCGCCCCGGCCGGTGGCGCGCTGCTGCCACAGGTGGAGGTGAATACAAAAGAGTGATTAGCGCTCGCTCGGAGCTGTGAGTGACGTCACTTGCAGCGGTCATCAATGACCACCAGTACCAGGTATCTCTTACCCAACGCGTTTCGAACAGACGCTGTTCTTCCTCAGGGAGTGTTAACTTAAAATGTAGTAACTTACTAAGTATGCCGTATTTAACAGCTCTTGTTCTCTCCCCCCTTTATACGGAATACTAATGGCCTACACCCGGTGATATATACCCATAGGTACCCAGGGTAGGACCAAGTGGTAAGTCCTGGCAGATCCAGTTACTACACAGGTACCCCCGCTGCTTCGGGAATCATTAGAAGTCCTAGACTGCTCCTTCCCTCTTGTTTCATGTTCCGGATTGTTCCCATCCTGAGGTGTCTTATTTCCAGGAGATCCATGGGATCGTAATGCCCTCCTCCTGTGACATGGCTAGAAATATACTGAGACAATAAATACCTCCCCTTCTGAGCCTTTTGCCTAAGGTGTGGTACCTCAAGCCTTAGAGCCACATTTAGCTACCCCATAGTCACCATAGTGATCGTGCTTTAAGCTAAATTTCTCAGGCTTTGGTGCAGGGAAGGGAATACAGGATAAAGCCACCCTTTCATTTGCGGGCATTCCACTACACAATGGTGGGATTACAGAGTAAAGACACCCCCATGCTTTCTTTGGTATCGGTGGACGATACTCTAAAAGTCAGTCAGTAAAGGATTTGCTCTGTGCAGTATTTAGGTTACCTGGTTATACCAAGAGAAGGAAACTGTGTGTTGGAAGCCTTACTATAGCGGGCAGTAACCTGGGGAAAGCCGTTTCATGTTTTGTCTTTGTATGTCATTATATGTAATTCACACAGCACTTTGTATTTATTGGGTACCCCAGAGCTGGTTCCTCTCCCTCCTAAGCATAAGCCGAGGACGGCTTAACTCAAAGTAAAGGGGAATGTAACATCCCAGAGTTATGTTACTAAACTCTTTCTCCCCGCTACATCCTGTTAAGTGTATCTGCATTGTCATCCTGTGTAATTTAACATCACAGCCTCACAAATGTGCATTATAAACCTTTGTTAAATGTATTTGCTGTAATTTCCATGTACACCAGCAGGTGTCAGCAATTTGTTTAGAAGGGATTTAGTTCAGTTTAGCATATCTAGACTGGAATAGTACATTCCAGTTTAGCTCCCCCCTGTTTGAGGAGGTGTGGAATGTTCCCACATCCTGCCTCATGGGGAGGAAAGGAAGTTATAGTTAGTGTACCAGCCACCACTTCTGGGGAAAGGCTGTGTTAGTAGGAGCACCCAGAAATAGGGATCCCAAACCAGGATCTCGTCTCGGTTGAGGCCAAAGATCTTCACCCCCAGTCTGAGCCTTCAGCCTCAGCTGGTTAACAAGCAAGCAGCACCTCCAGAACTACAGATCTCCAGGACGAACCATTCTCTGTGAGCTGAACTCTGAGTAACTATCCAGAGACCAGTTGAAGCCAAATTCCTCCTCAGCTAGCCAGTCCCATACCAAGCAGAAGATAGACAGAGCAGAAGACAGATTCCTGCCATATTCTCCAGGCACTTAGTATAGAAGCAGAAGAGATATTGATCCCTGCCATACATTGCCAAATACCTGCTGGAACCCAAGACTATTGCTGTATCTCATGTGGATTTATGCTGCCATTCAGTAAAGACAAGTTGGATTATGTTACCAGTCTGGATCTCATTTACTGCTACCAAAGTTCCTCAATTACTCCTACTAACAACACTAAATTTATTGCAAGTGAGCCAGGATCCAGGAGTCCAGCCGTATTAAGGTAGGAGACACCGTTGACATTACACAGAGACACTATCCCCACTCTGGCATTCCTCACCTGGTACGTGAGTTATAACATCTTAAAGGGCCCTGCAACAGTACCCTGCGCAAGCTGCAATTGGCGTCACGAACAAACCATAGACTTTTATACACATATCCTGACCCACTGCATAATTGGCCACCGTACCACGATCCTGCTCATTTCAGTATTAAGGGCTGCATGTGGTCCCCTGGCTTCAGGCTGTGTTCCCCCGTTGATTTATACTATATCACTTGCATGCCTGGCCACAGATACTTCCTCATATTTCTGATCCTTCACTTTTCCAGATTTTACCTTCAGGTTTCTTGATGCAGTTTTGGAAGCCAAAATCAGAAGTGGATCATAAAAGGAGTAAAAAACAAAAAAAAAGGACAGATACGACTTCTCCTTTTGTTTGAATTCACTCTTGGTTTTGGCTTCCAAAACTGAATCAGGAAACTAAAAAAAAACGCATGGCCATACACTTATTCCCCTGCAATACCTCCTTTCTTCTTCTATTCATTCGGGATTCCTATGGCTTTTTTACAGATAATGCTTACATCTTCCTTTTTTCTTTTTTTTTTTTGGACGCTCCTGACCCATTTTCACCATGTAAACCAATCCCTCTGGTTTGTTTCCATCCTGTATGTAGTCCATCCTGTTGCTGTATCCAACCAAAAGCATGGCGCTCTTCTCCTTTCTCTGCCACAGCTCCAGCACCGCCCATTACAACGCCCAGCTAGTTTATAGCTCCTCCCAACCCACTAGTTACATAGACACTCCTCTATCACTGACACTCCCATTCAAATAACATCACAGGAAATCAGAAAGAGCTGCATGGACATGGTCACCCCCTTTGGCAACACTTTTTGTTGTAGCCAGCCAAGAATTTTTCAATTCTTGTTTGAGGGATTTTCGTCTATTTTTCCAAGTCTTCCAGTTCTGTGAGATTCCTGGGCTGTTTTGCATGCACTGCTCTTTTGAGGTCTATCCACAGATTTTTTGTGCTGTTCAGATCAGGGGACTGTAAAATCTTCATCTTGCGCCTTTTGAGGTAGTTTCAGGTTGCTATTTCCTCAGTCTGAAATGTAATTAAGAAATGTCAATTAACAAGAACAGTGGAGGTCAAGAGAAGGTCTGGAAGTGCAAAAAAATTCAAAGACATCTGCTCGTAGGATTTCTAGAAATACTTTTTCATCCTCTTAGCTGGCTACAACAAGCCTTTTACAAGCCGTGATACTTGCCAAAGGGGGTGCTACTAGGTACTAACCTTGCAGGATGCCCAAACTTTTGTTTCAGGCCCCTTTCCTTTAGTTATTTTGAAAATGTAAAAGATGAAAATAAAAACATGTTTTTGCTTAAAGGGTTTCTACCACCTCATTTTGATCTAATTAGCTCTCAGACACTAGCGATCTGCTAGTGTCTGATCTACCTAACCATGTTATTCTCAGACCTGTGTGTGGATCCGTTTCACTAAAAAACAAACTTTTATTAACATGCTAATGAGCCTCTAGGTGCTATGGGGGCGTCTTTTCAGCACCTAGAGGCTCGGTCTACTCACATTGTATGCCGCCCCGCTCATCCGTTAAGCCCGCCCATCTCCTCTTGAATGCCATCCTCCATCTGAGCCAGCGGATAAATTCTCGCGCCTGCGCCGTGCGCGTCTGTATTCCGCGCAGGCGCAGTGAATGTCTGACCGCTGCCTGCACAGACATCTCGGTCATCGGCGCAGGCGCAGTGGAGATGTCTGTGCAGGGAGCGGTCAGACATTCACTGCGCCTGCGCCGAATACAGACGCGCACGGCGCAGGCGCGAGAATTCGTCCGCTGGCTCAGATGGAGGATGGCATTCAAGAGGAGATGGGCGGGCTTAACGGACGAGCGGGGCGGCATACAATGTGAGTAGACCGAGCCTCTAGGTGCTGAAAAGACGCCCCCATAGCACCCAGAGGCTGATTAGCATATTAATAAAAGTTCGTTTTTTAGTGAAACGGATCCACACACAGGTCTGAGAATAGCATTGTTAGGTAGATCAGACACTAGCAGATCGCTAGTGTCTGAGAGCTAATTAGGTCAAAATGAGGTGGTAGAAACCCTTTAAAATACAAAGAGAATTTGTCCTCTTTAACGTCATGCCTTTTAATTTAAACCAGGTGGGCCCACACTTTTGCACACCACTGTACATTACATTTACAATTCCTCAGATGAGGTCACATTGAATTTCAGGAGGCTTTACATAGTATAAAAAAAAAAATGTAGTATATAACTGCATACAGAAGTGTTTGCTATATTTTTAGGACATTATTTTATTAGTTAGTTGTTATGTTTTACAACATATTCTTCCTGATCTTCAGTGGACCATGATCTTTACAATTATTTTATTTTCTCACTACTACTTTCTGTGTGTGCCCACATTGTGCCAGGATAAACCTCATGACTTCTCAGGAGCCTACCGACAATGAGCTATGTGATGTATTTAGTATCATAGTGTGCTCATGAAGAGAATATAGCCTTTATAGGCTTATGAGATTTTATTATGGACTCCATGGCAGCAATTCTAGTAAAAACTCCCCAAAAACACATAAAACTATAAAATGAAATAACTTGTAGAGAATGACAGCTATCTGAACCCTTATTTGGAAAATAACAAGCAGGTAAAATTATTATATGAGACGCAGCTGACGACACTGGCCGTGAGGTGTATTTTCTCTTATCATCTTATATAATACAACTGGTAAGGTCTTGTTCTGTCAGCTCCTTGAGGACATATTGTTCTGAGGTGCTGTATTTCTATAAAGCAATATAATAATAATTTAATGGCTTTACAAATGGCAAAAGCAAAATAAGTGTTGCTGTTTCAAATAATAATAGCCTGAGGAAACATTTGGAAAATCTTTGATCTTTGGAATAAGGCTACTTTCACACTTGCGGCAGGACGGATCCGACAGGCTGTTCACCCTGTCGGATCCATCCTTCCGCTATTTCGCCGTGCCGCTGGACCGCCGCTCCGTCCCCATTGACTATAATGGGGACGGGGCGGAGCTCCGGTGCAGTACGGCAGTTCGCGGTGAGAGGCCGCCGGACTAAAAAGTCGGACATGCAGGACTTTTAGTCCGGCGGCCTTTCGCCGTGCACTGCCGTGCTGCACCGGAGCTCCGCCCCCGTCCCCATTCTAATCAATGGGGACGGAGTGGCGGCACGGCGAAATAGTGAAAGGACGGATCCGACAGGGTGAGCAGCCTGTCAGATCCGTCCTGCCGCAAGTGTGAAAGTACCCTTACTGTGACAGCTGTCGCATGACCAAAGATCTCAGTGGAGCGGGACTGCCATAGGAATGAATGGGGTAGAAGAGCTGCAGTTTTGGTGTCTCAGTCTCACCAATGTTGGATTTTTTACAATTCGCCTCTTGTGTTTGCAGCAAACATGCAAGTTGTGCTGCAGCCCTATTCATTCCTATGGCAGCCCCGTTACACTGTGGTTAGAGATAAGTGAAGTTTTGAAAAATTCGGCAACCTTGATGCCATTAGCTAAGAAATTTAATTAGTTGCGAAACAATTAGTCACAAATCTCTATAAATCAGATATACCCAGGCCACTCTGCCTGAGGGTATGGCCACACGGAGTGTCTGTACTGCAAGCGGGTTGCGGCTAGAGATGAGCGAATTTCTTACAAATTCGATCTGGTCAGTTCGTTGAATTCCAAATCGTGTTAAAAACAGCTATTTCCTGGCTGTAGAGAGCCTGTATAGTGGTGTAGAACACTGTGCCTTGCAGTAACACGCATAGAGAGTCTGCTGTGGTAATGAAACAATACTGTAAGTCAGTATGACACGCAGATGAGTGGTGTCGCTCTTAGAATCACTGCACACTTCACTTAGGCCCCATGCACACGACAGTATTTTTTCACGGTCCGCCAAACGGGGTTCCGTTGTTCCGTGATCCGTTTCCGTTTTTGTTTCCGTGTGTCTTCCTTGATTTTTGGAGGATCACCAGACATGAAAAGTGAAAAAAAAAATCTAAGTCAAGTTTGCCTTGCAAATGATAGGAAAAAAACAGACACGGATCACGGACACGGATGACAATCTTGTGTGCCTCCGTGTTTTTTCACTGACCTATTGGCTTGAATGGGTCCACGAACCGTTGTCCGTGAAAAAAATAGGACAGGTCATATTTTTTTCACGGACTGGAAACACGAATCACGGACGCGGATGACAAACGGTGCATTTTCCGAGTTTTCAACTGACCCATTGAAAGTCAATGGGTCCGCAGAAAATCACGGAAAACGGAACAACGGACACGGAACACAACAACGGTCGTGTGCATGAGGCCTTTATTGGGCAGTTATGGGGTCAAAACTGACCAAATAACTCAAATGTGAACTAAGCCTTACAGGTCGATGTTAGCATCAAGAAGAAGCGCACTCCTTTTACACCGTTGTCAGTTGATTCCACATAGATGTCTACAGAACCTGTTCTATTAAATGCTTATACAAGTAGAGTCCCCCCAACAGAGTGGAGAGGGTGTCAGCAGTAAGTTTGTGTTGACTTCACAGATTATTTTGCCCTTCCTCTGATCCGTCAGAACAATAACCCCCAAAAAACGGATCCTGTCTGTTGAGCACCCGCCTTCACTCGGTCAGCATTTGGTCAGTAATCCATCATTATTGCTAAAGCCAAAGAAAAAAACAGGAGTGGATTCAAAACAGAGAGGACACGTGAATGGAATCTTTGCATGTCTTCTGTGTTTTGTACCCACCCCTGCTTTTGGCTACAAAATCATAAGCCAATTCTAATGCAAAATAGGAACCATGTCATACAGGCCTTACAGCAGCTACATAGACAGGATCTGTTGTGTGTCTCATTTTTCCTTCCTTCTGACAGATAAGAAGAAGGGTCAAATAAATGATAATGTCAACCAAAAAGGCAAAATAGTGGCCCAGTCATGGAGTGGGGAGGGTGGGAACAGCATGAGAAGTCCACAGAGTGGCCCAATGACAGAGTGGTGAGGTGGCAGCAGCACGAGGAGACCACAGAGTGCCCCAGTGACAGAGTGGTGAGGTGGCAGCAGCATGAGGAGACCACAGAGTGGGGAAGTGACAGCAGCATGAGGAGATCACAGAGTGGTGATGTGGCAGCAGCACAAGTAGTCCACAGAGTAGTGATGTGTCAGCAGCATGAGGAGACCACAGAGTGGTGAAGTGGCAGCAGAATGAGGAGGTCACAAAGTGGCCCAGTGACATTGTGTTGAAGTGGCAGCAGCATGAGGAGACCACAGTGTGGTGAGGTGGCAGCAGCATGAGGAGACCACAGAGTGGCCCAATGACAGAGTGGGGAGGTGGGGGGCAATACCAGTACCAGCTGAAGATGGTGGCTGGCTGTAGGAGCACCTAGCAGCAGGTGTTGCATCAAGTGGGTGGCAGCATCAGAATAGTAGCTGAAGCAGGTAGCCAGAAGAAACAAGTCTCTTTTGTCAAAATGTTGGTGTGGCACCATGGATGATCTAGTCTGATGCATCAGGCACTGATGTTTGAAAATCCTGTCTGATCCATGCCTGATTCATCTTCACAATGGTCAGTTTCTCCACAACAGGCGAGTTCTCCTTGGGGTAACTATAACCCCCACTGCACTAAACACCTGCTCTGATGCCACACTGCTTGTCCAGGGCAAACTTGGCCAGCCGCAGCCACAAATCGAATTTGGCTGCCCAGTAGTCCAGGGGATCTTCGATGTGGAGTGGCAGGGCGCATTCCAAGTATGCCACAACCTGCTGGTTAAGGTTCTGCTCTATGTCTAGCTGCTGCTGCTGGTGAGTAGTTTCTTCAGTAGGCAGGTAAAGAAAACTGCTCATCAGAAACTCTAGACTTAAGTTGCTGCTGATGGAGCTGGTACTGCTCCTGCCCCCCCCCCCCAGCAGCCTTGGCAGTGGAACGTGAGCGCAGAGGGCCCCCTTCCCCCGGTCAGACATGCGTGAGGATGGGCGATGGCTCACATAGGCAGCGGCTAACTAACTACATAGGATGTCTTGATAGTAGTTCAGTTTGTCCTTCCTCTCAGCGGGTGTAAAAAAGGCCCCCATTTTCAACCGGTAGCAAGGGTTTAACATGGTGGAGAGTCAGTAGTCATCCCTCTGCAGAATGGTGACAATTCAGCTATCACATTCACTACGCAAGTAAGTGAGCATGCATCGGGCCATTTGCGCAAGTGACTCAGAGGGACTCCCTGCCTCCATCTCCACTGCATACTGCCACGGTGTGTCTGGGTCCTCTGCCTCGTCTTCCTCATCGCCCTGTAGCTCCTCTGGCTGGTCCTGCTCCTCCTCTCCTGTGAACTGTGTGCTCCGATGTCCTCCTCCTCCTCCTCTAGTTCAGCCCCCACAGGGCTTATGTGGCCATGAGATGTAGTCACCACATCTCCTGGCCAGCCAGATTTAGCAGCATCTGTTCCAGGACATAAATCAGTGGAATGACGTTGTTCATCCCGTAGTCCTGGCGACTGACAAAATAAAGTGGCCTCCTCAAAGGACCCGAGCAAACGGCAGGTGTCATGCATGAGCTGCCACTGGCTAACATTTAAGTTACACAGGGGAGTACCTCTGTCTGCCTATATCATCAAGAAATCGTTTATGGACTTTCTCTGTTTATATAATGAGTCCAACATATGGAGGGTGGAATTCCAACGGGTTGAAACGTCGCATATCAGCCTATGTTGGGGGATGCTGTTCTGCCGCTGCAGCTCAAGGAGGGTGTGCTTTGCAGTGTACGAGTGGCTGAAGTGCATGCAAAGTTTCTTGGCCATTTTCAGGATGTTTTGCAGATGGGGTGAAGACTTCAGGAACCGCTTTACAACCAGATTGAACACATGCACCATACAGGGCCTATAGCTTATCCCTCCTTGACACAGCGCCCACACCATGTTCTTCCCGTTGTTGGTCACCATGGTTCCGATTTTGAGTTGTCGAGGAGAAAGCCAGGATTCGATTTCTTGATGAAGTACGTGGAGCAGTTCCTCCCCTGTGTGACTCCGTTCGCCCTGGCAAACTAGGTGCAGAACTGCATGACACCACCGTGCCCTGCACATGTGGTATGCTAGAGGGGCACTGTGAATTGTCCCTGCAGTGGAGTCTGAGGACACCGTGGAGGATGAGGAGGCAGAGGCGGATATTGTCGCAGGACCAACAGCGTGAGAACGTGGAGGCGGAAGCAGCATCACCTGGCCAAGTTGCTGGTGTGGCTGGGCAGGAACCGCATTCACCCAGTGGGCCGTAAAGGACATATATTGTCCTTGACCGTAGTTACTACTCCACACGTCAGTGCTGCATTGCACTTTGGCAGACACTGACAGGCTCAATGACTGGCCCACCTTCTGTTCTGTGCAGGGCTGGTACTGCCTTTTTCGCAAAAAAAAATTGGGCTTGGGACTCTCCACCTCGGCTCGGCACAAGCCATCAGTTCTCTGAAACATGCAGAGTCCACCACTTGGAAAGGGAGGGACTGCAGCACCAGCAGCTTGGCCAGGAGCACGTTCAGCTTCTGCTCTGTTGGATGAGTGCACGCATACTGTTGTGTCTTGGCAATCGCTTCGGTGATCAATTGCTGACGGAATGACTGACGAGGAGTAGGAGTTGGAGGAGCAGGAGCATCAGGACCAGCAGATGATGGGTAGGACAGACAGCTCCCTTCTGCTGAGGTGGAGGAGCCTTGACTGCATGAAATTGGGTGCGTGCCACTGGGTGATGCAGCGGTTGCTGCAGCAGGGTGGACCACCACATTGGAGCCACTGTTCTCCCAGGCCACTTTATGGTGATGCTGCATATGTTGAAGCAGGGCCATGTTGCCAATATTGGCACCCTGGCCACGCTTCACCTTCTGCCCACAAATTCGGCAAATGGCCATGTTCACCTCCCCTGGTGGCCTAACGAAAAACTGCCACACCGCCGAGTATGGCATTTCCCCCCCAACACTCCACGCTGACTGCCTGCTACCACTGCCTCCGTGAACCCCTACACTGCTACTTTCCGGGCTGGAAGGCTCCTGCGAAGCAGGTGGTCTACCTCGGGCACGTTTGGCTCTCCACCTCCCAATGCTGCCACCCTGCTGACTCACTGCCACGCTGCCACCCTGATGGCTCCGCCGCTGCCTCACGCGCAAGCTGCCACCCTTTTCTCCTGATGATGATGATGAAGCCCCTTCTTCACCCGGCTCCCAAGTGTGATTGGCTACATCATCAACTGCTACTGTCTGCATGTCACTGATGTCCCCCTCAACGGTCTCAGGGCCAGGAGCCTGACCGCTCGCAACACCAGCTCCCACACGACTCTCATCATCACTACTTGCCCACCTACTGGAGGAAGCTGCGGATGTCTCCTTCAGATCTTGGCTGGGCAGTAGCTGCTGACTGTCCTCTAGTAGCTTGTCCTCGCTGAAAAGTGAAGCCGAACCGACAGCATATAATACTTCTTCTCATGGTGAGGGAACTGAAAATGAAAGAGAAAGATTCAGCTGGGGGCACGCTCTGCTCGCAGGCCATGCCAACTAAGCATCGTGTCAGAAGAACCCACCGACTCTTGGATGGGGGTGTCTGATGTCACTTGCGACAAAGTTGAAGACTGAGTCAACCATTTAAGCACTGCTGGGTTGCTGGTTAAGACTTGACCACTAGGTGACATCGGGAGCTCAGGCCTCTCGCTGCGACTCCTGCTGCCACCACCCCTTCTTCTGCTGTCTGCGAAACATTATGCCCACTGCCCGTTCCCTTTGAAGGGCCTGTCATCTGTCTGTCTGACATACTGTATAATAAAAGAATTAAATTAAAATAATACCCCCAATAAAGCTGCTGAATGGCAATTAAGATATATATATTTCTGATTAATAAACTACCCCCCGCCCCCCAGAAAAAAATGAAAAAATCAACGCAGAAGGTCAATTAAGACATATTATTTTTCCTATAACTACACCCCAAAAAAAGAAATATAACAATCACAATTCACCGCAAAACGGCTATTGGGACGTACGGATATTTCCTTTTTCTACACCACGTAAATGGCTGTAGTACAATGTAACTTCACCGTTGAATGCAAATTATGACTTATATTTTTTCCTTTATTTTCCTATTTCTACACCCCAAAAAAGAAATATAGCAATCACAATTCACTGCAGAACAGCTAATAGGACATACGTATATTTCCTTTTTCTACACCACGTAAATGGCTGTAGTACAATGTTACTACACCGCTGATTGGCAATTAAGACATATATATTTTTTTCTGATTAATAAACTCCCCCCACAAAAAAAAATTATCACAATTCACCGCAGAAGGTCAATTAAGACGTATACTTTTTCTTATAACTAAACCCCAAATAAGGAAATATAACAATCACAATTCACCAAAGAACGGCTAATGGGACGTACGTATATTTTCTTTTTCTACACCACGTAAATAGCTGTAGTACAATGTAACATCACCGCTGAATGAGAATTCTGAAATATATTTTTTCCTTTTTTTTTCCTATTTCTACACCCCAAAAAAAGAAATATAACAATCACAATTCACTGTAGAACGGCTAATGGGACGTACGTACAGTTCCTTTTTCTACAACCCGTAAATGGCTGTAGTACAATGTTACTTCACCGCTGAACGGCAATTAAGACATATATATATTTTTCTGATTAATAAACCCACCCCAATAAAAAAAATCACAATTCACCGCAGAACAGCAATTACAATTTTTTATTTTTCCTATTTCTACACCCCAAGTAAGAAATATAACAATCACAATTCACTGCAGAACGGCTAATGGGACGTACGTATATTTCCTTTTAATACACCACCTAAATGGCTGTAGTACAATGTAACTTCACCGCTGAACGGCACTTATGACATATATTATTCCCTTTTTTTCCTATTAATACAACCCCCCGACAAAAAAAACCTAAGAAACCAAAAAGTAAAACAATGTAAAATCAACGCAGAATGGCTAATAGAACGTACGTATCTATCCTATTAATACACCCTGTAAATGGCTGTAGTACAATGTAACTTCAACGCCGAACGGCACTTATGACATATATTTTTTCTTTCTTTTTTTCTATTAATACACCCCCAAAAAAAAGTTAAACAATGTGAAATCAACGCAGACCACCTAATAGGACGTACGTATCTTTCCTATTAATACAACCCGTAAATGGCTGTATCACACAGAACTTGCACTCCAATCACAAGCAAGGTTTGCTGGAATTAGTGATGTATCATATAGTGCAAACTTCCTAAAAGCAGCAGTATAACACCAATTTGGATCCCGAATTAGTACAGCAAGGTGTAATAGAATTTCTCCTATTACCCAGGCTCATAGTGCACCCTGTTCTCCTTTTATAGTGTAGATGATGCCTCCCTACCCTTTCCCTACAGCTTGAATAATCTTTCCCTGAACTTGTAAGTCTTTTTTTCAGCACAAGGAAATCTTTCCTAGCACTGTCCCTAGTGCCAGCTGACGTCTCTCCCTGCACTGGAAAATGGCTGAATCCAAGATGGCTGAATCTATTTATAGGGCTGTGACATCACAAGGGCTGGCTGCTGATTGGCTGCATGCATGGCATTGTGGGTGATCCCTCATTCCCAGAGTTCTTTGCCCCATGTCCTAACATGTGCAGCAGACATTTTAGGAAAAAATGTGATCCGTTACCACAAAGCGTGAGGAAATTCGGATTCGGTGCGAATTGAATTTTTCCTGAAATTGGGATCGAATTACACTTCGTCAACTTCGATTCGCTCATCTTTAGTTGCGGCAATGCTGCGCTGAAGGACCGCATGGCCAATTAGCTCGCAGTTGCCTTTCATTTAATAATGAAGACCGCACTGTATAGTTGTTCTTCATTGAGAATAGTGATGAGTGGCACAGACAATATTAGTTTTCACAATATTTTGCTAATTTTTCGCATAATATTCGCAATAAGTTTGTGAATTCTAGAATTCGTGATATCCAGTCATTATTTTTGCGATTGCGCAAATCGGCACTAATGATGCACATATTTTTTGCGCAATACATGTAACTTCACATTTTATCAGGTCTGTGTCACGAGTTGGAGGTCCCAGGAGAGACCTCCACGTCGTCAAGCAAAAACATACAGCAATACGGTACAGTCACAACAGAGTTTATTGCACAAACAGAATCCAAGGAGGGAAACACAGGGAAATTGAGAGCTCTATGTACTGTCCGCACAGTGGGAGGAAAACCCCCACTGCGCCACTGTCTAGTAATACTCCAGAGGGGCGTGACTAAGCAACTCCTGGTATTCACTAGGGCCCCAGATGGTAGAGTTAGGCTTTGCCGCAGGGAGTTGCCAGGGTCCACTCTGGAGCGTGAACTAGACAGTGACAACAGGAGCAAACGGACAACAGGTACCAGAAGGGACCCATGGTACATAGGCAAACATAACAAACAGGCAAATACAAGCAGGCAACTAAAAACACAAGCAGGAGTTCACGCAAGGAAACAGGAGTGGCAATGAGCAGAGAAGGACTAGCTCCACCAGTGGTATACTGCGTGGCCTTACCCATAGCACGCTGCAGCAAGGGCTTGCTGAACAGAGACATATGAATACACACAAGGTGACTCAAACATAACTGGCAGAACAGATAACAGAAACACAGGAAAGAGGACGGCAATGAACAAGTAGGAAACCCACAGAGCACAGACAGACACGGATCCCAAGGGTCAGCAGCATGGGAGAGTGAGTACAAACAAGGAGCAGGACAAGACAACACACACCAGGAGAGCTGACCCAGAACTAAGGAAACCTCAGCCTTAGGCCTCATGCACACGACAGTATTTTTTTGCGGTCCGCAAAAAGCTGTTCCGTGATCCGTTTCCGTTTTTGTTTCCGTGTGTCTTCCTTGATTTTTGGAGGATCACCAGACATGAAAAGTGAAAAAAAAATCTAAGTCAAGTTTGCTTTGCAAATGATAGGAAAAAAACGGACACGGACGCGAGGACGCGGATGACAATCTTGTGTGCCTCCGTGTTTTTTCACGGACCCATTGACTTAAATGGGTCCGCGAACCGTTGTCCGTGAAAAAAATAGGACAGGTCATATTTTTTTGACGGACTGGAAACACGGATCACGGACGCGGATGACAAACGGTGCATTATCCGAGTTTGTCAACGGACCCATTGAAAGTCAATGGGTCCGCAGAAAATCACGGAAAACGGAACAACGGACACGGAACACAACAACGGTCGTGTGCATGAGGCCTTATATACAGGTTCCATGGGTGCAGCATAGAGGCCACACCTATGGAGCAGTAGAAGAAAATTCTGATCAGGCGCAAAATCACTGGTTCCAATAAGTCTCTGTTGGTGAATCTTCTTTATTTACATAATAAGTAATTATGCATAGAACAACGCGTTTCGGGGCTCAAACTGTCCCCTTCATCAGGTTAGCATATGGTCACAATATCTAGTGGTAGTTATGGGTTTATATAAACAGAAAAAACCGCCAAAAAACGGGTTACCTGGGAGCTGCCCACAGCTGGGAGGGGCTAGCCCCAGGTGTACTATCAAATATTCCATCAACATGTCAAAAAATCAAATAAACAGTATATATATCCTTAGCTAATGCGAATAGCCGATTGGTGAAATAATACTAGTATTATGAGTGATTTTGAGAGACTAAATGCATAAATACATAAGATCTGGCCAGCAGACTGGAGTCACATGACCGCTACACTGCGATCATGTGATGTGGGCAGGCCGGCTGCTATGTGCGGTGAGCGTCCGGCGTGTGCGCTCAATACCTCTGTGTTACTGATGTGAGCCGCCCGGTCATGTGATCGCTGGACTTGCGGTCACATGGCTGGTTTCCATGGCAGCAAAGACGCTGGTGAGCGCTTCAACAGAGCGCAGTGCCTGGGAGACCATCGGACACAGCGCAATAGGGTCATGAGGGATCCATATATAAAAAGATTGATGGCTACATTATATCCAGAAGTATGCTATCACATGGATAAAAGTGCATATGGTGCGATCAGTCTGGCACTGCTCAAAACCGAATGGAACAGCGTGAACGCCTGATCATTCAATGTACAAGGAGTACCACAGAACATCATGGTAACCCAAATCAGGAACCGAATGCAAATATTGATGAAAAAACTTTACTAACTTTATTTCATGATTTGGAGAAACTTATGTCGGACGAAATACAACATCAATTAGATGCCATTTTTCTTGAGATTTATCTCAAGGAGAAAATTGTTCCCCGTGGTCTGAGACTACGGTTTGGGAATTCTTTTAAGGAGGACATTGAGTTTTGCAAAGAATGGGACAATTATCTGCTTGAATGTGCAAATGGACTTATCACTAGACTGATAGAAAAACGACGGTTATTATATCTGGAATTTGGTAGGAAAATATCTGATTGTCATAACAATATATCCAAACATAAATCACATCCAGCCTTTACCAAATTTGATCGTCTCATTACATCTAGGATCCTATCAGTAGAAAAAGATACATTATACAAGAAAAGCAATAAACTCAACAGAGACAGACAAGATTTTGCCACCAATAATATCAAATACTGGTTGAAACCTGACATGTCTAGGCATATAATAAATAACCATACCAAACCATATTCAGCAAATTCCATTCCAGAGGTAAACTCTATAGAGAACACCAACACACCCCTTTTGGCTACACATCCCCACAGTGCCAATGGGGCTGAGATCCGACCACCTCTCCTCCACAAACAAGACCATAAATACAAAAAATTTCACAAACCATGGGTGTCATATTCCAACCGAAATAGATTCAATAACCACCAAGTATCACACTCACAAAATAATAGATCCGATAAGTATCCTGGATCACAGATCCAGTATACACCTAAATACAATAAAACACCAGCTGATAAGACATCTACCTCCGCTTCTGATCTACATGCACCATCCAATGTTTGTTATACTCCCATTGGTAGATCTGCTCACATCAATGGATTACAAAAGGATACACCCAACCAGGAATCCCAAGTCTCCATTTTCCAGACTCCTTTACTCACTCCTGGTGGAGTACTGGCTCCTCCCACTACTATCACTACACTTACACTTACCTCTCCGTCTTCAATTTTTTCCACTGAAATACTCAATACATGTGGCCCACTCAATTTGCCGCCTACTGAATTTTCTATCCATCCTGAACCACATCCCTCAGTTTCATCTAGCTCCCCTACTCCTTCAGTCTGTTCTGACTTGGAGATTGACTCTCTCCTTACTATCCATGTGAGCACTTCCCCACCATCAACCCCTAAATTGGGCGTATTGCAAACTGACAGCAATTCACCTGTCAGTATACATTCTATCAGTCCCGGCAATATCGACTCTGATAATCCTAATGGTTTACCGGTTATAGAACCATTCACAGTTGGTCCTTTCACATCCATGGTATCTTTTTTAGACCTCCCTCCCCTTATCCACCCCCCAGCCGTTTATTCCATTCCAAAAAGTCCGAAAACCAGCAATATAGCCAATTTTTTTCACCCACTAGGCCACAAATCTGTAAAAAGAAAAAAACAAGGAGAGGCTGTAGAGCAGGTAAAAGCAAAAAGGAAAATTCCCACCCCTCGAAGTCAATACTAACCCCCAAATCAGACACATCTCCCCTCTCCCATGGTATTTTTAACCTGTCTAGTCATGTATTGACATCAAATGAGGTTGCAGTGTTATCCAAAGGACTCTCTTTTTGTCCCACCAGTAAGATCAAAGAATTTGATCTCTTCCTCGATCTGAACAAGTATATAAAGAAACTCACCCTAAAAAGACACTTTAAAATTAAAGAAAATTCTAATACTGGGCCAACACCAGAGCCAAACACCACATCACTCGACATGACTCAGGTTCTGACCATACCCTCTGGTCTAAAACCACCATCCACGTTCTATCCCATCCATCACAAAGGGAATTTCCTAGATACCTTTTATTCTGTGGTTTCTAATGATTTTAGGGACATCAACCGTAGATCAGAAATGAAGCAAAACATGAAACCATCAGAGAAAATAGCCCTTAAGAAGCTACAATCAGATACAAATCTAGTTATCAGAAACGCTGATAAAGGGGGGGGCATTGTCATCCAGAATCGTGAAGACTATGTGAGAGAAGCTCTGAATATCTTATCTAATGAAAAATACTATATACCCCTGAATTGTGATCCGTCTGAAAGAGACAAAGAAGAATTTGAGATATTAATCAAATCCGCAGATCTCTGCCTAAATAAGAAGGAAAGGGAGTATATTATGGTGAAAGAGTCTGCACCAGCAATATTCTACCACCTCCCTAAGATCCACAAGGATACCCAGAACCCGCCGGGTAGACCTATAATATCGGGAGTCTCCTCCCTCACTCGGAATTTGTCACACTATATCGACATTTACTTACAAAAACATGTTCTCAATCTGAAATCCCATCTGAAAGATTCTGCTTCCCTGATTACTCTGCTTAAAGAGATCAAGTGGTTGGATGGCTACCACTGGGTGACCCTGGACGTTTCGGCATTATACTCGAACATTTCTCACACTTTGGGCATGAAGTGCACATCAAGTTTTTTAGATAAAGATCTAGAAATGCCGACTACACAAAAAGCGTTTATCATGAGGGGTATTGAATTTATACTCACGCACAACGTATTCACATTCCAAAACGATATATACAAACAAATACGTGGGACCGCAATGGGGACACGGTTTGCGCCCAGTTTTGCGAATCTATTTATGGGGGAGTTCGAGGAGAGGTTCATATATCACTCAAGCTTCTGGGCCAACAACAACATCGTGTTTTTCCGTAGATATATTGACGACCTGATTTTCATTTGGAATGGGGACCCAGCATCTATCGACAGTTTTATTTCACATCTTAATACCAATAATTGGGGAATCTCCTTCACTGGCACATACGATAATAAAAAGATTGAGTTTCTGGATCTAGAAATTTTCATCCAGGACAGCAGAATAAATACGCGGACCTTTTTTAAAAAAGTTGATAGTAACAGCTATCTAGACTTCAAGAGCACACACTATAGAAAATGGAAGATGAACATCCCCTTCAGTCAATTTAAACGACTAAGACGAAATTGTACTCGCGGAGATGATTTCAACAAACAATGTGATGCCCTGGCCTCCAAGTTTAGCCAAAAAGGCTATCCAACCAATATCATTGCTGGAGCAAGAGCTAAGGCCGCGGGATTGACTCAAGACGAATGTCTGATTCCAGCCCCCAAACAGAAGAAAGATAATAGTATTGAGAGATATAGTTGTAATTTCATTACCACTTACAACCAAAACCATCTGTCAATAAAAGCCGTTCTGGAAAAACACTGGCATATTTTGAAAAGGGATCCCGTTTTAAATCAAATTATTCCTGAGCTTCCGAAACTCACGTATAAGAGAGCCCGCACCCTCAAAAATATTCTTGCCCCCAGTAAACTCAATCCAGTTATTTATCACACTGAAAATTATGACACCACTGTCCCGAAAGGCAGTTCTAGATGTGGACATAAAAGATGTCTATGCTGTTCCAGCATATGCCAAAAATCCACTTTTTATAGCCGAGCTAGTGGGGAGTCATTCCCCATCATGAGTAATCTGAACTGTGAATCTAACCACGTAATATATCTTTTGGAATGCCCATGCCGCCTGCAGTATGTGGGGCGCACGATTCAAACACTGCGTAACAGATTAAATAAACACAGATCTAATATCAAGAAAAAATACTGGAAACACAGTGTATCAAGACACGCGGCAGAACACCATGAGGGTAGTTCAACCGGTTTTGAGGTAACCCCTATCGAACAAATTCCAAGTCACCTATATAAAGACACTCAGTACATTAGACGCAGGGAAATGTACTGGATTTTTAAATTGAATAGTTTGAGTCCCTATGGCCTTAACGAAGCATTTGAGATCAATTTATAAAAACTTAGGTGTAATAGCAATTAATATTTATGTATACCTTCCCCCCCCCCCCCCCCCCATGTTTTACGCAATTATTTTTACCTATCGCTGATATTTTAACCCCATATCTATTGCAATATCACCACTTTTTATGGACACATATATGGATATAGGTCTTTTTTAAATATATATTTTTAAATATATATTTTTAAATATATATTTTTATATATAGATATTGTTTTACATGTATACTCTGTATGTATTTTTATGTGATCATATATACACAAGATGTTTTATTCATCAGACGCAGGAAGGGGTGTGTACTATGTGTATGACATGGTACATATATTTCCAGAAGCAATCTAGCTGCATATGTTTATTTATTTATTTATTTATATTTCATATCTTTATATATATTTTCTATTAGTTTATTTATTTATTGAATTAACTGTCTTAATCAGTGCCAGACTGATCGCACCATATGCACTTTTATCCATGTGATAGCATACTTCTGGATATAATGTAGCCATCAATCTTTTTATATATGGATCCCTCATGACCCTATTGCGCTGTGTCCGATGGTCTCCCAGGCACTGCGCTCTGTTGAAGCGCTCACCAGCGTCTTTGCTGCCATGGAAACCAGCCATGTGACCGCAAGTCCAGCGATCACATGACCGGGCGGCTCACATCAGTAACACAGAGGTATTGAGCGCACACGCCGGACGCTCACCGCACATAGCAGCCGGCCTGCCCACATCACATGATCGCAGTGTAGCGGTCATGTGACTCCAGTCTGCTGGCCAGATCTTATGTATTTATGCATTTAGTCTCTCAAAATCACTCATAATACTAGTATTATTTCACCAATCGGCTATTCGCATTAGCTAAGGATATATATACTGTTTATTTGATTTTTTGACATGTTGATGGAATATTTGATAGTACACCTGGGGCTAGCCCCTCCCAGCTGTGGGCAGCTCCCAGGTAACCCGTTTTTTGGCGGTTTTTTCTGTTTATATAAACCCATAACTACCACTAGATATTGTGACCATATGCTAACCTGATGAAGGGGACAGTTTGAGCCCCGAAACGCGTTGTTCTATGCATAATTACTTATTATGTAAATAAAGAAGATTCACCAACAGAGACTTATTGGAACCAGTGATTTTGCGCCTGATCAGAATTTTCTTCTACTGCAAGCATCCTTTGGCGGATTGGGCATCCGATCCCAAAGACATTCCTTCTGCGGCTGCACTCACGGATCCTAAAGGTCTATAAACTACCTACATATCTACAATAGAGTTGTGTCTATACTTGCACAACCCCTAAAGGTGAGCACCTCTATTTGTCAAACAATTTAGTTTGTGTTGAACGTACTACCCTATTGTGCGCCCCCCACCCCTTTCTCTTTTTGTCTCTATATTCCCCTCGTGACCGAGGGGGACTTAGATTCGCCCGTGGTACCAAGACACCTATGGAGCAGACAGAGAGGATTAACTCCAGATAGGAACACAGTGGAGTTAACCCATAAAGAATCACAAAGAACACACAGAAACGAAACTGCAGCGAGGAGCGCCGAACGAGCAAGGACGGAAGGTCACAGCCAGAGATAGTCGCTGTGATAGTCTGAGTATATATTACTGATTGATGCACTAAGTATTCACAGCACTATGTCTGTAGCATGTATGTATGGACAGCAGAGAAACAGTAATTCCTATCACACTACCTAACACCTTGCACTGGAACCTATCAGCTACACTATATCACTATCTAACCTACACTGACTATCTCCCACTAACTATATGTATTATATATATGAGCTAATTATCTAATGTAATTGGATAAGGAATAGGATCCAGATGAAAGCACAGAGCACAGCAATGTCACTGCTGTCTCTCAGAACTGCAAAAAACTGCAGAAAATGGCTGCTGGGGAGGTTCTTATGTAGTAAGGGGTAGGCAACTTTCCTATTGATTGCTAGGGATGTTGCTAAGCTCTGACAAAGATATTGCAGCCTTCTCATTGGCCCACAAGCAAGAAGGGAGGTTACTGATGAAAAAAAAATCTTGAATATTCGCGAATACGAATATATAGCACAATATTCTACGTCTTCGAGAATTCTCAAAGTGCCGTTATTCGTGAAGTGCCGTTATTCGTGATAAAAATGAGCTATTAGAATATTCGTGATCAACACTAATTGAGAATGGCTGCGCGGCACCTTTAGTGTGCCTTTAAACAGGGGCTGTTGCTGGTATGGCGTTTGGCTGGTTAGGTGGGGGCACAATATGCACATTATTGCTATTCTTGCCTGAAATCTCCTGCAGTTTATTTGACAGTAAACACAGAATATTAATCAGCTCTGGCATACCCACTTCTCCAACACCAGCGCTCTCCTACCCTACAGGTGGGAGCCCTTCTTCTGCCATCTGCTTTTCCTCCTTTTGCACATCACCTAATAGTGATGAGAATATGTCACCAGGAACATCCAGCTCTTTGCATCTTACTGACTTTTCTAGGACATAGAGACTTTGAAGGATGATTTGGAAGAATTAAAGCCAGCAAAAGATGATAATGGTCATTATTAAGACCTGGCCCCCCTAAGGGGTGCAGACTGGATGGTATTGGTTGGCATGCTGGCACAGGAATAATAAAGGCTTCCATCTTATTGGTATTGAATTACATATCTTAGTTTACGGCTGATGTAGGAATAAGTAAATGTAGGAATAAATAAAACTGCTGCAGAATAACTCTCCTTGCACTCTCCTTCTTCAATATTCTTCTATTAATCATTTTTAGCAACTTACCCCTAGCGTATGAGGACTTGCCACATCTATTCCTATGCTCAGCTCACAGGACAATGGCGGAGACACTGCTATTAAAAAATATATATTTTTGTTTTTATTTTATTTTTTATTTTACACTTTGTGCCTCTCATAATGACATATAAGACCTTAGGGCACTATGGGGCATCATTTTTACTGGTGGTACTTTTGTGGTCATTATTATTATTGGGCACTATATGGAGGGCATCACTAATAATGGGCAAACAGAGAGCATTTATCACCATAGGAGACTTTCCGAGTAATGAGCACTCTAGGTACGAATTATAATTGGAGGGACTTTGAGAGCACCATTAGTATGGGGGGACTCTCAGTATAGCACTATTATTTCTTCTGTATAGTATTTGAGGACTTTGGGGAGCACAGCAGGCACAGTATTGCGGGTAGCAGCAGGATAACACTGTTGGGACGCCAGGAGGATGATGATTTTTTTATACGTTTTTCTCAAAACTTCCTCCAAGAAACTCTGTGTGGACCTATCCTAAGATGTCTGTGTGACAAACTCTGAGACGAAACATGGCTGAAAGAAGTCATCATAGCAGTCTGCCCCAATGGAGAAGATGAGGAAAGAGAACATCTACATCAGAGGAGACGTCACTGGATGTAGGTTGTATGTGGTGCTGTATTCTCCTGTATGTTTGATAGTGCTGAATGTAATGTCCATCCAAATAAGCATTGAATTGGGGGGATGAACAAAGATATTTCACCACACAGCATATGGGCCTGTCTGTTTCAAAATGCCGGGGCTGAATTTCAGTCACAGTCTGGCCCTGTTTGGTTGCCATGGGGCCCACAAGGTTGAGTCTGCCAGCTGGGACACTGTCTCTGCTCTTCTCTATGGACAGGAGGGAGAGTGCAATATGGAAGCTTTATTGATGCTGTGATCTGGATGTTTGTAAACATTTGGTTGTGGCATAAAAAATGCCTAATTAGGTGCAGAAGGGTGATTAGATGGGCAAATTATCAAGTTCTCACTCCTTTTCTGAAAAAATAAAATAAAAAGACCACCATATGTGACAATCAGAGCAAGTGTGCTCCCTGATTAATGGGAATTGATTAATATCTGCATTGACATTTCTGTTGTTCTGTTCCATCAGAGAAACAAAAAAAAAAAAAGCTAAATCCTTGGTCTGTTAGGCCTCATGCACACGACCGTTTTTCGGGTCCGTATCCGAGCCACAGTTTTTGCGGCTCGGGTGCGGACCCATTCACTTCAATGGTGCCGCAAAAGATGCGGACAGCACTCCTTTGCGCCGTTCCGTGGCCCCGCATAACAAAATAGCATGTCCTATTCTTGTCTGTTTTGCGGCCAAGAATAGGCATTTTTACAATAGGCCGTCCGTTCCGTTACGCAAATTGCGGAAGGCACACGGGCGGCTTCCGTTTTTTTGAGGATCCGCGGTTTGCGGACCGCAATAAATGGAACGGTCGTGTGCATGAGGCCTTAAACAGATTAAATAGCAAATGCAAATGGAACATGTTTCTATCATACACTGAAATGAATGTTGCAAATAAAAGGGGAAGCTGCTTTCCATCATGTTTCTGTTATTTTGAATGGGAAAAAAAATGTTCTAAAAAGTTGGATTTTGACTCATAGGAAGCTAGTTCCACAAGGTGGCACTAGTGAAATGGTTCCCTTTCCTTGGGAGAAACCTCTTTGCATATTATTATTTTTGACAGGATTTGCGATAGAGGCTCCTGCCATATGCAAATGTGAATTACTCTCCCCTTTGGGGTCATGTATAAATCTGGGACAGAAAGATCTATACTACCTCTCCTCTTGTTCCGGCAGCTTGCAACCTGTCAGCATGTCCCTTACTAGTCCCCTCTCCTTCTCTACGATGGCTTGGGGGAGGCTGCTTCAACATAGAATATCTCACGCTGTATAGTAGCCAATTTTTAGCTAATATTATTCATGATAAAAATCTAATCTTTAAAAGAATACCAGGATCGCAGTGCTAGCTACCACACAGCTTGAGATATAGCTCTTACCAATTGGGTCAGGAGTGAGAGTTATTACTTGCATATCTCACTTTTCACCCTATTTCTAATAATTATTGCTCTGACTGTATGGCAGCTAGTGGTTATTCTGGTCTTGTTTTAAAGCTTAGATTGTCCGCTAGAGACGTTAGTAGCAAAGAGGTATCACACACCTCCTTGGATACTGAAAAAGATCAAACTTTTATGTGGTGGTAAAAATACATTATCAGCACTGGCCAATGATGTCCAGATTGCAACCCTAGGTACACCCCTTCATGGCAGCTGTATTGTTTGAAAGATTTATCTAAGTTATTAAAAATAATATATAAATGGCTGCAAATGTTATAAATCAAAAAAGAAACGGTGTTCATCCCTTCTTTCCCCTGGAGTTCCAGCGCTGGTGCTCCAGCCAGCTTCACGTTCTTTGTTTACAAGTCAGGCAATCAGTGGCCATAAGTTACTCGTCATAGTTCTGGTATCATAGCGTAGCTCTTAGCAGTGATGTCAGTAAAGCACAGCAACTAGTATCCCCTGCTTACTTAATACAGGTTCCAAGTAAGTTTCGTGGCTTCTCTTAGCTTAGATTCATATGAAAATAATAATTTTCCCCTAAAAAAATACTCCCTGCAGTATAAGCAGCAGATGGATTCACTCTAACAGGTTATTGAATTGGCATGGGATGAGTACATGTTGGATAGTATTGTACCAATGTAGAGATTTAAAAAAAACAACTAGCAACTCTGATATTTCAGTCATTTCATAATTCGCTGAGTCTTACAATAAACAGAGGTCATACCTCAGAGGACTTGCATGTTCCAGACAGTTTGGGCCATTGTTCTATCATAAACTTGTAATAATTGCACTTTGAGACTTATTACAAAACAATCATATATTACTATTTCTTTATTCTCAGGGGGTCTCGCGTGCTCGTACATTGCATTGTACTTTAATTGAGAAGATAAGGCTGCCATTCATTAAGAGAGCGAGCGATGCTTGGACTCTGATCCAGACTTAATATTGAGAAAGTTCTTGAGGTAAAAAGCTAACACGTTGCTGAATTAGGATTATGTTTCTACAGTAACATGTGGGATAGTAGGCTGACCATTTAGTCATTTAGGCAGATCAGGGCTGGATTACAGAGAGAGCAAATGGTGCAATTAGCCTGGGACTCACCATTAATTGATCCTTAGGACAGGCAATCAATGTTTAACTTGTAGGGCACCAACCCCTGTTACACCTATTGTAGCCAGGCCACATTGACGTGAGCATTGTCAGCAACATTCTAATCAGCTGGAAGGTCCAGGAGTTTCTGGAAATCACCCTTTTAAGGCGTTGTCCAGCTTTTTGGAAATTTTTTATTTTTAATAGCAGATTGCTCTACCTGTTGAAAAAAATCATACTGACCTGCTCGCTGCTACTTTCTTATAGCTACCTTCTGGGGTCTTCTGCTTTCCATCATGTAGGACACATTGTGGGCATTCTGGACGAACTGAGTCACGTGAACTGTTGCAGCAGACTGGCCTCGGTTGCGATGTATCCACAGGTGACCTGTGAACCAGCAGTTAGGTGTCACTTGGGGACACTCCACCGCTATGGCCAGTCATTGGCTGCAACAGAGCACGTAACTCCTGAAGTTTACAGACGTAAACCAGAAGACGGTTGAAGGGACCAGGGACCCGGGGAGTGGTGGGGTAGCAGGTCAGTATGATTTTTTTAACCAGTAAAGCACATTACTAAAAATGTCCAAAAAGATGGACAACTCCTTTAAATTAAAACATAGTGATGTTGACATATTATGCATTTACTTTGTTATATACCAAATACTATCCATGGACTTCAGCCTCAATTAAAAGTAAAAAATGGACAAGGACGACCTGTCGATTCATACAGCGCTTTATTCATCATTTTGCACTTTACACATCAAGTAGAACTAGACCAATATATACTTATAATTCACTTTAAGACTGGAGCTACACGGCAACATGAAGATCACAACGTTGCACTGTGACATTGCACCTATTGGGGTTGAGGCACGACACACGACATGAAGCGACTGGAACATTACAGTCGCAAAAAATCCAACATTGTGGATTTTTGGTTGTAGGTCACATGTCACATGGGCCTTTGCCATCATAGACCGCAATGCAAGTAGTACGCGACTGCAATTTGCCTGCAACATTTCTATGGTTTGATTTTTAGAGCCAAATTGCAGCTCAATAATAGTTGTGCACCAGCAAGTGGTGGACAAGTCGCAAAAGTGTTTTTGGTCAAGCAACTTTCCTGAGACTGGCTTTCCCACGACACTCCATATAGTCCCAGCATCACTGCGCCCAGCACCTTACGATATTACCTTAGGTGGTTAACAGCGTCCTATCAGTTGCATACAGCTCAGATGCCTATTGCCTGCCTCCTGCGAAAAAGCAACCTTTTCTTTGTGTTGCAGATGCAAATAGCCACAAGGAGGCAGCATAATGAAAAGAAAATCCCATTACATATCATGCATGTCCTACTATGCCTCATCTTATTTTTATTGCTCCCTTGCTTGTGATAAGGGTTTTATAATGTCAATGCACTGCATGCTGTCAATGAATTACTCAAAGGAGCTGTCGAGCTGTTCTGATGAGCAGGTGCTGTCAGCAGTCCAGTTCAGACTGGGCAACAAGCCGAGCCGATGGCGCCTGCAGGGCAGCATTAGAAAGTTTCAAATTCTGCGTAGTAATGTTTCACAACCACGAAAAGTGTGTGACATGAACAATACATGAAAGAATCAAAAGTCAGAATGGATCACAGCATACTGTACCTCCCAAGCAAACATGAGCGAGCGTACCAATCAAATGAGTTCATAAATCAGCCTGATTGAGCAGCGAGGGGCAGGTCCCGCTGCTCTATAGATTCCCCCCTCCCCCTTCATTAACAGAGTCAGAAAGCCTCTGCGCTTGCGCTGCTACTCAGAACAACAAGATGTCTGGCCCTGTCATTCAAGGAGAAGCGGGAGCCTCTTGAACGTGGACAAGCCCCTCGCTGCTCAAGCAGGCTGATTTATGAAAGCATTTGAGTCATATGAATGAATTTACTCATCTCTCGTCGCAATGATCCTTCTTTAGGTGCCCCTAAGACCCTCTGTCTCTCTTTGCTTCTTAAGTGATATGTCAGAAGTTTTGATAGGCAGGGATCTGGATGCTGAGACCCTACTGATCTCTAATACAAAGGGGCAGAAGCACTCACCCAAATGATGGGCTCCTTTGGCTGTGACTGCCTCTAGGGTCACAGCCAAAGGAGTCATGGGGTCACAGACTTTGTTGCAGCCATAATGTAGGTGTTAAAATACATCTATTATGGACTGTGAAACTTTACACACGCACCTTACACGTGCAACTTTTTTTAAATAGCATTTTCCTAAAATACAAAAAATAAAAACACAGTGGTAAATGAAATAAATGGGAGGTATGTCTTAGGTCTAGGGTGAGATAGGGCAACATGGTGTCTCGATAGTTAGCCCTCCCGACGCTGTGGTCCCAAGTTCGAGTCTATGGGGGTCATTTATTAAGACCGGCATTTTAGACGCCAGTCTTAATAACCCCTATAGCTGGCGGTGGATCTGCCGAAGTAATGAAGAGGCGCCAGCAGGCTTAGTAAATGATGAATGAGACAGGCCTGCCGGCCTGTTCCTTCCCCATCCACACACACTTTTTTAGACCTGGAGTGAGTGGGGAAAGGTCACAGATTGTGTTGCGAATAACCTTTGCGCTGCAATCTGTGCCAGAAATACGTCTAATATAGGGGCATTTCTGGAAAGTAAATGACCCCCTATATTTTCTTTCAATGATTGCCTCCCAACGTCCTAATAGGATAAAATGGCTTCTTATAAAATTAGCTGTTGCACATACAGATGTAGCTAAGCTAAAACTGACTCTGATAACACATGGCACAGTGTTAGGGCTCATGTACACGGCCTTTCCTGGCTGTGCCCGTATTGTGGCCCGCAAACAGCGGATCCACAATATGTGGGCACCGGCCGTGTGCACTCCGCATCACAGATGCAGACCCATTCACTGGAATGGGTCCGCAATCCGGAAGGTCGGTGCGGAACGGAGGCACGGAACCCCACGGAAGCACTACAAAGTGCATCCGTGGGGTTTGTCTCAGTGGCTCCGCACAGCAAAAAAATAGAACATGTTCACGGATCACGGGCCCATTCAAGTAGCAAATTTGCGATCTCTAATGAATGGAACAGCCGACATCTCGGTTATCTCGTGACAAAAGCCCTTAAAATCCATTGAAAAGTCAGTTAACATTTTCTTGCCATTCTTTACTTAACGCATTAACCATCAAGTTTAACTCGGCTGCATCTGTACATAAGGCATAGATAAGGCAAGCGAAATAAGGCAAGCGAAGAATAAGTCACGTTTGTTTTTGCCTAGGTCATAAGCTAATTTTACTATTGCTGACAAGGACAAGCATACCTACTGTAAATTATAGCTGAAAAAAGCATTGCTCAGAAATAATGTGGAGGCTGTCTGGGATTAAATGTGAAGAGAAGGGGGCTATCTGTCTATAGGGACTGGTGACACAGACCCCCTGCTCTCTGCGGTGACTACAAATTCCCACAAACATTGGAATGACAGATCTTTTCAGTGGTTCACCACTGATGTCTCCCGTTTGCCAAATTCAACAATGGAATCTCAAAAATATGTCTCTTCTAGGCTAATTGCATTCATTTTTGCGACTTTACTGGCTGAATTCTTCTTGTGTACCCAATGTTTTAATGTTTCGTTTCAGTTCACAACAACTTTCCTTATTGTGAAACCTCCCAGTGGAATTTTGGTTTGAAAAGAATAATGATCCAGAATATTTCTCTGTTCCCCTAAATTATAAAGCAAACACTGAAATAAGGGGCATTTTGTGGTTTGCCCCGGTCAACTTAAAAATAGCAAACAAGTCAAATAAGGTAGCAATGTATCGAGCGATGTAATCTTCTGTCGGAGAAGACTTTAAAATACAATGTACTTTTTACTTGAAACTACTATTTTTATGTTTCAAAATAGCGTTAAAGGGCTTTTATGGCCTAGGAGCTGACAACCCCAGTGATTGGAAGGTTTGACCCATTAAAAAAAAAAACACTCACCTGTCTGCAGTCCCGCCATTCCAGCACTGCTGCCCAATTCCTGGCAGCTTCTGGTCCTGGCCGAAAATGGCTTGGTAACTGCTGAGGCGAATTCTTGGCCTCAGTATTCACATGTGCTTGAACAGCATTTTACCATCATATCACTAGCCAGTGATTGGGCACAGTGATCACAGGACCAAGCCCCTTCCAGTGCTGGTGGGACCGGAAGCAGCCGGGAACAAAACAGTAAAGTTGGAATGGCGGGACTGTGTACGGGTGAGTGGGTTTTATTTTTTAATGGAGCGCACCCTTCTACCACTGGGGCTGTCGGCTCCTAGGCTGGACAACCCCTTTAAGGTTATTTTGGAGTGCACACCGAGCAGGGAGAGCCCTAGAGAGACAAGGTAAAATGGCATTACTTCATGCCTTAATCGTTCTCTGAAAGCATCAGAGTCTAGAACCTAAAAAATTAAAAGGAAACAAAAGAAACGTGGAAAAAAGGCATCACTAACAACTGGATAACATTAAATTATCAAGTGATCCACAAATGTCAATGAGGAGAATTTTCCAAGTCCTGCACTCTAGAATTCTGGCTTCAAAAAGTCAGAAAATATAGCTGTTGCAACTTTTTTGTCTTATTTGTGAAAAACCACTCGCTCCACTCTTAAAACCAGTGACTCTTTGAAAAGTACAGTAACCCGCTTGTTCGCTGCTAATGGGTCAATGCTATGGTTCACTGCTAAGCTGTCAAAATGTTTACTGAGATGTTAACTATGCACTTTCAGTGGTACAAATGGTTAATATGACTTTACCATGCACTATGTATTCCAAAAGACTTGTATGGGTAGAAAAGAGTTAACTGGTAGTCCTTAGTAATAGTTGCTGGATGGTGGGCTGGCCCCACTTCCCCTGGCTGCTAGGGAATTCCTGGCAGGAAGTTTAATAATCAAGATGTACATGCTGCCACTGGAGTGTAAGCCAGATGAGCTGGAGCAGGAGAAAAGAATACTTCTCCAAGGAGACACCATTCCTGTGAGTGAGCTGCCAAAAAATACACTTTGCTAAGAACCATGCTCTGAGGGAAATAAGCACTGAATTATTTTAGAAGGTTAAGGACCATTTAAAGGACAGTGCTAAAATAAAGATGGTAAAGGTATGGCATACAGCTATAGACTTTACTGCACGTGGTTTAGATTATATTGCTTCTGGCATCCACCACACTATTGAGGTGGACTTGCTATCTCACCTAGAACTGCACCAAGCAGTTGAGCATTGCAGAGGAATATTAAGAGATTGTACACCTTTGATCAATTGGGAAGATTGCTAGTATCTATAGAAAGAGACTCAGGGAGGACTGTCATAATAGTCATCTCCTGTCTCCAGCCTTTGAAAAATGTCTACTCTGTGAAAAACTTGAAAACTGTGCCTACTGTTTGTATCTCCACTGTCACATTCATCGTCTATTCAGTAGAGGACAAACTGTATTTTTAATATAACTAAGCTGGCCTGTTTATTGGTCTCCAACTCCGATCTGGGGCCTTGTTCTCCTGGCTTGCACCCCACTGCTCATTCCAACATCAAGAGAACCCTACCCACCACCAGGCAGGAGACCCCAAAGTTCAGGGTGAAGGGTTGTGCCCCTCTCGATTTATTTGCATGCATGGCCTGGGGGAGAGCTGAAGTAGGGATTAGTCACAGTGAGGACTAAACCATCCTCATTGCCGCCACCACTACTCCCATCCTGCTCTTCAGCCCAGTATCTACACCACTCCCCCACCTCTGCCGTGGGCTGGTGTGCTTTAAAAGCACCAAAAATTGTCTCAATCTTACTCCAGTAAAGGGATGACATGGAAAGTGGAGTATCATCTCAAAACAAGTGTAAGAATTAAAGGGGTTGGCCTCTAATTATTGCATGTGCTGGAAATGGCATGTGCATGCAGCTAGTAATAGGCAATATTAAACCATAGGAGCCAATGACAGATGGTTTAATATGATTAATTTATGTTTACTTGCAGGTCTGCACACCTACTTCCCTTCCCCGTGCTCCCATAATGGCTGCTGATGGAGGGTCTCAACCATTAGCAGCCTCCATTCACTTACATTGGTGATGGATTGTAAATTAATGAAGGCTACTGACCAAACTAGATCAGGTCAGATACTTATCTACCAAGGAATGTCTCCTATCTTGTTCGACAATGCTTCTATTAAGTAAGGGAACTCAGACAATGACAAGGGTCTAAAAGCTATTGCTACTGCTATTGCGTTTGGGAAAGGTGGAACATAGAAACATAGCATTAACTACTTGTAGGAGGGTCTTTTGCTGGATTGAAGCTGAATTTAAAGGGGTGAACCCATCCAAATGATTTTCCGATATCCATACCTGTGAGAAAAAAAACCTAGCTCGATTTTGGATCCTAAATGCACTCCAGGCTGAAAGTCTTCTGCTTTGGCCATGCTCATAGATTTTTGTTTCTGAACATCTTACACAGAGTTCTGACCAAAGTGCCATTGGAATCAACATCCATGTGCACACAATTCGTTTTTTTCCTTTCCAGTATTGAGATCTGTCATACAATCAGTTTTGTCCCCATTCATTGTCAATGGGGAGAAAACTGAACGGAATGGAGTGCAGTTCCGTTTCATTGCATTCCCATGCCCATGCAAGCAGCGTTTTTGAGTGTGTCCTGGGATGCGGAGCAAGACGGATCCGTCATGAAACACAATGTAAGGTAATGGTGCTGGATCTGTTTTCTTGGACACAAAAGAAAACGGATCTGTCGCCTATTGACTTACAATGGTTTTAGTGCTGGACCCGTCATGGCTATTTTAGCCATAGTACAACCGGATCCGTTCATAACAGATGCAGCCGGTTGTATTATCCTACTGGAAGCGTTTTTGCTGATCCATGACAGATCCAGCAAAAACCCAGATGGGAAAGTAGCCCAAGAAGTAAGTCATAAATTCAGTTTCATGGCATGAGAAAAAATGTGGGATAATTAAAAAGGCTTGCACAGTGCAGACCTGCAGTTATCATCATCAGACCATCAGAACTGCCATATTTATTTTACTTCACAAAAAGTATTTAGAGTCAAAATCACTTGCCTCTCCAGGGGAATGGTACTTCATCACACAAAAATAAAAAAATAAAAAAATAAGAAAATTTCTGCACCGTGTGCTTATCTTGAAAAATCTCATCTACTTAGCAGGTACTGTATCACTGCTGCACATGTTCTGCATAAACATCCACAAGAAAAATCTGCACGTAATATGCACCGTATTTATATACTCTAAACAGTTCAGGAGATGGCAGGCCCAGATTGTCAGGTGCCTCTGACCATAAAGTAGACCACACCTTAAAGAGAACGTGTCACTATAATATGCAGTGCAATCTGCAGGCAGCATGTTATAAGAGCAGGAGGAGCTGAGCAGATTGATGTATAGTTTTGTGGGAAAAGATTCAGTAAAATTTGTGATTTATACATTTATATCTCTGCTCTTTCTGAGTTCAGTTGTACATGGGGGAGGTGTTATCAGTGATTGATAGAATTCTTTGTGTAAGTGTGTATATAGAGATAGCAGTCAGTCACTGATAAGATAGTCCACCTGTACAAATGAATTTATATATAAACACATGTCAATTACAGAAATAAAAAAAAAGAACTGATTTGTTACGTTGAGCGATATGAATGGTATACTAAGAGGCAGCCTCTGAGAATGAGACTGTGCGCAGGCGCGATGCGATCCCGGCCAGTGAGGGTGCCGGGCGCATGCGCTGAAGATGGCCGGGGACACTAGTAGCCGCCTAGCAAAGTGAATATTGATGAGCTGGGCGGCGCTTCAAACGGCAGTTGTGGCGAGGCTGGCTGGGCGCAAGCTGAGGTGAAACACCGCCCCTTGGGCAGATTGAACCCGATTCCAGCAGGTTATAAAACTTCACATTACTGTATTTATAAGGTGGACAGGGGGGATACTTAGATGATTCTTATACACTTTATAAGACCTGTACGGTCATATATATACCTTAATATGCTTTTTGGCACTGTCCGTGTCCCTTTAATTTCCAAATGAAATGCAAAATGTATTTTCATCTGAAAACAAGACTTTGGACCACTGAGCAACAGTCCAGTCCTTTTTCTCCTTAGCTCAGGTAAGATGCTTCTGATGTTGTCTCTTGTTCATGAGTGGCTTGACACAAGAAATGTGACAGTTGTAGCTCTTGTCCTGTATACGTCTGTGTGTGAAGCACTGACTCCATCTGAAGTCCACACCATGTAAATCTCCCTCAAATTCTTGAATGGCCTTTTCTTGACAATCCTGTCAAGGCTGCAGTTATCCCTGTTGCTTGTGCACCTTTTTCTACTACATTGTTTCCTTCCACTCAACTCTCCATTAATATGTTTGGATACAGCACTTTATGAACAGTCAACTTCTTTAGCAATTACCTTTTGTCGCTTACCCTCCTTGTGGATTGTGTAAAAGACTGTCTTCTGGACAACTGTCAAGTCAGCAGTCTTCCACATGATTGTGTAGCCTACTGAACCAGACTGAGGGACCATTTAAAGGCTTAAGAAACCTTTGCAGGTGTTGTGTTGATTATCTGATTAGGGTGTGACACCATGAGTCTACAATATTGAACTTTTGCACAATATTCTAATTGTCTTAGAAACTGACTATTGGGTTTTCATAGCTGTAAGCCATAATCATCAACATTAAAAGAACTAAACACTTGAAAATTGATTACTCTGTGTGTAATGAATCTACAGAATATGAATTTCACTTTTCGAATTAAATCACTGAAATAAATTAACTTTTCGATGATATCCTAATTTATTGATATGCACCTGTATGTCATACTTACCAACATTTTGCTGGGACAGTCCCATGAATTAGGTCATAAGAGAAGTGAGGCTTATGCAGACCTTTCCCAAAAGTGGTTCTTTTAGGGGCATCCCAATTCATTTAGGACCATTCTTTAGGGGTGGGGGCTTAAATGTTTTCATTTTTATTTTTAAAATATTGGTAAGTATTATATATAACTATAAACTAAATGTTGCAAGCACAGCATGAACCAGTTATTGGACTGGGCATTATTCCATTTCTATGTACTTTTCTCCAAACTTTTAAAACTTTTTTTTGCAGATGAGAAACTTTCGGTTTAGAACATTTCGAAGTTTTTTTTTTTCAAAGTCAATCGTTCAAGTCAAGGGCAAGAATGAATTGAGATGACATTTTAGTGGTTTGCTGTACACACATACAGTAGTAAAAATCAGTAGCAGCCATAACCACAATGTGGAATTAGTATTTCAGGATAGAGAGCCACAATAATTCTGCTGTGAAAACAGTTTTCTCATAAAAATGTAGATGGTCAAAACATTTTATATGTGAGATGACTAAGGTGAGTATACAGAATTTCAGATTACAGGTGGATTTTACTAACCAGACACCACTATGCCTGAAACATGAGAACAAAAATGGTAGTTTCGGTAAACCAGTTACTGAATTATAAAATATTCAGAAAATATGCAGACACATATACATCACATGGACAAAAGTATGGAGATGCCTACACATTTGGACCTACAGGAGCTTTTATGACAACCCATGCTAAATACATAAGCATTAATATGGAGTTCTCACCTTTGCAGCTAAAACAGCTTTCATTGTTTTGGGAAAACTATAAGATTTTGGAGTTTGTCTGAGGGACTTTGTGTGAGCATTTGTGAGGTCAGACATTAATGCTGGATGAGATGGACATGCTCACAATCTCCATTCTAGTTCATCTCAAAGGTGTTGGATGAGCTTGAAGTCAGTGCTCTGTGAGGGCCAGTGAAGTTCCTGCACACTAAACTCACAGTCACAGTCGCTGTAACCCCCACCCACTCTTTTGAATGTCTGGCAGCCCAACTTTCAGCTGAGAAAAACATACTGCTTGTCTACCGCCCCCCTGGTGATGGCTCAGCCTTTCTTAAAGAATTAGCAGAACTTGTATCTTGCATAACACTGAAACACCCTAGGTGGATAATTCTGGGCGACATTAATGCATGGGTGGATACACATTCCTCTCAGTTAGGAAGAGAGCTATTTCTTTCTATGAATGAACTGGGCTTCTCTTAAGCTATCAACCTCCCCACCCACAAAAAAGGCCACACTTTGGACCTCATATTCCATTCAGAACCTTTAATATCCAATGTGGAAATTGATCCAGTAGTTTGGTCAGACCACCATACAATCCACTTCTCCCTTACAGCACCAGCTAAAAAACACCAAGTAAAAGAACTAATAAGATACCGTTCCTTAAAAGGTCTGTCACCCCAACACCTTCAGAACACCCTCAATCTTGATGAACTGACAGATCACAACTTAGGCCTTGAATCCATGGTCCTCAAATATAACCACTATGTCTCGGCTGCTTTTGACTCCATAGCTCACTTACGCATTAAACGTTCCGCACCATTACATCACACTCGCTGGTTTGACAACTATTTAAAGGAACTGAAGAAAGAGGGGCGCAGACTGGAACAAAAATGGCGCAAACATCCGTCCTCCGAAGACAAACATTCCCTAATTGCGTACCTGAAAAAATATCAAACACTGATCAACAAGAAAAAGTCCTTATTCCTGTCTCAGGAGATTTAAAATGCAACCAACAGACCTTCCCAGCTTTTCCGCACAGTCAGAAACCTCTGCAACCCATCGTGCTGGAAATCCAGCATCAGACCTTCACAAGACCTGTGTGAGAAATTTGCCCACTTCTTCTCAGACAAAGTCTCCTCCATACGATCTGCCGTTCAATTCACAGCACCAGAAACCAAAGCAGAGCCATCTAATGGATGTAAAAATAGCCTACCACCATGGTCTGATTTCAAGGTAATTACTGAAGAAGATATCCTAGATATCCTATTAAACCTTCGCCAAACTACCTGCGAACTAGACCCTGGCCCAACTAAGTTCATGTGAAAATTCCCTGAGCTATTTAGACCAGCATTCCACAAAATAAACAACTGTTCCTTACAAGAAGGCAGGTTTCCCACCTGTCTGAAAGAAGCAATCGTCAGACCACTACTCAAGAAACCATCCTTAGTTCCAGATGCTCTAAACAGCTACAGACCTGTCTCCAACCTCCCTTTTCTGGGGAAAGTTATTGAAAAAGCTGTCTATCTCCAACTTGAAGTCAGGTTCTCAAGGAACAGCATCCTTGACCCTCTTCAATCTGGCTTCAGAAAACACCACAACTGTGAAACAGTCCTCACCCAGATCTGCAATGATCTGCTCGTGGCAAGTCTCATGGCTCTGTCTCAGAAGTCAATGTTCCATCCTGATTTTGCTCGACCACTCAGCGGCTTTTGACACAGTTGATCACGAAATCTTGCTTAACAGGCTACAAGAGTACTGTGGCATAGATGGCTTAGTTCCTAAGTGGTTCAACTCCTTCCTGGCTGGCAGAACTCAAAGGGTATCCTTGGGGCCCTTCCTCTCCAACCCTATACCACTAAAATACGGTGTACCCCAGGGCGCGATACTATCCCCTTTACTGTTCACTATATACATGCTGCCACTTGGAAAAATTGTACAAAAATATGGCCTGACCTATCACTGCTATGCGGATGACACCCAGCTATATTTATCTTTCAAACCTGGCGTCACAGACCCTACCCCACAAATAAATGCGTGCTTAGCTGAGCTTCGGGAGTGGATGAATGATAACTGGCTAAAACTAAATGCTGACAAAACTGAGGTTCTTGTTATCGGAGGTCAGCGCTCGACAGCAAAGCAGCTCCAGTCACAGCCAGCACCACTAAGGATAGGGAGCTCTGACCTGATCAAATCAGACTTTGTGCGCAGCTTGGGCATCTTGATTGATGGGGAATTAAGCTTTAGGAATCAAATCTCAGCTGTTGTGAAACTTTCCTTCTTTCACCTAAGGAACATTGAAAAAATTAAACACCTCATACCTTATTCATGCGTTCATCACATCACGGTTGGACTACTGCAATGTTCTCTATACAGGCCTTCCAAACAAAGACCTGCATCACCTGCAATTAGTACAGAATGCCGCTGCAAGGCTGTTAACAAGCCAACCCCGCCATTGCCACATAACACCAACCCTTCGCTCACTACACTGGCTACCGATAAAATGGAGAATTCTGTTTAAGATTGGCTTATTGACATTCAAATCCTTGCACAATCAAGGCCTTGGATACCTGAAGGACTTGTTGCAACTGCATCACACCCCCAAAATCTTAGATCAAAAGGATCTAATAACTTGATCACCCCCAGAGTCCACCTCAAAACCTTTGGAGACAGAGCCTTCTGTCATGCTGCCCCTACACTTTGGAACTCCCTGCCACACCCAATTAGGACATCCCCATCCCTGGAAGCATTTAAGTCCAAACTGAAAAGCCATCTGTTTAGTCTGGCATTTATGAACACCTGACTATTTCCTCTGTAGCACAGTCCAGCCTGCAACCCTGTATTGATCTGAGACATATCTATGCGCTTTGAGTCCTATGGGAGAAAAGCGCTTTACAAATGTTATTGTTGTTATTATTATTGTTATGATGGAGTATCTAGGAGGGAAAATATTTCACAAATTACTTGTTCCAACAATGGCATCCTATTACAGGACCACACTCAAATTCAGTGAGCTCTTTAGAACAAGCGATTCTTTCACAAATGTTTGTAAAGGCTGACTGCATGACTGTGGCAATGGGACTGATTGCAATGATTAAGAGGTATGTTCGAGTAGTTTTCTCCCAGCCAAAATAATTATGACCTTCCCCCCAAAACCACTTTCATGCATTTCCTGCAATAAGCATCTGCCTTTGAATCCAAGTTTGTCTCAGGACTCTCCACTAAAAGGCTATGTTCACACGACCATAAGCCCCAAATGCAATGCAAACCTAGAGCAAGGTAAAGAGACGAGGTGTATGTGCTGAAGCCCTGGAGGGTGCATAGTAAAATCAGGTCCCACCTCTGTGACCTGCTCCTCTCTCCATAACGGGGCCACAAAGTGTACGGAGAGCAAGACGATCATACACCACCACCTTCCATTTACCACTACGGGACTTTCAGAAATAGCCGAGCACTAGCTTGGCAATTTTCGTAAGTCTCATAGTGTTAATTGGAAGGGTGGCCACACTTGTGCAGCTTGCTCTCCACTCACTACTATGAGATGTCTGAAAATAGCCAGTGTGCTTGCTTGGCTGATTCCTGGAGAGGTAAGGGTACTGCCAGTTGAGTAGCCGCTTGTGGGATAATTTGCCTTACCACAGGTCTTATTTTTTTATGTTAACCAGAAAGCTAAAGTACCAGGAAAATTCACAGTTCAAACAACCAGTAGCAGACAAAAATGCACCCTAAACGCATGATTATGCATGCGGTAACCGACCGCATGTGTTTTCTAACTGCATCATGACCGCATCACGACAGTGCCGTGTGGCCATAACCTTAGGATCATGCATTTCAATTGCCCAGTCCTTTTGTTCTCGAGTAGATACACCACTGTCAGAGGTTTTTGGCAGTGGCTTTCTCCCTTCTCCCCATTAACTGTGCCCAGAGCAAGTATATGTATAGGAGGAGTATGAGAGATACCTGTTGTCTGATAGCTATGTCATGTATAAAGGGGTTGTCTCACTTCAGTAAATGGCATTTATTATGTAGGGGAAGTTAATACAAGGCACTTACTAATGTATTGTGATTGTCCATATTGCCTCCTTTGCTGGCTGGATTTATTTTTCCATCACATTATACACTACTGCTATCTAGAGGTTACGACCACCCTATAATCCAGCAGCAGTGGCCATGCTCGCATGCTATATGAAAATGCAATGGTCTCTCGGGTGGCTGGGACCGTGGTAACATGCATAGGCAGCAACTGTTTCGGCCACCTCGTATCTGCGCTGGTGACCCCGATGTATAATATGATAGAAAAAAGAACGAAGCCAGCAAAGGAGGCAATATGGACAACCACAATACATTAGTAAGTGCCTTGTATTAACTTTGTCTGCATGATAAATGCAATTTGCTGAAGTGACACAACCCCTTTAAATTCACAACTAAGTATTGTAGTGCCAGATTACTCAATGTCACACCACTGGGTGGAAAAATGGTCAAAACTCGACCAAAACTGCATTTAAACGCTCTTGGTTTTATCACAGTTTTACCACAATCTCGATTAGGGTTTTCCATAAATAGAGCTGGCGTGCCCAATTATTGGACATCATTTGTATAATTCTGCCCCTCCCTTATATATGTACATAAGCTGTTTGCAGAAGATCCTGATTATTATGTGTGTGGTTTCTCATAGGCACAGCTCTAGGAACATTTCCTAGAATTGCTTCCTTAATACAATCTGGAGTTGATGTATTAACAATTTTTTTTCAGACTTCCTGTAAATAAACACTGTAGAAAAATAGGTTGTACAAGACTGAGCCATACCTTCCATATTAACAAATGGTGGAGGTGTTGTTTCATAAGTCCCCACTGACATTTTTTCTCAATAACATATTTTCAGAAAATAAAAACCTGTGCACACATTTTATGGAAAACATTCTGAAGAATAAATATTATAACATAGGTCACGTCAAGAATACATTTTGATGTCTATGCTGAATTCCAGAGCCATCATATAGACATATGAGTAGAGAACATCAGTGGATGTCTGCGGCCGGAACTTCATCAATACCTCAAATCAGGGGTGTCAAACTCATTTTTGCCGAGGGCCACATCAGCCTTATGGTTGTTTTCAAAGGGCCATTAGTAATTCTGTATAAATGTAACTTCGCCAGTTAGAAGTAGCTACATTTATTGCCCATTGAAGGCAACAATAAGGCTGATGTTAACATATTGTTAAATAACACAAAACATAATATAATTATATATGTATAATATAATTATATATGTACAGCTGGTATAAGTTATACATCTTCTTGTATATATGATATAGACGACCATAACCTGGGCACCACCTATAATACAGGAGATACCCAGGTTATACCAGCATGGTCCATATCACTACAAGAAGATGTATAAATTATTCCAGCTGTACATATATAATTATATACAGGAGATGCCCAGGTTATACTAGCATGGTCCATATCACTACAAGAAGATTTATAACTTATTCCAGCTGTACATATATAAGTATATACAGGAGATACCCAGGTTATACCAGCATGCTCCATATCACTACAATATATATAACTTATTCCAGCTGTACATATATAAGTATATACAGGAGATACCCAGGTTATACCAGCATGCTCCATATCACTACAATATATATAACTTATTCCAGCTGTACATATATAAGTATATACAGGAGATACCCAGGTTATACCAGCATGGTCCATATCACTACAAGAAGATATATAACTTATTCCAGCTCTACATATATAAGTATATACAGGAGATACCCAGGTTATACCAGCATGGTCTATATCACTACAAGAAGATATATAACTTATTCCTGCTGTACATATATAATTATATACAGGAGATGCCCAGGTTATACCAGCATGGTCCATATCACTACAAGAAGATATATAACTTATTCCAGCTGTACATATATAATTATATACAGGAGATGTCCAGGTTACACCAGCATGGTCCATATCACTACAAGAAGATATATAACTTATTCCAGCTGTACATATATAATTATATACAGGAGATGCCCAGGTTATACCAGCATGGTCTACATCAGAATGTACAAGAAGAAGCAACATACGAGGCAGCAGCAGCATGGTAATGCGGGGAACGTGGCACCCCTTTGAGCCCCGCACAGAACGTCCTGACACAAGCATCAAGACTTTCTGAAGCGCTGTTGCACTATGGCTGTGAGGGACAAGTATAGGCACTGCCATTGCGGTGAGCGGTACTAACTACTCACACATATTACAGGCCTCACCGGCGGGCCACAAGAAAAAAGTCAACAGGCCGGATTTGCCCCATGGGCCTTGTGTTTGACACATGTGCCTCAAATGTGAGTCACAGGCGCATGATAAGTGAACATTTTTCTTCGGTAATGAAGGAACCAGAAGCATCTACACAGCATCATGGAGGACCAAGTTCATGATATGTCAGAGGATGCATTTTGTGGAATGTATCTTCTATAACTAAATTGAATCCCTAATACCCTCCCCAATAATGTATAGAGTATCTAATAGTAGTAACTAAGATACCTTTATAGAAATGTAAAATGTTCTTTATGTTCATACACCTTTAGAAAATATACAAATTATAATGCTCAAATTATAGTTGACTGTTTGCTGCATGACTCCGAAAAAAAATAAAAGACAAGATGCTCTCACCCATTTCCCTCTGCTCCTGGGTACCTGCTGGTCTCTACTTCCTTGTCCTGGCTCGACACCCAGAAAATGTCTGGGGACACCTGCTCAGCCAATCAATGGTTGAGGCATGTCGCTGCTGCTGCAGCCAGTCATTGGCCTAGTAGGTTTCTCCAGGCATTTCCTGTGTCTAAAAATGGGACCAGGAAGCAGAGACCAGCAGAGGAGAGATCAGCATCGGAAAGGCGGTAGAGCAGAATTGGCGAGGGGAAGTATTCCTTCTTATTTTTATATTATCTCTTTTAAACAATCCTCCACACTGGACTCTATTGGCCACTATCATGAGAATAGAGTTACAAATTACAACCATTAATGTGTTCATAGATAGGTGAAGATATTTCCAAGCTTTTAGGTTTTGGGTATGTTTTAACAATATGACTCTTTTCAGACCAATGGAATAGTTTTTGAAAGTATATAAAAAAGATTTTTATTCACAAGGTCACTTTAATATCGTAAAAAATACCTTTTCTTGTGTGATCCAAATCAACAATTTCTTAGCTACGTATGTTTTTGCTAATATTATATGTTTTCCATGATAAGATATTTTTTCTTACATGTTATCAGTTGAACATTCAATACGGAATAAATATCCAATTCAACATCTGTAGCCTGGCAAAGAGTTCAGGAAGGGGGGATCTACTGTTTAGGATGCATCCCCTCCCCCTCCCCTTCACAAACACCATACAGCACAGTTCCGAACTTTTAGTAACGGCTGTGATTGGTATTGCAGCTCAGTCCTATTGAAGAGTCAAATGCTAATGATCTAATATTGTTGGCCTATTTAAAGGTATTCCTTTTTTGGGCTACTTCACATGTGAACAATTGGTCGTGTGATGGCTGTTTTCAAAATAAATTATGAAGCTATTCACATGGCTTTTTTAAAATGATCAATGAGTAGAAAAATAGAAAAAAATAGAACGTCATTGAAATGAATGGGCTTGTTTTTAACAACTGTTTAGACAGTTACACAGTGTAAAAAAGGTCCATTCAGGGGTTAAATTAAAATAAATGATAATCATATTATATACTGCACTGCAGATGGGCATTATGTATACGGAGAGCACTGCAGTGACTCTGATAAAAAAATAAAAAATAAAGCTTATGAAATGCATCAGTTTTTAATGGCCATTAAAAACTGGTGCAAAACGGCCATTAAAATGGATAAATAGCCAGAAAACCGATGCACACACTGATGCAAAATGGCCAAAAAAACCTGATAGTGTATCTATTTTTAGCAGTCGTTATTTTTCCTTGTCATGTGAATGTAGCCTTAAAGAACTTGATAACTCCTTTAACCCTTTCATGACCAAGGGTCATTGATGCCCCAGTGTCCAGGTCAAAATTTACAAATCTGACATGCGTCACTTTATGTGGTAATAGCTTTGGAACACTTTTACTTATCCACGCCATTCTGAGATTGTTTTCTCGTGACACATTGTACTTCATGATAGTCATATATTTGAGTCAATATATTTCACCTTTATTTATGAAAAAATCCCAAATTTACCAAAAATTTTGAAAAATTCACAATTTTCCAAATTTCAATTTCTCTGCTTCTAAAACAGAAAGTCATACCTAATAAAATATTTATTACTTAACATTCCCCACATGTCTACTTTATGTTTGCATCATTTTGGAAATGTCATTTTATTTTTTTAGGACGTTAGATGGCTTAGAAGTTTAGAAGCCATTCTTACAATTTTTAAGAAAATTTCCAAAACCCACTTTTTAAGGACCAGTTCAGGTCTGAAGTCCCTTTGTGGGGCTTACATAGTGGATACCCCCATAAATGACCCCATTGTAGAAACTACCCCCCTCAAGTTACTCAAAACTGATTTTAAAAACTTTGTTAACCCTTTAGGCGTTCCACAAGAATTAAAGGAAAATGGAGATGAAATTTCTAAATTTCACTTTTTTGGCAGATTTTCCATTTTATAATTTTTTTTTCTTTAACACATTGAGAGTTAACAGCCAAACAAAACTCAATATTTATTACCCTGATTCCGCGGTTTACAGAAACACCCCACATGTGGTCATAAACTGCTGTACGGGCACACGGCAGGGCGCAGAAGGAAAGGAATGCCATACGGTTTTTGGAAGGTAGATTGTGCTGGATTGGTTTTCTGAACGCCATATGTTTTTTATTTTTGTGCCGATCGTCTTGTGCAGGGGCTCGTTTTTTGCAGAAAGTGTTTAGGTTTTTATTGGTACCATTTTTGGGTACATAGGATTTTTTGATCATTCATTATTACACTTTATGGTGCAAGGTGACCCAAAAATTGGCTGTTTTGGAACAATTTTCATTTATTTATTTTGACAGCGTTCATCTGAGGAGTTAGGTCATGTGATAGTTTTATAGAGAAGATCGTTACGGACGTGGCAATACCTAATATGTATACTTTTTCTTATTTATTTAAGTTTTACACAATAATAGCATTTTTGAAACCCAAAAAATGATGTTTTAGTGTCTTTATAGTCTGAGAGCCATAGCTTTTTCTATTTTTTGGGCGATTGTCTTAAATAGGGTATCATTTTTTGCGGGACGAGGTGACGGTTTGATTGGTACTATTTCGGGGGTCATAAGCCTTTTTGATCGCTTGCTGTTGCACTTTTTGTGATGTAAGGTGACAAAAATAGCTTTTTGGGCACTGTTTTTTTAATTTTATTTTTATGGTGTTTATCGGACGGGGTCTATCATGTGATATATTTATAGAGATGGTCGTTACGGACGCAGTGACACCTAATATGTGTATTTTATTTTTTCATTTTTTTATAGGAAAAGGCAATGTTCTTTTTTCTAATTTTACATTTTTATTTATTTATTTTTACTTTTATTATTTTCACTTTTTTTTATCAGTTCCCTCTTGGATCTTGAAGATCCAGTGGGGCTGATAGTTGTACTATACTTTGCAATGCTCTTGCATTCCAAAGTATAGTACTTCCAGATTGCCTGTAGGTGGCAGCACTGGACGCCTTTGCCATGGAAACCGGACGCTTTTGCAAAGTGTCCGGTTGCCATGGCAACCATCGGGTGCTGCAATCACAGCGCTGCAGCCCCGATGGTGGAGAGAGGGAGCTCCCTCCCTCTGTTAACCCCATGGATGCCGCAACCATCTATAGGGGTTACAGGAGAGTGTCAGCATAGAGCTGACACTCTCTGCTGATGGCGGCGGCTCAGTAATGGAGCCGCCGCCATCGCACACAGCAGGGGGATCGGGGGGGGGGGGCAGCGCTGGAAAGGGGGGGGGTTCGGGAGGCTGCCCACAATATCGAGGAAGGCTGGGGCAGGAGGGGCGGCTAGAAAATTAATGCAGGGGGCGGACCGCATGCCATCAGCGCAGGAGAGGGGCACAGATCGTCGGGGCACAGAGGGGCACTAAGGGCTTGGAGGGGCACAGATCGGGGGGGGCATGAGGAACACTATCGGCTTTCAGGCTCTGATCTGCAGAGCGCAGATCAGAGCCTGAAACCGGCATTTTAACACTGCCGCGATCCGATTGGTTAGTCTGCACAGACTAACCAATCGGATCGATTGCCGGCAAGGGGCCACTCTGATTGGCCCCTTGCTGGCATTACTGGCCTGTATGCTGTCCGTGACAGCACCAGGGCAGGGGCAGAAGCTTTAATCCAAGCGCTTTGCAGCGCTTGGATTAAAGAGCTGGCTTGACGTCTATACACGTGGTAGCTGCACGGGGCATGTGCAGCTATCACGTATATATACAGATTGCAGTCGTGAAAGGGTTAATCGGGAATTCCCAATAATGAGGAAGGACCATTTAAAGGGACCTGTTCTATTAGAGGATAGGCTAAAATTTTCAAGGAAGTAGTAATAATATGTTATTTTTCTAATTTAAAGGGGTATTCCCATCTGAGACAATGGGGGCATATCGCTAGGATATGCCCCCATTGTCTGATAGGTGCGGGTCCTACCTCTGGGACCCAGACCTACACCGAGAATGGAGCAGGGAAGGTGGTGGCTGGAAAATCCGGGGTCCGGCCACCACCAAGCACTCTCCCCGTAGTAGTGAATGGGAGCACACCACGCTTGCACAGTCACCGCTCCCATTTATTTCTATGGGGACAGCGGAAATAATCTGGCCAGTGCTCGGCTATTTTCGGCCGTCCCATAGAAATAAATGGAGGGCGGCTGCGCATGTGCAGTGCGCCCTCCACAACTTTCAGGGCACCGTTCTCAGTGTAGGGACCCGCACCTATCAGACAATGGGGCCATATCCTAGCGAGATGTCTGATATGGGAAAACCCCTTTATGGGCAAATTTGAAGTACAGGGGATGACGACATCATAGCTTTAAATTGTGACCTTAGATGGCAAAAATAATTAAGATCCACATTTTCATAAAATATTTTAATATTAAAAGTAATTGTACATGTGCTTTATAAACCAGTTGCATAAAATAGACCAGTTATATGAAAACTTTACGTCTTTTAAGGCTTTATCACAGTAATGTATCTGCTGCTACTGTTTCCCTCGTAAAAATAGTGCAAATTGTAAAAATACATAATTAGAAAAGGTTAGTTCAGAACAAGTCCCTGTATATCTCATGCAGGAGTGGTGGAGGTTCAATACAGGTCGTGATACATCTATTACAGATGACGAAAGTTCACAAAATACTTGTAGTTGGCAGAGTTGGTGTGAATCAGTGGCACACGTGATTGGACATTCAGAACAAGTCCTTGAAGATCTCTTAGAGATGAGATTCCACACAAGTCTTTTTAGTTGTGGTTGACTATATAGTAATAATGTGGGTAAAGTTTATGCATATATCATTTTCAACCTCTTGCAGACTTGTGTGGAGACTCAGTACAAGTCCTTGCCAATCTCTTGCAGTTATACTTGAAGAAAGACAAGTTCTTGTACACCAATTTTGACAGAATTGTGCACAGAATCTCAATATAAATCCTTATAAATCTCTTGCAGGAGAGGATGGAGGCTCATTTCTGCCTCTGTTTTCCTTACAAGTTGCAAATACTGGACATGCTCTGTTACAACTTGTCTAAGGTCCGTCATCTTTTGGAGAAGTTTAGCAAAGAGTTGACAGGAGTCCGGGTGATTTAACTTGAGTTGCAGTTCAAGGGCCTGTAGCAAAGTGTCCTGAATATCTTCTATCGGCTTAACATGCAATAAACCAGGGCGATCTGGGTGAAGAAAGAGATGGACAGCAATGAATCCAAGGTAATTGGACTGATACTTATATTTTAGCCATAAAAAGCCATAATATGCTACTGTAAGACCAATAAAAGTAAATTTCATGAAAAACGATACAGTAGTCACATACAATCCGTAGAAACAAGTTGACAAGTGACATTTACAGACATCAGGCTTAAAAGGAGTATGTCAGGAGTTCTGACTATGCTAATCTGCTGACAGCACTAAGTAGAAGCTGGGAAGAGCAGTACAAAAATACCTTTTGTAGAGCTTTTCTCATCAGAAGTAGTGTGAATATAAAGTTTTATTCTGCCATATTCTGCACTTGCAAGTGTCCAAGGTGGGGCTTCACTGTAAGATGCCTTCTGTATTGCTTCATAGCTTCTCCCCCCTGCTATGAGTTACAGCTGTAGTGGTCTAATGGCTGGATATTAAGGCTGTCACTCAGAGTTGAGAGCACTTCACAGTTAAAGGGGTTGTCTGAGTTATTTTTTTGTTCTTTGTATGTTTCTAACTAGGCAAATGTAAGGACTTTACAATTCACTTACTTTACCTCCAGTGGCTGCTTTCTCAGATTTCACTGAGGGTCACATGACCTGTGATGTTAGCTTCTCTCCCTGCTCTGATGATGTTTTGTGCACAAGCCTGAGAGCTCAGATATGAGTCTGTACACAAGACGTCACTGTGCTGGCCACGCCCCCTGCACTGCCGTCTGCTGCTGTCTGCTCTCTCCCTGGATTCTTAACCCCTTCAGCTGCACAGGCTTTACGGAGTAGCTGCAGGCAGTGAGGAGACAAATGCTGGGCACAGGAGCTGACAGAGGAGTTCTGCAGGGCATTGTACAAGTGCTGGTAGGGGGAGGATCCAGTGTGTATCAGCAGTGTCGTTATACAGCTGAGACTTGTAGTCCTATATAGAGATGAGTGAATTTCTTAAAAGTTCAATTCGGCTGATTCGCCGAATTTCACAAAAAATTTGCTTCGTGACGAAGTACTTAAGTAGCGGGTGCAATGATAGGGAGCTGCGATAGCACTGCCTCCGTCATTGTACCCCTCAGATGCCGGGTTCATACATGATTGCGGCATCTGAGTGAAAATTAACAATACATTTTTTTTTTTATCAAACTTACCACCTCCATTTGCTCGCGACGGGCCGGCCGCCGCCATCTTGCTTGAAGATCTCGGCCGAAATCCTGTGTGCTGTGAGATTACGTAATCACTCCGGCTGACGTGGTGATGTATGATGTCATCATGTCGCCCGGCGTGATGATGTAATCTCGCGTTGCACGGGATTTCGGCCAAGAACTTCAAGCAAGATGGAGGTTGGCGGCCCGTCGCGAGCAAATGGAGGAGGTAAGTTTGAATGTTTTTGTTTTTCATACTATTTCAGGTTAAATCGATTCGCTGACATGAAGCACAAGGAAATTCGGCTTCTAGGCTAATTGAATTTATCCTGAAATTCGGGTCAAATTTCACTTTGTGGGATTCGATTCACTCATCTCTAGTCCTATACATACAACATATTGCTGAGTCTCCCAGCAGGCAGACATGTCACTCAGGGCAGCACTTGTATTCACTCCCTTTACAGAGCAGGGGGGGGGGGGGGGGGGGGGGGGGGGGGGGGGGGGCAGAGATTGTTGTTATTGCAGGTAAACAAAGGGTCAGAAGACAACCAGAGAAATGAGAAAATAGATATTTTTTCCCGAAAACTTGCTTAGCTTAGTTATATATTGCTGACCATGAGATTTACAGTGCTATATATTTTTTTTTCATAACTTGGACAACCCTTTTAAGCCCCACTCTCGGCATTTGCAGGAGCAGAATCTGGCAGAACAAAACTTTATATTCACACTACTGCTGTTGAGAAAAGCTCCATATAAGCTATGTTGGTACTGCCATCAGCAGTACCAATTGAGTGCTGACAGACTGAGTGCTGACAGACTCAATTTAACCCCTTAAGGACCCTGCCATATTTCACCTTAAGGACCAGGCCTTTTTTTGCAAATCTGACCAGTGTCACTTTATGTGGTGATAACTTTAAAACGCTTTTACTTATCCAGGCTATTCTGAGATTGTTTTCTCATCACATATTGTACTTCATAACAGTGGTAAAATTGAGTAAAATTTTTTATTTTTAGTTATAAAAAAAAAAAATTACAAAAAATTTGGAAACATTAGCAAATTTCCAAATTTCAATTTCTCTACTTTTATAATAGACAATTATACCTCCTAAAATAGTTATTACTTTACATTCCCCATATGTCTACTTCATGTTTGGATCATTTTGTGAATGCCATTTTATTTTTTGGGGATGTTAGAAGGCTTAGAAGTTTAGAAGCAAATCTTGAAATTTTTCAGAAAATTTCCAAAACCCACTTTTTAAGGACCAGTTCAGGTCTGAAGTCACTTTGTGAGCCTTACATAATAGAATCCACCCAAAAATGACCCCATTTTAAAAACTACACCCCTCAAGGTATTCAAGGGTCCTTAAGGGGTTAAATAAGTGTAAAAAAAAAAAAGGAAGAAAGAAAAAAATCAACATATATTCGGTATCCAGGTGCTGTTTGATAAAAACACTGTACCAAAACTACACTGGACTTGTACTTATCATATACAGTTTCTGAAATACACTGTTCCTGTTATACAGTTGGCAGGTTGTGCAAAGTTATATCCCATTTACAAATGTCTTCTGCCTCAATGCTGAATTAACAGATACTTCTTATATTGTTTATTTCAGTGAGCCCAAGACCCAGAACAAACAATACAAGTGCAATAATAATATTACAGGCTATAGTTACTACACATCTGGAGAAGGGTCGTTGGTCCAGGGAGTTATTCTGATTGCCTGATTGGAGTTGGGAAGGAATTTTTTCCCCCTAAAATGAGGAAAATTGGCTACTACCTCATGAGGGGTTTGCCTTCTTCTGGATCAACTTTCCAAGATAACAGGATTGATGCATGTCTTTTTTCAGCCTTGCAAACTATGCCAATATGTCAAATAATATTCACATCAATGACTTTACACAAAATTGTTGGTGATGGTTTAGGTACAGAGTATTAATATATCGTATCTAATGATTTATGAAAGCACATTGTGTAAATGAGTAATTTAAATGTGAGTTGTATTTATGTAGGCAGTAGAGCCTTATCGTGTGTTAGCATTACTAAAACACGTACAATGTAAAGTAACTGATGCGCATTGTGAACCCACAATGCTTTATTTCACTAAATAAAAGGTGTTACTTAAAGGGTTTCTACCACCAGAAATACTGTTATGTAGCTGACTGATATAGCGATGCGCTAATGTCAGCACTACATAACAGTATGTTTCTAACATTAGTCCCTGCAGCCGTTTATGTAAAAAATGCACTTTTATAATATGCTAATGAGCCTCTAGGTGCTATGTGGGCGTAAAATCAGCACCTAGAGGCTCCGTCCACTCACCCATTATCCCGCCCAGGTCCCCTGTTCTGCCCGCCCCGCTCCTCTTGATTGATGCCACGGTCCACCGCATCATTGACGAAATCCCGCGCCTGCGCCGTTTACTTCTGTCTTTGGCGCAGGCGCAGTGAGTGAAGGCCGCTCTCCTGATGCCGGCTTCCTCACTGTGACGTAGTCGGCGCAGGCGCAGTGAGGAATCCGGCACCAGGATCGCATCATTCACTCACTGCGCCGAAGACAGAAGTGAACGGCGCAGGGGCGGGATTTCGTCAATGATGCGGCGGACCGTGGCATCAATCAAGAGGAGCGGGGCGGGCAGAACAGGGGACCTGGGCGGGATAATGGGTGAGTGGACGGAGCCTCTAGGTGCTGATTTTACGCCCACATAGCACCTAGAGGCTCATTAGCATATTATAAAAGTGCATTTTTTACATAAACGGCTGCAGGGACTAATGTTAGAAAGATACTGTTATGTAGTGCTGACATTAGCGCATCGCTATATCAGTCAGCTACATAACAGTATTTCTGGTGGTAGAAACCCTTTAAAGCTATACTCTTCATTAATACAATGAGTGAGAAACTGCAGCCGCATCCCCCTCCTCTCCTTCCTTCCTATATGCTACTTAGCATTTTACACTACAGATATGTTTGTTTTTGTAACTGAGGTTTTCTTCTAATAGAGGCACGACATTGGCAAATACAGACTGCAGGAAGGTTGCCACTTTACCATAATATATTAAAAAAAATTAAATTAATATGAAATGGCAAACAGAGGTCATTGATCTCAAGGGGGCGACCAGCACGTACTAGCCATTTAGGGCATATACTGTGGATATGCCATTATGGCCTACGTCTGAAATAACCCTTTAAGCAAAAACAAAGCTTTGGTAAACCATGATGGGTGCTGTAGTAGTGTAACTGGTTGAGACATGCAGTTATTTTCATTTGTCTTTAAAGTATATGCTTTAAATATCATGAAATCTAATAAAATACGATTATTTTATATTTTATAACTTGTAAACACCCAACATTTGCATCCCAATCTACTTCTGCTTAAAGGAGTCTGGTTTGAACTTGCTGCTATTATATTTTCTACAAGGTTTTTTTTTTTTTGCCTTCCTCTGGATCAACTTGCAGGATAACAGGCCGAACTAGATGGACAGATGTCTTTTTTCGGTCTTATGTACTATGTTACTATGTTACACCTGTAGAGAAGTACACCCAGTAAACGTATCCTGAAATGACATTGCTTTCATCTGACGTTTATTAGGTGGTTACACTTTAACAAATTCAGCCTCTGTGCCCAGCATTGAAGTCATATCTCATAAAATCTACCCATTACAAAGCATAGCTGGGAACGATGCCATGTTATAACTATTGAGCACACAACACCCTCTGGCACGGAACATATCTTACCTCCACTAAGAATGATGATAGCTATGAAGATGGCAAGGTCACTGTCATCCAATTCTAGAGCATTAAATCTTATGGCAAATTCAAACTTGGGCTCCATAAATTCACCAAATGGTTTCCTCAAGCTCTTGAGAAATTCTCGGGTCATAAAACCTTGTCCATCAGCGATGAGAACACCATCTTTATTCATGAGGGAGGCCAGCATTGTAAATATGATCTCATGGACGCCGTACTTCAGGAGAGTTACTTGGTCATTTAGGTCAAGACTGACAAATCCTGGGATGTTTTTGGCAAATTCAGTGATTTCCCGTACAGATTCCACTGATCGAGATTGACATCTTTGGAAAATGCGAATAGCAACTTCCTTATTTTGCTCCATATAAGGATTTAAATAATGGCATTTGATTTGATCCTCTCCCATCATCAGTGAGTTCATATCATAGATCACCACAGGCTAGAAGAAGACCAACAGTATATATTATTCATATATCCATCTTTACATCCACACACTACTGCTCCTAGAGATATGATCTAAATTAGGCTCTGTTCATAGTGGATCCTTACTATAATGGACACCCATAGCAACTGACTGACCCCACTGGCTTTTAATGGGCCTGTTGGGTTTCCTTCATGGTATCCATTATTTTGATGGGAAGAATAGTGCACCATGCTGTACTATCTTTCCCATCAACTATGATGGAATTTCCAATGGGGGCAGCTGGGAGCCTCCAACGAAAATGTGAACAGACCCTGACTTATTTGGATACATAGTTGCCCCAATTTATATTACATACAGTACTATTAAAGGTGTTCTCCAGGAATATCAACTGTCAAGGGAAAACTCTTAGCCTACATTGCCTCCTGAAAGATTCATACCTACCTGCTCCATGCTGCTCTGATCATACATGCTGACTCCTGTTCCTCCTTCTTCTGGCTTGTTTTCTTCTGGCTGCATCATGGACATGACTATGTGCACCGCTGCAGTCATCGGTGATGTGCTACTTGGGCTACTTTGACATTAGCGTTTTTTGCAGATCCATCATGCATCCGTCATAAATGGATCCGGTTGTATTATGTCTTCTATGGCTATGACAGATCCGTCTTGAACACCATTGAAAGTCAATAGGGGACAAATCCGTTTTCTATTGTGTCAGAGAAAACGGATCCATCCCCATTGACTTACATTGTGTGTCAGGACGGATCCGTCTTGCTCCCTACCACATCGCGGACAGAAAAACGCTGAAGGCAGTGTTTTGGTGTCCACCTCCAGAGCAGAATGGTGACTGAACGGAGGCAAACTGATGCATTCTGTGCAGATCCTTTTCCATTCACAATGCATTAGGGCAAAACTGATCTGTTTTGGACCGCTTTTGAGAGCCCATGATGGATCTCAGAAACGGAAAGCCAAAACGCTAGTGTGAAAGTAGCCTTAGGGATATGTCCCTGCTGAAGAACCAAGGACTGGAAGATGGAGGAACAGGAGCCAGTGAGCAGGATCGGAGCAGTGGGTAGTATGGATGATATAGGCCAGGGGCCTTTCTTTCATATTGATATTCCCATAACCCCCCCCCAGGCCAGACTTGTAAAAAAAAGATTACTTAACTGCTTCCTGGCGCTGAGTCCCCACTCCTTTTCCTCCAGACATATGCTGGTCCACTGAGCTCCCTCGATGTCAACATCTGGTATGACTTTGCCGCAGCCTATCACTGGCTGCGGCGAAGACTGGATCCCCTTGTGTCATGTTACAATTTCTTATGACGCAAGGGGAGCTGGTCACCACCATGGCCAGCGATTGGCTGTGGCAATGTCAAGCTGGTTGTTGACATCGAGGGAGCTCAACAGAGCAGCCCAGGCCTGGAGGAGAAGGAGCGGGGAGCCAGTGCTGGCAGCAGTTAATCCTTCCTTTACAGGTCCAGCCAAGTGTGCGTGAGGGGGTGTTTACCAACCCGCCCCCCTTCTATTCGTGCACAACCCCTTTAAATGGAACTGAGCTACAATATCACTGTCACGGACGTACCAAGACATAGGGACGTCCTGGCGACAGTGAGTGACAGAAGATCTGTGAGACTGGCAACACATGGTTTGATCTGACAGGTTTTCCTTGTGGATCAATAGGTGTCTGTGTTGTTTCTGGTAATGGCCACACCCCTTACCTCCAGGTGTTGCTTATGTGGTAATTTAACCTTCCTTATTTATAGTTGCTTCTCCCACTATACTGTGCGGTTTATAGCTTCTGTGCCTATGAATTGTTTGTGGTTGGATCTCAGCTCAGTTCCTGATGCTTCCATAGCCTCTTTGAAGGTAAGTCTTTACTTTCACTTTTGTATTTTGTTTGGGTTCTGTGTGTTGCATTTCCCTATTTTTTGTATTAGGCCTGAAGTAGACTCCTGTTCGCCCTTCCTTTTGGTGGAACAGGTAGTCTTGTCCCTGCCATTAGTACCAGGGTCCTATAGGGCTAGATAGGACTCTAGGTATTCCTACGTATGAACACACCTACCTTTGGGGTTTGTTCATACTAGTAGTCAGTTAGGATTTTGGTTAGGGTTTTCACTAGGAGGTGTCCATCTTCCTTCCCTAGTTCTCAGGCCTGATTCCCTGTTTCCCCCTTCCCTCCTATGCTCGGTGTGGTTTTTCCCTCCCACACCAAAGCGTGACAATCACACACAACCCAAGAATGGGTGGGGTGCTGTTTTTGGCAAGAAAGTCACAGTATATTATTATAACAGCTCCACATTTCACAATGATAAATCTGGCATGCAACTAATTACCATGCCCACTTTTAAGATGAAAAAAGTCAGAAATTTTGGCACAAAATGCCACTTGTGCCACAATTTGCAAATTTTCTATGTGAGGCTACTTTCACACCTGCGTTAGGTGCGGATCCGTCTGGTATCTGCACAGACGGATGCGCACCTATAATGCAAACGCTTGCATCCGTTCAGAACGGATCAGTTTGCATTACAATGAACTTTTTTGTATATGATAATGCAAACTGATCCGTTTTGACTTACATTGAAAGTCAATGGGAGGCGGATCCGTTTTCAATTGCACCATATTGTGTCAGTGAAAACGGATCCGTCCCCATTGACTTACATTGTAAGTCAGGACAGATCCGTTTGGCTCCGCATCGTCAGGCGGACACCAAAACGCAGCGAGCAGCGTTTTGGTGTCCGCCTCCAGAGCGGAATGCAGGCTGAACGGAGCCAAACTGATGCATTCTGAACGGATCCTTATCCATTCAAAATGCATTGGGGCTAAACTGATCCGTCTTTTGGCCGCTTGTGAGAGCCCGGAAACGGATCTCACAAGCGGACCCAGAAACGCCAGTGTGAAAGTAGCCTGAGCTGGTGTATAAATTAGATACATTCCCCCATAGTTTTTCAGTTTTTACACACTGCTTTGTCTGGAAGCCCAAGATAAAGACAGATAATTCATGTCCTTGTCTAAAATTATGTCCTGTATTTTTTGTGTACACAAGTATCTCAAGCTTTCAAAATGTGTCAGTAATTACATAAAAGGAAAAGAACTCTCCAAAAATGATTCCGGACAAGCCTTACAACAGTAGATAATACAATCACAGTAAATCATGTACACTCATAACTCCCACTCACTGATTTGTCTGTTGTCCTTCCGGTCAATATGGCTCTGGCCTTAGCTTTTGTTAAAGGGAAGGACTTGAGATATGAGTCATACAAGTGCTTTGCCAGGACTCGTTGATCAGCGCATTCTGGATTCAGCTGGTCGATGTCACTGGAAATCTCAGCCAAAAGCTTCTCCTTCTCCGCCTGAGGCATCCGTCCAAACCTGATGGCTAAAAAAAGATTATTTTTTTTTGTGTTGTCGAGTATTGAGATTATTAGTAACATTTTGGAGAGCCACCATAGCGTGGTAAAACAAGAATGTGGTATCATAAAACATGCAATATATTCCACCCGACACATTCTCAGGTGCCTTGTTTTACACAATGTATCAGGCAAAACATTTTGAATTAGCGCCATAAGTTTATTAACTCCCATCTTTACATTTTTTGGTAAGTATAGGTAGTGATAACAGCTATGAATAGGTGATGAAATAAGCTTTAGTCACCTTTCAAATGTTCCACCACTCCAGCACCTCCAGTCCAGTCCCGGCTGTCTCGGATTGATGACTTCCTGTTTATCTTCACATGACCGCTACAGCCGATCACTGGCCTCAGCAATCACGTGGCGTTCATGCATACATGACTGCTGAGGACAGTGACTAGCTAGAGCAGTCACCTGAAGATGAATGAAATGTTATCATTTCCAGACATGGGGGACCGGAAATGGCGGTGAAGGAGTGGTGGGACATTTCAAAGATAGGTATAGCGTATTCCAATATTTTTTAAGGTTTCCTGCTCATAGTTTCTTTATAAATTTCTCAGACAACTCCTTTAAGTGTAACTGATTTTTTTGATACAGTATTTTTTTTTAACAAGCAGCCTACAATATTGTTAAGAAAATATTGTATAGTAAATTCATCAAATTCACAATGGGGACACTTGCCCCAATTTGCTGGGTTCTTTTCCATCGTGTAATGGTGTTTACCATCCCAGCATCACATGTGCTCGCTTTGGTAAGCTGGGCTGTCTAGTTTAGAAAATCCAAAATCATGTACCTTATTATTGAATTTTGTGTTTAAACAGGGGGTCCTTGTCGGGATCCTCATCTCTTGTCCAAAGTAAAGATTGACTACAAAGAGAACCTCTGACTCTGGAGGACCTGACCCGTCCTGCACTTCACAGACAGCCCATTGACATGAATGGACACTGTGTAATGCTTTACTTCTCCTGTGGGGGTGCTGCAGAGAAACTGAACAGTTCCTGTCAGGTTTCACCAGATATTACAGCTGATTGCTAGGTGTCCAAATCAGAAACTCATGTTGAAGGAGAAAGTCGAGCTTTTGGTGGTAACAATGAGAGGAAAAACACCCAAGCTAAAAGGGTTATATAAGGGTATTATATCATGTGAACTTGGAGGACACGAATATTTTGGTTTCAAGCAGAAGATTTAGTGTTACACATGAAGATAAGTAGACACCAAAGAAATCATAAGCAAACTAGATGATGCGACTATCTGTACCCCAGGAGTCAAAACTGTCTTCAACCAGAATAGAGTTAAACAATTGCAAAAAAAGTAAGATTATACTAATGACCTCAAATTGTAGTCATTTGGAATACAACAACCAAGGTAACAGTATGTTTGGCCCTTTTCACACTAACATCTTGGCTTTCTTATATAACAGAGCCATGACAGCTATAGTAGGCAGATCTTTTTTTAAATGGATACTGGATTGATAGCAAGCATAGCATTGCACATTGCGCTTTCTTTGGTATAAGGGTTTGTTCACACGACAGATTCTGAAAACATGCTTATAAAATCAGCATGAATCAGGTTTGTAAGGTGTGTTTTTGTGCGTATCTTGCATGTTTTTTGTGCTGTTTTGACACGCTTTTTTTTGTGAGTGTGTGCATATTTCAATGCAAATCTGTATTTCTCCCTGCGGCTTTTGCTGTGGATCCGTAGAAAAAAACACGGGTACGGCACATTATATTCCACTTCCCATTCATTTTAATCGGATATTTAGGGCAGATACTGAGCAAGATAGGCCATGCTGCTTCTTTTCACCTTTTTTTTCCATGAGGAAACAAAAAGCAATTGCTGCTTCCTATTAAAATTAATGGGAGGCTTTTTGGAGGCGTTTTTTGGTGCTGATTCTGTGCACAAAATGTGGCAAAATAAGCACCAAAAAAACATGCAAATGGGCCCTAAAAGTAATGAAAAGGCAGACAGAAACCACAACAATACCCTAAACTGTCTCGCAAACTAAACCTAAACAGATTACTTATTTTCTAGTTAATATAAAATGTCACAGGCATAAAACAGATTTTAACAATATTTTCAAAAATTCTGATTTACGTCATGTAAATTGGGCAGAGTTTAAGTTACATTCCTTTAAAGGGTACATAAAGTGGCGGAAGGAGGGTGGGACATAAAATGTCCTACAGCTTGGTTTTAAACAACAAATAATGGGGCGCTCCCAAGACTAAAACCTACAAAAAAAGTAATGCACCCTACCAGCACTGGGGCTTATCCCAGGCACTACTCTGTGAAGAGCATAACAGAAGGAAACATGGTGGATGCCAGCAAGGTGCTGCCCCTCTCTTGCGAAGCCAGAAGGTCCCGAACTGGAAATGTCGTAGAAACAAGGAAAAATGGAGATCACAAAATCACCGCTAAAAGTTCAGTGATTTATGGAAACAATAAAACACAAGGGTAAGAAAGCTATGGGTTTCAGAGCGGTCCCCCTTCTTCATCAGGCACAGTGTGAAGAAGGGAAACCCGTTTGAAACATACAGCACTCTAACTCTTAGCCTTATAATTTATTGTCTTAATAAACCATTAGCGCTCCGGTTATCTCCACTTTCCTTGCTTCTATGACATCTACAGTTTGGTTTTCAAATGTTGGTAAGTATGGGTACTGTACACATTATATGAACACTGATTCTCAACACACCATTTTAGCAAAACGTCTGGGTCCATAAAAAAATGCGACCAAGAATTTTGGCAAGGGGGTATCGGTCACCAGTTGATGCTGCCTTTGGTTAAAGAGGACCCGTCACCAATCCAAAAAAGTGAGGATACTTTTACATGTGTGCTCTGCAGCAGGCTGTCCAACAAAAAATGCTGGGAATCAGCCGGACAAAAAAAAGTTGCGTGAAGCCCTTTTTGTCTGGCCAAATCCCTGCATATTTGTTGAGGGATCTCCACCGGATCCCATTATAGTCAATCGGGTCCGGTGAGCAGCCTACACTATCCGGAGAACTCTCTGGATAGCTGTGCCGCAGATGTGAAACTAGCCTGATATATTTATATATTCTACTGTAGTTGGCCATGTTTCTCTGAGCATGGCATACTTTCACTTGTGAATTTGTTAACCCCCCTCCCTCCCTTCTCCTTTCTGCAGTAATGTTTGCTGAGATTTCTGGCACCACAAGTGTCAATCTCAAGTGACTAGCCACAGAGATGTGGCTAGTTACTTCTCTTCTTTGCTAGGGTTTCAAAGCAGGAAGTGTTTCCCTTGGCTTGATTGTTTAGAAAAGTAACGATAGCGGTGATCCATAAGGCTAACACATATAGATTAGCGGTGTTGCATACAGAAACCAATCAGATGACAGTTTTTATTTTTATAAGGCAAATTGGAAAATCTAAGCAGTGACCTTATTGGCTGCAGCTGCTGACTCTTCCAAGTGTTGTTGTGAGCACGAATCGCTATATGTGACAGCAGCTGCCCTAAAACTGATCTAGCAGCATCCTATTGTTTTAGTAATTTGACTTTTTTTTAACCAGGAATAATACGAATGACCTCTCCAAGATCTGCTCAACAAACAGGAAATGTTTCCCTTAAAGACAATCTGAGCTGCCAGCCCGAAAAAAATGTGATCTCCACAAGCATCTTATGATTTATTGGTCATTTGACAATGTTGTTGCAATACCCACAAGTAGAAAACAAGATTATTTTCTTACAGTTCAGGATCGCTGCCAGAAAAGCCTCTTCTATGGGTCCTGGTATGAGCCGTGGCATGTAATAAACAAAACGCAGCGCTAAAACTCATTCCCAGGACTGAAATTCAGAAATCCCACATATGTCGCTCTCCAATATGGTCAAACATGGGCTTAGAAGAAGGTTCCTTGTAATCTTCACATTTCAGAAAGGGTGAACCATCAAAAGGCTAAAGTACTGGTTTATTATGGGCGTCAGGAAACAGGTAAAGTATGCTTCTCTCAACAGGTCCCACTGGGTGAGGAAATATTTAAAACCCACGTAGAAGTTGGAAAACCCCTTTAAGGCAAACAAAAAGGGTTGATGCTACATTAATTTTCCCATTTCCTACTGTTCTCTTACAAAAGTGGCCCTGATAACAACCTCTTTAATGGGCATCTGTCAGCAGCTTTGTACCTATGACACTGGCTGACCTGTTACATGTGCACTTGGCAGCTGAAGGCATCTGTGTTGGTCCCATGTTCATATGTGCCCGCATTACTGAGAAAAATGATGTTTTAATACATGAAAATGAGCCTCTAGGAGCAACGGGGGCGTTACCATTACACCTACAGGCTCTGCTCTCTCTGCAACTGCCGCTCCCTCTCCACTTTGATTGACAGGGCCAGACAGTGAAAACGTCATAACGCCTGCCTGGCCCTGTCAATCAAAGTGCAGTGGGTGCGGCAGTTGCAGAGAGAGCAGAGCCTCTGGGATATATAACGGTAACGCCCCTGTTGCTCCTACAGGCTCATTTGCATATATTAAAACATAATTTTTTTTAGCGGAACGGGCACATATGAACATGGGACCAACCATAGATACCTTCAGTTGCCAAGATCACATGTAACAGGTCAGCCAGTGTCATAGAGACAAATCTGCTGACAGATGCCCTTTAAAACCCACTTCGAAGTTGGAAAACCCAGTACATTCATTTTCAAAAATATGGCCGTATACCAAAGGGCTTTTCCCATCAATAAAATGATGGTATATTGCTAGGATATGCAATAGCTGTCTGACCAGTGAGGGCTCGAATGCCTGGACCCCCAACGATCCTGAGAATGAAGAGGCAGCGCTGCTGATTTAGCTCTGCAGTCTCTTCAGGTTTCCCAGCCACACTCCTGGCTGCCGGCATTCAAGTGAATGGCGCTGTATTTCCCTGGGCAAGAAACACACAATTGCTATTCTTTAGGATGTAAATGTAGGTTACTAGAAAACAATATAGAGTAAAAACTACGCAGTAAAAACTATTGCTGCTATAGGAACTCCTCCTCCTATTTTTCGCAACCTTCTCTTTGTTCATCTCAATTAGACATAGAATATTAGTTTCTTCCATAACAATGTACTGCTCTCCGCCTTCACTGTGTGAGATATAACCGAATACATTTGTTTTTTATAGAGGTGATAAGATTATCAAACAAGTACTCTACATGACCCGGTCTAATCGTAGGCATTATCCTCAAGGCTGCAATTCATACAGAGCACAAACTGACAAAAAGTTTATCAGACACCCCCTAGTGGTCAAACAGTACTATTTTTCTAATAATGTGAATCATGTGAAGTCGGCATCTATTCACAAATCTCTTCTGCAGTTTCCCAAATAATTTACTTGGTGATTACATTTACATTGGTGCATGAGCTCCCAAAAAGTGGTTTATTCTTCACTTGGTGGTGCCCTGAAATCTTCTTGCACTCTTCCTGGGTGATCTCTTATCTATCATTCTATCTATCTATCTATCTATCTATCTATCTATCTATCTATCTATCTATCTATCTATCTGTCAATGACAAGACAGGACATTTATTCCCTCAAATGCCGCGGTCAATTGCAGCTACAGCATCTGAGAGCCGTGCTCCTGGGAACTGAGTGGCTCCCCTGTGCCGAGATCAAGGGATCAATTTGGTTGCGATGGCAGCCTAGGGCCTTTTGAAGACTCCTAAACCTGCCATATTGAAGTTCCTGTGAAGCCCTTCCTGGAGAATAAAGAGTCTCCCATAGGCGCAAAGTTAAATAAGTCCACTAGTGTAAAAAAATAAATAAAAAAGTTTTAAGAAATTTAAATCAATCCTCTTTCCGATATTAAAAATGAACAATAAAAAATTAACATCATTAGCTTTGCCACATCCCAAAATGCCCATACTATTATAAAATATAAATGTATTTATCCTGTAGGGTCAGAGGATCAGAATATGAGGAGGCAAAGAAAAAAAATAGTTTTTTTCCCAGTTATTTTTTGTAAAGCATTAAAACACAAGAAAAACTATAAAAATGTGGCATCGCTTTAATCGTACTGACCTGCAGAATGAAGTTAACATGTCAGCTTTACTACATAGGAAACGCCGTTAAAATGAAACCAATAAAACTATGAGGAATTCAATTTTTCTTTCCATCCAGGAAACACCATTCCTGAGACTGAAAAACTGCCAGAGAACAAGTGAAATGAGAGACTATCCCTGATGGAAAGAGAACCGACGTCCACTCAAGGTTTACAACCTGGATTTAGACAGTAAGGTATCGGTCGTTTATGGCATTAAAGGGGTTGTGCAAGAATGTGTGTGTTTTTTTTTTGCAAACCCTGCCCACTTGGCCGGACTTGTGAAGGGAAGATTACTTACCTGCTTCCAGGTGCTATCTCCCAGGTCCATCTCCTCCAGGCCTGTGATGGCCTGCTGGGCTCCCTCACTGTAAACATCTGGTTTGACATCGCCGCAGCCAATCACCGGCCGTGACCGGCTCCCATTGCGTCATGTGACCATTTGGGTCCCTCCCCCCATTATGGCACAACCCCTTTAAGACCTTACTGATTGTGGAAAGCATATATTGCTTCGGCGCCCACCACATGTAAGATCTGCAACTGGGAACTGCAGAAAGAGCTAATGAGAACGGAATTTCACTCCTGTGGTTATTTGGAGATTGCAAATTTTGGAAAAACTATTAAGAGACTCCTACTCTATAACATACTTGAGAACTGTGCCTATTATTGCTATGTAAACTACTACTCCCATCATCTATTCAGTAAAGACAGACTTTATTTATTGCAACCAAATGGGCTCGGCCTTTGACTCCATCAGCCCTCTGCCGACCCTGCCGCTTTCTATTCACTGCACACCCCAAGGGGCCACGGAGAGAGGACAGCCACCGAGATCCACCACCACTCCTATCAGTGCCACAACTACCACTCCCCTCCTTCAGTCTTTACTCCCTGTGGGTTCGCTGAATCAGTGCCCCTCTGAAAAAGAGAAATCTTTCAATGGAATGTTTGCTTGTACAAAGGACTTCTGCTTCGGCGCCCACCTGTACGTTTTATCTGGCACCATTTGTGATCCTAATGAGAAATTCATTTTGAAAAAAGTGATTAACCCTGAATTACAGGTTCATTTATCAGCACATTCCTTCTGGACTGGTCACACTGATTAGGGACGCGGCGATTGCACTAGAGCTAAATTCAAACGAAAGGCAAACAGAAAATATTAGTAACTGAAAAATGATTAATTAAGAGTCCACACCTACTCTGTTTGCTAGAGAAATACCTCAATCAGCATTTCCTCATTGGGTCACATAAAATGTAACCTAAGACACGGGCTCCAGCAGTAATGGAAGTCACAGGGGGTCGCTCCCTACTCAGGTTGTGTCTGAATGGAGAGCCACTCTCTGTCAGCTACATTCTACATTGTACACCAGTGTAATGCACTTATACATCGCTAAGTCCATACAATTCTATTGCTGCTGTTCGGCCGTGCCCGTATTGCGGCCCGCAAACAGCGGATCCCCAATATGCAGGCAGCGGCCGTGGGCGCCCCGTGGGGTTTCTCTCTGTGTCTCCGCACCGCAAAAAAATAGAACATGTTCTATTTTTTTGCAGTTCGGACGGATCACGGACCCATTCAAGTTGAATGGGTCTCGATCCGTTGCAGCAGCGGCACGGATGGTGCCGTGCATTGGGGACGGCAAATTGAGGCCCCCAATGCACGGAACGGCCAAACAACAGCCGTGTGCATGAGCCCTTTAGGCTGAGTTCATATCACCGTTTAGCTTTCTGTTCTTCTTATCCGTCAGAAGAAGAGAAAAAAAAACAGGATCCTGTATAAAAAAACAGATTTTGTTGCATCAGTTGTCATCCGTTTGAGCCATTTCCGTCTGAGAGCGTCTTTTTTAGATGGAAAAAAGTACCTCATGCAGGACTTTTTTTCCCGTGAAGGAAATGGATCAAACGGATGGCAACTGAAGCAACAAAATCAGTTTTTTTTATTATAGGATCCTGTTTTTTTTTCTTTCTGACGGATCAGAAGAACGGAAAGCTAATATATATGATATGAACTCAGCCTTATCTCCGTTTTCAGTCCTCAGAAAAAGCACTTTAAAGTGTATTCAAATGAGGCACCAAGTGCCAAGGAGGATGTTTTCTTTCTTTCGAAGAGACCATGCACGCCTCTGCAATCGACCTCAGCTCCTGCCCCTCCTGGGCTCTTGTCCTTTCTCTCTCCTGGTGACGTCACTGATCTCCTGCATCCAAATCTCATGCAGGCTCAGACTACCATTCAGCCAGGGGTGGACTGGGAACTTAAAGTGGCCCTGAAAAAAACCTAGTGGCCCGATGTTGTAGGTGGGTCCACAGTGACAGAAGGCTGAGCCAACGCAGGTAGCGCAGACAGGGGCAGCAATACTGCAGTGCAGAACAAAATACCACGGCCCAGCACAATATACTTCCGCCTGTGCCGCAGTATGAAGCTGTATCATCATCCTGAGGACGGCAATATCATTGAGTTCAAGGGGGGGGGGGGGGGTACCTGCGGCCACTGGCCAGATGAATAAGTGCCTGATGTTCCTACATTAATTAATGCTGAGAGCATCAGATCTTTATGGACCTGGCTGGCCCCTGCGAGGATGTTTTCGTTGCCCCCCTGGGCATCTGCCCAGTGGGAAATTTCACTGCAGGGTCTATGGCCAGTGCACCCCTGCATTCAGCCTGCACAATGCAATATATACTGTGGGCATTGACTTCACGTTATGTACTGCACATGCGCTGCTGACCTGAACAGTCCAGGAACTATGGAAGAGGAGGACAGCCATCGGAAAGGGCAGGACTGGAGCCCTACAGTACATGCGCAGTACATACTGTAAAGCTGCTGTGCACAGTATGCATGGTAAGAGTCAGGGTTGCCAACCGTCCAGAAATTTCTGGACAGTCCGTAAAAAGGCATGTCCATGATTTGTTTGAGGCTGGTGGTTCTTGGCAAGATTCATTTGGTGGTAAGTTTCATCATTTTACAGCTCACAGTAAATGCTGGTGATGAGATCTTATCAGTATATTGAGCTGTAGACATGTATTATTCATTATGGTTTTCCAATTAGTCCGTAAAACATGTTGGCTGTCCGTGATTTTGGGATACATTGTCCGGAAAAAAGAAAAAATCTGGTTGACCACACAGAGTGGTAGTCTGCACCTGTGCAAGATTTAGATGAGTAGTCGCTGGGGTAAGTGGCCCCAGAATTTACTCAAGGTTTGTCTATTCACCTCTAGAGAATAAATGACTGTAGTAAGTGCGAATGAATATTTTCTGACCAAACAACTCCATATGAACTGCGCCATGATTCATTGGTTTTCCGTTAAAGAAGGACAATGGGCCACCCTCACCTGAATGTTTCGTCATTAAAGGGTCATTAATCTTCTAACATCAAAGCTTTTCACACTGACAACAATAAGCAACAAATGCAGAAAAAAAGTCCAGGACTGAAGTCATTGAAACCAACCATACGTGTACAAAGCCGTGTTCACACTAGTGTTTATCTTTATGGTTTTCTCACATAAAAGGGGAGATGTATCATAGCAACCAATCAGATTCCACCTTTCCTTTTTCACAGCTCCACTTTAAACCAGTTTGATAAATCTCCCCCAAAAAGTCTCTAGATTTCTAGATGGATCCTAATCAGTTCTATGATGTACAGGATTTAAAATATAACATCATTTTTACTATTTTCTAGTCATAAGCATTGCGAGTGTACGGGCCGTTTTTTTGTGTTCCGTATACGGTCCGTATACGGAACCATTCATTTTAATGGTTCCGCATTTAAAAAACGGAATGTGTTCCGTAAGCATTCCGTTTCCGTATTTCCGTTTTTCCATTCCGTGGAAAGATAGAACATGTCCTATTATTGCCCGCAAATCATGTTCCGTGGCTCCATTCAAGTCAATGGGTCCGCAAAAAAAACGGAACACATACGGAAATGCATCCGTATGTCTTCCGTATCCGTTCCGTTTTTGCGGAACCACCTATTGAAAATGTTATGCCCAGCCCAATTTTTTCTATGTAATTTTTTTTTCCGCTTCCCGGAACAGGAAGCGCATAGAAATTACATAGAAAAAATTACATAGAAAAAATTGGGCTGGGCATAACATTTTCAATAGATGGTGAGTGCAGGAGCTGTGTGAGGTCTTTCAGAGACCTCAATCAGCCCTGCACTGAGGCTGTACAGCGCTGAATTATGCTGTACAGCCTCGCTGGGGGGGTGTATTTTTCCTGTAACCGGGGCTACTATGTCAGCCCCAGTTACAGGAGAAATCAACAGTGAAAAAAAAAAGAAAAAGTGAAGTAAATGTCCCGTAGAGGTCTTGTATGACCTTATGGGGGATGAAAAGTGTAAAATAAAAAAAATAAAAATAAAGGGTTGAAAAAATAAAATAAAAAAAAGGTTTCACATGTAAAAAGAAAAATTCCCCAAGTAAGGAATAAAAAAAAAGAAAGTTAAAAATAGAAAAAATAAAATAAAATAGACATATTTGGTATTGCCGCGTCCTTAAAAACCAGCTGTATAAAAATATCACATGACCTAACCCCTCGGATGAACACCGTAAAAAAAAAAAAAAAAAAAAAAAAAAAAAAAAAACTGTGTCAAAACAAGCAATTTTTGTCACCTTACATCACAAAAACTGCAACACCAAGTGATCAAAAATGCGTATGTCCCACAAAATGGTACCAATAAAACCGTCACCTCATCCCGCAAAAAATGAGCCCCTACATAAAAAAATCTCTCAAAAAATAAAAAAAACTATAGCTCTTAGAACATGGAGACACTAAAACATAATTTTTTTGGTTTCAAAAATGCTATTATTGTGTTAAAGTGAAAAAAATAAAAAAAAGTATACATATTAGGTATTGCCACGTCCGTAAAAACCAGCTCTATAAAAATATCACATGACCTAACCCCTCGGGTGAACACCGTAAAAAAAAACAAAAAACGGTGTCAAAACAAGCAATTTTTGTAACCTTACATCACAAAAACTGCAACACCAAGTGATCAAAAACGCGTATGTCCCACAAAATGGTACCAATAAAACCGTCACCTCATCCCGCAAAAAATGAGCCCCTACATAAGAAAATCTCTCAAAAAATAAAAAAAACTATAGCTCTCAGAACATGGACACATTAAAACATAATTTTTTTGTTTCAAAAATGCTATTATTGTGTAAAACTTTAATAAATAAGAAAAAGTATACATATTAGGTATCGCCACGTCCGTAACAATCTGCTGTATAAAAATGTCACTTGACTGAACCCCTCAGGTGAACGCTGTAAAAATAAATAAATAGAAACTGTGCTAAAACAACCAATTCTTTGGTCACCTTGCCCCATAAAGTGTTATAATGAATGATCAAAAAATCATATGTACCCAAAAATAGTAGCAATTAAACTGGCACCTTATTCCATAGTTTCCAAAATGGGATCACTTCTTGGGAGTTTCTACTGTAAGGATGCATCGGGGGCTTCAAATGGGACATGGCATCTAAAAACCATGTGGAGTTCCTTTTCTTCTGCGCCCTGCCGTGTGCCCATACAGCAGTTTATGACCACATTTAGGGTGTTTCTGTAAACCGCAGAATCTGGGTAATAAATATTGAGTTTTGTTTGGCTGTTAACCTTCGATGTGTTAAAGAAAAAATTTGATTAAAATGGAAAATCTGCCAAAAAAGTGAAATTTTAAAATTTGATCTCCATTTTCCTTTAATTCTTGTGGAACGCCTAAAGGGTTAACAAAGTTTGTAAAATCGGTTTTAAGTAACTTGAGGGGTGTAGTTTCTACAATGGGGTGATTTATGAGGGTATCCACTATGTAGGCCCCACAAAGTGACTTCAGACCTGAACTGGTCCTTAAAAAGTTAGTTTTGTCAATTTTCTTAAAAATTTGAAGAATTGCTTCTAAACTTCTAAGCCTTCTAACGTCCTAAAAAAATAAAATGACATTTCCAAAATGATGCCAAAATAAAGTAGACATATGGGGAATGTTAAGTAATAAATATTTTATGAGGTATCACTTTCTGTTTTAAAAGCAGAGAAATTGAAATTTAGAAAATTGCGAATTTTCCAAATCTTTGGTAAATTTGGGATTTTTTCATAAATAAAGGTGAAATATTTTGACTCAAATTTATGACTATCATGAAGTACAATGTGTCACGAGAAAACAATCTCTGAATGACTTGGATAAGTAAAGGCGTTCCAAAGTTATTACCACATAAAGTGAGATATGTCAGTTTTGCAAAATTAGGCCTGGTCAGGAAGGGGGCAAATGGCCCAGATGGCAAGTGGTTAAACTATTTTCCATGGTATATAGAAGGACAGATACGGTACTAATACAGAAAAAGACAACTCTAGGGTTCCTTTGGTGTCTTCTTATACAAAAAGGCTGCTACATTCTAAAAAAAACATCTGCATTCGTACCAATGTACTTGGCAAATTTGATGCGTGGAAGGTCCTCAAACCGACCTCGGAACAACCGCCTATGGGCAGAATTCTCACGTGCCCTGCCCAATTTGGCCTGGGACAGCTAACATTTGCCAGAACTGTCTCGGAAAATTAAGGACAGTCCCTGCAGATTTGGAACTGTTGGCAACTATGCATCTAAACCTTCTGAAATTATCTTCTCTTGAAATTTCTACCACAGCCCATGTGGCGTTCTCTTGAGAACATAAGGGGGGAATTTATCAAAACTGGTGTAAATGAAAGCTGGCTTAGTAGCCCATAACAACCAATCAGATTCCACCTTTCATTTTCTAAAGGAGCTCTGAAAAATAAAAGATGGAATCTGGTTGGTTGCTTTCCTTTACACCGGTTTTGATAAATCTCCCCCATCCCTGACCGGGATCGATAGTCACCTACCTAGCAAAAAACTAGCTGATACGTTTCTCTGAGATAAAGAATTTTCTTGATTTAGTGCTCCTTCTGTCAACAGGCCTGAGGGGATGTATTGACATCATCAGACCTTGCTGGGCCGGTAACATGTTTGCATTACTTCTCAAGTGATGTTTAAAAGCATTGTCCACTCAACCTGCCCAACTGGTTTCCCTTCTTGTCAAAATGACGAGATGAGATGAAGGAATGAGGTAATTCCTGCCAGTCTCCTGCTCTCCAGCAGGCCATTCTGGTGTGGGCTCTTTCATAATGGTTCTGTTTTTTTATGCCATAGCAAGCACTGTCACGGACACCTGCTGCTGTGAGCACGTTCTCTGATCTCCGGGAGGAACCAGCCCCCCTCTCAAATAGTTAAACTAACAGAGAGAAAATTACCAGAGCGGCAGATACAAAAGTTCAAGGTGAAAAGTATGTAGAGAGACAAATATGAGCCTATATATCTCTCTATCTATCTCATATTTATCAGACTCACTTATATAGCACTACTATATTCTGCAGCGCTTTACAGACATTAGCATCCAACTGTCCCCAATAGGGCTCACAATCTAAACTCCCTATCAGTATGTCTTTGGAGTGTGGGACAAAACCGGAAACCCACACAGACATGGGGAGAACATACAAACCCCAAGCAGATGTTGTCCTTGGCCAGATTTGAACCTAGGACCCCAGCCATAACCACTGAGCCACCATGCTGCTCATAGCTAGCTGTCTGTCTGTCTATCTATCAAAATAGAAAAATACTGCAGCACGTTTCAGTCTTATTACTGGGATTTTTCAATCTCAAGCGCTTGATAAAAGTCCAAGTAATAGGACTGAAACGTTGCAGTTTCTGGGGAATAGAGGACAACACATTTAAATTACTTCTGGGAGTGCTATCTATCTATCTATCTATCTATCTATCTATCTATCTATCTATCTATATTTCTATCCTGCTAGTTAGCTATATCTTTTACTATAAGAGTGGAGGAGACCAATTAGGAAATCACATTCCGTTCTCCCTTAAAGGGGTTTTCCAACATTTTTTTTTACTAATAACCTATTCTCTGGATAGGCCATGAGTATCTGATCGGTGAAGGTCCAACACCCAGGAACCCCACCGATCAGCTGTTTGAGAAGGCACCAGCAATCACAGTAGTGCCGCGGCCTTCTCAGCTCACCAAGCACAGAGCCACACATTGTATTGTGCACATTGCACAGTGGCTCTGCTCAGTATAGCAGCTCAGCCCCATTGAAGTGAGCTGCACCTAGGCCATGTGACCAATGAACCATGGCCTAGGAGGGCAATGCTGGAGAAGGCTGGGGGTCCTGGATGTCATACCCCAACAGATCATATACTGATGACCAATCCAAAGGATAGGTCATCAGTAAAAAACTGTCAGAAAACCCCTTTAATAAATATCTATGACCCCCTAATGCTGTCAGGAGGACCACATCTTTGTTACGATAGAAGACCGTTATAAATGGCGTGGGTATTTCTCCAGTAACGCTCAAGAGAAGCTGTGGGAAACTGATCCTTAAAGTGGTATTAGCCTCTGACATCCTGCCTATGGTAAAAATGTGGTTGTTTTGCAATAAAAGGAAACCAGCAATGCATGATAGGAGATAGGGAAGACAGGGAGAGCTGATTGAGCATGGGCTTGGCTGTTTTTGCAACCCCAATAGACATGCGGACTAATATTCCCAGGATATAATAGATTATATGGCTCTAAAGAAGAGGAAACGGGTGCACGCTACACACGGTGTGTATAAACCCTCAATAAGGCCTCATGCACACGACCGCTGTGTGCATCCGTGTCCGTTGTTCCGTTTTCTGTGATTTTCTGCGGACCCATTGACTTTCAATGGGTCCGTGGAAAACTCGGAAAATGCACCGTTTGTCATCCGCGTCCGTGATCCGTAATTCCAGTCCGTCAAAAAAATATGACCTGTCCTATTTTTTTGACGGACAACAGTTCGCGGACCCATTCAAGTCAATGGGTCCGTGATTGTCATCCGCGTCCGTGATCCGTATCCGTTTTTTTCCTATCATTTTCAAGGCAAACTTGACTTAGTTTTTTTTTTCACTTTTCTTGTCTGGTGACCCTCCAAAAATCAAGGAAGACACACGGAAAAAAAAACGGACACGGATCACGGAACAACGTAACCCCGTTTTGCGGACCGTGAAAAAATACTGTAGTACATGAGGCCTTAAGCCGATTGCTCTGCTCTCTTTTTTTTTTCAACGGCAATGGTGTTTGAGAAAGATCTTATGACTGAACATATATTTGATTGCCTTACAAACAATACAATAAACAGAACCACCAACTTTATCTTGTCATTTGGAGTGGTCTAGTTATCATTTATACCAATTCTCCCAGGCTTATCCTTCTACTTGTCACCTTGCATTGCAAAATAAGAAGTCAAAGGACCCCTGTTCTTATTATTGGTAAGGATCCCAAAGTTGAAACTCCCACATGTAAGATACAGCATATGTGGCATATAAGGACTGGAACATCGATTTGTCAATGAATCAGCAAGCTACTAAGAACGTGCACCAATGGGGGGCGATTTTGTTAGTGAGCTTTTCCTCCACTAATTATTATTACAGTGATTTCTGCCAAACAAATGATAGCTGAGATTTAATTTGGGAAAGGAGACAGGCTTGCATGTCTCGTTTCCAGAGAAGCATTATGTGGGGAAACAAGCATTGCAATAGATAAAAAATCTTAGTATGAAAAAGCACTGATTGAAAAGTTTGAGGCTACTACCCAAACCTTAGTGGATAAAAACAGCTCTTTTTTCCAAAAAAACAAAGATATGCCAATTAGTATTCTTGACAAAAAAAGATAAGAAAAGTAATTCCTTATGATGGCTGCTGATGTTAGACATACTAATTTGCAGATATTTTCCCCAGAAACCAGGAGCATTGCCTAGCCTACAACTGTCATCACACATATTAAGTGGTCTCCATAATACAAATAGTAGCCACTACCAGGAAGCCCATCAAGGCCTCCCAGCTACAATAAAGCAACTGGAAACTAAACAAATATATACAGTTGTGTTCAAAATAATAGCAGTGTGTTTAAAAAAGTGAATACAGCTCAAAACCCTTCTAATAGCTTTTATTTCCATACACACAAATGCATTGGGAAAAATATATTAAATTTGTTTGGTTCCTCTAAAAAAATTGAAGAAAAGTAAATATCAGGCTACTTTCACACCTGTGTTTAGGTGCGGATCCGTCCGGTATCTGCACAGACGGATCAGCACCTATAATGCAAACGATTGTATCCGTTCAGAACTGATCCGTTTGCATTACCATTTTTTTTTTGTTCATGATAATGCAAACGGATCCGTTTTGACTTACATTGAAAGTCAATGGGAGGCGGATCCGTTTTCAATTGCACCATATTGTGTCAGTGAAAACAGATCCGTCCCCATTGACTTACATTGTAAGTCAGGACGGATCCGTTTGGCTCAGTTTCGTCAGACGGAGTGGAATGGAGGCTGAACGGAGGCAAACTGATGCATTCTGAACTGATCCTTATCCATTCAGAATGCATTGGGGCTGAACTGATCCGTTTTGGGCCGCTTGTGAGAGCCCTGAAACGGATCTCACAGGCGGACCCAGAAACGCCAGTGTGAAAGTAGCCTAAGACTGTTCAAAAAAATAGCAGTGTTTGTATTCTTATTTACAAATTCAAACATTCACTATATAAACTAAAAAATGTTTGAAGATTTTGCTTTCCTTTGAATCACTTAACTAATATTTAGTTAGAGAACTGCTGTACAAATGTGTTGCATGGAGTCAACCAACTTCTGGCACCTGTGAACAGGAATTCCAGCCCAGGATGATTGACTACATTCCACAGTTCTTCTCTATTTCTTGGTTTTGCCTCTGAAACTGCATTTTTGATGTCACCCCACAAGTTTTCTATTGGATTAAGATCCGGGGATTGGGCTGGCCACTCCATAACGTCAATCTTGTTAGTCTGGACCCAAGATGTTGCACGTTTACTGGTGTGTTTGGGGTCGTTGTCTTGTTGGAACGACGATTTCAAGGGCATTTCCTCTTCAGCATAAGGCAGCATGACCTCTTCAAGTATTCTGATGTATTCAAACTGATCCATGATCCCAGGTAACTTTAGACCTTCTTTGATCTTCCTGGAGCTGATTGTTGGCTGAGTCCTGCCATTTTGGCTATTCTTCTATCCATTGGAATGGTAGTTTTTCGCTTTCTTCCACGTCTTTCAGGTTTTGGTTGTCATTTTAAAGCATTTGCGATCATTTTAGCTGAGCAGCCTATCATTTTCTGCACTTCTTTATATGTTTTCCCCTCTCCAATCAACTTTTTAATCAAGGTACGCTGTTCTTCTGAACAATGTCTGGAACAACCCATTTTCCTCAGAATGCACTGTAACCAGCATGTACAACATTTGCTGCCTTCCTTCCTTAAATAAGGGCAATAATTGCCACCTGTTTTTCAAAGAATGAATGACCTCACTCATTGAACTCTACACTGCTATTATTTTGTAACATTTCAATAAGTGATTGAATTACAGAGAATCAGCAGCATGCATGTCATGACTGTTGGGTCTGTTGGGTTTCTATTACTCTACTACACCTGAGAGTAAATTATTTGCCAAGTAGAAATATAATTTCTACCAAAAACAGTGATTGATCAGGTTAGTGATGTCTGACTGCTATTATTTTGAACACAACTGCATATAGTATTCAGAAGTGAGCCAACAAACTCACCATTATGAGACATCCCAACGGACAGACACTTCTGGAACCTGCAGTACTGACATTTGTTCCGACTTTTCTTGTGGATACGACAGTTGAGCTCACATCGTTCATAAATTAACTTCAATCGAATTGTTCTTCTAAAGAATCCCTGCAGAAACAAAATCAGGATTTTGTACTTTTAATAAATTTTTACCATTTTTTATTTATTTTCTAACTGGTTTTCATTTCTGGTCTTACTCTGTGCAGTCTATAAATAACCTGCTGCTACTGGGAATTTGTCAACATACTGGCTAACTGCTGTTGACAGATCTTATTGTTGCTGTATCTTTATTCTATTTTTGCATGTGTGAACAGCCAGGACTAATGAACCCACACACAATTGATAAAGAAAATATTCCATATATTAATCATGATTAACATATGAACACATGCTACTTGTCTTCATTATTAAAGAGGTAGTCCGGGATTTTGAAATTAATGGCCTATCCTCACGATAGGTCATTAATATCTGATTGGTTGGAGGCCGACCCCCAATCAAGTTAATAGGGACATATATTAAAAATAACTGATATAACAAAGGCAGCTTGCTGATAGTTTCCAGCCAGAGGATTTTTTGGTATTTTGCACAGAACAAAACAAATGGAACCATAAAGAAAGAAAGCAAAATGTGTAAAAGACTGGATTATAACAATGCTGTGTTGCACTTTGGTTTACTGTCTGGGTTCCTATTTGCTATAATGCATTTACTGAAACATAAATCGTAGAATATCAATATAAATTATAATAAACTACTAGTTGTTTTTTGTTCAGAGCATTGATTGATGACTCAGAATATGAATTTTTCAGTGGGTACTTCTAAAATAACTAAACACTAAAAGACATTTAATAAACATAATTTTCCTGCAGAAAAATATCTGCTTTTATTATGGTCATTTATCCACTTCAAAACATTTTATTAGCTAATGTGAGCTTAATATTGACAGCAAGATTCAATTCAGTTATTCTGCATTTTAAGTATTCCGTATTGCCGACAGCCAAAACATTGTCTAGTGCAGTCAACAGTGTAAAAGAGCTGAATTTAATTTTCCTACTGTTTACAACACAAATCTAAGTGAATTACAGGAGGTCACCAGGCTGGGACCACACAAGATTTAGCTTTGTTATTGGAAGAAGATGAAATTAGGGGACTGCAGTAATAAAGTGCTGAATAATACAGTACAGAACATTAGTGACCTCAAAATGAAAGAACTTCAGTCGCTGCTTCATTTCACCTTCTCCTCAGGTAACAAAACTGTAAGGCTTTCATGTTTAGGACCATCACATCACCATCTTAATTTTCAAGTTCCTTAAAGTGTAAGGCTTTTAGGGGCATTTAAAGGGACCGACCTGGAACGATCTATGGCTACTGATATTCTTATAGAGATTCTTTTTTTCTATACAGCAAATTGCTGTTTACGAAGCACGATCGGCTGCCCAGAAATGATGATTTAGGTGTCCATCTGAAAAATCATTTCGCCTGATTTGCTTGTTCATGCAGCACCTTTACATCTGCCTATTATTGGGACCGAGTTTGTTCTAACATTTGTTCACGATAATGAGCCCGACTATTGCCCTGTGTAAACCCACGTATATTCAGACATGTATATTAAAGTCCTCCACTTTACAGCCATAGGTCGGATGGCCATGTAGGATATGGACCTGGCAACCGTAGGAGACTCCAGTGGTCTCCAGGTTTGTGTTCTGTGAGATACCGTTCAGAATAGTGCATGCGAAATAGTGCAGAATAGTGAATGTCCTGAGCTTCTCGGAGTAGGACCACCTACTTCTCTGGGTCCATGTGCTCTATGTGTGCAGGCCATTGTGAATTATGCTCAGGTGAATAAGACCTAACTTTTTGCAAAAACATGAATTCAGCTTTGGGCTACATTCAAGTACCACAACCGATTCCAAAAAAGTTTCATTTGACTGAATGCCATATTCTGGGGCTCTCCCATTGTCCTCTGTTAGGCTGCAGGAGAAGACTGTGCTGGCCACAACATCATCACAACCTAGTAGATGGCATAGGAAATACAGTAGTCTCTCAAGATACAATGGCCTCAGGATACAATATTTTCAGCTTATAATGGTCTTTCCTGGGCCATGGTAAGTTGAAGCATCCAATGACTCAGATCCACCAATTGACACGGCCATTTCTTCGGTGAAACACCTGTGATGGCTATCTAGTTGTCTGGTAGCTCTTCTAGGTACTACACGTATGTAATATTAATATTATAATATTAAACCAGTAGGTTTCCAAAAATGTCTAATTAATGACACTTTGAATGTCACACATCATAATATTAAGGGTATTGTCATAGAAGAAACTAAAATATGTTACCTTACAGCCTTCACATGCATGGACCCCATAGTGAAAGCCTGAGGCCTTGTCACCACACACGCGGCATTCTATGGCAATGAAGGAGTTAGAAGCCTCGTCCTGAGATTTGTTATATGACTGTGACTTGTCTGAATAGTAAGGCGGAGAAGGAGGCTCCAATTTTATTGTGTCTGAGGTTAAAAAAAAAGTAAAAGTAAATGTCACACTTGTGCTTAAGTTACAGAAAGGCAGCCATTTTGTGGGCTCGAACAATTTTAGGAGAAAGCAATGCACGCTGAAAGGTGACCTTCCTCACCCTCACAGCAAATATATGTATATATCACATGAAGACATTATGGAATCAGAATTGACAAAGTAATGACCATACCAACATACAACATTTATAAAAGGTTCAGTTAGGTTCTGCGCACTCTGGATTCGAGCTTTCCATTTAAGGTATACTTTTGGAAGATTTCACAACTTTTACCCAGAGTTGCCAGCAGTCCCCAATTTGCAGCGATTTCCCTAATTTCAGAGACAGTTCCAGCAAATTCAGGCTGTTCAAGGCCAAAAATAATTGAGAAGTCTTGGATGGGTTTGGGGCTTAATGGGGTATTCCATTTTAGTGATATTAATGACCTATCCTCAGGATAGGTCATCAATATCAACAATATAAGATTGGTGGGGGTCCGACTCTCGGTAACCTCGCCAATCAGCTGTTTGAAGTGTAATTACAGGCTCCTCTCCTATTCATTTGAATGGGACAAACAGCTGTAATTACACTGCACCACCACTACAATGTAGACGGCGTTCAGGTGGACATTGAAGAGAACGCAGCTCTCACACTAGCTCTGGTGGACAGCTGGACCTCCACCAATGTCAAACTGATGAGCTATCTTGAGGCAGGTCATCAATTTTCATGAAATTGGAATACCCCTTTAAATGTCCTGAATTGGCCAACTATAATGTTGGTAAGTATGCTATACCTCCAACAGAAGGCTAAGACATATGCTACTGCACACCACATTTGTAAGAAAACATATACAACACAGCATCATTTTTGCGGTAGTCCACTTTCTATAAAAGCAGTTGCATTTTCCTATACACTAGAACAATGTCGAGCAATATATATACCAGCATGATAAAAACCAAATGGGACTCTTTTGGCCTCTGTTGTGTGAATAGAGCACTAGGGACACATTTGACGTATAAGGCCTATACGCGAAATCTATTGCCCAGATGCACTGTGCATGGTGCCTTACAGTCCACTATTCATGGAAGTATAAATTTAAGACTGGCTAATTACATGGGGCCTGACCTCTAAAGCAGGGGAAGCAGCTTCTACGGGGCCTGACCTCTAAAGGGGCTCACCCAGGAGGAGGACTAAAATATTTTATTGTCAGGGACCCCTTAACAGAATTATACAATGACATTATATACAGTGACATGACATACAGTATATAGGAAACGGACGGAGCGGCTCTGGTGTGAGAGAGTGATCTTGACTAGCCACAGGGTTGCATGGTAGGAGGGGGTTGGGAAGAAGTTTCTTGGGTGGGGGGCAGGGATGGCCCACTCAAAAATTTGCTGTGGGACCCAGTCATTTCTTGTTACGCCACTGGTGATACATTACCGCAGGTATACACTTTGCTGTCCTGCAGAAGATATGAAGGACAGGAACATGGTGTCTCATGGGACTATATATATGAGGATAATTTTAACAAGGGTATTATTTAGGTAATTTTTACAGTCAGCAATTATAGAAATTATATCATGAATGAAACAGTTACAATGGTGACTGAAATAAGTCCGATCGAGTATGCTAGTTTTCTACAAAGACCAGCTCAGCATAAGCATCCAGTGTAGATATTCACCCTTGTGAACCAACATAACCATCCAGTCTAGACTTCTGCCCCTGTAAACCACCAAAACCATTCGGTTTCAACATTCGTTCCTGTTAGCTAACTTATTGACACATTTTAGGTCTGAAGGACATGAAAGCTGAGTATGCATAAACTGTACACTGGATAACATAAAGGTACTTGTACAAGACTCCAAAGAACAATGATGAACATGGAATGAGTCTGCATACTTTGGCAGTCTTGTAGTTTCAGGTCATACTTATAATCAGCGTCCATCTGGTCATTTCGGCACAGGAAGTTCTTATCTTCTACAATGTCTTCATAGTGGGCAGTAGAAATACTTGTAAAGTCCACGGTTGCAAATGGCTTAATGTCAAAGTCATGGGAATGGTTTTCATAACCAGAGAGGTCTACAGAGTTCATGCCAAAATTCATCCCCCAAAATGGCATCTCTGTGTCTACCATGGTTGCTGCTGTTTCCTGGAAAAGAGCAAAGGGTTTATTAAAAATTGACTGAAAATTTATGTCATTTAAAATTGGCGACTAAATATATAGGGTTCTCCAGCAAATGCTGCTGAGACTGCAGAAGTCATTGGTATATCATTATGGACAATGTCATGGACAGAGTGCTGGCGAGATTACGTAAGTGCCCATCCTACATACTTTACTAGCTTTCCAGTAACTGTAATTTCCGTGATAATGACTATTGCAAGGTAAAGTATGATGTAATGATATTAGTGGAGCTGAGAATATATCAAATTCATTATCTTTGTCAAAGGAGGGTAGAGTGATACAGTCATCAGATTTCTTAAAGGGAACCTGTCATATTGAACATGATGTCTGATCTGCAGGTAATAGAGCAGGAGGAGCTGAGCAGATTGATATATAGGGGCACATCTATTTAAACGCCGGTCCTAATAAACCCCTAAGCTGGTGGTGGATCCAGCAAAGTTATAAAGAGGCCATGGCCTCTCCATAAACTTCGGCGCATCCTCCGCCATTTCTAAATGTAAGACGGCTTCCGAGCTGTCTTACATTGAGACCATTTTCTACGCCTGAAACAGGCGTAGGAAATGGTAAATGAGGCGGGCTAGCCAGCCTGTTCCCTTCCCCGACCACGCCACACCCACTTTTTTAGATCAGGTGCACCGTTGCACCGCAATCTGCGCCTGAAATACGTCTAATATAGCCTATTCAACCAGTTACAGTGTCTGGTAGGGCTGACCTTGCTTATTAAAAACATTTCTTCCCAGGATCTGTTGCTGCATTTAGGAAGGTTTTTTTTCTTTTTGTATATGCAAATTAGGGAAAAAACATTCACGAGGCCCTCAGCACTTGGGACACCTTTGTTTCTCCAGTCTGCTTCCCTGGACATTCCTCCTCCACCCGGATGCCTTGCCCTGTCAATTTAGCGGAAGGAGGAGTGCCCACTAGGGAAGTAGAATAGAGGAGCTGAGTGGCTCAGGCCCACCCTCGGATCAGGGAAAGAAAGGAATGATTTTAACCAGCCGCGTCAGCTCTACAAGGCATTATGACTGGTTTAATAGGGTAAATCTTGATGCCATCTGCCCTTTAAATCTCTGCTTAGTCCAGTGATTTTATGACTGTGCGTATAGAGTTAGCTGTCAAGCACTGAGTAGAAACGCCTACTGGACTCCTAAATTTAGAAAGAGCAGGAATTAAATGAATGAAATGATATGAAAGTTATACTGAATCTTTACCACCAAGCTATATATCAATCTGCTCTATAACCTGCTGCCTGCAGATCAGACTCCATGTGTTCCCTTTAACACTCTCTATTTCCATCTGTTCTATTGAAATGTATAATATGTGATGTGTGTCACTTGATAAGCCCCAGAATACAGATTACAACAAATTGTATATCATCATTGTGTTTGCATCTGATTGTATAGTTAAAGGGAATTTGTCACCAGCGACCTCCCTATCCAGGCGTTTGCATAGACACATAGCTGTGGTTCACCTGATTAAAACCCTGTTTTTCTTTTGTTGATCCGAGGCTCTAATGCCAAGTTATGATATTTTTTCTTAATAAGCAAATTAGGCCTCTGGTGCAATGGGGGCGTCACTATTGCTCTTGTAGCACCCAAGGGCAGCTCCTTTCTGTGGCCAGCCCCTTAGTCGTTGCTTTGATTGACAGGGCCAGGCAGTGGCAAAGCAGCGAGGGATGGGCTGGCCACTGAAATGAGTGGAGCTTGGGTGCAACAAGAGCAATGCTGACGCCCACATTGCACTAAAGGCTTAAATTGCATATTAGGAAAAAGTGTCATAACTCGGGAATGGATCCTCTGATCAACAGTAGAAAAACAGCGTTTTAATCAGGTGAAGCACAGCTATGTGTCTATGCAGACAGCTGGATAGTGAGGTCGCTGGTGACAGATTCCCTGTTAAGAGTATTGTGACACACAGGGACTGCCAACCAGTCTGCCATGAACAGATAATCCAATGCCATTCCAGAGAAACCTCCATTATTTGGTTGTATACCATGAAACCACATTGGTACGTTTTGGGCTGTTATACCATCTTGTATGGATATAAATGACATTTATACTTAGGATGTGGGTTGACAAAATTAAGATTTCGACATGTAATAGCCATCTGAATGCACGTCTCTTATGCTATGGCCTCATAGACATGAACTAGAAGAAAACATCAGTGTCTTGATCACAGTGGTGGCAATGATGCAACAAATGAAATGGGTCAAAGAGTAGAACAAATGTGACGTGACTCAGAAAGCACAAATACAGAACATTTCACTCCTAAAAAGCATTCAACATATGGCTGTATCATGTAAGAGCTATTAGGCTGAGGCAGCGCCCCTCCATGACTGCCAGGGGTAGAATATTGCCACATATCTGTTCCATCTCCACCCTATAGCTGGCCATAGACATTAGACTTTTGCCAAGCGATCCTGCCAATTTGTAAGCTCGGCGGAGAAGCTGTGGCGGAGGATGAGAAGGAGTCGGGAAGCAGCACCGGGGAGAAGGTAAATATGCTTCCCCAGCACCAAGGAAGAGGGGGTTGGTCAAACCCCTCCCCCCAGAAAAGGGCACAACCCCATTAAAGTGAAAGTTGTAATTGCACTGCAACTCCAAAAGGGAGAAGGGGTGAAGGTAAACATTGAAGAGAGCGCAGTGCTTGCATGAGCGCCACAGCCCCTGGTGGCATGAGAGGCAGAGCTTTCTGAGAGCTCATTTGCATACGTTCTTCCCAGAATTCCAGAGAAGCAAGTATGGCCTATAAACCTCCGCACGCTGATTAAGGCGTTCTCCATAAGAAGATATAGTACCCGCCACAGCCCTTTCAAACAGCTTTCAGATCAGATAATGATGACCTGTCCTGAGGGTACGTCATCAGTTATCTGTACCCTGGACAACCCCTTTAAGTTACAGTGCTAACACTCATAAAAACTTAGAAGGGACATATGTCAACATTGTCCATACGGCCTAATTTAATGTTGTCCAGATACTGACATGAATCAACAATTATAAATGTAAATGTTCTTGACATTCTCATGGCCAAGTTATTAAGCAAGACTACTGAGATCACATGAGATTTCCACAGCGTTCCCCAGGAAGCGACAGCAGATCAGATGACTACCAGCTAAGCGTTATTTCATTATTTAATTGGTGTGTCAATCTCATTTTTGAAATCTGTGATTTCTGAAAGTTATAATTCACATTGCTTAATAAAATATGAATAACTTCATGCCAGGAAGCTATTTCCATTATAACCTGAAAAAATCTCGCCATTAAGGATCGGGCAGATGAATTTCAACTGCTCGATCCTTTTGTACTTGAAGGGGACAAGCCACTGCCAGAAGAGTCTGGCACTATCTTTTTTCCCCTACCCATTCAGGATGTTCAATTTAGCCAACAGAGATACAGTATGAGCTGCCGAATGCTATCTAATCTAATTGGTCACTCTATTATAGTATTATTCGAGGACTGAATGGCAGCATTATGTGGGGGCAAGACCCTCAAATGGTAACAAATAGAGCATCATCCCACATAGCGCTAGCCCTCCCTGTATCACAGCCAAATATCCAAGGTGCCTATGCATTCATGTGGCTTTTTCCACTAAACTCTATGGGAATTATGAAGACAACTTCCTGAAACATCTAAGAGAACGCTACAGACATGGAAGGTCACCTCTTCTTCTCTTTATGGATAAATAGGATCACGGAGATTAGGCAGTGGAGGCCATTAGGTGCCCAAGATGGTGGAAGAGCTCCTAGACCCTGAGAGCCCAAAAACATAGTTAGAACATAATGTATTTTCTTTCAGTATAACTGGCAATCATACATCGGTGGAATGTCTTGCCACTCTTCCAGGAATTCTCGAGTGTGATCCATGAGCTGCTCCCACAAATTCCTCTTGACAAAAAACAACCAATGTGTTCCTCAATTCAGTGACTCACTCAAACTGGCATTCAATTCTTTAATTGTTCACAGAAGATAACTATATCAGTAACTAATCTGGAATTACTGGACAATAATTTCACTAAAAAATGATAAACAGCTGTGGTTAGGGCTTCATCTCAACCTCTGTCCTCATTGGAAAGCTGGAATATCTAATTTTAGACCCTCAAACCACTGGTATCTGTCATCATTAAAATTAGGGTGACTGGTACTGGATTAGTAACTGAGCTGCCTAGGGTGGTGGTCAGTCTAATGACCGATGATATTTAGATCACTCCAAACAGCAGTTGACTTTTATCCTATTAAAGGGGTTGTCAAGGTCATTTTTTTTACTTCTGGAAACTGCCCGGGGCTTGATAAAATCACTTACACTTAAGCCCCTCTGATCCAGTCCTGCCGCTCCATCCTATATCCAGGCTGCAGCCAGTGGCATATTGTTGTGGCTGCAGTAGTGATATCCTGAATACCTCTGCAGCCAATAACTGGCCTCAGCAGTGTATGGTATGTAACTGCAGAGGACAGCGATAGGCTGCAGTGCTGTATGGGACATCACTGCTACAGCCACAAAAATACATCACTGGCTGCTGCCGCAAGATAGGATGGAGCTGCCACTTTGGAACGGAGGGGCCTGGGATGTTAAGTGTAAATGATCTATTATTTTATTGGGCCTCCAGGCGGTTTACGGAATTAAAAAATAATAATGTGCGCAACCCTTAAGAGCACAGAATGCCTATACCCCAAGGTAGCTTTTTCCCTTATAGATGTGGATATAATGGACCACAAACCTTGATGGAATTAGATGTAAGAGTAGTAAGCCATGTGCCACATCTCAATTTTAACTCTGCGTACTTCTATTAAATGCATTTTTTAAATAAATCTGTCACCAGTTTTATGCTGCCCTATCTAACTTGTGACAGGGGCCTCATTACAGCACAGGGTCACTTTTATTTTTGGTGCTTTAGTTTTCTCAAAAGCCTCCAGCTGGACCTGCATGCTAAATCCAGCTTCCGGCTCCCCTGCCACTGATGGGCAGCTTTCTCCCTATACACAGCATAGGAATAAAGCTGTCAATCATCCATTTTGATCATGTAACGAATTAGGAATTTGTAGGTTAATATGTAATCTTGTGCCCAGGGACTTTAATGCACTTTCTGCATATGAGATTTTGATCCTTTTGGGGGGGAAAGCTGGGGGCTGGGGGACGGACGGACGCCATGTGCAGGGCATGTCTACATGTACTGCCTTCTGAGATTTCTCTTTTGTTTTTAGATGTTTTTAAATGTCTATATCGACATATTTGCTTAAATAAAGATTTTTCTTTTGTATAAGGTGGGGTTTGCAGACTTTGTCTGTGAACATGTAGTGTATTGGCACATAGGCACATATGGGCATTTGATATGAGCAGTTAGTGCCCGCTCTTCTTTGACAACTGGACTATAGCTACATAGAAATCATATTTACATAGGACTGTCACATGGGACTGTCATTCTCATGGATTGTTACACTATAAAAAGTATCTCCATTGGAAAGAATCATAGAACCCAAGATATACAGTATCTCACAAAAGTGACATTTTTGTAAATATTTTATTCTATCTTTTTATGGGACAACACTGAAGATCTGTCAATTTGATACAATGTAAAGTAGTCAGTGCACAATGGTGGCCACACAAACCTTTGACACAATTTGGCCATTTTCACTTAGGGGCGCACTCACTTTTGTTGCCAGCGGTTTAGACATTAATGGCTGTGTGTTGAGTTATTATGGGGGCACAACAAATTTACGCTGTTATACGAGCCGTACACGGACTACTTTACATTGTATCAAAGTGTCACATCTTCAGTGTTGTCCCATGAAGATATAATGAAATATTTACAAACATGCGAAGTGAATCACATTTATTAATCCATATAACAAACAGTTAATCCGTGCAACAATGTTACATGTCTTTCTCCGCGCAGATTAAGAAAATCCAGATTAATTCAAGCAACGTTTCTAAGGACCTTTATCAAGCCATATCTGGAATTGATGTAAGGAGGTTATGAAGTTGGGAAGGCCGTCACCAGTGCGTTGATCTGGATTCATAAATGTGATTCACTTTGTACAGATGTAGTAGAGTTAACACTCATGTTTTATGAGACGTGTTATCTAAACTTAATGAGTTAAGCAAACACCTTCAATTGCTTTTCAAAGGCTTTTGTTTCAAGATAACGATGAGTTACGAAATGTGAGTTAAGAGTTTGAGTGTTAACCCTGCTACATCTGTATCTCTTAAAGAGCTGAACCCGGACAAACCCATAATTTCACCCAGGCAGCCACCCTGACAAGAGCATTTCATGCTCCGATGCGCTCCCATGCCCTGCGCTGGATTGTGCAGGGCAAGGGCTCTTTTATTTACCATAACACACTGCTGGGTGGAAGCTTCCGCCCAGCAGTGTGTTCGGTGACATCACTGGCTCTGATGGGCGGTCTTTAGCGCTGCCCTAGGCGTTTTACAGGCTAGGACAGCCCGCCCATCAGTGCCGGTGACGTCACCGGGCTCAGTGCTGGGCGGAAGCCTCCGCCTGGCAGCCCTAAGGAGAGCCGCAGGTACGTCACCGGAACTCCAGAAAATGCCTTTGCCCTGCGCGATTTAGCACAGGGCAAAGGAGAGCATCGGAGCATGAACTGCTCCGATGCTCAAGTCAGGGGGCTGCCTGGTGGAAAATGGGCATATGTCCGGGTCCAGCTCTGAAACCAGACAATCCCTTTAAAAGTAGTGCCGCAAATTCTTTAACTGTGCAATTCTGGACTCAAGAGTCCGATACCATTGCTACAACTAAGACGCTTATAAATCATTATTTTATATTCATTACCTTCCTTTTGTGGTTACTGCGACATAATATACATTACAGTCAAGACCCCAATTTTAGAAACTTCTGTCTAACAGGAAATGCGGCTCCTGAATACCTGCTGCAAACTTTTGACCTCAAAGCTGTCATGTCAACTGAAAACTTTATAGACCTTAATTATAGAGTAGAGAGAAAAGGTTTGACAAATGTGAAAGTTCTTCTATAGCTCAGTATAGAAATATGGGCAACACAGCAGTTTGAGGGGTTTTCTGGGAATTTATATTGATGACCTATCCTCTGGATAGATGTTTAATATCAGATCGGCGGAGATCTGACACCTGGGACGCTCATCGATCAGCTATTACAATAGGTCTGTGCACCATGAGTACTGCGGCCTCTTCCTGGGCCATGTGATATCGCCGTACATCGATCACATGGCCTAGGAGCAGTTCAGCCCCATTCAAGCCAATGTGGCTGAGCTGCAATACCAAGCACAGTCACTATACGATGTACGGCGCTGTGCTTGGAAAGCTGCCTGCGTTCACCAGAGCTCCAGAGAGAGCGGCAACTCTCGGAAACAGATGGTCTTGAGGATAGGTCATCCTTATTGATTCCTGGATAACCCCTTTAAGAAACTACAATTTTCTCCTATTATTGAACTTTTCTTATACTACTGGATCACGCCGTGAAATAGCATGTAGCAATAAAAAGATTGCAGTTGCATCCAGATTCTGATGGCTTAAGGGGCCCAAAGGCCCCTCTTCCCCCGTAAGAAGGCATAAATCATATAATGGCACATGGTAAGTGCCCTCTCTTTTTATCAATTTTTCATTTTATGAATTTCACAACGTTTCTCAGTATACACACTGCGTGTTGAGCCTGCAAACCACACAGCCGCTCTCTGAGTCACACTGCGTCACCAACCACGTCTCATCTTAGTTTCTTTGGTGGCTTAGGGCTCATGCAAACGACTGCATTTTTCTTCAGTGTACTTACTGCCCAATTTTTTTCTTTTGATAGCAGGTTGAGCCATTTATTCCTATGGGGCCATTGCAGATCAGTGTGGCCTTTCCGTAAATTAAACAGCAGGTTTAATGAACACTTTGAAGGAAGCTAGCCCAGTTTTGCGGATCCATATTTCACGGACACAACCACACGCATGAGGCCTGAGAATGATTTTGCTTTTGTCAGCATCACTATATCAATGCAATGTGTTGGCGGCCAGTAGAGTATTGAAATCAGCTCCATGCTGAATACCGTTATTTGCATACTGTCTGCTAATATATAACTTCTTGCAATTCATTAATTTGGCATTTTGCCTAGAAATACAGAGCTTCATACACAGTAAATGAACATCAACCTGGCAGAATTCCCAGATGTATATACTATATAACAGGGATGCCCAACCTGCGGCCCTCCAGCTGCTGCAAAACTACAGCTCCCAGCATGCCTGGACAGCCTACAGCTATCAGCCTATAGCAGGGCATGGTGGGAGTTGTAGTTTTACAACAGCTGGAGGGCTGCAGTTCGAGCATCCCTGCTCTATAGTATGTGTTCATGGGTATTTCGGAAAACATCAAAAGGACTCTACATAGTGGTATCCATTAAGGCAACACTATGTCTGGATGATTATCTTGCATGTTAAAGTTTTCTTATAGGAATGATCTACATAAAAAGTTGAGTAACTTTATTTGTAAAACAACCGTGTAATTTTATAAATACTAGTCCAGAGCTGCAATCATAATTCTGCAAGTTACTACTGGAAAGAGATGACAAACTCAGGCTAAGTTCATACCTCAGTTTGGTAAACCCAGTAGCCTGTCCCACCAGTAACTACAGAAGTTACCGTATCTAGACACGGACAGGTACCGCATGATTCCCATTTATTATAATAGGATCTGGCATAAATCCCGGCTTTCTGCCAGAAAAATACAGTCACATGCAGCTGCATTTTTTCCAGGAGAAAGCTGGCATTTATGCTGGATCCCACTATAGTGAATGGGGATCCAGTGGTACCCAACGGTCTCCGGCTACGCCAAATGTGGTAACTCCGGTAGTCTGCTCCTCTGCCGTAACAGACTACCAGATTTACCATAGGCACATCCCTAACATCTTAGCTGTGTTCCTATAATGCAGCGAGAAAGTAAGTTTTCCCTACAGCCGATTATTGTACAGTGTCTGGTGGAAAGAGGACGTTTCTCAGAATCTAACACAGGCAATGAGCAAGCAGTGAATGCTGGGAGATTTCAGCTCTGAAGCGCACAGAATTCTTAATGCAACCCTCGAGTTTAAGGCAAGTTGTAAATTAGTAACAGTACAAGATAAGTATCGTAATATGTTTACAAAGTTACTCTTTTATGTAGATTATAGCTAAAATACAAAATGACACTTTTGTTATTACCCATATTAGCAAACCAGTCGTTTTTCAGCCTTGTGCATGAAAGTAACATTTTCTGAATACACGTGTTCAGCACAGGCTCATTTATTGGTTTATTGATTTCCAACCAAAGTTCACTGAAAAAAGTGCAGTTATTTGTAGCTTGTGATAAGAGGTCTGCTCGGTGGTTGTGTCAGGCTTGTGCAACAGGTGTAAGCAGTGGAGGCTTTCATATGTAATGCCATGATTATCAGGCCATAGCCATACGACTAGTGAGCCAAAACAAGGGTTGTCTGGTTTGTATGTTTAAATTAAAATTTTTTTGCTTATAGAATAGAAAAATCATCCACTTTTTTAATATACATGTATGTAAAATTCTGCTGACATAGCTTTCTTATACCGGTGTTGTAGTCTGGGTCACAAAAATATTTATAGCTGTGATTAATCCTGTTTAATGCATCCATGGGTGAACTGAATAGGACTAAACATGGCAACAGTCATGGGACCCTCAGGCCTGATTCATGGGACGGTACTTTCCATCCATGTGCGCAACAGACTGCAGACGGAGCCATTAAAATCAATGGTTCAATGCTCATATCTGAGAAACATCATTAAAGAATAGAATAGAGAACAGAATAGAGAATAGAATAAAGAACAGCTGTCTGAATTAGGCCTTAGACTCGTGTCATGTGACCCAGGCACTCATGTGACCCAGGCACTCCTGTCATGTGACCCAGGCACTCCTGTCATGTGACCCAGGCACTCCTGTCATGTGACCCAGGCACTCCTGTCATGTGACCCAGGCATTCAGTTAATTCTGCACAGGTATCTAACAGGTGAATAGTAGTTTATTGAAATGCAGAACTTTATAAAGTATCTACCGCACCATCATGTCTGACTGTCTATAGACAGCAGCAGCTCTGCATAATGTCTGTCAGTCAATATACAATGAAATCCTGAATTCACCATTAGTCCTGCTGTACTTAGTTATCCCACCGATGTGTCCTGTGTGCTGACCCAGCACATGTACATTATGTCACAGTTATTCAGTAAATGTATTTATATAGCTTCACCTGCTGTTTGTCCTTTTCCTTATTTCACCGTCCACCTCTGTAACATTGCTGAGGTGGTCGCACATGCTCAATTCCATCCTGACAGTTATAGGGAGAGTTATAGAAACGTGATCTCCAGGCCCTCCGTTGAATTTCTCAGCGGACCATCAGCAGCTCCCTTGGAGGTCATTCCAGAACAAAGGTCCGAAAAAGCAGAAACTATTTCAGGAGGAAAATGCCATTCCAGATCATCTAAAGGCAGGGACTGGGGATGTTCTGTTGTACAGACTGACCATGGGCATTACAGTCTTTGGATCTCTTTACGCCTTGTTTGGGATTGTAAAGGCTTAACTTCCCAGAAAGCAGAATTACGGTAATTCCAGCTTCTATTATTTTCAGATATGTCCAGTTATAAGGAGAAAGCAGCAGCAGGAAGGACAAGTCCCGAAGAAAGGACCCTTTCCCCCTCCTCCTGCCAGTCTGAAGAAAATCTAGCAGATAAATTGGAGCAATGAATGGGGAGAGCTCTGGATCCATGTGAGGTCCAGGGCTGGTTCTAGCCTTGTTAGAAAGAGATTGTCATGTACTATATGATGTCTGATTTCATGATATAACCCCTTTAAATGCATGCCAACCAGGCAGCCTACTATACCTACGTCAGAGGACTCAAATTTAAAGGAATTGTGTCATGTGACTGCTTTGAGCGAATGGTGAAGAGGATAAATAAAAGGGACGGACATTCCACAGTGACAGGCTCCCTATAAATCTAAAAACAGGGGACTCAGCTAGATGATAAGATTTTGGGGGCTGTAACAATAGGAAAGTTCAGAGGCAGCAATTAGCAAGTGCCCGACTCTGTCATATAAGACCTCTCGTTCACAAGATGAAAAGGCCCATCAAAGATTTTGTATTGGGGCCCAGGAGCTTCAACATGAGCCTCAGAAAATGACCAAAGATGATTAACAATATCCAGATATTTCCAAGCCTTAAAGAGAACTAATGAGAGCTGAACCTGCGGAGCCGCCAGTCGTTTCCCAGAAGCCTCATCTGATAACAAACAGAATCCTGTTCACTCGATTCCAGTGTTTCACATGTACGTAGACAATGAGACGTCCAGGACTGGAGTCCCTGCTGTTCCTCCTCCTCAACGATGTTTTCAGGAATTATTTCAAGCTTCATGAGAAGCTCGATGTGTACAGTTTATTAGGATATAACCTTTCCCTCACTTTTCTTATTTTAGTATCCAGTTTACACGTAATTGTCCCTAAGGGATATGGTGAACTTCCTTTATGTGAAGGAATATGGCAACGGATCATTGAGATGACGCTAAAATAGGACCTCAAAAAGAAAACTGATCAGATAATAGAGAAATAGACAGAAAGTGCACATAGATAATAAACGGATTGAGAGATAGATTGTAGATAAATGACAGATAGATGGATAGATAGATAGATAGATAGATAGATAGATAGATAGATAGATAGATAGATAGATAATAAAGATATCAATAGACAAATGGAAAGATAAATGGTAGATAATTGAGAGATAGACAGGTAAGTCAGATATGGATATTGACAGAAATATAGACTTATAAATATGATTAGAATTTGTAGAGTTGAGAAATAGATTGACAGATAAATAGATAGTATACATATGATAGATAGATAGATAGATAGATAGACAGATAGATAGATAGATAGATAGATAGATAGATATGAGATAGATAGATAGATAGATAGATAGATAGATAGATAGATAGGAGATAGATAAATAGATAGAAGACATACATATATGAGAGATAGACAATGAATAAACAGACAAATAAAGAGAGAGATAACAGAGAGATAGACAGAAAAGTCAGATATGGATATTGACAGAAATATAGAATTATAATTAGAATTTAAATATAAACATAATAGTAGAATTATAGTCTATAATTTATAGCGTAAAGAATTAGATTGATAGATAGACAGAGAGATGATAGATAAAATAGATAGATAGATGCAGACAGATAGCTAGTTACTAACATACCCAGAATTGGTTGTTACATTTCCAGCAGGACCACTGTATCTGCAGGGGATCCTTTCTGAAACCACAAATCAGGGGCGGACATACCATCTGTGCAAAGGAGGGGGGGGGGGGGGCTGTCACCTTGGAAGTTCTGCTGCCTGTAAGGCTACTTTCACACTTGCGGCAGTGTGATCCGGCGGGCAGTTCCGTCGTCATCAAGGCTTCTCAGAACGACACACAATTTAAATAATGAATTTTCAGTGTAACTGAACCAAAGGACACAGGGGCCTTACTGTATTTCAGATTCCCACAGACCGTTTCTAACTTTCCTGTTGTCACCCACAGTATTACTTTTGTGTCCTTGAACTGGGACTTAAAACAGGAAACTTAAAATGGAAGTTATTGGTCAAGGAAGAGCATTGGATACAGTGAACATCTTTATTTTTCTTTCTGTGTGAGAAAGTTTACAGGACGAGTGTGCATCTCGGGGCCCAGAGGTTCCTACAGGAAGAATAAAACAATTGGAAAAACCCCAATATTCTGAGAGTGGGCCCCAATGAATTAAAGGGCAATGGTCTCAGCAGAAATATTCCCATTCACACTGAAATATTCTTATTTGGATTTTCACAGGAAATTATAAATTTAGTCAATCCTATTTTTCCATGCGAAATGAAGAAAGAACTATTTTTACTAGAAAATTTCGCAACAGGAAGCATACGTTCTTCAGAAAGGAACCTATTCTGATATCCTCGGGTAGGCCCAATGAACCACAGTCTGATACTGCTTGGGACAAGGATTACATTTGGTGGCCCTCACCCACAAAGTAATACATACAAAGAAAACATAGACATAATTGGACGCCATAGCAAAACTCAGATCTACTTTAACTAATCAGAGTGGTATGGGTAAAACAAAGTTGCTTTATCATCCAACTTATGGGGAGGGGTGTTTGACGTGTAGCTTTTGCCAGCAGTGTTTGCAAAATACATTTATCGCCTTCATATTTGAGTCTTTTTTCTGGGTTCCCCGGAGAGGTGTGACGCCGGAGCGCTCGGCCATGATTCCACAAACGCTGTTTGCACAGGGCAGGACTAACTCTTGCGTGTGAACCCATATAGGACTTGATAATGATCGGTATGGCCTATTACAATTTCACTGGCTTGTGATTTGCTGCCCTGGACGCACCCATTATCCAGTTCCTCAACCATAAAATCTGCAGCGCTAACCAGTTAGATATCTTTATCGAGGCTTTTTTTTTTCCTTGTCTGAGTTAATATGCTTTGTATTTATGTTCTCTTTTATAGAATCACTTCTCGTAGTTATACATTAACTTGGCAGTGGGTAGGATCTGATGGCTTCCTGTGTTTGGCAGAAGCTGGAATTCTTTCTAACAAGAATTTGCAGGTGAAGAGATTTTAAGAAAAAATTGAATCATTAACTCACAGATAACGTTTTATTATAATGCGTCAAGAAGCATTATCGAAACATAAAACTACAAATAAGCTGAAATATTATAGGACTTGTCCCATGATTAATGTAAAAAATGAAAATCAGACATCATATAGGACATGACAATCTCTATCTAACAAAGCTAGAACCAGCCCTGTACCTCACATGGATCCAGAGATCTCCTCAGTCATTGCTCTGCTAGATTTATATCAAGCCGACAGCTCAGGGGTTTGTCCTTCTTCAGCATCTACTTTCTCGTAGGTGTGTCCTTTCTCAAGGGAAATGTCCTTTCTCAGGCAGCGTGTCCTTTCTCAGGAGGCATGTCCTTTTTCTGGGGCCATGTCCTTTCTAAGGGTACTTTCACACTAGCGGCAGGGGAGTCCGGCAGGCTGTTCCGGCGGCTGAACAGCCTGTCGAATCCGTCCTGCCGCTAGTTCACGTGTGCTCCCGGACTGCCGCTCCGTTCCCATTTACTATAATGGGGGCTGGGGAGGAGTTCCGGCGGCAGCGCACGGCGAGAGGCAGCCGGACTAAAAGTACAACATGCAGTACTTTTAGTCCGGCTGCCTCTCGCCGTGCGCTGCCGTGCTGCCGCCGGAACTCCACCCCCGCCCCCATTATAGTCAATGGGGACCGAGCGGCAGTCCAGGGGCACACGTGTAATAGCAGCAGGACGGATCCAACAGGCTGTTCACCCGCCGGAACAGCCTTCCGGATTCCCCTGCCGCTAGTGTGAAACTAGCCTCAGGAGATGTCCTTTCTCAGGGACTGTGTCCTTTCTTAGTAGGTATGTCCTTTCTCAGGGAGCACGTCCTTTCTGAGGGGGCATATCATTTCTCAGAGGGCATGTCCTTTGTGCTTTCGCTCTCTCTCTGTAACTGTCACAGCTTCTAACAGAAGAAAAGGCTGGTGGCAGTTGAAGAATGGAAGTGAGCATGTGTGACCACTTCAGTGAAGTGGACAGAGAAATAAGGAAAGCAGATAGATTTAATTGAATAACTCAGAGGCTACACTAATTTTTAAATTGCATACAATTACAAAAGCATTCAGACCCAGGTGCTGGTTTGGAAAATGTAGAATATTTTTAATGGGACAACCCCTTTAAATTTGGCAAACATTCAGATGGAACAAACACATGGAACTGAAGTGTGCTCCATAGCATGAACTAGGGTTATATAGAAGGAGTCAATTTAGGGTGCGATCCAACGTAGTGGAAACACCACGTTTTCTGTAGGAGAATTGCATGCTGAAAATCTGAGCAGTGTGGATTCCCAACACATATCTTACCCTTTGCAATGCATAGGGTAAGGCAAAACTGCAGCAAAATCAAAGACAAACACTGCAGAACATCTGCCTGCTGTGGCCGTACCCTAAGGCATCTATAACACTAAGGGATCATGCACATGACAGTAGCCTGTTTTGCGGTCCGCAAATTCTGGATACTGGCCATGTGCGTTCTGCATTTTATGGAATGGAACTTCCGTCCCATAATAGAACTGTCCTATCCTTGTCCGTAATGCAGACAAGAATAGGACATGTTCTATATTTTTGCAGACGCCATCGAATGGACGTACGGATGCGGACATCTTTTGCGGCGCCATTGAAGTAAGTGGGTCTCCATCTGACCCTCAAAGAATGTAAATCGGAGGAGGACAAAAAATACATTCGTGTGCATGAGCCGCCCCATTCACGTGATCATATTTTTGGTCCGATCTGCATTTTTTGTGGATTGGATGCGGACCCTTCCACAGTTGAGCAAAAAACATATCCTATTCTTGACCATTTTGCGTCACTTTTCAGAAGTGGCAAGGAACGGGGGCATGCCGCCAGCGGGGAGTAGGAGGTGCTGCAGGACTGCCACATTCATCTTTCATCATGCCTTTTTTCTGACGTGAAGAAAGACTTAAATCTATGGCAGCTAAGAGGCTGCTATAGATTTAAGTGTGTCACGCGGCATGGCTGGAAGATGCGCCAAATATATGAGAGGCGTGTACCTCTGCATAAATTTGGGCCATCCTCCAGCAGCACAGGGGGAATCACAGGGGGAATCAAGACTGGCATACAACGTGCCGGTCTAGAGATATGTCCCCCAACAGATTTATAACATCATTTATTATGCCACTATTTGGTGGAGTAGATATTTTTCAGATGTGCTACACGCTCACAGAGATGCCACAAGGACCTACGTGAATTTGGAATACCATACAGTGATGGGTACTGAGCAAAAATCTACTTTAACTATCAGAAGAATTGATCGGTGGAGGTCTTAAATGTGAGATCATTTGTCAAAATTAGGGGACAGAAGTTCTCAGATGTGCTCTCCTGAGCATGGAGCGAGCAGTGTTGGCCTGTAAATCAGTCTTTTGACTCTTGCTGAACAATTCTGTCAATTCACGATGAGTGTTGTCCCTGTACCTGGATCCCACCAATGAAAATCTCGGACATGTCCCGATGACAAAATAAAAAATAAAATAACAGTTAAACTTGAATCGTACATATAGGACACTGAATCATGAAGAAAAAATGGAAGGTCTACCCTATACGACTTTATCCACACCACTTCTACTGCACAATATTGTCTGATCCCCTAGTCACAAATCTGCTGACTATAGCCTGCTGGGGAAAGGTGCTGAGATGTCTGTAAAGTCGTGCATGACTATTGACTTTAGTCTGAGTCCAAAAATGTGATTCTTGAGTCAATGGTAAGCCTGTGTCTTCTTCTGATATGAAAGAGGGAACGAATGTAAAAGAATATAGACATAATCTGCACAAAAAATGAAATTATGGGCATTAGCAGATCTCTTTTATAATTTTGGACTTCAGAATAACATATGATCTCCATCTAGCTGCTAGGGCTAAACGAGGGCAGAGAATTGTCATTTGACTGTAACCACTCTCAATTTTTATTACTTATACAGGGATAGACAGAGGAGTAACTCCAGAATTCGTAACAGGGCCCCAACCTATTATGTTGTATTTAGTCTTTTCCTATGGGGCAGAGCAACATTTTGGGGCAGGCTCCAGGGCTCAGGTGTGACCCCTCTAGCTACACCCTTAAGGATCCTTTTCTTTATAGATAAATTCTGTCCCACTTAAAGGTGTGAGAAATACAAGAAACTTCATGAAGGAACATTTTTTTTCAAGGAGGTTAAGGAGACTGTCTAATTTCAATATTCCCCCCCCCCCCCCCCATCTTGTGGGTGTTAAGAACTACAAGTCTGTTCCAAATGTCTTTACAAGAACTTTACCTGTCTTGGACTAGTTGCTTCTATGAGTTCCATCAAGCAATTCTAGAACAACCGACTGGCAAACCAGCTGGATTTCAGGACCCATGTGTATAATAATAATAATAATAATAATCTTTATTTGTATATTTATAATTTTTTATTATTTATATATATATATATGTATATATATATATATATATATATATATAGCGCTAACATATTCCGCAGCCCTTTACAATTCAGAGGTTCATTGTGCTATTAGCCCAGGATATGGAACTTACATGATCATTTGTATTGCATCATCATGACCCTAGTTATTCATGAAATTCTCTTTCCATCCTTAATATTTCTTCTTTATTGACTTTTCACCTACATCCAACTATATGTATACCCATTGTGTCATAAATGGCACCTACACAGTCATATGATGTAACGAATGTAGTAGCCCCTCCTAGTCTTGTAGAAAGGGTTCAAGAGGTTGTAAAACAGAAGTGTCAGAGACTTGAGGGTTTCACAATTCACAAATGACGAATTAGACATTAAAAACGTGTGCAGAAGATGATGACTGGCTAAATGTCACCAGGTTCTTCTACGTTAACCTTTATCACTTGTGAGCTTGCAGAGGGCACTTCACAGTGAAGCAGAACCAGAACCTAGCAGAATAAAATTTCATATTATCTCTACTCCTTAAAGCTCCACAATGTTTGTCCTGCTATCTCCATCCCCAACCTAGAGCTGTCAGGAGTTTAGCACAGTCAAAACTGCTTACAGATTCCCTTTGAAGTACATGAGTTATGATTTTACTATAGTAATCTGTGACTGCACACAGCTATGTATCAATCCGCTCAGCTTCTCCTGCTCTACAACATGCTGCCTGTAGCTCAATATGACAGGTTCCCTTCAAGTCCAAGAAAAGTCCCCTTTAAAGAGGACTGGTCAGCTCTCCTAATAGGTCTGGTTTAGTGAATACTTGCATACAGGAGTAACAATACATCATGTCATTCCTCTGTTTATCCTACTAGAAATGTATGAAGAAATTTACAACTGGGCATTACCAATTGGGGTCTGTTCCCCTACACTCTCCAATAAAAGCTGTCAAAGTCTGACGGTGTAGGAACACACCCCTTTGACAAGGGAAATGGTAGCACTCAGTTGTCAAATTACTCATACATTTCTAGGAGGAATTACTGAGGAACTGCACAATTCAGATCTATAGGAAAATATATGACAGAATAGCTATTTCATAGGGAACACAAGTATTTATTAAAAGAGACAGGTCAGGGAACATGACAGGTCCTCTTCAAGTGCTGATAAAGGAATAGTCAGATATCCATGGAGTAACGGCCCTGTCTCTGTACACCCTGGGTGGTCACAATTCTGCTGGAAACCATTGTGAGCCTACAGGCCATTCAGATGCCAGAGGAACATCAAGTCTCCACACTGTTGTGGAGATCGACTAATGTCAGGTACACGACTAAGGGAGCTGGAGATTCCAGTCTGGGAAGACGAAGGTGGCAGATGGTATTCCGAGGTGGACAGTAGATTATTCTTCCAGTCCTGCAGGGAAGGATGAGGCTAGGGGAGTGTTTCTTCAAGTCTCTGAATTGTTAGGGTCTGGAAAATGCTTATTTCTTTTATCCAGCATCAAAAATCATTGTTTTTCAGCAGAACCTTGCCCCGTGTAAACAGGGACGTGCTCCCGACAATATGCAAACTTAATGCAGAAAGAACGAACACAGTCGTAGTCGTAGTCAAGATCGTTCATCCTTCATTCAGTTTGCATCAGACTGTGTGAAAGGCCCTTTAAATGAGCGCTGACTGACTCCTACTGTATATCATCAATTTGAAGTCGTCTGGGGCTGAAATAGCCTTGACTAATAGGACTCTAGGATCTTTCCTAAGTACTGTAATCACTTTCACTTATGTGGGCTATCACACATGCAGTAAGCATAATAATCTCTATATAGCATTGTGATGCAATGACCCTGACTAGAAGTCACATGTAATGGGTCATAGACACCACATGTAAACCTCTGCCATATATCAGCCGTGACCTTTTCCAAACCACATGTATTAATAAACCCATATCCTGATTCCACTGTGCAGTAAAGTAATGCTAAGTTTCATGTCAAAATTGTTAGTGTCTATTATAGACAGTATATGTGAAATGACCATGAAGTATGGGAGATAAGGAAAGTGAATATATACCTTCCATTTTAACTAACTTTATGAGAAAAGGATAAATATATTTAAAATAATAATGTAATAAATAAAAATGATAAGGAGCAAATACCTATGTCATGCATATCACACCCTAGCACAAAAGATGCTGTATGGAAAATTCCACCTTTATACCTGAGGGTAGGTTCGCTATGCTCAGTTATGCTCATTTCGCATCCGTTTTAGGCTACTTTCACACTAGCGTTTTTGCTGGATCCGGCAGGGTTCAGCAAAAACGCTCCCGTTACTGATAATACAACCATCTGCGTCCGTCATGAACGGATCCGGTTGTATTATCTGTAATATACCCAAGACGGATCCGTCATTAACTCCATTGAAAGTCAGTGGGGGACGGATCAGTTTTGTATTGTGGAAGATTGTGGCAGAGAAAACGGATCCGTCCCCATTGACTTGCACTGGGGGTCATGACGGATTCGTCTTGCTCCGCATCCCAGGACGGAAAGCAAAATACAACATATTGCGGTTCGCTCTCCGGTATGGGAACGCAACTAGACGGTACGGAATGCATTTTGGAGCATTCCATTCTGTTCAGTTCAGTTTTGTCCCTATTGACAATGAATGGGGACAAAACTGAAGCGTTATTTTTCCGGTATTGAGACCCTATGACGGATCTCAATACCGGAAAACTAAAACGCTAGTGTGAAAGTAGCCGTAGCTATTTCTGCCTGAGATCCTTTATTTTAGATTAGAAAAGGAAGTACTTCGTGGAGGACCCTTAAGCAGTTTCCAAAAGCAACTAAACAGGTCATTTTATTATCTGACTTGCGATAGAAAAATGAAAGTTGCCATTTCATTGGTGACTATGGGCTTCTCATCACTTGTGTCTTCACCAATCTTACACACGAGGAGTCATTTATTTTCATTAGCAAAAAAACTAAAAAAGCTAATAAGTTCCAATAATGGAAACATTAGTCCTGATAAAAATGAATGATCGCACAAATTCATTCATGTTCATGAGCAAATGCACCGAAATGCTTGCTCCTTACCTAAAGTCCCTTAGCAAGTGCATTAAATAAGAAGCTATATAAAAGACACAACATATATCCACTCTGCAAGAAGAGATGCCAGTCTTAACGACATATTAGAGAACTGCATGGATAGCAATTACCTAATGTAATAAAGTGAGTAGTTTTGGGACAGTCCTGATAATAAGCTGCTCTTCTTCCTATGCGGTCCAGCATATAATACATCTATTATCCTATAGATTCTTGCTACAATATTGCTAGTCTTTATGTAACCATTGACTATATACAAGAATAGATCTGATGGTGTCACTCATGAGCAGAAGGGATGGTGGCATGTATGGGTATGTTCCACAGTCCACACGGCATTACGCAGGGGGCTGTTGGTGGTGGTCCTCAATGTTAGACAGTGGATTATCCAGTAAGTGGGGGGTTTTTCACAGGCCGAGCACAAACAAATTGGCCCCTAGCTAGGACATTGTTTCTTGGATCCCACATCATAATTATCAGACATAAACTGACTCCCCAAAAATGCTAGTAACCTCTTCCATGATGCAGAAAATCCAGACAGCTTGCCGTTTTAACCATTTATCTAACATTAAAAACAGCAACCCTTTTGTGTTGGGGTAAGATGTCTTCTAAACTACATCTACATGAGAAGGTGTCCCAGATAACTGTTGGCGTGAAATTACTTGGTGATTAGGGCCTCATGCACAGGAGCCTATACAGCAGTGCATGGAGGTAGTGTGCTTCTTAGTACATAGCCGTACAGCCCCTGGGATTGCCATACAGACACTGAGATTTTCTCTTTGGAGCCCTATACATCTCTATGAAGCCATAATACAGCGGTGTGCATGAGCCCTTAAAGGGGTTGTTCATATTGATGACCTATCCTCAGGATAGGTCATCAGTATTAGATTGGCGGGGGTCTGCTTCCCGGAACCCTCGCCGATCAGCTGTTTGAAAAGACAGTGGCACTCTGGTGAGCGCCAAGGCCTCCCTGTGGCTCACCAAGCACAGGTTGTCCATTGTCCATAGCGGATAGGCTTGGTGTTGCAGCTCAACCCCTTTCATTTGAATGGAGCAGAGCTGCGGCTAGGCCATGTAACTGATGAACATGACGTCATTGGCTAGGAAAAGGCCTAAGATCTCACCATCTCTTCATACAGCCAACTGATGGGGGTGCTGGGAACCAGACCCCCACTGACCTGATATTCCTGACCTATCCTGATAGTATTAAAAACCTGTAAAAAGCGCTTTACAAAAATGAACATTTTAGATATTTTTGACACTTCACTGAAACATGCTTAAAGACAAGCACAGTGAAGTCCATTAGGAAGCACCCAATCGGCATGTAATGTTTGTGCCACAGTTTCTCCAGTACTGTGCACCATCACTGCCAGTACTTGTTAATACAAATATGGAAGGACTAAAACTAGAAGGTAAGTTCTTGCATTAGAACAAGGCATGCCCAGCCTCTGATACAATATTCGCCCCAGAGTTCAAGCAGAAGGCAACCCCATTTGGAGCTAACATTGGATCCAGTCACTTATCACAAGGATCTGATTCTCAAGTAACCTATTAGATCTTATTGATGATACATCCTGTGTGCGCAATGATAACAACAGCATTTGCAAGGTTAAAAGTTGACGTGCATAAAAGCTGCCTAGCTGGAGGGTGGACACTCAGAATCATTTCCTCTGGTGGACCCAAGGAAGCCCAGTCTGACACTGCCTTTTATATGAAATTATCAGCAGAGCCCAGGCTCATTCAGTAAGAAACATAAGCAAATATGGTCAAGATGATACGTGTCAAGGTGATGTCTACAAATGTCTAGAAAATGTTTAGAAAGCAGGTGTGAAACTATTAATATAGAGAAACGAAAAACGATATCAGCATGGTAGAAGAAATGTCAACAAGTAGGTGCACATTCAGTTCTTTGAACCTACAGATTATCTTCAGCTTTCTGGGTCAGATGGGCCATTTCCCAGAGGAGATAGATCTCAGAGACCTACAAGTGCTATGCTGTATAAAATACAACAGATTTCAAATGATATCCTTTTGTGAGGAGCATATATACAGAGAAGAGGTCCATTTCCATTGCTGTTTTACACCCCCATTCTCTCCTATTGTGTTGGGAAGAGGTTCCTTGTAATCCTCAGGTCTGTTCTCTCCTCTGTGACTTTTTAACATATTAGCATCTATAAAAAAGGGGAGTCGTAAATACTTTACCACCACCCTTGGATGATGATGGAACCAATCTGAGCTGAAGCCCCTTGGTCCATGGGTCACATAGGTGGCCACAGAAAGTACACTGAGATACTCCTAAGAGCTAGACCTTTTGGCCACCTAATAGAAATGAACCTGCATAAAGAAAGAGAGTTACTGTAGGTGCTTCCGGGACACATTCCCTAAGCAGTGACGTAGCTATAGGGGATGCAGAGGTAGCTGTCGCTACCAGGCCCAGGAGCCTGAAGGGGCCCAAAGACCATTATGCCACATAAAAAGACACTGGCATTATAAAAAAAGTGCATGCTGGTCAAGTTACCCCTCTGGCTGGAGGGAAGGGGTTAGGCCAAGAATTTGGCATGTCAGGGGTGAGGGTAAGGTTTTTGTCCCTGGCCACAAAGCACTAAGGGAAGGGGGGGCCCAAGCTGAACTCATGCACCAGGGCCCATGAGCCCATAGCTATGCCCTTGTCCCTAAGCTAAGGTAACAGATTCCATAATGGCCACAGGCTATCTTTAAGAAAATTTTTATTATTTTGTGCTGAGTTTAGCAACACACTTACGTTCTGTTATGTTACTGATCAAAGATATGAACATTGAGAAGGAAGAAAAGCAGATGGAGGTCAGGGCTCCGTGATTCCAATATGGAGGTTTTGAGTGAAGCCAAGCTGTTGGGTGGGTGCAAGGAAGTGATATCCTTGGCATTTAAATAACATATACATGTAATCTATTGTTTCTATGTATATTTTATGATGGATAATATGATGGCAGTGGTTAGCACTGGTGCCTTGCGGAGCTGGGTTCGAATCTGACCAGGGACAACATCCGCATGGAGTTTGTATGTTCTCCCTGTGTTTGCGTGGATTTCCTCCGCAAGTAGGCAAATTGGCTTCCTACAAAAGTTACCCTACTGTGTGTTGGGGTCAGTCACTGACTTCCCAGGGGGAAAGCCTGTTTCAAATGTTTGTCATTGTAACTGCGAATATATTTCTACAGTCTGCCCTGATACAAGGTTCACATCACTGTTTCATTTTCCGTTCTTCTGATCTATCAGAGGAACAAAAAACTAAATAAAAAAAAGCGGATACTTTATTTTCAGCATTGGTTATGCTCATTTTACATCCATTTTAGCCATTTTCCTCTGAGATCCATTATTTTACATGCAAAAAAAAGTACTTTGTGGAGGACTTTTTTTTTGTCTGAAATAACGGATCTCAGGCAGAAATGGTTAAAATGAATGCAAAATGAGCATAACTGAGCATAACAGACACTCAAAATAAAGGATGCGGTTTTTATTTTCGTTCTCTGTTGTGAATGATGATGTGAACCTACCCTTAAAGGGGTTGTCCAGGATTATAAAAGACATGGCTTCTTTCTCCCAAAATCAGTGCCACTGCCACACTTGTCTACAGACCAGCTATCTAATACCTAAATTTTGGCATTCTTTCAACCTCAGAAGATGACATGTATGGGGTTTAGGCATTGTAAGGATAGGCCTTTAAGCTACTGCTACATGCTCTGTGTCTTAAAGGGAACCCGGGAACCCGGAACTAAAGGAAACCCGGAACTAAAGACAATATGCTGGAAATACCTGATTTGGCACTACCTTTTAGGCCTCTTTCACATGAGTGATACGGAATGTGTCAGGGTCTGTTGAGTGAAAAACTGATTGTTTTACATGCAAGTTCAATCTGTTTTTTCCATCTGGACTGCATCCGTTTTGCCTCCGTGAAAAAGAACTGAAGAAGGCCTCATGCACACGACTGTTGTGTGCATCCGCGGCCGTTGTTCCGTTTTTTTTCCCGGACCCATTGACTTTCAATGGGTCCGTGGAAAAATCGGAAAATGCACCGTGTGGCTTCCGCGTCCGTGATACGTTTTTCCAGTCCGTGAAAAAAATATGACCTGTCCTATTTTTTTCACGGACAACGGTTCACGGACCCATTCAAGTCAATGGGTCCGTGAAAAATCACGGATGCACACAAGATAGTCATCCGTGATCCGTGTCCGTGATCCGTGTCCGTTTTTCCTATCATTTTCAATGCAAACTTGACTTATTTTTTTTTTTCACTTTTCATGTCCGTGGATCCTCCAAAAATCAAGGAAGACCCACGGATGAAAAAATGGACACGGATCACGGAACAATGGACACCGTTTTTGGGGACCGCAAAAAAAAACGTCCGTGTGCATGAGGCCGAACAAAAACAAAACTCAACATCTTATAGCAACCATCAGTTAAAAACGCATTGCATCCGGATGCCTTCAGATTTTCATGAAGCCCCATTCAGTTCTGTGGGGCCAGGGCTTTGTGAAAAACAGACAATAAAGAACATGATAAACAATACAGGTGAGCACATACGCGATGAAATGATGGGTCAGGATTCAGTCCGGATGCTGTCCGTTCACAACACGCATCGCATCTGGATGGAAACCTCACTTGGGTGTAATTAGCCTAAGACTAAACTAAACATATTTTTGCTTTAAAGGGGTTATCCCATGACTAACGTAAAAAATGAAAATCAGACCTCATATAGTACATGACAATCTCTATCTAACAAAGCTAGAACCAGCCCTGTGCCTCACAGGGATCCAGAGATCTCCCCAGTCATTGCTCTGCTAGATTTAGGCTCCATTCACACGTCTGCAATTCCGTTCCGCATTTTGCAGAACGGAATTGCGGACCCATTCATTTCTATGGGGCCACACTATGTGCTGTCCGGATCCGGAAATGAGAATCCGCACTTCCAGGTCCGCAATTCCGTTCCCGAACAAAATAGAACATGTCCTATTCTTGTCCGAAATTGCGGACAAGATTAGGCATTTTCTATTATAGTGCCGGCGATGTGTGGTCCGCAAAATGCAGAACGCACATTGCCGGTGTCCGTGTTTTGCGGATCCGCAAAACACATACGGATGTGTGAATGGACCCTTATATGCAGCTGAAAGCTCAAGGGGAGTGTCTTTTCTGCTGCAGCTAATGGGGCGTGTCTCAGCTCTCCCTATCACAGCTCAGGGGGCGTGTCTCAGCTCTCCCTATCACAGCTCAGGATTCAGTTGCAGGATGATACTGAGCATGTGCGGCCATCTCAGTGAGGTGGACAAAGAAATAAGAAAAGGAACAAACAGCAGGTGGCGCTATACAGATACATTTTTTTGAATAAGTCAGTGGCTGTACTACATTTTTAATTACATGCAATTACAAAAGTATTCAGATCCAGGTGCTGGTTTGAAAACTGTAGACTATTTCTCATGGGACAACCCCTTTAAGACTGGAAGCCGGTGTAGATTCTTTTTAGGATTGTCATCAATTTCTAGAATAAGACTGAGCGGAGTTTAGCTAATGGCTATCTGTTTGCATATTTTGTACATCTAGAACAAACAGGAACCTGACTGTCAAGGAAAAAAAACCTGCCTAACATGAAAATCATTCATAGACGGTAGGAATGTGGCACCAGAAGAAGTCAACGAAGTGTAGGACATGTCTACAGCGTGACAGAGTGCACAGAGCAGACACTTGTACCTACTCTACCTCGTTACCATGAAGTACCCACGCATGGTGATAATAATAATACTTACCTATTGTAACTCATGGCACATTGGCACAGAACATGCACTCATACAACCTGAACTGCTGATAGGGTTCAAAGGAGTTCTCTGGGTTGACCTCGGTAGAGTTCATATAACAAAGGGCATGCAGCACTCACGCGGGCTGATAAAATCGGCATTAAAATTCTGTCGGAGAGCGGCGCAGGTTTATTTATATTTTGCTCATACTTTAGAGACAAAATTAGGGATGAGCGAATCGATCTGTATGAACAAATTCTCTGTGAAGGACTGTGAGGTCTACAGACAACTCCCCACCAGATTATGGCTCAGTTCACACTTCAGTTATTTGATCAGTAATTTCCATTAGCTATTGTAAACCAAAACCAGGTGCGGGTCAAAAACACAGAACAGGAGCAGATCTTTCCCTTAGGCCTCTTGCACAAGACCGTAGGGTTATGCGGTCCGTTTTAAACGGATCCGTTTTTCAATTTTTTTGGTTTCAGTAGTGTTTCAGCTTCCATCCTGCCGTTCCGTTTTTCCGTTTGGTTTCCGTTTGTGATCCGATTTTTGCGGATCGCAAATGGAAACGGAAGTACATAAAAAAATTGGGCTGGGCATAAAATTTTCAATAGACGGTTCCGCAAAAACGGAACGGATATGGAAGACATACTTATGCATTTAGGTTTTTTTGCGGAACCATCGACTTGAATGGAGCCACGGAACGTAATTTGCAGGCAATATTAGGACATGTTCTATCTTTGAACGGAAATACGGAAATACGGAAACGGAATGCATACGGAGTACTTTCTGTTGTTTTTGTGGACCTATTGAAGTGAATGGTTGCGCATACGGACCGCAAACGGAACGGAAACGGAAAAAAAATACAGTTGTGCGCAAGAGGCCTTATACCTGATCTTTGAGGAGTCTTCACTACTGGTTTTGGAAATAAATGATCAATCACTTATGGAAATAAATGATCAAATAACTGACGTGTGAACTCAGATTAACATGGCCGCACATTTCGCAAGACCATGATAATCTGGCGCGTGCACCGTCACTACGAGTATTGTCGCCTGCGCAGATGATATTCCTGCAAACACGAATCAGTGATTTTGCACACCTAGGCAGGCGCAGGCGCAAGGTTATCAAGGCTGCGCAGGATGTGCGGCCATGCAGATTAGTATTTCCGAGCTGATTTTTTATTTTTTGTCCAATGTATCCAAGGCAGCTTATATTTTTTTATGGACACCATAATCAGGGCTGCCAACCGTCCAGATATTTCTGCACAGTCCGTAAAAATAGGCGACTTTTTTTTTCTGTGTCCATGAAAAAAAAAATAGAGAGATTTCTCTGTGATGTTTTCAAGGCTGGAAGTATCTGAATAGATTACTTTGGTGGTAATTATTATCATTTTACAGCTCACTGTAAATGCTGGCGATGAGGTGTTATCAGTATTTTGAGATATAGGCCCGCATTACTAATAATCCTCGTCATTTATTATGGTTTTTCAATGTGTCCATAAAAATTGTTTTCTGTTCATGATTCTGGGATAAGTTTTCCAGAAAAAAAGAAAAATTCTGGTTGGCAACCCTGACCATGACGAATGATAATGTTTAGAATACTGATATTTATTGTAAACCATAGGGAGGATCTAGAGCTGTGGGGACTGTAAATACGTTCCGATGTACACATTGATTTGCTCACCCCTAGACCGAATCCATCTTTAGTCCAATGGACCAACCTCTAGGGTGCGCGACATTTAGAATATGTATGAAATCATACCCACTGATTGTCTAAGGTGACCTAGACCAGATCCATAGGATATCTAGAATATCTAGAATATTAGGAAATGTCTTTTTAATACCATCTCCTTGTTTTTTGTTACACTGTATGAAATTCTCTTGCAACATTTTCCTGACAGGACATGTCAGTGTCTGCTCAGATTGCAAACCGCTAAGACACACACGTGGGTTCCCCCCAAATCCACTTCCTAAATCTCTATAAATCATGTGAGGCAGCAAATGAAAACTCTGCAAAGTGCTCCTGCTGATTCGTGTGAAGAATGTGATTTGTCACGTCGGGGGCCAAAGAACTGCTGTTGTACTTGCTTATTGGTTTAATTCTTAGATGTGATTTAGAATCAGCCTAAGGCTACATGCACACGACTGTATGTGTTTTGCGGTCCGCAAATTGCGGATCCGCAAAAAAAACTAATGACGTTCCGTATGGCATCTGTTTTTTTTGCGGATCCATTGTAATAATGCCTATCCTTGTCCGCAAACTAGAAAAAAATAGGACATGCACTATTTTTTTTGCGGAGCAACAGAACAGTGTGCTGTCCGCGTTTTTTGCAAACCCATTGAAATGAATGGGTCCGCATCCTATCCGCAAAAAATACGGAACGGACACGGAAACAAAATACGGTCGTGTGCATGAGGCCTTAATAAGGCCTCTTTCACACGACAGTATGGCTTTTTCAGTGTTTTGCGGTCCGTTTTAAACGGATCCGTTGTTCCGTTTTTTGTTTCCGTTGTGTTTCCGTTCCGTTTTTTTTCCGTATGGCATATACAGTATACAGTAATTTCATAGAAAAAATTGGGCTGGGCATAACATTTTCAATAGATGGCTCCGCAAAAAATGGAACGGATCCGGAAGACATACGGATGCATTTCCGTATGTGTTCCGTTTTTTTTTTTTTTGCGGGCCCAGTGACTTGAATGGAGCCACGGAACGTGATTTGCGGGCAATAATAAGACATGTTCTATCTTTTAACGGAACGGAAAAACGGAAATACGGAAACGGAATGCATACGGAGTACATTGAAATGAATGGTTCCGTATACGGTCTGCAAAAAAAGGGCCGCAAAACGGAAAAAAAAAACGGTCGTGTGAAAGAGGCCTAAATTAGTCTCTACTTTCCCCCCAACATGCCAGTTTTATATTTGACCTGTAGATATTATTGCCACAATCATCTTGTATCAGATGCCAGAATTCCATGTTTCTTATTTTTACTATGATCAGGATGGGATAGTAATATAACATATGGGATTTGCATTTATAGCTTTTGCTTGATCAAGGGATGAAATAGAACAGAGAATACATGGTGCCTGGAGGGAAATGTGATGCAATTTATATCAATGAGAACATTAATCTGTGTTCATATAATCTGGTTAATCTATAATTACAAATATATCACCTGGAGTAGTCTGAGACATATATTATTACAAAATGGGTAAACTGATAAGTAGAAGACTAGTCTGTTGTAATCAGTCTGTAACCTGGAAACAGAACATGAAGCATCAGTATATCACACGCTGACTGCAGTATTCAGTTAATACCATTAGTGACAACTCTTCTGTCCTTGGTACATCCCATACTGACCACACTGCAGGACAGGTGAGATATTACTGCTGACCACTATATTACATCACATACTGACCACACTGCAGGACAGGTGAGATATTACTGCTGACCACTATATTACATCACATACTGACCACACTGCAGGACAGGTGAGATATTACTGCTGACCACTATAGTACATCACATACTGACCACACTGCAGGACAGGTGAGATATTACTGCTGACCACTATATTACATCACATACTGACCACACTGCAGGACAGGTGAGATATTACTGCTGACCACTATATTACATCACATACTGACCACACTCCAGGACAGGTGAGATATTACTGCTGACCACTACAGTACATCACATACTGACCACACTGCAGGACAGGTGAGATATTACTGCTGACCACTATATTACATCACATACTGACCACATTGCAGGACAGGTGAGATATTACTGCTGACCACTATAGTACATCACATACTGACCACACTGCAGGACAGGTGAGATATGACTACTGACCACTATATTACATCACATACTGACCACACTGCAGGACAGGTGAGATATTACTGCTGACCACTATGTTACATCACATACTGACCACACTGCAGGACAGGTGAGATATTACTGCTGACCACTATAGTACATCCCATACTGACCACACTGCAGGACAGGTGAGATATGACTACTGACCACTATAGTACATCACATACTGACCACACTGCAGGACAGGTGAGATATGACTACTGACCACTATAGTACATCCCATGCTGATCACACTGCAGGACAGGTGAGATATTACTGCTGACCACTATATTACATCCTATACTGACCACACTGCAGGACAGGTGAGATATTACTGCTGACCACTATAGTACATCCCATACTGACCACACTGCAGGACAGGTGAGATATGACTACTGACCACTATAGTACATCACATACTGACCACACTGCAGGACAAGTGAGATATTACTACTGACCACTATATTACATCCCATACTGACCACACTGCAGGACAGGTGAGATATGACTACTGACCACTATGTTACATCACATACTGACCACACTGCAGGACAGGTGAGATATGACTACTGACCACTATGTTACATCACATACTGATCACACTGCAGGACAGGTGAGATATTACTACTGACCACTATAGTACATCACATACTGACCACACTGCAGGACAAGTGAGATATTACTGCTGACCACTATAGTACATCCCATACTGACCACACTGCAGGACAGGTGAGATATTACTGCTGACCACTATAGTACATCCCATGCTGATCACACTGCAGGACAGGTGAGATATTACTGCTGACCACTATAGTACATCACATACTGACCACACTGCAGGACAGGTGAGATATGACTACTGACCACTATATTACATACCATACTGACCACAATGCAGGACAGGTGAGATATTACTACTGACCACTATGTTACATCACATACTGACCACACTGCAGGACAGGTGAGATATGACTACTGACCACTATAGTACATCACATACTGACCACACTGCAGGACAGGTGAGATATGACTACTGACCACTATAGTACATCCCATACTGACCACACTGCAGGACAAGTGAGATATTACTGCTGACCACTATAGTACATCACATACTGACCATACTCCAGGACAGGTGAGATATTACTGCTGACCACTATATTACATACCATACTGACCACAATGCAGGACAGGTGAGATATGACTACTGACCACTATAGTACATCACATACTGACCACACTGCAGGACAGGTGAGATATTACTACTGACCACTATAGTACATCACATACTGACCACACTGCAGGACAGGTGAGATATTACTGCTGACCACTATAGTACATCACATACTGACCACACTGCAGGACAGGTGAGATATTACTACTGACCACTATAGTACATCACATACTGATCACACTGCAGGACAAGTGAGATATTACTGCTGACCACTATAGTACATCACATACTGACCCCACTCCAGGACAGGTGAGATATGACTACTGACCACTATAGTACATCACATACTGACCACACTGCAGGACAGGTGAGATATGACTACTGACCACTATAGTACATCACATACTGACCACACTGCAGGACAGGTGAGATATTACTGCTGACAACTATAGTACATCACATACTGACCCCACTCCAGGACAGGTGAGATATTACTGCTGACCACTATAGTACATCACATACTGACCACACTGCAGGACAGGTGAGATATTACTGCTGACCACTATATTACATCCTATACTGACCACACTGCAGGACAAGTGAGATATTACTGCTGACCACTATATTACATCCTATACTGACCACACTGCAGGACAGGTGAGATACTACTGCTGACCACTATATTACATACCATACTGACCACACTGCAGGACAGGTGAGATATTACTGCTGACCACTATATTACATCACATACTGACCACACTGCAGGACAGGTGAGATATTACTACTGACCACTATATTACATCCCATACTGACCACACTGCAGGACAGGTGAGATATTACTGCTGACCACTATAGTATACATCACATACTGACCAGACTCTATTCAATGTCTAATAGGTTTGTAACCTGCAATCACTGGATTAGCACCCAGCCCTTATTACAGTAGGTATATACAGTATCATACACTGACAAGTCAATCCGACTCTGCATAAAAACCTGCAATGTAATAATGGCAACAATATTGCAAAATTTGTAAACGTGCCTTAATAGAGAAAAAACAAAACTGATTATGTAGTCAGTCCATGTATGAGATAGTTACAGTATCATGAACCTGCAGATGAAAATTCCTCTAATAAAGTGAATCTCACTAAAATCAATGCAGGGATCTGTTGGTGCATCAGTTAGGGTCACATTTCCCAGACCACCATCAAGGTGAGGCCTCTGACATGTCTAATGTTATTAAATGATCAGAGTACCCCTTTAAACAGGCGTATTCCCACTCCTAGCACATGCAGCAAAGGAGAATTCAAGTGCATACAGATATGGAATATAAGTTTCTAACATGAATATCACTGACCTGCAATGGTTATCAGTCAGTAGGACAGGCTGTGCTCTTGATAGCCTCTTGTAGCTCAGTAGTAGTCAGCCATAAGCTGGGGGGACAGTCCAGGCTGGATGTGACAGTGCCCACTTGGAAGCTGTCACACTTAGATCTCTCTAGTATTCTCTGTCACTGTCTCTTCCCTCTCATCAGTCCTTGCCTGTACTAAAGTGTCAGGTTCTCTGCTGCCTGTCACTCCCCTTTCCTCTTTGAGGTCCTCCTCTCTCTCCACCCCAAGCCTTCATGGACTGGAGAGCACATAGCTGTCCTAGGTCTACTCCACTGACCAGCAGCCTCTGGTTCTATCATCTCACTGCTTGAGGGGTGCTCCCAGGATTGTCTAAATAATAGTTCAAATAAATCTGATTAAGGTGATGCTGCCACCTACTGGCCTATAAGCTTCCTTTATTTCCCCAAAGTTGGATATTTGCAATTTTGTGTTTATTGCAGATCAGGGTTGCCAAGCCTTTTTTCTTTTTTCTGCCCAACTTATCCCAAAAATGTTATGGTCAGGTTGGAAAACCATACGTTTAGAATACTATATGAACACGTCAGCCGCATTTACTGTAAACTGTACAATGATGATGAATACAATCACAGTAATCAGGAGAAATTTAAAGGGGTTGTCTCACTTCAGCCAATAATAGTAATCTTTATTTATAGAGCGCCACCATATTCCAGAGGGTTCATGTACAAACAGACTCATAAACAACAAGAGGGATGAGGGTCCTGCGCGCAGGAGCTTACAATCTGTGAATGGCATTTATCATGTGGAGAAAGTTATTACAAGCCACTTACTAATGTATTGTGATTGTCCATATTGCCTCCTTTGATTCGTTTTTTCCATCACATTGTACACTGCTCATTTTCCGGGGGTGTGACCACCGCTGGAGCACGGAAGCGGCTGCACATGCATGCGCGCACTCCCACGGTCCCAGCCATTTGCGGATCCACAATACACGGGCACAGTTCTGTGTGCATTCCGTATCACGAATGCGGACCTATTCACTTCAATGGATCCGCAAATCCGGAGAGGCGGAATGGTGCGGAACGGAAGCACGGAACGGAACCCTACGGAAGCACTACGGAGTGCTTCCATGGGGTTTCGTCCCATACTTCAGAACATATCCTATCTTTTTGCGGAAAGGCCGGATCGCGGACCCATTAAAGTGAATGGGTCCGCGATCCGCTGCGGCTGCCCCACAGTGGATGTTTGTGAACTGCGGCCCGCAGCACGGCCACGGGGCGCACACGTTCGTGTGCAGGAGGCCTTAGTCGTTTTTTCAGCCATCTACTTGTGTCCGGCTGGGGGCCCCAAGCATTTGTTTGGTTGTAAATACAATGACTTTGCTGCACATCTTACCCTCAGTGTTGTAAAGGATGAGATCCGTGGTGGATATCCACAGCACAAATCTGCATGCAAATCTGTGATGTGTGAACTGGGAATACTAGAAAAATCAATGGCCCAGATTTACTAATGTGTCGGCGCCTGGAATGTGTTTAAAAAGTGTAGCAAATTGGCGCAACTATGATTTCTCCAATTTTTTCCTTCTTACTTGAAAAGGAACAAGGCTTTGCGGGAAAGCCGGTGTGCTCCACAATTCTGAGTAAAATTCTTTCTCAAAGTAAGGACTCATGCGCTCAACTATATATAATGTGGATCCGCAAAATACCGATGATGTCCATGTGATGTCATATTGCATCCGGTTTTTTTGGGTTTATTTTGAGGACCTATTGACTTCAATGGGCTGGGCCCGTAGTCTGCATTTTGCGGCCATGAATAGTACATATTCTATCTTTTGTGGAACGGACGTATGGATGCAGAAAGTGCTGGTCTCTCTGGTGGCTGAGACCTCAGGAGTACGCGTAGGCAGGTATGTTTTCCTAAAGTGCTGGATTGCAGGGTGGTCATAACCCTTGGATACAAGCAGCGTATAATGTGATTGGAAAAATGAATCAAGCCAGCAAAGGAGGCAATATGGACAATCACAATACATTAGTAAGGGTACTTTCACACTTGCATTTTTCTTTTCCGGCATAGAGTTCCGTTCTAGGGGCTCTGTACCGGAAAAGAACTGATCAGTTTTATCCCCATGCATTCTGAATGGAGAGCAATCCGTTCAGGATGCATCAGGATGTCTTCAGTTTAGTCTTTTTGACTTTTCAGGACGGAGATAATACCGCAGCATGCTGCGGTTTTATCTCCGTCTAAAAAATTGCGGAACACATGCCGGAATGCCGGATCCAGCATTAATTTACATTGAAATGTATTAGTGCCAGATCCGGCATTAAAAATACTGCAATGCCGGATCCATCCTTCCGGTCTGCGCAGACCTTTAAAAATGTGCAATGCATTTGTGAGACAGATCCGCATCTGGATCCGTCTACAAATGCTGTCCGTTTGCATGCAGATTGCCGGCGATGGAACTGCTTGCCGGATCACTCTGCCGCAAGTGTGAAAGTAGCCGAAGTGCCTTGTATTAACTTTCTCTACATGATAAATGCCATGACCTGAAGTCAGACAAGTTTAGTCTTCAGAGTACTTTACAGTCGCGTATTGTGCCATTGCTGTTTAAGCAATTCTCTACACATTTAGAACTGTGTACTTTACAGTGACACTAGTTACACTTTAATGCATTTAGTTTAGAATTAGTATAAAGACCTGATAAAACATGAAACAAAAATTCTGCTCCGTGCCAACAAGACTGGAATGTGCATGTCTATATAACACAAACTCCTAATTATGCTGTGCTCTGGCAGGTTGCACATTTGGCACCACTTATTCAACCAACACCTAAAGGGAATGCGGTATGGATTATTTTTTATTTAATTGTAACTTTTTTCTCATTTTTTTATATTACGATTAAATCTTAAAGGGTTATTCCCATGTAGTTAAGTGATGAACAATGGCGGATTGTAATATGGGCAATTTGGCCTAAGCCTACTGTCTGACCACACTTCATAGAAGCAGCCTGTAGCTGCTGCTGCTGTGCTGTGACAGACAGGCATACTGACAGCAGACATCGGGGGCAGAGGGGCCGCTGCATTTCCCCTCAAACAGCAGCACCGACCTCTGCATGACTCCTGTATGTACTTGTCCAGCCTGAGCTGCCTCACTCTTTCTTCTGGCTGCCCAGCAGTGGTCCTCCTCTACTCAAGCTGTGATGTCAACAGGCAGCAGCTACTTTAATAGATGAGTAACAGATATTTTTCTTATTTTAAAGAGGTTGTCCCATGAAAAATATTTGACAGTTTTCAAACCAGCACCTGGATCTGAATGCTTTTGTAATTGCATGTAATTAAAAATTTTGCAGTAAAACGTTTCTGTATAGCACCATCTGCTGTTTGTTGTTTTTCTTATTTCTTTGACCTGCTCACTGAGAAGGCCGCACGTGCTCAGTTTCATCTGCCTCCTGAGCTGTGATAGGGAGAGCATGGACACGACCCCTTAGCTGCATCAGAAAGGACACTCCCCTTGAGCTCTCAGCTTGATATAAATCTAGTAGAGCAGTGAATGTAAAGATCTCTGGATCCATATAAGGTACAGGGCTGGTTCTAGCTTTGCTAGAAAGAGATTGTCAAGTACTATATGATATCTGATTTATTAGTCATGGGATAATCCCTTTAAGACATTTTCCCTCTTAAAACATGTTTTGCTTTATCCTAGAAAATCTGTTTAATCGCTTATATATATAAAAATAGCAGAAGGACCCGGCTTTGCACGGGTATATTTAATCTATTTAATTTAATGTTTGTGTGTGTCGTTAAAAGATTTTGGCAGAAAGTGACCTCTACAGCACCCTGCCCCTTTAACAGTGAACTCCACAGTCCCCCACCCCTTAACACTAACCCTTCCCACAGTGCCCCGCCACTTTAAATTGGGACCTCCACAGCAGCCCATCCCCTTAACTTTGACCTTCACAGCAGCCTGCCCCTTTAACAGTGAGTTTCACAGCACACCACTCCCTTGACAGTGACCTCCTCAGGGGCCCGCCCCCTAAACAGTGACCTCCACAGTACCACGCTGCCTTAACAGTGACCTCACAGTACCCTGCTGGCTTAACAGTGACCTCCACAGCAGTTGCCCCTTTAATAGTGGCCCCTGCCCCCTTAACAGTGACCTCCACAGTGTCCGCCCCTTTAACAGGGGTACGTGATCCAGCCGTTTCGCAAAAAGATAGGACATGTGACCTCCACGGTGCCTGCCCCTTTAACAGTGATCTCCACAGTGCCCGCCTCTTTAACAGTGACCTCCACAGCGCTCGCCCCTTTAACAGTGACCTCCACAGTGCCCGCCCCTTTAACAGTGACCTTCACAGTGCCCGCCCCTTTAACAGTGACCTCCACAGTGCCCGCCCCTTTAACAGTGACCTCCACAGCGCCCGCCTCTTTAACAGTGACCTCCACAGTGCCCGCCCCTTTAACCACCTCCGGACCGCCTAACGCAGATTCGCATTCCGGAGGTGGCAGCGCTGCGCACAATCACGCATATACGCGTCATCTCGCGAGACGCGAGATTTCCTGTGAACGCGCGCACACAGGCGCGCGCGCTCACAGGAACGGAAGGTAAGAGAGTTGATCTCCAGCCTGCCAGCGGCGATCGTTCGCTGGCAGGCTGGAGATGTGTTTTTTTTAACCCCTAACAGGTATATTAGACGCTGTTTTGATAACAGCGTCTAATATACCTGCTACCTGGTCCTCTGGTGGTCCCCTTTGTTTGGATCGACCACCAGAGGACACAGGCAGCTCAGTAATATGTTGCACCAAGCACCACTACACTACACTACACCCCCCCCTGTCACTTATTAACCCCTTATTCACCCTTGATCACCCCTGATCACCCCATATAGACTCCCTGATCACCCCCCTGTCATTGATTACCCCCCTGTCATTGATCAACCCCCTGTAAAGCTCCATTCAGATGTCCGCATGATTTTTACGGATCCACTGATAGATGGATCGGATCCGCAAAACGCATACGGACGTCTGAATGGATCCTTACAGGGGCGTGATCAATGACTGTGGTGATCACCCCATATAGACTCCCTGATCACCCCCCTGTCATTGATTACCCCCCTGTCATTGATCAACCCCCTGTAAAGCTCCATTCAGATGTCCGCATGATTTTTACGGATCCACGGATACATGGATCGGATCCGCAAAACACATACGGACATCTGAATGGAGCCTTACAGGGGGGTGATCAATGACAGGGGGGTGATCACCCCATATAGACTCTCTGATCACCCCCCTGTCATTGATCACCCCCCCTGTCATTGATCACCCCTCTGTAAGGCTCCATTCAGACATTTTTTTGGCCCAAGTTAGCGGAATTATTATTTTTTTTTCTTACAAAGTCTCATATTCCACTAACTTGTGTCAAAAAATAAAATCTCACATGAACTCACCGTACCCCTCACGGAATCCAAATGCTTAAAATTTTTTAGACATTTATATTCCAGACTTCTTCTCACGCTTTAGGGCCCCTAGAATGCCAGGGCAGTATAAATACCCCACATGTGACCCCATTTCGGAGGGAAGACACCCCCAGGTATTCCGTGAGGGGCATATTGAGTCCATGAAAGATTGAAATTTTTGTCCCAAGTTAGCGGAAAGGGAGACTTTGTGAGAAAAAAATAAAAAATATCAATTTCCGCTAACTTGTGCCAAAAAAAAAAAATTTTTTATGAACTCGCCATGCCCCTCATTGAATACCTTGGGGTGTCTTCTTTCCAAAATGGGGTCACATGTGGGGTATTTATACTGCCCTGGCATTCTAGGGGCCCCAAAGCGCGAGAAGAAGTCTGGTATCCAAATGTCTAAAAATGCCCTCCTAAAAGGAATTTGGGCACCTTTGCGCATCTAGGCTGCAAAAAAGTGTCACACATCTGGTATCGCCATACTCAGGAGAAGTTGGGGAATGTGTTTTGGGGTGTCATTTTACATATACCCATGCTGGGTGAGAGAAATATCTTGGTCAAATGCCAACTTGTATAAAAAAATGGGAAAAATTGTCTTTTGCCAAGATATTTCTCTCACCCAGCATGGGTATATGTAAAATGACACCCCAAAACACATTCCACAACTTCTCCTGAATACGGCGATACCACATGTGTGACACTTTTTTGCAGCCTAGGTGGGCAAAGGGGCCCATATTCCAAAGAGCACCTTTGGCAGGCAGTAATGGGGACAAGCCTCCCTAGTGTCACCCACGCCCCCAACACTGCATGTTTTCATCGGTGCACAGGGAGAAGCAGCGGTGGCCGTGCGGGGACCAGGAGTGGCACAGGGAGCGAGGAGATAGGTAAGTATATGCAGTGTAAGGGGCCCGGGCATATGATGGGGGGGGGGCATTTCCAGGCTCGGATAACCCCTTTAATAGTGTAACTATAGAATATTCATTTTCATCTAGATCATTGTTTTCACCTTATCCAAGTCAGGCAGGTAACTTTGCTGGTCATCAACAGAGATCACAACTGTTCCGTGTCCTGGATACAAACCCTGCTAAGTCAGCACATTCAGTGTTGCATAATTTTTCACATTTGTCATTTCAGAGACGTAGATGAACATCCACAAACCACTTTTGAAATCACCCTCCTAAAATGGGGATGTAGGTAATTTTGCAGGGTTGCAAAGGCACACTAAAATAAGAATAGTGGGGAAACAGACATGCAATGTCCTGACCTTAAAAAACATCCCTGTAATTAGTTTCAACTTCACTTTTCTCCTTAACAGGTAATGCTTAGTTAAAAAGTAGGTCTCAATATTTTTTTTTACATATATAAAGCTGTTTAATCCTTAATGGGAAACTTCCATCAAAGTAAAAACATTTTTAAAACTCAATATTCAAAGAATACAATTTATAAATTACTGACATGTTTTCATAAAAAAAAAAACTATTTTAGCATATGTTACTGCTGCAGCAGCATTAGGGTCCATTCACACGTCCGTATAGTTTTGCGGATCCGCAAATTGCAGATCTGCAAAACACGGACACCGGCAATGTGCATTCCGCATTTTGCGGACCGCACATCGCCGGCACTCTCATAGAAAATGCCTTTTCTTCTCCGCAAGAATAGGACATGTTCTATTTTTTTGCGGAACGGAAGTGCGGATCTGCAAATGCGGATGCGGACAGAACATTCCAGCCACATTAAAAAATGAATGGGTCCGCACCTGTTCCGCAAAATTGCGGAACGGATGCGGACCCATTTTGCGGATGTGTGAATGGACCCTCATGCATAAAGCAATCTTTAGTTTCTTCACGTACCACTGTTTTCCTTGAGTTTTTCCCTTAGTTACAGCTGTTTAAACATTTACAATATGAAGACCTTCTCAAGATGGCTCCTCTGCCAGTTCTCTGAGGCCAAACTGCTTTCCCTCACTTCCCATACACACTTGCTGTAGCCAGCATCTCCCTGCCAGCCAATCAGATTGGATTACTGAGAGACACGCCTCCTCACTCTGAAGCCTAATGCAGGCATGCAGTGTGAAGGACCGCCCCTCCGTCTTCCTGTCTTCTTAGCCAGAGACAGACAAACCATAGCAACTGTCTTTTAAGGGAGCAGTGGAAGGGGACAGAGGACATTAATGAAAGCTGTTATTGTAAAGTAATTACAGATATTTTGTCAATCATTGACAGACTCACTCAGGTATACATGCCTAGCTGTAATAAACTAGCAAATAAATAAAACAGTTACCCTTTAAATAATTTTTGACCGTTTTTCTTTTCTTTTTATTTCTGCAGTTCTATGCCATTAAAAATCAACTATAAATAGTGTTGAGCGAATCAGGTTTGGATTGCTGTCTCTGAACCCAATTCGTTTGAAAACGTTGTTAACAATATAGCCTCTGTCCTACCGTAAAATGTATGGTCATAGTTAGAGAGTTACATATAGTTACATAGCTAATACGGTTGAAAAAAGACATGTCCATCGAGTTCAGCCAAGGTCCTTGCAAGCTTGTGGCAAATATGACAAGACTTGCTTCGTCTCGCTTCTATGATGTGACACTTCGTTTATTCGTATAAATTACAGTGTCAAAATCCTAAGCTGAACTTGGCTTCCTGCCTCATTAACGAAGCCGAGTTTAGCAAATAAACGAAGTGTCACATCTTAGACGCCCGACGAAGCAAGTCTTGCTATTTCTTTAGCAAGTGCACAAAGACCTCCGCGGAGTCCATACATTTTAATGTAGGACAGCAGTTATAGTGTTAACGAAGTTTTCAAACTATTTGGGTTCGAATGCAGCAATCCAAAGCGTTTCGCTCAACACTAACTACAAATGACTGTCCTTCTGTACAGAGAGCTAAAACTCCCATGTAGATAGGAAACCCATTGTCAGTTTACTGCTGCTGTGGTGGGAAACTGCTGTCTGTTAGCATAATAGTCAATTCTAGAATTAGGATAATAGTATTTCAGCTGTATTATTTTCTTTATAGGCCTAAAGAACTGTGTTCACAGAAGAGCATTGCACTTATCGGTGTAATGCGTGAGGCTCTTATTGAGCCACTCTATCCCTTCCTTCTCTGGGAATGGTCTGACTGAGAAAGTCAAACAAGGCTGTTTGCCGTGCTAAAAGTTCAAACAAAGGAGAAAGTTAAAAAGCGAGAACAGGAAGTAGAAAACATGGAGTGACTTCAAAAAGTTATCATCATTAAACCGTCCACCCATTTTTTGTACACAACAAATTGCATAAAATATTCACATATATTATATAGCCTATAAATATGTGATAATTTTTTTATGGTGTCCCTTTAAACAAAAAAAATAATACTTTTTAAATATAAACTACTTTCTTTTTTTATTTCTCCAAATCTAACAACAATGTTCAGTCTGAATGCTATGGATACATTCATGGAGCTATATGAAATGCATTCAGAAAGTCTTCAGACCCTTTCACTTTTTTCACATTTTATGTTGCAGCCTTGTGTTATAGTCAAAAAGGTTGACGTTTTTCAACTCAGTCTGCACTCAATACCCCATAATGAGAAAGTGAAAACAGAATGCTAGAAATGTTTGCAAAGTTATTATAAAGAAAAAAACTAAAATCTTGCATGGACATAAGTATTTAGACTGTTTGCTAAGACACTTCAAATTTAGCTCTGGAGGCTATATCACCTTTGAGATGTTTCTAAACTTTGATTAGCTTCCACCTGTGGTGAATTGAGTTGATTGGACATGATTTGGAAAGACAGAGCCCTGTCCATATGAGGTCTCACAGATGAAAATGCATATCAGAGCAAAACCCAAGTCACGAAGAGAAAAGAACTGCTTGTAGAGATCAGAGACAGTATTGTGTGGAGGCACAGATCTGGAGGAGTACAAAAAATGTCTGCTGCACTGAAAGTTCCCAAGAGCACAATGGCTTCCATAATTCTCAAATGGAAAAAGTTTGGAACAACAAGGACTCTTCCTACAGCTGGTGGCTCTCCAAACTAAGTATTCAGGAGAGAAGGGCTTTGGTAAGAGAGGTGACCAAGTACCCAATGGTCACTCTGGCTGATTTCCAAAGATCTTGTGTGCAGATGGGAGAAACAAATAAAAGGGGGTATACCCGGTGGAACAATGTATGGTATGATTGTATGTGAACATGAGCTGTGGCAACAGATTAGGCCAATCTCCTCTGGTTTCAGGAGGTACGGCCCTCAGCATCTCTATCAAGGTCTGATTCATTTTTTCACATAATCCATTACCTTGAGGATGGTAGGCCGTTGTCCGGATCTTCTTACAGTTGTGTAAGCGGCACAGTTCATGGAACAGATGGGACTCAAAAGCAGGTCCTTGATCGGTGAGGATCTTTTCTGGACATCCATAGGGCAGGAGGAAGCGCTTCCAGAACATTTCGGCTGTAGTCTTGGCTGTCTGGTCTCTCACAGGCACTGCTACAACAAACTTTGTGAAATGGTCAATAATAGTCATGGCATAAGCATACCCTGAGCGACTAGGCTCCAGTTTCACATGGTCGATGGCGACAAGTTCAAGAGGACGGGTACTTACAATGGGTCTCAGTGGTGCCCTCTGATCATGGTGCTCACTTCGTTTTAAGGCACAGGCTACACACTCCCGACACCACTTCTCCATGTCTTCTCTCATGCCCACCCAGTAAAACCGCTGGCGGATAGTAGCCTCAGTCTTTTGGACCCCAAAGTGACCGGATTGATTGTGGTACATCTCCAACACTATACCTGCATCTCGTCGGGGTATGAGAATCTGGTGCACTCTCTCGTTGGACACTGGGTCTAGGCTTCTCCGTAGTAACAGGCCCTTTTGTATGAAGAGTTGATGGCGCTGTCTCCACAGTTTGATGAGCTCAGGATCTGCACTCTTACGCCGAATCCTCTCAGGGGCTCTGCCACTAGTAATGAAGTCCAACAACTCACCCAGCACTCTACTTTCAGACTGTAGTTTCACCCACCTTTCTTCTTTAGGATCAGGCCTACTGGAGGGTGAAGGAACTGCAGCTCTGCCATGGGTAGCTCGAGCCTGGTCCTGTTGAGCAAATTTGTTATAGAAAGCCGGCATCTCTACATCTTCCCAAGCATCTTGCACATCATCAGGAGCTGTCTCTGTGGGAAGCCTGGATAAAGCATCAGCATTATCATTAGTACGTCCAGCACGATATTTTACAGAGAAATCATAGTTGGCGAGGCGAGAGGCCCATCTCTGCTCCAAAGCCCCCAATTTAGCTGTATTGAGATGTGCCAGAGGGTTATTGTCAGTGAATGCAATGAATGGGGTAGCGGCTAGATAATCTTTGAATTTCTCAGTCACTGCCCACACTAATGCCAGGAACTCTAGTTTGAAGGAACTATAATTCTGGTCATTTTTCTCAGCTCCTTTCAGGGAGCGGCTTGCATAAGCTATCACTCTTTCTTTTCCCTCTTGGACTTGGGCTAACACAGCTCCCAGGCCTCGCTTGCTAGCATCAGTATACAGATGGAAGGGCTTGCTGTAGTCTGGATAACCTAACACAGGAGGCTCGGTCAGTTTCTTTTTTAGCAATTAGAACGCTATCTCTCTTTCCTCATTCCACTCAATGGGCACCGGAGTTCTAGGGCTTTTCTTGGGTTGCCCCCTCAAGAGCTCCTGGATAGGATCAGCTATTTGAGCAAAATGGGGGATAAAACGTCTATAGTAGCCGGCAAAACCAAGGAAACCCCTCACTTCCTTGACGGTAGTAGGAACCGGCCAATTACGGACAGCCGCTAGCTTATCAGGGTCAGGTTGCATGCCCTCTCCGCTGACCACATGCCCCAGGTATCTTACTGCAGGTTTGAGCAGGTGACACTTGGATGGCTTTACCTTCAAGCCATATTTGATAAGGATTTCAAATACTTCTGCCAAATGTTTCAGATGGTCTTCATATGTTTTTGAGTACACAATGACGTCATCTAGATACAGCAGCACTGTTTCGAAGTTTTTGTGACCCAAACACCGTTCCATTAGTCTCTGGAAAGTTCCTGGGGCATTACATAGCCCGAACGGCATACAATTGAATTCGAACAGGCCCATGGGAGTAGTGAAAGCAGTCTTTTCCCTATCTGCAGGGGCCATGGGTACTTGCCAGTAGCCACTGGTCAAGTCCAATGTGGAGAAATAGGCAGAGGAGCCCAGAGCAGTTAGTGACTCCTCAATGCGGGGCAGTGGGTATGCATCTTTGTGGGTTATTTGATTAATTTTCCTATAATCCACACAGAAACGGATACCACCGTCCTTCTTCTTTACAAGGACTAGGGGTGCAGCCCACGGACTACGGCTGTCCCGGATTACATTAGAGTCTTTCATCTCTTGGATCATTTCCTTTACAGTCTGATATGAAGTAGGCGGTAAGGGTCTGTATCTCTCCTTGTTAGGAGGATGAGAGCCAGTAGGTATGGTGTGTTGTATGGCACTCACCTCTCCATAATCAGTAGCATGCTTACTGAAGGCCGGGTGGTACTCTTTGACCAGCTGTAGGATACCTTCTTGTTGATGTTGGGGGGTAGTCTCGTCCCCTACATGGAGCTCTTCCCACCAGGGCACTTGTGGCTGGGTCACCGGCGAACATCCGCTGGCTGCAGCTGGCGGCTTTTCTGTCACTGGAAGACGAATGATGTCTTGGAAGGACACCTGGGACAGCTGGGCAACACGGCAATGCTTAGTAAGCGCAACAGGATGATCACTCAGGTTAATCAGACGGACAGGTACTTTACCTTGGGAGACGTTCACCAGACACTTGGCAGCTCTCACATAGGGGTAATCCTCCATCTGGATTGGTTCCACCAGGGCTGGATAATCTCGGCCTTGGACTCCCAGGACAGCACGACACCATAAAAGAGTTTGAGAATTAGGAGGCAAAGTCACAGGCTTAATATCACTAATCCTGGCAGTACAAATTTCTCCTTTCCCATTAGCAAACCTCTGCTGGGCACTTAACACAGTAATAGTCTTTTGAATCACCCTCCTGGATGCAGAGGAAGCGGTGGGCAACGTCTGATGTAATACGGCAAGTATTTCTGAATAACAGTTTTTGAAGACATTGGTGCCTAGAATGACAGGATGTCCTCCTCTGTCGCCGGCCTGTACTACTATCACCCCCTGTTGAGGCAGGGTTACTTCTCCCACCTTTAGGGTGGGTTCCCAGTATCCATGAATCTTTACTGGTTTGCCATTGCTGGCGATAATCTCCACCCAGGATTCAGGCGGCTGTGTCAACTGGTTGGTGTCCCAGAACTTTTCAAATGCAGGCAGCTGAATAGTAGTGACTTGAGACCCAGTATCTAATAGGGCTTCAAAGGGGACCCCGTTGATCTCTATATTGATTTTAGGATGGGATCCTACATACCGTGGCATCCAATTTGGATCCTCTGGACCTAGTGTTCTACCTCCCGAGGGGTGGTCCTCAGCCTCAGGGGTTGCCCGTTTAACTGCCAGCACGTGGATTCTGTGTGTCCCAGCTTTTTGCAGTATGTACACACGGGCCGCTTGCGATCTCTATTACGCCTCCCAGGATCCCTGGGGTGAGTCTCTTGGTAAGGAGGTGGGAACGGCCTAGGAGGTGACAGGAATTCTTCTTCTGTCATTATGGGTTTTTCCCATTCCTCTATTTTTCTGCACACTTTCTCTAGACTTTTAGTGAGGTGATTTACTTGCTCTGTCAGCATGGCAATAGTATCGGTAGCTGAGACTTGAACAGCTTGGCTGGCCTCAGCTCGGTTAGTGATAAGCGGTTTTGGCCTGCAGGCTGATGACTCAGGTGGGGTGTTCAACTCCGGAGATACTGCTGACCCCAGAATTTTTATCGCCAGTTCTTTAAAGTCCAGAAAGGTACTGTTAGGGTGCTGGGCGGACAGCATCTTTAATTGGGTCCTTATTTGTTCACTAGACACCCCGTTGATAAACTGTTCCCTCAGGGTCTGGTCCTGGTTATCAGCCTCTTTGGGATCTATCTGAATTACAGCCCCTAAAGCCTCCTGAAGTTATAGGGCATAGTCACGGAGGGACTCACCGGACTTCTGTTTCTTGCCAAAGAAGTGCATCTTTATCTCTGAGGCAGTCCTAGTTTCAAAAGTGGCCCTGAGGCGGGTGAATATCTGTTCTAGAGTACTCCGCTCAGTAGCAGGCCAGGATAATACCTCCCTGCGGGCAGCTCCCTCCAGCTGCGCTAGCAGGATTTCCATTTGCTGGTCGGCATTTATGGGGTACAGTTTGAATAATGCCAGCAACTTTTCTTTAAAGTCTCTTAGGGTATGGGTCTCTCCTCTGTAGCGGGGGAACCATGGGGCCCCGAAATAGTAAGGCATGGTAAAGGGCATCATGCTGGGGGCTGTAGGATGATTAGGAGCCGCAAGCTCTCCCGGGGCCGGCTGCTCAGGCACTCCCGGTTCTGACATGTTAGCTTATTACGATGTGGCCGCTGGCGACTAAAGGGGCCGGAACAATCCCCTTCCCTCCGGTTACAAGTTCTTACCGGTATCGCCGGGCTTGCGCAGTCCCAGTCTCGAGAGATTCCGGACGTCCTGAGTACGCGGTGACGTAGAAGAAGCAGGGCCGCGGCGGTGCGATGATGACGAGGGGCGGGATTCTCTGTGTCTTTGCAGGGATCCGCCCACGAAGGTCCTCAGCAGCGCGGGAAACTTTACTCCAGGCGGCCGGTGGCCATCTTTAGCAAAACGCTGTCCATTCACTGACAGCAAGCAGGATTGTAAAAAGTCCACAAAACCACACTCCAATGTGGCGATTTTCTTCCTCTTGATAGCGCAACACTGCACAGCGCTTTTTAGAGGTTTTAGGAACACTTTTGGTATGATTTTCGGTCCACAAAGTCCACTTTAAAAAAATAGGCAATTTGTCACTTTGGTCACAGGGCAACTGTATAAGGCACAAAGTTCACGCTTCTTGCACTAGAAAGCGTGCGTATCCTGTTCGTGACGCCAAAAGAGAGGTGCAGCGTACTCAAGTTGTGTTTAGAAATGTGTTCCTGGGTGTTGTAGTGCAATAGACACTAACCTGAGACGGCTGACTCTCTGCAAGGGCAGGTGATGATAGGAAATGTTCGTGACGCCAGTGCCAATTAAACGGTGGCACGCCGTTTGCTGATAGCAGGAATAACTGAGGAACCACGTGATGTTAAAGCAGAACTCAAACTTTAGTAGTCATCATACATGGGCATAGCTGGAAACGCAGTTCCTTTGCAGACAGTTTGTTGCAGTACATTTGATGCAGGCAATATAGACATAGCAAGGTGACTTCAGAGTGTTAAACACAGGACTTGCAGTACAGGGGGCTTGCATTCTATTCCTGACTGATCCTGGAACATAGAAAATCTTCTCCAAGGCCCAATACCCTAGCTCTGGCGTATATCCTTGGTTTTATCTTTATAAAGTACCTCCTCTGTTGTCTTGAGTACCTCTTGCTTCTCTGAGCTTGCCCCTGTCTCTCTCTCAGCTTCCTCAGACTCTAGAAACTTCTGAACTCCCTTCCTAGGCTAGGCCCTGCCTATTTATACTGAACTGGGAGCTCCCTCTGCTGACTGGAATCTGCATTGCCTGCTGCAGGCCTAACTTCCTTAAAGAGAAATACACATAAAACCTAGTAGTGTCGGGTAACCTACCCGTATGCTGCAACTGCACTGCTGCCAGATGCGTCTGGTACAAGCCATGGGCCCTAGGAAATCCTTGGCTGGTAGAGTCCTGTCAGGTCCGGACCATAACATGGAGTTAGGATGTATAGGAGCTAGCCAGAGTCTTTCTACCTGCATCCAGACAGAGTATGGGTGCAAGGAAGCCCAGGCTGTGACAGAACGTAGCTGGGCCGCCCAGTAATATTTAGACAGATCCGGTACCCCTAGACCACCCTGATGCCTACTATATAGAAGGACCGACCGCGGGATTCTATGTCGCCTTCCCGCCCATATGAATCTAAGGAGGTGAGATTGAGTGGATCTCAGATCTTTGAGAGGAACTATAATCGGTAAGGTCTCGAAAAAAGATCCAGAAGCTTGGGCAAGATCGTCATTTTAGTCGCAGCAATACGTCCCATGAGAGAGAGTGGGAGAGCATGCCACTTATCCAGAAGACCCCTGATCTCCGCATATATACGTGGGAAGTTAGCTTTGTAAAGCTCCCCATATCGGGGAGTGAGGTCAACACCCAAATATCGCAGGGAGTCTGTCTTGCAATGAAAAGGAAAGTTAACCCTGAGGGAGCCCAGGGCTGTCTGAGAAAGATTAAGAGGGAGGGCCTCAGTTTTATGGGTGTTGACCTTATACCCCGAGAGTCGACCAAACTCCTGTAGGATGGAGTGGAGGTTTGGTAGGGAAATATGAAGCTTTATAAGGGTAAGAAGGATGTCGTCTGCATATAGCGATAGCTTAAACTCCCTGTCCTTGACCATAACACCTCTGATGTCTGGGCATGCCCTGATCTTGGCCGCCAGGGGTTCGATACACATGGCAAATAGTAGGGCAGACAGGAGGCAGCCTTGTCTCGTCCCATTAGCAATGCGTATGGGTCGAGATTGAGCATGAGGTAGTCTGATTGTCGCTGTGGGGGAGGAGTATAGGCTATGAATGGCCCTAACGAAGGGTGAGAACACAAAAGAAAGAAAAAAACCTGTATCAGGCGCCAAATGCCTCAGAAGTAATAGCCCACTTGTAGTTAAATGGTTAAATATGGGGTAGCTCTAATATGGATATTAAAATCACAGCGTTGGTATAAACAAGCAGAGTTACCTTTTAAAAACAATAGTGGATTAAAACCGCAGTGAGAATATAAATAAAAGTTAAAACTCACTTCACCCAGAAGGGGCAGGGTGGGATAAAGCACATAACACCCACTCTGCTTCCTCCTGGGTGGGTGCTTTATCCCACCCTGCCCCTTCTGGGTGAAGTGAGTTTTAACTTTTATTTATATTCTCACTGCGGTTTTAATCCACTATTGTTTTTAAAAGGTAACTCTGGGGGCGTGGCTTGGCTGCCGCTGGTGATGGACGCCTGAAGCTGAAGCTCCTGCACCTCAGCGACGATTACACTGCCTACTGCCGCTGCAGCTGCGAAACCTGGTGGCTATCATACCCCCAAGCATACCTGACATCATGGGGAAGAGCAAATCCATAATTCCTAGACTCCCAGCTAAAAACTTGGACATTTACTTCAATAGAGGTCGGAGCAAAGATGGCGCTTCCCGCCACGAGGACGCGCCGGCACCCGACACAGAATACATGGACTCGCAAGCGCAGAGTCCCTGCTCCCTCCTACTACACCCCGATCAGTTTCCACCTCTGTCAAGGGAGCCCTCCATGCCTCCGACTCCTGAAGATGTGAAATTGCGGGAAGACAACTCCCCTCCAGAGGCTCGGACGCCATTGAGCACCGCATCTCCCTCCTGCAGCCCTCAGAAGCACAGACAGAGGAGCGACACGTCAGACACACAGGTCAGTCTGCTTCTGGAGCCTGATCGGCTTGTTAATGCCTCCCTTGCCTCACTCTCTAACCTGCCCTCGTCTGATAACCTCCCTACAGAGGCTACACTAAAGCAAATGTTGTTAGCCCTGCAGGCGTCCATACAACATGGCATGATGGAGGCAATTCAACCCATCTCTAACAGGGTGAAAGAAACGGAGGACAGGGTTCTGCATATAGAAAAGAAAATGGGAGAGTTCGCTACCTCTCAGAATACTGTAATAGATGCACATAATGGTCTAGCAGAGGAGTTGGAGGTTATGAAGAGAAAGATGGCAGACTTTGAGGACCGATCCCGCAGAAATAATATTAAAATACGGGGAATCCCAGAAAATATCCCTTCCACTAAGCTACCAGCCTACTTAAAACGCCTTTTTAGCAAGCTCCTGCCCAAATTGTCAGAACAAGACCTGCTTATTGATAGGGCTCATCGGGTTCCGAAACCCAAACACCTAGGCCCAGATGTCCCTAGAGACACACTTGCCAGAATCCACTTCTTTCACGTCAAGGAGGCTATCATGACGGTGGTCAGAAAAGCTGGATCCCTTCCTTCCCCGTTTCAAGAGATAAAATTGTTCACTGACCTCTCGGCGGCGACTTTACAGCAACGGAGAGAACTCCTGCCTGTCACTATTGCCTTGCGTCAAGCGAACATACAGTATAGATGGGGGTTCCCTCAAAAGCTGCTGATCCCCAAAGAAGGCCACATGCATGTCATTTACTCTATTGAAGAAGGAAAATCTCTACTGCAGGAATGGAACATCCCGCTAGCTAACCCTGATAAAAGGTCCCATTCAGTACCCCACGCACCATCACAAGAGTGGAAAAGGGCAACCGGCGGGAGACAAAGAAACTCTTGACATCACCTATGGGGATTCTCGTTGGAGTTTGCTGGTCCTAGAGGGCTCTAGTCGGTTATTACTGGGCCTCATCCTGTATCCTGCGTTCACCATATTATTGACTGTCTAAATGCGGCGGTTATATATGTTTTATTTTATGTTCTCTTACAGAAAAGGTGCAGTCCCTCACGTGACTGCTTGAATCTCCTTAAACATTCCAGTATCCACACTACTGGCTTTAGAGATGGACCCCGAATTGCATAATCTGGTTACAAAGGTTATGGTTTTTGTTTTTTCTTATGTCCGGTATGTTATACCTTTACATCTTCTGGTTATTGTATGTTTTGATCTACATGCTGTCACACCACTTTGGTTCCTTTGGGGGAGACCCTACCATTAACGCATACCTGGGTTCTTCCCAATGGGTATCAAAATAGTGTCACTCAATGCCAAGGGGCTTAATTGCCCACAGAAGCGATTTTTTATATGGAAAGAAGCGTTATCACTAAAGGCTGATCTGTTGTGCTTACAAGAATCACACCTTCTGAACGCTGATGCTTATCGTTTAAAACACCGACTCTTTCCCAACATTATCCACTCACATTACCATAAGAAAGCTAGAGGAGTGTGCATAGCAATCAGAAACTCTGTAACATACTCACACATTGCGCACAAGGTTGATACGGGCGGGCGCTTTATTATATTGGTGTGTTCCATTAATCATGTTACATACACTATAGTCAATGTTTACGCTCCCAACCGTCGTCAGTCGGCGTTCTTGCATAAGGTGACAAGACAGGTACAAGCTATGAAACAGGGTAAATTATTGGTATGTGGAGACTTTAATTCAATCATTGACCCTGCCATGGACACTACAAACCTAACTAGACGTGCACTTGGAGGCCTATCTCCTTTTATTCAGTCAACAGACCTCATTGATGTATGGAGAGCTCAACATAGTATGGAGAAGGACTTCACCTTCTTCTCGCCTGTCCATGGCACATATTCCAGAATTGACTTATTTTTAGTCGACCGTAACACTCTCCTTAGCACCACTAACTCAGACATAGGGCTGATTAGCATATCCGATCATGCGCCTGTGTCTATTGAGGTGGATGATCAATTTCAGTCTCACATTAACCCAATCTGGAGAAACAACCCGTTTCTATATCATATTCCTACATATAACACAGAAATTACTCAAGCATTACAAGAATTTTTCGCTTTTAATGTAGACTCAGTGTCGGATCCTTTTATATTGTGGCAAGCGCACAAAGCTTTTATACGTGGCCTGCTTATTAAACTAAATTACAAGGAAAGAAAGAAAAAGGAACACGCTGTACGAATGCTGATGGATAGAATAGCTAAACTGGAATCGGTAAGCAAACAACACCCCTCTGCAGAATTAACACAACAGATTAGATCCGAACGAGATAAACTTCGTCTAACTCTGCTCCATGAATACGAGAGGGGGCTGCTTAGGTGTAGATCTAAATTTTACGCTCAAGGCAATAAAGCTGGTCGCCTATTAGCTAACCAGCTCAAAGCTCAACGAACCAAATCAAAAATCCCCCACATTCTCCACCCTATTACTAAGGCCAAACTTATCGACCCTAGAGAAATAGCGGAACAATTTAGGCTATTCTATGCTGATCTCTATAATCTTAAACTTACCATACCTCAACCTCCTGATTACGACTCCCTAGTGTCAGCTTTTCTCCAGTCAGCTAACCTACCTCGTCTCACCCCAGCCCAACTAGATGCCATAAACGCAGATCTATCGGAAACCGAGATTCAGAAGTTGATCTTAGCTTCACCGCAGGGAAAATCTCCAGGCCCGGACGGCTTGTCTAATGAATATTACAGGAAATTTCATCAAATCCTGGCCCCCCATCTCCTGAAAATTTTTAATTCTTGCCTAAATGGTGCTCCCTTCCCACAAGATATGTTGCAGGCATTAATAGTCACCCTACCCAAACCAGGAAAGCCTAATGATGTACCACAAAATTTTAGACCGATTTCGCTTTTAAATTCGGACATTAAGCTATTTGCGAAAATTATTGCCCACAGACTATCCCCTATCCTCCCTTCCTTAATTAATGAAGACCAATCAGGATTCGTCCAGGGTAGACTAGCCTCAGATAATACACGAAGAGTGTTGAACATTATAAATGGCGCAGAGTTACAGAAAACTCCCCTACTGGTGGTAGCGCTGGACGCCGAGAAGGCGTTTGACCGCCTACATTGGTCATACGCCTTCTCAGTCCTGAGGTTTATGGGTTTCAGGGGCCCCATACTACACGCAATTGAAAGTCTATACTCAAATCCAACAGCGAAGGTTTTAGCCAACGGCCTACTTTCAGATAGCTTCCCTATCAGCAATGGATCCAGACAGGGATGTCCCCTTTCGCCCCTTCTTTTCATTATCGCCTTGGAACCGCTTGCACAACACATAAGACAGCATACAGAGATCAAGGGCATACAATTGGGTTCCTCTACACATACAATATCATTATATGCAGATGATATTATTCTCACCCTGACTGAGCCCTCCTCATCCCTGGAGGCTGCCCTGCAATGTATTTCTCATTTTGGATCATTATCATACTATAAGATAAATGTACTTAAAACGCAAGTTTTACCAGTTAATATCCCATTGGAGGAAGTAAGGCACCTAAAATCCCTTTTTCCGCTAGACTGGCAGGAATCGGGCCTAACCTATTTAGGTATTAAGCTGACTACTCCTTGCTCCCTTCTATACAAATACAATTATGAACCCCTTCTTTCCACACTACAGACTGACTTAACCAGCTTTGCCTCCCGTGCGCCCTCGTGGGTAGGCAGAATTGCATCTTTCCAGATGATGACCCTCCCAAAATTAATATATGTTTTTAGAGCCATTCCCATTGCGGTACCTAATAATTTTTTCCTGAGAGCACAATCCATTCTCAATAGATACGTTTGGGGGCGGGCAAACCCCGCATAGCCCAATCACTAATGGTACGTAGGAAGAAAGCAGGAGGCTTAGGACTCCCCGCTATTAAAGATTACCATACAGCGATATGTCTATCATTCACGACTGAATGGTGGTTAGACACACCTTCAAAATCTTGGTCTAAAATTGAAACGGTGTTTGCTGGGACACACTCATTGAAGGAGCTCCTTCTCAAATCGCTTTGGAGCCCTGGTGCCTCACCTGACACATTACTCACAATCAAATCTGTATGTACCCTATGGCGTAAGTTTCATACGGAAAATGGGAGTGAAAACCCAATCTCGCTCACTCATGTATCCACCCATTTGCTGGAAAAATATATGGAAGGGCTCAGCCTTTCCTCCTGGCGGGAGGCTGGAATCTCAAATTTGAGTCAACTTTTCTCAGAGGGTACATTGCTTTCATTTGAACAACTGAGGGGAAGGTACCCCATATCTAATAGTGATTTTTATAAATACCTAAGGGTGAGACATTGCTATGAGATGAGATTGCGTGCCCCAGTTCTAATCCATAATAATCTTATCACAATTCTTGATAACCCATTGAGATATAAAAAACGCCTCACCAGAATGATATATGATTTCATTCGTGATAAAGCCAGTTTTATTAAATCAGCCCCGATCACGTACTGGGAGACAGCTCTGAAACACTCCTACCCTGAGGGAAAGTGGTCACAAGCACTCACCTTTTTGACATCCACATTCAGATGCGTCACGCATTACGAGGCGGGAGTAAAAACACTTTTATGCTGGTATTTTACTCCTGAAAGGATAAATCGCATGTACCCTAATGCCCTGGCCTGTTGCTGGAGGGAATGTGGTGGCACCGGGTCCCTATACCATATATTGTGGAGTTGCACGAAATTAACTACATTTTGGTCCCGAGTGTTTGATTTGATTTCACAAATTGTTCAATATACCATCCCTCCCGCCCCTGAGCTTGCTCTTTTGTTCTTAGGAATGGATGGCATTGATCAGTCATACAGAGGCCTCGTAGGTCATATTCTTTTGAGTGCCAAAATTGTCATCACACACCACTGGAAATCTGCGACACCTCCTTTAATGCAAGAAGTAGTTCATTCTATTAATACCACCTGCAGATATGAGCATCGCCTCCCTTTTTCCATGGTCACACCTAAAAAACGGGATGCTCTTTGGGCTCCTTGGCTTCGCCATTCTTCTTATGTTCCATAACCATCCACACTGCTCGTAGGTTTATCTCCCCTAACCACCTTAAAAGCATAGTAGATCTGATTTTGTTTTGTTCACTTATTAGTTTGATTGTTTGATTGTTTTGCACTACATTCTGCACCATGAGGTACGGTGTAGTATCCCCCGAACCATCAGTAGTGGGGAACTCACCATTAGCTTGATATGTTACACGCAACGGTGTTGGGTTGGCAGTATCCGAGCGGATACCCCGACACTCTGAGACTTTAATCTGCTATTATTTTAGTCTTGTCCATATATGACTCATCTAACATATCATATTGTTTAATAGTGGCTGCGTCCACTGTCTAATTTTTTGTGATTTATATATTCTGAAAAACTCAATAAAAAATTTATTGACTCTAAAAGGTAACTCTGCTTGTTTATACCAATGCTGTGATTTTAATATCCATATTAGAGCTACCCATATTTAACCATTTAACTACAAGTGGGCTATTACTTCTGAGGCATTTGGCGCCTGATACAGGTTTTTTTCTTTCTTTTGTGTTCTCACCCTTGTACTATGTCCACTTCAGGTTAACTCCTATTTGGATAATATACCTGTTGCAGCCTCCCACCTCTCCAGTAATTTAATATACCCGAAATATACTCGGAATTTTACATCCTACACTAACGGTCCTTCCCTTTGGTGCCCTGCCTGGATATCCCAGACTCTTTACATCCAAAAGGGTCTGTGACTAATCCCCTCTTCATTTTTATTCCTCGTATCTCTGTCCTAACGAAGGGACCAGAAAGGCCATAAGCCTGCAAGGTAGCAAACAGGAAAGGCCAACCTAAACGGTCGAACGCCTTTTCAGCATCTAAACTAAGAAGTAATGCCTCCTCACCCGAGCGAGATATGACATCTATCAAGTCAATGTTTCTTCGTGTGTTGTCGGCCCCCTGATGGCCTGGGACAAATCCCACCTGGTCTTTGTGAATCAGGGAGGGGAGAAAAACGTTTAGTCGGGAGGCTAGGGCTTTGGTGTAAATCTTAAGGTCTGAATTAAGCAGGGCAATAGGCCTATAATTATGGCATTCGTGAGGATATTTCCCAGGTTTCGGAATCATCGCGAGATAAGAGTGAGACATTGGGGTAGGTACTGCGTTGCCCGCTAGAAAATGATTAAAAACGGTTACTAAGTGAGGGATTAGTTCAGTCTTAAAAGTCTTATAATATTTGTACGAAAAGCCATCAGGCCCTGGGGATTTACCCTCAGGTAAATGGTCCACCACTTCCCCAATCTCTTCCGGCGTGATCGGACTATTAAGGGTGGCAAGGTCGGAAATCGATTGGGTAGGAAGGTGACAGGATGCCAAAGAAGACCGGAGTGTACTATTTCTAAGTCCCTCATCTGTGGGGAGGTAGGAGGGTAAATTGTACAGGGAAGAGTAGTAGGTCGAGAACCTCTCTGCTATCACTCTGGGGTCATAGTGGATTGCTCCATCAGCCCCCCTAATAGCACTCTGACCCATTTGGGAGTTGTGATTCCTGAGTTGTCTGGCCAGCAAAGTGTGAGGCTTGTTCCCCCAAGCATAATAACGCTGTCGTGTGTAAAGTAATAACTTGCTGACACGACCTAAAGCTAGACTCTTCAATTGGGCCCTGGTATCAACAATTCGTCTGAGTGGGCACCGGGAGGGGTGAGCAGCCATCTTGTCTTCTAGTGTTTGCAAGCGAGACGGAAGGGTCTTGACTAAGGCAGTCGAGTCCTTCTTTAATTTTGAGCTTATTGCAATACAATGACCCCTCATGACCGCTTTATGCGCTTCCCACAAAGGACGGACATCCCCTACTGATCCCTCATTTAGTTCAAAGTACGTTTTCAGATGTTCGCGGAGTTCTTCCCTAATGATAGGCTGCTTCAAGTGGGAGTCATTAAGTCTCCAGTGGCAATGGCGAACATGGCCCGACTCACTACTAATGTCCACTAGTACAGGAGCATGGTCTGACCAGGTGATTTGACCCATGTCCGCTCCTTCCAATAATCTGAGGGTCGAAATGGTACCAAAGAGGTAATCAATACGGGTGTGTGAACCATGTGGGGCAGAGAAAAAAGAGAAGGACCTATCAGTGGGATAAGTGAGACGCCAGAGGTCATACAGGGAGTATTTCCGCACCAGTTTACGAAAGTCCCTGGCTAAGCGCTGTTGTGTCGAATGTATTGGTCTGCCCGGGAGGGCCAGGCGATCCATCGATTTAGAGAACACTGCATTAAAGTCCCCACCTAGGAGGACCAGGGGCTCCGAACGGTCCACTCCCTCAACAAAAACCTCGCGGAAAATTCCACCGAGAAAGCGAATCTGGGAAGTGTTTGGGGTATTAATGTTACATAAGGTGATGGGTTTATCTGCTAAACGGCCACGGAGAATAATATAACGCCCCTGCGGGTCTATAATTGAGGATTCAATCCTGAGGGGACATCGTGCAGACACTAAGATGGCAACCCCCGCCCTCCGACGGCTATGAGTAGCCGAATAAGCGGTAGGATACAGGTGGGAGGCAAAACGGAAGGAAAAGTTGCCATCAAAATGTGTTTCTTGTAAGAACACAATGTCCGCTTTAAGGGATTTCAGTTCCAAAATCAAGAGTTTCCTCTTGGCGTTGGAGTTGAGCCCCTTGACATTGAAGGTTATGCACCGCATCATGTGAGTATGTGATGATATATAATGTATGCAGGGTACAGCTCACCGAGGGAGTCCGTATACGTCAGTGGCTTCGCACTAGTTGGTCAACGGATCAAAGGCAAAACTGAGGTACAAGATCTCCACAGGCAAGGAAGTTCAGGCACCCACAACAGGAGAAAGAACACAGGAGGGGGGGGGGGGGGGGAGACAGGATGGGACAACACAAAGACAGACAAACAGATAGCAGTAAACAACTATTCCCAGGGATATAATCCCTGCTAGGGGCAAATAAGAAGCCCCTTTGGGGTTTGAAGTGTCGGAGACCAACAAATTGAGGCTGGCCAAGGAGCCAACTACAAGTATCTGAGAGAAAAGAAAACAAGTAACAACGAGGTGGGCCCTTCAGATATCCCGCACCCTGATGTAGCAACAAGAAAGCAATAACTGGCTTAACAGAGGTAATAAACGACCAATATGGGGGCCCATCAGAGACCGTCAATCCTGAGGGCGTAAAGGATTAAGGGCAAGTTCCGGACGACCAAGTCCTCCCATCCATTGGCGGTCAGACAGATGGACGATGCCCTGATGACGGAGGAGACCACGGAGAAGAGGATGCACTTGGACCAGGCCTTCTTTTCCTGGTTACAGGAGACCAAATGTGTGGTGGCGGATGCGCTGGAGACTCAAACTCCCAATCCGACATGTCGGGGATAGGAATTTCAAGTGATTCACAAAAAGGGAAAAGATCCGAGAAGGAACGGAGAGTCTCTGTTCTTCCTTGATGACGGACCGTCAGGGCAAAGGGGAATCCCCAGCGGTAGACAATCTGGCGGTCCCTGAGTGATGTGAGGAGAGGCTGAAGATGTCTCCTTTTCTGGAGTGTGAACCAGGATAGGTTAGGAAACAATTGAACCGGAGCGCCATCAAAGTCAAAGTTGCGTAGAGATCTCGCCTTAGCCATGATGGATTCTTTACGGGTGAAGTAGTGGACACAACAAATTACGTCCCTAGGACGTGCAGCAGAGCCCTTAGTCTTGAGTGCTCTATGAGCTCTATCCAACTTGATCTTATGCGAGGGTGGTTGTCCCAGGATCATGTTAAAAATGGCTTCAAGTGTAGCAAAGAGATCCTCGTCTCCGGTAGCCTCCGGAAGGCCCCGTACCCGGATATTATTCCGGCGGCCTCGGTTATCCAAGTCCTCTAAATGCCGCCCCATGTACCTGAGCACTGCCGTTTGGGCAGAAATTGATTCATGAAGAGTGGATATATATTGCCTGGTGTCATCATGGGCATTTTCCAGGGAGTCAACCCGGTCCACCACATGTTTAATATCAGTGCGAACTGCCGCAATTTCAGCTCTACAGGCTTCTGTAACTTCAGAGATAAGAACCCGAAAGTCCTCTTTTGTAAGAAAACGGCTAAAATAGCTCGCCCAGGGCTGTGGAGGTTCAGACAGGGGTGGGGGGTCCATAACAGCAAGTGATGGAGGGCTTGGAGATCTGGCCCAGATGTCAGAAGGGAGAGAAGAGCTGCTGTCCCCTTGGTCCAGCAATGGTGGGGCTGGGGGCTGCTTATTTTGCCAGGGCTCATGCAAGGGGGTCCCAGGAAGGCTAGATGCAGGGTCCCCTGGGGTAATATCTTGTCCCCTAACAGGAGCCACAGTACCTTTACGTGATGCCGTCCCCTGAGAGGTGAGTCCAGGAGCCATCATGGTGGGATCCCTCCTTCCAGCAGCAGCTGGCCGAAGATCCAGGGCAGCCGTTGAGAGCCCCAGCTCAGAGGATACGTGCGAGGACACCGCCAGCGGCAATCCGATCCCTTGGAGAGCTCCAGCAGGGGTTTGTAGCGCTGGATCCCTCTCCCTGCTCAGAGCGCGGGAATCAGGTGGGGGAAGGGAGGAATAGCGGGAGGCCCTCTGTGCCTTGGTGCTGCGCGGTGGAAGCGCTGGACCCGGAGCGCGATCCCAGCACTGTTCAAGTGTCCTGGCAGGTGAGGGGGATCGGGGAGGGAGAGGGGTCTTCTTTAGAGCCACTTTTTTCCCCATATGAGCTGGAACAGAGGAGTCGCTGGCCAGTAAGCTGCGGTGCGGGCAGGAGCTGGTCTCTCAGGCGGCCATCTCAGTCAGCGTCCGGACACGCCCCCCAGTAATGCTATTTTATTTTTTAGGATGTTTGAAGTTTTAGAAGCAAATTTTTTAAATTTTCAAGAAAATTTCCAAAATCAACTTTTTTAAGGACCAATTAAGTTCTGAAATCACTTTGAGGAGCTTACATAATAGAAACCACCCATAAATTACCCCATTTCAGAAACTCAAACTATTCAAAAATGATCTTAGAAATGTGGTGACATTTCAATATTTCAACTTTATTTGCAGATTTTCCATTTTAATCTATTGTTTTCTGTAACACATCAAATGTTAACAGCAAAACAAACCTCCATATGTACAGTTGTGTTCAAAATTATTCAACCCCCAATGCTGTAAAGGGTTTTAGGGAATTTAGTGTACATTTGTAATTGTGTTCAGAATTAAATCTTACAAGGACTTTTTAAAGAACCAAATGCAACTAAAATGACATCAATTGTTTTTGTAATACAGTATTAAATGTTTTTTTTTGTGATTTCTTCATTGACACAATTATTCAACCCCTTAAAGACTACCACTCTTAAGAACAGAGGTTCATTCAAGTGTTTTCGATCTGGTATTGAAAACACCTGTGGATGTCAAGGAGCAGCAATCAAGCATAATAAGCACCAATTAGGCAGATTTAAAAGGACTGTGATACTCAGCTCCTTCTAGACATTTACTGGTGTGTTTACAAACATGGTGAAGTCAAGAGAATGGTCCAGGAAGACAAGAGAAGAGGTGATTTCTCTTCACAGGAAGGGCAATGGCTATAAGAAGATTGCAAAGATGTTTAACATACCAAGAGACACCATAGGAAGCATCATTCACAAATTCAAGGCAAAGGGCACTGTTGAAACGCTACCTGGTCGTGGCAGAAAGAAGATGCTGACTTCGACTGCTGTGCGCTACCTGAAGCGCAAAGTGGAGAAAAGTCCCCGTGAGACTGCTGAGGAACTGAAAAAAGATTTGTCAGATGTGGGTACTGAAGTTTCAGCTCAGACAATAAGGCGCACACTGCGTAATGAAGGCCTCCATGCCAGAACTCCCACCCCCCTTGCTGTCTCCAAAGAATAAGAAGAGTCGACTGCAGTATGCCAAAAGTCATGTGGACAAACCACAAAAGTTTTGGGATAGTGTTCTGTAGACTGATGAAACAAAATTAGAACTGTTTGGGCCCATGGATCAACGCTATGCTTGGAGGAGGAAGAACAAGGCCTATGAAGAAAAGAACACCTTGCCTACTGTGAAGCATGGCGGGGGGTCAATCATGCTTTGGGGCTGTTTTGCTTCTACAGGTACAGGGAAGCTTCAGCGTGTGCAAGGTACCATGAATTCTCTTCAGTACCAGGAGATATTGGATGAAAATGTGATGCAGTCCGTCACAAACCTGAGGCTTGGGAGACGTTGGACCTTTCAACAGGACAATGATCCCAAGCATACCTCCAAGTCCACTAGAGCATGGTTGCAGATTAAAGGCTGGAACATTTTGAAGTGGCCATCGCAGTCACCAGACTTAAATCCGATTGAGAACCTCTGGTGGGACTTAAAGAAAGCAGTTGCAGCGCGCAAGCCTAAGAATGTGACTGAACTGGAGGCTTTTGCCCATGAAGAATGGCCGAAGATACCCGTAGATCGCTGCAAGACACTTGTGTCAAGCTATGCTTCACGTTTAAAAGCTGTTATAACTGGAAAAGGATGTTGTACTAAGTACTAAGATTGAATGTCACTTGGGGGTTGAATAAAACTGATAATGATGTGAGCACAGAAAAGACATTTGTGGTTATTTCATTATAAATGTTATGTTACATTTGTCTGACTTACAAGTGCCTCTTTGATTTAATTGTAAACAAGATGACTGAAATGATCAAAATCAATGTCAAACTGGCCAAAACACTCAATTTCAGTGGGGGTTAAATAATTTTGAACACAACTGTATTACACTGATTCTGTAGTTTACAGAAACACCCCATATGTGGTTGTAAACTGCTGTATGGGCACACGGCAGAGCTCAGAAGGAACATTCTATGGCTTGTGGAGGACAGATTTTGCTGGAATGATCTTTGGGCGCCATGTTGCATTTGAAGAGACCCTGAGATACCCCTACAGTAGCACCCAAGGAATTTTTTTAAGGTGTGTAGTGAGCACTTAGACCCAACAGGCGTTTCATAGAATTTATAACACTTGGCTGTGAAAATAAAATATTTCTTTTTTTTTTACAAGAAAATAGTGCTTTAGGTCCAAACTTTCTTTTTCTTAAAGGATAAAAGGAGAATATCAACCCACAATCTATTACCCATTTTCTCCTGAACACAGAAACATCCCTTATGTGGTTGTAAACTGCTGTTTGGGGATACGCCAGAGCTAAGAAGGGAATTTTGCATATTTTGCATCGCCATACACTAACATCCATAACACTGTTATTTTTCTGCCAATATAGATGTCTGAGGGTTTGCCTTTGGCAGGACAGATTATACTTTTTATCAGTACAATGGGGTACATAAGACTTTTTGATGACTTGATGTTATGTTATTCGGGAGACAAGGTGATAACAAAAAAAGCTGTCTTGTAGTAATTTTTATTAACTTTCTTACTGTGTTCACCTGATAGGGTAGACCATGTTAAATTTTTATAGAGCCAGTCATTATTAGTGATGGCCAGTTCACAGTGTTCGCCGACGAACACATGCGATCTGCCATCTTTATTCCCAAGCCCGGCGATGCAGAGGTAAGTCCTTACCTGTGCCTGTGCCGCGAGCCACTCTGAAACACATGCGGTCACCGGGAGCAGGCAGTTCTGAGAACAGCCTTCATCGGGCTGTTCTCGGAACTGCCTGCTCCTGGTGACCGCATGTGTTTCAGAGCGGCTCGCGACGCAGGCACAGGTAAGGACTTACCTTTGCATCGCCGGGCTTGGGAATAAAGATGGCAGATCGCATGTGTTCGTCGGCAAACACTGCGAACTGGCCATCCCTGGTCATTATGGATGTGGTGATACTAAATATGTCTATTTTATTTTTAAGTTTTACACAATAAGTTCATTTTTGGGATAAAAAAATCATGTGTTTGTGTAGCCATTTTCTAGAGCCATATATTTTTTAAATTTTCTGGCTATGGTCTTGTGTGAGGGCTCATTTTTTTGCGGGATGAGGTGATGTTTTCATTGGTATCATTTTGGGGGACATACGACTTTTTGATCGCTGGATATTATGGTTGGTGGTTTTGAAGGTAGCTCTTATTTTATTTATTTTTTACAGCGTTCACCTGATGGGATACATCATGTGGTATTTTTATAGAGTCTGTTGTTATGGACATGGCGATGCCAAATATGTCTATTTTTTTGCTCTATTTTTAACAATTGACTTAATTGGGGAAAGAGTGTTTTTTTTAATTTATTTTATAATTTTTTTGTCCCCCCTGAGATCATACAAGACCTCTCTGGGGGGCATTTAACATCACATTTTTTACTGCTGATTTCTCCTGTAACTGGGGCTAACATAGTAGCCCCAGTTATAGGGGGAATACAATCCCCCAGACAGGCTGTACAGGAAGACTCAACAGTTCCTGCAGTCTCCCAGCCACATGACTGCCAGGGCCGGAACAGGAAGCGGCATAGTGCTTCCTGAGCTGTAATCACACTGCTCGTTCAGCGTTATGTATACAGCGAACCAGAAGGCAAGGGCACCAAGGAACTGTCCTTGCCTTCTCTATGGGGAGCCCTGCTGTCACTGGACGTTTATAGCCTATAGGTGGTCGGGAACTGGTTAATGAAAACCTGATGCAGAGGATTACCACTGTGATTTAGGGGTACAATTGCTACCGCCAGAGCCACTACCACTCCCATCCTCCATTAATTTCTCCTGGCCTCACTGCCTGCCTAAATGACTGCTCCGGCAGCGCAGGGCTCATCCAGACCGGCTTAGCAAATTCTTGATAAATCAGGGCCTATGTTTGAAAGTAACCCTAAATGGGACTGGGCAGCTTGCAATTTATATGAAGACATACAGGCTGCAGAAGACAAATGGCTGATTTGTATCACATAATTGATGCTATTCAATAACATAAAATATTAATGCAAAAGTGTCCAAAGCTTTAATACAGAGAAGCAACTACCAGATCCTTTTCTCCCCAAGTAATTCTGAAGGTCCCCCAACTAAAAACTTACCATGGGAAATGGCTAACTGGAGTTGCACTTAAAACTGATTGTAAACCTCAGTTCCCAATTTACAGTCCTGCTGTAAACATATTGAGATTGACATGAGTGTATTATAAAAGTACCCGCCTGACAGATAAATCTGTATTAATACAGAAAAAGGCTTTGTGATTGTGGTCGTATGTGAGTTTCCACATGAATGCCTAGTAAAATGTGATTTAATCTTTAACTATGTAATTAGATACAGTCACATTAAGCAAACAAGAATGATTCCGTGCAAAACGACATCTTTTATGGAAAGTTTTATGGATGTGTTTCCGGATCATGGTACACATATACTGAAATAAAAAGAAAGAAGGATAAAGAAATATGGAGGGGTGGAAAAACCTAAAACAGGATTCCCAATAACTAACAACCATTTCTTATTATAGGAAACAGGGAACTGAAATATAAGGGGTCATGCGGGACAATACTGCAGGCAATTGTCGGGAAGGGAGCATTCCTTCCCTGCAACGCCTGCTCGTTAGTGGAGGAGACTGCGGCATCCACAGCATGGGGCAGAAGTGATCGCTAATGCCATCGCTGTTTATACAGCACAATCTGCTGCCTGCAGGTGACGATTTAGATGCCTACACAAACTATTAAATTACCCGATGAACAAGTATTTTGCTTGTTCATCGGGTAATCGGCGGCACCTTTACACTGCCAGATAATCGTTAATGAGCATTCCTATGAATGCTCGTTAGCGATTATCTGGCGGATTCTCAGCCCATGTAAAGGGCCCTTAAGAAAAGACAATAAGTAGATAAGCTTTATACTTCTCAATAGTTAAACTATCAAGAGCACGGGTTTAGGTGCCAAGGAAGGATATGTCCATCCCAAGCAGTACTGGATCTCTGGAGTATGTAGTCACAAATTGCCTTAAAGATGGTGGACCACCATTAAATGTTAATTTAATATAATTCAGCATCAAAAATGTGCAAAAATTGACCAAATATTCTATTTCTTGGTAGAGGGACGTGTCCTTCCCTCCCCACTGCAGTACAATATTTTCCCCTAGTTTGGAGTAATCCCAGGTGTAGATGCTGGGCTCATTACCATGGGGATAAATACAGGGCTCAAATTTCCATTCAGTGTCCGAAGCCTGGTAGCTGCATGACCTGCTGGCCATGTAAAGCCTAATCTCCTGTGCTATGCTGAGAGCATAGGTCAGAAAAACCCACTGTTTAGTTAGTGCCAGACAGGCAAGGATTTTAGTTTTGTTTTTTAGGTTCTTGTTTTCACTCAAGGGACTGTATAACTTAGGTGGAAAATAAACAGTATTGGACTTTTTAAACTATTGAATCCAGTGAAGTCTGTCATAGCTGACCCTGTCAACACACAGACCTGTGACACCCTTTAACTGCATCCAATATGTTAACATGTTATGACTAGTGAATACATGTCAGATTGGATCTGGCACATGGTAAGACAAACAATTAGGGAGTACATTTTCACAAGCTATAATAATTATTTTTAGGCATATTTCGGAAATGTAAAAGGTCGCCAAAGGCAAAGAATACCTGGAAATGTCTATGATTAAGAACCTTGCAGCCATCCATAGGTGGATAATCTCTTATAATATAAAAATGAGTTTCTGCCTGGATGTCTGTCTCTCTGTCTGTCTGTCTGGACGTCTGTATGTTCTTTTTGCGCGACCAAATGACTGGACCGATCTTCACGAAATTTGGCACACAGATACATTAAGTGTCCGGGAAGGTTTTAGACCGGGTCTCCGCTCTCTAGGACGTACCGTTCCTCAGATATTCCCAAAAAATTACCTACATTAGCCAATAGAAGCCTGCAAGTCTTTCACTCATCTCCCAACTGCCATATACACGGTCACATATCCCTTATCAGCCAATAGAAACTCGCAGGTCCTTTGAATTTTGTCATGGTATTTATTTATACACCATGTGGGGAGACTGACTTAGGCTAATTTCACACTGGCGTTTCTGGGTCCGCTTGTGAGATCCGTTTCAGGGCTCTCACAAGCAGCCCAAAATGGATCAGTTAAGCCCCAATGCATTCTTAATGGATAAGGATCCGTTCAGAATGCATCAATTTGGCTGCGTTTGGTCTCCGTTGCGTTTTATTAGACGGTCACTAAAAAGCAGCTTGCAGCGTTTTGGTGACTGTCTGACTATGCAGAGCCAAACGGATCTGACTTACAATGTAGGTCAATGGGGACGGATCCGTTTTTCACTGACACAATATGGTGCAATTGAAAACGGATCTGTCCCCCATTGACTTTCAATGTAAGTCAAGATGGATCCGTTTTGACTTAGACTTTTTTTGAATAAATAATGCAAACAGATCTGTTATGAATGGATACAAGCGTTTGCATTATCGGTGCGGATCCGTCTGTGCAGATACAAGATGGATCAGCACCAAACGCGAGTGTGAAAGTAGCCTTAGCCCATCGGCTCTCGGGTTGTCCGATTCCCGATAGGCTGACTTAGTACCTTTATAGTTGTTGATATATTTTTCACTTTTGTCCATTAGCACTTGATGGTTTGTATGAGGGGAGGATGACTTATCCCACTGACTCTCAGGTTGTCCGATTCTCGATGGACTGACTCGGTCCCTTTATACAGTCCTGATCAAAAGTTTAAGACCACTTAAAAAAATGGCAAAAAATCATATTTAGCATGGCTGGATCTTAACAAGGTTCCAAGTAGAGCTTCAACATGCAACAAGAAGAAATGGGAGTGAGACAAAACATTTTTTGAGCATTCAATTTAATGAAAACAACGAATAAACTGAAACAGGCTGTTTTTCAGCTGATCAAAAGTTTAGGACCACACCTCGAAAAAAAAACTAAGCCCCCCCCCAAAACAGAAATCCAACTTCCAAACATGAACTCAGTAATGAGTAGCTCCGCCGTTATTGTTTATCACTTCCAAAATTAGTTTCGGCATGCTTGATGCAAGCGTTTCCATGAGGTGAGTGGGAACATTTCTCCAAGTGGTGAAGACGGCCGCATGAAGGCCATCTACTGTCTGGAACTGTTGTCCATTTTTGTAAACTTCCCTTGCCATCCATCCCCATCAATTGGATTTAGATAAGGGGAACACACAGGATGGGCCAAAAGAGTGATGTTATTCTCCTGGAAGAAGTCCCTTGTCCTGCGGGCATTGTCCTGTTCAAAAACCCAGTCGTTACCACACAGATGAGGGCCCTCAGTCATGAGGAATGCTCTCTACAACATCTGGACATAGCCAGCGGCCGTTTGATGCCCCTGCACTTCCTGAAGCTCCATTGTTCCACTGAAGGAAAAAGCACCCCAGACCATTATGGCGCCCCCTTCACTGTGGCGCGTAGAAAACATCTCAGGTGGGATCTTCTTGTCATGCCAGTAACGTTGGGAACCATCAGGACCATCAAGGTAAAAAAAAATCTCATCAGAGAATAAAAATTTCTTCCACCTTTGAATGTCCCATGTTTGGTGCTCTCTTGCAAAGTCCAACCGAACTGTTCTGTAGCGTTCAAGGAGAGGAAGTCTTTGAAGACATTTTTTGTTTTTGAAGCCCTTCAGTCTCAGATGCCGTCTGATGGTTATGGGGCTGCAGTCAGCACCAGTAAGGGCCTTAATTTGGGTCGAGGATCGTCCAGTGTCTTGACGGACAGCCAATTGGATCCTCCGGCTCAGTGCTGATGAAATTTTTTTGGGTCTTCCACTTGACTTTTTTGTTCCATAACCCTCAGGATCATTTAGGAAATTCCAAATGACTATCTTACTGCGTCCCACCTCAGCAGCGATGGCGCGCTGTGAGAGACCCTGCTTATGCAGTTCAACAACCCGACCACATTTAAAAAGGGAGAGTTTTTTTGCCTTTGCCATCACAACGTGTGACTACCTGACAGAAAATGACAATGAATCCACTTCTTTGCACAGATTTGGCCTTTTAAAGGCATGTGGTCCTAAAATTTGAATCAGCTGAAAAACAGCCTGTTTCAGTTTAACCGTTATTTTCAATTAATTGAATGCTCAAAAAATGTTTTGTCTCACTCTCATTTCTTCTTGTTGCATGTTGAAGCTCTACTTGGAACCTTGTTAAGATCCAACAATGTAAAATATGATTTTTTGCCATTTTTCAAGTGGTCTTAAACTTTTGATTAGGACTGTATTTGTTGATATATGCACTCTTGTCCATCAGTATTTTATTTTTGGGGCACAATTTTTTATATATGTGTATGTATGTGTGTGTATATATATATATATATATATATATATATATATGTATGTATATGTATATTTATATATATATATATATATATGTATATATTTTTGGCACTATGAATTTTTATTTTTATTTATAACTATTTATCATGAATTTTTATTGGTTATATTCACTCAGGTCTTTTTGCTCTTTTTTCGAGCCTTATCACTTTTTTAATATGGAGTTTTTTATAGATGCAGTATATAATTATCATGCCATTGAAAATGTAATATATAACAATCATGTTATCTAATTAGTTTATACAATCATGTTATTATAATCATGTTATTTAAACATATTATTTCACAAATTATTGGATATAATGTGCTTTTCTCTATGTCGATTCATTTTGGTGTTACTCTTTCCATCTAGGTATTGATAGGATACTATATTCTTGCCTATGTGCAGTTGTAGTTCTGCCTGTTTACAATTTGGCTCAGTTAAACTTCCTGTTTACAATCTCTTTAGCAACATGCGATCACATGATTACATCGCAGACGCGACCCGTACATGCTCTGTATTTCCTCCTCTGGACGTGCTTCGATATGTGTCACCACGGCCATCATGACGGAGCCGCGCTGCCTCAGGTGATTACATTTACCATTTCTGCCTTTCCACTACATATACCCCTGTTTTATTGTTGTTAATCACCTCCTGATGAAGCAGTGGGTGGTGAAACACGTGTTGAGGTGTCTGTGCCGGGGGCAGTTTCCAACTGCAGAAGACTATGGGCGAGCATAGTGCAGAGCAGAAAAAAGTCGCAAATGTTTGCGGTTTTAGCGATTGCGCAAAAATTCGCGACTTTTTCACTCCATTATTCTAACTTGAGCTAATGATAAATCTGGCCCTATGTCTCTGGGTAGGTTTTGACAGTTCTCTCTTGTGGTTATTCTTACTGCTTGATTGACTATTACGTAATCGCATGCACCTTCTCCAACTTCCCACTTAGGCCTGGTGCACCCGCCCAACCCCTACCACCCCTGCGGAATGACCTGCCTCTTCCTCTGCCTGTCATTTTCAAAATTACCCTGTGACAAAGTCCCTATAGAAGAGCAGTATTTGTGGAAGCAAATAGAACCCCTTAATCAGTTTATTTTGGGGCGCAACTGGTATATCACAACAGTTGCAATTAGTTTTTCCAATGGCGTTTGTCCCTCTGTATAGCTGCGGTATCTCAGCAGAACCGCACACAACTGCTGCACAATACAAATGCACTATATAGAAATTATATTATAGGTATATCACACCCCTGCCTTAATCAGTTTTTTTGGGGGGCAACTAGTATATTACACCAGTTGCAATTAGTTGTTCCAATAGCGTTTGTCTCTCTGTATAGCTGCAGTATTGCAACAAAACCGCACACACAACTGCTGCACAATAAAAAATGCACTATATCATACTTTCTATGTTAGAAAGTATATTATAAGTATATTACACCTCTCAGTATGTCAGACATTTTGATAGCACACCTATACCAGTCCTTAAAAGGACTTTTGTGGCCTTATTAGCTAGTGTTTGGTGTCTCTAGCAGTCTGTCCCTGCTTTACACAGCAACCTCTCCCTACACTGGCAAAAGACAGAATGTAAAATGACGGCCAGATCAGGTTTATTTATAAGGTAGGGGGTATGTCCATGTGCTGAAATGTCTCAATTGGCTGTCCTGTACCACCTGATGGATGTGTCATGTGTCAAAGTTCTGCACAATGCAAAGAATATGGCGCTGTCGGACATCGCCATATGTTCACCTGTTCGGAGAACAGTGAACGAGCAAAGTTTGCCGCGAAATGACCGCTGGGCGAACCGCAAGGCCATCTCTAGTCCCGAGCTACATGACATACCTTGGCGCCATGCTCGGGCTCAGATATGTCCTTCATATAAGGATATATTGGCTAAATTCTCAATTTTAACACGAGTTTGAGGGTTTAGTCAGACTTGTTTGTTTGTATCCACAGTAGTGCACGTCCTTATTAATGTTTATTTTATATAGCTATTTACATCCACACATTTTTCTATCTTGTGTAGGATGTCTTTTTGTGGTACTTGTGGTCTGCTGCGGGCATCCTCCACTGTATGCATTTTTTGCTGGGGATCGCCATTAGCAACGGCCACTAGTGCAGGATCTGCTCCCCTGGGTATAGATGCACAACTGCATATGGGGTTGAGCACTTCCTGCCTTTTGATACCACGCTATTTTTTGTAGTTTGTATACAATATGTGACGAGAAAACAATCTCAGAATGGCCTGGATAAGTAAAAGCGTTTAAAAGTTATTACCACATAAAGTGACACATGTCAGATTTGCTAAAAATGGCCTGGGCAGAAAGGTGAAAAATGGTTTTGTCCTGAAGGGTTAATTTAAATGGTTCAAGAGGGGGTGCCTTATGATTGTAATTTTGGTATGAACTTTTATGAGGTGGATAATATTACCTTGTAGAGAATAGCTAGTCTCTTATGTACAGTACAGACCAAAAGTTTGGACACACCTTCTCATTCAAAGAGTTTTCTTTATTTTCATGACTATTGAAAAATTGTAGATTCACACTGAAGGCATCAAAACTATGGCATCCACACATGTGGAATTATATACATAACAAACAAGTGTGAAACAACTGAAAATATGTCATATTCTAGGTTCTTCAAAGTAGCCACCTTTGCTTTGATTACTGCTTTGCACACTCTTGGCATTCTCTTGATGAGCTTCAAGAGGTAGTCCCCTGAAATGGTTTTCAATTCACAGGTGTGCCCTGTCAGGTTTAATAAGTGGGATTTCTTGCCTTATAAATGGGGTTGGGACCATCAGTTGCGTTGAGGAGAAGTCAGGTGGATACACAGCTGATAGTCCTACTGAATAGACTGTTAGAATTTGTATTATGGCAAGAAAAAAAAGCAGCTAAGTAAAGAAAAACGAGTGGCCATCATTACTTTAAGAAATGAAGGTCAGTCAGTCAGCCGAAAAATTGGGAAAACATTGAAAGTAAGGGCTATTTGACCATGAAGGAGAGTGATGGGGTGCTGCGCCAGATTACCTGGCCTCCACAGTCACAGGACCTGAACCCAATCGAGATGGTTTGGGGTGAGCTGGACCGCAGAGTGAAGGCAAAAGGGCCAACAAGTGTTAAGCATCTTTGGGAACTCCTTCAAGACTGTTGGAAGACCATTTCAGGGGACTACCTCTTGAAGCTCATCAAGAGAATGCCAAGAGTGTGCAAGGCAGTAATCAAAGCAAAAGGTGGCTACTTTGAAGAACCTACAATATGACATATTTTCAGTTGTTTCACACTTGTTTGTTATGTATATAATTCCACATGTGTTAATTCATAGTTTTGATGCCTTCATAGTCATGAAAATAAAGAAAACTCTTTAAATGAGAAGGTGTGTCCAAACTTTTGGTCTGTACTGTATATAAAAATTAGTTTCTGTCTGTCTGTTCTTTATGCGCGACCAAACGACTGGACTGATCTTCACAAAATTTGGCACACAAGTACATCAGATGTCCGGGAAGGTTTTAGAGTTGGTCTCAGCTCTTTAGGACGTACCATTTCTGAGATATTTCCCAAAAAATTACCTGCATTAGCCAATACAAGCCCCAACTGCCATGCACACGGTCACATGTCCCTTATCAGCCAATAGAAGCTTGCAGGCCCTTAGTCTCCACATACACACAATTTTACTCCAGGTTTCTATAACAACCCAGCCATTTTTCTTCACTGCTGTAAGTCAGCTTTAGGCTAGGGCTACACAACAACATGCACAGCTTAGCAGACAGTATCACACAATAGACTTACTGTAGATACACAGAAGACAGTATCACACATGATAGGATTAGATACACAGCTCAATAGACAGTATCACACATAAGAGGATTAGATACACAGTTCAGCAGACAGTATCACACAACATAAGATTAGATACACAGCTCAGCGGACAGTATCACACAGGAAAGGATTAGATAAACAGTTCAGCAGACAGTGGGGTGCTGTAGAGGTCACTGCTATGGGGGATACTGTCGATATCTTTTAACGACACACAAAATTTTTAAAATTAATTTAAAATTAATGTATCACAAGAGGAGGACACCTCGGGACGCAGCCCAAGAGAGTTACCTCCATAAGACATGTGTGATACAATAGAAAACACATTAAGTGCTATAAAGGAAAACATTAAATATGTAACAGAAAGGCACCAAGGAAAATCGAATGGCAAGTATACAATGCCAGCATATGTCAGGCGATATCCGGACGTTCCTTTGGTAAAGGTGCAGCCTAGTAACCAATTAACTTCAGGTAGTACGCAGGCAAAAGTAAGAGACCAGGTCAGGTGGGGAAGGGAAGCGGGGGAAAGGAAGGAGGGAGGGGAGGGAGGGTGAGGCAGTAAGAAATTGAAGGTAAAAAGAAAACTCAGAAAGAGCAAAGAGAAAGGGGCAATGAATGGCCAAGAGAGATGCACAAGAGCTTCCTATCTTATGAAGCAAGGAGAAGTTTATAGTCGTGAGTAGTTTGAAATGCCATCCAACCTTTCCATGTCTTAAGAAACTTATTTTCAGTGTTCAGTAGCGAAGCGGTTAGATCCTCCATCCTCATTATTTCCTGGATTTTACCCAGCCATAAAGACATTGTAGGCACATTTGTCTGCCTCCAAAGGCAAGGGATACATGCCCGAGCAGCGTTGACCAAATGTCGTATCACAGATTTTTTATAAGTCGCCATGGATAGGTCGCACTGGTAGAGCAGGAAGAATGCTGGTGATTTCGGGAGGTCAACCGTGGTAAATTTGGACGTGACCTGCCACACTTTATCCCAAAATTGTGTTAGTGCTTGACATTCCCAAAAGATATGTAACAAGGTCCCTCTTGTTTCACCACAGTGCCAGCACAGTGGAGACACTGTAGGGCAGGGCTGGCCAACCTGTGGCTCTCCAGATGTTGTAAAACTACAATTCCCATCATGCCCTGCTGTAGGCTGATAGCTGTAGGCGGTCTGGGAATACTGGGAGTTGTAGTTTTGCAACATCTGGAGAGCCTCAGGTTGGCCATCCCTGCTGTAGGGAATATGGCATTCAGCCTGGTGGGTACACGGTACCATTTAGAGACTAATTTAAACCCTGCTTCCTGTATGTTACTGGCTATAGAGGTCTTATGTGTGCACAAATAAATTCTGTCTTTCTGCTCAGTCGTAAACGTCACTCCCAGATCTTGTTCCCATTGTGTCATATATTTTGGAGGGGGGAGACCCAAAGGAGAATTCAGGAAACCATACATGCTGGAGAGAGTGTGTCTGAGGGTACTCCTTTGATCGCATAGTTTCTCAAAATCCGTTTTATTTCTACCGTATAAAGACGCTTGTGGAAGCGTAGAGAGGAAATGTCGTAGTTGCAGGTCCTGCCAGTCAGTCAATACAGGAGTACTGGAGTCCAAGTGTGGAATCGTCCATGAGTCCGTCATGATAAAGTGGTGTGCCCAGAAGATGTTATTAGATAGCAAAGTCCTGAAATTACCCTGTTCAAGTCCTGGTGTAAATTGCGGGTTCCCCAAAATTGGGGACAACGGCGAGGGCGAGGGTGAAATGTCCGCACTATCCGCAGTGGAGGAGAAGGCCCGAAGAGTCGGACCAACGGTTGTATGGAGACGCGCTTGCAAGGGGACCTGTGCGCCTAACCATGGTGTCGCGGCCAACGGAGTGGGTATAAAAGATTGTTCGGTTTGAACCCATTGTTTATGCGAACTATGCTGGCACCAGTCAATGATGCGCATTAGGTGTGAGGCTTTGTGATAGGCCACGAAGTTCCGTAGTCCCAAACCTCCACTGTGTTTAGGGCGGAACAGGAAGGAGCGGGCAATCCTTGGGGTTTTCCTCGCCCATATGAACTGTGTGAGCATTTTTAACAGTGTATGAAAGAAAAGTCTGGGAATGTGTATAGGGAGCGTTTGAAAGAAATAAAGTATCCTAGGGAGGATGTTCATCTTAAAGATCGAAATTCTCCCGAACCAGGAGAACGTACCCGTACGCCACTTTTCAAGATCAGTTCGTATCTGACGGAGGAAATAGATGAAATATACCGGGTCCTTCTGCTAGTCTTGTATAATCTTCAGGCCTTTTAATGAATATCTGTTGTTTCCTTCCTGCAGTACTTACAGTACCTACCGCAGCACAGGATGGGGTGGAGTATGCAAATTTACGTATTGGACTTATTGTTATTTTAGTTACTAAAATGCATTTTATTGCTTTAATTTTCTATTTCAAAAGGAAGAATCTTTTTAAATTCTATGGATTCATCAAAGTTCATCTGACGCTACAGGCCAGAATGTATTTGTATGTGACAAGAAAACACAGCACTTTAATGACATCCCTCTGCTGAGCGTAAGCACAGGTCTACTAATAAGGCCATCTGAGTTTGCAACCAGGTCAGTGACTCTGTATTACCTTGGACAAGTTAGTTTATCGTCCTGTGTATCTTTGAATAGTTCAGACTTTGTACTGCTGGAGTGTTCAGCACCTAGAGGAATGTCCGCATAAAGCACTGCAAAAATATACTATCAGCACAGCAATTAAGGAAAACATGCAAGAGAGGAAAATGTACTTACGCGTTATCTCTGCAAACTGAGTGACAAGTATAACATATGTTTATGATGTAATGTTACCAGAGCAGGCTTAGGAGGCCAGTGCTAAAAAGTCCAAGATATATAGTGCAACTGTATTTTTCTATTGCATAGATATATTTGTTCACCTGGCACGGCGTGCACCAAAAGGTATAACTCGCAGCTCTTGGACCCAATGCGAAAGGGGTCCCTGCCATTTGTCACTTTTAACCCCTTAAGGACACAATTGAGTTTGTACTAAAAGGGTTATTCCCAAGGGCGGACTGGCCATAGACCCTACAGGGAGATTTCCTGGTGGGACAATGCGCAGGGGGGCGCTAAAGCCCTCCTAATGGCCGCTGGACAGGTATAACGATAACGATCTTTTGCTCTCAGCATTAACTTATGTATCTGGCGAGCAGCCACAGGTGCCCCCTGGAATTCAACTGTATCACCAAATTCAGTATGGTGATAGGGCAGTATTTTGTGCCGCACTGTGTATTTGGTTGTCCTGGGGTGGTGTTTTGTGCCGCACTATGGTATTGCTGGCCCTGCCTATTTTTATTGTCCCTCTCTACTTGTAGCTTGTTAGCCCTGCCTACTGGTGTTGCCTGCTTTCTGTCACTTTGGACTCACCTACAACTTGGGGCCACTTTTAGTTTTTTTTCCAGGGCCACTTTAAGTTCCCAGTCCGCCCCAGGTTATTCCCATCTAAGACATTTATGGCATATCAATAGGATATGCTATAAATGTCCAATAAGGGACAGTCCCACCCCCATGTATTGTGATTCTCCATATTGCCTCCTTTGCTGGCTTGGTTAATTTTTCCATCACATTATACACTGCTCATTTCCATGGTTACGACCACCCTGTATTCCAGCAGTGGTGGCCATCTTTGCACAATATAGGAAAAAGTGCTGACCTCTCTGGTGGCCAGGACCGCGAGAGTGCACATAGTCCAGCACTTTTTCCCATAGTGTGCAAGCACCGCCACCACTGATGGATTGCAGGTTAGTCGTAACCAATGCAATTGCAACTTTCTCTAAATGATAAATGCCACTTACTGAAGTAAGACAACTCCTTTAGAACAACAATCCTGCATTTTTTTTTAAAAGAGGTTGTCTGAGATTCTGGTATTGATTAGAGATGAGCAAATTTCTCAAAAATTCAATTTGGCCAGTTCGCCGAATTGACCAAATAACTCAAGTATGAACTCAGCCTTACAGGTCGATGTTAGCGCCAAGAGGAAGTGCACTCCTTTTACACCTGGCCAAGCGGAGTCACCTGGCCAAGTTGCTGGTGTGGCTATGCAGGAACCACATTTACCCAGTGGGCCGTAAAGGACATATATTGTCCTTGACCATAGTTACAGCTACCGACCAATTTTCCCTAAAAAGGCTGTATCACAAACAAATTTTACCGCTGAATGGCTAATTGATGGAATGCGGTTCATAAAGAAGAAAGTCCACAATCACCCATCAATAAAAAAAAAAAAGGCTGTTTCACAAACAAATTTCACCACTGAATAGATAATCGACGAATTTGGTTCATACAGAAGAAAGTCTACAATCACCCATCAATTTTCCCAAAAAAGGCTGTTTCACAAACACATTTCACCACTGAATGGATAATCGACGAATTCGGTTCATACAGAAAGTCCACAATCTCCCATCATTTTTCCCCAAAAAGGCAGTTTCACAAAAAATTCACCGCTGAATGGATAATCGACGAATTTGGTTCATACAGAATAAAGTCCACAATCACCCATCAATTTTCCCAAAAAAGGCTGTATCACAAGCAAAGTTCACCACTTAAGGATAATGTAAATTCACAGCAGAACGGCTAATAACACGTACTTATTTTTCCCATTAATACACCCCAACAATGGCTGTATAACTGCAGAACGGCTAATTCTTTTTCCTATTAATACACCCCAAAAAAATATATATATAACAATCACAATTCACCGCTGAACGGCAAATATATTTTTCTTTTTACACTAATACACGGCAAAAAGGGCTTTACAACATATAACTGCACCGCTGAATGCCAAATATATTTTTCTTTTGCCACTAATACATGGAAAAAAGGGCTTTACAACATATAACTGCACCGCTGAACGGCAAATATATTTTTTTTGGTGCCACTAATACACGGCAAAAATGATTTTACAACATATAACTGCACTGCTGAACGGAAAATATATTTTTTTTTGGTGCCACTAATACACAACAAAAAGGGCTTTACAACATATAACTGCACCGCTGAACGGCAAATATATATTTTTTTGGTGCCACTAATACACGGCAAAAAGGGCTTTACAACATATAACTGCACAGCTGAACGGCAAATATATTTTTCTTTTGCCACTAATACACGGCAAAAAGGGCTTTACAACATATAACTGCACCGCTGAATGGCAAATATATTTTTCTTTTGCCACTAATACATGGCAAACAGGGCTTTATAACATATAACTGCACTGTAGAACGGCAAATGCATTTTTCTTTTTCCACTTATACACGCCACAAAAGGCTTTAGAACATATAACTGCACCGCTGAACGGCAAATATATTTTTATTTTGCCACTAATACACGCCACAAAAGGCTTTAGAACATATAACTTCATCGCTGAACGGAAAATATATATTTTTTTCCACTTATACACGCCACAAAAGGCTTTAGAACACATAACTGCACCGCTGAACAGCAAATATATTTTTCTTTTTGCACTAATACACGCTAAAAAAGGCTTTAGAACACATAACTACACCGCTGAATGGCAAATATATTTTTCTTTTTCCACTAATACACGCCACAAAAGGCTTTAGAACCTATAACTGCACCGCTGAACTGCAAATATATTTTTCTTTTTCCACGTATACATGCCACTGTCACGGGACGCCGACGAGGAGCTCGCTCTCCTCAGCGCGGCTGGCGTCCTCGGTTCCCCCGGCAACCTGGGTAGTCTAAACACCGAGCTGGGCACTCGGTGCTCAGCTGTATTCAGAGGGGTGGGTCATATCTTCGTAGCAGCCTTGACTCAGGATATCATGGCTCTCATTAAGGAGGAACAACATCTGGCTTCAGCATCCACCCCAACAGATAAGTTGTTTAATCCCGTACAGTTTAGTCTCCAACTGCTGGGTGAGTGTCATGATTCTGCCTTTTGTGGACATCATAGTATTGAGGGCACTAAGGAGCTGCTTGCTAGATCATATTGGTGGCCCACTCTGTCTAGGGATGTCAAGTCCTATGTGTCGGCCTGCGAGGTTTGTGCTAGGTCTAAGACCCCTAGGACTCACCCTGCTGGTAACCTACGACCCCTACCCATTCCCAGTAGACCCTGGTCCCATATCTTGAAGGACTTTATCACTGACCTGCCACCTGTGGAGGGTAAGACTGTGGTTTGGGTAGTGGTCGATAGGTTTAGCAAAATGGTTCATTTTATTCCCCTGTCTAAACTCCCGAATGCTAAAACCCTAGCATCTATATTTGCAAAACAGATTGTTCGTTTACATGGTATTCCGGAGAATATTGTATCAGACACAAACTGCATACCCCTGTCAAAGTTTTGGAGGGCTTTCTGTTAGAAATGCCAGATTTCTTTGTATTTTTCATCCGCCTACCACCCTGAGAGTAATGGGCAGACTGAACGCCTCAATCAGTCTTTGGAACAATTCCTTAGGTCATATGTTGCTGATGACCAGCAATTATGGGTTAAATACCTTCCGTTGGCTGAATTTGCTCTGAATAACCATGTTAATTCTTCTGCTGGTGTCTCCCCATTCTTTTGTAACTATGGTTTCAACCCTCGTTTTCATTCTGGGTCATCCGTCTCCTCCTCTAACCCCGAGGCGGATAAGCTTTCCTCTGAACTGTGCACAGTTTGGGCTCGGGTTCAATCGAACCTAGAAAAGGCTCAAAATACTCCGAGAATCAAGGCCAATAGGAGACGTTCTAAGGGGTTGAACTTTTAAGTTGGGGATAAGGTGTGGCTGTCCTCCAAGAATCTCTCAAGGTAGCTTCTAGAAAATTTGCTCCTCATTTTATAGGACCGTACAAGATTACGGAAGTGATTAACCCGGTATCGTTTAGGTTGGAACTGCCCGAGTCGTTCCACATTCATGATGTCTTTCGCAAATCTCTACTTAAAAAATATATTGAACCTGTTGTACCGTCACAAGCCGCGCCCCCGCCGCTTCTTGTTAATGATTCTGTGGAATATAGAGTGTCTAAGATTGTGGATGTCAGGAAAGTGCGTAATGCCTTACAATACCTGGTGCACTGGAAGGGCTATGGACCCGAGGAGAGATCTTGGGTGCCTGCTAAAGAGGTTCATGCCACTAGACTGGTTAGAAAATTTCATTTAGAACATCCTGAGAAGCCGTCGCCTGAAGTCTTGGGTCCGGTGGCCCCGCATAAGAGGAGGGGTACTGTCATGGGACGCCGACGAGGTGCTCGCTATCCTCAGCGCCGTCGGCGTCCCGCCTCTGTGCAGGAGCGGGGACGCATGCAGTGTCCTCATCTCCTAGGTGATAGGGGGCGGGACGGACCCGGCCGCGCACGTCTCCTCAGCGCGGCCGGCGTCCTCGGTTCCCCAGGCAACCTGGGTAGTCTCAGCTGTATTTAGAGGGGCGGGTCATGTGACGCTGGCCACGTTACATGACCCCTGATAATCAGTATTTAACAGGCAGCCTGCTGGTCACAGGTTGCCTGTTATTTAGGTTCTTTGGCGATTCTAATTACCTGGCATACGTACCTGCTGCTGTTTTCCCTGACGATCCTCTGCCTGCTCCTTGTGTACTGCGCTTCTCTCCTGGTATTGTCACGGCCACGGTTATGGTCGTGACTCCTTGGGAGTCGCATACAGTTGCCCGCGGTTTTGGTTGTTGTTTCAACCGCAGCTGAGGCATTATGTAGTTGGCCTCGGTGCGGTTGCCGCTGACAACAGCCTTGTGTGCGGTTCCCGGGGAGTTGTTGTGGATGCACGTTTGTATGTCTGGTGTGCACTGTGTTTTATGTTTGTGTGCGCACGGACATCATTCCCCTTCACTGTGGTTGCCCGTGGCAACGTTTGGTTGTATGTGTACATGTGGTGGCAGTGTCCCGGCCTTCGGGCTGACTCCCAGGACACGCTTGCCACCCATGTCGTTGCCTGCGGCAACAGCCACAGTGTGTTTGTGGTTTGGACACTTCTACTTTAAGTGTGTGTTTCCCTTCCCTGGTGCTGGAAGGGTTAACTCCCTTCCCAGTGTGTGTGATGTCACTGGGTGTGTCTGACCGTTGGGTGTGGCCTCTTAGGCCTATATAGCCTTGGTGTTTGGCAGGGCTCAGGAGGTTGCTTCAGCATGCTTGCTGATAGCAGCCTCCTGTGTTTTTCCATCTGCCTGTGAGAGCCACCACTGTGGTCATAGATTTAAGTTTATGTTTATGCCTTCTTGTATGTCATGTTGTATGTGATGTTCTGTTGGGACCTTCCTTGTCACTTTTGTGCAGTTTACGGTTCTGGATTCCTGTTGCTCAGGGATCCAGTCAGCAAGGCTGTGGCAGGTTGGAGGAACTTCTAGTTCGCCTGCCATACCCGTAAAACTGTTTGTGTTCCCCTTTTTCCCAACAGCTTGGCCAGTGAGACTCCTGCTCCTCCGCGTCTAGGAGGAGTAGGTCGTCTTACCCTGACTCCTAGCGCAGGGACCGGACGGAGGGTGAGTTAGGGATCCGAGGTTCCTGCGCATGGGTCCTCCTACCTTTAAGGTCGGCCCATGCAGTTAGGAGTTAGGGTCAGGGTAGGGACGCTGTTAGGAGGTGACCTGCTCCCTATTCTGTTCTCCTGGCCGAGTAGGCCTACAGCATCTGGCACCTCACGGCTGAGGGTTTCCCCCATCTTCAGCCGGGACAGTATGACCACAATCGCTCTTACGTGGCGTTCCCTCGAAAGAGGGTAAAGCATGCACCGCTATCTGCGGATGGGGTGCATGCGCGTTCTCCGGAGGGAGAGCGTTATGGGGCTCACCATCTACGGCGCGGTGAGTGGCATTCCCCGCCATTCCTTGCTCACCGTGTTCCGTGTTGGTGTCCCCTTTTTGTTTGTCTTTCCCCTCCCACAGTTTTTTATGCCTCACCAACTTTCCCCTTTTGTTGTTGGGAGGGGCTTTGAGGGGTGGGAGTATGCCTTCCCTCGAAAGAGGGTGTAGCATGTACCGCCGTCTGTGAAGGGGTACATGCGCGCTCTTCGGAGGGAGAGCGTTCTGGGGGTTTCGCCTCTGATGGCGCGGTGAGTGGCGTTTCCCCGCCATCCCTTCACCGTTGCCTCGTGTGGCGTCCCCCTGATTTTACTACACGTGGTGTGTGTCTGGTATGCGGTATGCATACCTTCGAAAGAGGGTGCAGCATGCAGTGCCATATCAATGTGGCCTGCATGCGCGTTCTCCGGAGGGAGAGCGTTCCTGGGGGTTCTCCGTTTACGGCACGGTTGGTGGCTTATTCCCCGCCACCTTACCTTCCGTGTCCGTGTTGGGGATCCCTCGTCCCTCTCCATGTTCCCATCTCTGGTCGTCTGCTGGCAGCACTCCGTAAGTGGTCCGGCTGCGTGCTGGTTAGGAGTGTCTGCTGGCAGCGACTGGAGTGGGGACGTGAGTGGAGAGTCCCCTCGTCCATCTCTCAGTGGTTCTTTTCTCTTTGTTGCTGGTGCGGGCTGCAGTCCTCGTCGGACTGGCTAGTGTGAGCCGGGAGAGGATGCAGCTGACAGCGACCCCTTTTTAGAACCGGCACTGAGAGTGGACGTCCCCTTCTCCTATCCCCTTGTCTGAGTCCCTCACGTGTCTTTTTTTGGTGGGGGGGCTTTGAGGGGTGGGAGTGTCACGGCCATGGCTATGACCGTGACTCCTGAACCGCATGCGGTTGTCAGCGGTTTTCATTGGTGTTCAATCACAGGTGAGGGCTGTGGTATTGGCCTCACCTGTGGTTGCCGCTGGCAACAGTATGTATGTGGCAGCGTAGCAGGCTGAGCTGTGCCATGCAGCTCGCTACGCTGCGCATGCGGTTTTGTGTGAGGTGTGTATGTGTGCACTTGTGTTTTATGTTATTGTGTGCACGTCCCCTTTAAGTGGTGTTTTCCCTTCCCTGGTGTTGGAAGGGTTAATCCCCTTCCTAGTGTGTGTGATCACTGGGTGTGTCCGACTGTGGGGTGTGGCTTCTTGGCCTATAAAGCCTCATTGCTTTTGCAGGCCTTCAGGTTGCTTCAGCCATGCTTAGCTGAGAGCAGCCTCATGTATTATTTACCTGCCAGTAAGAGCCACCCCTGTGGTCATAAACCTTTATGTCTAAACCTTTATGTCATAACCATATTGTGCTTAAGTTATTTCCAGTTATGTGTGATGTCCGTGTGATGTTTTATATGTGATTTTGTGCAGCTATGGATCTGGGTCCCTGTGTAGGGATGCGCTTGTGATCTGCACCCTGCTAACACAGGGATCCAGTCAGCAAGGCTGTGGCAGGTAGGTGGAACTCTTTGTTCACCTGCCATATCCATAGAGCTGTTTATGTCTCCCCTTTTCCTGCAGCTTGGCCGTTGAGACTCCTGCTCCTCCGTGTCTAGGAGGAGTGGGCTTGTCTTACTCAGCTCCTAGGTGAGGGTCATCTTGAGGGCCAGCAGGGACTTTTAGGTTCCGGAGCATGGGCCCTCCTACCATCAAGGTTGGCCCATGTAACTAGGAGCTAGGGTCAGGTTAGGGATGCCTTAGGAGGTGACCTGCTCCCTAATCCTGTCTTCATGGTCAAGCAGCCGTAACATCACCGGGCTGCACACGGCTGAGGATTTCCCCCATCCTCAGCCGTGACAGGTATTCCGACCCCGGCTTCCACCTGATGATTCTCTGCGGACTCCTGTGGTACTTTATGACTCTTCTGGTATTTATGACCCCGGCTTCTCCTGACTATTCTCTGCTTACTCCATCTGTACTTCGTTGCTCTCCTGGTTTTGACTCGGTCCGTTCACGTTCTGTTGTTTATCTGGTCTGTCCGCCCTGCACTTACTCCAAGTTAGGGATTGCCGTCCAGTTGTCCCCTGTCATTAGAACTTACAAGGCAAGTAGGCAGGGACAGGGGTGAGAGTGGAGCGCAGTGGTCACTTCCCTCCCCCCTGCCTGTGTGTGTACGCGACCGTTACAGCCACAAAAGGCTATAGAACATATAACTGCACCTCTGAACTGCACATATATTTTTCTTTAGCCACTAATACATGTCAAAAAGGGCTGTAATTTTCTCACTTCACCACACAACGGCTAATAAGCCATTTTTCCCACTAATACAAGCCAAAAAATGCTTTAGAACATATAACTGCACCGCACAAGGGCAAATAAGACATAGAAATATTTTCTTGTAATAAACCCTGTTAATGGCTGTATCAAACAGCACTTGCACCCCAATAACAAGAACGGTTTGCTGGTATTACAGAGCTGTATAATGGCAATTTGGGTCCTCGGTCAGTGCAGCAAGGTGTAAGAGGATTGTTCCTATTACCCAGGCTGTGAACTCCCCTACTGAACCCTGTTCAACATAAATGCTGTGGGCTGGCTGGCTGCTGATTGGCTGCATGCATGGCATTATGGGTGATCCCGCCTTACCATATTTCCTTGCTCCATGTCCTCACATGTGCAGCAGCCATTTTAGGAAAAAATGCTATTCGTTACCATGAAGTGTTAGGAAATTCGGCTTCGGTGCGAATCAAATTTTTCCTGAAATTCGGATCTAATTCCACTTCTTCAGCTTCGATTCGCTTGTCTCTAGTATTGATGTCCGACACTCGTGACCCCTGCCTGTTTCAGGAGGCCGCGGCACTTGAGCTCACCAAGCACAGAATCTTTCATTGGATAGTGGCTGTTCTTGGTGTTGCAGCTCAGCCCCATTCACTTGCATGGGACTGAGCTGTGCCTTCGCCATGTGACTGATGAGCGTGACATCTCTGGCCAAGGAAGAGGTCGCAGCACTGACCAGAGCACCACAGCCTCTTCAAAGAGCTGATCAGAAGAGGTGCCAGAAGTCAGACAGAAGTTGCAGTGTGGCTTTCCATTAAGCATCCATGTGCAGAACCCCATCTGTAAATGGTTTGTTCTTATTGTAATGTAATGTTATGCTATGTTTAGGTACTCCTAGTATTTCATGGGATGGTTGGCAGGTACAGTGTTAACCACCATGTTCCTCTCCTTTTGGCAGGAGTGGGCTGGTCCTACTTCCTGTCTGGAGAGGGAGTCCCCATCTAGTAAGTGAGAAGAAAGCAATCAAGTCCATGGGGGGAGATTTTTATAGACTGGAGCTTTCTGCGCTAGTTTTTATATCCCCCTGCGCTGCAGGAGGATGCGCCAATTTATAAATTAGGCACAACTCACAACTACTGTAGATTTTTGGCTTCATTTATGCCAGAAAACTAGTGTAAATTAAAATTCATTTGTCAGGGCGGCTGGCTACATCCCTTCCCCGCCATTTTCATGCCCTCTTTTAGTAAAGTGGCAAGGATGGTGAAAAAGTGTGAGATGTGACAATTTTTTAAAAAGTTGCAGTTAAAAGGTCACAGCTGCAACGTTTTGATGACACTTTTCAGGCACAAAGGAGATGATAAATCTCCCCCTGCGTTCTCCTTTTCCGTAGGCCTTAAGATCCAGAAACTATCCGATGTCTGTGAAAGTTACTGCTTCTGCTATTGAAAGACCAAGAGAGAGAAAGAAAGATAAGAACTCTGAGTCTGCATGGCTAAAGCTTAGGAGTCAGCAAGGTAACCTGCTTGTGAGGGATTACAATAAAGACACCCATCACACTGGCCAGAGGTGCCTACAAAACATGTATCCTGCAGTGGACACTAGAGCCATAATTGCCAGTTTACCAACCAGAGATTCTAGAGAGAGAGAGAGACTTTAACAAGATAGCTTACCAAGTGTGCCATTATGTGCTACTTTGCCAGCCTCTATACTTTGCCATCTGGGAAAAGGATTTGCACTGTGTACAGATTATTGTGGAATGTACTACAACTCTTATTTTGCACTCAACAAAACAGTAACAAAACAAACAAAAATGTTTCTTCTTCTACCTCTGTCCTGGTGGTTTCCTGACTCCTACCTCACCATACCCTGGCCATTGCCCTACTACACCTCCTGCCAGGCACCCATACAACTACCAACATCAAGGGCACTTCAAACTACTATCCGGCAGGAGCCCCAACTACGGGGTGTGCTCCGAGGGAAGAAATGATGCGCCCTTCTCTCACTGCACCGGCCTAAGAGTAATGCCTGATTAGAGCCACTACCACTCCCATCCTCTGCACTGGCTCCTCAGGGGCTTGCTGTACATGCATAGGGGAGAGTTGGGAGGGCCTAGGGAGCCATTGAACAGACATTAATGGGGTGGGGGAAGGCACTTAAGTGCCTAGGGCAGAATGAATTCTAAATATGGCCCTGCTGATACTTGAAGACAAAACAGAGCTCCATACCATAACATTTTTTGCCTCCAGGAAGCCACTCCATCTTCAGAGTCAAAGACCTCAACTGTTGCTTGACTAAATGTATCAGTACATTTGGGCTCTACCTGTACGTTATTCTGCTCCTTAGTGATGGAGGCAGTGACCTGTAATGAGGACATAGCTCTATATCATGGCTGTGATCTGAAGGGGTGAACTAAGGCCAGCAGGAAGCCATAGACTCAGAGTTTGCACTACAAGCAGTCCTCATCCAGTATATAATACAGCTATAAAAGTTCCATTAAAAGTATGCAGGAAAAGTGTGATGTCTAACACACTACCGTGTGAAAGATAGATCAGATGGCTGTTCTTCTTGTGATATCTGGCAATTTAGAAAAACAAAGTTATAAAATGTTTAAAGCTGCAAAAAAGAACATTTATTTTTGGAAATAGATTTTATGTCGTTTCTCAGGAAATACACTTTATGTTCTGTGACAGCTGGCAAAATACAACTCTAACAATTAACCATTATCTTTGGGTACGTTTTGTGTCTGGCAATTCTCCATTATTGTTTGGCGAAATACTTGTTATGACCCCTGCCTACTATAATAGTCAGGTCACGGATATGTCTCAGAGTTGTCTACCTGTCTCAGGACAACATGTAGTTTGGCCTATAATAGTGGCTTGGATAGTAAAAATATGAGTTTTTGATGAAACATGAGGAAATAAAGGAAAGTAATACCACTGGAATTTCTTAATTTTTAAAAAATAATAATAATAATAATGATAATAATTGTGAAATAATAATCTTTAGATAGCTCCAACATCAGCCCTTTACTATCAGGGGGTTCATGTACAAACAGAATCATACATTACATAGCAACAAACAGATCAACAATTAAAACAATAGAAGTGAGGGACCTACTCAATCTATAGAGGTGACGGAAAAAAAATGGTAAAAAGTGCTTGTTTTGTGCAATGGTCCAGCCACTTTAACTAAATAGGGGAATAGATAAAAACTGCATGAGCTGTCACCAGCCGATATCTGTTGTGCCCATGAGTGCATGGGGTGTAGTGGATAGCGTTTGATGATGGATCAGGTTCAGAAGAATGTTGAAGGAGAGTGAATGGAGAAGAGTTTGATTAAGGGATGTAATAGGCCACCCTAAAAAGATGTGTTTTAGGGAGAGTCTAAAACTGTGGATGTTGTGAATTAACCTAATTGCTTTGGTTAGAGCATTCCAGAGAACTGGTGCAGCTCAGGAGAGGTCTTGCAGACAGAAATGAGAGGTTATGATTATGGTGTACATTAGTCGTAAATCGTTGGCAAAATGGAGAGCATGATTAGAGATACAGTACAGTTGTGTTCAAAATAGCAGTCAGACATCACTAACCTGATCAATCACAGTTTTTTGGTAGAAATGATATTTCTACATAGCAAGTAATTTACTAGCAGGTGTAGTAGAGTAAAAGAAACCCAACAGACCCAACAGTCATGACATGCATGCTGCTGATTCTCTGTAATTCAATCACTTATTGAAAGAGTCATGTTCAAAATAATAGCAGTGTGGCGTTCAATTAGTGAGGTCATTTATTCTTTGAAAAACAGGTGCCAATTATTGCCTTTATTTAAGGAAGAAAGACAGCAAATGTACATGCTGGTTACAGTGCATTTCTCTATGAAATTCTGAAGAAAATGGGTCGTTCCAGACATTGTTCAGAAGAACAGCGTATCTTGATTAAAAAGTTGATTGGAGAGGGGAAAACATATAAAGAAGTGCAGAAAATTATAGGCTGCTCAGCTAAAATGATCACAAATGCTTTAAAATGGCAAATAAAACCTGAAAGACGTGGAAGAGAGCGAAAAACTACCATTCGAATGGATAGAAGAATAGCCCAAATGGCAAAGACTCAGCCAACAATCAGCTCCAGGAAGATCAAAGAAGGTCTAAAGTTACCTGTGAGTACTGCTACAATTAGAAGACGCCTATGTGAAGCCAAGCTATCTGCAAGAAGCCCCCGCAAAGTCCCACTGTTGAAAAAAAGACATGTGCTGAAGAGGTTACAATTGGCCAAAGAGCACATTGACCGGCCTAAAGAGACATTTTGTGGACTGATGAAAGTAAGATTGTTCTTTTTGGGTCTAGTGGTCGGGGACAGTTTGTCAGATGACCCCCAAACACTGAATTCAGGCAGTGAAGCATGGTGGCATAAGCATCATGATATGGGGATTTTTCTCATACTACAATGCTGGGCCTATTTATCGCATACCAGGGATCATGGATCAGTTTGAATACATCAGAATACTTGAAGAGGTCATGTTGCCTTATGCTGAAGAGGAAATGCCCTTGAAATAGGTGTTCCAACAAGACAATGACCCCAAACACACCAGTAAACGTGCAACATCTTGGTTCCAGACCAACAAGATTGACGTTATGGAGTGGCCAGCCCAATCCCCAGATCTTAATCCAATAGAAAACTTGTGAGGTGACATAAAAAATGCAGTTTCTGAGGCAAAACCAAGAAATGGAGAAGAACTGTGGAATGTAGTCCAATCATCCTGGGCTGGAATACCTGTTCACAGGGGCCAGAAGTTGGTTGACTCCATGCAACACAGATGTCCAGCAGTTCTCAGAAACAGTGGTTATACAACTAAATATTAGTTCAGTGATTCAAAGGAAAGCAAACTCTTCAAATATTTTTCAGTTTATATAGTGAATGTTTGAGTTTGTAAAGAAGAATACAAACACTGCTATTTTTTTGAACAGTCTAATATTCACTTTTCTTCAACACAAATTTGATATATTTTTCTTCATGTTTTGATTTGTAATAGAGTGTGTAGTATTCCCAATGCTTTTGTGTGTATGGAAATAAAAGCTATTAGAAGGATTTTGAGCTTTATTCACTTTTTTAAACACACTGCTATTATTTTGAACACAACTATATATCTCATGATTTATATATAATGTATATACTAACAAACAGGGTATTGGTCATCCAGTGTGGCTATTGCATTGATTTTCAAGGTGGCCTTGAATTGTGGTTACATTGATGAATCTCAATGTACAGGTATACTTGCTTCGCACCTTATTTCCAGGTATTTGACCATCAAAATGGAAAGAAATTCTGTATCTGTTGTAGGATTTTAGTTGATTAGTTGGGGACTTTTTTTTCTTATATGCAAAAATCATGTCAACTGACTTTCTGCCTCTCTTCTATTGCAGGCATCCTACAGACAGTCTGCCTTAATATCCTCAGTCTGGATGCCAGAACCTAACACATTCTATATTCTCATTTTTACATCAGTGGTCTGTGTCCATCTCTATTTGGAACATTATTAATAGAGCTACTACTACTGCCACTTCTATTACCACCACTCACCTCCCCTCCTTGTGTGCAATTGCACGGTGCTTGTAATTGTAATCAGCTTGTGCTATAAATGCTGCTCTGCCCTCTCACACCTTGCCAGAGCTTAGGTTTCTAGTTTTCTAGTTAACCAGTTAAGATGTGCTATTCTTTCTGCCATGTACTGAACTACTGCCTGCTTATTAACTCTCATATTCTGCTGCCTGCTCTGACCTCAGATTAGTTTCCCGGATATGTAAGTACTCTGCCTGCCCTGACGTAGACCTGTTTTCTGACTTTCAGTGTCACCTAATCCTTAGTCCTTCACACAGTTGTCTCTAACCCCTGTGGAGTTGGAATGATGGACTGCCATGTGCAAAGCACCACATCAACTGTCGTGCGATCAATGGATTATTTTTATTGTGAAAACAACGCGTTTCAGTGATGTAATTCTCCTTCTTCAGGTTTACATACTGTATGTAAACCTGAAGAAGGAGAATTACATCTCTGAAATGCATTGTTTTTTTGCAATAAAAAGAATCCATTGATTACCTAGAAATAAACGGAATTTGAGCAGCTCTCACCTGCCTGGAATTCCAACTTCGAGGCACGGGACCGCTCCCTCACCCGGACTGGGAGCAAGTAGAGATAAATGCAAAAAAGGGGGAAGTTGTCCAGCCTGTCTTTGTGGTAATCCAAAAGCACTTTATTGAGTATCAAATATTAAAAACATCCAGGTACAAGTTGCATAGGTCTACGCGTTTCGGGCAGAAAACAGTTTAGCCCTTACTCATGACTGCTCAAAATACACTGAGAAAATCACCTTTATAGGGGGAAGGAGGAAGCCACACCTGAGGCGATCAAGCATGAAATAGCTCCTCCCTCCTATAGAGGTGCACAATGGTAGAAACAAACTAAAAAATACACATATAAGTCATCCTGAATAACTTAAAGAAGTAGGGAAATAGATGTTAATATTGTAGGATTAGGTCTAATCTTTTGTTTAACCCTTGAGGCTGGCGACTTTCCAACTGGAAAATCCAGTAGGATTCTCTGTTTAAAAGTTTCCTTTTTCGGTCGCCTCCTCTCACTGGTCTATTAACCCTTTCAATGCCTTGCACGGACATGCCAGAGGTGTCGCCGCCATGAACTGTTGCAAAATGAAGACTTGCCGCTGAAATATTGCGGCTTTCATGGTATGGCACATCTGATATGTGTTTTCTTATTCGTGTTTTTATGGCATTGGTGGTACATCCTACATATTGTAACATACATTTGGTACAGGTACATACAAGAATTGGACATGTTCTATAATTTGTAGGACAGCCACATGTGTGCATGGCTCCATATAAATGAGAGGGACAGTGTGCTATCTTCAAAAAATGTGGATTGCACACTGATGAAAAATACAGTCGTGGGGAAGAGACCCATGTTAAACATTTGGCTGCTGAAAATGGGCCACTTTCGCCTGTTCTTATTTGCCTCTTTGATTTGAACTAGGCTGTGCTATCGTCTAATTACAGTACATTTATTTCACTGTAACAAGGACTTCAAACGTCTCCAGCCTCCAGAGCGGCATTGTCTTTGTAATAAACTCCAGTTGTTACTGGTATCTCAAAAAAAAAAAAAAAGGAATCATTGTGGCTACTGGTTATTTTAGACATAATGTCTTGTCTTCCTGCTGCTATGCAGCCTCTGTGTCATGTACTTTGTAATCTCATCATTTGTTAAATAAAAACTAACATGAATGTAACTTGATTTTTAATTGCATTATCTTGGCTAACCTTGGTCTTCAAGGACATATATAACAAAGTATAAAAAAGGCATTATTCACTGTGAAAATGCCTCGTCCAAGGCTACAGTATGTAAATGTCATGGTGATTAAAAGATTTAGTTATCTTCTATTAAGACTGCTTCAAACAACAGATCCATTTTGCTGAAATATTATATACAATGCATTTAGAAAGTCTTCAGACTCTTTCATTTTTTTTCACGTTTTGTCATGCTGTGGCCTGCTAAAACAAGAAAAAACATTTCAAGTTTTTCCCCATCATTCTGCACTCAATACTCCATAATGGCAAAGTGAAAACAGAATGTTCGAAATCTTTGCTACTTTATTTAAAAGGAAAAACTAAAACATTGCATTAATATAAGTATGCAGACTCTGTACTCAGGACTTAGTTGAAGCCCCTTTGGCAGGGGTTACGTCCTCCAGTCTTCTTCGGTATTATAACACAAGTTTTGAACACCTGGATTTATGGATTTTCTGACATTCTTCTCCTCTCAAGCTCAGGTTAGATGGGGATCGTTGGCAGCCAATTTAAGGCCTCTACAGAGATGTTCAATTGGGTTCAAGTTAGGGCTCTGGCTGGGCTACTCAAGGACATTCTCAGAGTTGTCGCTAAGTCACTCCTGTGTTGCCTTGGCTGTGTGCTTAGTGTCGTTGTCCTGTTAGAAGATGAACCTTCAGCCCAGTGTGAGGTCCAGAACACTCTGGGTCAGATTTTCATTAAGAATACCTCTGTACTTTTCTCCATTCAACTTTCCCTAAACCCTGACTAGTCACTCTGTCTTAGCCACTGAAAAAACACCCACACAGCATGATGCTGCCACACTTTACTATGCTTCACTGTAGGACTCATATTGGGCAGGTGATGAGCAGTGCCTGGTTTCCCCCAGACATGATGCTTAGAACTGAAGCCAAAAGGTTCTCTTGGTTTCATCAAACCAGAGAATCTTGTTTCTCACTGCCTGAAAGTCCTTTAGTTGTTTGTTACAAACTCTAGGCAGGCTTTCCTGTTTTTTTTTTTTTTGTTTTTTTTTACTGAGGATAGGCTTATTGCTGGCCATTCTGCAATAAAGCCCAGAGTTGTGCACAGGATCTTTGGAGCTCAGCCAGAGTGACCACTGGGTTCTTGGTCACCTCACTTACCAAGGTTCTTCTCTCCTGAATACTTAGTTTGGAGAGCCACCAGCTCTAGGAAGAGTCCTGGTTGTTCCAAACTTCCTCCATTTGAGAATTATGGAAGCCATTGTGCTCTTGGGAACTTTCACTGCAGCAGACATTTTTTTTGTACTTCTCCAGATCTGTGCCTTCACACAATCCTGTCTCTGAGCTCCGCATGCAGTTATTTCCTCCTCATGGCTTGGTTTTTGCTTTTAAAAGGTTTATCAGCTGTGAGATATTATGTAGATAGGGCTGTGTGATAACACTGTGCCATGTGTTAAGAGTCAATTTTAGCTTGGCTACATCTGTAGGTGTGATAGGCCAGGTAGACTCCAGCAGGCTGCAGCCTAACACCACCAACAAACGGCTTCCCCGATCTCGGTGCAGGAAAGTCGTTCAGACTCTGGGAGTGCAGTGCTCCCAGGGAAAGCAACCTCAGACTGATCACTGCATCTGGATGGTTACATTTCTGCGATTGATGTTATTGCCAATCACAGACATTAGCATAGAGTGGCATCTATCTGCCACTATAAGTGCCAACATGTATGGCAGATATCATGAAGGGGTTAATATTTGATGTTCAAAAGTTCATCATAAGCTTTTTTGTTGCCCATGAGAAAACAAGCAAAATGCATTTGCCTCCACCACCAGCATGCCTAATGCGATGATCTACCCAGTAGTTATTTATCTTAAACTCTAAATTCTAATTACAATGGTTAATGCACTAAGGATAGTAGTAGTAATAGTGGTAATTTTAGTGTCCCAGCTCTTGGTGTCTGTTGACTTAGTGTCTTATGGTTTAGTGTCTCGCCACCCAAGGCACCAATCTCCCACCAGATCATTGGCACAGTATCTGATGGCCTATGGTTTGGTCAATCAGTCCTGGTGTAATGTTCAGATGCTTATGGCCGGTGTTAGTGTCCTGATGCCCTCTAGTCTCAATATTTTTGTGACCCAATCAACCTTAGTTGTCTTGTATTTTTGTGTCCTAATAGGGATCTATTCACACTTCATTTTTACACAACAGCTGACATATGTGCTAGGAAAAATGGGAATGTATCCATATAGCTGTATTGACCCGAGTCTCCTTTTGGAATATGCTGGGCCTTTTTTTAAATTGTATAAAAAAGCGTAGTCTGCACATTCCTTTACAAAGGTATAGAATATGAAAAGTATCATTCATTTTGGTTTTCCAGTGTATCTGTAGCCAATGTTGACTATGTCTGTGATTTTTTGATATGTTGTCTAAAAAAAGTCAAGTTGGCAACCCTGATAAACTGTTAGACGAGAAAATTAAATTAATTCATCCCATGTTAAACATTTATGTCATATCTACTGTATATTCCATAAATACCTGATAGATTGGGGCCCAAGCTCTGGGATCCACCATCTATCGGAGATAATTTGGGTCTGGTTACCCTTGTTTGCTGATTCCCAGCCCCCACACATTTCAGTGTAGAAGATTTTAATGTTTTAATCCTGACTAAGGCCTCTCACCCAGTGAAGCCAGTACTCTGCTCTGCACTGATGAGGGGAAATCACTCCAAAACTGCGGTCTGAAGATGAGATGCTGGCTTAGTTAATATACGAGTCATGTCTTAAGGCCTGTTTAAGGGTCGCACATTGACTTATAGGATAGCTGCCTTACATCTGGTAGCATTAGAGGCAGAGCTTGCTTCTTTAACAGAAACAGAAGAAAATATGCATGCATGTGTACAGACAAAATATTAGCAAATATACTTATTAATGGTAGGTAGGGACCGATGATCCCTCTGTCAGACAATGTGATATTTATGACATTGTAAGCCATTGTTATATAAAGTGACATCTGGGGTGCTGCATTAGAAACAGAAATCCCATAAATCTGACTTTTGACAAACAGCGCACAATGCTGGACACTATTTCTTCCTGGCTGATAGGAATCAGTGTGCTTAAATAACAATACACTTACATTGAACGAGTACCTTGGGAATAGAAAACCTTCCCTATCACTGCCAATAGCGGAACCTGAACTTCCTTTGGCTCTGGATGAATCTGGGTTAGTCTGGTTAAAGGTCACTTATTATAACAAAAAAAAAATGCTTTATTTTATGAAGACAATAATAATATATAATCAGTGATTGATAAGTATCCTATGACAAGTTATTAAAAATGAATGCATTTGTAGAAGCCACAGTGACAAACGTGGACAATAGATTACAGGGCAAAGATCGCTTAATAATCATCCTTGTGAGCATTTCCCGCAGTGCTGCATAGCATACACCTGCACACGTAGGTCGCTTCAGGGAGGTGGGAGGTTTTGGTGCACCCAGCATGTTGCTGATTCTTCCCCAATTATGTCCCTTTTTCAGGCTCCTCCAATTTTTTGGCTGCAGCGCCCCTTTTGAGCAACATCTCCCCATTTTTGGGCACCAGAAAATAGTAACATAGTAACATAGTTTATAAGGCAGAAAAAAGACATCTGTCCATCCAATTCGGCCTGTTATCCTTCAAGTTGATCCAGAGGAAGGAAGAAAAAAAAACAAACTGTGAGGTAGAAGCCAATTTTCCCCACTTAAGGGGAAAAATTCCTTCCCGACTCCAATCAGGCAATCAGAATAACTCCCTGGATCAACGACCCCTCTCTAGTAGCTATAGCCTGTAATATTATTACACTCCAGAAATACATCCAGGCCCCTCTTGATCTCTTTTAGTGAACTCACCATTACCACCTCCTCAGGCAGAGAGTTCCATAGTCTCACTGCTCTTACTGTAAAGAATCCTCTTCTATGTTTGTGTACAAACCTTCCTTCCTTCAGACGCAGAGGGTGTCCTCTCGTCACAGTCCTGGGGATAACTAGATGATGGGATAGATCTCTGTACTGACCCCTGATATATTTATACATAGTAATTAGATCTCCCCTCAGTCGTCTTTTTTCTAAAGTGAATAACCCTTATTTTGCCAATCTTTCAGGGTCCTGTAGTTGCCCCATTCCAGTTATTACTTTAGTTGCCCTCCTCTGAACACCCTCTCCAGCTCTGCTATGTCTGCCTTGTTCACAGGAGCCCAGAACTGTACACAGTACTCCATGTGTGGTCTGACTAGTGATTTGTAAAGTGGTAGTGCAGTATGTAGCCCAGCAGGGTGAGCGAAGTGAGGTCACAGGGGTAGTTTTTATATACCTGCAGGGCAGGGTACAGCAGTGATGGAGAGGCTGGCACATGGATCCTCTGGGGCACTCTCTGTGTATAGGGACCAGGCTAGGTGGTCGGTGAGGTGCCCTGGGTGTTGTGGGTTTAGTGTGCCTGTGGCAAGATCCCTTATAGTTTGTGACGCCAGTGCCGGTAACGGTGGCACACCGATTTGTTGTAGGAAGAATTGAGGTACACAAAGTTGCAGTGAACCAGAACTTCTTTTTACTGAACAGTTCCACTATATACAGTCCTCAGTTAGTTCCATAGGTATAATGTTGAATACAGGCAGGCTTCATACAAATGGCAGGCAAAGTCTTTGCAAGATACTCAGAGGGAATAACACTTACATATCAGGCTGTACTTTCCTCAGATCCTGTCTGGATTTCACCAAGGCCCGTATGCCCTATTGCTGGCTTTATCCTTGGGTAGGGGAAACTTTCCTCTGGTATATATCTTCTTGCTTTAAATATCCTTCTGCCCTTCTGCTTTCTATTTGGCTGGATAAAAGTGGCTCTGCACTGTACTTTTAAAGGTGCTAATTATCTTCAGGAGGTAACTTCTTCCCCTGGATTAACTTCTGAGCTTCTCTTGCTCAGGGACCTCAGGCAGGCTAGCCTGAGCTACTTAGCCTCCTGGATTAGACTGAACTCACTCTTTCCTGTCTGGGCCTAACTATATATACTAGGGGGTTCCCTAGCTCCCTCTACTGCCTAGGAGGAGGAACTACACCCCTAACAGGCCTGGTATACAGGAAATAACATAAAATAACATGACAATATACATTAAAATGCAATATAAAATACAATGACCATGTTCCACAGGAGGTGAGAACAAACGTGAGCCAATTGACCCTTGAGTAGTGCCCCACCCTTACGTAGTGGGACACTACATACCCCGTTGCTTTGAGGTTGCCCGTCTCGGCGCAACACAAGGGGCCCGCCCAGCTGGAAACTGTAACCTGAAAGACAAAAATGCAAAGCAGGCACACAAATCTACATTTGCAATGAAAATAAAATGCAGCTCCGTGGCAAAGGAAACAAGTGCGGTGAAAAGGGGCGTCGTTCTCTTCACTCAGGATAGTATAGGGCACAGGGGCGCTGACCTGGTACAGCGTATCAGGAATAACCAGGATAGTCCATAATAATAAAATACAATAGTCCAATAAAACCGCATCTCAGAGGCCCACATGCATTGTGGTCATCTCTGGGCACAATTCTTGAATTAAGATTGCACATAAAAGTCACAGCACAGAACTCTACATTTCAGGGATACTTTTCCCCTGGCAAGTCCTGGTAGATAAAGTAGCGCTGTAATATCCCTATTCAACCTGAAAGGGGGTTTAAAAGGGTAAGGTGCAAAACAAAAACAGCAGGCACAACTTGGATAGCACTTTAAAGCAGGCAGGATGTCTTGGTAAACAGTATGGCAGAAGAGCTATTGGTATACTCAGTGGCTTTTCAACTACCACTGGGCCGTGGGTAACTGGCAGCAGCTCTTTGGGCTAAAACATAGGACTCCTGTCCTGAAACAGTTAAATTCAACATATATGGGTCCTTCAGCAGTATGGCCTAGCAGGCCTACTTATAGGTACGTATCCAGTTCATACTGGTCATCAGATGTGGTGCATCCTGCTCCGCTCTGAGTCGTGGCCTGTGTGGATCAATACTTGGCTGGGCCCACAGAATGGTATTGGCAGGCAACTGTATAATAAATGGGCCAGTCACTGGTATAGGTTCCGCAAGCCTGGATGTTTGATGCTGCAGGAGGCTCCATAGGTCTGGGTGGCGCCAGGCTTTAGGCGACGGACACGACTCCTGGCATAGCAAAGTTTCTCAGGTACAGCAACGGTGGGCACAGCGATGGAGGTCGCCAAGCTGGTGGCAACGGGAACTTTTACTGCAGGCTCGGGGACATCAGAGTTCTTTGGGGGATCACTATGGTCCGGTGGTATCGGTACCACTCTGGACGCGAACAAGTTGGTGCAGGCCATGAACGTGGATCCTCTAACCTGGCTATCTGATCCTCCGGTCTCTCGGGCGATGCTCTGCTGCAGGGAACTGGCACTGGTGCGGGGTCGCAACTTTTTCCTCGTCGCAGCGCATCAAGGGTCTCGTGGAATCTTTGCATGTTCTCCATCTCCGCCTTGTGTCTTTTCCCTGCGGGGCTACTCAGGTGAGCAATAAGGGCTCACCCGTTTCTCCAACACTGTAGGCTGCTAGAAGACATTGGTGTCGGTGAAGGAACCCCTCTCCAGGTACGTGTTGTGAGCCGGTTCCATCGGGCGCTCTTGCTCACATTCCGGACTGGTGGGCTCCTCAGGCTCTTCCCAATCCTCTCGTCCTCACGGGCTACTGCTGTGGCATACGGACCTCTCAGGCCTCTGCGGGGGTGAACTCCACCTCTTCTCCTTCGCGGAGGTTGTGCAAATGTTCCAGCAGGTACAGGACCTCCGGTTCACAAAAAGGTCTCGGCCTGTGGAGTAGTCTTTAATAATCCGAACCCCGGTTTTTATCGAATGCCACCACTACCCCCATCCTTCTCTCCAGACGGGGCTGAGTGTTCGCGTGGACAGTTTTCGCAAGCTCCTCGAAGTAGATTTTCTTTCTGGTCGTTTTTTGTATGGCCGCAGCGCGTATCTCGGCCATCAACAAGGGCCATTGCTCAGAGGGCTTTATAAATCCATCATAGCACGGCTCGGGCTGCGACCGCGGTGGAAAGCAGGGTGGCCTCTCCGGTCCCGGAGTATAGGCCGGCGGTGCTTCTTCCTCTTCGAACATTGCAGGCTCTGCAGTCCTGACGGTAAGGTGAAGCCATTAGATTAGAGCAATCCTCTCTCTCCAACATGCCCGATCCTTCTCTGGTGGACGACAGGGCGGCTCTCAGTACTTCACACAAGACTTCCCACTGCTCCGGGAGGCCGCCCCCTAGGTACTCCAACATGGGAGAGGCGGAGTCCATCTTGGCAGACATGCAAATTAGCTGATAAGGTGGTGGCGCTAACATACAGTCCTTCCCGCTCTTTCGCAGAAGGCGCCAAATTCTTCCTGCCAACAAAACAGCGATGGCGCAGCAATAATTCCAGTCAGTTTAGGCGGCCATCTTTAAGCATAAGGCTGTCAATTCCCTGACAGCAAGCGGTGACTTAGGAAGCGGCAAACAGTCCACAATATACAGTTTTCACACCGCAATTTTTCATAGTTCTTTGGCCCAACAATTTTCAAATAAACAGATAGGGCATTTATCACTTTATAGGCAATATTGGCAAACAGTTCAGATTCCACTATGGCGTAGGAATAATCGTATCCTGTTCGTGACGCCAAAAAATGCAGTACGTAGCCCAGCAGGGTGAGCGAATGTGAGGTCACAGGGGTAGTTAACAAACCGAGGGTTGTTCTTGGTACTCACAGTTTTTATATACCCTGGGCAGGCGTACAGCAGTGATGGAGAGGCTGGCACATGGATCCTCTGGGGCACTCTCTGTGTATAGGGACCAGGCCAGGTGGTAGGTGAGGTGCCCTGGGTGTTGTGGGTTTAGCCCACTCTCCATCTTTACAGAGTAATATAGGGTCAGTTGTTCCTGCTACCGCTTTGCTGCAAGTCACCAGGAATCTCCAGTCCGTCTACCTGTGTTACAATGAAGAACCTCTAATTCGCCCAGCTGTATACAGACTACGTATCCAAGACAGCACACCGGGGGTACCAGATTTAGTTTGGGGTCTGTGAACGATCCACATCCTCCCAACTATCCATCACGTCTGGATTGGTGAGATTGTTCCTTTTCTTTTTTCCCCTTACATTGTTTTCTTTGGTCCCATTCACTTTGGGTAGTGTACATGCTGTCTCAGCCAGGCGTACATTGAATTTTTGTGTATTGTATGTCTTTTTGGTGTGGAGATAGTTTTATGCGATTAATAGTAGACGTTACGTTTTATTTCCCTATACCCCATTCCTGGGGTCTCTTTTAGTTTATGCAATAAGGTTTCTTGCAAATGTTTAAGATATGGCTGGCCAAACCGTCCCAAAGTGTGGAAGGGTACATTAGCAATGTGTCATAGCAGCAAAATCTCTCACTGCCATAAATATGTTCAATACCTTGCTGACTGACTCTAATGATTCTAGACTTTCTGAATTTTCCTCTCTGGAGAACTTTGATAAAGTTGTTTCCTCAACCGTAGATGTTTCAGAGAGGAAAGTTCTCTTGGCTCGGGCCTAGCTCTGAAGACCTTGCACAAGTAGGTCCTCTCTATTCCTCAGCTAGACTCTCACTCACGCTGACAGAACTAAAGAGAGAGTGGACCCAGGTCCATCTTCTGGTACTCTAAGGAGATGAGCCTTTCAAAAAGTGCTGTTAGGCTACATGCACACGGCCGTTGTTTTGGTCCGCATCCGAGCCGCAGTTTTTGCGGCTTGGATGCGGACCCATTCACTTCAATGGAGCCGCAAAAGATGCGGACAGCACTCCGTGGCTCCGTTCCCTGGACCGCAAAAAAATTATAACATGTCCTATTCTTGTCGCGTTTTGCGGACAAGAATAGGCAGATATATTAAAGGCTGTCCATGCCGTTCGCAAATTGCGGAACGCACACGGACGCCACTGTTGTGTCCATATAGCTTTAGGTATACAAATTTCACTTAATAACATAAGATTACAACGATGTATCCAGGGCAGTAACCTTGTTCTGGTTAATATTTGAATAAAATGAATATGCAATAAATTCAGTTTTTTAGTTGTCACCAGAGGTGAGTTACTAGTTTCTAGAAGATGGTGAGCCCTTGTTATTTATGCCTGATAAATGCAAACATAGAATTAGTGGAGAGTGTACTTTCTTTTTCATTGACTGTATTATAAAGTAAACAGACAGAGAATTAATAAGCACATGACCAAAGGTAGGTCTTTTTACCATTTCAAAGATTTATTTTTCACATTATCATTTCTTATACTTGTCTTTTCTGTCCAAGAAGTAAGCAATGTATACATCTGTCTAGAAAATATAGAGATATGAGCTGGGCTAGGCGTCCAGTTCCCTCATTAGTATAGTTCTCAAATTAGTCCATTTCTCTAGTTAGTCATGTGTTCTCATTAGTCCAGTTCTCAAATTAGTCCAGTTCTCAAATTAGTCCAGTTCTCAAATTAGTCCAGTTCTCAAATTAGTCCAGTCCAGTGTTGGGGGGTACTATCTTTCCAGAATTCCAGAGGAGCATGTATGGCCTATAAGCCACCTCATGCCGATTAAGGAGCTCTCCATAAGTAGAGATAGTACCCCCCAAATCTTGACCTAGGCCTCTCAGCCAGTTAAGGCAGTAATCCTCTGCTGTACACTGATGAGGGGCAGTCACCCCCAAAACATCTGCAGATGAGGTGCTTGCTTATTTATTGTCCAAGTCATGTCTCAAGGCCTATTTTAAGGGTCGAACATTGACTTATAAGATAGCAAAGTAAAAATCTGCTGGTATTAGAGGCAGAGCTTACTAAGAGCTCATTTGCATCCCTTTTACCCAGAATTCCAGAGGAGCATGTATGGCCTATAAGCCTCCACACACAGATTGAGGAGCTCTCCGTAAAGAGAGATAGTACCCCCCTTGACCCTGGTCTCTCACACAGTTAAGCCAGTACTCTCTGCTCTGCACGGATGAAGGGTCATCATCCCAAAACAGCTGTCCTTAGATGAGGTGCTGGCTTATTTATTATCCAAGTCGTGTCTCAAGGCATATTTTAAGGGTCGAACATTGACTTATAGGATAGCAGCCTTACATCTGGTGGCATTAGAGGCAGAGCTTGTTAAGAGCTCATTTGCATCTAGTCCAGCACTCTCATTAGCCTAGTACTCACTGTAGTCAGTTCTCTCGTTAGTCCAGTTTTCTTAATAGTCCCAGTTTACTTGTTAGTCCAGTTCTCTTGTGAGTCCATTTCTCTCATTAGTCCTGTTCTCCCATTAGTCCAGTATTGTCACTGGTCCAGTTTTCTTGTTAGTCCAGTTTTCTCATAAGCCCCAGTGCTCTCATTATTCCTGTTCTCAAATTAATGAGTATAACCTCTGTAGTGTTTGAAATTTTTGCCCAAAAATGCTATTTAAAGAAAGTCCCTAATATATTTCTATATTACTAGAATCCTCCTTTCATGTGGGGGAGATTTGGGTATTCATGAGGGGCACCCATGGAGAAGGAAACTGCACATCTTTTCTCCAGCACTGCAACAAATATATAGACATCTATGAACCCTTCTGTGTGATCACTCAAGAAAGCAGAAGTGCATAATGTGCAGAAAGCCATCACAACTCTTCCGCTCCTAGAATTTGAGCACTATAATTGGCATTTGGTATTCTTATCTTGGTATCAAGACCATTTGCAGAAGCATGTGGATTCACTGCCTAAATAGTTAAACTGCACCAGCTTTTAAAAGGAAAGATTCAGGCATGCATAGTGTCACACTATTAAAAATATTACCACACATTTGTATGGACTATGTATGGACCTCTTAAACATGGTTTGTTCTTATTGTGCTTTCTTCCTCAGAATATGGATATTTCCTATGTTTCAGTTGCAAAGTTGACATGTTGCATATTTAAAGAACTTTATTTCCTTTCTAGGGTGGACCGTTTGGGGAAAAAGGGTTAAAGGGGTTGCTAGGATATACCCCATTGTCTTGTAGGTGTGGGTCCCACCTCTGGAACCTGCACCTGTCTTGTAAATGGAGCCTTCAAAGTCACGCATGCGGGGCCATCCTCCATTAATTTTTGTGGGGCCTCCGAAAATAGCCAAGCACTGGCTTGGCTATTTCCATCAACCCCATAGAAATGAATGGGAGTGGGCCGCACTTGTGCAGCCACCGCTCCTATTCATATCTCTGGGGCTGACAGAGATAGCCAAGCCAGTGCTCGAGGACCCGCGCCTATCAGACAATGGGGGCATATCCTAGCAATATGACCTCATTGTCTGAGATGGTAATACCCCTTTAATGTGACTCATTTGTGTATTTGGCTGTAACCACCATGCTTGCGTACCTCTCCAGAGTAAAAGTATGTTTTACCCATACTGACTGCATATGACCAATGACTTTGCCGCATCTCTACTATACCTGCTACATGAAGTTTTATATAAAACTGTGTTTTAATTCTAAAATTCCACACAAAATCTAGTTAACAAAAGCTAAATTACAAGTAAAACAACATTAGTAACAAAATCCAAAGATACCCAGTGTGAACTCAACCTTAAAGAGCTTTTTCTGGGATTACTATGGTTTTTAACAGATATGCTCATGTACTTGCTTTCCATTATGTACATCTTCCTCGTGTTTTGTTTTCAACTTGAACTCTCCTGACCCATTTTCACCATATATACCAATCACTCTGGTTTGTTTCCATCCTGTATGTAGCACTTCCTGTTGCTGTACCCAACCAAACACATGATGCACTTCTCCTTCTCTACCACAGTTCCAGCACCGCCCTTTACAACACCAGCTAGTTTATAGCCCCTCCTACCCTGCTTGTTACATAGACACTCCCCTATCACTGCCCCTAACAACAGCCAGCTAGTTTATAGCTCCTCCCATCCAGCTTGTTACATAGACACTCCCCTATCACTGCCCTAACAACACCCAGCTAGTTTATAGCTCCTCCCACCCAGCTAGTTACATAGACACTCCCCTATAACTGCCCCTAACAACACTCAGCTAGTTTATAGTCCTCCCACCCAGCTAGTTACATAGACACTACCCTATCACTGACATCTCCATGGACATAACATCACAGGAAATAAGAAAGAGCTGCATAGACATGGTCATGTGACCACAGCCAGAGCAGAAAATAGGATATAGCATATCCTAACATAAAATTAAAAGAAATACTTTACAAAATTACAGCTCCTTTCATAAATGATTATTTAAAAGGATGTCGAAATGTAGTACCCCAGACCTGTATTATAATATGTATTTTATTGTATGGTTTTGCTTGTTCCAGCAAGAAGTAGTTGGCAAAGGTTGGCAAGGAACAGGACTAATCACCATGTTCCTTCCTCTTGGTAAGACTGGGCTGGTCCTGCATCTGCCAGGAGGGGGAGTTCCTGTCCAGAGACAGAGGGGGAGAGGAAGCTGAATTCAGGGCTCTGCACCTGTTCCTCATTCTCCAGAGAAATCACTCATCTTCCTCAAGTGAAGTCGGGAGATGCTAGACAGCAGTGTGAACTGCTATGACCAGCATTAAAGACACTGCTGCAAGGTGAGGGATTACAGCCAAGACACCCATTGCCCAGAACTTTACTAGGCTAGTACCACCTAATTGTGCTAAATTGCCACAATCCAACCTTCCTCCTTAACTCCTTTTTGGTGTCAGAGTAGATTTACACTTGAAGGCAAATGTGTCACCAGAAAAGTTAAATGCGAGTTAAAACAGATAGAGGCACACATCCTTTTTTAAAATCTGTGTTTATTTTCTGATCGCAGATTTTTTATTTCTATTTCCGGAACATGATTATGGGGGCTGCCTGAGCTGTCCTTAACAGCTTTTAGGAAGCATTAAGAAAATTGCTCTACAGCCCCTGGTCCATAGACACAATGGTCTGGAAAGGACCTCATTGACTTCTATGGGACGGTCTTCTGGGCTTGCTCTGTGACCTGTGCAGAGGTCAATGTACAAGGAAAGAATAGATAAGATTTGACAATCACATAATGACAGATAAGCAGGTAACTGCAGTAAAGTGATCCGTACAGACCAAGAAGTGGAGCCTATTATTAGACCTTAGTGGCCAGTGTACAAATTATAGGATTGTATGTTTTTTTGTTTAAATATAGATATTGGCATGAAAAATAAAAAAATATCAGCAAAAATTCTGTGATTGTGATTTAAACAATAGGTCATTTTCTGATGACACATTCCCTTTCAATATTTCAATAGTACAATTCCACTGTACTAATGCCCAGGGAGCAATGGCCTGAGGGAGTACAACGTGACACAACACGTAATCAGGGCCACTACCACTCCATCCTCTGCACTGGCTCATCAGGGGCTCGCTGCAGATGGAAAGTGGAAAACCACTTAAAAGGGTATTCCTACTTCAGACAAATGTTGCATATCCATGGAACATATAATAAAGGTCGGACTGGGGTAGGTTATCTTACCCACGATCAGCAAACCACAAAGGTCATCATTTGATGCGATTAGGAGGCTTAGTGGAGGATTGTCTGTAGGAGCATAGTATAGCAGAGTGTGCTTTAGTTTGTGAAAAGGGTCAGGAGGCAGTTCTACTAACAGGTAGTGGTCCCAGAGGTTGACCACCCCCCAATCAGACATCTGTGGTATATCTTGTAAATATACTTTTGTGCAATACTTCTACTGGAAAACAACCCTCCTCCCTCCCCAACGCTAATGGGACTATTATGAAACGTAACGTTTTGAGGATATTCCCCCTAAAGGAACAAATAATATAGCCTTTGTAGTTGATGACAGCCTGTCTTGGTGTGTACGTGCGTTCTGCTTACTCTTCCTGCTTTCCAGCATTCTCTCATCTGTGATGTTGCTGCAGATTTATGAGTTTGCTACAGATGGCATTTTCTCAGAGACTAGAAACTGTGAAAGCACATTGCCATAGTTTGAGTCTGAACAGTGGAACGTCTAGCTTAGAGCTATGAGGTACCCCATTACTGCAATTATCAGATGCCTTCAAATATCAATTAGTTAGTTGTATGTAAGGTTTGGAGAATTGCATGTTCTAAATAGGACTTTCTGTTTTGGTTTATTGCTTATGTGTCTTGTAAGGGGTGCAGTGGTGGAGGGAGATAGCTGAGTGGGATTAGATAGCCATCACTTGTGTATGTCATCGCATCATGGTATACTACAAGAATTGATTTTTCAATTTACAATAAAAATGGAAAGGAGGAGAGGTGGAAAATAATGACGCTACAATAAATTAAAATGGTTGTGGTTGTAGCAACACATAGAGTTACGTACAGTACATATGGTGTAGATGCATCATGGTTGATACATGGAATGGCAACCATCCTGGAAAGACCGTGTTGGACTTCGCTGGGCTCACCAGGGGACAGGGGCGTAACGATCGTGGTCACAGAGGGTGTGACAGGGGTCCTGCAGCCCCGCCGCAAGTGATTTTAAAATTTGTAATGATAAATGGCCGGTCGGGCATCAGCCTCTGTGCCTGGCCGGTGGCTCAGCACTGCGCACTTGCAGTTAGTAACTTATGCCCCTCCACCCATTCGGCGCTGCTTTCTTGCTGTGACCTTGCGCCGTGTCTTGTGGGATCACACGGATTGACGGGATGACGCAGGCCCGCGACATACGCCGGAAGACGGGATTGTGTGAGAACAAGACGGTGGGAGCGGAGCAAGCAGTCTCAGAGTAGGTAAGTATTAGGGTTGTCCGATACCACTTTTTTAGGACCGAGTACAAGTACCGATACTTTTTTCAAGTAGTCACCGATACCGAAATACCGATACTTTTTTTAAATGTCATGTGACCGTTTTGGGGGATCTGTGGATCTGTGGATGACGCACTGTCATGTGGGGGATCTGTGGATGGCACTGTTATGGGGGACCTGTGGATGGCACTGTTATGGGGGATCTGTGGATGGCACTGTTATGGGGGATCTGTGGATGGCACTGTTATGGGGATCTGTGGATGGCACTGTTATGGGGGATCTGTGGATGGCACTGTTATGGGGGATCTGTGGATGGCACTGTTATGGGGGATCTGTGGATGGCGCTGTTATGGGGATCTGTGGATGGTGCTGTTATGGGGGATCTGTGGATGGCACTGTTATGGGGATCTGTGGATGGCACTGTTATGGGGGATCTGTGGATGGCACTGTTATGGGGGATCTGTGGATGGCACTATGGGGATCTGTGGATGGTACTGCTATGGGGTGGGATATCTGTGGATGGCATTGTTATGGGGGTGGGGGGATCTGAGGATGGCATTGTTATTTGGTGGGGATCTGTGGATGGTGCTGTTATGGGGATCTGTGGATGGAACTGTTATGGGGAGGATCTGTGGATGACACTGCTATATGTCATCCACAGATCCCCCCTCATAACAGTGTCCCCCAATACACCGGGCCCCGCCGCTCACCGAAGTATTTATAAACGTGAATCCTTATCCTGTTATTAAGTTGAACTAACGCTGCCCTCTCCCATGTTCCCCTGTATCCCCCTGTATCCCACAGCACTTACTTAAGCTTCCATAGCAGGCAGAGCAGACGGCACAGTAACGTCACTCACTGACGTCGCGCGTCTGCTCCGCCTGCTTCACTCATAAAGTGGGCGGAGCAGGCGCCTCTACGTCAGTGAGTGACGTTACTGCTGCCGTCTGCTCTGCCTGCTATGGAAGCTTAAGTAAGTGCTGTGGGGATACAGGGGGATACAGGGGAACATGGAGAGGGCAGCGTTAGTTCAACTTAATAACAGGATAAGGTATTCACGTTTATAAATACTTTGGTGAGCGGCGGGGCCCGGTGTAAGAGTACAGTGACTGCACTGGGCCCCCGCCCATAGTTACGCCCATAGTATTCTATTTATGTATCGGGGCGGGGTATCTGGCGGCTGAGTACCGCCGAGAAAACTCGGAATCGGTCCGATACCGATACTAGTATCGGTATCGGGACAACCCTAGTAAGTATTATTCTTTTTGTATGCGTAAATGTGCACACACCGCTGGCTTCATAACTCACAGGAGGGCACCTGGAAGTGCGGCACAGTGGCATGCCGACACGGCACTGTCATGGCAGCAAAATTCTTCACAGGGGCCGGCAAGGGGCAAAATCATAAAAATATATGGTATAACACAAAAAAATAAAATAAAAAAGAAATATATACAAAGGGGGCGAAAAATTAAATATACACACAGGGAACAAATGGAATATATACAGAGGCGGCAACATGGATATATATACAGGGCCCCTGTATATATAAAAAGTGGATATAAAAAGTCTACACACCCCTGTTTAAAATGTCAGGTTTCTGTGATGTAAAAAAAATGAGGACAAAGATAAATCATTTCAGAGCTTTTTCACCTTTAATGTGACATATAAACTGTACAACTCCAATTGAAAAACAAACTGAAATCTTTTAGGTGGAGAAAAACAAAAAAACTAAAATAATGTGGTTGCATAAATATGCGACACCCTAGGAGAAGGGTACAAAAGGTCATCATCAAGTGGGGAAAATATGGCACACACAGTGACATTTACCAAGAATGGACGTCCCTCCAAAATTGTTGAAGAGACGAGAAGAAAACTGGTCTGGGAGGCTACCAAGAGGCCTACTGCAACATTAAAGGAGCTGCAGGAATATCTGGCAAGTACTGGCTGTGTGTACATGTGACAATAATCTCCCGCATTCTTCATATGTCTGGGCTATGGGGTTAGAGTGGCAAGACGAAAGCCTTTTCTTCGAAGAAAAACATCCAAGCCAGTATACATTTTGCAAACACATCTGAAGTCTCCCAAAAGCATGTGGGAAAGGGTGTTATGGTCGGATAAAACCAAGGTGAACTTTTTGGCCATAATTCCAGATATGTTTGGCGCAAAAACAACCACTGCACATCACCAAAAGAACACCATCCCCACAGTGAAACATAGTGGTGGCAGCATCTTGCCAAGGGGCTGTTTTTCTTCAGCTGGAACTGGGGCCTTAGTTAAGCTAGAGGGAATTATGAAACAGTTCCAAATACCAGTCAATATTGGCACAAAACATTCAGGCTTCTGCTAGAAAGCTGAACATGAAGAGGAAACTTCATCTTTCAGCATGACAACGACCCAAAGCATACATCCAAATCAACAAAGAATGGCTTCACCAGATGATGATTAAAGTTTTGGAATGGCCCAGCCAGAGCCCAGACCTGAATTCGATTGAAAATCTGTGGGGTGATCTGAAGAGGGCTGTGCACATGAGATGCCCTCGCAAATCTGACAGATTTGGAGTGTTTTTGCAAAGAAGAGTGAGCAAAATGTGCCATGCTAATAGAATCATACCATGTGAGATTGTGAAACAGCTATTTCTGCTTAATGTCTGTATTTAAACTGTCATTTGGCATTCTGGCACTAGAGGCCACTGTTTTGCAGCTATAGCCAGCACATTCTGAGATTTGAATATGTAAAAACAGATGTATCAGGAGGTGAAAGATATGGTGGCCAGCATGTTGGAGAACGGGTGATCAAGGAGAGTCAAAGTCCGTGGGCTGCTCGGCATGTTCTTGGTGCGGAAGAAAGATGGGAGTCTCCAGTTCTGCGTGGATTATCGAAAGCTGAATGCTCAGACCGTCCGGGATGCTACCCCCTTCCGCGGATTGAAGAGTCATTATCGGCCCTAAGCCAAGCTAAGTTCTTCTGAACTCTTGACTTGGCTAGTGGATACTGGCTGGTGCCGGTGGCCAAAAAGGATAAAGCTAGACGGCCTTCATTCTACCTATGGGACTCTACGAGTTCAACCGGATGCCCTTCGGCCTCTCCAATGCTCCGGGGACATTCCAGCGATTGATGGAACACTGTCTGGGGGACCTAAATTTCGAATCAGTGTTGATATACCTGGATGACATAGTAGTGTTTGGGGCTTCCTTTGAAGATCACCTCCAGAAGCTGAGGCAAGTCTTGGGATGGCAAGTCTTGGGATGTTACGACAGCAGATAGAGTACTTAGGACATGTGGTCACTCAGGAGGGGGTAAAACCGGCCCCCAGCAAGGTGGAGGCCGTTCAGAAGTGGCCCCGGCCAAGTACGCTACGGGAGGTTCGGGCGTTCGTGGGACTGGCCGGCTACTACAGGAGGTTTATATCCAAATTCGCTCATCTGGTGGGCCCGTTAAACGAGTTGCTAAGAGGCACGGCTGGAGGCCCGAAGAAACGCCCCATCAACTGGGGGCCCCGGCAACAAGAGGCCTTCGAAGCGGTGAAAGAGGCGCTGACCAATGCCCCGATCCTGGCTTACGCGCGGTTTGATATCCCATTCCTGCTGTATACTGATGGAAGCCTACATGGTCTGGGGGCCGTCTTGTCCCAAGTCCAGGATGGATGGGAGAGAGTCATCGCCTATGGGAGCCAGTCTCTAAGAGAGTCAGAACGCAACCCTCATAACTATAGCTCCTTTAAACTGGAACTACTGGCACTGGTGTTGGCCATGACTGAAAGGTTTGCAGAATACCTGACTGGTGCAGAAGTGACCGTGATGACGGACAACAACCCATTGGCACACCTGGAGAATGCCAAGCTCGGCGCACTCGAGCAAAGATGGTTGGCCCGCCTCTGTAAGTACCAATACCGCATCAAGTTCCGGTCCGGTAGGGAGAACGGCAACGCCCAGTAGGACAGTCGACTCAGAGAGCCGATGAGGAGTTAGAGGATACTGAAACTCCTGACCTTGGTCGCTTACCTCTGTTCCCGGATGTGGCACATTCAAGTGGGGTGGCGTCTGGAATGACGCTGATGCTGGGGAAAATGTTGACTGATTGGGAGAGAGTCCAGGATAGCTGCCGGGATTTGTGGAAAGTGAAAGAATGGGTTTGGAGCAAGATCTAGCCTCGGCCAGAAGAACGAGCCCTCCTGACCCCAGAGGGTCAGAAGTTGTTAAGGCAGTGGGACAAGCTGACAATTACTCAGGGCCTCCTCTGCCGGATCATATAAGTACAGTCAGAGCTGCAGTACCGGCAACAGATTGTCATTCCCATGTCGTTGGGACCGGAGGCCGCCGGAGAAGCTCATGGAAAGAAGCTCATTTCGGGAAAGACAAAACGTTCAAGTAGCTCCAACGGCTGGTGTACTGTCCAGCTCTGGCCGACATGATGGCCGCGGCATGTCTTAAGTGTTGATCCTGTGGGTTGAGTAAGAGTATTGAACAGTGGGCTCCTGTGCAGACCATCCGCACCTCAGCGACCCTAGAACTTCTGATGATCAATTATGTACAGATCGGATATTCTACCTCGGGACACTCGTACTGTCTAGTTATGACAGATCACTTTACCAAGTATGTGATGGCTGTGCCCACCAGAGACCAAACCGCAGTGTCGGCCGCCGAAGCTGTCTGTAAACACTTTATACAGGTGTTCGGGTGTCCACGGAGGATACATTCTGAACAGGGAGCATGCTTTCAGGGTACTCTAATGAATGAACTGTACCAACTGTATGGGATTGAACGCTCCCGAACCACTCCATATCACCCACAAGGAAACGGGGAGTGCGAACGCTTCAATCGCACCTTGCTTCAGATGCTGCGGACTCTGGAAGACAGTCAAAAAGCCCAGTGGCCTGCATACCTACCTGAGTTGATGTGGGCCTATAACAACAGAGTACACAGTACCACTGGATACTCTCCACATATGCTCATGTTTGGACGAGCCGGATGGGAGATTGAAGATCTCCACATGCCTAACCCGATGGAGCCCCCACCGAGAAGTACCACCACATGGGTGCAAGAGCACCGCCGCTGGCTGAGAGCGGTACACAAGGTTGTGGGGGAGCGCCTGGGACAGGTGGTACCCCCTAACCCAAGACCAGTGCAGAAAGATGGGTATGTCCCTGGTGATCGGGTGATGGTCAAAGCCAAACGGCTGTCAGGGAAGTTGGATGGACGGTGGGAGGCAGTTCCATACACGGTGAAGAGAAAGGTAGAACCCGCTATTCCGGTCTATGACCCAGATGCAATGCTGAGCAATCAACAGCTCCTCTCTTGTCAAATAGGCCTGATGTCCCCAGTATTTCTGAAACCCCCAATCTGAGAAGGTCAGCGAGGCCCAATGCTGGTGTGCCTCCACAGCGCTATGCTCAGGATGAGATTGTATGGGGAGAGTTGCCGAGGGCGACAACTTCTAGTGGGGTGGCATGTGAGATTGTGAAACAGCTATTTCTGCATAATGTCTGTATTTAAACTGTCATTTGGCATTCCGGGCACTAGAGGCCACTGTTTCGCAGCTACAGCCAGAACACTCTGAGATTTAAATATGTAAAACAGATGATGACTCATGCTGCTGCCTGTGAGTGAACCAGGAAGTGTTGATCTGGCATGGAGGAAGGATTGGGCTGTGAGGGACTGAATCCGATTCCATCCTGGCTTGCAGATGTCCGGCAGTTAATGGACACTCAGAAGGAGGAGAGTAGCTGTTATATCCTTTCTGTATCCAGCTCTTTTGAAAGAGAGGTTGTCCCAGGAAGACCAGTCCAATGTGTGGACAGAAGGCCTCACTATCAAGCAAGGCCGCACGGTTGCTGAGAAGTTGGTGGCCATCTCTGGTAGGCTGCATCCTCGGGCCCAGAACGGACACAGGTCAGTACACTTGGTTACTGATTGCAATATATTGTGTGGCGCCTGAAGTTACAGAGACTAGCCTAAGCCTAGCATTAGTTAGTCAGTTAGGATTTATATAGTTTTGCTAGGTTGTACTGTACTGGACTGCAGCGCAGTTATTGACTTGCAGGCTCTGCTGCGTTTTCCACCGGCTAGGGGTGTCCTCTGTAGCGGCACAGCACGACTTGCAGGCTCTGCTGTGTCCGCCATAGGCTAGGCCTGTCCATTGGGCAGGGACATTTACTGTGGGTCCGGGATATAGCGTTTCTATGCATGTTTGTATTGCTTTGGTGATGCTTATGTTATTACTTGTTGTTTAAGTAACGTTTTCTGTTCTTGCATATTAACCGCTTCACGTCCACCCATAGGATATAAACGTCCTATGGGTGGACGTCTATCTCCTAATGCACGTTTTAAAACGTCTTTTCAAAAACAGCAGCTGCACGCTAATCGTGCAGCTGCTGATCGGGTTGCCCGCTGTCAGTGACAGCAGGGCAACCCTAACACAAGGCAGGGACAGTTCCCAGGTGTCCCTGCCTTCACGATCGCTGCAGACACAGCGCTCACCGAGCGCTGTGTCTGCAGAGCAGGAAGCGCTGTGCGCTTCCTGTTCCGGCCCGGTGGTCATGTGACCGCCGTGACCGGAGTGTGCAGGAGCTGTGTGAGGTCTCTCAGAGACCTCGATCAGCCCTGCTCTGAGGCTGTACAGCGCTGGATTGCTGCTGTACAGCCTCTCTAGGGGTGCATTTGTCCTGTAACTGGGGCTACTATGTCAGCCCCAGTTACAGGAGAAATCAACAGTGAAAAAAAAATGAAAAAGTAAAGCAAATGTCCCCCAGAGGTCTTGTATGACCTTATGGGAGACGAAAAGTGTAAAATAAAATAAAAATAAAATAAAGGGTTGAAAAAATAAAATAAAAAAAAGTTTCACATGTAAAAAAAAAAAAAATCCCAGGTAAGGAATAAAAAAAAAAATTAAAAATAGAAAAAAATAAATAAAATAGACATATTTTGTATTGCCGCGTCCGTAAAAACCACCTCTATAAAAATATCACATGACCTAACCCCTCGGGTGAACACCGTAAAAAAAAAAAAAAAAAAAAACTGTGTCAAAACAAGCAATTTTTGTCACCTTGCATCACAAAAGGTGCAACACCAAGTGATCAAAAACGCGTATGTCCCACAAAATAGTACCAATAAAACCGTCACCTCATCCCGCAAAAAATGAGCCCCTACATAAGAAAATCTCTCAAAAAATAAAAAAACTATAGCTCTTAGAACATGGAGACACTAAAACATCATTTTTTTGGTTTCAAAAATGCTATTATTGTGTTAAAGTGAAAAAAATAAAAAAAAGTATACATATTAGGTATTGCCGCGTCCGTAAAAACCAGCTCTATAAAAATATCACATGACCTAACCCCTCGGGTGAACACCGTAAAAAAAAAAAAAAAAAAAACTGTGTCAAAACAAGCAATTTTTGTCACCTTGCATCACAAAAGGTGCAACACCAAGTGATCAAAAATGTGTATGTCCCACAAAATGGTACCAATAAAACCGTCACCTCATCCCGCAAAAAATGAGCCCCTACATAAGAAAATCTCTCAAAAAATAAAAAAACTATAGCTCTCAGAACATGGACACATTAAAACATAATTTTTTGGTTTCAAAAATGCTATTATTGTGTAAAACTTTAATAAATGAGAAAAAGTATACATATTAGGTATCGCCACGTCCGTAACAATCTGCTCTATAAAAATGTCACTTGACTGAACCCCTCAGGTGAACGCTGTAAAAATAAATAAATAGAAACTGTGCTAAAACAACCAATTTTTTGGTCACCTTGCCCCATAAAGTGTTATAATGAATGATCAAAAAATCATATGTACCCAAAAATAGTACTAATAAAACTGGCACCTTATCCCCTAGTTTCCAAAATAGGGTCACTTCTTGGGAGTTTCTACTGTAAGGGTGCATCAGGGGGCTTCAAATGGGACATGGCATCTAAAAACCATGTGGAGTTCCTTTTCTTCTGCGCCCTGCCGTGTGCCCATACAGCAGTTTATGACCACATGTGGGGTGTTTCTGTAAACCGCAGAATCTGGGTAATAAATATTGAGTTTTGTTTGGCTGTTAACCATCGATGTGTTAAAGAAAAAAATTGATTAAAATGGAAAATCTGCCCAAAAAGTGAAATTTAAAAATTTGATCTCCATTTTCCTTTAATTCTTGTGGAACGCCTAAAGGGTTAACAAAGTTTGTAAAATCGGTTTTGAATACCTTGAGGGGTTTAGTTTCTACAATGGGGTCATTTATGGGGGTATCCACTATGTAGGCCCCACAAAGTGACTTCATACCTGAACTGGTCCTTAAAAAGTGGGTTTTGGCAATTTTCTTAAAAATTTGAAGAATTGCTTCTAAACTTCTAAGCCTTCTAACGTCCTAAAAAAATAAAATGACATTTCCAAAATGATGCCAACATAAAGTAGACATATGGGGAATGTTAAGTAATAAATATTTTATGAGGTATCACTTTCTGTTTTAAAAGCAGAGAAATTGAAATTTAGAAAATTGCGAATTTTTCAAATTTTTGGGTAAATTTGGGATTTTTTCATAAATAAAGGTGAAATATTTTGACTCAAATTTATGACTATCATGAAGTACAATGTGTCACGAGAAAACAATCTCTGAATGACTTGGATAAATAAAGGCGTTCCAAAGTTATTACCACATAAAGTGAGATATGTCAGTTTTTGCAAAATTTGGCCTGGTCAGAAGGGGGCAAAGGGCCCAGATGGGAAGTGGTTAAGCTGGTGTCAGTGTCGCTTTCCTTGTCTGTGACTTCGCTGTATTCTGGGGAGCCCACCCTGGTACACGGCTTACACCCAAAAAGACTGAGTGCTGTAATAAAATCAAAAGGTGCTTGAACAAAGTAATAATTTAAGGGTGTGCACACTTATGCAACCATATTATTTTTGTTTTTGTTTTTCTCCACCTAAAAGAGTTCAGTTTGTTTTTCAATTGAGTGGTATAGTTTATATGTCACATTAAAGGTGGAAAAAGCTCTGAAATGATTTATCTTTATCTCATTTTTTTTACATAACAGAAACCTGACATTTTAACAGGGGTGTGTAGACTTTTTATATCCAATGTATATCCACTTGAAGCTCATCAAGAGAATGCCAAGAGTGTGCAAAGCAGTAATCAAAGCAAAAGGTGGCTACTTTGAAGAACCTAGAATATGACATATTTTCAGTTGTTTCACACTTGTTTGTTATGTATATAATTCCACATGTGTTAATTCATAGTTTTGATGCCTTCATAGTCATGAAAATAAAGAAAACTCATAGAATGAGAAGGTGTGTCCAAACTTTTGGTCTGTACTGTATATTTACACTCACCTAAAGAATTATTAGGAACACCTGTTCTATTTCTCATTAATGCAATTATCTAGCCAACCAATCACATGGCAGTTGCTTCAATGCCTTTAGGGCGGTGGGCCTGGTCAAGAACAATCTCCTGAACTCCAAACTGAATGTCAGAATGGGAAAGAAAAGTGATTTAAGCAATTTTGAGCATGGCATGTTGTTGGTGCCAGACGGGCCGGTCTGAGTATTTCACAATCTGCTCAGTTACTGGTATTTTTCACGCACAACCATTTCTAGGGTTTACAAAGAATGGTGTGAAAAGGGAAAAACATCCAGTATGGCGGCAGTCCTGTGGGCAAAAATGCCTTGTGGATGCTAGAGGTCAGAGGAGAATGGGCCGACTGATTCAAGCTGATAGAAGAGCAACGTTGACTGAAATAACCACTCGTTACAACCGAGGGTAGCAGCATAGCATTCGTGAAGCCACAACACGCACAACCTTGAGGCGGAAGGGCTACAACAGCAGAAAGACCCCACCGGGTACCACTCATCTCCACTACAAATAGGAAAAAAGAGGCTACAATTTGCACGAGCTCACCAAAATTGGACTGTTGAAGATTGCAAAAATGTTGCCTGGTCTGATGAGTCGATTTCTGTTGAGACATTCAAATGGTAGAGTCCGAATTTGGCGTCAACAGAAATGAGAACATGTATCCATCCTCTGATGGCTACTTCCAGCAGGATAATGCACCATGTCACAAAGCTCGAATCATTTCAAATTGGTTTCTTGAACATGACAATGAGTTCACTGTACTAAAATGGCCCCCACAGTCACCAGATCTCAACCCAATAGAGCATCTTTGGATGTGGTGGAACGGGAGCTTTGTGCCCTGGATGTGCATCCCTCAAATCTCCATTAACTGCAAATTGCTATCCTATCAATATGGGCCAACATTTCTAAAGAATGCTATCAGCACCTTGTTGAATCAATGCCACGTAGATTAAGGCAGTTCTGAAGGCAAAAAAGGGGGTCCAACACCGTATTAGTATGGTGTTCCTAATAATTCTTTAGGTGAGTTATACAGAGGAGCAAAATGGATATATAATATGTAGAGGGGACAAAATGGATATATATACAGGGGGCAAAATGGATATATATACAGGGGGCAAAATGGATATATATACACAGGGGGCAAAATGGAATATATACAAAGGGGGAAAAAAATGTATTATATACAGGGGCAAAATGGAATATATACAAAGGGGGCAAAATGGAATATATACGGTGAGAGAGAGTATTCACATTTTAAGGCTCCATTCAGTACCTCCGTAGTGCATTGCAGATCGCAATACACCCGGCCGGCACCCCATAGAAATGGCCTATTCTTGACCACAATTGCGGACTAGAATAGGACATTGAGGATAAATATTAGAGAGGGCTCACTTACTCATCAAGAAATGGTGTGGGTGCACCCACAGAAAAGATTCACCAAATCTTCAAAAAGATAATTAAAATTAGAAAGGTAGTAGGCACACCTTTATTCAGCTACACATGGGGAATTTGTAACACAGTTAATTTATTCAAAATAGATTGTTATATACAGTATCATTTAAAATATAACCACACATTAAATTATACTCATAAAATTGAGGGCCGAAAAAAGACATTTGTCCATCCAGTTCGGCCTGTTATCCTGCAAGTTGATCCAGAGGAAGGCAAAAAAACCCTGTGAGGTAGAAGCCAATTTTCCTCAACTTTAGGGGATTAAAAATTCCTTCCCGACTCCAATCAGGCAATCAGAATAACTCCCTGGATCAACGACCCCTCTCTAGTAGCTATAGCCTGTAATATTATTACACTCTAGAAATACATCCAAGCCCCTCTTGAATTCCTTTATTGTACTCACCATCACCACCTCCTCAGGCAGAGAGTTCCATAGTCTCACTGCTCTTACCGTAAGAATCCTTTCTATGTTTGTGTACAAACCTTCTTTCCTCCAGGCGCAGAGGATGTCCCCTCGTCACAGTTACAGTCCTGGGGATAAATAGATGATGGGATAGATCTCTGTACTGCCCCCTGATATATTTATACATAGTAATTAATCTCCCCTCAGTCGTCTTTTTTCTAACGTGAATAACCCTAATTTTGATAATCTTTCAGGGGTACTGTAGTTGCCCCATTCCAGTTATTACTTTAGTTGCCCTCCTCTGGACCCTCTCCAGCTCTGCTATGTCTGCCTTGTTCACTGGAGCCCAGAACTGTACACAGTACTCCATGTGTGGTCTGACTAATGATTTGTAAAGTAGTAGGAATATGTTCTCATCACGGGCATCTATGCCACTTCTGATGCAACCCATTATCTTATTGGCCTTGGCAGCAGCTGCCTGACACTGGTTTTTGCAGCTTAGTTTGCTATTTATTAAAATTCCTAGATCCTTTTCCATTACAGTATTACCGAGTGTTTTACCATTTAGTATGTACGGGTGACTTGCATTATTCCTTCTCATGTGCATAACCTTACATTTGTCAGTGTTAAACCTCATCTGCCACGTATCTGCCCAAGCCTCCAATCTATCCAGATCCCTCTGTAGTAGTATACTGTCCTCTTCAGTGTTAATTACTTTACACAGTTTAGTGTCATCTGCGAAAATTGATATTTTACTATGCAAGCCTTCTACAAGATCATTAATAAATATATTGAAGAGAATAGGGCCCAATACTGACCCCTGAGGTACTCCACTAGTGACAGTGACCCAATCTGAGTATGTACCGTTAATAACCACCCTCTGTTTTCTATCATTGAGCCAGTTACTTACCCACTTACAGACGTTTTCTCCCAGTCCGAGCAGTCTCATTTTATATACTAACCTTTTATGTGGTACAGTGTCAAATGCTTTGGAGAAGTCCAGATACACGACATCCATTGATTCGCCGCTGTCAAGGTCTAGAACTTACCTCCTCATAGAAACTGATTAATTAGTTTGACATGGACCGATCCCTCACGAAGCCATGCTGATATGGCGTTATTTGCTTATTTCCTTAGATGTTCTAAGATAGCAGCTCTCAGAAAACCTTCAAACAGTTTACCTACCCACCAAGATGTTAAACTTACCTGCCTATAGTTTCCAGGCTCTGTTTTGGACCCTTTTGAATATTGGCACCACATATGCCACGCGCCAATCCTGTGGGACATTCCCTGTCAGTATAGAGTCTGCAAATATCAGAATAAGGGTCTGGCTATGACATTCACTTAATTCCTTTAGGATACGGGGTGTATGCCATCCGGTCCTGGCGATTTGTCTATTTTGATCTTTTTAAGTCGCTGTTGTACTTCTTCCTGGGTCAGACAGGACACTTTTAATGAGGAATTTATTTCAACATTCAGCAATTTTATCTGACTGTTTATATTCCTCAGTGAATACACTTGAGAAAAATATATTTAACAAGCTTTGCTTTCTCCTCATCGCTCTCCTGCGACTCCCCCCTCCTTACTCTTTAAAGGGCCGACACCTTCAGATTTATACTTTTTAACATTTATATAATTGAAAAACATTTAGGGTTAGTTTTTACTCTCTTTGGCAATTAATCTCTCGGTCTCTAGTTTGGCCGCTTTTTATTTGTTTTTTACATGTTCTGTTTTTTTCCTTATAGTTTTTCAGTGCTTCCGTGCCACCCCTCCTGTTTTAGTGTTTTATATGCTTTCTTTTTGTCATTTATTGCTTTCTTTACAGTTCTGTTTATCCACATTGGTTTCTTTTTGTTCCTTAACCTTTTATTCCCATACGGTATGTACCTCTCACAATGAGATTTTTAGGATGTTTTTAAAGATATCCCATTTTGTGGCTGTATTTTTATTTTTGAGGACTTTGTCCCAGTTAGTTAGGCCTATGGCCTCTCTTAGTTGGCTAAATTTAGCTTTTTTGAAGTTTAGTATTTTTTGTTCCTCCTGTAGAATCGCTCTTTTGAATGATAATTGGAAGGTTATTACTTTATGTCACTATTTCCCAGGTGTCCCCAACCTGCACGTCTGTTGTTCTGTCAGGTCTATTGGTTAATACTAAGTCCAGTATGGCCGTCCTCTAGTCGGGTCCTGAACCAGTTGGGAGAGGTAATTGTCTTTAGTTATGGCCAAGAATCTGTTTCCTTTATGAGATATACAAGTTTCCGTTTCCCAGTCTATATCTGGGTAGTTGAAGGCCCCCATAAATAAGCACCTCGTATTGATTAGCCGCCTTGTCTATCTCATTTAGTAGTAGATTTTCTGTGGACTCTGGTATATTAGGTGGTTTATAGTAAAACTCCTATTAGTATTTATTGTTGTTTTTAGCTCCATGTATCTCTACCCCACAGTGAACTCCACATGTTCATGTCCTCACTTTTATCTTCACGGAATGTGGGCTTTAGACAGGACTTTACATAAAGACAACCCCTCCCCCTCTCACGGTTTGATCGATCCTTTCTAAAACAGACTGTAACCTTGTACATTAACCGCCCAGTCATAGCTATCATCCAGCCATGTCCAGTTATTCCCACTATGTCATAGTCCTCCTCACACATCATTAATTCCAGTTCACCAGTTTATTAGTCAGGCTTCTGGCATTAGTATACATACATTTGAGAGGTTAATGTATATTTTTTTACCCTACACCTTTCCTTCTGAACTGTTCTAGTCCCTCCTTCCATTCCTCCCCCAGTCCCATTACCTTGCCCCGGTCTCTATCTGCACTATCTTCCCCTTCTATAGTGTAATTACCCTCCCCCCCAGTCCCTAGTTTAAACACTCCTCCAACCTTCTAGCCATCTTCTTCCCCTACACAGCTGCCCCTTTCCCCATTGAGGTGCAGCCCGTCCCTACGATAGAGCCTGCAACCGACAGAGAAGTCGGCCCAGTTCTCCAGGAACCCAAGCCGTTCCATCCTACACCAGTTCTTGAGCCACTTGTTAATTTCCCTAATCTCCCGCTGCCTTTCTAGTGTGGCCCGTGGTACAGGTAGTATTTCGGAAAATACTACCTTTGAGGGTCCTTGCCCTAAGCTTTTTGACCTAAATCCCTGAAATCATTTTTAAGGACTCTCCACCTACCCCTAACTTTGTCATTGGTTCCGATATGGACCATGACCGCTGATCTTCTCCAGGCCCCTCCCAGTAATCTGTCATCCCGATCCGCGATGTGTCGACTCTAGCGCCAGGAAGACAGCACACTGTTCGGCGATCACGTCTTTGTAACAGATTTCCCTATCTGTCCCCCTAATAATGAGTCCCCACTACCAGCACCTGTCTGGCCTGCCCCTGCTCTCCTGGTCCCTGCTTACCGGAGCTCACATTCCCCTGACTGGCAGAGGAAGTGTCCAGCTGCGGCAGTGCCGTCCCTGGACTGATATGCCCCTCTTCTGCCAAACGTGCAAACTTGTTGGGGTGTGTCCAGATCAGGGCTAGCCTCCCCTGGCACTCTTCCCTCTACACCCCGCTTTCTAACTGTTACCCAGCTAGCTACCCTCACTTTCCTCAGCCTCCTCTCTGTCACCCTCCCCCTCATCTACCCCAAAGAGTGCTTGCTCGTGAGAAGCAAACTCTTTGCAAATTGTCAATGCCTCTCAGTGTTGCAACTTGCCCGTTTAGAGACTCGATTAGCGATTCCAAACGGGTAATTTGCTCCACATCTGAACAAAGAAATACACCCTGGAACGGTTGTTCCAGGACTGCATACATCATGCAAGATGTGCACTGGACTGCGTTGTCAATTGTTGCAACTCATACTAAATGAGGATTACACCACAAAAGCAAAAAATACAATACAATGTAGTACAAAGAAACTGGCTAATTGCAGTCCCCCCACTGAAGTCCCTGAATCTAAAGGTCACTTAATCTTAAGTCACACACTTACGCAACCACACTTAATCAACCACGCGTCACGGTCAAACTCGCGTTTATATATCTCCTTATATAAATAAAAATGCAGCTCACTACACCAGCCTGGTTTGTTTCCCTCTGGATTCAAAAAGGCTGTGCTGCTCTTACTGCTGAGTTTTTAAGTCTCCTAATTAGACAGCCACACCCTAATTAAACAGCCACACCCTAATTGCTCACTCTGTGCAACCCCTGGAGAAGGAAAAAAAAAAAATTGTTATCACAGCACACAATACAGTCTAACACAGGCCACTCATCAATGTCCACAAATAATTTAGCTCTCAGATACTCCCTCACTTAATCTTAAGTCACACACTTACGCAACCACTACTTAACAACCACGCGTCGCGGTCAAACTCGCGTTATATATCTCCTTATATAAATATAAATGCAGCTCACTACACCAGCCTGGTTTGTTTCCCTCTGGATTCAAAAAGGCTGTGCTGCTCTTACTGCTGAGTTTTTAAAGTCTCCTAATTAGACAGCCACACCCTAATTAAACAGCCACACCCTAATTGCTCACCTGTGCAACCCCTGGAGAGGAAAAAAAAATTGTTATCACAGCACACAATACAGTCTAACACAGCCACTCATCAATGTCCACAAATAATTTAGCTCTCAGATACTCCCTCACTTAATCTTAAGTCACACACTTACGCAACACACTTAATCAACCACGCGTCGCGGGCAAAACTCGCGTTATATATCTCCTTATATAAATATAAATGCAGCTCACTACACCAGCCTGGTTTTGTTTCCCTCTGGATTCAAAAAGGCTGTGCTGCTCTACTGCTGAGTTTTAAAGTCTCCTATTTAGACAGGCCACACCCTAATTAAACAGCCACACCCTAATTGCTCACCTGTGCAACCCCTGGAGAAGGAAAAAAAAAAATTTGTTATCACAGCACACAATACAGTCTAACACAGCCACTCATCAATGTCCACAAATAATTTAGCTCTCAGATACTCCCTCACTTAATCTTAAGTCACACACTTACACAACCACACTTAATCAACCACGCGTCGCGGTCAAACTCGCGTTATATAATCTCCTTATATAAATATAAATGCAGCTCACTACACCAGCCTGGTTTTTTTCCCTCTGGATTCAAAAGGCTGTGCTGCTCTTACTGCTGAGTTTTTAAAGTCTCCTAATTAGACAGCCACACCCTAATTAAACAGCCACACCCTAATTGCTCACCTGTGCAACCCCTGGAGAAGGAAAAAAAAAAATTGTTATCACAGCACACAATACAGTCTAACACAGCCACTCATCAATGTCCACAAATAATTTAGCTCTCAGATACTCCCTCACTTAATCTTAAGTCACACACTTACACAACCACACTTAACATCAACCACGCGTCGCGGTCAAACTCGCGTTATATATCTCCTTATATAAATATAAATGCAGCTCACTACACCAGCCTGGTTTTTTTTCCCTCTGGATTCAAAAAGGCTGTGCTGCTCTTACTGCTGAGTTTTTAAAGTCTCCTAATTAGACAGCCACACCCTAATTAAACAGCTACACCCTAATTGCTCACCTGTGCAACCCCTGGAGAAGGAAAAAAAAAAGTGTTATCACAGCACACAATACAGTCTAACACAGCCACTCATCAATGTCCACAAATAATTTAGCTCTCAGATACTCCCTCACTTAATCTTAAGTCACACACTTACACAACACACTTAATCAACCACGCGTCGCGGTCAAACTCGCGTTATATATCTATAAATATAAATGCAGCTCACTACACCAGCCTGGTTTGTTTTATGATCATAAAATAAAATAAAAAACATAAAAACGTAACATTGAATGATCCTAGTAAATCCTTATATTTTTGGTCAGCACTTGCTATGAGTCAATCTATATACAGGGTGGGCCATTTATATGGATACACCTTAATAAAATGGGAAAGGTGGTGATATTAACTTCCTGTTTGTGGCACATTAGTATAGTGAGGGGGAAACTTTTCAAGATGGTGGTGACCATGGCGGCCCATTTTGAAGTCGGCCATTTTGAATCCAACTTTTGTTTTTTTCAATAGGAAGAGGGTCATATGACACATCAAACGTATTGGGAATTTCACAAGAAAAACAATGGTGTGCTTGGTTTTAACGTAACTTTATTCTTTCATGAGTTATTTACAAGTTTCTGACCACTTACAAAATTGTTCAATGTGCTGCCCATTGTGTTGGATTGTCATGCAACCCTCTTCTCCCACTCTTCACACACTGATAGCAACACCGCAGGATAAATGCTAGCACAGGCTTCCAGTATCCGTAGTTTCAGGTGCTGCACATCTCGTATCATCTGAAGGCATCGTCTATGCTGTGAAGATACAAGATGTGCAGCACCTGAAACTACGAATACTGGAAGCCTGTGCTAGCATTTCTCCTGCGTTTTTTCTATCAGTGTGTGAAGAGTGGGAGAAGAGGGTTGCATTGACAATCCAACACAATGGGCAGCACATTGAACACATTTTATAAGTGGTCAGAAACTTGTAAATAACTCATGAAAGAATAAAGTTACGTTAAAACCAAGCACACCATTGTTTTTTCTTGTGAAATTCCCAATACGTTTCATGTGTCACATGAACTCTCTTCCTATTGAAAAAACAAAAGTTGGATTCAAAATGGGCGACTTCAAAATGGCCGCCATGGTCACCACCTATCTTGAAAAGTTTCCCCCCTCACATATACTAATGTGCCACAAACAGGAAGTTAATATCACCAACCATTCCCATTTTATTAAGGTGTATCCATATAAATGGCCACCCTGTAGATGAATGGTATTATTCCTCCAGTAAGTTCCCTGACCGAACTGATTTCACAGTCAGCGATGTTTGATGTTATATAGAACAGTCAAATGATCGGATAAAATCCTCGATATAGTCGCTTATAATGCTATAATTATTCGCTTTATATATTCAATGCAGTACCTCAGATATCGCTGCCTGCATGTACATCATTCTGTATTATTTTACTCACTGTTTTAATTGAGTTTTTTTTACCGTTTGTATTGCATCTCTCGTGGCGTCCCACGTGTAGTGTAATTGCTGCGGGCAGTAATCTGGTTTCCAAGAAACTTGTCGGAGCCTTGTCTGTGAATTTGTGGATCTTCGGTACTCGTCTGTAGTATGCCGTGGCTAGTGGTCTCCTGATGCTGTTTCTGCGCAGATGGTCAATCAAGCGCAAGGTCAAGTCACACTAGACTTGTGGATTTTCGGCTTTTCCTTTACAGATTTTGTTACCGATCCCTCTCCTCTTTAGTTGGCTTGAAGCGCTTTAATATGCCGATCCAATACTTTGTTTCATGGGGCTTTTGATCACCATACGCGTTTCGGAGTGAACTAAGACTCCTTCCTCAGTGGCTAATTTTTCCCATGAAAATGATCGATTTATATACACCTGACCAGGTGTGCTCTAAGTTAATTAAGTTGTGCTTTATTGAAAATGTGGCATGGATTTCCTAGGATTTCACAATGTTATAAAACGGCATGGTATCTTATATATATAGAGACCAAAAAGGATTTTTTTTAGCTATAAAGTTGTATATGATCTCAAGTTTAAAAACATATTAAATCTTCATGTGGATATATATAAACACATAATCAACAAACATGATAAAATAGAATAAAATACTATAAAATGAAACAAAAAATGGCATAGTTCAACACTATCCTTATAATATAATCATTATAGTGTATATTGCTATGTTTCATCTTGTAGGCAAGTATATTTATTAATGCTGTTGTTTCCTAGTTTCTCAGAGAAAAACTTTTTTGTATATAGAAAAACGCATGTTTCCCATTTGCGGTAATGCTGCGATTTTTGGGTCACAATGCGTTTTTCATATTATTGGCTTCGTCCAAACATTCCAAGGTGTATCTATATAATGGAATCTTCCTCTATAATTGCTAGTGTTTTCATTATGCCATTTTAGTTTAAAAACAAAATTTTTGTATCATTGGTAATCATTTTTGATAATACTTTATTTTAAAACTAACAAGTCTTATCCAAAATAACTAGTGTACTCTATGGTTGGTATCATAAAAGGTCAATGGTTGTTATAATCTGCAATCCAAAAAACTGTGAGAGGCAGGACAATAGGTAGCAAGACGGTAAGTAGCAGAGAATAGGACATTCTCTATTTTCTTGCGGAGCTGCGGACCGGAAGATCGCGGCCGCGCTCCGGAAATGCTCTCTGCATCTCTTCCAGCCCCAGAGAGAATGAATAGGTCTGCACCTGTTCCTGATAATTGCGGAACGGATGTGGACCCATTCTACGGACGTCTGAATGGAGCCTAACTGAGTACCTTTACATGTGGAGCACCCTCCACTGATGCTGCCAGAATTTTTTCTTTTCTTGAAAGATCCCTCATCTGCCCGTCTGTGATCCCCCAAAGTTTTGGCGCCAGATATGTTAACACCAAGCATCGGTACAGACCTATAGTGGGCGGGGGCTCGGGGGGGGGGGCCCAATTCAAAGTTTGCCCTGGGGCCCATAGAACTCTAGTTCTGTGATGTTCATTTAGTTTGAGAAAACAAGCAGTAGACTTCAGAGCATCACAAACACCCAATTTATTACACAATGTAGTAGACTTACAAAGAATATAATGCCAGGAACCGCTACAAGTTAGAAGTTAGAACAAAAGTAATTATAAGTTTAACAGATCAAAGGTATGTATGTGTATGTAATAACCATAAAACAGGTCGAAAGTAACATAAAGCAAAGCACATCATATAGTATAAACAGATTATCAATGTGGTCAGTGGATGACTCAGTTGATTTTAGGCTTAGTAACTTCATGTGCATCAGTCCCAAATACAATATATAAAGTAAGTTATTATTATTATTTTAAGTATATGTTTACGTAATATCAAAATAACTCAAATTACACCTAAAGCCCAGAGCACGCTTTGTTGGAGTATTTCGTTTTCATTGCTATTCATTATTATATTACACTGTTTGATAATCTGTCTTCATGTTTGCTTATGTTTTTAGAATCTCGAAATCAATACAGTATTCCAAGTTAATCAGGATTTCAGAGTGTTCCTACATGTTTCTAGTGTGACATGGACCAAGCCTGAAACTATGCTCCATAGCCACTGAATTCCAAGTAACATTATGATGTTTTCTTGGAAAAATGTCTATTTCAGCTCACGGTACCCTGAACTTTGATCAAACATTTTGGAAGACTTTTTTCCCGTCTGTCTTCTGAGGGTTGGAAGGTGTCTCCATATCAAGATAGAAAAAGTTAGATATAGGCCAATAATCTAAGCGGTATATTTCATGCGAGAAAAAAAATATATTTCACTGTTAGAGATAAGAACTCAATACCAGAGAGCTATACTGCTGGGCAAAAGTCACTTTTGTTATCACAGTGGCAAAGTCTTAATTATTGTGCGCCTATCTATGGAAATTTGTGGATAGATGACAAGCCCAAAGGGAGTATTTTATATAACTGTTAAATGTGAATTCACTGTAGGGTTATGTTAAAAGGTATGTTTAGCTGTATTTTCATAGGGTTTTAAAGGTGGTTAAAAAAACAACTATACTCACCCTCACCGATGCCCCCACTACTGCCATTCCAACAAGGCTCCAGTGCATGCTGTACTCTACTTCCTCTACACATCAAAAATGTAACAAAAGATCTCCTCAGCCAATCACTGCCCATAGTGTTGTTGCTCCTCAGCCAGTAACTAGCTGAGTAGGCTTTCCTCGAGCTTGGACCAGGAAGTTGAGAGCATTGAGAACCAGAGCAATACTGGAAGGGCAGCGACAGGGGATTCAAAATCCTTATTTTACTTTTCTGTTAGTTGTATGAGGTTTATTTACCGGGACAATATTATATATGGAAAAAAAGCAAAAAATGAAAATGTAATTTACCATTATTTTTGGGTTTTGTTTTATGGTATTCACTGTGCTCTAACAATGGCATACCATTATTTACAGGTCAGTACGATTACAGTGTTACCAAATTTATATAGCTTTTCTTATGCTTTACTACTTTTAAAAACATAAAGAGTTTTGAAAAATTGCTCTGTCTTGCCATATTCTGACACCCATAACTTTTTTATATTTCAGTTTATAGAGAAGTATGAGGGCTTATTTTTTTGCAGGATGAGCTGTAGTTTTTATTGGTATCATAATGGGGTACTGTCACAGTGCAGTTCACCGTGACGTGGTTTGCCGTGTTGGCTGGCTGCACGTCCCTTGGCGTACTGGCTGCGGGTGTCTCCGTGCAGGCTGGTTGCTAGGGGCTGTGGGCTGGCTGCGGTATCATTGGTGTTCCTGCCTGTGGTTGCGTGTACCTCTTTGACAGATAGGGCTCCCTGCGGGTATTGCGGGATGGTTACCAGTGGCAACATCCTGTACTACAGCTTTCGTTGCTGCAGTTTCTGTTTTTTCCTGACCTGCCTGTGAACCTCCTGTTTGGACCTGTGAGGGTTACCGTAATTCCCCTGTGTTGCTCTGTGGGAGTGTTCCCGGCAGGTGAGCTATTTCAGCCTGTGAGCGTGGAGCCTCATGGTCAGTCTTCCTTGGTTTGTTTGCTATGTCATGCCATGCCCTGCTTTGCCTTGTTTTGCCATGCCTGTTTCTGTGCTATGCCCTTTGCTACTGGCCCTTGGGGTCCTTTATGCATGTTCATGTCTGTACCTGTATCTGTTCTGCGCCTAGCAGAGCGTATCTGCGCCTGATCCTTGTTCCCGTCTGTCCATAGATCTGTGTGGTATTTCCTTGTTCTGCAATAATGTTTCTGTATTTTGCCTTGTTATGTCCTATGCCCGTTCATGTCTGTACCTGTATCTGTTCTGCGCCGAGCAGAGCGTATCTGCGTTTGATCCATGTTCCACGCCTAGCAGAGCGTATCTCCGTCTGATCCATGTTCCTGTCTGTCCATGCCTGTTCTGTTTTTGTCTGTGGCAGTTTTTACTGCTCCTTGTATTCTGTTCATGTCTGTTCTGTTCTGTCCGTTCTACCTCCGTAAGGGGGTCCCTGCGTTCCCCGGAGGGGTTATCGCCTCCTGTCTTGCCTTGCCATGCTATGCCTTGCTTGGTTGCGCAATGTATTGCTGGTACCTTTTAGGTACCTTCTGGTTGCCAGTTCCTGCTGCCACTTGCTAGTTTACGCTCTGGAGTCGCCCCTGGCAACTACCGATGGTCAAGCCTATCCTCACCATCTGAGGCTCTAGTGAAATCCGGGTAATTGCTTAGTTACGCCCCTGCAGAGTATTGCTAGTCAGTGGTGCAGTGGGTTTGGACCCGCTGCGCAGTACAGTACATTGGGCTCTCCTGTTCCTGTCTTTGTTTCTTGTATTTCAGTCATGCCTGACGTCCCGGAGGCTTGCCCTGGTCTCCGGCATGTGACAGGTACATACAACCTTTTGATCCCTTTTTAGTAAATTAGCTTCAGAGGTGAAGTGACTAAAAAAAATCAGTCATGTTCATTAGATTTTTCTGTTACAGCGTTCACCCATACAGGATAAATTATACATTTATGCTAAATTAGGAAAGGGGAGTGATTTGAATTTTTTATACTTTTGTTTTTTTAGATTTTAAAAAAATGTACTTTTATTTTTTAGTCCCACTAGAGAACTTGAACATACAATCATTCAAACGCTTATACTACAGACTGCATAACTCTAGTATTGCAATCTATTGTGTTTGTGACATCTTCCTATGATTAGATTACTGTCTTGTGTGAAACCTGATGAAGATGCAGCATATGTCCTGAAACACATTGGTATTTTATCAAGATTACAATAAACTGCCCGGATACAGTACCCCTTTTGAGAGTTTGGTGTTCTTTGCCTCAAAGATTGTCCACAAGTGTTGAAATAACCACGGTCTCTACATCTACCAGTGTGTATCTAGCATCTCTCTGCATGAGGTGGGCACCTGTGACTGCAGAAAAAAATAGACATTGGCAGTGTTGGGACTCTGCATCTGTACAAAATTGCACAGCAGAGTTGTGCCTATTCTTGCACAACGGATTCAGGTGAGCCTCCCATCACTTTGGGTTTTATGCACAGTGTGGAGAAAGTATGCAAATAAGCTTATAGCAAGCTCTGCCTCTAATGCCACCATATGAAAGGTAGCTATCCTATAAGTCAATGTTTGACCTTTTAAAAAGGCCTTCAGACATGACTCAGATAATAATTAAGCCAGCATCTCATCTGCAGACAGCTGTTTCGGGGTGATTGACCCTCATTAGTGCAGAGCAGAGTGTACTGGCTTAATTAGGTTAGAGGCCTAGGTCAGGATATGGGGGATACAATATCTCCTTAAGGAGAACACCTTAAATAGTGTGATGGGCACTATTGTTTTGGCTTTCCCTTTGTGAAATCCGTTCAGGGCTCTCACAAGCGGTCCAAAACGATCAGTTTGGCCCTAACGCATGGAAAAGGAGCCGCTCAGAATGCATCAGTTTGCCTCAGTTTGCCTCAGTTTGCCTCAGTTTGCCTCCGTTCCGTCTCCATTCCGCTTTGGTGTCCGTCTGACGAAACTGAGCCAAACTAATCCGTTCTGACACACAATGTAAGTCAATGGGGACGGATCCGTTTTCTATGACACAATAGAAAATGGATCCATCCTCCATTGACTTTCAATGGTGTTTAAGACGGATCCTTCTTGGCGATGTTAAAGATAATACAAACGGATGCAGATGTTTGTATTATCTGAACGGATCCGTCTGTGCAGATCCATGGATCCGCACAAAACGAGACTGTTAAAGTAGCCTAACACGGTACAGAATCACAAGGCAGAGGAAGGTCAGAGGTAACCCAGGGTCATTAACAATAACTACAATCCAAACACGCACAGAAATAACCGGAGCACGGCAAGGGAAAACCTATAACTGGCAAGGATGTATTGCCAGCAGGGGATTTAAATAGAGTGCAGAGTCACTGGAACAGAACCCCATAGGTCCAGCAACTATGCGCCCATTGGACCAGAACACCCGGAATCAACAGGTAGGCAGGCGAAGCTGTCATTCAGCCTGCCTTATAAAACACATCTATTTTAAATAAACACTAATTCCACCCCAGATCTTACTCAGTGTGCGTGCACTGCGGGGAGGAAGTGAGCGAGCGCTCCATTATGGATGCGCTCATGTTGTGGCAGTCGCAGCACTATAAAGTGCCTTTTGCGCTGTGGCATTAGAAGAATTCTGATATCTCTGACTTTTAGTCTAACCAGACTGTCTGTTACTCTGTAATTCCTCTAGCGCCGTTCTATGGAAACAGTAGGTTTAAAGAGCACACCAAATGCTTGAAATAACTTCTTTATTAACTTCAACTTTTCTTCATGTATAACACTGCCGCCTCCGCAGCAGATAGTCCATGTACATAACATGTGTTGAAAAGGTATAACAAAATGGCGGTATGCATAAGATGGTGGTTCAACTGTTCAATCTTGTCATTCACATAAAATGGTGGATATATTTCTCTCTTGAGTATCTGTCCTCTCACTTTAGGTTATTTAAGCACTTTATGATCTCTCTGAGAGGTATATCTGGGGTCTAACTAATAGTTTACTTGCTGAATTTGGTCACAATTTGCAGTATGCAGTTAGCAGTAACTATTTTCAGATTGGTTGAGTATGATCTGGTATGGTTGGATGCAATTTGGATTGCAATATGGAATTTGAATTTGGATTGTGAACTTTGTATTTTGCAATTGGTGGAACTGTAAGTAAACACACATATAACTGGTTCAGTATACAGTTCTAATCATAATAACAGTAGGAACATTATATAACTGTTTTAAAGTCTCTCTGCTTCCATAAAACACAGCCCTTAGTGGACTGAATGTCTGTTCAGCTTCTCTCCTCTGGTGTAATGATTCTAGCAGCTCCTGCTAGGGGGATTTCCCACCCAGACGGTGTGTGAGGCTGGCTGTGATTGGTCAAAACTCCTGCTGTGTGTGAGACTGGCTGTGATTGGTCAAGACTCCTGCCAGCAACAACAGTTTAACTCTATGCTTTCTGTTGTTTCTGCTGTATCATTGAGCTTACCTTACATTATATAATGAATCTTAAAGGCATATTAACTTTTCTGCTTCTGTGGACACAAAATATAACTATTACATGACATCCAAACATGAAGTCACTGTAAATAACTCTGCTTTTGTCTTTAACACACAAACATAGGAACTGTATTAAGGTTATTGGCAGGTTTAGCTGTATAAACATATAAGCTATATTAGCAACCTAGGACAGGTCTTAGCTGGCCAGCTACACTCCAACCAAAAATACCTATAATTATATGTTCTTAGTGGTAGGACTTAAAGATAAATTTGAGGAATTTTCCATCAGGTTCTCAACTTCCAAGTGTCTTTTATCACTCTCAAGTAGAACAACTAACTTCTGTATAGGACGTTCCAACTTGAGTGGAGTAGTGAGACATTTTCCTTGTTTTCAAGTTTTGAGTCTACTATTTGTAACAACACTCTTCTTACTAGTTTGTCTTCATCCTTTTGAACGTCTAGAACTTTGGCCAATTTCCATTGACTTCTAGGTAAATCTTCTTTCACTAACACTATGTCACCAACTTGCACATTTCTTCTGGGTGTTTGCCATTTACTTCTTAGCATAAGATTGGCTAAGTACTCTTTTCTCCATCTACTCCAAAACTGATCTGATAGATATTGAACTCTTTGCCATCTCATTTTAACATATAGATCCTCTTTGGTGAACTTGCCAGGTGGTGGCTGTATATAATCAAACTTAAGGTGAAGTAGATGGTTGGGAGTTAAAGGGTCCAAACTTGTTGGATCGTTAATGTTATCAACTGTAAGTGGATGACTGTAAACAATAGACATTACTTCATAGAATAGGGTTCTAATTGAAGCATCATTTATTTTTCCCGCGTTCTTTTTCAACACTGAACTTAACACATTTCTTACAGTTCTGATTTGTCTTTCCTAAACTCCTCCTGTATGGCTTGCATATAGAGCATGCATATGAAAATCACACTGTTTCTCTAACAAATACTTAGTTACTTTTTCTTTATTGATCTTTTAGAGCTTTCTTCAATTCATTCTTCCCTCAGACAAAATTAGATCCTTGGTCAGATCTAAGCTCTCTGACAGTACCTCTAATGGCTATGAAACATCTCAAGGCATTGATGAATGCGTCAGTTGACATATCTTCTAACATTTCCAGGTGAATTGCTCTAAAGCTTAGACATGTAAATATTAGTCCATATCTTTTGTACTCATTGCGGTTCTGTTTGGTGATGAATGGGTCAAAACAATCCATTCCGCTATAAAGAAATGGTGGTGATGGGTTTACACGATCTGCCGGTAACTCTGCCATTCTTTGTTCTTCGGTAGGTCTACGTGCCTTTCTGCAGACTACACATTTACTTATATACTTTGCTATAACTTTGCTTCCTTTCATAATTCAGTAACCACCTTCTCTCAAACAGCTTTGGGCAAAACTTCTTCCTTGATGCAAGGATTTGTTGTGGTAGTGATCAATAATCAATCTTGTGAAGGTAGAATTTTTGGGTAGAATTGCTGGATGCTTTACTCTGCTAGGTAACAATGCATTTTCCAGTCTCCCTCCCACCTTCAGTATACCATCCTGAAGAACAAGATTAAGCTTGTACAATGGGTGGTTGTTTGGAAGCCTTTTAGGTTCTTGACTAAGTCTCTTCAACTCTTCACTGTAGAATCTCATATGACTGTTTCTTCAGCTTTCATTCTTTCTTCTACGTTCAACAATTCCTTCTTTCTGATTCCCTTTGCAAAACGTTGAATTAGAGCTACTACATTTATGACCGTGTTCCATTTTGAACATCTGGCTAGTCTTTCAAGTATGTAATCTTGACACTTGGCAGCAGTGCTCAATGCTTGTACGACTTTTACTTCTGGATCACCCATAGACAATTCTGTGTAACCTTTACTGGGCGTGATTTCATTTTCCCAAAGGAACTCTGGGCCTGTGAACCAATTAAAATTTTTCAATTCTGTTACATTCAGGCCTCTTGAAGAATGATCTGCTGGGTTATGCTGTGTGTCAATGTGATGCCAATGTTCTGGATTTGTTATTTCCAGAATTTTCTAAACTCTGTTGGCGACAAAGATATGGAATCTTCGAGCTTCGTTGTTTATGTATCCTAGGACAACTTGAGTCTGTCCAAAAATATTCTTAATCTATTTTTAATTCTAATTCTTCTCTCAGAAACTTGCTTACTGATGCGGAAACTACAGCTGCTGTCAGTTCAAGTCTTGATATTGTCTGAATACTGGTAGGTGCAACTCTGGCCTTCCTCATAACCAGGGCACAGTGTATCTTTTCTTCTCCTATTACTCTGATGTAGGAGCACTGACCATAACCATAACTACTGGCATCTGAAAAGTGATGAAGTTCTATTTTCTTGTACTTTCCGAAATCATGAGGTACAAAACATCTGGGTATCCAAACCTCTCTCAAGTTTTGCATGTCTCTTATCCAACTCTCCCACCTTGGCCTCAAATTTTCAGGTATGGGATCGTCCCATCCCAACTTCTGTCTGCATAATTCTTGTAGTATTATTTTTGCTCTGAGGATTACTGGGGCCAAGAATCCCAATAGATCATATATAGAAGCCACTGCGGAAAGAATGGTATGTCTAATTGCAACTTTCTTTTCAATATATACTTCAAAGAAGAACTTGTCATTCTCTACATTCCATCCTAATCCAAGTATGTTCTGAACTGGAAGATGATCATAATTGAGATCTACTTTCTTCATTGTTGATGCAAGATCAGAGTCACTGATGGATTCCAGTACCTCTCTGTTGTTTGAGGTGAATTAATGTAGGTGCAGGTTTCCTCTTGCGCATAACTCTTGGCTTTCTTTCACTAGTTTGATTGCAGATTCTGTGGACTCTAGACTTATGAGACCATCATCTACATAAAAGTTTTTCTTCAGAAAATTTGCTGCTGATGGGCAATCCTTTTCATTCTGATTGGTCAGGTACTTCATACCATAATTTGAAAAAAAGTTGTAGAAATCCAGCTCCATAAATTTATTTTGCTTGCGGTAAAATCTCATCCATCAGTTACAAAAATAGCAGTCTTGTCTACGCGTTTCGGGCTACCAAAGACAAATTTCATCCCTTCCTCATGACACAGTAAGACATTAAAAATGAGACCTTTTAAAGGGGAGGGTGCACCTGTCTTCACTAATTGTTTCACAGGCCTGTAACCGCCCCAAGAAAAGGTGCCACACCTTCAAATAGCTCTTCTCATTAAAAAAAAAAAAAAAAAACACAAGAAAGACATTGAACCATACATATACATAGTAGGAAATTGCTATGCAAAGAAATATATATGAGGGGATACGCATAATGTTTGTGCAAATGCACACAACATTATGTTGCTGAAAAGTAATGGAGTGTAGTAAAAGTCATATTGCAAACAGGGAAAAAATTTCCTAGAAATATTCTCAAAAAAACATGAAATTGTTGCACACAGAAAATAAAGTGTGAGTCATTGCTGCAGGATCAGATCTAGACGTTTATTTAGGTCGACTGGTTGGCGTGTATTCAAAGAAAAAATCCAGAAAGATTCTCTATTTAGTAGTTTCCTTCTATAATCTCCTCCCCGTTTAGGCAAGAAAACTTTTTCTATGCCCTGTACCACCATGTCTGATGTGTCCCCACCATGGCAAATAGCAAAGTGCAGACTAGCTGCAGATACATTGCGATTGCCATGGTGGGGCACATCAGAGATGTGTGTCCGTATTCTGGACTTAATTGCATTAATAGTACAACCCACGTATTGAATGTTACATTTTTTGCATGTAATTAAATAGACAGCAGGGGTTGTATTACAATTAAGATATGCTTTCACTGGGAAAACTCTATTATTTGAGGCTGAGACAAAGGTCTTGGATATTAACATGTGTGTACAGCAAATACACCTGTGGTGTCCACACCTAAAACTTCCCTTGGTCCTAAGCCAGACTGGTTGCGATTTTTTCTCCTCCTGATACAGGCTAGGGCTGACATAGTTTGCGATGGTGGGCGCTCTTCTGGCTGCACAGTTAACCCCATCTGCAACTATGTCAGTCCATTCTTTATCATGTGCCAGGACAGGGAAATGTTTTTTTACTATATGGCATATCTGTAAATACTCCGTGCTATATTGAGTCACAAAGAAATTTGTCCTGCCGCTGGCATTGATATTATCATTTTCATTTTTATTTTTATCATTCTTTTTACCTGTATTGCATGGTAAACCTTCTTCTTGTGAGGATTTTTCTTGTCTGGGATAGAGGAGGGATCCCCTTTCAATGGTTGAGACCTGTTGTATAGCCTCCTCTACATGTTTGATGCCATAAGCTCTTTTACTCAGTCTATTGGAAATATTTTTTGCTTCATCCAAAAAACTTTTTTCTTCCGTGCAATTCCTTTTTGCACGTATTAATTCCCCCCTGGGTATATTGGCAGTTACGTGTTTTGGATGACAGGATGTCGCATATAGTGTGGTATTCCCTGCCATAGGTGTTTTATAGGTGCAGGTGGAGACCTGACTGGTGGAGGGATCCCCCCTCAGGCGCAAGTCCAGAAAAGAAACCTCCCGTGTGTCATGGTGGACACTAAATGAAATAGTGTCCACACAGGAGTGAGAGCTGCTGAACTTTCTCTTTTTTTCATACCATAATTGGCGCAACCTGGAGACGATGCTGCTCCAAACAAGTGTACTTTCATTCTGTATTCTGCTAGCTCTGTATCTGTATCTCCATCCTCCTACCATAGAAACCTCAAGAAGTCTCTATCTTCATTCTTCACATGAAACTGGTGGAACATCTTTTCAACGTCACACATGACTGCTACGGGATACTTTCTGAATCTACAGAGTTCTCCAGGCAGAGTGTTTGTAAGATCTGGTCCTTTTAGTAGATGATCATTTAATGCAACACCATCGTACTTTGCTGAGCAATCAAATACAACTCTAATCTTATCTGGTTTCTTTGAGTGGTAGACACCTTGATGTGGGATGTACCACACTTCTCCTTCTTTAAGTTAGTTATTAACTTTCTCTGCATGTCCTTCTTCGAGGATGCCTTCCATGAATTTCAAATAATCATTCTTGAGGTTGGGATCTCTTCCCATCCTATTCTTCAAACATTTAAATCTAGCTAGGGCAAGATTTCTGTTATTTGGCAGACAAGGTCGTTCTCTAAAAGGTAAGGGCATTTCAAGATGACCTTGTTGATTCTGCTGAATACTTTCTTCTAGAGTGTGTACGAACTTTATGTCTTCTTGGGATACATTCTATTCTTTAGAACTTATGTCTGCAAAGTCGGATTCAAGGATCTTGATTACTTTTGCTGGACTTACAGTTGGTAACTCTTGGACAGATATTCGATGACACAATCCTGTCACCTGTCTTGAGTTTGCGATCTGCTATTTCCCTCCAACAACACCCCATCCTAGATCAGTTTGAACAGCATAGGGTTCACCCTTTCCTCCTGTGATTAACTTTCGTGGTACCAAGGTTTCGGGACAATCGTAACCTATCAACAGTCCAACACCAAACTCCTTCAGGGGGGACATTTCATGAGATATAACAGATAGGTGCTCCCATTTATTGGCTGTTTCACAGGTGGGTATGTGATCTCGATCTAGAGGTATATCGTCTTTTGTATAAGCTGGAGGTAGATCTAATGTGAAGTTTGAATGAAGTCCTCTAACTCTCAGTCCTTTGACCCTTTGACTGTTCACTAATGTGTCTCTCCCCATCATTGTGGTGAGTTTAAGCTTCACTGGTTCTGTAGCCACTTGAAATTTCTTGCAGATTTCTTGATCAATGAAGGTGACGTCACTCTGGGCATCCAGTAGCGCATAGGCGTATACCTTCTTGTTCCTCCTTTTAGGATTTGAAATGCACACTGGTATAACCATTGATGTGCCATTGCTTTCTCCTTCCCTCACTCTACAAGAGAATACTGATACTTTCTTTTCTTCCTCAGTATCTTTAGGTATTGAGGATTTATCTTTCTTTGGACGTTCTTCATGTAGTGGTGTAGGATGGCGTCCTTTGCAAACGCTGCATGTAGTCTTTTTCTTACACTCCTTAGTAACATGACCTTTTCTTAGACATCCAAAACACAGTTGGTTATCCAGTACAAACCTTTTCTTTTCATCTGGGGACTTCTCCGTCAATTGTTGGCACTTGTGTATGGAGTGGTTCTCTCTACAGAACATACATTTGAAGGTAGTCTGAAGATTTGTTGGTTCTGTCTCTCTACTGATCCCAGTAGTGACTTTGAACTTGCTCTCGTAGGTATCTGGACCTTTAGCTGCTGTGTTGGTAGCAAAGCTAGTTGCTCTTGCGCGTCTTATCTCTCTTGCAGGCCTTTCTTCTAATTATTTTAAGAAGTAAGATGATGTTACTGGATTACATGCTATCCGTGCTTCCTTATTGACGAACTCAGAGAACTCTTTAAAACTTGGAAAGTTCTTGCCTAGATCTAACTGTTCAGTCACTAGTGATTCCATCTAGAAGACACTTCTTCGGGTAGCTTGGCTAGCATCCTGTGGTTTTCTAGATAGTCATTCAGTACTTCTAGTCCTTGTACATGTGGGATGGCATTGCTGCATGCTTGCAGGAAGTCACCATACTTCTGGAGTTTGAAGTGTTCTTTAGGACCTATTTTAGGCCAGGTATTCAGTTTCTCTTTGAAGGCTCTTTGTACTAAGAAAGGATTACCATATCTTGCATTAAATTTTCCCAAGCTTGCTTGTAGGCTTCTTCATCTCTTCTATAGAAGTTACCTTCAAGAACTTCCTTTGCTTCCCCACCAACATATCTCTGAAGGTAGAATAACTTGTCAACTAGACTGAAGCAATGATGCTCAATGATCATTTCAAAACTTGCCATCCACTCTATGAACGTCTCTTGAAAACACAGTAGGTTCCGGAACGGGAAGTCTAGCTAGGATCGATCTCTGTTGTCTTGCTGGGACAATGGTTGTAACATTCTCCTGAACATTTCCGTGACATCTAGGAATAGAATCATCCTGTTCTATTTTCTCACTTAGTTCTGAATTAGGTGAGTCCCTTTCTTTATCTTTTCTGGTAGAGATAGAGGGTAAATCCACACACCTTTTTCCTGACACTGGACTAGGCCTCTCTTTGTTTTTCTGAGCAGGGATGGAAGGATAATTTCTTATTTCCTCACTAAGTGCTGGAGATTTCCTTCCATTCTCCTGGGAGTATGCAGGAAAGTAGGAGTCTGCCTCTTCACTTAGTACAGATTTGAACCTATGACTACTCTGATTCATATCCTCTTCGTGTACTCTGAGTCTGGCTTCTATGATCTTAACTTCTTTCTGCCTTTCCAGACTTTTCCTCTGTTGGTGCTGTGCTTCCATTTCAGCTTCCATTTGATGTTGCTGTGCCTCCATTTCAGCTTCCATCTGATGGCGTTGTGCATCCTTTTCAGCTTCATTTTCAGCCATCAGTTGGCGCTGTGCCTCGATGGCAGCCTCCATCTCAATCTCTGCTCTCTTGACAGCAAGTTGTTCAGCTAATTCATTTCTTTTGGCTGAAGTATTTGAGGACTCTGATATGTGGGTGGCCCTTCTGCTAGCGAAGGAAGTCACACTTGAGATTGTGGTACCACCTAAGGACCTAGCATAGTCTCTCATAAAAAGCTCATTCATTCTACTTCTTGCTTTAACTTCATCATAATTAGCTTTACTAAATCTTTAGTGACTGCAGTACATGTGTCCATGTTCCTTACAATATCCTGGGAAGGTGTTGTAGATGACCGCAGGTTGACATATGCTGCCATAAGCTCTGATTCAGATTCTTCTACTGTCTCTACCATATCACTTAAGTTCCCTTTTATACTTTCTTGCTTTAGCTTTTTATGAATGTCTTTAATGTATAATTTCCACTTACATACATTCGGGCGAACTTTTTCTCTTTTAATGCTGCTTCTTGCTCCAAATTTTCCAGCATCATTGAGGTCGGTTTTCTGGCACGTGATGAACAACTTAGTTCATCTGTTTGGGCTATATTTGTTTGAAGCAAGACTAATGCTGCATCAGTCTCTTCTACCTCAGACAGGTTCCCTTGCTCTTCAACTTCTACTCTATCTATCTTTGTATCCTCTAACAGTGGCATGGTAATACTAGGCTCAGACATTTTACTTTAAATGCAATACTGACAATCAATACGAATAATAAGATGCCTTTCACTTTAAATGCAATATTGACAAATGCATAAATAAATGACTTTCACTTTAAATGCAATAGAGTCTGTGTATTACAAACTGTTCTTTGTCTGAACACAAAAATGTCTCTTTATACCAAAACCTATTTGCAATGATAAGTAATAAAAGGAAAGCTCTGACCTTATTCTGAAGAGCAGGAACAAATGTCAGTCTTAAAAGAGACGTGTCTTTTCTTGCTGTGATGCGATGCTCTACGCTGACTTGCGAAGCTCTGTGATGACTTGCGATGCTCTTTGCAGACTTGTGATGCGCTGGTTTGGATACGCTGCTACAGGCTTTGGGCCTAGTGGCGGGAAACTAGCTGGCTGCAGTACGTGGCCTCTTTGTGGATAGCGGTGTGGGCACTCTAGCTCTGGACTTTGGCCTCCCACCATGCGTCTCTTTCTCTCTCTATGGATCGCAGGAGGGTTGGCGCTCTTTCTCTGACTATTTTGCCTTTGCCGTTCTGCCACTTTAAGAGTCAGCTGCAGTTTGACTAATAAACACGTTCAATGGTAGCTCCGCTGAGGCGTGTTTGCTTGCTCACTCAGGGAACAGTTGCTTTGTGGCGGTTTATGCTGGCGCTCCGCTGCTCTAATGCGCTCTTTACTGTGCAAGTTGAGGAGCGCTATCGCTTCGCCCTCTTAGGATAATAGTTCCACTGTGGCATGCGCAGCACTATGAAGTGCCTTTTGCGCTGTGGCATTAGAAGAATTCTGATATCTCTGAATTTTAGTCTAACCACACTGTCTGTTACTCTGTAATTCCTCTAGGGCTGTTCTATGGAAACAGTAGGTTTAAGGAGCACACCAAATGCTTGAAATAACTTCTTTATCAACTTCAACTTTTCTTCATATATAACACTGCCGCCTCCGCAGCAGATAGTCCATGTACATAACACATGTTGAAAAGGTATCACAAAATGGCGGTATGCATAAGATGGTGGTTCAACTGTTCAATCTTGTCATTTAACATAAAATGGAGGATATATTTCTCTCTTGAGTATCTGTACTCTCACTTTAAGTTATTTAAGCACCTTATGATCTCTCTGAGAGGTATATCTGAGGTCTAACTAATAGTTCACTTGCTGAATTTGGTTGCAATTTGCAGTATGCAGTTAGCAGTAACTATTTGCAGATTGGTTGAGTATGATCTGGTATGGTTGTATGCAATTTAAATTTGGATTGTGAACTTTGTATTTTGCAATTGGTGGAACTGTAAGTAAAGACACATATAACTGGTTCAGTATACAGTTCTAATCACTATATTAACATAGGAACATTACACTCACCTAAAGAATTATTAGGAACACCTGTTCTATTGCTCATTAATGCAATTATCTAGTCAACCAATCACATAGCAGTTGCTTCAATGCATTTAGGGGTGTGGTCCTGGTCAAGACAATCTCCTGAACTCCAAACTGAATGTCAGAATGGGAAAGAAAGGTGATTTAAGCTATTTTGAGCGTGGCATAGTTGTTGGTGCCAGACGGGCCGGTCTGAGTATTTCACAATCTGCTCAGTTACTGGGATTTTCACGCACAACCATTTCTAGGGTTTACAAAGAATGGTGTGAAAAGGGAAAAACATCCAGTATGCGGCAGTCCTGTGGGCAAAAATGCCTTGTGGATGCTAGAGGTCAGAGGAGAATGGGCCGACTGATTCAAGCTGATAGAAGAGCAACGTTGACTGAAATAACCACTCGTTACAACTGAGGTATGCAGCAAAGCATTTGTGAAGCCACAACACGCACAACCTTGAGGCGGATGGGCTACAACAGCAGAAGACCCCACCGGGTACCACTCATCTCCACTACAAATAGAAAAAAGAGGCTACAATTTGCACGAGCTCACCAAAATTGGACTGTTGAAGACTGGAAAAATGTTGCCTGGTCTGATGAGTCTCGATTTCTGTTGAGACATTCAAATGGTAGAGTCCGAATTTGGCGTAAAACAGAAAGAGAACATGTATCCATCCTCTGATGGCTACTTCCAGCAGGATAATGCACCATGTCACAAAGCTCGAATAATTTCAAATTGGTTTCTTGAACATGACAATGAGTTCACTGTACTAAAATGGCCCCCACAGTCACCAGATCTTAACCCAATAGAGCATCTTTGGGATGTGGTGGAACGGGAGCTTCGTGCCCTGGATGTGCATCCCTCAAATCTCCATCAACTGCAAGATGCTATCCTATCAATATGGGCCAACATTTCTAAAGAATGCTATCAGCACCTTGTTGAATTAATGCCACGTAGAATTAAGGCAGTTCTGAAGGCAAAAGGGGGTCCAACACCGTATTAGTATGGTGCTCCTAATAATTCTTTAGGTGAGTGTATATAACTGTTTTAAATACCTATTTTGGCCTCTCTGCTTTCATAAAACATAGCTCTTAGTGGACTGAATGTCTGTTCAGCTTCTCTCCTCTGGTGTAATGATTCTAGTAGCTCCTGCTAGGGGGATTTCCCACACAGACTGTGTGTGAGGCTGGCTGTGATTGGTCAAAACTCCTGCTGTGTGTGAGGCTGGCTTTGATTGGTCAAGACTCCTGCCCAGCAACAACAGTTTAACTCTATGCTTTCTGTTGTTTCTGCTGTGTCATTGAGCTTACCTTACATTATATAATGAATCTTAAAGGCACATTAACTTTTCTGCTTCTGTGGACACAAAATATAACAGTTATATGACATCCAAAACATGATGTCACAGTAAATAACTCTGCTTTTGTCTTTAACACACAAACATAGGAACTGTATTAAGGTTATTGACAGGTTTAGCTGTATAAACATATAAGCTATATTAGCAACCTAGGACAGGTCTTAGCTCGCCAGCTACACATGTCACCAGGCGTGGTCATGCCCAAGCCCCAGACCGGCACTAAAGCCTGGACAGACAAGTTGTCAATTTCGGCAATTTTTAGAATGCAGACAGATGCGACAGGCTGTTCCTCGCTGGAACAGCTTGCCGGATCCTAAACACTAGAGTGCAACTAGCCTTAGAAACAGCACCACTTTCTAGAAAAAAGTAGTTTTATGGCATGGTGTCTGTGGGACACCAATACAGTTGGGTGCAATTGTAGAGCAGGGAGATGGCTCCCTGCCTTACTATTCCCCCTCTTGTAAGCCTCAGGCCACTTTTGGCCTGTGGTCTACAGGACGATAGACCATGCACTGGACGTCAGCATCTCAGTGCAGATGATGTCCCTGCATGCTAGCTGTGCAGGGAGGAACATGATGTCAGGGGATTGGAGAAAGGTGAGATTTTTTATTTTAGAAGGACCAAAAGGGGCATTTTATATATTAGGTGTGCATGGGACATTATTATATATTAAGAGTGGATTATAATGTATAGTAAGCAGGAAAAATAGGCATTTTTATATATTAAAGGGGTTGTCCAGGATTGACATATTTTTACATTCTAACCCCACCCCACCAAACCTGTGAAGGGAAGTATACTTATTTGCTCCCTGCTGCACTTCAGTCTCTGCATGCAAACTTCCAGCTTGGACAGGGTAATATGCACTGCTATAGCCAATTAGTGACCTCAGCGGTGACAAGTCCCGAGTAGCACGTGACCCATTAATGACTTACCAACATGGAGGCCAGACATGGACCTTGTTAGATGTTTACATCGGGGGAGCGAAAAGCAGTGAAAACAGCCTGGCACCCACAGAGCCAGAAGAGGCTGGTGGGGAGTAGGTACTGTAAATATGCTACCCTTCACAGGTCTAGTGAGGAGGGTGTGGTAGTAAAAAAAAAAATACAATCCAGGACAACACTTTTATGGGAACACAATGGAACATTATTATTTATCAATGGGATACAATGGGGTATTAAGGTCATTTTCGTTTATTAAGGTGGCACAAAAAGGGATTATCATTTACTAAGGGGGCACAAAGGAACATTATGATTACTTATTAAAAGGGCAAAAATAGAAGTTTCGAGTATTGGTTTGGGGTGTGTAATTGTATGACATTATTTCTCAAATACAGTATTTGCAGGTACTTAGCCACTAAGCAGGTACAGTAATAGGGGTGGATGGGACAGCAACAGGCATATAATTAAAGGTGTTGTCTGGGTTTAGAGCTGAACCCAGACATACTCATAATTTCACCAAGGAAGCCCCCCTGACTTGAGCATCAGAGCAGTTCATGCTCCGATGCTCTCCCTTGACCTGTGCAGGATCGTGCAGGGCAAGGGCTCTTTTATTTACTATAACACACTGCCAGGCTCTGATGGGCATGCTTTAGCGCTGCCCTAGCCGTTTTACATTCTAATCGCAAATTTTTAATATCGACACTTCAAGAATTCGCGAAGATGTAGAATATAGTGCTATATATTCGTAATTGCGAATGTTTTTTTTTTTTTTTTTCATCAGTAACCTCCCTTCTTGCTTGTGGGCCAATGAGAAGGCTTCAATATCTTTGTCAGTGCTTAGCAACATCCTTAGCAACCAATAGGAATGTTGCCTACCCCTTAATCAGGGGCGTAGCTAAAGACTCATGGGCCCTGGTGCGAGAGTTCATCTTGGGCCCCCCTTCCCTTATTGCTTTGTGGCCAGGGGCAGGGAAGCACATTGCAAAAATTTGATTTGCACCCCCCCATGCCAAATTCTTGACCTAACCCCTTACACCTCCAGCCAGAGGAGTAACTTGACCAGCATGGACTTTTTATAATACCGGTATCTTCTTATGTGGCACAAGGGTCTTTGGGCCCCCTCAGGCTCCTGGGCCCAGTAGCGACTGCTACCTCTGCACCCCCTATAGCAGGGCTGGCCAACCTGAGGCTCTCCAGCTGTTGTAAAACTACAATTCCCACCATGCCCTGCTGTAGGCTGATAGCTGTAGGCAGTCTATGCATGCTGGGAGTTGTAGTTTTGCAACAGCTGGAGAGCCGCAGGTTGGCCATCCCTGCCCTATAGCTACGCCCCTGCCCTTACTATATAAGAAACTCCCCAGCAGCCATTTTCTGCTGTTTTATTTGCAGTTCTGAGAGAGAGAGAGAGCAGTGACATTGCTGTGCTCTGTGCTTTCATCTGGATCCTATTCCTTATCCAATTACATTAGATAGTTAGTTAGCTCATATATATAATACAGATAGTTAGTGGGAGATAGTCAGTGTAGATTAGATAGTGATATAGTGTATCTGATAGGTTCCAGAGCAGGGTGTTAGGTAGTGTGATAGGAATTACTGTTTCTCTGCTGTCCATACTTACATGCTACACACATAGTGCTGTGACGTCACAACAATACTTAGTGCACCAATCAGTAATATCTACTCAGACCTGATAAAATGTTAAGTTGCATGTATTGCGCCAAAAATATGCGCATTATTAGTGCCGATTCGCGCAATTGCAAATATATTAGAGCACTCTATCAGGAGTTCTTCCTCACAGTGCCAAAATTTGCTGTCAACCATTTTCTCCAGTCTCAGGAAACTCCTAGCAGCTTGACAAATGTATCAAAAGTGAGCCATGCCTGTATTGCGCTCGCAATACGCGCAAATTACATTTGCGACGATTTTCGCAATTAAGAAAATAATGACTGGAGATCGCGAATTCTAGAATTCTCAAATTTATGATGAATATTAGGCCATAAATTCGCGAAATATCGCGACAACAAATATTGCCAATGCCGCTCATCACTATAGGGCAGCGCTAAAGCTTGCCCATCAGTGCCGGTGACGTCACTGGGCTCACTGCTGGGCGGAAGCCTCCACCTGGCAGCCCTAAGGAGAGCCCGGTTTGTCACCGGAACTCCACAAAATGCCTTTGCCCTGAGCGATTCAGCGCAGGGCAAAGGAGAGCATCGGAGCATGAACTGCTTCGATGTTCAAGTCAGGGGGGCTGCCTGGTCGAAAATGGGGATATGTCCAGGTTCAGCTCTGAACCCGGACAACACCTTTAAAGCTATCAAAAGGAGAAAGATAGGTCAGATGCTAAAGAAGTGAGGATCCAAAGATGCCTCTGCTGTAAACTCTGCACACACAAGTCATGTATGGAAGAAGTCCTCATGGTGGTCTTTGCCAGATGGAAAAGATGAGAAAAGTGAATGAATAAAAATGTAAGTGCAGGGTCCCACATTTGTGCAAAAGGGACCCTTTAAATCTCTGTATTTATCTAATATATTGAATGTATGGTATTTCCTATTATCAGGCCGGCAATGTCATTTCACCCATTCGCCCCTAGGTGGTGCTGGCACCACATAATATATATAGTTGGGGTGTGCTAGCTTAGAGGAGAGTTAACAGGAAGTTGAAGTAGTTAGTTCAAGGCATGAAAGAGTAGAGTCAGAGTTAGAGGGTGATGAAGCAAGTTCATGGAGGAAAGAAACAGGCCCAAATCAACATGTAGCTGTTTTCTTTCCTCTGGGCTCTGATCAAGCCTGGAGAAGACAAACACAGCAACCAATCACCAGACAGTGAGTTTATGTCTAAATATGAAGTAAGCCTAGTGAGGATTAGAGCTGAACTCAGCCTATGGACTTCATCAGCACAAGTGCCTGAGAGCAACTTTCCAAGTGCCGGGACACGTATGCAGAATTGTCCTTATCCACTACACAAGCCTTCTGGGACATAGTGGAAAACCTAAACCTTTTTAGGAGAGCATCCTGCAAATAATGAAGCAAAGAGTTTGCCTGCCACGAGGGAGATCGCCCTTATAGGATAGCTCAAAATAAGCAGAAACCAGCACATTTAGTACCAGAGTGCTAGAGATTGAACTTAGAAATATTACAAGAAGTCTTGCCTATGAAGTGTAAACCTTAAAGAGAACTCCTTAATTGACAATTGCCTAAACCTGATATAAGGATTACCTCTGTATCAATTTCTGAGTCATCACCTATACCATACAGTTGCACTTTATTGATAAACTTAACCAGCTGTACTGAGACAATTGATTTAGTAAAGTTCAACTTATTTTATAACAACCGACTCCTTCATCATACTACTACTAATGGTGCTGGCGTCACGAACCAGGGGCCCAGCCACCAAAAGCACCCTAAACATCAATGAAAAAATAAAAGAGTCCCAATACGTATGACAAAAAGTTGTCGCAGCGATTCCCAAATGTGAAGTGGGTACAAATCACAGTTCAGATCATGCATTTTTGAGGGACCGCATGTTCCCTATCCAGAAGGTTACACCTCTTCAGTCTCGAGGCATCTAAGATATATGACACAGGCAAATAAATCAGGTCACAGGGGACCTGATTTATTTGCCTGTGTCATATATCTTGGATGCCTCGAGACTGAAGAGGTGTAACCTTCTGGATAGGGAATGCGCGGTCCCTCAAAAACGCATACCCTAAACATCAATACCATCAAGGGCACTTCAACTCCCATCTGGCTGGTGTTCCCTGCAACCGAGAGTGCCCCAGAAGATTTCGTGCTGTCTTCCCATCCACTGCACATCAGCCCCAGGGGACAACCTAACTGTGAGTACTACTATCCTCGGCACGTCATCACTAGTACGCTCACACACACATCACCCCTAGGGTGTCCGGTCTGCTGCTTAAGTCCTGCACTGTTATCACTTATATGGTTTGCAGAGCTCCTCTGTATGATCCCTGTATGGGGCAAATATTGGTCTTTGTGCAGTGTTTTAATATTAGTCAGTCATTATTTAGTAGAATTTATAGTGTTCATGGTGTTACCTGGCTTAGCAGCCGCTTAGGTGTAGGTTATGCCCCCCCCATCCATTCTAAACCCTTAACTACACCTCTGGCAGGACCCCAAAACTGTTTTTCCTCCAGAGACAATGAGCAGAGTTTTCAAAAATTCGATAAAGACGCTTCGCTGAATTTTTCTGAAAAATTTGCTTTGTTCCAAATTAATTTAGAACATATCCCGGCCTGCAGGGAGAGTGTACATCAATGTGCATTGCAGCAACATGCATAGCTAATCCTTTCTAGTAGTGAAACAGTTACTGTGACAGGCAGGTGGAAACCCCAATAAATTAAATTACACAGCTTATTCACCTCAATTTAAGAACCAAGGCGTAATTGAATTGCTTATATATTAAACATGGTGGGCACCCCAATAAAAATTATATTACACAGCTTATTCACCCCAATTTGAGAATCAAGGCCTAATGAAATTGGTAAACAAGGTGGACACTGTTCAATTAGATAGCTCTGTGCCCTGCACAGGGATTGATGCAGACTGCGCTGTCTACTATGGATCCCTTCAGCTTCAGATTACACTGAGCCTGTACTGTCCTTGCAGTCTCACTATGCTCTCCCTACAGTGTGTAAAAACTCTCCCTACAATCTCCCGACACTGTCCCTGCACTATCACTATCCAATATTCCACAATTAAAGGCTTGTTGAACACTGTCCCTAGCACTTCTCACATCTCTCCCTATGCTGAGCTCACAGTGAAATGGCTGACACTGCAGGGAATGAGGCATTTATAGGGCTGTGACATCACAGGGCCTGGCTAGCTGCTGATTGGCTGTCTGCATGGAACATGTGTTTCGTTGCTAAATGAATTTTTAATAAACTGCAGATCGAATTCCAGTTTGGATGCTTTGATTCGCTTAACACTAATGAACAAAGCTGTTCTTTCTATCCTGTTATTTTTTTAATCATTTAGGCATGACTAGACAATTCTGTATATCAGTTTCTTCATTAGAAATTTTCCTTAGTCTTCTGATCTGTAAACAAATTCTCTGGTTGTATCCACTTAGTTACCTTTAAAATCCAAAGTCCTCATACTCTTACATCAGCCCGTGCCCGACACGATTATTTGCTGCTGGAGCATACAAGTTAATATATTGTGGCTTCCCTCTAGTGGAGAAAAACACTTTAGGATACCATGCTATATGATGAAATAAATACAGGATAATGCATGTGACCCAAGGTTATATACTGTAATAGCAGTACAGTAATTGCTGGGATCACAGCACAAATTTTATCAACATTCTATAGCCTTGAGATAAATAATTTTGCAGGTAAAACGTTTCAACCAATTACACCATGTAGTCATCATACATAAGGATGTAAATATTAGAGAAACATAATAAATCATGTAATGTACGAAAACATTACAAGTAGTGTTGAGCGAAGCAAAGTATTCAAAGCAGAATTCGGTCTGAAGTTTAGGAAAACTTTGATTCGCCATGAATTTGAATTTCCTCGCGCTTTGTGGTAACAAATCAGGTTTTCCCAAGTTGGTCTAAGAGTACTTTCACACTAGCGGCAAGGAACTCCGGCAGGCTGTTCCGGCGGGTGAACAGCCTGTTGGATCCGTGCTGCCGCTAGTGCACGCGTGCCCCCGGACTACCGCTCCGGCCCCATTGACTATAATGGGGGTGGGCCGGATTTCCGGCGGCAGCACAGCAAACATGCCGAGAGGTGACCGGAATAAAACTACGACAAACTACGTCAATACCTCCACCAAAGAGCTAGTGGAGATGTTTTTTCCGAGTGGGCCTACCTAAAGAGATCGTGACCGACCAGGGGACCCCTTTTATGTCAAAAGTCATGAGGGAACTCAGTAAACTACTACAGATCAAACAGTTACAGACATCCGTCTATCACCTGCAAACGGACGGCCAGGTAGAAAGATTTAATCAGACCTTGAAAAACATGTTAAAGTGGGTGGTGTCTAAAGATGGAATGGATTGGCATCTGCTACTGCCCTATCTCATGTTCGCAGTGCGAGAGGTGCCCTAGGCCTCTACCATAAGGGTCCATTCACACGTCCACAACTGTTTTATGGTCCAAAAATTGTGTATCCGCAAAACACGGACACCGGCCATGTGCGTTCCGTATTTTGCGGACCGCAAATGGCCAGCACTATGATAGAAATGCCTATTCTTGTCTGTGGCTGCGGACAAGAATAATACATGTTCTATTTTGTTTGTGGGGCCATGGAACAGAAGAGCGTGGAACCATGTGCTGTCCGCATCTTTTGCGAGCCTATTGAAAATGAATGGGTCCGCACCCCTTCCGCAAAAATTGCAGAATGGATGTGGACCCATTATGCGGACGTGTGAATGGACCCTTAGTTATGGTCCTTGGTAGCAGAATCTATAACAGAATTCTTACATAACCTGAACCTTGTATGCAAAAGTTGAAGCACAAGTTCGCTCATCTCTAGTTGCGACCATAGGGGTGAATAAAGTGTTTTTCTTTTCACTCACATTTTGTGAAAATGCTGTAATTTTTTAAAATTCTTATATTGTCCTGGATTTGTTGCCGGATCCATTGGTCTGCACCTCCCTATTGATATTTGGCCTGATCTGCTGTTTTTGATATATATTGTATATATATTAGGGGTGCACCGAAATTTCGGCAGCCGAAAATATCGGCCGAAAATGTACCTAATCCATTTCGGCCGATATTGTTACATATCGGCCGAAAATATGGGGTGTGGGATTTGTCACCCACCATCTGCGGGCGGGCGCCGGGCGGGCGCCGGGCGGGCGGTTTACTGCATCTTTCTTTTACCTTACAATCGTGACGCTCCAGTAAGAACTCTGCAGGCAGAGCGGAGGGCGGCGTAACGTCACTTACTCACGTGACGCGCCTGCTCCGCCTCCTTTATTCATAAAGTGGGCGGAGCAGGTGCGTCACATGAGTAAGTGACGTTACGCCGCCCTCCGCTCTGCCTGCAGAGTTCTTACTGGAGCGTGACGATTGTAAGGTAAAATAAAGATGCAGTGAGTGATGCTGTGAGCAGCAGGGCCGGGGCTGTTATGGGTAGGGGGATCGGTCTATGGCACTGCTATGGGGAGGGGGGATCTGTGCACTGTTATGGGGAAAGGGATCTGTGCACTGTTATGGGGAAAGGGATCTGTGCACTGTTATGCCCATAACAGTGCACATATCCCCCCCCTCCATAACAGTGCCACCCACAGATCCCCCTCTCCATAACAGCGCCACCCACAGATCCCCCTCTCCATAACAGCGCCACCCACAGATCCCCCTCTCCATAACAGCGCCACCCACAGATCCCCCTCTCCATAACAGCGCCACCCACAGATCCCCCTCTCCATAACAGAGCCACCCACAGATCCCCCTCTCCATAACAGAGCCACCCACAGATCCCCCTCTCCATAACAGAGCCACCCACAGATCCCCCTCTCCATAACAGCGCCACCCACAGATCCCCCTCTCCATAACAGAGCCACCCACAGATCCCCCTCTCCATAACAGCGCCAATCATTAAAAAAAAAGTATTTTAAAAGTATTTGGGCAAAAAGGCAGTTTCGGTTTCGGTTTCGGTTTTCGGTCAAGGGCATCCTGAATTTTCGGTTTCGGACCAGAATTTTCATTTCGGTGCACCCCTAATATATATATATATATATATATATATATATATTGTAGGAAGGAACAAGGCGCCGTCATTGATGGTCGGTATGTGTCACAGAGGTTCCTGGCCTCGGTGAGGTAAGAGCCGTTTTTTCTGAAATGTCATGATTGCAGATTGCAGTCTGACACTTCAGCTGTTTAGTATGGCTGTAAAGATGATCTAAGATGGCTATTACTGGGAGTAGCCAAAGTGCTGGGTGGGTGGCTACTTCCCACGTTCCAGGCCGGGTCTTGGGAGGCTTATAAAAAGCAGTCAGCATTATCAGGTGGTGTGGATTATCCTCCATCTGACAGTAAAGCTGTGGAGTACTCTGTGTCGAGGACTGCAAACAGGCGTGCAGGCCGCCTGGAAGCCTGCCAGTGAACTTGTCTGTGGCTGAGCATATAGCCGGGTGTGAACTGACACCTAGGATTCCAGGTGACCATTGTTTTGTTTTTCTGTGAACAAGCACAAAGACTATTATGTTTTGCTGTGTGTGAACAAGCACCAAGACTGTTGTGTTTTTGCTGAGTGTGAATAAAACACTGAAGTTGATTTACAACCTGGTTCCTTGCCTCTATACTGCGTCCGCTGACCTGTCTACCAGAGCAAAACCCCACAATATATATTTATATTAGGGTTATTCCTACAGTATAGAATTCTTTTGCTAGAGGTACTGTAGTTGTGCATTGTGTGTGTGTGTATGTATATATATATATATATATATATATATATAAAAAGAAAAAAGTGGCAGCACCGTCTATTAAGAAAACAGGGGGGTGCAACTGGCCCAGTTAGGATCAAGCAAATCCAATGTATAAAAGTCAAAAAAGTGGGCAGCACTCCATAAGATAAAAAAGTACAAAAATCAAGGCTCCAGCATAGAGCCGAAACGTCGCATGTCCTGTCTGGGTAAATAAAGATTTTTGTACTTTTTTATCTTATGGAGTGCTGCCCACTTTTTTGACTTTTATATATAAATATATATATATATATATATATATAGCCTCATGCACATGGCCGTTCTGGGCACCGCAATTTGAGGGTGCCGGTCGTGTGCTCCCCTCATCACGGATGTGGACCCATTCACTTGAATGGGACTGCAATCCGGAGCTACGTTGCGGAAAGGAGGCACAGAACCATGTTTCTGTATGTGCCTCCTCAACGCAAAAAAAAATAGAACTTGTTCTAATTTTTTAGGGTGCGGACAGATTGCGCACCCATTCAAGTTGAATGGATCTTGATCCGTCCCAGTTGCCGGACGAATGTTGCCCGTGAATTGGGGAGCGCAAATTGCGGTCCCCAATGCACGGAACAGCCGCACAACGGCCGTGTGCATGAGGCCTTACTCTTCTTTGAGGCAAGGTAACCAAAAAATGGCTGTTCTGGCACAGTTTTTATTTTTAGTTTTGTACAATGTTCACCTGACAGGGTAGATAATGTGATATTTTTATAGAGCAGAGACACTCTGCACCCTCGGCCATCCTGTTGAGGGGGGGGATAGGGAGATAGACAGTGTGTGCTCCCGTGTGGAACCGGAAGAAGTTACAGAGAATCCGTCAGAGAGCAGCCTGCTGTGCATAGGAAGCACATGTAGCTGTAGAACCAAAACAATAAAATAAAAAAATACAGCCAATTGGAGAAATGATTTTTTCCACATAATAAATTAATTTCTGTAAAAAAAAATTTTTTTTAACAAAGGTGTCCATATCCTTGTGCATGTCAGTTCTTAATTTTGGTGCTCTTTTCTTATTATAATGCCACTCAATCTGGTTGTACACCACCAAGGGCCTAGAGTGGATTTATGGCTGTTTTGTGACATTTCAAAATGTAAATCCTCAAATGAAACCTCACACACAGAACATCTGAACACCCATTGGTCAATACAACATGCCAGGAATGGCACAAAAGACAGTAAAAATGTTGCAAAACCTCCTTAAATTTGTCACATTTGTCACTTAGGGGCAGTGATAGGGGAGTGTTTATGTAACTGGGTGGGAGGAGCTATAAACTAGCTGGGTCTTGTTAGGGGCAGTGATAGGGGAGTGTTTATGTAACTGGATGGGAGGAGCTATAAACTAGCTGGGTCTTGTTAGGGGCAGTGATAGGGGAGTGTCTATATAACTAGCATGGTGGGAGGAGCTATAAACTAGGTGGGTGTTGCTAGAGGCAGTTATAGGGGAGTGTCTATATAACTAGCTGGGTGGGAGGAGCTATAAACTAGGTGGGTGTTGTTAGAGGCAGTTATAGGGGAGTGTCTATTTAACTAGCTGGATGGGAGGAGCTAGAAACTAGCTGGACGTTGGTGAAGATGTACATGAGGGAAGAAACTACATGAGCATATCTGTTAAAATCCATAATAATCCTAGAAAGCCGCTTTATTCCCCATACCTGGACCTGTTTGTTTAATATGATATTTTAATAATGCAATTATGCAGCATACGGGTAGGTTACCCGACACTGCTAGGTTGTATGTGTATTTCCCTTTAAGCCAGTTAGGCCTGTTGCAGGCAATCCCTGTTCCAGTCAGCAGAGGGAGCCCCCAGTTCAGTATAAATAGGCTAGGGCCTAGGCAGGAAGAGAGTTCTGAAGTTTCTAGAGCCTGAGGAAACTGAGAGAGAGACAGAGGCAAGTCAAGAAAAGCAAGAGGTACTCAAGACAACAGAGGAGGTACTTGATAGAGATAAAACCAAGGATATACGCCAGAGCTAGGGCATTGGACCTTGGAGAAGAGTTTCTATGTTCCAGGATCAGTCAGGAATAGAGTGCAAGCTGCCTGTACTGCAAGTCCTGTGTTTAACACTCTAAAGTCACCTTGCTATATATATATATATATTGCCTGCATCAACTGTATTGAAAATCAACTGTCTTCAAAGGAACTGCGCTTCCGTCAATGTCCCTAAATGATGACTACTAAAGTTTGAATTCTGTTTTAACATCACGTGGTTCCTCAGTTATTCCTGCTATCAGCAAATGGCGTGCCACCGTTTAATTGGCACTGGCGTCACGAACATTTCTCATCATCACCTGCCCTTGCAGAGAGTCAGCCGTCTCAGGTTAGTGTCTATTGCACTACAACACCCAGGAACATTTCTAAACCTAACTTGAGTACGCTGCACCTCTCATTTGGCGTCACGAACATTTCTCATCATCACCTGCCCTTGCAGAGAGTCAGCCGTCTCAGGTTAGTGTCTATTGCACTACAACACCCAGGAACATTTCTAAACCTAACTTGAGTGCGCTGCACCTCTCTTTTGGCATCACGAACAGGATACGCACGCTTTCTAGTGCAAGAAGCGGGAACTTTGTGCCTTATACAGTTGCCCTGTGACCAAAGTGACAAATTGCCTGTTTTATTAAAGTGGACTTTGTGGACTGAAAAACATACCCAAAGTGTGCCTAAAACCTCCAAAAAGCGCTGTGCAGTGTTGCGCTATCAAGAGGAAAGAAATCGCCACACTGGAGTGTGGTTTTATGGACTTTTTATCATCCTGCTTGCTGTCAGTGAATAGACAGCGGATTTTGCTAAAAGATGGCCACCGGCCGCCTGGAGTAAAGTTTCCCGCGCTGCTGAGGACCTTCGTGGGCGGATCCCTTCAAAGACACAGAAAATCCCGCCCCTCGTCATCATCGCACCGCCGCGGCCCGGTTTCTTCTACGTCATCGCGTACTCAGGACGTCCGGAATCTCTCGAGACTTGGCCTGCGCAAGCCCGGCGATACCGGTAAGAACTTGTAACCGGAGGGAAGGGGATTGTTCCGGCCCCTTTAGTCACCAGCGGCCACATCGCAATAAGCTAACATGTCAGAACCGGGGGTGCCCGAGCAGCCGGCCCCAGGAGAGCTTGCGGCTCCTAATCATCCTATAGCCCCCAGCATGATGCCCTTTACCATGCCTTACTATTTTGGGGCCCCATGGTTTCCCCGCTATAAAGGAGAGACCCATACCCTAAAAGACTTTAAAGAAAAGCTTCTGGCATTATTCAAACTGTACCCCATAAATGCCGATCAGCAAATCGAAATCCTGCTAGCGCAACTGGAGGGAGCTGCCCGCAGGGAGGTATTATCCTGGCCTGCTACTGAGCGGAGTACTCTAGAACAGATATTCACCCGCCTCAGGGCCACTTTTGAAACTAGGACTGCCTCAGAGATAAAGATGCACTTCTTTGGCAAGAAACAGAAGTCCGGTGAGTCCCTCCGTGACTATGCCCTATCACTTCAGGAGGCTTTAGGGGCTGTAATTCAGATAGATCCCAAAGAGGCTGATAATCAGGACCAGACCTTGAGGGAACAATTTATCAACGGGGTGTCTAGTGAGCAAATAAGGACCCAACTAAAGATGCTGTCCGCCCAGCACCCTAACAGTACCTTTCTGGACTTTAAAGAACTGGCTATAAAAATTCTGGGGTCAGCAGTATCTACAGAGTTGAGCACCCCACCTGAGTCATCAGCCTGCAGGCCAAAACCGCTTATCACTAACCAAGCTCAGGCTGGTCAAGCTGTTCAAGCTTCAGCTACCGATACTATCGCCATGCTGACAGAGCAAGTAAATCACCTCACTAAAAGTCTAGAGAGAGTGTGCAGAAAAATAGAGGAATGGGAAAAACCCATAATGTCAGAAGAAGAGTTCCTGTCACCTCCTAGGCCGTTCCCACCTCCATACCAAGAGACTCACCCCAGGGATCCTGGGAGGCGTAATAGAGGTCGCAAGAGGCCCGTGTGTACATACTGCAAAAAGCTGGGACACACAGAATCCACGTGCTGGCAGTTAAACGGGCAACCCCTGAGGCTGAGGACCACCCCTCGGGAGGTAGAACACTAGGTCCAGAGGATCCAAATTGGATGCCACGTTATGTAGGATCCCATCCTAAAATCAATATAGAGATCAACGGGGTCCCCTTTGAAGCCCTATTAGATACTGGGTCTCAGGTCACTACTATTCAGCTGCCCGCCTTTGAAAGATTCTGGGACACCAACCAATTGACCCAGCCGCCTGAATCCTGGGTGGAAATTATCGCCAGCAATGGCAAACCAGTAAAGATTCATGGATACTGGGAACCCACCCTGCAGGTGGGAGAAGTAACCTTACCACAACAGGGGGTGATAGTAGTACAGGCCGGCGACAGAGGAGGACATCCTGTCATTCTAGGCACCAATGTCTTCAAAAACTGTTATTCAGAAATACTTGCCGTATTACACCAGACTTTGCCCACTGCTTCCTCTGCATCCAAGAGGGTGATTCAAAAGACTATTACGGTGTTAAGTGCCCAGCAGAGGTTTGCTAATGGGAAAGGAGAATTTTGTACTGCCAGGATTAGTGATATTAAGCCTGTGACTTTGCCTCCTAATTCTCAAACTCTTTTATGGTGTCGTGCTGTCCTGGGAGTCCAAGGCCAAGATTATCCAGCCCTGGTAGAACCAATCCAGATGGAGGATTACCCTTATGTGAGAGCTGCCAAGTGCCTGGTGAACGTCTCCCAAGGTAAAGTACCTGTCCGTCTGGTTAACCTGAGTGATCATCCTGTTGCGCTTACTAAGCATTGCCGTGTTGCCCAGCTGTCCCAGGTGTCCTTCCAAGACGTCATTCGTCTTCCAGTGACAGAAAAGCCGCCAGCTGCAGTCAGCGGACGTCTGTCGGTGACCCAGCCACAAGTGCCCTGGTGGGAAGAGCTCCATGTGGGGGACGAGACTACCCCCCAACAACAACAAGAAGGGATTATACAGCTTGTCAAAGAGTACCACCAGGCCTTCAGTAAGCATGCTACTGATTATGGAGAGGTGAGTGCCATACAACACACCATACCTACTGGCTCTCATCCTCCTATCAAGGAGAGATACAGACCTTTACCACCTACTTCATATCAGACTGTAAAAGAAATGATCCAAGAGATGAAAGACTCTAATGTAATCCGGGACAGCCGTAGTCCGTGGGCTGCACCCCTGGTCCTTGTAAAGAAGAAGGACGGTGGTATGCGTTTCTGTGTGGATTATAGGAAAATTAATCAAATAACCCACAAAGATGCATACCCACTGCCCCGCATTGAGGAATCACTAACTGCTCTGGGCTCCTCTGCCTATTTCTCCACATTGGACTTGACCAGTGGCTACTGGCAAGTACCCATGGCCCCTGCAGATAGGGAAAAGACTGCTTTCACTACTCCCATGGGCCTGTTCGAATTTAATTGTATGCCGTTCGGGCTATGTAATGCCCCAGGAACTTTTCAGAGACTAATGGAACGGTGTTTGGGTCACAAAAACTTCGAAACAGTGCTGCTGTATCTAGATGACGTCATTGTGTACTCAAAAACATATGAAGACCATCTGAAACATTTGGCAGAAGTATTTGAAATCCTTATCAAATATGGCCTGAAGGTAAAGCCATCCAAGTGTCACCTGCTCAAACCTGCAGTAAGATACCTGGGGCATGTGGTCAGCGGAGAGGGCGTGCAACCTGACCCTGATAAGCTAGCGGCTGTCCGTAATTGGCCGGTTCCTACTACCGTCAAGGAAGTGAGGGGTTTCCTTGGTTTTGCCGGCTACTATAGACGTTTTATCCCCCATTTTGCTCAAATAGCTGATCCTATCCAGGAGCTCTTGAGGGGGCAACCCAAGAAAAGCCCTAGAACTCCGGTGCCCATTGAGTGGAATGAAGAAAGAGAGATAGCGTTCCAATTGCTAAAAAAGAAACTGACCGAGCCTCCTGTGTTAGGTTATCCAGACTACAGCAAGCCCTTCCATCTGTATACTGATGCTAGCAAGCGAGGCCTGGGAGCTGTGTTAACCCAAGTCCAAGAGGGAAAAGAAAGAGTGATAGCTTATGCAAGCCGCTCCCTGAAAGGAGCTGAGAAAAATGACCAGAATTATAGTTCCTTCAAACTAGAGTTCCTGGCATTAGTGTGGGCAGTGACGGAAAAATTCAAAGATTATCTAGCCGCTACCCCATTCATTGCATTCACTGACAATAACCCTCTGGCACATCTAAATACAGCTAAATTGGGGGCCTTGGAGCAGAGATGGGCCTCTCGCCTCGCCAACTATGATTTCTCTGTAAAATATCGTGCTGGACGTACTAATGATAATGCTGATGCTTTATCCAGGCTTCCCACAGAGACCGCTCCTGATGATGTGCGAGATGCTTGGGAAGAGGTAGAGATGCCGGCTTTCTATAACAAATTTGCTCAACAGGATCAGGCTCGAGCTACCAATGACAGAGCTGCAGTTCCTTCACCCTCCAGTAGGCCTGATCCTAAAGAAGAAAGGTGGGTGAAACTACAGTCTGAAAGTAGAGTGCTGGGTGAGTTGTTGGACTTCATTACTAGTGGCAGAGCCCCTGAGAGGATTCGGCGTAAGAGTGCAGATCCTGAGCTCATCAAACTGTGGAAACAGCGCCATCAACTCTTCATACAAAAGGGCCTATTGCTACGGAGAAGCCTAGACCCAGTGTCCAACGAGAGAGTGCACCAGATTCTCATACCCCGACGAGATGCAGGTATGGTGCTGGAGATGTACCACAATCAATCCGGTCACTTTGGGGTCCAAAAGACTGAGGCTACTATCCGCCAGCGGTTTTACTGGGTGGGCATGAGAGAAGACATGGAGAAGTGGTGTCGGGAGTGTGTAGCCTGTGCCTTAAAACGAAGTGAGCACCATGATCAGAGGGCACCACTGAGACCCATTGTAAGTACTCGTCCTCTTGAACTTGTCGCCATCGACCATGTGAAACTGGAGCCTAGTCGCTCAGGGTATACTTATGCCATGACTATTATTGACCATTTCACTAAGTTTGTTGTAGCGGTGCCTGTGAGAGACCAGACAGCCAAGACTACAGCCGAACTGTTCTGGAAGCACTTCCTCCTGCCCTACGGATGTCCAGAAAAGATCCTCACCGATCAAGGACCTGCTTTTGAGTCCCATCTGTTCCATGAACTGTGCCACTTACACAACTGTAAGAAGATCCGCACAACGGCCTACCATCCTCAAGGTAATGGATTATGTGAAAAAATGAATCAGACCTTGATAGAGATGCTGAGGGCCGTACCTCCTGAAAACAGAGGAGATTGGCCTAATCTGTTGCCACAGCTCATGTTCACATACAATCATACCATACATTGTTCCACCGGGTATACCCCCTTTTATTTGATGTTTGGGCGCCAAGGGACATTGCCTGCTGATCATTCATTGGACATACACGTACCTGATTGCATTAACCCATTACCTAACACCGACTGGGTTGCTGAACATCAAAGGCGATTGAATACAGCCAAAGCCATTGTTCAGGAACGTATGGACTATGCTAGGGACCGACAGCAGAGAGACTATGATCAAGCAGCCCATGCAGAACCCTTGACATTAGGGGCTGTGGTATGGTTAAAAAATAACCGCCGTACCAGTAAACTGGACAGTAAATGGGAGCGAAGTCCCTATGTTGTCACTGCAATCCCAAATGTTGGAACTCACACTTATGAGATCACCCGGGAAGGCAAGGGATCCCAAATTGTACACCGAAACCGGTTAAAGCTCTGCCTGACACCAGAACCTAGTGCCGAGAGTTCTGGAGCTGAATCCCCTGTGTCAGAGTCATCAATACCGCCCGAGGATCCTATGCAGGCTGTCAGTAATCTGAGGTATGACGCTGATCCCATGCATTGGCTTCTGACACCATGGTTGAACTTGCTGGTGCCTGCTCCGGCACCTACTGTATCTTCACCTCCAGAAGAGCCGGTTCAAGATGCCCCGGATCCAGTTTCCCCTCTAGTGGATCTAGTTGTTCCTGTTGTTCCTGACCAAGGTCTCACTGATGGAGACCCTCCTGTTGCTCCTCTCTCTTCTACCTCGTTGCTAAGGGAAGAAGAGACCCCTATATTGAGGAGGTCTACCCGGATGACCAGGGGACGCCCGCCAGTCCGTTTAGGAGACTTTGACTATTCTGGTGGTGTCTCCTCCCAAACAGTTGCTACTGGTAATACCTTGCTTGACATTTGTGCGCAAGAATGGACTCCCCCACGTGAGCCCTTGCCTGTGATACACCCACAGGAAACCCCTGGGTAGTTCCGTTATTATACTGCCACCAAAGAAAATGGACTAACCTGGTTCACCCTAAGTCCGCTGTGCCAGGTCAGCGGCCGTGCCTAAGAAGCAAGAAGACGCCCCTTTTCCTTACGTCATTTGTTCATGAAGTTACCAATGTTATGTTTTCTGTGTGAAATAATTATTTATTATATTTATAATAGAATGCTTATGTTATGTACCATGTTATGCCGGTTCAGGAAGGTGTGTGTGAGTACGAGGCCTTACTCACGTTAAAGTCTGGGGGTGTGCAGCATACGGGTAGGTTACCCGACACTGCTAGGTTGTATGTGTATTTCCCTTTAAGCCAGTTAGGCCTGTTGCAGGCAATCCCTGTTTCAGTCAGCAGAGGGAGCCCCCAGTTCAGTATAAATAGGCTAGGGCCTAGGCAGGAAGAGAGTTCTGAAGTTTCTAGAGTCTGAGGAAACTGAGAGAGAGACAGAGGCAAGTCAAGAAAAGCAAGAGGTACTCAAGACAACAGAGGAGGTACTTGATAGAGATAAAACCAAGGATATACGCCAGAGCTAGGGCATTGGACCTTGGAGAAGAGTTTCTATGTTCCAGGATCAGTCAGAAATAGAGTGCAAGCTGCCTGTACTGCAAGTCCTGTGTTTAACACTCTAAAGTCACCTTGCTATATATATATATATATTGCCTGCATCAACTGTATTGAAAATCAACTGTCTTCAAAGGAACTGCGCTTCCGTCAATGTCCCTAAATGATGACTACTAAAGTTTGAATTCTGTTTTAACATCACGTGGTTCCTCAGTTATTCCTGCTATCAGCAAACGGCGTGCCACCGTTTAATTGGCACTGGCGTCACGAACATTTCTCATCATCACCTGCCCTTGCAGAGAGTCAGCCGTCTCAGGTTAGTGTCTATTGCACTACAACACCCAGGAACATTTCTAAACCTAACTTGAGTACGCTGCACCTCTCATTTGGCGTTACGAACATTTCTCATCATCACCTGCCCTTGCAGAGAGTCAGCCGTCTCAGGTTAGTGTCTATTGCACTACAACACCCAGGAACATTTCTAAACCTAACTTGAGTACGCTGCAATTACACTTTACTATGATAACAGCATATTGATATACATCATATTATAGGTGATTACGTTGCATTATTGCACTTGCACTTTACTATACAGTAGTCATTGATTGTATCTATTATAATCTGACTTCAGCTGCTTTCTGTCTTCTCTGTGTTCTCAGTGTCTTTCCTTTTTTTATATATTTTACTTGATTTTACCTATGTCTTGCCACAAATCTCATGATACTGTACTTGGCCCAAGGACTTGATACACAACTGCTTCCTGCAACAAGTTGCAGGACCTGTAGAGGGACCTTTACATGGTCACATGACCATGCCTCTGAAGGTCCTCAAGCCAAAGGGAAGAGCAGCAAGGAGACAGAGGAGAAGGAGCTATGTAAGTGCATGGGATCTGTATTTGTTTATGGGGTCTTCATTTAGCATTGGATCTGAATTTATCTAGGGGTCAGTCCTGGGTCTGTATTTAGGGGCAGTGCATTAAAGGGGTTATATAATGCCGCCTCATATACATTATACTTCCCTGCACCCGCGTCTCTCCGGATCCCTGTACGGCCACCGCTGCATCTCGCGATGCTAGGGAGGCTCGTCCCCATCACAACAATTATAAAAAGTTCCAATACGCAATCGCGATGGTTTTACCGCTGCAGGTCCCAGAAGTGAAATGGGTTTGAGTCACAATGTCAATATGCGTTTTTTCGGGACTGCGCGACTTTCCGCTAATTTATCCTCTCTGTCTCGAATTATCCAGCTGTACAAGTACCGATAGAACACCGTATTTGCCAAATTTCCTCTTCCCACTACAGCTCCTGTGGGAGAAAGCGCACCAATAGTGAAGTACTGTGTGTGCTCCTCACACGCACTTTCAGCTGTTATACTCACAGGGGCAGGTGGGAATTAGGCACATCACACCAGTATATTCAACTGAAATTTCTCCGGTTTCCTTTTTTCTTTTGAAGTTATCTAGAGCATAGAACTCCAATAGTGCAACACCGCTATTCACTTTTATATAAAAACTTTTTAATATACTCACAAAAGTAGACTGACAAATAAGCAGATAAAACAAAACTCAGCCCGATACTCCTGCCTGACCCGGGTTTCGCTGTAAGCTTCATCAGGGGCATTCCCATCACAGCCTGCTATTAGCTGATCCTCCGGTTGCCAGATGTTTTGATCCGCACAACAGGGAGATGCAGCGGTACCAATGCAGGAATCGGGAGTGACGCTGAATCTGGGGAGTAGAGATGAGCGAATCCAAGTTGACAAAGTGGAATTCGATCCGAATTTCAGGAATTATTCGTATCACACTGAATCCGAATTTCCTCACGCTTCGTGGTAACGAATCACATTTTTTCCTAAAATGTCTGCTGCACATGTTAGGACATGGAGCAAAGAACTCTGGGAACGAGGGATCACCTATAATGCCATGCATGCAGCCAATCAGCAGCCAGCCGGTTCTGTGATGTCACAGCCCTATAAATAGCTTCAGCCATCTTGGATTCAGCCATTTTCCTGTGTACTTAGTGCAGGGAGAGATGTTAGCACTTCAATAGAAGTTCAGGGAAAGAGCATTAGAAGTGTAGACAGGGCCGGCCTTAGGTGTTCAGGCGCCCTGTGCGAGCTAACCTTGTGGCACCCCCCCCCCCCTCCTTACACCTGGTCGCATAAACACACACAAAGAGGAAAAAAATGTGTTACCTGCAGTCCTATGTAACACCACAGATAACACTAGTGCTGATAATGTGGTAGTGTTACCTCCGGTCCTATGTAAAACCACAGATAACACTAGTGCTGATAATGTGGTAGTGTTACCTGCGGTCCTATGTAAAACCACAGATAACACTAGTGCTGATAATGTGGTAGTGTTACCTGCAGTCCTATGTAAAACCACAGATAACACTAGTGCTGATAATGTGGTAGTGTTACCTGCAGTCCTGTGTAAAACCACAGATAACACTAGTGCTGATAATGTGGTAGTGTTACCTGCAGTCCTGTGTAAAACCACAGATAACACTAGTGCTGATAATGTGGTAGTGTTACCTTTGTCCTTAGTGTGCCTCCCTGTGCCTCACCCACGGGACTCCATGCTGGCGGCGCTGCCTCCTCTTCCTTCTTCCTCCGCAGAGAACGTCCTGATGCAGCTGCGTCAAGACATAGGAACACTGTGGGCATGGTGATGGTGACACACAGGAGGAGACACACAGACACAGGGACGGACACACACACATACATACCTATGCCAGGCTTTAGCAGAGTGGGCACAGGACAGTGGACACAGGGCACGATATGTATGCAAGCACAGCTGAGCGAGTGCAGTGCAATGGCCCGCATACACATTGCTCCTCCTGCCTGTCATACCCCCCTCCCCACCCCGGGCATTTTGGGGGGCATTAGGGGTTGGATGATGCGGAGTGTGCACATAGCCACCAATCATATCCCCCCTCCTAAAGGTAACTGATGTGCTGGGGGAGAGGAATATGATTGGTGGCTATGTGCACACTCAACATCAGCGGGAAGGAGTTAAAGTCCAACCCTTAATGGCCCCCAAAATCAATGGGGAGGGGTTGATGTAGTAGCAGGAAAGCACACTGTCCCCCTGTCCTCTATGAGTCCCCCCTGAGTCCTCTCTGAGCCCCCCCCCCCTATTGCACACTTCTCCCACTCCATGGGCCAGTGGGCTGGCAGCAGCACATCCCCCCCCCAGTCACCATGGCACATTTCTCCCCTCCAGATGGGCAGCACCAGCACATCTCTGTCCCCCCTCCCCCATGGCACATTTCTCCCCTCCAGATGGGCACTGCAGCATCAGCACAACTGCCCCCCCCCCCCAGCCCCCATGGCACATTTCTGCCCCCCCAGCCCCCATGGCACATTTCTGCCCCCCCAGCCCCCATGGCACATTTCTGTCCCCCCCCAGCCCCCATGGCACATTTCTGTCCCCCCCCAGCCCCCATGGCACATTTCTGTCCCCCCCCAGCCCCCATAGCACATTTCTGCCCCCCCCCCCAGCCCCCATGGCACATTTCTGCCCCCCCCCAGCCCCCATGGCACATTTATGTCCCCCCCCCTAGCCCCATGGCACATTTCTGCCCCCCCCCATGGCACATTTCTGCCCCCGCCCCCATGGCACATTTCTGCCCCCCCATGGCACATTTCTGCCCCCCCCCGCCCCCATGGCACATTTCTCCAAATACCTACTTGTTCTTTTGTAGTGCTGCTTCCTTGCTGTGGCTGCTGGCTGGCGCTCGGGCGCGCTCTGTCTTCTCTCTGGGGGCGGAGCTCAGTGGCAACGTCAAAAGGTAAGACGTGCCTGTGCGGCAGTTACGCTCTAGCAGCCACTGGTCTGCTCTCTTAAAAAAACAGGCAGGCCAGCCAGGCAGCAGAGCGGAGCTATGGCGCCCTGAGTGTAGAGAAAGGATAGGGAGGAATTATTCCACAGTATTGAAGCAAAACAGGGTTCAGTAGGGTGTTTACAGCCTGAGTAATAGAAACAATCCTATTATAACTTGCTGCACTGACTGTGAATCCACATTGCCATTATACTGCAGCTCATTTCAGGTTTGCAATACCTCTGTAATTCCAGCAAATCGTTCTTGTTATTGGAGTCTTATTAGCCCTTGTGCGGTGCAGTTATATGTTCTAAAGCCTTTTTTTGCCGTGTATTAGGGGAGAAAAAGAAAAAGGGCTTATTAGCAGTTGTGTGGTGAAGTGAGAAAATTAAAACCCTTTTTGGCTTGTATTAGTGGCAAAAAATATATATTATTTGCCGTTCAGCTGTGAAGTTCCATTGTACTACAGCCATTTACGGGGTGTATTAATAGGATAGATAAGTACGTCTTATTAGCCATTCTGCGGTGAATTGTGATTGTTATATATATATATATTTTTGGGGTGTATTAATAGGAAAAAGAATACATCTTATTACTCGGTCTGCAGTGAACCGACATTACTATACAGCCATTGTTGGGGTGTATTAATAGGAAAAATAAGTACGTGTTATTAGCCGTCGTCGATTAGCCATTCAGTGGTGAAATTTGTTTGTGATACAGCCGTTTTTGGGAAAATTGGTCGGTGAATGTAGACTTTCTTCTGTAGGGACTGAGTAATTGCATCGATTAGCCATTCAGTGGTGAAATTTGTTTGTGATACAGCCTTTTTTTGGTAAAATTAGTCGGTAGCTGTAACTACGGTCAAGGACAATATATGTTCTTTAGGGCCCACTGGGTAAATGTGGTTCCTGCCCAGCCACACCAGAAACTTGGTCAGGTGACGTCGCTTCCGCCTCCACGATCTCACACCATTGGTCCTGCGACAATGTCTGCCTCGGCGTCCTCATCCTCCACCGTGTCCTCATCCTCCACCGTGTCCTCACCCTCCACTGCAGGGACAATTCACAGTTCTCCTTCAGCATACCACATGTGCAGGGCACGGTGGTGTCACGCTGTTCTACACCTTGTTTGCCTGAGCGGAGTCACACAGGGGAGGAATTGCTCCGTGTCCTTCATCAAGAAATCAAATCCTGGCTTTCTCCGGGACAACTCAAAATCGGAACCATGATGACTGACAACGGGAAGAACATGGTGTCGGCAATGCATCAAGAAGGGCTGAGCCATACGCCCTGCATGGCGCACGTGTTCAATCTGGTTCCTGAAGTCTTCCACCCATCTCAAGACATCCTAAATATGGCCAGGAAACTTTGCATGCACTTCAGCCACTCGTACACCACCAAGCACACCCTCCTTGAGCTGCAGCGGCAAAACGGCATCCCCCAACATAGGCTGATATGCAACGTTTCCACCCGTTGGAGTTCCACCCTCCATATGTTGGACCGACTATATGAACAGAGAAAGGCCAAAAATGATTTCTTGATGATCCAAGTGGACAGAGGTACTCCCCTGTGTAACTTCGATATTAGCTAGTGGCAGCTCATCATCATGCGTGACACCTACCGTTTGCTCGTGCCCTTTGAGAAGGCCACTTCATTTGTCAGACGCCAGGACTACGGGATGAACAACGTCATTCTACTGATTCATATCCTGCAAAAGATGCTGGTAAATCTGGCTGATCTTGTAGAACCATTATACTTACCTGTGAGCTGCGATGTCTGCGTCCGGCCGGGAGCTCCTCCTACTGGTAAGTGACAGGTCATGTCACTTACCAGTAGGAGGAGCTCCCGGCCGGACGTCACTTACCAGTAGGAGGAGCTCCCGGCCGGACGCAGACATCGCAGCTCACAGGTAAGTATAATGGTTCTACAAATTGCTAAGTAACCATGGCAACCGGGACTGCAGTAGCGTCCTGGTTGCCATGGTTACCGATCGGAGCCCCAGCGATTAAACTGGGACTCCGATCGGTACACTCCGCTGCCACCAATGATAGGGGGGAGATTTTAATTAGGAGGGGGAGGGAGGGGAGAAGGCCCACTGGCCACCAACGAGTTAACTACAGGGGAGGGAGGGGGGGCCCACTGGCCACCAACGAGTTAACTACAGGGGAGGGAGGGGGGCCGGCCGCACTGGCCACCAATGAGTTAACTACAGGGGAGGGAGGGGGGGGGGGCGGCCGCACTGGCCACCAATGAGTTAACTACAGGGGAGGGAGGGGGGCCCACTGGCCACCAATGAGTTAACTACAGGGGAGGGAGGGGGGGGCGGCCGCACTGGCCACCAATTAGTTAACTACAGGGGAGGGGGGGGGGGCCAGCCGCACTGGCCACCAATGTGTTAACTACAGGGGGGGCTGCCCCCTGCTGCCTGGCAGCACCTGCCAGGCAGCAGGGGGCAGTCATGTACACAGTTCTTTTAGTATATTCTAACCTGAAGCGTCCCCATCACCATGGGAACGCCTCTGTGTTAGAATATACTGTCGGTTCTGAGTTTTCACGAAGTGAAAACTCAGCTATGAAAAAGCTTTTATGCAGACGGATCTTCGGATCCGTCTCTATAAAAACGAACCTATGGCCACGGATCACGGACACGGATGCCAATCTTGTGTGCATCCGTGTTCTTTCACGGACCCATTGACTTGAATGGGTCCGTGAACCGTTGTCCGTCAAAAAAATAGGACAGGTCATATTTTTTTGATGGACAGGATACACGGATCACGGTCTCGGGTGCAAAACGGTGCATTTTCCGATTTTTCCACGGACCCATTGAAAGTCAATGGGTCCGCGAAAAAAAAACGGAAAACGGCAAAACGGCCACGGATGCACACAACGGTCGTGTGCATGAGGCCTTAGCCAAAAGTGACTTTGGACATATGTAAAAGTGGAGTAAGATGTAAGTGAAATTATAAATCTGGCCCTTCGTGTTTCTGACATACGAAACACTGGGAAAATGTCAAGAAAGACCCTACAAAAAAGGGAAGTCTTGAGTGTGAATCAAGCCTAGACTCACTATTAGGCCCCACTCTATATTCTTCTGTGTAACCGACCCAGTGTGATATTTAGTGATAAAAAGAAAAGTTTCGAGATTAGCACTTGGAATTTTGGTTGGAATTACCCTTTTAAAAGGACCCGTCACCAGTCACATAAATGTTTTTTAATCGCTTACATACATGTGTTCCTGTCACTCCCCTGATTCTTCCTGTGTATTTTTTTGTGTCCCCCATTCTTGAGATATCGGGTTTTTAGTTCTGGCACCCAATATATACTATTGAGGCAGTGGTTTGCCATGGCTATGTCCAAGTGAGAGTGTTCTTCAGCATGGACAGCACTGGAGCAGCACACTGCCACTTGAATTTGCTAGACTTGCCTTTATGCTGTCTTGAAGCTTCTCCTGAACAGCTTTAACCTTGCGGCTCCCTGCTGGGTCTTCTCCTCCCTTGCTGGATGTCCATCTGTCCACTTCCTAGTTCCTTCCCTGCAGGCTGCAGTGAGAACAGAACAGATGTCTTGCAAGACCACAAAGTGTTCTGTTCTCACTTCAGGCATCCGTGAGCAGACAGACCAACATCCAGCCAGGAAGCCAAAGATGGCATACGTGCCATATCATTGCTCTGTACAACTCTTGTATTGCTCTTGTATGGAATTATAATCCTATGTGCATGAGGCCTATGATGCCTTCACCTCTAAACACCTTTTTATGCTTTAAAGTGTAACCGTCATGTTTTAATTAAAAAAAACAATTTTAGCATATGTTAATGCTGCAGCAGCATTATGCATAAAGCAGTTTTTAGTTTCTTCACATACCACTGTTTTCCTTGAGTTTTTCCCTTAGCTATGGCTGTTTTGAACCCTACATTATGAGTATCTTCTCAAGATGGCTCCTCTGCCAGTTTACTGAGGCCAAGACTGCCTTCCCTCACTTCACATACACACTTGCTGTAGTCAGCAGCTTCCGGCCAGCCAATCAGGCATGCAGTGTGGAGGATCGCCCCTCTGTCTTCTGTTTATACCAAAGGGAAGACAGAAAAGCTCTAGCAATGCTGTTTTAAGGGACCAATTGAAAAGGATAGGAGGCATTAATGACAATCAGTGATGGCCAGTTCACAGTGTTCGCCAACGAACACATGCGGTCTGCCATCTTGACTCACAAGTCCGGCGATGCACAGGTAAGCCCTTACCTGTGCCTGTGCCGCGAGCCAGTCTGATATAAATGCGGTCACCGAGAACAGCCCGATGAAGGCTCCCGGCGGCTGTTCTCGGAACTGCCTGCTCCCGGTGACCGCATTTGTTTCAGACCGGCTCGCGGCGCAGGCACAGGTAAGGGCTTACCTGTGCATCGCCGGACAGGTGAGTCAAGATGGCAGCCCGCATGTGTTCGTTGGCGGAACTCCGGAATACATGCCTAGCTCTAATAAACTAGCAATTAAGAAAATATGACGGTTACACTTTAAAAAGACTGAGATCATTACGTTTGAATTTAGAAGCAATTCTCTTTAATACCCATCCAGTAATTCTAATAAACTTTTAAAAAATGTTGAGCAATTGAGTCCCAGGATCAGAACCCAATAGGTCCATAACTCGGCACTCCATTAGTCAGAACACAGCACATAGGAATAGAACAGCTGAGAAATTAACCCACTGCTAATCTCCTTCAGCACACGCCCGCTATAGGGAGATACAGAGTATTGCATCCTGTTGCTAAGGGTCCTGTCACTTCACCAGGGTGCGTGGCTCGCAGAACGTCTTTCCTGGCGCGGTCGCGCTAAATCACGAGATCTCGCCGCTGGGGCCCGGACAGATAAGTTTGTGATAGTAATATTGTTTTATCTACTATTATAAAATTGTGGAAGTTTTGTATAGCCTGTTCCTAGAGGGGCTGACTTTCTTTGTTCCTTGAAATAAGTATCTCTTATCAGTTTTTTGCACCATTCCATTAATATTACATAGCCTGCAGTTTAGTAACCCTGGTATTGAATCCACCATTGCCACATGCCATGGGGAACATCACAGAGCTGAACAGGTTAAAGGCTTGGTAAGCAGTAGCACGTGAAGCGAGAGTGACTGGAAACACCTTGATATGCTAGTTTGGTTACTCATTACTCAACATTGAAGAGAAAGGAAGAATGTTCTTTTGAGAACTGCTGAATCATGCTGATCATTGGAGAGCGGTGCATGTGCCGTTCCAGATCTCGCTGTTAAACTGCAATCATTCAGCCTCATTTCACGTCGAGAAAAAAATGACTTAAAAATAGTTGACACTTCAGGTGAACTGAGTGCAATCAGCAGAAATTCTCCATATTTACGCTGTTGACATTCTTAGGCTGTATTCCCATCTGTGCAATTGCGTCAAAAATATATAGGATGAAATAGTGCAGCATTTTGGACTATTTTTCTGGCAAAATGGTAGGCTTTCCATGGACACTGCTAGGCTGAAAAATGGTTTCCAGACCATTCCCTAGCAACAGTCCGTGAAAACCATGGACCAAACACAGATGACAACATTTTGGGGCACATTTATTAAGACAAGCATTTTAGACGCCGGTCTTAATAAAGGCCCATAACTGGCAGTGGATGCGCTGAAGGTATGAAGAGGCACCGGCCTCTCCATAACTTCTGGGCATCCAGCGCCACTTCTAAATGTAATGTCTTAAATTTAGACCATTTTCTATGCCTAAAGCAGGCTTAGAAAATGATAAATGAGATGGGCCTGCCGGCCCGTCCCCTTCCCCCGCCCACTATTTTAGACCTGGCGTGAGCGCGGAAAAGTTGCAGATAGCGGCACAACTAACTGTTTTCTAACTAATTTAGGCGTATTTAACATTAGTAAATGACCCCCTTTGTGTGTGATTTTCATGGCTTTAATGTTCGTGAGGGATCCGTAATCACGTACAATATAAGGCATGTTTCTGTGAGGTCACCATGGACTCTCAGTCTGTGGAAAGCCACTGATGTGTGAATACACATATTAAAGTCAATGGATACTGTGGAGACCACAAACAACACATATGCAGCACGCCAGACCTGCAGGGTATTGCGATTGTGAGGTCACGGTTAACGGCAAGCGAGGGTTACTCACAGTTCTGTAGGGAAACCCTGGGCAGGCATGTAGCAGTGAAGGAGAGGCTGGCACAGGAGTCCTCTGGGGCACACTCTGTATTTAGGGACCAGGCCTGATGGTGGATGAGGTGCCCTGGATGTTGCAGGTGTTTTATGTGCCTGGGGCAAGGTCCCTTTAAGGTTCGTGACGCCAGTGCCTGTAACGGTGGCACACCGATCGGTAGTATTAATAAGTGTGGTACACAGAATGTATGGTGAACCAAACTTTGCTTTACTGTAATCAGTTCAACTTTATACAGTTGGATGTCAACTCAGTTCCACATATCAGATACACTTCACAAGCAGGCTTTCACAATTATGGCAGGTATACTGTTTCCTTGCAAGATACTCAGAGGGTAAACAACAACACACTCAGAATCAGGCTGTACCTTCTCCTCAGAGATAGTGTACACTGTTCCTTAGAACTCCTGTTGTCACGAGGGTATCAAGAGCCACGTCTGACTCTGTTATACCCGGGGTCAGGAAGTCGCAGCGGGTGGCTGCGCGCTCTATATCTAAAGATCACGTTGTCTTTTAGTGATTGTTTTCTGTGTTTGCCTTGCTATCTTTTTTGTCTCTCTCAGGGATCCGTAGCTTCTCCTCCTCAGCTGTTTCTTGTCTGCCACTCCCTACCTCCTTATATTCTCCCCTCACACTTCTCTAGTTGCCAGTTATAGAGCTTCCTGCCTGGACATCTATACTGACCCACTGGAGTGGTGAATCCTGCGTGTCGTTCCTGAGTGCTACCCTCCGGATCCCTGTTGGGCTTATTGTTGTCTCTTGTTGTCGCCCATCTGGGAATATATGTTGAGTCTGTGTTGTCTGTCCTCCCCTTGGTGTTTTCCCTTAGAGTTAGTGGTGCGGACTAGTGTTCCCATCGCCCTGTTCACTACCTAGGGCTCAGCTCAGGGAAAGCCAGGACTTTAGGCACGTGATCGGCGTACGGGTGAGGAACCCGTCTAGGGACGTCAGGGCAGCCAGGTGCCAGCCGTCAGGTGAGTCAGGGGTCACCATCTTCCCTCTCACTTGGGCAGGGCCTTCCTCGTTCCCTCCCTCTGTGTCACGTATGTGATAGCCACGCCGACCGTGATAGTATAACTGGCCATTACTTTTGGAGAAAAAAATAAATAAAAAATTTATAATTTTTTATTTGTTGTTTTTTTTTCTCTCTCTACTTAGAATCCAATATGGATCCTATTGATGCTTTGGCAGAACAGCTTCAAAGCCTGTCTTTGGAGGTGGCAGGATTGAAGGCGTCTGTTCTCCAACAACAGCAGCAAATGCAGCAGACCGCACCCCCAGCGGTTGCTATGGGTAACCAGGTTGTCACTGAACCCAAGGTTGCTCTTCCCGACAGATTTTCTGGGGGAAGGGACAAATTTGCGACGTTCCGTGAGGCCTGCAAATTATATTTTAAGTTGCGCCCTTACTCCTCAGGTCATGAAGAACAGCGGGTAGGGATTGTCATTTCCCTGCTTCAGGGGGATCCGCAATCCTGGGCGTTCTCGTTACCCCCTGGTTCTCAGGCTCTTCGGTCAGTGGAGGGATTTTTTGGGGCTTTGGGTCTCATATATGATGACCCTGACCGAGTCGCCCTGGCTGAGTCGAAGTTACGGAGACTCCTACAGGGAGATCGGTCAGCAGAGGAATATTGCTCAGAGTTCCGTAGGTGGGCTACGGATACTCAGTGGAACGACCCGGCTCTCAGGAGTCAGTTTTGCTCTGTGTTATCTGAAAGGGTTAAGGATGCATTGGCGCTGTATGAGACCCCCCTTTCCCTTGATGCTGTTATGTCCCTCTCTATTAGAATAGATAGACGTCTTAGGGAGAGATCGAAAATTCCGGAGCAATTGGTTACCTCTCCCAAGCAACAGTCAGCCTGTACTGACTTGGATGAGCCTATGCAGCTAGGCGGAACTTCTCGTCAGGTCCGTCCTCCCGAGGTTCGCCGTAGGGGGGGGGGCTTGTTTTTTCTGTGGGGGGAGGGGTCATTTCATTAATGTCTGTCCCTCCTTTCTCAAAAACAAAAGACCGTCGGAAAACTACTAACCCCGGGCTGTGCGGAGGATGTCAGCCGGGGGGTATACGTTTCCTCCATACGAACATCTCAATTTGTGTTACCAGCGGTCATTGTTTTTGGTGTTAAGACGGAGTCTATTTCTGTTTTTCTAGACAGTGGAGCAGGGGTAAACTTGATTGATGCCCATTTTGCCCGCACTATGGGTTTGTCTCTCAGTACGCTGCAGAGACCTATTCCCGTATTCGCTATAGATTCTGCTCCTCTGTCTCAGAGAAACCTCACCCACATTGTTCGTAATTTACACCTTCGGGTAGGGGACCACCATAATGAGTGTCTTTCATGTTACGTTTTGGAGGGCCTTCCCTCTCCGGTGGTATTGGGTCTTCCCTAGTTGATAGCGCACAATCCAGTGGTGGATTGGCAGGCCAGGGAGATATTGGAGTGGAGTGAGCATTGCAGAGAGAATTGCTTAAATAACAATTGCTTAATCGCCTCCATAGCTTCCCTACCTACATTTATTTCGGACTTTGAGGACGTTTTTTCTGAAAAGGGTTGTCAGAAACTACCACCTCATCGTCCTTATGATTGCCCGGTTACCTGATTCCCGGTGCAAAATTACCCAAGTCCAGGTTGTATAATCTTTCGGGTCCCGAGAGACAAGCCATGAAAGATTATATCTCCGAGAGTCTGGCTAAGGGACACATCAGACCCTCTTCTTCACCCGTGGCTGCAGGGTTTTTCTTTGTTAAAAAGAAAGATGGGGGCCTGCGTCCTTGCCTAGATTTCCGTGAGTTAAACCAGATAACCATCCGAGACCCATACCCTCTTCCTCTCATTCCTGACCTTTTTAATCAGATTGCGGGTGCTAGGTGGTTCTCCAAACTTGATCTTAGGGGGGCCTACAATCTGATTCGTATCAAGGAGGGGGATGAGTGGAAGACAGCTTTTAACACCCCTGAGGGGCATTATGAAAATCTAGTTATGCCTTTCGGTCTGACCAATGCCCCTGCTGTCTTCCAACATTTCGTTAATGATATTTTTAGTCATCTCATCGGCAGGTTTGTAGTCATATACCTAGATGATATCTTAATTTATTCGGCTGATCTGAAAACACATGAGGTGCATGTCAGGCAAGTACTGCAGGTCCTACGGACGAATAAATTATATGCGAAAATTGAAAAATGTGTCTTCGCTGTTCAGGAATTACAGTTCCTGGGATATCTATTATCTGCTTCAGGTTTCCGCATGGATCCTGGGAAGGTCCAGGCAATTTTAGATTGGGATCTTCCTGAGAACCTTAAAGCCCTACAACGGTTTTTGGGTTTCGCTAATTTCTATAGAAAGTTCATTAAAAATTATTCAGTGATCGTTAAACCCCTTACCGACATGACTAGGAAGGGGACGGATTTTTCCAAATGGTCTGTCGCCGCTAAAGATGCATTTTCCTCTCTAAAGGAGAGGTTTACCTCAGCACCTGTTCTAATTCAACCTGATGTCTCCCAGCCTTTTATTGTCGAGGTAGATGCGTCAGAGGTGGGAGTGGGAGCTGTATTGTCTCAGGGTCCGTCTCCTGGCAAATGGCGTCCTTGCGCTTTCTTTTCCAAAAAATTATCTTCTGCGGAGAAGAATTATGATATTGGAAATAGGGAACTGTTGGCGATTAAACTGGCGCTTGAAGAGTGGCGTCACTTCTTAGAGGGAGCAATCCACCCCGTCACGGTGATTACGGATCACAAGAACCTTCTGTACCTAGAATCGGCTAAGCGTCTCACCCCTAGACAAGCTAGGTGGTCGCTATTCTTTACCAGATTTAACTTTGTAATCACCTATCGTCCTGGGGCACAAAATACCAAGGCAGACGCATTATCTCGTAGTTTCCCTGGAGGGGGTAATGTTTGTGATCCGGTACCTATTTTACAAAGAGGAGTGGTTGTCTCTGCTGTACACTCTGTTCTAGAGGGAAAGGTGTTAGAGGCTCAGGGGGACGCCCCGGCCTCTTGCCCCTCAGAGAAATTGTTTGTACCGTTAAACCTGCGTCTTGAATTATTAAAAGAACATCATAATTCGGCACTTGCTGGACACCCGGGTAGTAAAGCAACCTTGGAGCTTTTATCTCGTCGTTTTTGGTGGCCAAGGTTGCGTCAGGATGTAATGGATTTCGTGTCTACTTGTTCTACTTGTGCACGCGCGAAAGTCTCTCATACACGTCCAGCAGGGTCTTTATTGCCACTTTTCATCCCCAATAGGCCATGGACACATCTGTCAATGGATTTCATCACTGACTTACCGTTGTCGGCGGGTAAAACAGTTATCTTGGTAGTAGTAGACAGGTTTAGCAAAATGGTACACTTTATTGCGCTACCCGCACTTCCTAATGCTAAAACTCTCGCTCAGGTGTTTATCAGTGAAATCGTGAAGCTTCACGGGGTCCCTTCCGATGTGGTTTCGGATCGGGGAACCCAGTTTATTTCTAAGTTTTGGAAAGCTTTTTGTTCCCGTTTGGGGGTTCACTTGTCCTTTTCCTCAGCTTTCCATCCTCAGTCGAATGGACAGACTGAACGTACCAACCAAAACCTAGAAACATATTTAAGGTGTTTTGTGTCTGAAAACCAAGAGTTGTGGTCATCATATTTACCGTTAGCTGAGTTTGCCATAAATAATCATTATCAGGAGTCCACTGGCAAGTCACCATTCCTTGGTGCATACGGTTTTCATCCCCAATTTTGTACTTTCAAAGAGGGGGGGTCTTCTGGGGTTCCCGAAGAGGAAAGGTTTTCTTCATCTCTTTCATCGGTATGGCAGAAGGTGCAAGTTAACTTGAAAAAGATGAGTGGTAAATATAAATGCATGGCCGATAAGAAACGGTCGCCAGGTCCGGACCTAGGAGTGAATGACTATGTGTGGTTGTCTACTAGGAATATTAAGTTGAAGGTTCCTTCTTGGAAACTGGGTCCTAGGTTCATTGGTCCCTATAAAATAGTAGCCGTCATTAACCCTGTGGCTTTTCGCCTGGAGCTACCTCAGACTTTTAAGATCCATAACGTCTTCCATAAATCGTTACTCAAGAAGTATGTTCCACCTCTAGAACCATCGCCGCTGCCACCTCCTCCTGTCATTGTGGCTGGTAATCTGGAGTTTCAAATAGCCAGAATTGTTGATTCTCGTCGGGTCCGCCGCTCTCTTCAGTATCTGGTGCATTGGAGGGGTTACGGTCCCGAGGAAAGAATGTGGGTTCCAGCGTCAGAGGTAAACGCCAACAGGTTAATTCAGACTTTCCATGCCTCTCATCCGGAGAGACCTGGTCCTGAGTGTCCGGAGGCCCCTCGTGAAAGGGGGGGTACTGTCACGAGGGTATCAAGAGCCACGTCTGACTCTGTTATACCCGGGGTCAGGAAATCGCAGCGGATGGCTGCGCGCTCTATATCTAAAGATCACGTTGTCTTTTAGTGATTGTTTTCTGTGTTTGCCTTGCTATCCTTTTTGTCTCTCTCAGGGATCCGTAGCTTCTCCTCCTCAGCTGTTTCTTGTCTGCCACTCCCTACCTCCTTATATTCTCCCCTCACACTTCTCTAGTGGCCAGTTATAGAGCTTCCTGCCTGGACATCTATACTGACCCACTGGAGTGGTGAATCCTGCGTGTCGTTCCTGAGTGCTACCCTCCGGATCCCTGTTGGACTTATTGTTGTCTCTTGTTGTCGCCCATCTGGGAATATATGTTGAGTCTGTGTTGTCTGTCCTCCCCTTGGTGTTTTCCCTTAGAGTTAGTGGTGCGGACTAGTGTTCCCATCGCCCTGTTCACTACCTAGGGCTCAGCTCAGGGAAAGCCAGGGCTTTAGGCACGTGATCGGCGTACGGGTGAGGAACCCGTCTAGGGACGTCAGGGCAGCCAGGTGCCAGCCGTCAGGTGAGTCAGGGGTCACCATCTTCCCTCTCACTTGGGCAGGGCCTTCCTCGTTCCCTCCCTCTGTGTCACGTATGTGATAGCCACGCTGACCGTGATACCTGTCTGGTTTTTATCCCAAGGCCCGGATACCTCAATGCAGGCTTTTATCCTTGGTAACAATCTTCCTCAGGTACTCATCCTTGCTTTACATTACTACTCCTTCTGCCCTTCAGCTTACTTGTACCAGCTGGAAACACTGGCTCTGCTTGACTTGGTGGGAACTGCAGGTTTTCTCCCAGGAGGCAAACTCTTCCCCTGGGGTGGATCTTCTGAGCTAACCAAGGCTCTTGATCAGCAGGTAGGCTAGGATCCCTCTACTAGCCTCCTGGTAACAACTAGAAGCCTGGGCTATCTAGCTGCATGTCAGGAGAAGGCCCTCAGCTTGTCCCTGGCTGGTGCCTTCTAACTTTTAAGTCTCTGCCGACTCCTGACTCTGAACTCCCTCTCCCTGTCTGGGCCTGGACATTTATACTAGGGGTTCTCTAACTCCCTCTAGTGTCTGGGATGTCTAGCTACACCCAACTAGGCCTGCAAATGCATCATACAGGGGAACATTGCATATAAAAACACATTAGAAAATACATTGATTGCACAATTACATATGACATTTCTGTCCCTTGTGAGTAGGGGGAACGCGCACACCAATTGACCCTTGTGTAGTGCCCACGCCAATCTAGTGGGACACTACACATATATGATTCACTGACATGTGAAAGAGGCCTTATAGTTGCAGAGTACAGATGCAGAATCCTGTTCTGGTCCACCAGATTATGCCTTTGTCCCATGCACACGGTACATTCACATCCCAATTTGTGTTTTTTCTCTTTTTAGCATTGGTTTTGTCTGTTTTGGTTTATTAATGACTTGATTTCCCCCAGCTGGGCCACAAACAACATTTTGAAGCACTAGTTGTCCCAGGGCGGTGTACTTGGGTTAATATACATACAAAACCAAGTACAATAAACATGAATGAACTGAGTGACTGGTACAGAAGAGAAGGGGACTCTGCCTGTGACGGCTTCTATTCCACCAAATAGTAGATGAGGGCTGACACTGCTCACATGGGTCATGTAGTGGCAGCTAGGTTATTCCTCTCCTCTAGTGCCCAGTAACGCCCCCCTGCAGTGCCCAGCCCGCCTTTCTTCCAAGCCCAGCATGCCTCCTAATAAATAAATTTACTCCCACATCCTTGCCGAACGGCGCCGCCCCCTCAACTACGTCATGTAATTTATTCACCCCACCGTCCTTGCGTCCTCCTTTCTTGGCCTCCGAAATCTTGCGCAGCCGCAGTATCGCTGACTGCCTGCGCCTGTACGATGCTCCTGGGTCCTGAGGCAACAGAGCTCTGATTACGTCACTGGGCTCGGCGCATGCCCAGTGACACTATTGAGGCTGTTGCCCTCTGGAGCAGGAGCATCGTACAGGCGCAGGCAGTCAGCGATACTGCGGCTGCGCGAGATTTCGGAGGCCAAGAAAGGAGGACGCAAGGATGGTGGGGTGAATAAATTACATGACGTAGTGGAGGGGGCGGCGCCGTTCGGCAAGGATGTGGGAGTAAATTTATTTATTAGGAGGCGTGCTGGGCACTGCAGGGGGGCGTTACTGGGCACTGCAGGGGGGCGTTACTGGGCACTAGAGGAGAGCAATAACGCCCCTCTGGGCACCTTGAGGCTTAATTAGCAAATCAGAAAAATAGCTTTTTGATCTAAATGAAAAGTTGAATAAAAGCAAGAAGACCCATTCTGGAATGAAGGTACTTTATTGAACATTGCTATGTTAACGGTTTTATATGCTCAAAATAGGTGACAGATTCCCTTTAAGGTAAAGCTAAATCTAAGCTAAATGTGCTATCTCTGTTCTGTGACATCACTGTGAGCATTAGCATGGTACTGTGAAATCACATCAATCCCAGTGTAGAGATATGGCTCTATGTGTCATCAATGTGTTAATTATCCCTTTGCTGTGACATCATGAGTTTATAATCCTTGTAATCTGACATCACTGTTTATTATCTCTGTATTGTGACATTACTGTATTTATTGTCCCTGTTCCGTGACATCGCTGCATATATTGTCCTTGTTCTGTGACACCACTGTATTTATTATCCATGTACTGTGACATCACCGTGTTTATTATCTCTGTACTGTGACATCACCATGTTTATTATCTCTGTACTGTGACATCACTGTGTTTATTATCTCTGTACTGTGACATCACCGTGTTTATTATCTCTATACTGTGACATCACTGTGTTTCTTTTCCTTGTACTGTGAAATCACTGTTTCTTATCCCTGTACTGTGACATCACTGTGTTTATTATCCCTGTAATGTGACATCATTGTGTTTCTTTTCCTTGTACTGTGAAATCACAGTTTCTTATCCCTGTACTGTGACATCACTGTGTTTATTATCCCTGTAATGTGACATCACTGTGTTTATTATCCCTGTACTGTGACATCACTGTGTTTATTATCCCTGTACTGTGACATCACTGTGTTTATTATCCCTGTACTGTGACATAACTGTGTTTATTATCCCTGTACTGTGACATCACTGTGTTTATTATCCCTGTAATGTGACATCACTGTGTTTATTATCACTGTATTGTGTAACATCACTGTATTTATTGTCCTTTTTCTGTGACATCTACATATATTGTCCCTGTTCTGGGACATCACTATATTTAATATCCATGCACTGTGACATCACTGTGTTTCTTATCCCTGTACTGTGACATAACCATATTATCCCTGTACTATGACATCACTGTGTTTATTATCCTTGGACTGTGACATCACTGTGTTTATTATCCCTGGACTGTGACATCAGTGTTTATTATTTCTGTATTGTGACATCACTGTATTTATTGTCCCTGTTCTATGACATTTCTGCATATATTGTCCTTGTTCTGTGACATCACTATTTATTATCCATGTACTGTAAAATCACTGTTTATTATCTCTATACTGTGACATCACTGTGTTTATTATCACTGTACTGTTACATTACTGCATTTATTATCTTTGTATTGTGACATCACTGTATTTATTATCCATGTACTGTGGAATCACTGTGTTTCTTATTCCTGTACTGTGACATCACTGTATTATCTCTATACTATGACATCACTGTGTTTCTTTTCCTTGTACTGTGAAATCACTGTGTTTTTTATCCCTGTAGTGTGACACCATTGTGTTTATTAACTCTGTAGTGTGATATCACTGTATTTATTGTCCCTGTTCTGTGAAATTTCTGCATATATTGTCCCTGTTCTGTGACATTACTGTATTTATTATCTCTGTACTGTGACATCACTGTATTTATTATCCATGTACTGTGAAATAACTGTGATTGTTATCCCTGTACTGTGACATCACCGTATTATCTCTATACTGTGACATCACTGTGTTTCTTTTCCTTGTACTGTGAAATCACTGTGTTTCTTTTCCTTGTACTGTGACATCACTGTGTTTATTATTATCTCTGTACTGTGACATCACTGTATTTATTGCCCCTGTTCTGTGACATCACTGTGTTTATTATTCCTATACTTTGATATCACTGTGGTTACTATACCTGTTTTGTCATAGCACAGTGTACATTATTGATGTGTGGTGGGATATCATTGGCTGCATTTAGAGGGGTGTAAGAATATGACGTGCATAGAGAATTAGGAAGTAGTGTCTGAGATTAACCAGTGCTAGAAATTGTATGGAAAGCTGTCACTGACTTTGCAATGGAACAACGTGCTTCTGTGTGCAATGATGTCATACAGTATAGGATCTGCATGTGAACCATTTTGCAATATGTGCAATTAGTATTGTATGTCATCATTTCTCTACAATGACAACATGTAGCACAGGGTTACTTTATGTGCAAATTAGCATGAAAGGGAACATGTACATCACTCTAGGACGATTGGGAGTGCCAACAGCCAGGACACCGGAGCAAGTCACCACTGCAGCACTGCCTCTACTTGTGAGAGGTGCCCAGCAGCGTTATAACTTCTTTCTCTGTATAGTATAATGATTTGAACAGCGGCGTGTTTAGAACATTGTTTACAAGTGCTATAGTAACGTGCCGAGGGTGTAATCTTATTGACTACAGTAACAGGTTCCCTTTAAACACATGGTGTCAGTTTTTGCCCTTTTTGTACTTTTCTTGTTGGCGCTAATCCCACTTTTTAGTCTATTTTTATCTTACAAAGTTCCCTATATAATTTTATCTCGGATGCAAACTCGCTTGTCAATATTTGACGAAAAAGGAAACGAATTGTTTTCACTGGAAGATATCCCCCGGTTTCCTTACATTTAACTCTAACTATGCTATCACTGACAGTTTCCTTTACGTGGCTGTACATTGCCTGTTATGTTGTTTCCTCTTGTAATGTGATATTCTGCATATTTGTAATTGATTACATACCCATTAGATAACACTAAATGTTTCGAAAATCTCTGCCAGGACTTGTCTACAATGAACCAACACATTGTATGTATCGTATGGTGTATATACGTTTTGTATAGGAGATACTATTCTGTACACACCCATAATACCTCACCCCTCCCTAGATTATGGCATACTGTCAGTAATGCGGAATTGACAACTGTGTGAAACAGATGGAGCTGCACCTTGGTTTTGTAATTCCACCAGATAGAATGAGATTTTCTGATATTAGAGCATGTTTATAAGGGTCCATTCACACGTCCGTAGTGTATTGCGGATCCGCAATACACCCGGCCAGCAACCCCCATAGAACTGCCTATTCTTGTCCGCAATTGCGGACAAGAATAGGACATGTTCTATTCTTTGCGGAGCCATGGCCCGGAAATGTGGATGCGGACAGCACACTGTGTGCTGTCCGCATCTTTTATGTCCCCATAGAGAATTAATGAGTTTGCACTCGTTCTGCAAAATTGCGGAACGGATGCGGACCCATTTGCGGATGTGTGAATAGAGCCTAAAAAGTGTCACTTTGCCGACAGTTTTCTTTGTCTATATAGGGGAACATTACCGCTGCAGGCAAGAAAACAAAGCCCAGCGGGAAGGACAGAGCAATGGTGCTGGAACGGAGGTGGTACAGGACTGTAAAAAAAATGAACACAGACAACCTCTTTAACCCCTTCACACATAATCAAGCACATAACGTCATTATGCGTAAGGGCTTGTATGGAGTGGGCTGCAGCCAGTACCCAGCCGCAAAGATCGGGATCATCAATGACGTTGAACCTGGCCATTTAACCCCTCAGATGCTGCATTCTATACCAATCCCAGCATCTGTGGGGTTAGGCAGAGGGACTTCTATTAGTTACTGATGACGGCCCTGGGCCTTCTGAAGGTTCTTAGGGCTGTCATGGTTAACTCGTTTCTTTTTGTTGGACCGCGCTGCCTCAGAAGTAGCAGAAATTCCACATTCGAAACCAGTCAAATAATCGCGGACATGGGAAAGCAAACAGGCCAGTCGAAGCCTTTCCTCCTCTCCCTTTCAGGCTTCTATGGAACACCAAGAATGCAGCCAGTAGTGAAGTACCGTCACATGAATTGGGTTTATTATACTGACAATATACAGGTAAAAACGAGCAATGTACAAAGGATTCTGTAGACAGAAATATAAAAACAGTTATGGATGTCAGAAAATGGCGATGGAAGGAACATTTTTTACTTTTTTAAAACTATACAAATTTAGTAAAGCCATAATAGTATTGACCCGCAGAATAAGGAAATCATGTCATTTTTAGCGCACAGTGAATGCTGTAATAGCAAAAAAAAAAAAAAAAAAAACCTTGGTGGATTTGTGTTTTTATATTTTTTTCAATTTCACCTCACAATTTTTTTTTTCTGTTTTCCAATACAAGACATGGTAAATGAAATGGTGCCATTAATATGGCTATGTGAAAAAGATATGGCCCTTGGAATGTGGGGATGAAAAAAACAAAATGGGCTTTGTCTTTGAGGGGTTAAGGGTGTCCACAAAAATAGTAGTTTGTGTCGAACAGCCAAGAAGCACATTGGAAAATTCATGCACGGTAAAAGCAAGATGTACCGCATTTTTGGAATTGCATGGCATAGATAGGCAAAGCATATTAATATGTGATAGGGGTTCAGGCACCCTAGATGCTACAGTCTTACTATTGATGAGGACCATGTGCAGTCATTTATGACCTATCCATCCCCAGCTGAATACTTAGATGTGGCAATATGTTCTTTATCTTTCAATCGGCAGCAGACATCCGATCTCAATCCAACAGATGACACAGAATGTAGTAAAATTAGAAATTTGCATCAGCCTTTCCTTTGGCCAGTTATTTCCATCCTTTAGCTTGACATTCTAGAATATACCTAGACTGTGGAGCCAACACTCATTATCTAGAAAATCATGGACATCATAGTCAACTACTGGGCACCATTAGGAAGTGAAGATATGGACATACTGGGACTATACTGGTTGGTTATTAACTTCAGGAGGAATAAGAACATAAGTTGTTATGAGGTTGGAATATGTGCATCTAATACTGAGTAGCTACTCTGGGCAATGATCATTAGAGGTTTCAATAGTCAAAGCTTCCCTTCAACCAAATTTCCTAGTGTGTTTAGCTTTAGTTAAAGGGGTTGCAGTCCCAACATTCAAGCACGGCTTATGCTACTGTTCCCAGCCGCTTCCAGTTCCAGACGGACTGGAAGTGAGTTGTTTTCGTGACCAAGCCACATGTTCGTGCACGACACATCACTTCTAGTGACGAGCCATTCAGAGACCATGACCATCAAGGCCAGTGATTGGCCACAGTGGTTATGGGACAAATCCACTTCTGGTCTGGTTGGAACCTGTAGCAGCCATGAGAGGGGCAGCAAAGCTGAAACGATAGGAATAGAGACAGGTGAGTGGATTTTTTTTTAATCGGGCACACCTTCCAACCACGGCTCCTAGGCTGGACTACGCCTTTAAGAATCTAATCAAAGTGAAAAGGAATGGAAGAAGTAGGTTTTCTGGATTAATAATGATGTGTGAGTAGTAGTGGCCTCCAACACCCAGTTCCTTCAAGTCCTTTCCAGATACTCTTGGAGGCACTGCTAATTTGCATTTTTACTTCCATAGGGATGGGCAGCTGCCAGACACAATCTCTGGGCTGAACGAAGAATGAGACTAAACTTTGTTTCCACGAAAAGCAGTGGAGATGTCCTCATAGACATTCGATTCTCATCGAATCCTATGGACATCAGCGAATTCTGTCAGTATCCAGCCTATGCATTATAGGGGAGTTACCAGCAAGGCGGGACTGCACCAATTTTCTTGGCCAAGCAGCTCCCACGAACCTTGATCCTGCACCGGATTTAGTATGAAGTAACAATAGATTTTCAGCTCTATCATATATAGAAGGGAAATTTAGCTTTCATCACCAGCTTATATGTATTGTGCCTCTCCAATATAGCATATAGACAGGAGGTGTCTTCATGGAATGTCACAAGGAAGAAAATCAGGAGAAAAAAGTAAACTATAAAAGTCAGTGATTGGTTTAGATAATTCTCTTTATTTGTATGGTATACAATATGTACACAGCATTTCACCTGCTGAAATGAACTGTAATATAGTCTGCCACAACAGACCGGGCATTTAGCTGTATGAAGACTAGGAGGAAAGCAGAAATGGACAAGGACGGAAATATGGCAGATATCAAAGAATATCATATTTACACAGCACTATAAAGCAGTTTACAATAGTCTTATATTACTCCTATCACAGCTCTTGGTCTACAAGAGGATTATTTTATGACACAACATAAAATGTACTACTATCAATGTGAATATACTTAAAATTCCTCTCTGTGGCAATTTTTTTTTACCTATTCACGTGTTTATGAATATTCCTTGTACAGTAACTTTCCCAGCATTTCACTTGCTAGAGCTGCAGTTTGTATTCCAGAGCTGTTCATCCTTCCTTCTTTTTACTACTCCATGATTATCCATCCGATCCACATCTAGGCAATCACCACGTCTCCTCCCTCATTCTCTCTGCTTGTACAGTATGTTAATCTTGTCCATGATATTCTCGATGTCACACTCAATTTTTAGACAGTGGGAATAGGAAGGTACTTCTATATTAGTTGGGTCACCAACATGAATGCTCACAAGCATCCATAGGGCTGTCAATCTAAACTTCTCTTCTTAAGGTTTGCATTCATTTTAATAGAAGGAGTAGTAACACAGAAACTAGCTACCGCAATTTGGCAAGAATTGTGTATTAACAGTTTACCCTGAGGCACAGCTCTATTAAAAAAAATATGAAGAACTGTCAAAAAAATATTAATAATAAAATAAATAAATCCATTGTTTTTAGTTTGTATTTGACCATGGCATCCATGAGAAGAAAACATCAATGTGCCTCCATGTAAGGTTCAAAGCACCCAGAGGTTCGCTATGGGCCATTACATTTCATAGGCACTAGAGATAAGTGAATTGATTGGAACAAATCGATCCATCTCATCAGCAAGAGTTCTTCCGCTGTGAGGGGTTGTCCCCTCAGGTGAAGTAGTGTCCACCTGCCTCTTAATTGACAGGGCAGAACATCTTGCCAGTCTTGCACTGCTTCTCTGAGTAATGGTGCAGTCATGGATGCTCTGCTTCCGCTAATGGAACATCGACTGTTCATGTGCCGATACCTGAAAGTGTATCGGTGCCTGTGCAGTCGCTGTTCCAGTAGCACCTCTGTACTTGCACCACAACTCGGAGCAGCAGCGCAGGCATGGGGTTGACAAGATGTCCTTCCCTTTCAATCAAGAGGCAGGTGGGTGCTTCTTCACCCGCAGGGAGGACAACTCCTCACAGGTAAAGAACTCTTGTTGATGAGATGAATCGATTGATTAGAATTGATTTGCTCATCTCTAATTTGCACCATATTCAGTATCCTTATCATATGGATCCCAATATGCCTGTGTGCACAGAGATGCTTTAAAAGCACACCTAGTCCCTACATCATCCTATCATGTGCACCGTAGTATGGTTCTCTGTACGGCACTGTATAATGGTGTTTGATAAAGGATACCTCCATAAAATGGTGTTCAATGGCGTGTGTCATGACTGTTGGGATCCTGTTGGAATCGTACACAAGTGAGCAGAAAACTCTCTATAAGAAATTGGGAGTCATACAGGGGATAAGTAGGGTGTGTAGTAGTCCCCTTGTCACACACTCACATGCTCTGGCCATGAACAAGTTCTGTGATGGACCAAAACACTAGTGTTGCCCTCATGTGTGTTTGCTGGAGATACTAATAAATTTAGTATGCATTGATCCAAGAACATTTTGGGTCCTGTGGTTTACTTCATGTATTTTCATAGAAATCTATGGATGCTGTACTCAGATTTTGTATGGAGCACTAATATGCTCATGTGCATGAGGCACAGTAATCACTGGATAGTCTGTAACTTCTTCTCCTTTTGCAACCACAAATTTGGAAAGATCTCAAACGAGGTTACAAGGGAAAGCGAGGTCAAGAAGTGGGAATAGAAGTGAGCCGCTAGTGGATGATGGGAGTTATTGAAAAACATGTCCATATGACTTTTTGGAAAGAAATACAAGGAGACAAGGTCTATTTAATAGTGCACCATTAGTACTTGGGTTCATATTACCACCACACACTATAGGGCTTTGCACTGTGGACCTTCAGGGATGGGACACTGGGCTATTTCTAACCTGGGCATAAACTATATGTACCATTAGCTTTGTTTTGAATAAGGAATTAGATAGTCCATGACCTGAATAAGCGTTGAGGGAAAAATAGGAAAAAGTTGCGGACCGCCATGACGATGAGTAGATACAACGACCAAAATCATGAAAATACCTGACTCAATCAGAAGAGAGGCCTTTTAGGAGAAACACCATTAATATAATCATCAGGACTGAAAACCGAATCAAATACACAATAATAATGACAACATACCATAACTATAATGGATAGAGCTGGAGATTATGGCTCAGTCTCCATACCTGAATTTTCTCACAATAATATTGCTCCTACTAAAGTTATACAACAGCAACACATATGCTCTAAATGGTATGGCTAATAACTCGCACAGAGGTAAGAAGCTTCTCTTTTTTTTAATATTCTGATTAGGTTGTCTTGTATTCCTTGTAGCATTAGGTGCACGATCACATTTGACTATTGATTTTAGAACGCTTAGTCGGAGAACAGACTGGCGAAGGACTTCCTCAGATTCCGGATAGTATCTGCTTTAGCTTCATCATCGTTATTGGATGAGCGGAAGAATGACGACTGGCTGAAGTTGAAAGCGTTGGTCAGAGACTGGGACTTGCTAATTAAAGAAAAAATAGAAATACATTTACCACAGGTAAAAATAATATGGAAAAAGCCGGATACATCTGCCTTTGTAAGATGCGCAGAGCATGAGAACGAGCATATGCAAGCATGGAGGCCGCTTTGTTGGTAGATATATCGTAGCGTAGCATGCATACTTACCAATATTGCCAATATTGCAGTTGGTAAATTTAGGGCATGTATTCCCTGCCAACAAGAATGCCCCACAACTCCCACTTATGGGCAGGACTACCAAAAGCCCCACATATTTCCGCCCAGGACAGCCTGAATTTGTCAGGACTGTCTTTGAAAATTGGGGACAGTACCTGCAACTTTGGGAATGTTGGTAACGATGTAGAATGGGACCATGATGTACAGTTGTTGGTTGTTTTTTTATGAAAACAGATTGGAAATGCTGGCTAGAACAACCACACAGATTTCAGCTAATTTCAAAGCAGGGCTTAAAATGAAAGCAGTGATCCGAGTGGTAAGAGTAAGTCCCACCTCAAGTTGTAGTCGGCGGTCTGCTCCTGCCCACCTTCTAATCCAGTAGGACAGCTCCGCCAAATGTAAACAGAGACTGTGGGGGCTATAGAATGATACTGCCTTCCAATTAATATTACCATTTGTGGTGGCTACAAGCCTTACGTGTCAGGCCATTGGTGACAGGGACAAGTGATGCATCCTGTGCAGTCACAAACGTTGCACTACCCTACAGCTGTCCCTGGTTCCCAAACAAGGACTACAGCTACCAGCATCAAGCACCTCGGAAGCAGCATAGAAGCAATTACATAATTTAAGTATATCATACGTTGGCATAGAGGCTGATGGATTATTGTCTATCTGACTTAAAATGCTGCTGAGTATTACAGTCCCCCTAAAGTTGCTTTTCAGGCGAATAAATTCCAGAATTTACTTCTAATTAAAGAAAATGGGTTGTCATTGATTTTAATAGAGGCTGACAGTCCTTGAGACCCTACAGTCATGGTTGACATTACTCCCAGCTATGACTAAAGCCTTACGTACATGGCTGTAAGATGGATCCTTGTTCAGATTGTACAGTATTGTAACCATAGTGTGTATGGGACCAGGCCGTACCTATGTGTGCCTCCAATTTTTCTGTATGTGAATACAATGCCACATAGAGATTCTATTTGGTGGCACATAGAGTGCATACACGTCTGGACCCATAGGGACTCCATCTGCTGCTGTATAGGGTCCTGAGATGTGGCTCTGCTGTGTGCATGGGTCCTAATAGAGGGGTATGCCTTAGGACTCATGCACACAAACGTATTTTTTGTCTGCATCTAATTAGCATTTTTTTGTGCATCGGATGCAGACCCATTCACTCCAATGGGGCCACAAAGAACGTGGACATCCATATGTCCGTTGCATGGCATCCGCAAAAATATAGAACATGTCCTATTCTTGTCCGGATTAAGGACAATGATAGGACTGTCCTATTATGAGCCGGACTTTCGGTTCCTCAAAATGTGGAATGCATGCAGTCGGTATCCGTGTTTTGCGGATCCGCAATTTGTGGACCGCAAAACAGGCAACTGTCGTGTGAATGAGAACTTAAATTGAACCTGTCTCCTGACATCTCTTTTTTAATAACTACTTGCTAACAGTCTGCAACGCCAGTCCAGATGGGTCTTACCACCTGGGGTGGGGGTGGGGGGGTTCCTGCACAGTCTGACACTGGCACCAATGATTGGCAGTGTCAAACTGATCAGGGACACAACCCCAGCTGGTAACACCCACCTGGACTTTCACTGCAATCTGCTATCAATTAATTCATAACTTCTAGCAGGAATAATAAAGGAATGGTACAAGAATAAATACTCCAGAATTGTTATTACATGGGGGATGCAAGTGGCTGCTTAAACAGACATGTCCAGAGAGGGGACAGATCCTCTTTAAAATGGAAAATTAAAAAACCTGTCTAAGGCCTCCTGAACACGACCGTATGGCTTTTTCAGCGTTTTGCGGTCCGTTTTTCACGGATCCGTTGTTCCGTTTTTTGTTTCCGTTGTGTTTCCGTTTCTGTTCCGTTTTTCCGTATGGCATATACAGTATACAGTAATTACATAGATAAAATTGGGCTGGGCATAACATTTTCAATAGATGGTTCCGCAAAAAACGGAACGGAAACGGAAGACATACGGATGCATTTCCGTATGTGTTCCGTTTTTTTGCGGACCCATTGACTTGAATGGAGCCACAGAACGTGATTTGCGGGCAATAATAGGACATGTTCTATCTTTAAACGGAACGGAAAAACGGAAATACGGAAACAGAATGCATACGGAGTACATTCAGTTTTTTTGCGGAACCATTGAAAAGAATGGCTCCGTATACGGAACGGCCAGTAAACGGGGAAAAAAACGGTCGTGTGCAGAAGGCCTAAGGCTACATTTACATATCAGTGAATACTAACCGTGTGACGGTCATTTTCAGAACCATTGCAGTCAATGGGGATATTCACATGGCCGTTTTTTAACAGGCAGTGAATAGTGGAGTAAAAATTAAGAACATATCCAATTTTTGCCAGTTTTCACAGCCAGAGGGACTCCAATGAGATCAATGGGGCTGTTTTTAATGACCACTTTAATGACAGTAGAGCACCCGTCTAACACCTGTTAAAATGGGTGCACTAGTGAAAAAATGTTAGGAGTTGCAATAAAAACAATTACTCACTTCATCCTCTTGCTTACGCACAGACAGTCACTCCTCTCTTGATACAGAAGGACCTGAGCTCCCAGCGCAGGTTCTTCTGTATCAAGAGAGTGGGGCGACTGTCTCTTTTTTTTTGGCATTAAAAAATGCTGCATATTATTACTGCTGTGGGCCACTATAGGGAACAGTATTACTGTTGGGGCCATTATGGGGGGGGGGGCATTATTACTGGGGGGGGGCATTATTACTGCTGGGGGCCACTATGGGGGGCATCATTACTGCTGGGGGCCACTCTGGGGGACATTATTACAGGTGGGGGCCATTATGGGGGACAGGATTACTGCTGGGGGCCACTCTGAGGGGCATTATGACTCATGGGGGCCACTCTGTAGGAAATTATTACTGCTGAGGGCCACTATGAGGGACATTATTACTGCTGGGGGCCACTCTGGGGGACATTATTACTGCTGGGGGCAGGGGCAGACTCGGATTTTAAAGTGGCCCTGGAAAGAATACTAAAAGTGGCCCCGTTTTGTAGTCAGGTCCAAATTGATGGAAGGCAGGGCCAGCAATACCATATTGTGGCCCATTATACCATCCCAACAGAGCCAAATACCACAGTCCATCACAAAATACTGCCAGCAGCACAGAATACATCCCCACAAACTTCCCCTGGACGGCCATGAAGAGGGCTCAGGCGGCCACTTGGGTATTGGCCCCCCCGGAAACTTTCCTGTAAGGTCTATGGCGAATCTGTCCCTGGCTGGGGGCCACTTTATTACTTTATCACATTATTACTCATGGGGGCCACTCTGTTGGAAATTATTAATGCTAGGGGCTACTATGGGGACACTATTACTGATGGGGGCCACTATGGGGACATTATTACTGCTGGGGGCCACTATGGGGACATTATAACTGCTGGGGGCCACTATGGGGACATTATTACTGCTGGGGGTCACTCTGGGGGACATTATTACACGTGGTGGCCATTATAGGGTCATTATTACTGCTGGGGGCCACTATAGGGGACATTATTATTGCTGGGGGCTACTATGGGGGACATTATTACGGTTGGGGACCACTATGGGGTTTAAATAAAAGAAGCCAATGAAAATTATCCATTTTGAAAGCTGTTAAAAATTAATGCAAAACAGCAAGGCGGCCAGAAAATAGATGCAATTTTTCATGGCCATTTTTTTCACCGTCATGTGAATGTAGCCTTAGACAATACTAATGCTAATAATAATGAATTATATAAAAGTGCAATACTATTATACTGTGATTGTCTGAAATCATGAAAACAGGAAAAAGATGCACTGTAATTAGTGATGATTTCTTCTTTACACCAGGTAGCTGGTTGGAGAAAGATCATCTCAGTTCTTCTCAGTCAGGAGAGATACAGTGACTAATCACACAAGGATTTCCTCCTTTCTTATAACCACACGGCACCAACGTGACAGGATGTGCTTCTAATAATACAAGCCCTGAATGCTGATTGCAAAATGCGGAAAGATCTCTCTGTACTATTACATAATGGGCTATCAGGTGTAAGATGACTTCTAATTAAGGAAAATGATGAAGTATCTGATGCTGAATATGCAGACTGGTGCATAGGTGAAAGCAATGGTCTGCGTTCAGGACTCATCATCATTTGACTACAGTTTTCACTGATAAAATAGTATTGTCTGGTTCGGACAGCAGGACATGTCTTATTTCATGAGCTGTGCTGTTCCTCTGTTTTCCCTCCTGGAAATGTAAGAGTAAATTGACAACTGGGTGTTACCATCGCCCCTTGTCAATGGGCATGTCTCCATTCAGCTTGACAGAAACAGTCGAATGAACATGGAAGGTTATTTAAAGGGAAAATTCCTATCTGTGACATTTATGGTATGTCCACAGGATGAGTCATAAATGTCCGCTAGGTGTGGGCTCACCTCTGGGACCTGCTCCAAATTCAAGAAATCGGGCCCCGGCCTGGAATGGAGAGGTTGAACGGCTCTCTCCACGCACTTTAATACTATTTCTGAAAATAGCTGAGAGTACTGTTCTAAATGTCCCAAATGGGAATACCCCTTCAAGACATCTCCATTCAACTCTATGGAAACCAGCAGTGCATGCTTGTCCTGCTCTCCAGTTGATATCATGGACAATCCCTTTAATGGAATTTCCCCTAAAGTCACATATTCATTGGTTGCTTATGATACATATCAGTTAAAAAAGGTTATATTATTGGTATATTAACTTGTACTGTAGCTGTACTTTTTGAACATTTTTCATAACTCTCGGAGAAGGTTGATTGAGAGATCTTCATCGTTGAGGGCTCTACTCAATGCTGGTTTCTGGGCTGCATAATAATTGTGGACACAACTTATGATCTATTCACTATGGTCTTACTTCAGCTGTGGATGAGGTTGGGTTTTTTGAGATGGCTCCGTCTGACGTCTAGGCAGTGACTCCACTTGGCTGACAGGAGATAATGTCTGTCCTTCAGAAGATGGTGGCTGACCTGCAGTGGTTGATGGCCCTGGTGTTTCGTTCTGTGGAAGTGGATGTTCACCGGGATGCTTTGGCTTGTCCATAGGCTGTGGAGGCTGATGGCTATCAGAGTGTAATCCCTGGGGTTGTACTGCGCCCCCTAGGTTTAGTACAAGAAAAACTTCACATTGTTAAAGCATTAATGGGATGTACAAGAAATCTAACCTCACCCAGTATCTTTACGGTGCACACCTAGCAATGGCAAATATCCTGAGCAACCGATATGAATGCTAAAGTGATGCAATCTTTATGGAATATGTCAGCAAATAAGTCTTTTTTATTGTACGTTACTGCCCAGTATAACAGTCTATGATATGGTATTGTCCCTGGCATCGAACCATATAGTAAATGATTTCACCAACCACTGACCTCATAACATACATAGTAAAAGATGTCTTATAGCTTCTCAAAATCAAAGATACAATATGTAATATCTAAAGATAATAGATCATTTGATATGGCTCAGGGCAATGGTTATTGCCTGGGTACAAATATAGTGCCCTATGTTGTAAAGCACAGTAAAAAACCTAGATTAAATTACCCATGATGACAGAGGTTATAGTCCAAGTAAAGTAGTGAAATGACAATAAGCATGATATGATTACACCCACTGACAAAACAATCGTTTTCTTATTTATTTTTTTGGAACATGCTGCTGTATACTAAATACTCTTAAAGTGAACCTGTCACCCCAAAATTCAGTGCAATCTGCAGGCAGCATGTTATAGAGCAGGAGGAGCTGAGCAGATTGAGGTATAGTTTTGTATGAAAAGATTCAATATAACTTGTGATTTATACATTTATATCTGTGCTCTGACTTCAGTTGTACACGGGGAGGTGTTTATCAGTGCTTGATAGCATTCTCTGTGCAAGTGTGTATACAGAGATAGCTGTCAGTCACTGATCGCTGTACACGGGGGAGGTGTTATCAGTGATTGATAGCATTCTCTGTGTAAGTGTGTATACAGAGATAGCTGTCAGTCACTGATCGCTGTACACGGGGGAGGTGTTATCAGTTATTGAAATTTTCCCACAAAACCATACAACAATCTGCTCTATAACAGCTCCTCCTGCTCTATAACATGCTGCCTGCAGACTGCACTGCATTTTGTGGTGACCGGTTCTCTTTGAAGTGGATGTCCACCATTGATTATTTGTAAATTAATACAGAATGTATCAGAGGAGTCAATCACATTTATTATTGTTCATCTATAATCTCCTACATTGATAAAACCCTTTTGGAGGTTGTACAGAATATCCCCCAGCTATAATCTATGAACTCGGCTGTGGCTTTTTGACATACAGAATGACCATATAACAACTTGTATTCCCTTTTCCTTTTGGAGAGGCTCGTTTGCGTGTTCTGTACTTCAGGGAGAATTGCCAAACCAATCCCCTACAGTTCTGTACACGTAAGGACACCTGTGGTTCACAGGCTTTCTTGTAAAAAGTCGGGCCTCTATTCCAGAGAAATGCTTTTTTATTTTTATGCAAATAAGGCTACCTTCACAATAGCGTTTTTGCTGGCTCTGGCAGGGTTCAGCAAAAACACTTCTGTTACTGACAATACAACCGTCTGCATCCGTTATCAACGGATCTGGTTGTATTATCTTTAACATAGCCAAGATGGATCCGTCATGAACTCCATTGAAAGTCAATGGAGGACGGATCCGTTTTCTATCGTTTCAGAGAAAACGGATCCGTCATGACCCACTATGCAAGTCAATGGGGACGGATCAGTTTTCTCTGACACAATAGAAAACGGATCCATCCCACATTGACTTTCAATGGAGTGCATGGCGGATCCGTCTTGGCTATGCTAAAGATAATACAACCGGATCCGTTGATAATGGATGCAGAAGGTTGTATTGTCAGTAACAGAAGCGTTTTTGCTGAACCCTGCCGGAGCCCGCAAAAGCGCTATTGTGAAGGTAGCCTTATTTGCATAAAAATAAAAAAGCATTTCTCTGGAATAGAGGCCCGACTTTTTACAAGAAAGCCTGTGAACCACAGGTGTCCTTATGTGTACAGAACTGTAGGGGATTGGTTTGGCAATTCTCCCTGAAGTACAGAACACGCAAACGAGCCTCTCCAAATCCCGTATCCCAGGACGGAATGCAAACCGCAGCATGCTACGGTTTGCTCTCCGGCATGAGAACGGAACGCTCAACAAGCATTTCGTTCTGTTCAGTTACATTTTGTCCCCATTGACAACCCAGCACTTCTCACTCTTGTTTGATTGAAAGTCCATTAGATTTGAGAGACGGTAACGATAATGCAGAGAAATCAAGGTGCACTGAGTGATCCTGCCCCAGGTGCACCGAAAAAATCTTATTTGTATATAAATATAGAAAAGCATTTCTCAGGATGACTTGAAAAGATAATGTTTTGGGGCACCACGATAGCACGCTTTGAAACTGATTTTAGAGGTGACATTCTTCATTTAAAAGCTTCTTCACATTGAACCTGCAGTGTCCTGGCACATATGTTAAATGGAACCATAAAATGGACCCAACTCTTGGCATACCCTTAGGTACCGAAGTAAAAAAAATGTTTTGTTCTTGTCGCCTCTTAATGGAGTAGCACAGTAAAAAAAAAAAACACACCAAAAACAACGTACAACGCTGAAGAGAGAACACTGTTCTGGCCTCTGTAGGTATAACAGAAGCCTATGGGTACATGTAACGGACCTGCTGGGAGCGTTTCCTGGTTATACGGTAAAAAGACACTGCAGACGCAGTGCGAAGACAGTTACTCCCATATATAAAGCTTATGTTAACCTGGATGTGAGCACATCCTGCAAATTTTCTCTTTAAATTTTACCTGGCATGGCATGAACATAGGACAAAGTGGCCATAGGGGCAAAATTTTCCCTAGGCTACCCCATACTGTACATCCAAAATACGTTACAATATTTATGCCGCTTGTAATGTGTGCCAATATGACTGCAGGATAATTAGTGGTGTATGATAGGACTTCCAACCTGGGACATAACTATACTGGTGCTGAGGTTATGATTGCACAAAGATCCTGGGGAGGGGGGAAGGGTTTGTCTTGCCAATTTTTGTAAAAAAAAAAAGGCAGACTCCCCTCACTGATCCCCTGTTTCTCCTGTTCTTCCCGAGTCCCCATGGGGCCCTTCATCACAATCATTGGATAAGGTAGGTCACCACTGTGCATCAAGAGGGAGCAAAAAGCAGGGACTCGAGGGGACCAAGCTAGCACTGGAAGAGTAAAGGAGGGGGATCGGTAAGGTCAGGACTCCCGTGCTCACGCACATAATGGAGAGAACTTAAAGAGGAGTCCTCCCAAAATATTTTACTGTGGGTTTTTTGGAGCACAGCATCAGAATGCAATGAGTATGAAGATAAAAATTACATAACTGGACTCAGCATCGCTTACACTGGAGGTCCCCAACCTTTTGTATGTTGTGAGCCACATACAACTTTCAGTGATGGTTGGGAGCAACAGACAATTCAAAGTAGAAGAGAGAAATTTTGAATGTGGAGAAACAAAAAAAACATGAAATTGCAAACGTTTGCTGATATATATTTCAGTGTGAAGTATTACACCATCCAAATTGGCACTTTTTGGTGGTAAATCTAGGATAGGTCTGCAATAATGTCAATTGCCAGTACATATGGTCATAACTCAGGACTGCCATGGCGAGCCACACAGCAGGGGGTCGCAAGCCACACATGGCTCCGGCGCCACTGGTTAGGGACCACTGACTGACTCAAGTTTCGGGGGTTTTCTGGAGCTGACAAATTCTCTTTAATATCAAGCAGAAAACATATATAAAGGTCAAATTCTGTTCATAATTCCTAATTTTAGCAGGTCCACAATCGTATAAATTGAGCCTAAGTGAGCTGTGGTTAGATACAACAGAGTCTAGTATCACTCATGATGTATGATTCAAATCGTTAACCACATTACTTTTATACCGCGACCCAGGCTGACACTTCGAATTTGAAGGCATATATTTAGTACAGAATTGTGAAATGCGTTAGTGAGCTGATCAGCAGATCTGGGAGAAGGCAATACGTGAAGCTCTTCTGCTTCCTTAAGTTTAGCAGAACATTGTGGCCAATATCAAGTGTGAGCAAGCTGCTGCTGCTGATTCTGCTATTAAAAAAAACTAGTTTCCCTTGCACCGGTATAATCCAGAAATGACAGTGTGACTGACAGGGTCGAAGGATGCCATTAGCTTCGTCTTCAGGACTATTAGTAAAGCATCTCAGGAATTTTACCAACAATTTAGAGCACAGCAAATCTCAGCACACATTATTAAAACACCTTAACACACAAATTGCTATATTGTAACCAAAATTTACTTACCGTACATATACCGGTAACTTACCTAGTTCAGACTGGTCTTATATATAATGTATTACAAAACATTTTTATACTGTAATATCTTAGCTAACCAGGACAGCAGCCAAATAAGTGAAACTGTGCTTTCAAAACCAGAAACATGTTAAGGCTGCCACATGGCACCAGCTTAGTAATTGGCATATTCACTACATACTAATGATTGAATTGGCACTGGTGTCCACGATGACATCACATACAGTTCTTCAATCATCAGTACCAGTAGCATTGTATGAGCCAGTCATGGAGTCCATGTGGAATAGTGGTTGTTGTCCATGCAGCAATGCTAGCTCTCCAGATAATATGGACAGCTAGTGGTACTAACATAACAGCCTGACCATAAATTCCCTGTCTTTGGTCCTGGTTCTTCTCTTTCATAGTTATAGTGATGCATGTACAGTATGTGCCCTGTCCAAATTCCCCTTGCATATTGGAACACTTAATTGTTTATGATATCCCGTAGACATAGTGCATCAGAAAGGGATTTTCTGGTAAGCAGGAACATTGAGGAAAACGATGTGATGCATAGGTGAGGTGGAAAATCTGACAAAGTCTTTGTCTGACTCATTGAAGAACTACAGGAGTTTTCTGGCACAAAGTTTGGAGAGTAGGAGAAGTGGACTAGCATACACCATAGAATGAAAGAGACCAGTCTGGAACAAAGACGACCCAGGGAAGGAGTTGTCCAGGTAAATACATAAGCGAGGGAGTAAGTGATTTGGCACATACAAAACTGTAGTGTAGTATGAAGAAAATCTTGTGAAGGAGTTGTTTGACACATACTGGTGAAAAGGGGGAGCAGTCTGACACATACTGGTGAAAAGGAGGAGTGGTCTGACACATACTGGTGAAAAGGAGGAGTGGTCTGACACATACTGGTGAAAAGGAGGAGTCGTCTGACACATACTGGTGAAAAGAAGGAGTGGTCTGATGCATACTGGTGAAAAGAGGAGTGGTCTGACACATATGGTACTCGTGAAAAGGAAGGAGTGTTCTGACTCATACTGGTGAAAAGGAGGAGTGGTCTGACACATGGTACTCGTGAAAATGAAGTAGTGTTCTGACACATAGTAGTAAAAAAGGAGGCCTGTTGACACAAACTAGTGAAAAGAGGAGTGGTCTGACATACTGATAAAAGGGAGAAGTGGCCTGACACATATAGTACTTGTGAAAAGGAAGTAGAGTTTTGAGACATACTGGGAAAAAATTGGTCTGACACATGCTGGTGAAAAGAAGGAGTGGTCTAACAGATACTGGTGAAAAGGAGGCGTGGTCTGATAGTGAAAAGAAAGGGGTTGTGTTGCAGATACTTGAGAAAAGGAAAGTTAGAGAATGAGTGGAATAGTACACAGAAGAGCTGAGGAGAGTGCGGCACAGACAATAGAAGTCACTATGGCTATCACACGAAAACGTGTTCACATTAGGGTCCAAACAACTTTTACATGCAGACTATAAGGAATTATTGATAGTCATAAATGTAACTTAGGAAATAAGAGATTGTCAGAAATACGGGCACCGACACAAAAACTATTGTACAAGGTATTATAGCATTAAATAGCACTGATTTGCATCTGTCACAGGCAGCAGCTGAATAAGTGCTACTGCCTATTCTATGTGAAATACTGTTTTAGACATCATCTGGCCTTAGGCCAATTCCACAATTTGACAGTAGAAAATGCTATTTCTAAACTGAAAATAAAACACAATAGACGTTAAACTCAACAAAAGGGAATCAATGACTGAATGTCAGCTATTTAGTGAAACCCTAGATCCTAGAAAATAAGACAAATTTAGAGCAAACCTTTACAAACTTAATGCTAAATGAAGCCATAAGCCCAGAATTTTCTAGAACTTCATGCAAATGACTATGCACACATGGTCACCTCTCCACTAATACTAATGCAAGTTACCTCACTTCAGTGATGATTTCCATGGAATAATTACCATAAGTATGCAGCTTCCTCTCCAAAAACATCTATGAATGTGTATGGAAAGTGACTTTAATAACTTTTTTTTATATATTTTATTAAGGAAATTATGTAATTTTATAAAAAAAATAAAAAAAAAGCCTATAAAAGGTCCCTCTGAGCATGCGGCCCCTGCGGTAGTTTTCTGCATCCTGCAATACCTCGGGTGGTGTATTTTGGATTGTCAGTGCGCTATTAACTAATGGACGCTAATGAGCGCTCATTAGTACAGGAGAGGCAGGCGAGGAAGTGGTGAGTACGGCATCACTAATGCTGCGCTGGCAATACTCACCACTCCTTGGTCCTTCCTGTTCTCAAAGCATACGTTCTCAGGACGTGGTGCACATAGATACACACTATGACCTGATGCTGTGGGACATCAGGATGCAGTAAAGCTGAAGCCTGGACACAGTGCTGCGCTACATGAAGAGCCACAGTGGTGGTGGCACTCGGAGAAGTAAGACGATGTGCCCAGACGAAGGTTCGCCTAAACGCGCGTCAGGGTTGGCCCATCCCGGAGGAGGCACGCTATGGGTAATTGATTCTGTCCATTACATATTTATATTATTATTTCTCGCACTTTAACTTGGATTTCGTTGGATTAATATGAATTGTTACCATTGTGCCCCCTTTTGGTTGATGCCGCCATTTCTCTGCACTTGTTTTTAATATTGAACTTTCCTATGAATTGAGCAAAAAAATGTACTATTGACTTCATGCAGTCTGGTTGTCTTCTATAGGTATTTATATTGTTGTCTTTTGCCATAGGCATGTACTTACATAGCAATATTTGGTAGTTATTTAATGTGAGATATTTCTCAAATTGTAATATTAAAGGAAACCTGTCATCACTTTCTAAACCTATCTATCCACTCACTTTTCTATAAATACTTATTAATACATTAATAATGATTTAAAATCAATTCTGAACGAACTATCAGTTCAGAGAAAAACCTAAAATAAATGTTCCCGCCACATATGTAAATGCCACTTAGATGAGTCCTGTCTCCTCCATGCTTCAGTCTCGCAGCTGCGCAGTATACATTATATGATCAGTATCAGTGTTGATCGTGAATATTTTAATCACCAATTTTTATTGCGAATATTGGCACTTCAAGAATTCGCGAAGATCTAGAATATAATAATAATAATATTCTAGATTTTTTTTCACCAGTGAGTGAGGTGACTGGTTCTGCACATGCGCGGAATTTGGGACGTGAGTTCGGGGGGAGGGTAGGATCTTTAGATTCTGTCACTCTTATAACGGGAGGTGGGGTTAGGAATGGGAAGTGATGAGGTAAGCATTTCATTTACATAACTTGAAAAAATCGAAAGTAGACTGTAAAAGAAGTACTCAGAGGTGTTTTAAAAAAAAACCCTAGGATGATTAGCGTGGGGGAGAAATATCTCAGGATGCCGATGATTCTTATGGTTAAAATCCGGTGACAGGTTCCCTTTAAGGGCTGAGCCCCCTTTTTTTTTGGTATGTATGCTAAAGACAGCTAACTGTAAAATGCAGAGGCAGACGTCTCAGCCTGCCTCTTCTCTCTCTGCCCCAGCATCTGCCTTTTTTTTTTTTTTTTTTACTAAGGTCTATTTCACACCATGTTTTTTATTTTCCGTTAAACATATCCATTTCAATCAGAAACCCTTCGAAATGGATGCATTTAAAAGATACAGGCTTCTACAGAAAAACATATGCCAAAAGTAAAATAATTATATCCATCCAGCAAAAATCGAAAATAAAATAAATAAATGTGGCACTTTCTAATGCAATCTAGCCAAATAAATCTATTAAAAGTAATAGGAGGATCTGTTAAACATATTGCATAGAAAAGAATACGCTTTTTTCCATCCCATTATTTTTTATTGCCTTCCACTGCCAAAAAAGGCTAAAAATTCAACCAGTCACAAGTTCTGCAATGCAAACTCCACCCTGTTTTCTATACTTGCCTTGTTTCCATATAAAAATGGAAAAAAAAGGATCTGTCATAAAAACTGACATCAGTTTGCATACGTTTTGCGAACAAATCTAGTTTCTCAAAAAAATCAACCTCTGCTTGAAATAAAAAATGTGTGAAAACACACTAGAAGTCTCTGACTAGTGTAGTGCCAGCACTGATCACTAGCAGCCCTGCTCCCTCGGCACTTCCATAATTTGTTAATAAGCACTTGGTAGATAGAGGGGAACTGGGATGCAGTAATCAGCACTTGCAGTTATTGTTATTGGCTCAATTGCCCATGGCTGTTAGGAAAACTGGGTAAACCGAAACCCTTCATTTATCTGGGTCAGGCATAATTATACAGTAATTGTTACACACAGGGACACAGGTAGAGGGCTGTAAAAAGCCAAAATCTTTTGCCTGCATTCCTATACACTTACTGTCAGTGCTGATCACTGCCAACCCCATTCCCTTTTCTCTTCCCATTGCTTAGTAACTAATCAGGGGTCGGGCAGGCAGATAGAAGAGAGTAGGACTGCCAGCGATCAGCACTGAAATAGAAACCAATCTATATAAAATAGGCAGCGAAACTAGTTAACAGTGAAACAATTATATATATGCAGGGAAACAGCAGCTGGGACAGGGAGAGGGGAGGCAGGCTGAGAAGCCTTTGCATCTTATAGTTAGCCATCTTCTGCGTACAGTACACATGAATACAGATTCTCCTTAGCAATGCTCAGTAAGACAGCAGTTTTTTTAACAAAATTATACAAAATCCACTAATAATGTATATTATATGAGCACTGTTCCTACATATTCTTTTTTGTTAAACTGAAATGACAGTTACACCATAGTCTTTAAATCAATGAAGAGGTGTCATAAAAGTGTGTTCACCCCTCAAGGAAAATTATGTAGCACTAGGTCCAGCTTACGATCAATATTGGTGGATGTCCAGCTACAAGGCTCCCACTGAAGTGGTTCAGTGCAGTTAAATCTTTATTGGTGTGTAAGTAATATAATCATGTAATTTTATAAGGTTAGAAAGACTTTTATTATATTTTCAATCCTGCTCAAAAGAGGAAAAGGATAGTGGAGAGAGAGATATAATGTAAGGACATAAAGGCGTGGAGAAAAGATAAAAGAATAGCCAAGGCCCTTAACCACAGAAGCATAAGTCAATGCTTGGTACATGGTAAACATGATCATATCACTTATATGAGATGGGACTGAAGCTACGTAAATTTAAAACATTTCTATCATACTTTTGTCAAAGGGTCGCAATGACCCTTTAAAGTACATCGTAACTTTCCTACTCTAACTTAAGTTCTCCCTGTAAACTATGGTTAATGTAGCAAATAAATAATATAATCTTTTATTTTCTAATGGACTGTACCTTTAGGAAACGTTTCATTCTTGTCCATTTTCACGTGCAAGTCTAAAGAAGGATGATGATACAAAAGTACAAGGAGGCTTGTAGGTAGACCCTTTCTGCTCTTCATATTTGACCCCTGAGTGAATAATACACGTTTGACCTCCAATAATAAATAACTTCATCAAGAGGAACTGAACACAACAGACATATACTTTGATATATAGTAAAACTGACCTTTGGGTGGCCATTAATTCTTGCATAGTATACGGACATTATTTCTATAAATGCCCGCCCTATTGTTACAGGATATTTCCAGAGATGTTCTCTCCCTCTATAGCCAACACAATATGACCTGACTCCTCATTATGGCAGCATGGTATAATACCTTGGTACAGTTTCAGTGCCATTTCATTGGGCTCCTCTGATATAGACAATATATACTGACTTTGTTGTATAAAATATTCAAGACTTACAATGACAGTCTATGAAATGAGTCTGAAGCATGCATGGAAGATGAGGAATACAATTGCCCATGTTCATTGTACATATCAAATGATCTACTATTGTACTGATTTCATTGAATGACAGGAACATTTTTACATTTAAGGTTTTAGAAAAAGTTGGAAAAATAATTCACCCCAAATATTCCCCTCAGAAAAGGCATACCATTTGCAATGTTTTTGCTAAGCATTGAGATGACCATGGACTGCACTGTTTATGGCAGAATCAGCAGGCAATGCAATGTCTATTTGGCACTGTCTGACCCCTTTGGATGTTGTTTTTTAGGGGCCACCACAAACATAAGACAAGTTGGCTTTTCTCTTTTCAGATATTTTGTTTCATCCTATTTCTACCAGTCTCTCCTCTTCATTTTGCAGATAAAACTTAGCTTCTTGGAAAAAATACAGGATTTTCGCAGTTGGCTAAAAAAAACTAATTAAACAAACGTCACTTGGGTAGCTGGAAATTTGACATTATATTGGCTAAATTCAATTCACTTTTAGGGGCTCACTGTTCCGATTTCAAGGTCATACCAAACAATGAACTTTGATGTCCTCATTAATATCATGCATGGCCCGGATGCATCCACCCACGTTTTTCTGCATAATATTCATGGCAGTAGTACCGTAGCTAGCTAGCTCTAGCCTAAATATGGGATATATTCATGTGCTAACATCAGTGGAACTAAAGGATTGTGTCAATAAAGACATCTTAGCCAGATGGAAACTCCGAGCCCCAACTGTTCTTGTCTGCCGCGCCAATAATATAAATTGCCTCAGCTCAAACTGGAAACATTTTTGAAATGTTTCAAAAACATTCATTATAAAATGTGACCCTTTTGGTTCAAAATAATTCGGAATGAAAACAATCAGATCTATTATTATGTCAATTTACTATCCAACTTTTACAGCGCAAGGGAATTGACTACTATGATAATTTGCAGATTTGTAGGGAATAAAATCCACACCAAGGGGAACATTTATTAAGACTGGCGTCTAAAACGGACATTAGCTGGTGGTCGATCCGCAAAAGTTATGAAGGCACAGGCCTCTCCATAACTTCGGCGCATCCAGCGCCAGTTATAAATGTAAGACAGCTTCTGAGCTGTCTTACATTTAGACCATTTTCTAAGGTATAGAAAATGATGAATGAGACGGCCTGCTGGCCCTTTCCCGTCCACAATTTTAGACCGCCGTGAGCGGGGCGAAGTCACAGATAGCAGCGCGACTAACTGTTGCGCTGCCATCTGCTCCTGAAATACGACTAATGCAGGCGTATTTCAATATAATAAATGACCCCCCCCAAGTCCGTAAGTAAATCCGCAACACATTTGCCAGTTGCAGATTTAATTGTGGATTTCAACTCCATTGAAGGTAATGGAAGAAATCTGAGAATAATCTGACCGATCCACATGAGTAAATCCGCAGCATGTAGATGGGGTTTGGAAAATCCCATAGACTTGGACTGTACTGTACTTTGCTGCAGAAACTGCAAGAGAATCGTAATGTGTGAACTTAGCCTTAGAGACATGAGCACAAGCTGGACGGAGGCACATAGAGTTCAGAGCCATAGGCACTCCATGTGCTGCACGTCTCCCCACGGTGCCATATTACAGAGACCATCTCCTCTAGGCTTATAATGAAACGTAATGTCATACCGTAATTACATGAAAGCGTATACTGGGAATAGGCCATAAATCTGTCCTTGATTTACTGCAATGGATATTCCATTTTGCAAATTTCAATTTTAAAACCCAAAAACCATACACTGAAGGCAGGTATTATTTCCTTTATTGCACATTAAGCTGTACAAGATATTTCACATAAATCACTGCAGTCAGACATCCATCATGTACTCTGTGCCACATAACCGGCTTTGTACAAAAAAAAATATTCTAACAGGAAGAGAAAACTGTAAAAAAAAACAACAAATACATGGAATCTACATTTTAAGACAACTGACCCGCTTCCCACAACATTGCACTAAAACATGCTTACATGCCAAAAATATATAGTAATCTTAAATGTTACTAGCGGCATTTAACATCTTGATGTATCGTAGGAACAGAATTAACCCTTTAGTGGCTTCCCATGTCGGCTTAATCCTTTCCTGATGCCACACTGCGCACACAGAATGACAAAGAGACTCAAGCGGCGGGACCCACACGTAACTGCATGCACCAACTAGAAACATTATACGTATGTCTCAACTGTGGGATGACCAGTGTATGGGACATGTAATGAGCCAGTAAGGCCGTTATGAGCCTACAATCACTATTTTAGCTGCACAAAATGACAAAAGATGACCTCTACTGTACAATGAGCACTAACAATTGTATTCCTCAAGCCCCCATTGTCTCTTCTCAATCTCCCCGGTATGCAGCAGTGAACGCTTCGGCAGTCGTTAAAGTGCAATGGACTCCATAGTCTGTCAGGATAAATGATACCTACTGACAGCCCTTGGATTGATATCAGCCCTTGGATTATGATATTCTGGATATATGGGCTCTTGACTGGGGCAGTAAAATACAAACACACACTTAATAAAAGAAGAAAGGACACAAGTTGGTATGAAGAAGACAATGGGGTAAATAAATAACACCAACAATTGGGACGCAGGGTTAGTGAAATCAGTATAAAAAACACGTTCCAACTCACAAATGTTCAACGTAATCAAAAAAATGTTATTAAAAAACATGCCAAAACTTAAAAGGGTTGTATGAGATTAATAAAAATGGTCTCCTGTCTTTCATAAACAGTGCCACTCATACACATGAGCTGTATCTGGTACTTACCCTTGCAGCTTACCCTTCTTGGTTGGTTGACCATACCCTTAGGGTACCACCACATGGTCAGGTTTCCTGATGCAGTTTTGGAATCCAAAATCAGGAGTGGATCATAAAAGGAGAAAAAGTATAAAAGGACAGACACGACTTCTCCTATTCTTTGAATTCACTACTGATATTGGCTTCCAAAAATGCATGCAGAAACCTGACCGTGTCGTTGTACCCTTAGAGTTGGAATTCTGTCACTGTCCTAGATTTTTTTCAATGGATACTCCTTTAAATGATAATAATTTGCCCGGCAATACCAGACACAGCCCATGGATAAGAGTGGCAATGTTTCGTGAAGAAAGCAGCCAAGTTTTCCTAATAGTCTACAACCCCTTTAAGAAAAAAAAAAAAAAAAGAAGGAACGCGAGGACTAGAGTAAGCCAGCATACTACACTGGTGACTGTCTACTCAAACACAACCGATCAACCAGTGGATTAGCCTTGGAACTTATCTTCTATCTAATGATCCTAAGACATGGTGTCACAAGCCTTATTAAAGCACCTCTGCAAGTAAGAACAGGTCCTTCAGTTTCTGTAGATATTCAGCATTAAACAATGGTGACTCTTGTGGTGAAATGTTACAAACAAAGGCTTTGAATGACCACACACGTAAACCGACAGCAAGCATCATGATGTGTCCACTGAGCCGAACAACTCAAGCCGGTGAAGGACCATCCATACTAACAGCATAAAGCTCGGTATTACAACCATCTAGTTAAGAAGACAGAGGGTTCACTGATATAAAGTATAAATATATCACCATCTCATCTAATCTATACATTGTACAATTCCTCCCAAATCTCACGGTGGCAGTCTATCCGTGTCCATAGCTGACCCGATCAACCATACTATGATCTTTGGATCAACGTAAGAATGAAGGCAATAACTGTTGTACCCATAAAAACCCTTATGCACAGCATGATTGCCTATTGCCTCTTTGGGTAGTGCTAAGCTATAAATCAATGTGAGAGTCAAATCACACGTTATGGCTATTGAGAGATACATGTATAACGAGAAGTTAAGGAAGACCCTCCGAGCTTCTCGGTAATATTTACATCTCAGACTGACCACGAGAGCAAGGTATAAGGAGTATGCAAGTATGTGGAGAAAGAAGGTGATCTGCAGAAGTCACTATTCCATAGATACATGTTTTTTTCAATCACTTGCTCTGTGCTCTTAGTAAGCCACAAAAGCCAGGACAGAATAGGTGGACTACAAGGAAACATATCACACTTTATCACAAATATTGCACTAGTGGCCTATCCATATGGCGTGCAAATCACACTTATACAGAAATGCTAAAAAGTACTGAATGCACACCTCCGCATGAAGAATGTCATTTTATGGAGTCACGGACTAGACGGTACTAAAGTCCATGTTTACTAAGTTTACTCATGCTAACAATGACAGCAAAATCTATAAAATTACAAAAAGAAAGTAGCCCCGAAATTCAACAATCTGGATTTCAACTCATTGATCTTCTTAATCGTTTCATGCAAGCCATCAAGTGATCTCCAGGTCACGTGTTCACACGCCCACATACATACGTACACGCTTAATGCAAAGTCTGAGGATTGCAACTCGAGTAAGGTGTTATTCCCCACAATACGTAAAAAAAGGAATCGATTATAATAGTAAACAGTCAGGTTGGACTTGAAAGAGGCACAATTCTGGGTATACTGGTAACATCAGCTCCGAACCACAAGTTAAACAGAGAAAAGAGAAGATAGCATCACAGGCGAGGACATAGAGAGGGAGAGACTAGACAGGAGGAGGTGACACTGCATAGAAAAACACAGTCCAGGTCAGCACTGAAACATGGCAAATACTGCACAACATTTTTGATTTCCTTTTTGATTTTTTTTGTATATTTTTTTTTGGCTAGAACCCCTCTTCATCACCCCCTCACACAGCCTGGACTTGTTTTGGTCCTACTGCAACGCCATTACAGTCGAGAATGTACTGCAAACAACCTTGAGGTGGAGGTCGTTGGGCTGGAATCTTGCTCTGCTCAGATTCTTTCATCGTTCCGCTCTGAAAAACAGAAATGAGAAACAAGGATTAGATTTACCATTTCGTCTACAGATCTAGGTCCCACCTGGACAGAAAACACAAAAGGAGACCAGAATAGATTTATGACTTCGAGGTGGGAATCAGGATTTATAGTGATATTTCAGCTACTGCAATACAACATGTGTGTGTGTGTATGTATGTATATATATATATATATATATATATATATCTTATGGGTTATATATAGGTTTGATCTACAGTAGCAAAGAAAAGGATTTCAAGGTCACCAAGAGGTTTCCAGGATATCACATTGATGGCCTTTCCTTAGGATGGATCATATGCCCCTTTCATTGCACAATCCGGCACAGTGATGTCCACCTGAGAATGGCTGCAGCTCACTCGAAGACGCTGACTTGCCGTACCGGACACTGATACACTAGTATGGATGCCACCTAGCGTGATCATATTATCAGCACTCTACAGCTTCTTCCAGTGTGCTATGCCAATGCAGAGCTCTTGAGGCTGACATGTCGAAGCAACTTAATATGAGCTGAAACTCAAAGCCTCTGGGCCCCAATGCAAAATCTGGAACGGGCTCCCCATCTACCATGTGCCATTTTCAATACCAGTGTCTTTGAGTGTGTCATAGGAATAATTTTGGGCCCCCACGGGCACCATGGCCGAGGCACCACTTCTACCTCTGTAGCCCATATACCCACATCTTAGGCCGGTCAGATCCGCTATTCTGTAGGCAGATAGTAGAGGCAGGCGGGGGGAGGCACAGAGATAGTAGAGGCAGGCAAAGCACACTACTACACTATAAACCTCAGATATAGAGTCTGCTGGTGAGAGTCTTGGGTCCTGTTTTGTGCAGGACAGTCATCTATCGCTTGTGGACAAAGACAAAAAAGATAAGGAATTACCAGGCTGGAACATGTTGCTAAAAGTATAGAACCACAAATTTTAAAAGGGGTTATCCCATGATTAATGTAAAAAAAATGAAAATCAGACATCAAGTTGTACATGGCAATCTCTAACAAACTTAAGTGGATCTAAAGATCTAAATTTTTAATCACATGCAGATGCAAATGTATTCAGATCCAGGTGCTGGTCTGAAAACTGTAGAATGTTTATTTGTCGGACAACCCCTTTAACTTCAGAAATGTATTTGACTAGTGCTTCAGATATTACTGAATTGTTGCTTCATTGCACAAAATGGCCGCCTCTTCTGTCTGTACAGTAAGAGACAGGAACACTTCAAAGTTCAGCCAGTAAATTAGCCTGGCTGGACTTTAGCTGGTGAGGTGATCCTACAATCTGTTTGTACATGAGCAGTATCACGGCAGATCATTAAAGTGTGATTGTCTTCCCAAGAATATAAAGGCATAACAGAACAGTAGCGCCATACAACAGCAAACATTGTGCTAGTCATTAACTACAGTGAAAATACTGTGTCACATTGGAATCCTTCTTTACGACCTCTAGTAATATGAAATATCCATCCCATGCTGGATGGGTAAGCACACTATTTACAGGAGCAGGTTACTCAGTAGCTAGCATCTCACCAAAGAAATGGACACGGGTGGTAATAACAGGTTCGGTTTACAAGTTCTGATGACTCTCGACTAGTTTTATTTACCTTGTCCATGATGTCTCAGGAGGAAATAAAATGAACGGCAACAAAGATTCATGAGCCATAAAAACATTTCACAAGTCCATGAATATGATAAAAACTGCAGCCTCCAGATGGTGCAAACATTTCATTCATTTTTAGGTGGGGTTTATTAAGCTTCTACACTAAAGTCACAAATGTTGGCGCAAGTTCTTTTGCCCCTTTCAGATACTTTGTCATTTTTGTAAAAAGTCAGAACGGCATGGGTGGGCCAAGGGTAGAACCTCTGCAGCCTGACACATTTCACAATATGTGCTTCAGGAAACTGGCGCAAGTTACTCCTAGCTCTCAGTTCTGGTGCATGGGCGCCCTGAGATGCCACAATTATTGGGTGCATCTTAAAGGGGTTTTCCGGGTTTATGAACCCGGACATATCCCCATTTTCACCCAGGGAGGCCCTCTGATATGAGCATTGGAGCATTTCATGCTCCGACACTCTCCCTTGCCTTGCGCTGTATCGCGCAGGAGAAGGGCATTTTTGTTTACATTTTCACACTGCTAGGCGGAGGCACTGATGGACAGGCTTTATTGCTGCCCTAGCCGTTTTACAGGTTAGGGCAGCGCTAAAGCCCGCCCATTAGTGCCAGTAGCATCAACCAGGAAGCCTCCGCCTAGCTTACCCATGAAGAGCCCGGTACGTCAACGGATCTCCAGAAAAAGCCCTTGCCCTGAGCGATACAGCGCAGGGCAAGGGAGAGCACTGAACTATGAAATGCTCTGATGCTCATGTCAGAGGGACTGAGTGGGGGAAGAAAGGAACATGTCCAGGTTCAGCTCTGAACCCGGACAACCACTTTATAAGTTGTGGCGCATCTCACATCTGCACAGCACAGATTGAGATCACAGTACAAAATGTCGGTCCTCCTTAGGGCTCATGCACACAACCGTATGTTTGGTCCGCATCCGATCTGCAAAAAAAACATTCATATCAATGGGGCTGCAATGTGCTGTCTGCATTTGCACGTCCATTCCGTAGCCCTGCAAAGAAGATGTGGCATGCACTCGACCAGGATTGTGTGCATGAGCCCTTAGTGTTTAAAAATAGCTTTTTAGGATTTTGCATTTTCTTCACTGAATTCAAAGAGAAATGCAACATTATGTAAAAAACACAATCTGGTCCATAGACTCAGTTCTAGTAACATTTTCTTGGACTGTTTCTTAAACAAAAATGCACATACTAGCATGCTGTTTTGCCATGTTATTTTCTTTGCAGTTTTACTGGCCTTGCAGCTCCCACAGGGGTTGTCATCTGGCTCTTCTGAATGCCAATAACACTTCATGTTCTACAATCACTGCATAAATAAGAACATTTTCAATTTAGAAATCAGAAAAATGTGACAAACCTTGTGGGAGCAGCAACGGTCAGGGATGGTTTAGGAGATGGATAACTGGGCAACTGCCCAGGGCTCACATCCTCCTAGGAGGCGCAAAAATACTGGATCCTCAGAGCAACCTGGCAGTGGAGCTTGAAAACCTTCAATGTCCTGACCTTCAGGGACCTTAACATATTAATGGTTTAAAGTCCCTGGTGGTCTAGGACTGTGAAGGGATTACCCTTCACAGTCCTAGACCACCAGGGACTTTAAACCATTTTCTACTTAGACAATGTATGATGGTATTATTTGGCAGCACTTTGTTGGCTTTTATAGCAGTATGTGGGTATAAACTCCTTTCTCTTGTGCACACTAGAGCTAGGAATGACGTGCTTGGTTTGGATTGAGCACCACCAGACTCACCACCAGTGAAGTATTCTACGCAGTATCTTATAGCACAAAAGCATAAAACAGCGATGTTTCAGCATGCAGGTCTTCTTCAAGGAATTACACGGCATGAAGAAGGCCTGCTTGCTGACATGTTGCTGTCTTATGCATCTGTGCTCTGAAATAAAGCAATGTATGAATACTTGGCGGTGCCTTCAACTTTCGACCTTGTTACTTGTATGAATTGTCGAAGTCAAGGGCGGGGGGAGGTAATCTCATCCAGCTTTCCAGATATAACTCAAACTGATGAAAAAAAGAGTATAAAAAGTATAAAAAGAGCATAAAAAAGTATAAAAAGAATATAAACTATCACAAAAGATGACCAAATGAAGTTATCCAAGTACAATGAATGGCAGGAAATCAATCCATGTCAGAAATGTTGTCCTGGAATGGAATTCATAGTTCAGGAAATAAGGGGTCAATATAAACTTTTGGTTTTGGGGCTATTCCTGGCTTTTAGATATTTACATGTCACTTGGTTAAGTGCATTAGGGCAATGGCCAACAGTCAACAAAATATATACATCTCCAAACTTTACCGTTACAATAACAGTCTACATCCTAATGAAAGTACCCATGCTATTAGCTGAGCCTTGTGTAACATTTTGTACTTGAGATTTTATGATGGTGCCACAAGACATGCCTCCATATCTACTATGTTATCCCTCCTCTCCGTTACAATCTCCAGTTTGTCTTTTTTAGGTATGACCAATATTGTCCAATATCAAGAAACATGATGACACCAAAGGGACTAAAAGGCATTCACAAAAATCATAGGGCCCCACAGCAATATTGTGGAGTAGAATGGGCCTCCTACTCCCACTAAGGGAACCTACGAATGTACAACCGTTTTGTTGTTGTTTAAAAAGTGCTTTTAGGACACAACCAAGTCCTGTTTTGTTCTGTCAGTACCATAGACTTTTCAAGGGGTTATTCCACAATATGCATCACCTATCCTCAGGTTAGCTGATTTATCGGATCACAGGGAGTCAAACCACTAGGAACCCTGGCAATAGTTAAAATGAGATGTTCCCAGGTCCCCTCTGTGAATGGTACGGTGCATTTGCTTCATGGAATTGAGTGGACCGGTGGGCCATATCGTGCATTACTGAGGACTTCAATGGGTTTTCTGGGATTTTATTATTGATGACCTATCCTCAGGATAGGTCATCAATATCAGATTGGTGGGTGTCCACCACCGATCAGCTGTTTGAAGAGCGCTGCCCTCCCTTCGTTGTTTACCTGCTCGCTGTCAACATTGCAAGGGCGAGAAGGTATAACTACAAGCTGTTCCATTCACTTCTATAGGATGGCTCCTTCCTATACACTTGAATAGGAGCACAGCTTTCTCTTCAAACAGCTGATGAGTGGGGGTGCTGGGTGTCGGACCCCGCCGATCTGATAATGATGACCCATCCTAAAGATAGCTCATCAATATTAAAATCCCAGAAAACCCCTTTAAGGACCTCTCGTTCTCAGGATCGCTGGAAGTTCAATGGTCGGACTCAACGCAATCCGATATTTATCACCTTGTGGCTAGGGGAAAAATACTTCTTTGTGGGATAAAGTTAATAGAAAGCTAGGGTGCATATGTTTTACTGCTGCTCCATTCAATGTCCTCCTGGCCAGCAGGTGGACCCTCACCCATCTAAGGTTTATCATCTACCCAGTGGATAGGTGATTTCTGGCTAATAGTGTACATTAACCTAACAATAATTGATTACTAATGGTTGAAAAAAAGAATCACGCAGGTGATTAAGTAATATTGCCTAATCGCTGCAAGCACATTGACCTTGATGAGATTCCAAATGAGCATGAATAATTAAAAGCCAGAGGCAGGCTGCCAAAAGTGATCATAAAGGTCTGGAAGGATAACAGTATACCAGGTAATGACTGGAATTTTGTTATATTTAAAGAACCAAAACTATTGAATTACTTAGTACCCTTCATGGCAACCCCAGGCCAATATGACATGAATGACATCACACAACTTTGTGGGTTTTTCCTCTCTACTTACAGGTTTTGTTACCTCCTCTCTCCCAGCACCTGCTATGTCTGAACAGGCTCCTGAAGTTGGTATGTCTGTCTCTTGCAGTCCGTCTGAATAATTTTCTAAACTTTCTGCACATGTATTTGCTATGTCTGAATGGTTTCAGACAAGCTCACCACACCAGTCTTTTTAGTACTGTTGTGACTACTGGTGCCTGAACCATCATCAAATGTGTGAACGTGGAAAAATTGTTTGTGTACATAGTCATGATAGGATCAATTAGAATAAGTAACCGCCACTCAGCAGACAGCTGTCAATCCAACTTCTCAAAGTACAAAAATTCCCCTATTACTACAATACAGCAATTAGAAAGATGCCGGGCTGTTTCCAGCTTTTTAGACCAATGATCTATTTCTTCAGGATTGTATGTCCCTGAATAACCGCTAGAAATGAGACAATCACCAGATCTTCATCCTTGTACCATACCAAAGTCAGTCACTGATCTGTAAAGCTCTGTTCACATCACATTTGGGACATATAAATAAAAAACAAAAAAACTTGCTTGCTTTATCTTTCTAATGGATAGAAACATATGGCATAAGCTTGACTGTACATAAAAAAAAGTATTCCGATGTTAACCTGTCAAATGTACTGTATGGTACAAGGACACTTTTTTGGCTACTCCCTATAAAACCCCATGTATAGTATACAGACATGTCAGACTATGTCTCATAATGTGGCCATGGCCTTAAGTACGGGAGGCAGTGACGATATCTGATACAACCCATGCTGCTTCCTGAAATAAAACTTTTTTTCTAATCTCATACAACCCTGTTAACCCTATAGATGCATCTGGATCTCTGGATCAGAAAATCTGGTCTCCAACCTCTATAAAAATGTATTATGAAATTACTACACTCAAAATTTTGGAAATAAAAAGCAAAATGGTGTTCAAGGTTGAAATGCACTTTAAAACACCACGGGAGTCATTTATCAAATCAGATACGTCAGGTTTTTGGTCTAAAAATGTTGCACCACATGCCAATTGCAACTTTTTTGTGACATTTCTGCGACATTTTGGAGACGTGCCACTATTCAATGTGATCTATGTTTAAGGCAGAAAAGTGAGATTAGACCTAGGTTATGGCACATTTTATTATCTGTGATACTTTAATTGTTGCAAAAAAGTTGCATCCTACACCATTCAGATCTCAGATCAGACCCCATGCCTCAGATCAGAACCCCATGCCTCAGAGCAAATAAAAAAATAAAATAAAATCAACTTACCTCTCCTGCTCAGGATGCCGCCACTCCTAGGATCCATCTCTCTTCTTCTTCCTTCCGGTCTGTGCTGTGACCCAACGTGCACAGGGTGAGGTCACAGAGCGCTGACGTCCTCACGCTGTGCGCAGTCACAGCACAGCAAGCAGCAGAGGACCAGGATCTGGTGAGTACAGAGCCCGGGGAGCGCTGCATTCACCCCTTCCCGGTCCTCCAGTACTAATGAGCGCTTCCATAATGGAAGCACTTATTAGTATTCGCCCCATAAGACGCACTGACACCCCCCCCTTTGGGGAGCATAATTGCGTCTTATAGGGGGAAAAGTACATGAAAACTGTGCACCATTTCATAAATTTGGTCCAACCACACAAAGCAAAGCCAGACTTCAAAGAGACATAAAAACTATCTCAAATGATAAATGACCCTCCCATATTTTTACTAATGTGAAACCTCGAAGTGTTTCGATTACCTTACAGTGGAGGTTCACTTTTGGAAAACCTTTTTTTATACTGCATGTTATTAGCCAAAATGCTGACTTTGTAAGAGTCAATTAGAAAAGAACAAAGAGAGACCACATTCTCCATGTCTGTTCTTCCTGGTGATGTCAACAGAATACAGAAATGGGGTGAATTTACACAACGCAATAGCTGTGGATTTTGCACAGTATGGCTGGGTCTACACACGTGTCACGCGGTAATGCATCTAATGGTTGTTAATGCGGTGGCGATGTGACACATGACATGCCATGACTCTGAAACAACAATTAGAGAAAACCCAACACTGGTGAATTTTTAGTCACATGTAACTTTGCCCCCACTGACCACAATGCAAATTGTGTGGGACTTTTCAGCTGTGTTTTTACAGTGAAGTTGCCGCTCTAAAATAGTCGCATCAACATGTAGTGAAAAAATCTGTGCAGAATTGATTTCATGATGGAGATTTTGTAATCCACAGCAAATTAATCCTTCTATGGGTTTGTCAAGGATTGTTATTGCGAATTTTACCTTTTGCAATGCATAGGGTGACATCTGCAGCAAATGTGCTGCAAAATCAGCATGCATAACATACAGATTTTACCCAGGAATCTGGTGAAATCCGTGGCAGAAAAAGTGAATAGAAGAAAGGATATTTCACATTGTGCTTTAGCACATATCATTAAAGTTAATGAGAAAATTGCTTTGGCCGGTGAAGAGGAGGGGGAGACAAAATTTACAGCAACATCATATATCAAACAGAACTACCGGATGGCAATACTCAGGGACTACTGTTAAAAGTTTGGATGAAGAGCATCCCCTACTGGTCAAAAGTGTTCAGAAGATTACTCTATGCAGGTCGCATTGTCAGATTGTACTCAAAGTGTTACAAGCAGCAGGTACGGACTCATTTAACCGATTTGAGTCCTAAGGGCGTTATCCTGGCGACCTCTTGGTCTTCACTCTTTAACTCCTCTACAGGGAGCTGGCTTTCGTTGCAGGGGACTAACCAGGCCACTACCTCTTGGAATAGTCCCGATGTAGTTGACAGCTCATCCATGGAGGTCAGAGACACTGATGTGAAGCACAAAAGGGGTCAGGCAATAATTGTAGTCGGTAAACAGGAAGAGGTCAGGACAGGCAGAATTCGTGCACTTCCATGAAACTAATCTGAGGTCAGGGCAGTCAGCAAGGGGTCAGTATGGTGAACGATCTAAGGTCAGGGCAAGCAGAGGAGTAACAGAGTCGGTTAACAGGCAGAAGTTCGTACAAGAGCAGAAAATCACTGATTAAGCTAGCAAACTAGGAACCTAAAGCTCAGCCAAGGAGTGGAACCACAGTCCAGCATACATATGAGGGCAGATAAGATCATTAGTCAAGAGGCTGCACAAAAAGAGTCAGAGAAGATTAACCTTTGCAGTACTGCAACACAGGTGAGTTACAATGAACAATGGCCCTAATTCACACACAGACAGCTGATTCCCCGTGCGCACAGGACAGTGGTAGCCATGAACCTCCATTGTAACACAAAGGACAGCAATGAACTTAAAGAAAACCTGGCACCTGTGTATAGTAAATGAAGGTACTGAGAGACAGTACACCTTGTTTGACTGCACGCACAATGCAGTGAAATTTAAAGTGCCCCTAAAACAGTCACGGTCACAATGTCCCCCTTAAAAGTGACATCCAAAGTTCTCCCATAACAGTGACAGTCAGACCAGGGTTGTGTACCCATGCTCTACAACAAAGGTTGAAACAGATATTCGTTCATTAGCTTAGCCCTGGGTAAGCAAAGGTACTGTAGGTGATCTCTGAGGGTGCCAGCTCACCACAAGTGATCATGCCACGTAACTTAATGAGAGCTTTTATCAGTGATGAAGTCACTGATTAGTACAGAAGCCCTGGACAGTGGTGAACATGGTTGGCATCACTACTCTACGGTCCTCCTGTGTTAGGAAGTAGACTGCAGTAGCTAATACAATTGTGTTGATGGTACTCATAGCTCACACTGCTTACTGAGGTGGTGAGTACATTTTTTTTTGGTCTTATCTGAATTTAAGAGACTGAGGTCTGTATTGATTAAAGATCTGGGGTCTGAAATTAGGAGATTGGGGTCTAAACTGGGATCTATATTAATTTGGGGTCTGGAGTTTGTAATAATTATAGGGTCTGATCTGAGGTCTGTATTAATTTTGGGAAGTAATCTAGCATCTGTATTAATTCTGGGGTCTGATCTGGGGGCATGTTTTAATTCCTGCATGTGACCAGAGGTCTGTATTAATTGAGTGGTTTTATCTGAGACTTGTAAAAAAAAGGGTTGTCCAGCCAAGAAAAAGGTTTTGTGGCCGCTACCTCAGAACTTGTAAAGCCTTGCCAGTAAACAATGCAGTCTTTGGGTGAAATTGTCATGCTGGTCTGGGTGGAATGGAGAAGAAAAGAAAAAGTGAAGATTCCAATCACAGACAACATCGCCTGGATTAAATAGTTATGATTGCTGCCTATGCCTGCATCTTTTAAAATAGTATGGTAGTTTTAAACTGATTCTCCAGAGCAGGAAGGGGATGGTGCAATTTGCCTAATCTGCCCAATGCACCAAATACCTTGCCCTGAAAGATATATAGAACACATTAAGATTGGCTTCTATGAAATTGCCCAAGTCCCATGTGTGTCTGATATGGAGACATTAGACTGCAGAACATGTCTGTGCTATGGTATAGTGTCAGGGGCTGAGCAGCTCCTCCAGAATTGCCACTTCATTTCTGTGTTTTTGTCTTGTTAGATTTGGGTGTGTTTGGACACTCTGTTGCACCTGGTAACCTCCATCGCATGGTCTGGCATAGGTGTGGCTCACAGCCTGGCCTCATTCACAATGTACTACCACAGTATTTATGCTGGGCTTTTATGTGGAAGCTTGGCTGTGAGCTGAATTATATCACCCCCAGACCGTGTTCACACCATAGTTAGAGCAGCGGCTAGGACCCTCTGCCGTGCTGAGTGACCGTGACGTGGTGCAGTGATGGGCTCCGATATTTTCCTGACTGGAACATATTGGCGAAAGTCTCAGCTTTTAATACCTGCAATTATGACTTCCCAGTATAGTCAGTAGTATTTCTTGTTGGTGCATTTCCTCTCTGTGTTTTATATGTAAGGAGTGGTAAATTAAGACATTACAGTGATCTGTTCTAATGACTTTGCTTCATCAGAAAAATGATTTGTCATAAGCTTTCTGATATAGCAAAATATTCACCTGCAACTTCATTACCATTATCTGATTATTCTGCTAGAAAACCTTATACTTAGCTCACTTTTTAAAATAGTCTTCAAGCACCATCTGGTGGTCATTACCTGACCTTGGCTGATTGACTTGCTATGGTTAACTAGGGCTACACATAGACTTTTTGTCCATAGATATATACTGTACAGTGAGTAGTAGTTGCTGCAGTCAAGTGAGATTTCTGTGCGATTTTGAAAAGTATTAGACACATGGCTCCCAGAGGCTTCAGCAAAGTGATTGACTGAATTCGGCTGATCATGCAATATACTTCAGCAATCCACGGTCGGAATTTTGGACCACAATTTTAGTCCGTTTAGTCCTCATGCATTCTGAATGTAAAGAGATCTGTTCAGGATGCATCAGGACGTCTTCCGTTTCGGCAGCATTCCATTTTGTGACCGGACACAAAACCGCTGCAAGCTGCGGTTTTGTGCCCAGTCATAAAAACTGAAAAAAAATTATAATTGGGGACTCAATGTAAGTCAATGGTGACGGATCCGTTTTTTTAAGGAGCCTAAAGAACTGGATCCGTCACCCATTGACTTTCAATGTACTTAGTGACGGATCCGTTTTTTCCCGTTTTGATTTCACACAACTGCATCCTAACTGAATGGATGCATCCTGATGTGCAAAATCAAAACGGATCCATTTAATTCCGGTATTGGTATCCTCTGCAACAACACAAGTGTGAAAGTAGGCTAAAATGTATATAGCCATCTGGTCCAGCTTTAGGAAGCGAGGAAGCCATTGCATTTGCTTATGGCCTGCACTACCTAGCAATACCCGAGGGCCTCTCTGCACCGCTGTTTTGTCTTAATTAACGTATCATCAGAAAATTACCTACTATTTAAAATCATGTTCATATGTTAAACACCATGTAGCTGCTGTAAATCTCTAAACAGAAAGTCCTGGTATATTATTAGGCCAGGTGGTCAGTGTGAAAACTGCATGATTCTTTTTTTAAATATAGATAGTGACATTGAAAATAATAAAAAAATAAGAAATCACCAAAGATTCTAAAAAAAAAGTTTGAAATGGTCAATAACTATTCACACAACTTTGCATAAATCAAGTACAAGTGACCATAAGAAATTTAGTAATAAGTTCACATCACCGTTATTTTTCTGTTCTTCTGATCCGTTAGAACAAAAAAAAGAAAGAACGGAAAAGTAATGCTGATGTGAACTCTCCCTTAGGCCTCATGCACACGACCGTTGTGTGCATCCGTGGCCGTTGTGCCGTTTTCCGTTTTTTTTCGCGGACCCATTGACTTTCAATGGGTCCGTGGAAAAATCGGAAAATGCACCGTTTTGCAGCCGCATCCGTGATCCGTGTTTCCTGTCCGTCAAAAAAATATGACCTGTCCTATTTTTTTGACGGACAACGGTTCACGGACCCATTCAGGTCAATGGGTCCGTGAAAGAACACGGATGCACACAAGATTGGCATCCGCGTCCGTGATCGTAGGTTACTTTTTATACAGACGGATCCGAAGATCCGTCTGCATAAAAGCTTTTTCAGAGATGAGTTTTCACTTCGTGAAAACTCAAATCCGACAGTATATTCTAACACAGAGGCGTTCCCATAGTGATGGGGACGCTTCTAGTTAGAATATACTGAGAACTGTGTACATGACTGCCCCCTGCTGCCTGGCAGCACCCGATCTCTTACAGGGGGCTGTGATCCGCACAATTAACCCCTCAGGTGCCGCACCTGAAGGGGTTAATTGTGCATATCATAGCCCCCTATAAGAGATCAGGGGCTGCCAGGCAGCAGGGGGCAGACCCCCCTCCCTTCCCAGTTTGAATATCATTGGTGGCCAGTGTGCGGCCCCCCTCTATTGTAATATCATTGGTGGCCAGTGTGCGGCCTCCCCCCCCCCGGCCCCCCTCTATTGTATTAATATCATTGGTGGCCAGTGTGCGGCCTCCCCCCCCCCCCGGCCCCCCCTCTATTGTATTAATATCATTGGTGGCCAGTGTGCGGCCTCCCCCCCCTCCCCCCTCTATTGTAATTTCATTAGTGGCCAGTGGGCGGCCTCCCCTCTCCCCCCCTCCCCCGCCCGATCATTGGTGGCAGCGGAGATTCCGATCGGAGTCCCAGTTTAATCGCTCTGGGGCTCCGATCGGTAACCATGGCAACCAGGACGCTACTGCAGGCCTGGTTGCCATGGTTACTTAGCAATATTACAATATTAGAAGCATCACTTCATACTTACCTGCTGGCTTCTGCGATGTGTGTCCGGCCGGGAGCTCCTCCTACTGGTAAGTGACAGGTCTGTGCGGCGCATTGATCTGTCACTTACCAGTAGGAGGAGCTCCCGACCGGACACACATCGCAGAAGCCAGCAGGTAAGTATGAAGTGATGCTTCTAATATTGTAATATTGCTAAGTAACCATGGCAACCAGGCCTGCAGTAGCGTCCTGGTTGCCATGGTTACCGATCGGAGCCCCAGAGCGATTAAACTGGGACTCCGATCGGAATCTCCGCTGCCACCAATGATCGGGCGGGGGGGGGAGAGGCCGCCCACTGCCCACCAATGAAATTACAATAGAGGGGGGCAGATGGAGGGGGGGGGGAGGGGAGGCCGCACACTGGCCACCAATGATATTACAATAGAGGGGGGGAGGGGAGGCCGCACACTGGCCACCAATGATATTACAATAGAGGGGGGAGGGGAGGCCGCACACTGGCCACCAATGATATTACAATAGAGGGGGGGAGGGGGAGGCCGCACACTGGCCACCAATGATATTCAAACTGGGGAGGGTGGGGGGTCTGCCCCCTGCTGCCTGGCAGCCCCTGATCTCTTACAGGGGGCTATGATACGCACAATTAACCCCTTCAGGTGCGGCACCTGAAGGGTTAATTGTGCTGATCACAGCCCCCTGTAAAAGATCGGGTGCTGCCAGGCAGCAGGGGGCAGTCATGTACACAGTTCGTCGTATATTCTAACTAGAAGCGTCCCCATCACTATGGGAACGCCTCTGTGTTAGAATATACTGTCGGATATGAGGTTCACGATGTAACTCATATCCGACAGTATATTCTAACATAGAGGCGTTCCCATGGGGGACGGATCCGTTTGAAATTGCACCATATTGTGTCAACGTCAAACGGATCCGTCCCCATTGACTTGCATTGTAATTCAGGACGGATCCGTTTGGCTCCACACGGCCAGGCGGACACCAAAACGACTGTTTTTTCATGTCCGTGGGTCCTCCAAAAATCAAGGAAGACCCACGGACGAAAAAACGGACCTACGGACCCTGTTTTTGCGGACCGTAAAAAAAACGGTCGTGTGCATGAGGCCTTACACCGATTTCTTTGCAAGTGCCCGCAGCCTGTCTCTTGAAACAGAAGATTCATAGTTACCTGCTCCACGCTACTCCAGTCCTCCACGTTGCCTCTGTTGTCTGCATCTTCTGGTTCCCGCACTGTTTACATCTGGTGTTGATAGAGCATGATCACAGGCACTGCTCCAGCCAATGACTGGCTTCAGCAGTGAATGTGACCATGCACATGAGCCACCAGAAGAAAACAGTGTGGGGACCGGAATATGCAAACAATGGAGGCAGCACAGAGGACCATAGCTGCATGGAACACGTAAGTATGAATCTTCAGTTTCAGGGGGCAGGCTGTGGGCACTTGCTAAAAAAAAATAAAAAAAATAAATAAAAAATCAGTATTACCAGAAAACCCCTTTGAACCCATCCAGGACTGAGTGAGATAACCATAGACAAGTAGACTGTACAGCTTAATAGCAAATTTATATCTCAGCACAAGTGCTTTATTTACAACCACACATGTTAGTGCTTCTCTGTAATGTCATTTATGATCCTGGAGCTGCTTGAGTGAGTAAGAGAAGGTTAGAAAGCAGATTCTCCTCTACTTTCTTTGTGCAGTGAATGGCAGCTAGTCTTCACCCACCAGATCTGGGAGAACTGTAAACTAGACATTTAGCATGCACGGGGAAAAACTGCTAGAAATGCCAGATACAAGTCATATGGTGGACAGAAATAGTGTTATTCCTCATGTACACACACAGTACAATTGACTAATGCAAAGTTTGTTGAAAGGTTATGTACGCTTTAACATAAAATCATGATTTAAACAATAGGTAATTTTCTGATGACACATTCCCTTTAAGGTTCTCATAGTTCAGTGCATTTGATTCCCTGTATTCTTGAGGTGCTATTTTCTTTATATTGACCTGTATTTATTCACCACAACTGGATCTGTCACTATGGGGAGCTCAATGTATATAGATTTTTACAACTCCTACTGATGCCCATACTACCTCCGCTATGATCAAGCGTGGATCTGATCTATAATTTACACTTTTCTGGTGTAAGGCCGGTGCATAATTCTTCCCTACGTCTAAAAACATGCAGCCCCTCCATCTAGTATTTTTCTTTTTTGAGTTTTCTATCAGTTTTTTAAGTGTTAATTTCCCCTTTGACTTTAGTGCTACAGAATATACATAACTCACAAAAAGTTAGGGATATAGGGATATTTGGCTTTCGGGTGAAATTAATAGAAAATGTAAAAAGTTCACGTTACAGTGATATTATATCATGAAAGTAGGGCATTTAATTAGAAGCACGGAATGGTGATTTCCTCATCTCAAACAATTTATTGAAACAAAAGCCAACAGTGGTGGGTATACCCACACAAAAATGTGAATGTCTCAATAACTTGTCATGTGGCCTTGAGTTTCAATTATAGCTTGACAATGACGTCTCATGCTGTTCACAAGTAGACTTATTGTCTGCTGAGGCTTGGCATCCCGCTCTTCTTGAAGGGTGGCCCTCAAGTTATTGAGGTTCTGGGGTACAGAGTTACGAGCCTCTACGCGGAAACTAAGCTGATCCCATAGGTATGCAATGGGATTCAGTGCTGGAGAAAGTGCATTCCACTCCATTTAAAGGGCTTCTGTCACCCCACTAAACTCTTTTTTTTTTTTTTGTGTACTTATAATCCCTATCCTGCCATATTGCCATACATTATGTTATTAATAATTTTCGTTCAGTAGATTTAGCAAAAAACTTACTTTTATGATATGCTAATTACCTTTCTACCAGCAAGTAGGGCGTCTACTTGCTGGTAGCAGCCGCAGAAAACCGCCCCCTCCTCTTGTTGATTGACAGGGCCAGCCGCGATCTCCTCCTCCGGCCAGCCCTGTCAGCATTTCAAAAATCGCGCGCCTGTGTTGATTCGGCGCAGGCGCTCTGAGATGAGGAGGCTCGCCTCCTCAGCACTCCCTCAGTGCGCCTGCGCCGAAGACGTCACCGAAAGAGAAGATGTCATCGGCGCAGGCGCACTGAGGGAGACGAGCCTCCTTATCTCAGAGCGCCTGCGCCGAATCAACACAGGCGCGCGATTTTTGAAATGCTGACAGGGCTGGCCGGAGGAGGAGATCGCGGCTGGCCCTGTCAATCAACAAGAGGAGGGGGCGGTTTTCTACAGCTGCTACCAGCAAGTAGACGCCCTACTTGCTGGTAGAAAGGTAATTAGCATATCATAAAAGTAAGTTTTTTTGCTAAATCTACTGAACGAAAATTATTAATAACATAATGTATGGCAATATGGCAGGATAGGGATTATAAGTACACAAAAAATTTTGTTTAGTGGGGTGACAGAAGCCCTTTAAGGTACCTCAGTCTCCAGCAGCCGTTCCCTAATGAGCTGGCTCATTGTCGTCCATGAAGATGAAATTAGGCTTGTGTTGTTCATGCAGAGGCACAATGACTGGATTAACGTTATTCAAGTAGTATGGGCTTGTCACTGTACCATTCACAAAGTGTAGGGCAGTTCTGCATTGACTAGACATACCTGTCCACATTGTAACACCACCACCACCACCAAAGGCTCGTCTGGTGACCACAATGGCTGATGCATAGCGCTCTCATTGACGTCGCCAACATCGTTGGTGGCCATCATTTCTGCTCAGTATGAATCGACTTTCATCACTGAACAACACTGAGGCCCACTGGTCCCTCTTCCAGCGTATATGCTCCCTGGCCCATGTAAGATGATTACGCCTGTGCCTGGTGGTGTGGTCAGGTCGCCTTGCAGGTCGTCTAGCACGCAGACCATGCTGATGTAAACAGTTTCAAATTGCCTGATGTGACACTTGGGTGCCTCTCACCTCCATTAAATGTACCTAGAGTTGTGTGACATTCATCATCCGGTTCCGCAGGGCATTGTTTACAATAAAGAGGTCATCAGTGTGGGACGTACCAAAGGACGTCCACTCCTATGCCTTTCTGTGACTCTTCCAGTCTCTCTGTATCTCTGTTGCAACCTGCTGATGACACTCTGACACTCTAAGCTCAGTGGCCACATCCGTCTGAGAAAATCCTGTTTGAAGCCTTGCAATGGCGAGTTTCTGTTATCAATTGTTAGGTATCGTCTTGGTCTCATGATGTCAAAATGTGAACAGCATGATGAGGAGGACTGTTTGAATACCAATTCTAACTGAACCAGGAAATTTATTGGGCGATCCATGGGTCAAACACCTGCTGTGAATTTTGCGGTTAAGCTACTTGTTAGAGAACAGCAAGTTGTGCAAAAAGTACTGAAACATTGAACAGCTGGACATGTGCTGGACATGTGCAAGTTTAGAGAAGGTCACATTAAGTTCTCCTGTAAAGGTTAGATTGCATTTTAGGTTCATCCTAAAATTTCACCCACAATATCCCTTTTTGTGAGTAGTGTGTGTAATTGTATGCCTAAATGAATGAACAGTCTTCTAATGTGGATGTATGAAGCTGGTCGCATTTTTCAAAGGACCAAATGTATGGTTGATATATTATAATTACACACTGGGCAAATTTACTTAAAATAAGGCACATTACTCCCCAAAATACTAAACCATTAGCTTGATATAAGGCATAGTAAGTAAATACTAAGGTTAGTTTCAGTGTGAATTCTGGCAGTGCAGTGTGAATTCTGGCAGGCTGAAATTCTCCGGATCCGGCACTGCTGGATACAGACGGAATGCCCACTGACTCCATTAAGTATAATGGGGTCCGGTGGAGATCCGGCCACATTCCGGCAGACAATGTGGGGAATCGGACGGACACAAACCTCTGCAAACTGCAGTTTTTGTCTGGCCGATTCCCAGCATTGTCTGCCAGAACTGCCTGCTGGAATTCACACCAGAGGTGTAAAACAAGCCTAGGATCATTTCCCCATTTCTATTTGCTCTGAGTAACGCATTGGAGCAGAGTTATCAAAACTGGTGTAAAGGAAAACTGTCTCAGTTGCCCATATCAACCAGTCAGATTCCACCTTTCATTTTTCAGAGCTCTTTTGGAAAATGAAAGGTGGAATCTGATTGGTTGCTATGGGCAACTAAGGCACTTTTCCTTGACACCAGTTTTGACAAATCTCCCCCATGATGGACTATTTAGCAAGTCTATGACATGTTAGACTTTTGTTATGTTATTTATTACACAGTGCATGTCTACCTGTGGCTGCGTAGTTGCCGTTGGTCTCTGCGGGGAAGGAATTGGATTTTTCGACAGAGCATAATTCATTTTGCTTATGACCAAATCAGCTATTAGTTGTCGATCCTCCGCTTGGTGTTCACCGATCACCGGCATTGTACAATCCATGACCTGAGAGGAAGCAGAATAAGCAATTCCCATAAGATGTTGTTTCCCAACAGCAATAAACCAGTATTCATCAATATTCCAGCACTATATAATGGACCTGCATCGCTTCCTATACTCCCTCCACTTACAACACTTTAGGTCTCGACACAATAAATCAGCTATGGTAAATTACATATGTACAAATAGACGTAGTGAGGGATGGATTTACCTACGGGCACATTAGGTCTTTGGCCTTTTTAAAAGTTGGGTGGTGTGGGTTGTGGACTGCTTGATGGGCAGAGTCTAAGGCACCAATTTGTGCCTACAGGCTGCCAAGATGCAAATGCTGCCTATAAGAAATTATAGCGATCAGTGGGTAGCTAGTGCCGTCCAAGAATTTTGCTCTCTACTTTCAACCACTATATAGAAGTGTGCATTCCTAGCTAGACATATGCATGATGGAAAAAATAGTCTTGTCGAGAGGACTATTTTTTCTATCATGTATAACGGAACAAAATGGAACAGTTTTTTGTGGCCATAGACATTTATTAGGACTGAGCTAAAAGGAATGTCTGTTAAAGGGTTCCATATTACATTCCGTCCTAAAATTTGGTTATAACTCTGTTATAACTGAACCCTATAACGGAATTACATAACACGAATGCGAACCCGCCCTAACTTATAGTTGGTTTTGTACTTTTGCTTTATAACATTATTCAAGAAGGAGATTCATGTATGGAAAAAAGTTACAGACTTTGTACCTCCATTATCTTATCTTTTTGCTGAATGTAATAATTTCTAACCCAAAAGAAGACATTCTGCAGTTCCATCAGCAGAGGGCAGACTACTGTTCAGTATGCCATCACCACTTCTTTCCTGTGCTAAAGAGAAATGAAAAAGAACCTAAAGGGATTCTGTCACCAGATTTCACCCCTACAGCAGAAGGAGGGGGGAGGGAGAGGCGGCACAGAGGATTAGGAGGCGGCGCAGAAGTCCGGAAAGGCGGCGCTGGGCACGAACGGCGGTGGGTGCGGCGGGCACCTTGCACCCATTAACATCCTCTTGGGCACCTTATTTGTTTGACTGACAGGTTAGTAATAGCTGTTTTTTAGCTAAATAAGCCCACAGATGACATTTATAAGCCCACATTAGGAATCGTGAAGACGCCCTGAACATCAGCATATGTTTAGCTGACAGGGGTCAAACCTGGTGACAGAATCCCTTTAATAAAACTTAGAGGTTGTCTGATCAATATATAAATCTCTATATAGGCCAGACAGCCTCTAAGTTTTATATTTTAAGTTCTTTCTTATTTCTCATTAACACATGAAAGAAGTGGCGATGGCTTTCTACCTTAAGCCCATTATTCTTTCTCACTTAAAATAGAAGGGGCGCTGTGCAAAACGTTGTGGAAAAGGTTTTTTCTTCATGGTTATTGATATCATTTTCCCATAGCCACAATACATGACCGTCTGGGCTGAAATGAATGGGCATGTTGTGCAGCACATCTCAGAGCCCTATTTTAGGCGTTCAGTTTCTATTTAGAAATGACGCCAGTAATGAGGCTATATACAGGGCTCAGTTTGTGATATTTATAATGTTCATTTTGTGATTCATAGAAACTTTTTGGTCAATATACAAGACAATAACACCCAGTGTGTAAACCACTCATTTGTGATCCTGATTTAGAAATTACTGGTTTCAATAGCAGGCAAAATAATACAGATATGTATATGTATATGCTATTATTGGACATATTCTATTTATCTACTGGGGGCTCCATAGGAACTATTGCTGTGGTAGCCTCGGATCCTTCCTTAGGCTAGATTTCTTGCGACTCCCGCGGCCATCCCATTCATTTCACCGCTCAGCGATCCTGGCCACGACCAGTGTCGCCGTGTAGCACTAGCCTTAGGCCTACATAGCTCACACTTCAGTGATTTCCATAAGTGACGCTCATGGACATGCGCACCTTCAACATTGGGACGCCAGTCACCATGCTGATGTCTACCCGTGATCACTCCATACAGGTGAATACGTTGTATCAGCAGATACTGATTTGAATCAGCTGATTAGTGTGGTATAGCAGCATTGTGATTTGATGTTATGTAGATGTGTCACCCGATATCACTGTCGATTGGATTACTATGATTGTGGGAGGTACCAGTATTTTAGATTTATATGCTGGTTTTTTAGTTGAAACATATGCTGCGACCACTTGTGACGTAACCAAATGACGTGTAACAAAGGAGGCAGCGTGGTTACCAATAGAGTGCGTCCGCACCGCCGACGTAAGCAAACGGCGTGCAGGACATGTGTTTAGAAAAACAATCAATACACAACCACATAGCCAGGATATATTATGTCGCGCCATATTGTTTATAATAGAATACCACCATGCCGATGTATAGCCGCGATCCTCCAACTAGCGATCTCAATCAAATCGCATTAAAATGAACATAGATACAAAGATGATGTATTGCATCATCCGTGAAAAATCATCATGTTACAAAACATCATATTTAAATAAGTGACTAAATAGGTGTGTAACAACTGTCATGCCATTACTTAATGTGGTGTTTAAATTATTATAGGGAACATAAAAACAATGTTATATAACAGATGAGAGTCTAACTGATTCCTGCCACATTGAACTCAAGATTGAGTCCAAATGGTTGTAAGGACCTCAGCGTATAAATCCATTTGAGTTCTTTTTTTCTCAGTATTGCGTCCTTGTCTCCCCCTCTGCGTAGGAAACCCACACTGTCTATCACCCTAAAGCGTAGTTGGTTCACAGAGTGTCCTGCCTCGACGAAATGTTTTGCAACTGGCTTATCCATGTTTTTCTTGCGAATAGTGCTCTTATGCTTATTAATACGTTCACGGACTTCCATAGTAGTCTCGCCTACATAGGTGAGACTGCAGGGACACTGGATGGCATATATCACGTCACGTGATCTACAAGTATAATAGCCATTGATTTTGTATTTTTTACCACTATAGGGGTGAAAAAAGTGGTTCCCTTTAAGGACGTTACCACAATTACAGCAAGACAAACATGGATAAGTGGCATTTTTACGCGGAGCGAGCAGTTTTTGTACAGTCTTAGACTGGTCACCAACATCGGTTTTAACCAATCTATCTCGTAGGCTAGGCTTCCTCCTGTATGCCATCATCGGCGGGGACTTAAATTCTTCTATCTCCGGCAACCCCCTTTGGAGTATATGCCATTCCTTTCTAAGGACGTGGGCAATGTCACCACTGTCCCGGCCGAAGATGGAGACAAAAGGAACCCTAGCCACGGATCTGGCTTTCGTAGATTTCTGAAGTGCAGAGTCTCTGTCAACCAACTTAACTTTGTGTTTAGTCCTATCAAGTAAGGTCTTTGGGTAGCCACGTTCAACAAAACGTTTACACATGGCATCCACCCTCTGTGTACACACATTTTCATCAGAGACAATTCTTCTAACCCTTAATAGTTGACTCCAGGGAATGGAATCAAGCATTTTACGTGGGTGATAGCTATCATGCATAAGAAGGGTATTTCTATCAGTGGGTTTCTGATAGAGGTCCGTAGCTAAAAGACCCTCCATCACATAGACCCGTACATCGAGGAACTGCAATTCACTAGTTGAAGATGTAACTGTGAATAGTAGTCCTGGTACACCCGCATTTAAATGTGAGTGGAACTCATCCAACTCATCCGTTGTACCAGTCCAGATCATGAAGATGTCGTCGATGTAGCGCCACCAACATAGGACCCTCCCAAAAAAAGGGGAATGGTATACCAGTATGTCCTCCACCTCGGCCAATCGACCGATTGTTTCCGGTAGGGACTCTGTCTTTAATCCATTGTCTATCTTTCTCGACAGATTATTGCAGATCCGGGCGACCTCCGCCCCATCCTATGTCATGGACACTGGGCATTTTTTATCCAAACTACATGAGTTACAACTGCCTGCCCAATTCTTATTGGTCAGCTTTGATGTCGTGTCCTTGTACACATCCATTGATCATACATATGGGCTTGATGTGGCTCTGGCCGACATGGGACTCTTCCCGGGGGTGTGCCGGTTTGTCCTCCGTCTCTTGGAGGTGGTCCTGAGGAGGAGTTACTTCCTCTTCGGGGACACCTTCTATCAGCAACAGCGGTGTGTGGCCATGGGGTCCAATATGGCCCCAACTTACGCTAACATCTTTATGGCCGAGGTGGAGGACAGACTGGTATACCATTCCCCTTTTTTTGGGAGGGTCCTATGTTGGTGGCGCTCCCCAGATCGAGGTACAGGAAAAAAATAGGTTCAGGAGCAGCACAGCATGCGGCTTGTGTAGAGCAGTGATGGAAATCATGCAGCAGCTGGGCAAGAGATCACAGATCCAATGCGATCCACAGGAATGCAGAAAAGATAGAAGGCCACAGCAGCATGTTCAGCAATTCTTCTTTATTTGTCGAATACTTCACAGCATAGCGTAGCGTCGCCTTTGTCAAGCATATGTTTCAACTAAAAAACGAGCATATAAATCCTGAGGAGGAGTTACTTCCTCTTCGGGGACACCTTCTATCAGCAACAGCGGGGTGTGGCCATGGGGTCCAATATGGCCCCAACTTACGCTAAGATCTTTATGGCCGAGGTGGAGGACAGACTGGTATACCATTCCCCTTTTTTTGGGAGGGTCCTATGTTGGTGGCGCTACATCGACGACATCTTCATGATCTGGACTGGTACAACGGATGAGTTGGATGAGTTCCACTCACATTTAAATGCGGGTGTACCAGGACTACTATTCACAGTTACATCTTCAACTAGTGAATTGCAGTTCCTCGATGTACGGGTCTATGTGATGGAGGGTCTTTTAGCTACGGACCTCTATCAGAAACCCACTGATAGAAATACCCTTCTTATGCATGATAGCTATCACCCACGTAAAATGCTTGATTCCATTCCCTGGAGTCAACTATTAAGGGTTAGAAGAATTGTCTCTGATGAAAATGTGTGTACACAGAGGGTGGATGCCATGTGTAAACGTTTTGTTGAACGTGGCTACCCAAAGACCTTACTTGATAGGACTAAACACAAAGTTAAGTTGGTTGACAGAGACTCTGCACTTCAGAAATCTACGAAAGCCAGATCCGTGGCTAGGGTTCCTTTTGTCTCCATCTTCGGCCGGGACAGTGGTGACATTGCCCACGTCCTTAGAAAGGAATGGCATATACTCCAAAGGGGGTTGCCGGAGATAGAAGAATTTAAGTCCCCGCCGATGATGGCATACAGAAGGAACCCTAGCCTACGAGATAGATTGGTTAAAACCGATGTTGGTGACCAGTCTAAGACTGTACAAAAACTGCTTGCTCCGCGTAAAAATGGCACTTATCCATGTTTGTCTTGCTGTAATTGTGGTAACGTCCTTAAAGGGAACCACTTTTTTCACCCCTATAGTGGTAAAAAATACAAAATCAATGGCTATTATACTTGTAGATCACGTGACGTGATATATGCCATCCAGTGTCCCTGCAGTCTCACCTATGTAGGCGAGACTACTATGGAAGTCCGTGAACGTATTAATAAGCATAAGAGCACTATTCGCAAGAAAAACATGGATAAGCCAGTTGCAAAACATTTCGTCGAGGCAGGACACTCTGTGAACCAACTATGCTTTAGGGTAATAGACAGTGTGGGTTTCCTACGCAGAGGGGGAGACAAGGACGCAATACTGAGAAAAAAAGAACTCAAATGGATTTATACGCTGAGGTCCTTACAACCATTTGGACTCAATCTTGAGTTCAATGTGGCAGGAATCAGTTAGACTCTCATCTGTTATATAACATTGTTTTTATGTTCCCTATAATAATTTAAACACCACATTAAGTAATGGCATGACAGTTGTTACACACCTATTTAGTCACTTATTTAAATATGATGTTTTGTAACATGATGATTTTTCACGGATGATGCAATACATCATCTTTGTATCTATGTTCATTTTAATGCGATTTGATTGAAATCGCTAGTTGGAGGATCGCAGCTATACATCGGCATGGTGGTATTCTATTATAAACAATATGACGCAACATAATATATCCTGGCTATGTGGTTGTGTATTGATTGTTTTTCTAAACACATGTCCTGCACGCCGTTTGCTTACGTCGGCGGTGCGGACACACTCTATTGGTAACCACGCTTCCTCCTTTGTTACGCGTCATTTGGTTACATCACAAGTGGTCGCAGCGGAATGACGTGAGTCGGCCACTGTCTGATGACGCTCATGGACATGCGCACCTTCAACATTGGGACGCCAGTCACCATGCTGATGTCTACCCGCGATCACTCCATACAGATGAATACGTTGTATCAGCAGATACTGATTTGAATCAGCTGATTAGTGTGGTATAGCAGAATTGTGATTTGATGTTATGTAGGTGTGTCACCCGATATCACTGTCGATTGGATTACTGATTGTGGGAGGTACCAGTATTTTAGATTTATATGCTGGTTTTTTTAGTTGAAACATATGCTTGACAAAGGCTACATTTAGCCGAAACGTTGCCATTGTTTTTACGCTATGCTGTGAAGTATTCGACAAATAAAGAAGAATTGCTGGACATGCTGCTGTGGCCTTCTATCTTTTCTGCATTCCTGTGGATCGCATTGGATCTGTGATCTCTTGCCCAGCTGCTGCATGATTTCCATCACTGCTCTACACAAGCCGCATGCTGTGCTGCTCCTGAACCTATTTTTTTCCCATCGCATCACAGATGTCAGCCGTTTATACCAGGGTGTCAGCAATGTGCTGACACCCTGGTATACCCACTGTACACCAACGATTTTTCATGGGAGGCGGGCGGGGGATCGCGATCCCGCCTGCCGCACCGCCCGCCTCCCCTGCACCTCCCACCGGGATAAAATCATTCAGGGGTGCAGCACCCCGCGCATTTAGCAAAGGTGCCAGCTCAATGATTTGAGCAGGCACCTTGTTCCGATCACAGCCGGCTGGGCGGAAGTGAACGGAACAACACATGACGTACCGGTACGTCATGTGTCCTTAAGGGGTTAAAGGCTATGTACACCTTTGGCTGCATTTTTTTATTACTGCATTGTACTTATTTTGAGCTAAAAATAATTTTTTCAATTGGTCTTTATTAACAATATGGAATCCTTTTTTCTGTACAGAGCAGACATGTTCTACTAGCTGCCTGTGAATTTTTTTTGTCCTTTCCGTCATCTGAGGAGCAGACAGACTTCTTATCTCTGCTCTCTCATATCATAAACACTCATGATAGCTCAATCCTTATGTTACTGATAAGAATGTGGCTTAAAAAAGCGTTTATGACCTCTCAGTAGTTTAGCAATAAGGGTAATTTAGATGACCAGCACAAAGTAAAAAGTACCAGTCACAGTTAGAAAAACAGTTAACCCTTTGAAACTGAACAGCTCAATATTTTTAATAAAGGCCAATTGAAAATATGATTTTTAGCCAAAAATAAGTTAAATGCAATCATTAAAAAAATGTTTTACTCCAAAGGTGTACATAGCCTTTAAGACTAAGGCTTCTCAGTGGCCAAAGATCACAGTATCCTGATGCTACATCACAGCATAATGATTGTAACCCACAAGTTACCAAAACGCGCAAGTGGCCAGAAGTCCAGCAGCTTTGGAATTTTGAAGACATGCATTTCGCAACATGACCACAATCACTTCCATTATGATGCCATGTAGCATTGTGATATTGCGATCTTTGGTTGCACAAGCTGTGAAGCCCCAGTGTAATAGCCATGAATTGCATAAAACTGAACATAAAAGTACTTGTCTTGCTAGTGCTACCGCATTCACAGGTCTGCAGTGGTGCAGGAGACTACTGATGTCTGAGGCATTTTTACGCAAACGATTTCCACCCAAAATGTAAAAAATGCCATATAAATGTAATTGCTCTCTTTACGGTTAATAAAAAGAGATTTAAAGGGGTTGTCCCATGAAAAAATACACAGTTTTCAAACCACCACCTGGCTCTGAATACTTTTTTAATTGCATGTAATTAAAAGTTTTGTATAGCCACTGAGTTATTCAATAAAATGTATCTGTATAGCATCACCCGCTGTTTGTTCTTTTTCTTATTTCTTTGTCCTGCTCACTGAGGTGGTCGCACATGCTCAGTGTCATCCTTCAACTGCCTCCTGAGCTGTGATAGGGAGAGCATGGAGGGCTTGATATAAATCTAGCAGAGCTATAAATGTGGAGATCTCTGGATCCATGTGAGGTACAGGGCTGGTTCTAGCTTTGTTACAAAGAGATTGTCATGTACTATATGATGTCTGATTTTCATTTTTTACATTAGCCCTGGGATAACCCCTTTAACAAAAAAAAAAAGAAATGCCATATATTATTAAGGCCTCCTGCATACATGCATTTTATGATATTACGTCTCAGTACAACCCTTAAATGACACCCACAGAAGTCTATGGGACCTCTGTATACCAATTTCATACCGAGTAGAGGCATACAGAGTTTTTTTGTTGCTGGATAAGATTGGTGTGCTCCATCAGACTTCTATGGCGGTACACACAGTGGGGGAGATTTATCAAACCCGGTGTAAAGGAAAACTGGCTTAGTTGCCCATAACAACCAATCAGACTCCACCTTTCAATTTTTCAGAGCTCCTTTGGAAAATGAAAGATGGGATCTGATTGGTTGCTATGGGCAACTAAGAGTTTTTCTTTACAGCAGTGTTGATCAATCTCCCCCAGTATCTCCTGCTGTATATTACAGAGTAGAGCTTCTTGTCATCGAACAGGCTGTGCCTTTAACATGAGGCCAAACCTTGTTCATTTTCCTGTTGTGGCTGCCAGCCGCTGAGAAGAAAATTAAAACATGATAACATCAAACTGATATTAGATCCGGCAACAATGGCTGCCGCAATAGAATTTTTTTTCAGAAAATGTTCATAAAAAATTTAAATACTATAAAGTAATACTTTGGTATTTGCTTGATTGTTGGATGTACTATTATAGGCAGCAATATGGGCACAATACATGAACCTCCTGGGGTTCCACTGAACTGGCCCTAGATCATCACCCTAGGAATCCGGTGTGGTCTGGGTGTTAGGGCCATTTGCAGATGTTAATATAAGCCAAACCGATCCTTTACTATTAGTAAAAGTCCATTCATCATTTATATGTTTACGGCCCCCTCTGTAGAGGGCTGCAAAATATGTTGACGCTATGAAAAAATAGGCTGCTATTATTAGTATTATGATATAATTATTATAATCTTGATGGCACTTTTTACGTTATGGCTGAACATACTCATAACTATGCAAACAACGTTGCATTACATCTAGGAGGAAACCACCTGAATCCGTAATTAGATTTCCTTTAACATAGTCACCGTGACCTATATTTGGAAACCGCTTGCAGAAGACGAGAGACAATCCCGGGATTTTACAACAAACCAGTAAATAATATTCTAGGGTTGAGAATGGTCCATATTGTGGGAAAATTTATTTCCAGTTCTTATCCTGAGACTCTCAACAGCATAATGAACCCTATTATTTTATAACCGAAACTGTGGTACATGTGTAAGATGTGCTTAAAAGACATATACATGTGACATGTTTACCGTAATAAGCTGTGTCTATAAGACATACCGTATAAATGTCACATGTATACCGTAATAAGATGTACCTATAAGACATATACATGTGACATGTATACCGTAATAAGATGCGTCTATAAGACATATAAATGTGACATGTATACCGTAATAAGATGTGTCTATAAAACATATAAATGTGACATGTTTACCGTAATAAGCTGTGTCTATAAGACATACCGTATAAATGTCACATGTATACCGTAATAAGATGTACCTATAAGACATATGTGACATGTATACCGTAATAAGATGTGTCTATAAAACATATAAATGTGACATGTATACCGTAATAAGATGTGTCTATAAGACATATAAATGTGACATGTATACCGTAATAAGATGTGTCTATAAGACATATAAATGTGACATGTATATCGTAATAAGATGTGTCTATAAAACATATAAATGTGACATGTATACCGTAATAAGATGTGTCTATAAGACATATAAATGTGACATGTATATCGTAATAAGATGTGTCTATAAAACATATAAATGTGACATGTATACCGTAATAAGATGTGTCTATAAGACATATAAATGTGACATGTATACCGTAATAAGATGTGTCTATAAGACATATAAATGTGACATGTATACCGTAATAAGATGTGTCTATAAAACATATAAATGTGACATGTATACCATAATACGATGTGTCTTTAAAGCATATGCATGTGACATGTATACCGTAATAAGGTGTGTCTATAAGACATATTAATGTCACATGTATACCGTAATAAGATGTCTCTATAAGACATGTATACCATAATAAGATTTGTCTATAAACAAGTTATCATAATGATATATGAGAAAGGTTTCATTATTGTAAGAGAGTTTAACCCCTTCACCCCCGGAGGGGTTTTCGTTTTTCACTCCCTGCCTTTCCGGGGCCATAACTTTTTTTTTTTTTCTGTTTACATAGTCATATGAGGGACAGTTTTTTTGTGAGACAATTTGTGCTTTCTAATGGACCATATAATCTGGCATACAACGTAGTGGGAAGATGGAAAAAAAAAAAATCCAAATAGGGTGGAATTGGAAAAAGAACGCAATTCCACCACAGTTTTATGGGTTTTGTTTTTATGCAGTAAAAATGACCTGTTGTCCTCATTCTCCAGGTCAATGCGATTACAGCGATGCCACATTTGTAGTTTTTCTTGCACTTTAATACTGAAAAAATGTATTTTTTCCTTTCGTTGCCATAGTCTGACCCCTATAATTTATTTGGAGTTCTGTGTACAGAGCTTCATTAGGACTCATTTTTTTGCAGGGAGATCTGTACTTTTCAGTGATACCATTTTGGGGTGTTTATGACTGTTTGATCACTTTTTATTTAACCACCTCCCGTCCGCCCATAGACTATAAACGTCCGGGAGGTGGTTCTCTATTTCTGAATGGACGTTCCAGAACATCCGTTCAGAAAGTGCAGCTGCACGCTAATCGTGCAGCTGCAGATCGGGTTGCCCGCTGTCAGTGACAGCAGGGCAACCCAGAGAGAAGGCAGGCACAGTTCCCAGGTGTCCCTGCCTTCTAGATCGCTGCATACACAGCGCTCACCGAGTGCTGTGTATACAGAGCAGGAAACGCTATGCGCTTCCTGTTCCGGCCTGGCGGTCATGTGAGTGCAGGAGCTGTGTGAGGTCTTTCACAGAAATCGATCAGCCCTGCACTGAGGCTGTATTGCGCTGTACAGCCTCTCTGGGCGGTGTATTTTGCCTGTAACTGGGGCTACTATGTCAGCCCCAGTTACAGGAGAAATCAACATTGGAAAAAAAATTAAAAAGTGAAGTAAATGTCCCCCAGAGGTCTTGTATGACCTTATGGGGGATGAAAAGTGTAAAATAAAAAAAATAAAAATAAAGTGTTAAGAAAATTAAATAAAGGTTTCACATGTAAAAAAAAAAAATTCCCCCAAGTAAGGAATACATTATTTTTTTTTAAATATAAAAGAATAAAATAAAATAGACATATTTGGTATTGCCGCGTCCGTGACGGTCGGCTCTATAAATATATCACATAATCGACCAAGTCCAATAAACACCATAAAAAAAAAAAAAATAACTGTCAAAACAAGCAATTTTTGTCACCTTACATCACAAAAAGTGCAACACCAAGTGATCAAAAAGGCGTATGTCCCACAAAATGATACCAATAAAACCGTCACCTCATCCCGCAAAAAATGAGCCCCTACATAAGAAAACCTCTCAAAAAATAAAAAAACTATAGCTCTCAGAACATGGACACATTAAAACATAATTTTTTTGTTTCAAAAATGCTATTATTGTGTAAAACTTTAATAAATGAGAAAAAGTATACATATTAGGTATCGCCACGTCCGTAACAATCTGCTCTATAAAAATGTCACTTGACTGAACCCCTCAAGTGTTATAATGAATGATCAAAAAATCATATGTACCCAAAAATAGTACCAATAAAACTGGCACCTTATCCCCTAGTTTCCAAAATGGGATCACTTCTTGGGAGTTTCTACTGTAAGGGTGCATCAGGGGGCTTCAAATGGGACATGGCATCTAAAAACCATGTGGAGTTCCTTTTCTTCTGCGCCCTGCCGTGTGCCCATACAGCAGTTTATGACCACATGTGGGGTGTTTCTGTAAACCGCAGAATCTGGGTAATAAATATTGAGTTTTGTTTGGCTGTTAACCATCGATGTGTTAAAGAAAAAATTGGAAAATCTGCCAAAAAAGTGAAATTTTAAAATTTGATGTCCATTTTCCTTTAATTCTTGTGGAACGCCTAAAGGGTTAACAAAGTTTGTAAAATCGGTTTTAAGTAACTTGAGGGGTGTAGTTTCTACAATGGGGTCATTTATGGGGGTATCCACTATGTAGGCCCCACAAAGTGACTTCAGACCTGAACTGGTCCTTAAAAAATGGGTTTTGGCAATTTTCTTAAAAATTTGAAGAATTGCTTCTAAACTTCTAAGCCTTCTAATGTCCTAAAAAAATAAAATGACATTTCCAAAATGATTCCAACATAAAGTAGACATATGGGGAATGTTAAGTAATAAATATTTTATGAGGTATCACTTTCTGTTTTAAAAGCAGAGAAATAGAAATTTAGAAAATTGCGAATTTTTCAAAATTTTTGGTAAATTTGGGATTTTTTCATAAATAAAGGTGAAATATATTGACTCAAATTTATGACTATCATGAAGTACCATGTGTCACGAGAAAACAATCTCTGAATGACTTGGATAAGTAAAGGCGTTCCAAGGTTATTACAACATAAAGTGAGATATGTCAGTTTTGCAAAATTATGCCTGGTCAGGAAGGGGGCAAATGGCCCAGTGGTTAAGGAGAAGCGACCAAAAAACGGCAAATCGGTCATTTTGATTTTATTTCCGTTTTGCCGTTTGCTGTGTGGGACAAAAACGTTAAAATTTTTTGAAAGAATGGGCATGATGTTTTTTTTTTTATTGTTTTTTGGGAAAGTGGGGGGCGAGTGATTAGAATTTTTATATTTTAAAATATTTTTTAAAACAATCTTTAGATTGCTTCTCTCATAGACCCTTTAGCAGTGGCCTCTATAGGGATTACACTATTTTCCTATGGAGCCCTGCCACAGGTCGGAATGAACTGAGGCTGCCTCACACACACCATGTGGCTCCCTGATCCCTGCTAGGGGGAGCCATTGCAAGTCCGGGAGCTTGTGCGAGTTTTTGATCTCTCAGACGCACAACTGTCAAAGGCATCTGGGAGGGGGGGGGGTGAAATGTGTCCGATATACAGTATCGTTGATCGTTTACATTAGCCCTGAGTGTCGTGAGCAGGCACTATCTTTAAGGGGAACCTGTCATCAACTTTATGCTGACCTCACTGACGGCAGCATAGATTAGTGACAGAAATGCTGATGTCAGCGGTGTGTCACTCATGAGCTAAAAGTAAGTGGTTGCTGAGAACCAGCATCATAATCATTGCAGCCCAGGCCTTGAAAAGTCAAATCTACCTGAGAAGAGTCCTGGTTATTAATAATCTCCTGCTCTCTCACCCATCTGCTGATGATTGCCAGTTGTCTCCTAGAGAGAAAGGGAGAAAACTAGGTAGAAGACTGTCAGTCATCAGCAGGTGGGCGGGAGAGCAGGAATTCATGAATAACCAGGACTCTTCTCAGGTGGCCGTGACTCTTTTCCAGGGGCAGTCTGCAATGATTGTGATGTTGGTTCTCAGCAACCACTTACTATTAACTTTTAAAGAGGACCTTTCAAGGGTCCAGACTTGATTAAGTAAGTAGCAGGACATTTAGGGCATACATGGGGGATGTCCCTACACTTACTATTATTTCTGTCCAATCACAGCGCAGAGCGTCACAGCCAGGAAGAAGGTGAGTTTTTTTTCTCCCTGGCTGTGACGCTCTGCGCTGCGATTGGACAGCGCTACAGCCAGGGAGAAGGAACGCCCAGGGAGAGAAGATGATGTCTCCTCCCTGGTGTTCCGATGCTGGTGATTAGCATACAGCGCGGGACAAGGTAAGGGGGGCCAGAGCGGCACAACGGAGCGCGGGCAGAAATAATATTAAGTGCCGGGACATCCCCCATGTATGCCCTAAATGTCCTTCTACTTACTTAGAGGGATTCTGTCACCAGGTTTTGGCCTATAGAGATACGGACATGCACGGCTAGATCGCCGCTAGCATGTCCGCAATATATCTGTCCTATAGGGCTGTGTGGTTTTAATTTCTTTAAAAAAGGATTTTATAGATATGTAAATGAGTTTTGAATGTGTCCAAGGGGCTGCACTAACCTTACTTGTGCCCAGCCACGCCCACTTGTGAAGGAGCCCAGCACCGCCTATGTCCTCTGAATCTCCTCCTTTCATCAACGATAGATAGCCGTAATCTCGCGATGCGCGAGATCGCGCATGCACAGTTCTTTCCCTGAGGCTGATGCCAGCACAGGGAAGGAACACTATACCGGCACTGCGCATCGCGAGATTGCGGCTATCTATCGTTGATGAAAGGAGGAGATTCGAAGGACATAGGCGGTGCTGGGCTCCTTCACAGGCGGGCACGGCTGGGCACAAGTAAGGTTAGTGCAGCCCCTTGGACACATATCTATAAAATCCTTTTTTAAAGAAATTAAAACCACACAGCCCTATAGGACAGATATATTGCGGACATGCTAGCGGCGATCTAGCTGTGCATGTCCGTATCTCTATAGGCCAAAACCTGGTGACAGAATCCCTTTAATCAAGTCCGGAGCCATGAAAGGTCCTCTTTAAATGACAGACCGCTGAAATCAACTCACCTGTCTGTACTTTATGCTGCCGTTAGTATGGGCAGCAGAAAGTTGATGACAGGTTCCCTTTAAGACCTAGAAAGGGGTAAAATAATTAGAGTACGATGCTTTAAACAATCCGAGTATGACCACATGGAGCCAATATGCAGCGGAATTTCCAAAGCATGAGATTTTAAATTCTCTACACGCTGCTTAAAATTTGTACATAATTATACACAATTTAAATGTGCAACATGTCAATTTATGTTGTCGGACTTCACCCTTTGCAATACAGAGCATTTACTGTATGAATTCCGCTTTAAAATCTGCAACATTTGGTGCAGATTTTTATGCTGCACAATTCCATCTGCAAGTTTTCCGCTGCAGAAAATCCACAGCGGACCTGTCCCAAGTGGACATTCCTTAAGGTGTTAAAGGAAAGCTCTTACTATAGTGATAGTAATCCAGTAATGTACGCCATCTTCATGAACAAACATATTCACCAATAGATTCAATCACCATATTATGCTCTACACAAGACATTCTAAATTATATTATCTATATATTGCAAAATAGGGCCACATACATTGCTTCTTTTAATTAGCTTTACTTCAAAAAATGGACAGTCCCTTTTACCAATTTATTTGTTGTGTTTGGTGCACAGTGGATTTGCAGAGTTTCTTGGCATCAATTTTAGTAGATCTCCCTGTTATTACACAATGTGGGGAGATTTATTAATAACGCTGCACCATAAGAACAGGGCACCCATTACATGTGTACTAGATTCTTCAATATCATTCTATAGTTAGCTAAAACATCAGGTTGGAAACCTTTAATAAATACAGATGTAGTAGGCCTTAAAGAGTCACTATACTTTCAGACAATTTAATTTAATAGAGAATGGTGTAATTAGCAAATTTCTAAATGACTTCATTTAAAGAATCTGCCTGCATCCACCTGAAAAAAAGCTGTAAAGTCATGGCCACCAGGGGTCTCACTTCCACCTAACTTGCAGTCCACTGCCTGTTGTCAGGCAAGAGCCATCCCTGATAACAGAAACTCAGAAAACGGGTAACAGGAAATGGGTGTGTCAGAGCATAGCTGAGCTCTTGACCCTGACAACTGCCTCTACACTGATTCTAAACATCATAGGTGCCTCCTGCTTTTCTGTAACCGTGATTCATCCATTCTTATCAGCTTTCTGAGCTCCCTAGAAAAAAAAAAAAAAAAACATAGAAGGAAGTAAGAGAAGTCAGATGACTGCATACAGCGCTGGCACATTCAAGAGAAGGGATACGCCCACTGCTTGTGAGAGAAATTCCTCTAGCGGTGCTGCAGCAACAGGGAATAATATGGCAGAAAGAAACTATAGGGAAGCCCAAATATACAGCTATGACTGTAAAAGGAAACACAGTCATTATGCAAACTTTTTTTGAAAACTCAGGTACGTTTTAAAGTAATTCCTGGTACATTAAAACACAGGCTTGTTCTGATGGCTTAGTTTGACAATGTGCAAAGTTTGTAAAGCTTAAAGATGTTGTCCGGTTTCCAATACTGATGACCTATTCTAAGGATCAGATGTTTTGGTGCACGAGAGCAGGTCATCGGTAATAAAATCCTGGATAACCCCTTTAAGTAACAAAATGTGAACAGTAAGGTGCCCATACACTTTAGATGAATGCTTGCTGAGCCAAGTGATTTCAACAGGATTGGTTGACTATCTAATGTGTATTGGTGTCAACTAACTCTCTCCTAATTACATCTCCGCCTTCATTGAAAATACATGCATGCCCAGACAACCCTAGTGTGCATGCATACGGTGGTGTTAAGAGGAATACCTGTCAACAGTTCAGTAGACAGCTATCTAAGGCCACCTTACATCTGGTGGTAGTGCAGCAGCCCCTGGGGGAGTGCTGTAAGCAGGATAGGAGTGGTAATAGCTCTGGTAATGATGTTTTACATGGGTCACAGTGGCAATCCTCACATTGATACCCAGTGACAGAACTACGCACCCTTTTCCTCCCTCGGGGCACACTCTGAAGTTGGTGATCCTGCCTGATGGTAGTTGGGTTGCACTTGGTGTTAAGTGTTGGTTCAGATGCAAGGCAGGAGGTGTAGGTGCAGTGGCCGGTGTATGGCGGAGCCAGTAACCAGGCCACTCGTAGTAAATAAATAAGCCTCTTTACTAAACTGCAGGAAAAAAGTAGTAACACATCCAACAGTATCAAAGCACAGTTCCAAGTAGTTCACAGTACAATTTCTTCCCAATAGCAATGTATGGATAGCAGCAATGATAGGGGTTGTGGTACTCCTTCTCTCTGTCTTTCTAAAATCTCTTCTAAATTGTAAGCTCTCGCGGGCAGGGTCTTCTCCCCATCTGTATCAGTCTCTTGCTAGTTTCATGCTCATTTAGTAATTTTAATTAAGTATGTGCAACCCCCTCTTGATGTACAGCGCCATGGAATTAATGAAGCTTTCAAATAAATAATAATAATGCCTCTGAGATTAAGGTTCTCTGAGCTCAGGTCTAGATCTAAGTAGCAAGCACATGTAGGTTCTCTCTCTTTCTCAGCTAAGCACAAACTCCAAGCTAACTGAATAACCAAGGGGTGGACCCAGGCCCATTTCCTAGCAACTTAAAGTGATTGAGTCAAGGTGTTAACCCTGACTTATCCATACAGTTAGGTTTAGATAAACACACCAAATCAGAACATATTACTTAACAATTTAACATGATATCAGATTACTCTTTTGTAGTGACCCTGTTGCAGTAGCAGAGATTCAACCTGCTTTTCCTTTTTGAAAGAGCACTAAGGATACTTTCACATTAGCGTTTTTTTGCGGATCCGTCATGGATCTGCAAAAATGCTTCTGTCACTATAATACAACTACATGCATCCGTCATGAACGGATCCGGTTGTAGTATGTCTTCTATAGTAATGAACACCATTGAAAGTCAATGGGGGACAGATCCGTTTTCTATTGTGTGACTGCAGCGTTATTTTGTCCGCGATGGGAGCGCAACCGAACGGAATGCAATTTGGTGCATTCCGTTTCGCTCAGTTCAGTTTTGTCCCCATTGACAATGAATGGGGACAAAACTGAAGTGTTTTCTTCCGCTATTGAGATCCTATGATAGATCTCAATAGCGGAATTGAAAACGCTAATGTGAAAGTAGCCTAACTTGCATACTTTTTCCCCAGAAGAACACTGCATGACCTATAATACTCCTCTGCAAGGAGAACTAGTATCCCCGGATCCTGACCTAGGCCTCTCACCCAGCTAAGCTACTTCTCTCTGTTCTTCACTGATGAAAGGGATTTAGGAGTAATTATTTCAGAAGACTTAAAGGTGGGAAGACAATGTAATAGAGCAGCACGAAATGCCAGCAGAATGCTTGGATGTATAGGGAGAGGTATAAGCAGTAGAAAGAGTGAAGTGCTTATGCCGCTGTACAGAACACTGGTGAGACCTCACTTGGAGTATTGTGCGCAGTACTGGAGGCCATATGTCCAGAAGGATATAGATACTCTAGAGAGAGTTCAGAGAAGAGCTACTAAACTAGTACATGGATTGCAGGATAAAACTTACTAGGAAAGGTTAAAGGACCTTAATATGTATAGCTTGGAAGAAAGAAGAGACAGAGGGGATATGATAGAAACTTTTAAATACATAAAGGGAATCAACTCGGTAAAGGAAGAGAGCATATTTAAAAGAAGAAAAACTACCACAAGAGGACACAGTTTTAAATTAGAGGGGCAAAGGTTTAAAAGTAATATAAGGAAGTATTACTTTACTGAGAGAGTAGTGGATGCATGGAATAGCCTTCCTGCAGAAGTGGTAGCTGCAAATACAGTGAAGGGGTTTAAGCATGCATGGGATAGGCATAAGGCCATCCTTCATATAAGATAGGGCCGGGGGCTATCCATAGTATTCAGTATATTGGGCAGACTAGATGGGCCAAATGGTTCTTATCTGCCGACACATTCTATGTTTCTATGTTTCTATGAAGGCTAATCATCCCGAAACAGCTGTCTGCAGATGAGTGACTGCCTTGATCATAATCCTTCTTTTTATTTGAATTTTTATAAAAAGCTAAGAGGAGAGATGAAAAAAAAAATTACATGTATGGGAAAAAGTCGCTACAGCAAATTGGTTGTGGATTTCAACATCAGATAAAATCTACGGCCTATTCCGTGGAAAACTCTGCATGCTACATTTATGTGAATATGGCCTAAAAAGAAATCTAGCCAAAACCGTATTTTAAAAAGTCATATAGTGATATCAGAAGATGACATCAGTGGGGTCCTGACCCATGCCAGCTTCTTCCAAAAAAGGGGGCATGAATGAAAATCTCTGACACAAGATTCTAGCACTCAACTGCTGTACAGGGGCAGATTTCCTGCTCTGTGGACCCTTCATTTTGGAAATTGATAGGCGATCCAAACTACCATCACCCCAGCGATGTCATCTTCTATATAGTCAAGAATATCTTCGAACAGATGAGTGAATTCAAATATAGGCACAAGCTTTGTGCAGTTTACGATGTGGCTGATATACTGCCATTACTGAATGAAGCTGGTGTGGCCTGGACAATGCCATACTGTGGGTCCAACAGATACAATCTCCTTGTGGGGTAGGGCCGGGTGTCCCTCTTTTGACAAATACAATGTAAATTCATTGGCACTGTGTTACACCGTGACACTAGTATCAGTGGGTCTCCATTGATTTCAGTAGATACCAGTGGTCTTACTTAACTGCAAGGCAATTAAAAAGGCTTTCTAAGATCTTTATACTGATGACCTGTTCTCTGAATAGGTCATCAGTATCTGATCGGTGGGGGTCCGACACCAGGGACTCCTGACGTATAGCGGCTGTGCTTGGTATTGTGCTCAGTCTCATTCACTAGAAATGGGGCTGAGCTGCTCCTAGGCCACGTGACCGATGAACGTGTCGTCACTGACCTAGGGAAAGCCGCTGCCTTCTCATACAGCTGATAAGCGGGGGTCCCGGGTGTCGGACCACCACGATCAGATACCGATGACCTATTCAGAGGATAGGCAATAGTATATGAAGACAGCACTAATGTCCCAACTTTGACCAGCAGTCAGGCTATTCTCTGCTCCAAACTGTAAAGAATAAAGGAATGGTGACCAGCACCTTCTCTTTTCCACAAGTTTTATTCCAGTTGACATATAACACAAGGATATTCTGAGGATAGGTCCACAAAATATTTTGTTTTTGATCATTCTAAATTCCCACTTTATTCACTTTAAATTGGCTGAAAGCTCCTATTAATCAAACAGCTTCACAATTCTGCTAATTGGCACTTTAAAGACCTAAAGACTTTGACATTTTGGTTTGTTAATGAGTTGTCAACTTAATATTTGCACCAAATGATCTTCGGTGACAGCAATTTTCTTCTCTCTTTTGCTCATTCTATATAAAATCCATCACGCTGGATGCCGTATTATACTGGGAGGCGCACACGGACATGATGGATATTGATTTGTCGTTCACTCTCGTGTAGTAAATGACACATCAAGCGGAAATCACTTGAGTTCTTCATGGACAGAAGATGTATCCTAACTCAACAAAGCCAGGCCAGTTTTAACACATTGGTGATCCTAGTGCAAAGGTCTCATGAATGGGTCCTGTCACCATTACCCCCCCCCCCCCTCCACCTACTGCCCTGAAAGATGTTAGTTATCTTCCAGCCTCTGTCCTCCCACCAAACAGGCCCCTACCCAGCTCCTACCCAAGTTCCTGGCTTCTGTCCCCCGTGTACAATCGGGTAAGTGATCCTCCCCCGCTCCAACTGTTTATAGCCAGAGGAGGAAAATACAGTACAGTTAAAAATGACACTGTAGTCAAGTGGGCCTTGCGAAAGTGCACCATTTGCCCTACAATATGGTTAAAGGGCTTTTTCAAGACTTTTATACTGATGACCTATCCTCAGGATAGGTCATCAGTATCTGGTCAGTGGGGGTCCAACATCTGGGACACCTGTTGATCAGCTGCTTGAGAAGGCAGAAGTGCTCCAGGGAGCCCCGCGGCCTTCTCTGTGCTTACCAAGCACTGCGCCGTACATTGTATAGTGGTTGTGCTTGGTATCGCGGGGCTGAGCTGCACCCAGGCCATGTAACCAATGAATGCCTAGGGGAAAGCTGAGAGAAGTCCACAGTCCTTGTAGGTGCACTGGTGCCTTCTCAAACAGTTGAGGTCCCGGGTGTCGGACCCTCACTGATTAGATACTGATGATCTATCCAGAGGATAGGTCACCAGATAACAAGTCTCGAAAAACCCCTTTAAGAAAAATAAGTAATTAAGACAAAGTTTTTACATATAACAGTCAGGAATAGCTGCTGGAAGTTGTAGATCACTTTCTATGATGAGGACAGGGGCTTCTTTAGGGTCCTGCATAACACACAGTGTACCAGAAAAATAAAATGGAGCTGTCCTAACCTTCACCTGACATCCAAAGGAGCATCTCATCCTGCAACAGACAGGGCAGTACAGAACATGTAGTACCGCACTGTACTGTAAGGAGAAGACACCAATACAGGTGCTTTACCAGAGAAACGGCCATGTTTATTGGCTGGAGCTGAGTCTCAGACATTGTATGTTGAGTCTTACGAATGCCCAGGAAAGACAATTATAAGCTGAAAATATTGCCCCTGAGGCCATCGTATGTTGAGGAACCATAGTATAGTGCAGTCAGCTTACATCCGAGGTGCTGTATACATCAGGAGAATCTCCCAATATATACCTATGATGGAACAGTATGACCAATCCTGCTCTAGAGGTGCACACTGAAATACCTCATCCATAGGCTCCCAGTGTAGAAAAACATACCGTGCGGTATACATTTTTAGCTCTACACCCACCAGTATACCAGCCTGATGGAAACCAAAGGGACACTGTCAGTTGCCACAGCCCTATAGATAAGTTTGCCTTCAGTACTCGCTGGGAGCTTTTCCTCATCGTACATGAAACATTGACTCTGTTCACATTATGTTAAGAGCCTTTTACCCTTAGCAATTGTCTTCTACAGTTCTAATGATTCAATTTGTTCCTAAGAAAGACGGATCTGTACAAAATGATCGTTCTATTCTACCTATTATTATTATTATAATATCAATTCTAATTACCATATGCGTGATATTGTGCAACTATAACAGTGTCCTCAGTGTACGGTATTACTGGTGTGATTGAATATGTGTTTTGACCACAGTTGCAAACATTCATCTTATGGTTGAAACAATTTCCACAGTTAGCGATCATTAGTCAGTGGTGTCGGACTGGGTAATGTGAATTATGCAATTTCTGAAAGAAGATATTCCAAAGGCAAATGATCTGCCATGAATAATCTGCCAAAAGTTCAAGAAGCAATTCAATCAATGATAAATTTAGGGGTCATTTATTAAGACCCGTGTTTTAGATGCCGATCTTAATAACCCCGCACGCTGGCGGTGGATCTGCCGAAGAGGCGCCGACCTCTACATAGCTTTGGCGCATCCACCGCCATTTTCTAAATCTATGCCGACTTCCTTGCTGACTTAAATTTAGACCTAAAACAGGTGTAGAAAATGATAAATGAGACACCCGTCCCCTTCCCCGCCCACTATTTTAGACCTGGCGTGAGCAGAGAAAAGTCACAGATTGCGGCGCAATCTGCGCCAGAAATACACCAAAAATAGGCACATTAGTAAATGACCCCCTGTTTAGAAATGTTCCTGCATATGTTATCATCATATCTTTTGTATCCTGATTATTTTAACTTCCTCACTAACCATGTTCCATATAAGTGATGTAATACACATAGCTCATCATCAGCATAATTCATATTTTATTATATGCAAATGAGCCTCCAAAAGCAATGGGGGCGTTGCTGTTACACCTAGAGACTGCTTTCTTTGCAACTTCTGCGCCATCTCCACTTTGATTAACAGGATCAGGCGTTGCAGAGAGAGCAAAGCCTCTAGGTGTAATGGTGACACCCCCGTTGCTCCTAGAGGATCATTTGCATCTATTTAAACAACATTCTTCTCAGCAATGCGGGCACATGTGAACATAGGACCAACACAGATGCCTTCAGCTGCCAAGCGCCCATGTAACAGGTCGGCCAGTGTCATAGGTAACAATCTGCTGGCAGATGCCCTTTAACATGCCTGTTATCAGGCAGCAGTAATAAACATTTCTTGAGGCAAGTATAAGCTTGTATATAATTTGTAATTCATTGTATCCTGGTGCCACGACAATGTATAATTTGTCCGGAATTTTTCTACTGAAAATGGATCATCGACGTCAGATCTAATAATAAAGAACATACACGGTGCTCCTGGTCTAGTAAGACTTGATGGGAAGTCAGTCAGTAGAAAAATCTGTGCTCACCGTAGGTAGTTTTGCAACACAGGCACAACACTGTGAAGAGCAAAGAATTGTATGTGGCTGCTGTGAATCCCCGTATCCTCACTCCTTCTTTGCAGCACAATCTTACGTATTGGTTACACTGGTTTCTTTTGCTGACTCTTGTCCACTCCTAGCTCCACTGGCATAAGGGTCCGGAGATACGCAGCAGCCACATATGGTTATACGCTCTTCACAGTGTTGTGCTTATATTGCACAAATACCTACCGTTCATTGGATTATCTTCTCAGCAGCGAGAGCCTACTTACCGGTTCCACTGGTTTCAATTGCTGATCAATATCAGATTAGAAGGGGTCCGACACCCCATCGCCTCGCCAATTAGCTGTTTGGGAGAAGCCTGGCGATACAAATAGGCCGTCCATTGTGTGGTGGACAGAGCTGGTGACCGTGCTGCTGCTGTCACTGAAGTGAATGGAAGCAGCTACTCCCTAACAGCTTATCAGCGGTGGTGAGGGGTGTCGGATCTCTGGTGATCTGATGTTGATGGGCTATCCTGATAATAGGCCATCAGTTGACCTGTTTAAACCAGACATGGCCCATTTAATAAATGGATGGAAACAGAAAAACTACAATAAAACGCTGCAAATCAGCTTAGATTTATGTATCCTTCATGGCTAGTGTAAATCTGGGAGACCACCTTACTAGGTACAGTAATAGAGACAATTAGCAGTCTATCTGTTACTTATGGCAGACACCAGGACATTTATGAAACAGCTGAACAGAATAGTAAAAAAGTAATCTCAACGTTGGCACAGTATAGTTACCTCTATTATATAGTCTTTTCCATCTTTCCCATGCACAACCTTCACAGCACAGATGTCAAGGCCACCAAAAATTTCTGAACATGTGTCCACCCACAACTTGTACCTGCAGAAAAACAATCAGGGAGAAATTTATTGCAAGGGGAATTTTTGGATTACATTTTTCTTGAAACTGCATAGTCATAATTTGCCAAATCCAGTTTTCAAAAGTGAGAAAACTGGCGTGAAATCGCAAAAAGTCTCAAATAATTTTTTTTGTGCAGCATGTAGCATGCCAAACCCTGCCACATTTTATGCCAGAAAACCTGTCTGCAGGGCATGATAAATTCCCTCCATGTGTGTCCACGTTAACGCTGTAAAGGGTATTTCTTTAGATGTCACAGTCTCAAAGGGTTAAAGTACTGTATAGCAGATATCACATTTTTCCAGAGGAAGAAAAAACTGTCTGGTTTGAGAACTGCACTTATACAAGCAGACAAACAACGCAAGTTTGTGAGCGTGTGCGTGTTTGAGTTCAAGTGTGTGATTTTATTGTACTCTATACCAAGTCAGAGCAGTGTAGTCTAGTTTATACACTGTGACTTTTGCTGCCAGGTTTATTTAATAGCAGCTGAGAGTATACTGTGATTAAATTATTATATATTTTTTTCTCTTCCTTCTCCAGAGTGTTGCACAGGTGAGTAATTAGGGTGTGGCTATCTAATTAGGAGAAGTTAAATAGCCAGTCTAGAGGGCAGCTCAGTCATTACATAGTTACATAGTTAATACGGTGTAAAAAAGACACAAGTCCATCAAGTTCAACCAAGGGATAGGTGGGGACGCGAATCCCGGAAGGAATTGAGACTCAGATTTCTACACGTTTTCATAAACATTAATGTTGTTTACTTTTAAGAATTAATCTAAACCCTTTAAAAAAATGTCCACTGTTCCTGCTGTGACCACGTCCTGAAGAAGTCTATCCCATAGATTCACAGTTCTCACAGTAAGGCCGAATGCACACGGCCGTGAGCGGTCCATGGTATGCCGGGCTGGATTTCTGTTTACACTCGTATAGTGTATTACTGTAATGCAGCGGCGAAATGAAGCGCACGGCGTCATAGCAACCAATGACGCCGTGCGCTCCTGCTCTGAACAGGAATCCAGCCGGGCATACTACGGACCGCTCTCGGCCGCGGAACACGGCCGTGTGCATTCGGCATAAGGAAGCTTTCGGAGACTGAACTTTTTCCTCTCCAATCGGAGGCAGTGCCCCCTTGTCTTTTGAGAGCATTTTACATGGAACAGTTTTTATATATTTGTATAAGTTAATCATGTCCCACCTTAGACGTCTCTTCTGAAGACTAAATAAATTCAATTATTTTAATCTTTCTTCATAACTAAGAACCTCCATGCCCCTTATCATTTTAGTCGCTCTCCTCTGTACTTTTTCCAGCTGTAGTGCGTCCTTTCTATGGACTGGTTCCCAGAACTGAACTGCATATTCCGGATGAGACCGCACCAACGCTTTGTAAAGTGGTAATATCACATCCCTGCCCCACGAGTCCATGCCTCATTTAATGCATGACAATATCCTGGTGGCCTTAGAAGCAGCTGATTAACATTGTATGCTGTAATTTAATCTACCATCCACAAGGACACCCAAATCCTTCTCTATAAGTGACTCTCCCAGTGTTACATCACCCAGGACATATAAAGCCCAGAGATTATTACTACTAAGATGCATAACTTTACATTTGTCCACATTGAACCTCATTTGCCAAGTTAATGCCCAATCACTCAGAGTGTTCAGCTTGTAGTTTATGGACATCTTCCATAGACTGTACAGTTCTACATAGCTTAGTATCATCTGCAATCATAGAAACATAGAATGTGTCGGCAGATAAGAACCATTTGGCCCATCTAGTCTGCCCAATATATCTGAATCCTATGAATAGTGCCTGGCCCTATCTTATATGAAGGATAGCCTTATGCCTATCCCATGCATGCTTAAACCCCTTCACTGTATTTGCAGCTACCACTTCTGCAGGAAGGCTATTCCATGCATCCACTACTCTCTCAGTAAAGTAATACTTCCTTATATTACTTTTAAACCTTTGCCCCTCTAATTTAAAACTGTGTCCTCTTGTGGTAGTTTTTCTTCTTTTAAATATGCTCTCCTCCTTTACCGAGTTGATTCCCTTTATGTATTTAAAAGTTTCTATCATATCCCCTCTGTCTCTTCTTTCTTCCAAGCTATACATATTAAGGTCCTTTAACCTTTCCTGGTAAGTTTTATCCTGCAATCCATGTACTAGTTTAGTAGCTCTTCTTTGAACTCTCTCTAGAGTATCTATATCCTTCTGGAGATATGGCCTCCAGTACTGCGCACAATACTCCAAGTGAGGTCTCACCAGTGTTCTGTACAGCGGCATAAGCACTTCACTCTTTCTACTGCTTATACCTCTCCCTATACATCCAAGCATTCTGCTGGCATTTCGTGCTGCTCTATTACATTGTCTTCCCACCTTTAAGTCTTCTGAAATAATTACTCCTAAATCCCTTTCCTCAGATACTGAGGTCAGGACTGTGTCAAATATTCTATATTCTGCCCTTGGGTTTTTACGCCCCAGGTGCAATCTCGTCCTCGATATCATTAATAAATAAATTAAATAATAAAGGGCCCAGCACTGAACCTCGGGGTACACCACTTATAACCCGGGACCATTCTGAATAGGAATTATTGACCACAACTCTCTGGACACGGTCCTTCAGCCAGTTTTCAAGCCTATAGACCTTACTTTACATATTAAACGTCTATGAGGAACAGTATCAAAAGCCTTTGCAAAATCCAGAAACACTACATCCACAGCTGCCCCTCTGTCCAGGTTACTACTCACCTCCTTATAAAAACAAATCAGGTTAGTCTGACAACTTCTGTCCTTGGTAAACCCATGTTGGTTATCACTTATATTATTATTTACAGTCACATACTCCTGTATATAGTCCCTTCAGAGTCCTTCAAACATTTTTCCCACAACAGAAGTTAAACTAACTGATCTATAATTACTTGTGGAGGACCTTGATCCTTTTTTGAATATGGGCACCATGTTTTAATTGCGCCAATCACATGGCACTGTACCAGTACCTAGAGAATCTTTAAAAATTATAAACAGGGGCACAGCAATGACTGAACTGAGCTCTATAAATGGAACCTGTCACCTCCAAAAACAATCCCAAGCCGCCAGCAGTACCTGACAGTAGCAAGCAGCGTGTTTCCAACGATAATTTTCTTCCTGAAGGCCAATATGGCTAAAGCTTAGAAAACTTTCTTTTATCCCCTGCCGGCGCGCTTCTCTAGTCATGCTTCAAGTTAGGGGGGCAGCGCCTCCTTGCTTCAAGTCAAGATAACCACGTTCACTTCCCTGCCCCATCGCTGTGACTGACAGCCCTTATGCAGAGAGTTCGGCAAAGCCAGCCAAACTGCGGGTGTCAGTCACAGCAAAGGGGCAGGGAAGGGGCGTGGTTATCTTGACTTGAAACAAGGAGGCCACTGCCCCCTTGACTTCAAGCATGACTAGAGAAGCGCACCGGCAGGGGATAAAAGAAAGTTTTCTGAGCTTTAGCCGCATCGGCCTTCAGGAAGAAAATTATCATCGGAAACACGCTGCTGGCTACTGTCAGGTACGGCTGGCGGCTTGGAATGGTTTTTGGTGGTGACAGGTTCACTTTAAGCACTCTTGGGTGTAATCCATCTGGATCCAGAGCCTTGTTCACATTTACCATATTTAACTTATCTTGGACCATATCTACAGTTAGCCAATTGAGTATATTACTGGATGTACTAACAGCCCCAGCACCACATATAACAGCTCCTTTCTCTTCTTTTGTATATACAGAGCGTGAAAACCCATTTAGTAACTCTGCCTTTTCCTTCTCTTCAGTGACTTTGAATCCAGAGGAAAAAAAAGCAGTCTGGTTTAAGAACTGCACTTATACAAGCAGACAAACAATGCAAGCTTGTGAGCGTTCGCATGTTTGAGTTCAAGTGTGTGTTTGTATTAAGTGTGTGACTTTAGATTATGTGAGGGAGTATCTGTAAGAGCGAAATTAATTGTGTGCATTGCTGAGTGTCTGTGTCTGACTTTATTGTACAGGGTGGGCCATTTATATGGATACACCTTAATAAAATGGGAATGGTTGGTGATATTAACTTCCTGTTTGTGGCACATTAGTATATGTGAGGAGGGAAACTTTTCAAGATGGGTGGTTACCATGGTGGCCATTTTGAAGTCGGCCATTTTGAATCCAACTTTTGTTTTTTCAATGGGAAGAGGGTCATGTGACACATTAAACTTATTGGGAATTTCACAAGAAAAACAATGGTGTGCTTGGTTTTAACGTAACTTTATTCTTTCATGAGTTATTCACAAGTTTCTGACCACTTATAAAATGTGTTCAATGTGCTGCCCATTGTGTTGGATTGTCAATGCAACCCTCTTCTCCCACTCTTCACACACTGATAGCAACACCGCAGGAGAAATGCTAGCACAGGCTTCCAGTAGCCGTAGTTTCAGGTGCTGCACATCTCGTATCTTCACAGCATAGACAATTGCCTTCAGATGATACGAGATGTGCAGCACCTGAAACTACGGATACTGGAAGCCTGTTCTAGCATTTCTCCTGCGGTGTTGCTATCAGTGTGTGAAGAGTGGGAGAAAAGGGTTGCATTGACAATCCAACAAAATGGGCAGCACATTGAACACATTTTGTAAGTGGTCAGAAACTTGTAAATAACTCATGAAAGAATAAAGTTACGTTAAAACCAAGCACACCACTGTTTTTCTTGTGAAATTCCCAATAAGTTTGATGTGTCAAATGACCCTCTTCCTATTGAAAAAACAAAAGTTGGATTCAAAATGGCCGACTTTAAAATGGCCACCATGGTCACCACCCATCTTGAAACGTTTCCCCCCTCACATATACTAATGTGCCACAAACAGAAAGTTAATATCACCAACCATTCCCATTTTATTAAGGTGTATCCATATAAATGGCCCACCCTGTACCCTATACCAAGTCAGAGCAGTGTAGTCTAGTTTATACAATGTGACTTCATTTTGCTGCCAGGTTTATTTAATAGCAGCTGAGAGTATACTGTGATGACATTTTTTTATTTAAATTTTTTTTCTCTTCCTTCTCCAGAGTGTTGCACAGGTGAGTAATTAGGGTGTGGCTATCTAATTAGGAGAAGTTAAATAGCCAGTCTAGAGGACAACTCAGTCATTACATAGTTTACATAGTTAATACGGTTAAAAAAAAGACACAAGTCCATCAAGTTCAACCAAGGGATAGGTGGGGATGCGAATCCCGGAAGGAATTGAGACTCAGATTTCTACACATATTTATAAGCATTAATGTTGTATACTTTTAAGAATTCATCTAAACCCTTTTCAAAACTGTCCACTGTTCCTACTGTCATGAGGAAGTCTATTCTACAGATTCATATTTCTAACAGAAAAGAAGCTTTCACGCTTCCGGAGACTGAACTTTTTCTTCTCCAGACGGACGCAGTGCTCCCTTGTCTTTTGAGAGCACTTTACATGGAACAGTTTTTCACCGTATTTTTTGTATAGCCCATTTATATATTTGTATAGGTTAATCATCTCTTCTCAAGACTAAATAAATTGAATTCTTTTCATCTTTCTTCATAACTAAGACCCTCCATTTCCCTTATCAGTTTAGTCGCTCTCATCTGTACTTTTTCCAGCTGTAGTGCGTCCTTTCTGAGGACTGGTGCCCAGAACTGAACTGCATATTCCAGATAAGGCCGCACCAACGCTTTGTAAAGTGGTAATATCACATCCCTGCCCCTGCGAGTCCATGCCTTGCTTAATACATGACAAGATCCTGGTGGCCTTAGAAGCAGCTGATTGACATTGTATGCTGTAATTTAATCTACCATCCACAAGGACACCCAAATCGTTCTCTATAAGTGACTCTCCCAGTGCTACATCACCTAGGACATATGAAGCACAGAGATTATTACTACCAAGATGCATAACTGTACATGAACCTCATTTGCCAAGTTGATGCTCAATCAGAGTGTTCAAGTTAGCTTGTAGTTTATGGATATCTTCCATAGACTGTACAGTTCTACATAGCTTAGTGTCATCTGCAAAAATAGATATGGTGCTAGTAATCTCATCCTCAATATCATTAATAAATAAATTAAATAATAAAGGGCCCAGCACTGAACCTTGGTGTACACCACTTATAACCCGGGACCATTCTGAATAGGAATCATTGACCACAACTCTCTGGACACGGTCCTTCAGCCAGTTTTCAATCCAATTACAAACTATACTTTCCGAGCCTATAGACCTTACTTTACCTATTAAACATCTATGAGGGACAGTATCAAAAGCCTTTGCAAAATCCAGAAACACTACACCCAAAGCCACCCCTCTGTCCAGGTTACTACTCACCTCCTCATAAAAACAAATCAGGTTAGTCTGACAACTTCTGTCCTTGGTAAACCCATGTTGGTTACCACTTATAATATTATTTACAGTCACATACTCCTGTATATAGTCCCTTAAGAGTCCTTCAACATTTTTCCCACAACAGAAGTTAAACTAACTGGTCTATAATTACCTGTGGAGGACCTTGATCCTTTTTTGAATATGGGCACCACGCTTGCCTTGCGCCAATAACTTGGCACTGTACCAGTACCTAGAGAATCTTTAAAAATGATAAACAGGGGCACAGCAATGACTCAACTGAGCTCTTTAAGCACTCTTGGGTGTAATCCATCTGGACCTGGAGCCTTGTTCACATTTACCTTATTTAACTTATCTTGGACCATATCTACAGTTAACCAATTGAGTATATTAAAAGTTTATTGATCCAAGGGTGATACTTCACTTTGAAGGGAATTCGTGTCTTTTTGTTGTTGTTGTTGTTGTTGTAGTACTGGTCTAGGGGTTACGCGATTCAATTTATCACATTCTTGTTTTAACAAAGGTTCTGGATATCCTCTCGCCAGGAATTTTTTTGTCATGTCATTAATTCTAGTCTCCCTATTAGTGGAGTCTGAGACTATCCTGTCCACATGCTGGAATTGTGAGTATGGTAAAGATTTGGAGTCGTGAATTGGAGAGGGAATCCAGAAATCTGGTAGCATGGGAATTACACAAGGCTACTTTAGCAGAGTACTGCAGAACCCAGAAGATACCACGTGGACTGCGGGTATATCTTAGACCTATGTTCTTTTGCGATAACGTTGATTATTGTACAAAGTTCGCCAGCATTTTAAATAAATGTTCACATGATCTGATGATCCTCACCATTGAATATCTAGCTAGCGCCATTACTGAAACTAAATTGAAAATCGCATCCATTGAACAACAGCTACATGATTCATTAACAGCAGATGATCTCACTGCTTTAAAGTCTAAAATTGAGAAAACCTGCTCTGACCTTAAGAAGGACATTGAAAATACAAAGCGCAACAAATTCACCAGAGACTCTGAGGACTATTAGACCAAAAGAATATATAAATGGCAAGTCTCCTTGGGTACCGCAATTCCATTATCCAGACGCCACACACGGCAAACAGATTCCCAGTCTTCTGGCTCTGGAAGCGACTATACCCCTGCCCCACGTCATCAATCCTCTTTTTTAGGGAAAAAACGCAATACAAAAAGAGCACCAGAAGGGCAGGACGCCATCATAGGAGGCATAAATGCTTGAAGGATAACGCGGTCCCAGGTATAGATGAGACTTTGGTTTTTAATATTTCATCAAAAAAATTAATAACATGACAAAAAAATTCCTGACGAGAGGATATCCAGAACGTTCTGACAAGAACGTGATAAATTGAATAGTGTAACCCCTAGACCAGCACAACAACAAAGGCACAAATTCCCTTCATAGTGAAGTATCACCCTTGGATCAATAAATTTAGAAGTGTTATCAATAAACATTGGGATATTATGAGGAAGGCATACCCAACAATACAGGAATTTAAAAATATACCCATGGTATTCTATAAAAGGTCTAAAAATATCAGAGATATTATAATTAGGACCGATATAGGGAGCAATAAAATCTTACACGACAAATGACAATGTCCACGCCTAAAAGGGGCACATTCCCTTGCTTGCAATGTATTCATTGTCCCAGCATTATAAAGGGGGGATATTTTACTCATCCAGACACAGGGAAAAAATTTCCTATCAATGGCTTTTTTACCTGCAACAGCAACTTTGTCATATACATTCTGAAATGCCTATGTGGGCTATTATACGTTGGAGAGACATCAACCCGTATAAAAGACAGGTTCTGTAAACATAAGTCGGTACGGAAAAAGAATCTGTTATTACCAATTCCTTTTCGTTTTGATCAACGTCGCCATAATGTTTCCCAATTAAATTTCAAAATTATAGAACAAGTGCTGCCACCACAGAGGGGTGGCGACAGGATCCAGATGTTAAAAAAATGCGAAGCCTTTTGGATCCACAGGTTACAGACTTTGGATCCAAAAGGTTTCAATCGCAAATACGAACTTAATTGCTTTTTATGACAAATTTTTCTATCTACCTTTTTTATGGATTTATTTCTTGCATAATGAGATCTCATAACAATTTTTTTTTCTTTTTTTACAGAAAATGTGATGAACATTGAAACTGCCTTTTCAGGTCTTTATGATTGAGTATTATATCACTAATAATTATATCCTGTGTCTTTAGATTAGATGTTTGTAACATCATTAACAACTGCGTTGACCTATTTTCCATATACATGGTATCTTGTCATTATTAATATTGTTATTACCTTCATTCAATTTTGTGTATTCCCACTTGTAATCCTTTGCCCGCATGGTTGTTTTTCTTTGTTTACATGTTGCCTTGACTACCTGACGTCACAGCTTGTGATGCCAGATCTGGCGAGTTATTTGAATCTTGTTAATTGTACACTTACTTGTTTGACAAAGACTCGATTGTCGAGTCGAAATGCGTCACTTATTTTCCTCTATGTGGCAATATATCTACTCCTGCGAGTGCCGGTCTTCCTCCTTTGCACATTGACGGGAAGCCGACCCTGGACACGTGCACAGCACATCAGCAGACAGAGTGCCGGCTGTTTCACTCTGTGAAACAACGCGAGTTTGTGAGCGTTCGTGTGTTTAAGTTCAAGTGTGTGTTTGTATTAAGTGTGTGACTTTAGATTACGTGACTTCAGATTCAGGGACTTTAGGAGGAGGCTACAGCAAGTTAGATTCTTATCACTGCACCATACTGTATTTTTTTCTCTTTTCTTGAGTAATCCCCATTTAGTATGTGTTCCATTATTGACAGCGCAGTCCAGTGCACATCTTTTCTAATGTGCTGGAACAGCCGTTTAAGGGTTCATATCTTTGTTCAAAATGTAAGCAAATTGCCTGTTTGGAATCGCACATCGTGTATCTAACCGGGCGAGTTTCAACACTGAGAAGCGTTGACAATTTGGAAAAGAGATTGCAGCTCACTGAGCAAGCCATCTATGGGGTAGATGTGGGGAAGGGTCGTAGCGAGGAGGAGAGGAAAGTGAGGTAGCTACAGTAGCTGGATAACAGTTAGAAAGCGGGGTAGAGGGAAGAGTGCCAGGGAGGCTAGCCCTGATCTGACACACTCCAACAAGTTTTCAAGGTTGGCAGGGGGATGTCAGTTCAGGGAGAGAACTGCTGCAGCCGGACCCTTCCTCTGCCAGTCAGGGGAATGTCAGCTCCAGTAAGCAGGGGAGCAGGGCAGGGGTACAGATAGGGCGATCTGTCACAAAGACCGGTATCGTCGAACGGTGTGTTGTCTTCCTGGCGCTCGAGTTCAACACATCGGGGATTGGGTTGACAGGTTACTGGGAGGGGCTGGAGAAGATACAGAAGTTATGGTCCATATCGGAACCAATGACAAAGTTAGAGGTAGGTGGAGCGTCCTTAAAAATTATTTTAGGGATTTAGGTCACAAGCTTAGGGCAAGGACCTCAAAGGTAGTGTTTTCCGAAATACTACCTGTACCACGAACCAAACAAGAAAGGCAGCGGGAGATTAGGGAGGTTAACAAGTGGCTGAAGAACTGGTGTAGGAAGGAGGGATTTGGGTTCGTGGAGAACTGGGCCGACTTCTCTGTTGGCTACAGGGCTATCATAGGGATGGGCTGCACCTCAATGGGGAAGGGGCAGTTGTGTTGGGAGAGAAGATGGCTAGAAGGTTGGAGGAGTGTTTAAACTAGGGACGGGGGGAGGGTAATTACGTTATAGGATGGGAAGATAGTGCAGATAGAGACCGGGGGCAAGGTAGTGGGACTGTGGGAGGAATAGAAGGAGGGACTAGAACAGCTCAGAAGGAAAAGTGTAGGGTACAAAATATACATAAACATCTTAATTGTATGTATTGTAAGGGATTGTTCTCTCTCGGGGGGGGGGGGGGGGGGGTCGCAATCACAGACATCTTATCAGACAGAGGATTTAAAGTCCAAAATGGTCATTTATTTTGGCATCAGCACACACAAAACAGCAAAACAAATACCTGCCCGTCTGGGCTCTAATACATAGTATTTTTCCCTGACTCACCTCTAAGGACAGCTTATAGACAGGGTTTCAGGCTCCAAGCCTTAGGGTACTTTTTCACACAAGCGTTGTTTGAATCCGGCGGGCAATTCCATCGCCGGAACTGCCCGCCGGATCCTTTAAAACGTGTGAAAACGGATTACATTTGAATCCTGATCAGAATTCTGATCACAATGAAAAAATGCATTGGAAAAAACGGATCCGCCATTTATGGACTTTAACTTTTTTTGCACATTTTTCAGGTTTAACATGCAAAAGCCGGATCCGGTTTGAGGGAACACACGGCGCCGGATCCGGCATTAATGCAAGTCAATGGGAAAAATGCCGGATCCGGCGTTCAGTCAAAGTATTCCGGATTTTTGGCCGGAGGTAAAAATACAACATGCTACGGTTTTCTTAAAAGTCTGATCAGTAAAAAAGACTGAACTGAAGACATCCTGATGCATCCTGAACGGATTGCTCTCCATTCAGAATGCATGGGGATAAAACTGATAAATTCTTTTCTGGATTTGAGCCACTAGGATGGAACTCAGCGCCGGAAAAGAAAAACGCTAGTGTAAAAGTACCCCTAGCAGGTCTGCTCATCAGACACAAGTCCACACGGGAAGAGATCCGGCTACACATAGCCTTGTGGCCCCTCAGCCTTCTTGTGGCCCCTCATAGCCTTGTGGCCCCTCAGCGTGTCGCTTGGCCCCCCAAACTTCCGGCCTCTGTTTCCAAGTTTTCTCTCCCCAGACGGACACACATTGGGATGGGTTTTATCCCTCCTTGATCATAGCAGGCCTCCACTGCGATCACCTTCAGCAAAAGGCAACACCGGTACTGGAAGGGTGTTAATCGGCAGACCCCACTACCAAACCTATCCACCGATCCCAAAAAATCCAGCCCAAAACAAAACATAAACAAAACTGTCTCAGCAAACTATGCTTTGCTAAAACCTCTGCAGCTTTCTGGATTTTAGTCATCTCACCCAGCTGAGGTATCTGGGTGGGACATACACACCCTCAAGCACTGTACACATCACCACAGTATAATAATGCCAGAAGCCTGACTAATAAAACTGGTGAACTGGAATTAGTGATGTGTGAAGAGGACTATGACATAGTGGGAATAACTGAGACATGGCTGGATGATAGCTATAACTGGGCAGTTAATGTACAGGGTTACAGTCTGTTTAGAAAGGATCGCAAAAACCGGAGAGGGGGAGGGGTCTGCCTTTATGTAAAGTCCTGTCTAATGCCCACAGTCTGAGAAGATATAAGTGAGGGACATGAACATGTGGAGTCACTGTGGGTAGAAATACATGGAAGCAAAAACAATAATAAAATACTAATAGGAGTTTATTATAAACCACCTAATACACTGCGTGCAGAATTATTAGGCAAATGAGTATTTTGACCACATCATCCTCTTTATGCATGTTGTCTTACTCCAAGCTGTATAGGCTTGAAAGCCTACTACCAATTAAGCATATTAGGTGATGTGCATCTCTGTAATGAGAAGGGGTGTGGTCTAATGACATCAACACCCTATATTAGGTGTGCATAATTATTAGGCAACTTCCTTTCCTTTGGCAAAATGGGTCAAAAGAAGGACTTGACAGGCTCAGAAAAGTCAAAAATAGTGAGATATCTTGCAGAGGGATGCAGCACTCTTAAAATTGCAAAGCTTCTGAAGCGTGATCATCGAACAATCAAGCGTTTCATTCAAAATAGTCAACAGGGTCGCAAGAAGCGTGTGGAAAAACCAAGGCGCAAAATAACTGCCCATGAACTGAGAAAAGTCAAGCGTGCAGCTGCCAAGATGCCACTTGCCACCAGTTTGGCCATATTTCAGAGCTGCAACATCACTGGAGTGCCCAAAAGCATTAGGTGTGCAATACTCAGAGACATGGCCAAGGTAAGAAAGGCTGAAAGACGACCACCACTGAACAAGACACACAAGCTGAAACGTCAAGACTGGGCCAAGAAATATCTCAAGACTGATTTTTCTAAGGTTTTATGGACTGATGAAATGAGAGTGAGTCTTGATGGGCCAGATGGATGGGCCCGTGGCTGGATTGGTAAAGGGCAGAGAGCTCCAGTCCGACTCAGACGCCAGCAAGGTGGAGGTGGAGTACTGGTTTGGGCTGGTATCATCAAAGATGAGCTTGTGGGGCCTTTTCGGGTTGAGGATGGAGTCAAGCTCAACTCCCAATCCTACTGCCAGTTTCTGAAAGACACCTTCTTCAAGCAGTGGTACAGGAAGAAGTCTGCATCCTTCAAGAAAAACATGATTTTCATGCAGGACAATGCTCCATCACACGCGTCCAAGTACTCCACAGCGTGGCTGGCAAGAAAGGGTATAAAAGAAGAAAATCTAATGACATGGCCTCCTTGTTCACCTGATCTGAACCCCATTGAGAACCTGTGGTCCATCATCAAATGTGAGATTTACAAGGAGGGAAAACAGTACACCTCTCTGAACAGTGTCTGGGAGGCTGTGGTTGCTGCTGCACGCAATGTTGATGGTGAACAGATCAAAACACTGACAGAATCCATGGATGGCAGGCTTCTGAGTGTCCTTGCAAAGAAAGGTGGCTATATTGGTCACTGATTTGTTTTTGTTTTGTTTTTGAATGTCAGAAATGTATATTTGTGAATGTTGAGATGTTATATTGGTTTCACTGGTAAAAATAAATAATTGAAATGGGTATATATTTGTTTTTTGTTAAGTTGCCTAATAATTATGCACAGTAATAGTCACCTGCACACACAGATATCCCCCTAAAATAGCTAAAACTAAAAACAAACTAAAAACTACTTCCAAAAATATTCAGCTTTGATATTAATGAGTTTTTTGGGTTCATTGAGAACATGGTTGTTGTTCAATAATAAAATTAATCCTCAAAAATACAACTTGCCTAATAATTCTGCACTCCCTGTATACCAGAGTCCACAGAAAATCTGCTACTAAACGAGATAGACGAGGCGGCAGATCATAACAAGGTCGTTATTATGGGGGACTTCAACTACCCAGATCTAGACTGGGAAACTGAAACCTGTATATCTCATCAAGGAAACAGGTTCTTGGCAATAAACAAAGACCATTACCTTTCCCAACTGGTTCAGGAGCCGACTACAGGGACAGCCATACTGGACTTAGTATTAACCAATAGACCGGACAGAACAACAGATGTGCAGGTTGGGGGACACCTGGGAAATAGTGAGCATAAAGTAATACCCTTCCAATTATCATTCAAAAGAGAGTTTCTTCAGGGAGGAACAAAAATACCAAATTTCAAAAAAGCAAAATTTAGCCAACTAAGAGAGGCCATAGGCCTAACTAACTGGGACAAAGTCCTCAAAAATAAAAATACAGCCACAAAATGGGATATTTTTAAAAGCATCCTAAAATCTAATTGTGAGAGGTACATAACTTATGCGAATAAAAGGAACAAGAAAAAAAACTATGTGGATAAATAGAACTGTAAAGAAAGCAATAAATGACAAAAAGAAAGCATTTAAATCACTAAAACAGGAGGGTAGCGAGGAAGCACTGAAAAACTATAAGGAAAAAAATAGAAAATGTAAAAAACTAATGAAAACAGCTAAACTAGAGACTGAGAGCAAAACTAACCCTAAAATGTTCTTCAATTATATAAATGGTAAAAAGTATAAATCTGAAGGTGTTGGCCCTCTACAGAGTAATAAGGGGGGAGTTGCAGAGAGCGACGAGGAGAAAGCAAAGCTATTAAATATTTTTTTCTCCACTGTATTCACTGAGGAAAATAAACTGTCAGATGAAATGCAGAATGTAAAATTAAATTTCCCATTAAAAGTGCCCTGTCTGACCCAGAAAGAAGTACAGCGGCGTCTTACACTGCGTGCAGAATTATTAGGCAAATGAGTATTTTGACCACATCATCCTCTTTATGCATGATGTCTTACTCCAAGCTGTATAGGCTCGAAAGCCTACTACCAATTAAGCATATTAGGTGATGTGCATCTCTGTAATGAGAAGGGGTATGGTCTAATGACATCAACACCCTATATTAGGTGTGCATAATTATTAGGCAACTTCCTTTCCTTTGACAAAATGGGTCAAAAGAAGGACTTGACAGGCTCAGAAAAGTCAAAAATAGTGAGATATCTTGCAGAGGGATGCAGCACTCTTAAAATTGCAAAGCTTCTGAAGCGTGATCATCGAACAATCAAGCGTTTCATTCAAAATAGTCAACAGGGTCGCAAGAAGCGTGTGGAAAAACCAAGGCGCAAAATAACTGCCCATGAACTGAGAAAAGTCAAGCGTGCAGCTGCCAAGATGCCACTTGCCACCAGTTTGGCCATATTTCAGAGCTGCAACATCACTGGAGTGCCCAAAAGCACAAGGTGTGCAATACTCAGAGACATGGCCAAGGTCAGAAAGGCTGAAAGACGACCACCACTGAACAAGACACACAAGCTGAAACGTCAAGACTGGGCCAAGAAATATCTCAAGACTGATTTTTCTAAGGTTTTATGGACTGATGAAATCAGAGTAAGTCTTGATGGGCCAGATGGATGGGCCCGTGGCTGGATTGGTAAAGGGCAGAGAGCTCCAGTCCGACTCAGACGCCAGCAAGGTGGAGGTGGAGTACTGGTTTGGGCTGGTATCATCAAAGATGAGCTTGTGGGGCCTTTTCGGGTTGAGGATGGAGTCAAGCTCAACTCCCAGTCCTACTGCCAGTTTCTGGAAGACACCTTCTTCAAGCAGTGGTACAGGAAGAAGTCTGCATCCTTCAAGAAAAACATGATTTTCATGCAGGATAATGCTCCATCACACGCGTCCAAGTACTCCACAGCGTGGCTGGCAAGAAAGGGTATAAAAGAAGAAAATCTAATGACATGGCCTCCTTGTTCACCTGATCTGAACCCCATTGAGAACCTGTGGTCCATCATCAAATGTGAGATTTACAAGGAGGGAAAACAGTACACCTCTCTGAACAGTGTCTGGGAGGCTGTGGTTGCTGCTGCATGCAATGTTGATGGTGAACAGATCAAAACACTGACAGAATCCATGGATGGCAGGCTTTTGAGTGTCCTTGCAAAGAAAGGTGGCTATATTGGTCACTGATTTGTTTTTGTTTTGTTTTTGAATGTCAGAAATGTATATTTGTGAATGTTGAGATGTTATATTGGTTTCACTGGTAAAAATAAATAATTGAAATGGGTATATATTTGTTTTTTGTTAAGTTGCCTAATAATTATGCACAGTAATAGTCACCTGCACACACAGATATCCCCCTAAAATAGCTAAAACTAAAAACAAACTAAAAACTACTTCCAAAAATATTCAGCTTTGATATTAATGAGTTTTTTGGGTTCATTGAGAACATGGTTGTTGTTCAATAATAAAATTAATCCTCAAAAATACAACTTGCCTAATAATTCTGCACTCCCTGTAAAAAGATTAAAATACACAAATCTCCAGGACCAGATGGCATACACCCCGTATCCTAAGAGAATTAAGTAATGTCATAGCCAGACCCTTATTTCTGATATTTAAGTACTCTATAATGGCAGGGAGTGTTCCACAGGATTGGCGCATAGCAAATGTGGAGCCAATATTCAATAAGGGGTCAAAAATAGAGCCCGGAAACTATAGGTCAGTAAGTTTAACATCTGTCGTGGGTAAACTATTTCAAGGTTTTCTAAGAGATGCTATCCTGGAGTACCTCAATGAAAATAAGCAAATAACGCCATATCAGCATGGCTTCATGAGAGATAGGTCATGTCAAACAAATTTAATCAGTTTCTATGAGGAGGTAAGTTCTACACTTGACAACGGCGAATCAATGGATGTCGTATATCTGGACTTCTCCAAGGTATTTGATACTGTACCGCATGAAAGGTTAGTATATAAAATGAGAATGCTTGGACTGGGAGAAAATGTCTGTATGTTGGTAAGTAAGTGGCTCAGTAATAGAAAACAGAGGGTGGTTATTAACGGTATACATTCAGTTTGGGGCACTGTCACTAGTGGGGTACTACAGGGGTCAGTATTGGGCCATATTCTCTTCAATATATTTATTAACGATCTTGTAGAAGGCTTGCACAGTAAAATATCAATAAACTGTGTAAAGTAATTAACACGTAAGAGGACAGTATACTGCTACAGATGGATCTAGATAGATTGGAGGTGTGGGCAGAGAAGTGGCAGATGAGGTTTAACACTGACAAATGTAAGGTTATGCACATGGGAAGGAATAATGCAAGTCACCCGTACATACTAAATGATAAAACACTGGGTAACACTGACATGGAATAGCAAACTAAGCTGTAGAAACCAGTGTCAGGCAGCTGCTTCCAATGCCAATTAGATAATGGGTTGTATCAAAAGGGGCATACGGTAGATGCCCGTGATGAGAACATAGTCCTAGCACTTTTCCAAATCACTATTCAGATCACACATGCAGTACTGTGTACAGTTCTGGGCTCCTGTGAACAAGGCAGACATAGCAAAGCTGGAGAGGGTTCAGAGGAGAGCAACTAAAGTAATAAATGGAATTAATGGACTACAGTACCCTGAAAAATTATCAACATTAGGGTTATTCACTTTAGAAAAAAAGACGACTGAGGGGAGATCTAATAACTATATATAAATATATCAGGGGTCAGTACAGAGATCTCTCCCATCATCTAGTTATCCCCAGGACTGTGACCAGCAGACATCCTCTGCGTCTGGAGGAAAGAAGGTTTGTACACAAACACAGAAGAGGACTCTTTACGGTAAGAGCAGTGAGACTATGGAACTCTCTGCCTAAGGAGGTGGTGATGGTGAGTTCACTAGAAGAGTTCAAAAGGGGCCTGGATTTATTTATGGAGTGTAATAATATTACAGGTTATAGCTAGTAGAGAGGGGTTGTTGATCCAGGGAGTTATCTGATTGGAGTCGGGTAGGAATTTTTTTCCCCTTAAGTGGGGAAAATTGGCTTCTACCTCACAGTTTTTTTTTTGCCTTCCTCAGGATCAACTTGCAGGATAACAGGGCGAACTGGATAGACAGGTGTCTTTTTTCAGCCTTATAAACTATGCTACTATGTTAAAGTGGTGCACCTCTTTGGAAATATATTTGATAAATGCACAAATAAAAACGAAATCTAAAAAAATGATTTTTCAAATTGCCTTTGGCTTCTGGGTAGGTCTGTCAGCATGTGTTTTGTGATGTACGTACAGTACAGACCAAAAGTTTGGACACACCTTCTCATTCAAAGAGTTTTCTTTATTTTCATGACTATGAAAATTGTAGATTCACACTGAAGGCATCAAAACTATGAGTTAACACGTGGAATTATATACATAACAAACAAGTGTGAAACAACTGAAAATATGTCATATTCTAGGTTCTTCAAAGTAGCCACCTTTTGCTTTGATTACTGCTTTGCACACTCTTGGCATTCTCTTGATGAGCTTCAAGAGGTAGTCCCCTGAAATGGTTTTCACTTCACAAGTGTGCCCTGTCAGGTTTAATAAGTGGGATTTCTTGCCTTATAAATGGGGTTGGGACCATTAGTTGCGTTGAGGAGAAGTCAGGTGGATACACAGCTGATAGTCCTACTGAATAGACTGTTAGAATTTGTATTATGGCAAGAAAAAAGCAGCTAAGTAAAGAAAAACGAGTGGCCATCATTACTTTAAGAAATTAAGGTCAGTCAGTCAGCCGAAAAATTGGGAAAACTTTGAAAGTAAGGGCTATTTGACCATGAAAGAGAGTGATGGGGTGCTGCGCCAGATGACCTGGCCTCCACAGTCACCGGACCTGAACCCAATCGAGATGGTTTGGGGTGAGCTGAACCGCAGAGTGAAGGCAAAAGGGCCAACAAGTGCTAAGCATCTCTGGGAACTCCTTCAAGACTGTTGGAAGACCATTTCAGGGGACTACCTCTTGAAGCTCATCAAGAGAATGCAAAGCAGTAATCACAGCAAAAGGTGGCTACTTTGAAGAACCTAGAATATGACATATTTTCAGTTGTTTCACACTTGTTTGTTATGTATATAATTCCACATGTGTTAATTCATAGTTTTGATGCCTTCATAGTCATGAAAATAAAGAAAACTCTTTGAATGAGAAGGTGTGTCCAAACTTTTGGTCTGTACTGTACCTGTCTGCGCTCCCACAGCAAGCCTGGCTTCTCTGTGGGGGTGCCACCATATCAACCAGCCCCGACGACTCAGCGCCGCAGTCCTCTATGTGCTAACATCAGGGCTGTAAGACCTATCAGATAGCAGGGATGCCTGGCCAATCAGGCTTGGCGTCCCGTGTTTCCTTATAGCAGGATATTTAAACGGGTCACTGGAAGTCACCGTTGCCTGTGATTGGTCTTCTTAACTTCGCTAGCCTTTTCTGAGCTACCTCAGATTCCTGGATCTCTGACTCTGTCCTGGATTGCTGATTTTACCACTGACATAATCTCCTGGTGCTGACTCTGTCTTGTATTGGGCTCTTTGTTATACCCAGTTCTTACGTGGTCTGTCTGACTACTCTTTTTACCCCTTCTTTAGGCCCTGTGCACCAAAACCTATGCCAGGTAAGGGACGATCGACCAGTTGGTGGCAGCTGTTTAGGCAGATCATTCAAGTAGGTAATGACAGTGGGTGGAATTTAGGGCTGCACTGGTCACTACCTTACGTGACAAGACCTTTCAGCTAAAGGATTGTGTCAATGTTCTAATACATACTGGGCAGGAAAAACATTAAAACAAGCTAAGATTAGACTCCAGGAATAGTTAGTCATTAGATGATCTAATGGATATTTTGTGGAAATTCACCACCAGGACCCCACCGATCTAAACTTCTGAAATGGAAAAGACAGGTATATTAAATTGAAGGGGTAAACGTGGTCACCTGAGCACTGTGCCACTTTGGCTCTGCTCAGCTCTTCTTGGAGGAAAGCTGATAGGGCACAGCTCTTAATTGGGCACTTTTGCCTCTTTGTTTCAGGGCCCGGTTGGAAGTCCCATGAGTAGGACCACCACCAAATGTAGAAAAAAAATACAGTTTATTTGCCATCTATGTTGGGGATTTATGACACATGAAGTCAAGCAGTAATTGTTACTCACCTATCTGACATTGCCACTTGTTCTAACATTGCAGACCCAGTGTTAGTCTTCCAGTTACCTGATATGGAGGTTCTCCTAGTAAACAGAAGTAAAATTTCACTTATAGGAACCAAATCAAATACAATTATAGCATATAGTCATCTCACAAATGTAACCAAGTCCAAATGTGTAAATTATTCACTCTCATGTTGGGGATGTAGAGTGAAGACCCCTATGGATGACACAAACTTGCTCCCATTGTAGTCGAGACCCAGTGTCCACTTGTGCTTCAGAATTTTCAGCATTAAAAAAATGCAATTCTGATTAGGTTTAGTCTCAAAATGTGTTGTTTGCAGGGGCAATCCCCTTTTGCTTGAAGTGTCCCCTGAAACCAAGCTGATCATGGTGTGTCCTGCTGCTGGAACCCCCAGAGATCAGCATTTATTGGACCTTTTAAGAATCCTGCCATTACTGTTCAACCAAAAAAAAAGATTTTTTTTAACCCCCAAAAATGTGCAGTGGAACTCTGCAGCAAGTGCTCAATTACATGATGCTCATTAAAATGATTAAGCTATTCATGGAATGAATCGACATGCTGGGTACTCCATGGAGAGCTGCTACTTGTAGCCACAGTAAATTGATGGAGGGAATCCCCTTTCATTAACTCAGAACAGGGTATTTGCTGGGCCAGAGACCTGTGGGACGAGACCGAGGAGATCATGGTGAAGCACCAGCTGGCCTTGAGCTCCCTGAAGTCCATGTGGGTCTTCTGCACTGGCATGGCTGACTTTACTTATAGCCAACTTCACATCTCCACTAGATCAACTGTTATGAGCAGGGAGGGGGTAAGGTAGAAGCTGTATTTTACTTCACAGAGAAGAGGAACGCATGGGAGGGTGTGTCACCTGGCTGTGCCCACCACCAGTTATGCATCAACATCACCTGTCAGCAGCTCTGGGATATCCCGTCTCCTCCATGTGCCATCAGCCTCAAAAATCATGCCCACCGAGGCCAGGGAAAGCAGCAGCGAGGCAATGATGAGCAGAGCCAGGCACACACCAGGGAACTGCCTGCAACCCCCAGGCGCCCAATATTTCTTCCTACTGCATCCTGACTCAATTACTGCAGCCGTCGCTTGGGTCACCACATCTGGGTCACCAGAAACTTCACTCTCACCCTCTCTGTGTGAGATCTCTTTAGTCCATGCCGTCCGTGCTATTAATCCTGGCGCAGGCGGCAGGGACTGAAGAGAGTATGCAGGCTGTCCTGATACTGTGCTCCAGAAGAAATTATCAATATGACAATTTAAAAAAACATTGTCAGGGTTTAAAAGGGCGAATTAATCAAATTAATTTGATTAATAGCCCAGCCCTACCCCCAGCCATCAGGTTGACACTATTGTGGCCAGAGAACACTGTGGATGGCACTACTATAGGGAGCACTGTACTGCCGGCAGTCTCACGTATATGAGGAACTGTGGAGCTCTACTTTAAGCACCTAAGGCTAGGTACTTATATGTGGCAACATGTTCTTCTAAAACCGAAATTGTCGTATCCAGCATACGCCAGACATCACTGGCATCCAACAAATCCCACTGTCTATAATGGGGTGTGTCAGGTTTCTGGTATGGAGTCCGGCATCTTTGAAATCTGCCGGAATCTCGGAATCTTTGATGGAGGCTCCTGCCGAAGCCTAACCTGAAAGGTGGAATCCATGCAAAATCGTTACTGTATTCTTCCAATTGTAGACTGCTCTGCTCTGAATACTGCCTTTTCATGTCCTGCATTAGGTACCATTCAAAGGTTTATTTCAACAAATACCCCTTTGCGAACAAAGGAGCAGACAACCTATATTTTCCCCACAAATGGGAACAGTTCTAAACTTTATTGCAATGATTGGAAGTGGTAAATTCTGACAATGTGAACCTCAGACGAGACAAGTTTGCACAGCTCTGATCTCCATGTTTCTCATGCCCTTCAAATCGCCCATATTGCTCTAGACTGCACAGCAAGGTCACATATTTGGCTTTCAGGTAACTTTTACGGAAAATGTAAAAAGTTCATGGTACAGTGATATTATATTATGAAAGTAGAGCATTTAAGTAGAAGCACGCAATGGTGATTTCCTCATCTCAAACAATTTTTTAAAACAAAAGCCAACAGCATTGGTGGGTATACCCCCATAAAAAATGTCAATGTCTCAAAAACCTGGCATGTGGCCTTGAGCATCAATAACAGCTTGACAACAACATTTCCTGCTGTTCACAAGTCGACATATTGTCTGCTGAGGCATGGCATACCACTCTTCTTGAAGCGGGGCCCTCAGGTCATTGAAGTTCTGGGCTACAGATTTACGAGCCTCTACAAGGCGACTCATCTGATCCCATAGGTTTTCAATGGGATTCAGGTCTGGAGAAAGTGCAGGCCACTCCATTTGAGGTACAGTACCACAGTCTCCAGCAGCCGTTCCCTAATAATGTGACCTCGATGAGCTGGCGTATTGTCGTCCATAAAGATGAAATTAGGCCTGTGTTGTTCATGCAGAGGCACAATTACTGGATTAATGTTGTTCAAGTAGTAAGGGCTTGTCACTGGACCATTCACAAACTGTAGGACAGTTCTGTATTGACTAAGCAAACCTACCCACACTGTAACACCACCACCACCAAAGGCTCATCTGGTGACAACAGTGACTGATACATAGTGCTCTTCTTGACGTCTCCAATATTGTTGGCGGCCATCATTTCTGCTCAGCATGAATCGAGTTTCATCAGGGAACAGTACTAAGGCCCAATGGTCCATCATAGATGCTCCCTGGCCCATGCAAGACTAGAACGCCTGTGCCTGGTGGTGTGGTCAGGTACCCTTCAGGTCGTCTAGCACACAGACAGCGCTGATATAAATGGTTTTGAATGGTCTGATGTGACACTTGGGTGCCTCTCACCTCCCTTAAATGGAGGCGTGTGGCATTTATTATCTAATTCCGCAGGGCATTGTTCACAATGAAGCGGTCATCAGTGTGGGATGTGGCCAAAGGACGTCCACTACAATGCCTTTCTGTGACTCTTCCAGTCTCTCTGTGTCTCTGTTGGAACCTACTGATGGCACTCTGTGACACTCTAAGCTCAGTGGCCACTTCCGTTGCAATGGCGAGATACTGTTGATCATTTGTTAGGTGTCATCTTGGTCTCATGATGTCAAAATGTGAACAGCATGATGAGGAGGACTGTTTAAATACCAATTCTAATTGAACCAGGAAATTTATTGGGCGATTCATGGATCAAACACCTGTGGTGAATTGCCGTTAAGCTCCTTGTTAGATAATAGCAATTTGTGCAAAAAGTACTGAAACACTGAACAGTTGTACATGTGCATTCAAAAGTTTAGAGAAGGTCACATTAAGTTCACCTGTAAAGGTTAGATTGCATTTTAGGTTCATCCTGAAATTTCCCCCACAAGCCAAATATTCCAAACTTTTTGTGAGTAGTGTATATATATATATACCCATAAATATATATATACCCATAAATATTCATACCCCTGGCAAATTTTGACTTAAAGTTACTTTTATTCAACCAGCAAGTAATTTTTTGACGGGAAATGACATAGGTGTATCCCAAAAGATAATAAGACGATGTACAAGAGGCATTATTGTGGAAAAAAAACATTTCTCAGCTTTTATTTACATTTGAGAAAAAAGTGTCCAGTCCAAAATTATTCGTACCCTTCTCAATAATCAATAGAAAAGCCTTTATTGGCTATTACAGCAATCAAACGCTTCCTATAATTGCAGACCAGCTTTTTGCATGTCTCCACATGTATTTTTGCCCATTCATCTTTAGCAATGAGCTCCAAATCTTTCAGGTTGGAGGGTCTTCTTGCCATCACCCTGATCTTTAGCTCCCTCCACAGATTCTCAATTGGATTCAAGTCTGGACTCTGGCTGGGCCACTCCAAAACATTAATGTTGTTGTCTGCTAACCATTTCTTCACCACTTTTGCTGTGTGTTTTGGGTCATTGTCATGCTGAAATTTCCACGGGTGCCCAAGGCCAAGTTTCTCTGCAGACTGCCTGATGTTGTCGTTGAGAATACTCATGTATTGCTCTTTTTTCATGGTGCCGTTTACTGTGATTAGGTACCCTGGTCCATTGGCTGAAAAACACCCCCAAAGCATTAGGTTCCCACCACCATGTTTGACAGTGGGGATGGTGTTCTTTGGGTTGAAGGCTTCTCCTTTTTTACGCCAAATGAAGGAAACATCATTGTGACCAAACAATTACATTTTTGTTTCATCTGACCATAACACAGAAGACCAGAAGTCTTCTTCTTTGTCTTCTCTGTCCAGATGAGCTTTTGCAAAGGTCAAAAAATTACTTGCTGGTTGAATAAAAGTAACTTTAAGTCAAAATTTGCCAGGGGTATGAATAATTATGGGCAGCACTGTATATATCTATATTCACACACAACAGGCAGCATAACATATATATCTACATGACATGGTGAGCTTACATGTATGCCTTGTAGTTATTTCCTATCTTCTGAATCCGGATGTCATATTTAGAGTCTATGAAAGGTTCAGTGGTGGCATAGGTCTGTGTTAAGGCCACAACGCTAGCGATATCCTGGAAATCATAGTGGTTCTCTATCTTCACCTGTAGTGATGTAAAGAAAACACAATGAATGACTGCAGTTAGTACTGTATATGCTATAAGGTTATATGGTATACTGTTACTGCTAGATCACTCATAACAAGATCAACTGAAATAAATGCTACTGTATCTAGATATTGAGGTTACACTCTTGATATGGTACCCACTGGTTTTCTTATGACTCTCTCTCTCTCTCAGAACGTCCACCTAAGGTGTCCAGTGCTGGTGAGAAGTGGCCGTTTCTAGTGCACCAATTCCGACTGGATGGCTTGTACAATCTCAGGAATAACCATGTACAACAGGTGCTGACCGTGTGTGACCACCAGCACTGTAAACATTAAATGGACATTATGAAAGGCAATCAAAAGAATCCCAAAGGGCCCTCTCACAAGTGTGCTAGACACAGGATCAAATTTTTAATGATTCCAATTGAAAAACTTACTTACATTTTTCATGATGTAAGACAGAAATGTAATAGTTAATCAAGGAAAAACCCTTGTAACCAAGCATCTATGTCATCCACAGATTCACACAAATTACGCCCTTCTGGTCTACTACAATAGGTTATACCTCATTTTTACACTCTCAGTCAGCAAGATGACCACCATAAAAAACTTTTTAACTCTAACTGTAAGTTTACAGAAGATAACCTGCTAAATGTAAAGGTATTGTAATGTAATGAGTTATGCACTGTGCAATCCCAAATGGCTGAATACAGGCAAGCAGATAGCTAACAATGGGCAGCTTTTTGGTGTAATTACTGTGGAGATAGGCTGGCCCTGCACCCTTTGGCTTGTTGTGGCTGGTTTAAAGGAGGAGTCTTGCTTGGGCTTTGTGTGAAGCTACAACCTGTGAGCCTGGCAGAAGCTGATAGCAAGGAAAGATAATTTTCCTCTAGGCAAAACACCATTCCTGTGTGTGACAGCAAAGGTAATGCTTGTTTATGCTTATGGACTTTGCTGCTTGTGGAGAAGGTATATTGCTTCGGCGCCCACCATACCACTATAACGGATTGGCTGCCTGTTTAAAGATCTGCACCCTGGTGTGGGAACTACAGTATTGATTGTGAGAGTTTTGCATGCCCATGGTCAATTGGGAAGATTGCTTGCACCTATAAGAAAGGGACTTAGGGACTATTGCTACCATTATTTCCGCTGCCAATACACACCCATTAGGAAAAGTAAGCTCTGTGTTATACCTCAGAACTGTGCCTATTGCTGCTATCTGTACTGCCATTCTTATCATCCTCAGTAAAGAGACTGTTCTTTGTTATCATTAACCTGGGCTTGGTCTTTGTCTCCACCATTCGCTGGCTCTCACTCTACCTGACCTCCTGCCTTGAACTCTGCCAAACATCCTCCATCAATGGCACCCTAACTATCACTAGACAAGAGCCCAGAAGGATCCAGGGTGTTTCCCCGAGGGAAGAAAGGTTGTGCCCTCTATTTACTGCTTGGCCCAGGTATTGCCAGGGTGAGGACTGCCTCCGTGAACTTTAACTGCTTGGTCTGAATAGTTGAAACTTGTCCTATTTTTGCGTGGTGAAGGTGAGCAAAATACCTTTTTCTTAGGGCTCATGCACACGACTGTATGCCCTCCAAGAGATACGGTCCATAGGGGGGCCATATGTCCCGGAGCAGCATTGATCGTGTGCACCAGAGCACACAGCATCAGATTGTAATGATGCTGTGCACGTCGGGCTGCCCGTGGGACTATTGTCCCGCACTCATGCGATCTTATTGTAATCTATGATGCTGTGCGCTCTGGTGCACACAATCAATGTCGCTCCGGGACATATGGCCCGCTCACGGACCGTATGTCTCGGAGGGCATACAGTTGTGTGTCCTTATGTGTTAATACATACCTTGCTTATTCCCATAGGAATAAATGAAGAGAGATGCAGCAGTGACCAGATTATTGGAGGCCACGAGACGGGGCCCTGCCCTCAAGATAGGTGGGTGTTTTGAGTAGAACCCGCACCTGTTGGACATTTATGTCATAAATATCCAGATGGAAAAATGTACCAGGAAATTAATGGCGTTGTCTCACTTCAGCAAATGACATTTATCATGTAGAGGAAGCTGAAGTGTATGTGTCATATTTTTTTATTAAAGCTAGGCATGTATACCTGAGTTAGTCTGTCAATAATTGCCAAAAGATCTGTAATTACCTTATAATAACAGCTTTCATTAACTCCTTCAACCCCGGGCCTGTTTTCACCTTCCTGTCCAGGCCATTTTTTGCAAATCTGACATGTGTCACTTTATGTGGTGATAACTTTAAAACGCTTTTACTTATACAGGCCATTCTGAGAATGTTTTCTCGTCACATATTGTACTTCATAACAGTGGTAAAAATAAGTAAAAAAAACAACATTTTTATTCATAAAAAAATACCAAATTTACCCAAAATATGGAAAAATTAGCAAATTAGCATTTCAATTTCTCTACTTTTATAATAGATAGTAATATCTTCAAAAATAGTAATTACTTTACATTCCCCATATGTCTACTTCATGTTTGGATCATTTTGAAAATGAGATTTTATTTTTTGGGAACGTTAGAAGGCTTAGAAGTATGGAAGCAAATCTTAAAATTTTCAAAACCCACTTTTTAAGGACCAGTTAAGGTCTGAAGTCACTTTGTGAGGTTTACATAATAGAAACCACCCAAAAATTACCCCATTTTAGAAACTACACCCCTCAAGGTATACAAAACTGATTTTACAAACTTTGTTAACCCTTTAGGTGTTCCACAAGAATTGATGGAAAATGGAGATGAAATTTCAGAATTTCACTTTTTTGGCAGATTTGACATTTTAATCCATTTTTTCCAGTAGCAAAGCAAGGTTTAACAGCCAAATAAAACTCAATATTTATTACCCTGATTCTGCGGTTTACAGAAACACCCCACATGTGATCGTAAACTGCTGTACGGGCACACGGCAGGGTGCAGAAGGAAAGGAACGCCATATGGTTTTTGGAAGGCAAATTTAGCTGAACTGGTTTTTAGATGCCATGTCCCATTTGAAGCCCCCCTGATGCACCCCTACAGTAGAAACTCAAAAAAGTGACCACATTTTGGAAACTGCGGGATAAGGTGCCAGTTTTATTCGTACTATTTTGGGGTACATATGATTTTTTATTGCTCTGTATTACGTTTTTTGTGAGGCAAGGTAACAAAAAAAATTGATGTTTTGGCACCGTTTTTATTTTTTATTTTTACAGCGTTTACCTGAGGGATTAGGTCATGTGACTTTTTTATAGAGCAGATGTGACAAAAATGGCTTTTTTTTACACAGGTAATTTTATTTTTTTACGGTGTTCATCTGAGTGGTTAGGTCATGTAATATTTTTATAGAGCTGGTTGTTACGGATGTGGCGATACCTAATATGTATTTTTTTTAATGTATTTCACTTTAGCACAATAATAGCAGTTTTTGAAAAAAAAAATATGATGTTTTAGTGTCTCCATGTTCTGAGAGCTATAGTTTTTTTATTTTTTGGGCGATTGTCTTAGGTAGGGGCTCATTTTTTGCGGGATGAGGTGACGGTTTTATTGATACCATTTTGGGGGGCATAAGCCTTTTTTGATTGCTTGGTGTTGCACTTTTTGTGATGTAAGGTGACAAAAATGGCTTTATTTTTTTTATGGTGTTTATCGGACAGGGTGGATCATGTAATATATATTTATAGAGCCGGTCAGTACGGACACGGCGATACCTAATATGTGTGTTTTTTGTTTTTTTTTCCTGTTTTTTATTATAAAATAAGGGGAAAGAGGCGTTTTTTTTCTTTTTACTTTATTAATTTTATTAAAAACACTTTTTTTTTACTTTACTTTATTTATGACATTCACTTTTGGGGGTCTGATCCCATCTGCAATGCATTACAATACATCTGTATTGTAATGCATTGCCTGTTAGTGTATGACACTGAGTCATACACTAACAGGTTGCCTAGGAGACCCAGCCTGAGGCTGGATCTCCTCGGCTCCCGTAGAAGGCAGTTCCCGATGCCGTGCAAGGCATTGGGCAACTTCTTCACGGCATCAGGGCAGCCTCTGCACGGAAACGGGCTGCCTTGTGTCGCATCGGGTCCCCGCCACAGCAGCGCGGGGACTCAATGCGATCGTTCACCTGACACAAACTTCTTCTATGTCGCGGTGAGCGCGGACCGCGGCATAGAAGGGGTTAATCCGCCGGCATACAGCACGGACTGCCAGCTACCACGGACTGCCGGGCCTCTGCAGTGATCGTGCGCGCACCGCTCCGGTGCCCGCACGATCACTATGACGTACTATTACGTCAAATTGCGGGAACTCAGTGGTTCCCATGACGTAACAGTACGTCAAAGGTCGGGAAGGGGTTAATGTCCTCTGTCCCTTTCCACAGCTCCCTTAAAAGACAGTTGCTATGGCTAGTCTGTCTCTGGCTAAGAAGACAGGAATACGGAGGGGCGGTCCTTCACACTGCATGCCTGCATTAGGCTTCAGAGTGAGGAGGCGTGTCTCTCAGTAATCCAATCTGATTGGCTGGCAGGGGGCTGCTGGCTACAGCAAGTGTGTATGTGAAGTGAGGGAAAGCAGTTTTGTCTTCAGAGAACTGGCAGAGGAGCCATCTTGAGAAGGTCCTCATATTTTAAATGTTTAAACAGCCGTAACTAAGGGAAAAACTCAAGGAAAACTGTGGTTTGTGAAGAAACTAAAGATTACTTTATGAATAATGCTGCTGCAGCAGTAACATATGCAAATTTTTTTTTATTTTTTATGAAAACATGACAGTTACCCTTTAATACAAGCCACTTACTAATGTATTGTTATTATCCATATTGCTTCCCTTGCTGGCTGGATTCATTTTTCCATCACATTATACACTGCTCGTTTCCATGGTTACAGACCACCCTGCAATCCTTCAGTGGTGGCCGTGCTTGCACACTATAGAAAAAAGCGTCAGCCTCTCTGGTGGCCGGGACCATGGGAGCGAACATAGGTTGGTGGTTTTTCCTATAATCTGCAAGCACAACCACCACTGATGGACTGCAGGGTGGTCTGTAACCATGGAAACAAGCAGTGTATAATGTGATAGAAAAATACATCCTGCCAGCAAAGGAAGCAATATGGATAATAACAACATATTAGTAAGTGGCTTGTATTTTTTTCTCTACATGATAAATGCCACTTACTGAAGTGAGACAACCCCTTTAACAAAGATTGGACAATCCTTAAAGGGGTTGTCCAGGTTCAGAGTTGAACCCAGTCCCAGACATACCCATATTTTCACCCAGGCAGCCCCACTAAGATGAGCATCGGAGAATTTCATGAATCGTGCAGGGCAAAGACATTTTCAGGAGATGCAGTGACGTATCAGGCTCTCCATATGGACTGCAAGGCGGAGGCGTCCACCCAGCAGTGAGCCCAGTGACATCCTGTAAAACGGCTAGGGCAGCGCTAAAGCAGGCCCATCAGAGCCGGTGATGTCACCGAACACACTGCTGGAAGGAAGCCTCCGCCTAGCAGTGTGTTATTGTAAATAAAAAATGCCCTTGCCCTGCGCGATGCAGTGCAGGGCAAGAGAGATTATCGGAGCATGAGATTCTCCGATGCTAACATCAGGGGGGCTGCCTGGGTGAAATTCTGAGTATGTCCGGGTTCAGCTCTGAACCCGGAACAACCATTTTAAAGTGAATGTCCACCCTTGAACAGCATTTATTTTTTTTCTGAATAGGAAAAATTTCGGTGTTAATAATTTTTTTTATATATTTTAAAATCCCTGCACAGACATTGAACTGAATCATACAGTAAAATTTTGGCTGCCTGCAGCCACCACTAGGTGGCACTTAAGGTCATCAATATCACATCTTTGGGGGCAACAGTTGATGCCAGAAACTATACAGTTGACTGAGCTAGAAGCAGACATCCCTATATGCTGTGTAGAAGCCATGCCAGGGCAATGCAAGTGAATAGGAGCTGGTCAGTGAGGGATGACAGGTGTTGGACCGACCTTATTTTGCGGACTTATTCTGAGATAGACCATCAATATCTACTCTAAGTCTCGGAAAACCCAAAATGTTTTAATTCAGTTCTCAGTTATATGTCTGTGCAGGGGATTTGGAGCTCTATATCAGACAAACGGAACCTGGATCAACTTTTTACAAAGTTCACCAGCATGGATTTTTAGGCCTCAAAATTGCATTTTATTAGCAGGTGACATCAAATAATGTATGTAAAATTCCTGCATAGCGTCTGTACCCTCTGGTAGTCACTGCGCTGTGAGTGGATATGAACTCGGAACCTCCTGTACTCTCACAAATATTAACATATATTGAATTAAGAAGGAACGAAATCTATAGCTACCTTTCCCATTCCGGAATGTGCATGTCCAATCTTCACTACAACAGGAAACGTGGGCATTGCAAGCTGGAAAACAGCCAAAAAGCAATAATTATTACCTAATAATATAAATGCATAAGAGAAACATTGACGTTGGTAATTTCCATTCTGTTACAACATTTAATTACAGGCCTCCTTTTAAAATGATGCTCCAGTATGCAAAAGAGGCAAAAATTAAGCCACGGTTATTTACCCTCTTGCACAAACAGGTACACAAAAAATGTGTGGTGCGGGCTCAGGAGCTGAGCCCACTCCATACGGTACATGGCATGTTCTGGTTGTATTACACAGCTGACGCCTGCCTGCAGTAACTGGGATCGGAGGCAGGCCATCAATAACAAAATTCTGGACAACCCCATTTCTTAGGTGAGAATGAACAGACCTTGCAGACTCATTTCAAAGTGTGTTTTTTAACAGCCACCCCTCGTATGCACTACTGTGCATGATAGATGATTAAAGGGGGTTCCTGATCACAAAAAAGGGAAAATCAAAAATATTACAGCTCACTTGTTTAAAACCAATTTTTATCAGTCTCAAATGTTGAATACTGATCACAGAAAATTATCCCACTTTCACATACACACAAAAAGGTCCTGGATGAACATTTATACCAAGTAACTTTCACACTGGTGTATATTATCAGACACACGGCAATGGGTACATTCACATGAAAAAATGTGGCCTTTAAAAATGTATACAATGGCAGTTTTTCATGTTTTGCCATCAGTTTTCTAACAGTCTATCCGCTTTTAAAACGAATGAATTTTATTGGCTTTGTTTAAAAGAAATCCCAACCCCTGCAGTGCCCTTAGTATATATTAAGTTCCCCCATTGAGCCCCTAGTAATATAAATGGCCTCCAATAGTGCCCTCCATATTGTAAAATGGCCTTTCATAGTGTCCCAAGTAGCATATATGCCCCAAAGTGCCCCCAGAATCATATATAATAGCCCCCACCACTGGTAGTGCAAGCGATAAAAAAAAAAAAAAAAAAAAAAAAAAAAAAACAACTAGTCCTTCACTGGAGGCAGCAGGACCTGACACTCCCAGCATGATCATGGGACGTCATCGCGCTGGGAGCGCAGGTCCTACTGCATCCAGTGAGGAGTGGGTATCCAAGTGGTTGAGGTATTTTTTTTTTGTTTTATTGATATCAGTGGGGTTAATCTGCCCCGCGAAAACAGCCAAAAACAGAAGATGTCCTATTTTGTGATGGCCACTCATAGGCGTGTGTACGGGGCTCACTACGCGAGCAGAAGCGCCGCATAGAGAAGGATGGACTTGCTCCTCCTCCAGACCTCCCCTGTAACATACATGTTCGAGTTCTCGCGTTCCGTGACGTCACGCAGAGGCGGAGTCACGGCAACGCTAGGGTGAGGCCCGGCCATGTCACAGCGCAGTGCCAAAGCAGAGCCCAGCGTTTTCTCCCAGAACGAGTTCCGGGCCAGGTAGAGGCTGCAGCACTTTATTTCACTACTTTCAGGGTCAGGACGGCTCAGCTCTATCATTTAACTTAAAGGGTCAAATGTCTACTGCCTACTACTGATTGATAGTTAGTTAAGATTCAAATACAGATTTTTCTGACTGTTGTAAACTTGGAAGATATATACAGTCTGTTATCCTGAAAACAGTAATTGTAGGATACAGAATTCCAAAATATGGATCGGTTTGTTATCAAGAGACCAAAGAAGCCAATACCTCCGACTCGGTGGCCAACATTGGGCCTGAGTATGTTGCTGACAACAGTGCAGAAGAAGATATTTCTGTTGGTTCCGATCAGTGCAGTTTACACGCAGAAAATGTACCAATTGATGACTCAGTGTGTAGCAGTGTATTACAAGCGTCACGTCTTGATGAAGCTGAGGATGTTATTTTTTTTAGTTCCAATGAGTGCCAAGCGGCAGGTCAGGACCAAACAGAAGACATTAGATATTTTAGTTCAGGTCTTTGTTCAACAAAGCAATCAAACGTAGCAGCTGATGATCCAGTCTGTAGTATTCCCCAAAATAGATTTGAACGCCAGAATAGAGTAGCCAGAGGCCCTTATCAGCCAAAACTGAGCATGTTTCCAAGAACTAAAATAGGGAATAAAGAAAGAAATTATCAAAGTGAATGGTATGGAAAATACAGTTGGCTCGATTACAGTCCAGCAAAAGATGCAGCATTTTGTTTCTACTGCCGTTGCTTTTCTTCTAATGATGCAGCACAAAAAGGTCACGCTGACCCAGCCTTTATTGAAAAGGGATTCAGAAACTGGCACAGGGGGAATGAATGTTTAAAAACTCACCAACAATCAAAATCTCATATGCTGAGCACTTCTGCATGGTCAAGCTTTAGTGAAGGAAAACCTATCGATGAGAGCAAGAAAGTTTATCTATCAAAAAAAGAAGAAGAAAGGTGCAAGAGCAGAACTCTCATAAAGCGACTGATTGACATTGTTCGGTGTTTGGCAACAGGTGGCAGACCATTTCGAGGTCACAATGAAAAAAACGATCACCACGAGAGAGGTTTTATTTCTAAATATTATCAATCTACTAAAAAAATTTGATCCTGTGATGCAAAGACATTTGCAAGAATCTCCTCGAAATGCTACATACGTATCTGAGTAACCGCGCCCAGAATGATTTAATCATGGCCTTACATAATATTGTGCAACAAAAAATTGTGTCAGCGATAAATGGAAAAATGATCTCAATAATTGCAGATGATACTGCTGACACCATGAACAGATACCTGTTGTAGTACGATATTTTAATATTGAACAGCAAAGTATAATTGGGCATTTTGTTTCAATTCAAAGGATCTTAAAAGTTGATGCTCAGTCGATTTTTGACCAAATAAATAATGTTCTTGAAATTATTAAAACCGACTGGTCATCAGTGATCTCTGTGTGCTTTGATGGAGCATCTACTACGTCTGGAGGCACTGCAGGTGTTCACATTGCACTAGTTGTCCTGCTAGGCGGTTGTGTGGAAGTTTGGCTGTGAGCTGTATTACATCACCTTCAGACCTTGTTCACACCATAGTTAGCTTAGTGGTAGGACCCCTTGCCATGCTGAGTGACCGTGACGTGGTGCATGATGGGCTCCGATATTTTCCTGACAGGAATATATTGGCAAAAGTCTCAGCTTTTAATATCTGCTTGTATGACCAGCTAGTATAGTCAGTGGCATATCCTTTTGGTGCATTATCTTCAGTGATTTATGTAAAGAAATAAACCATGAAATACTCTATGTACCCTGCTATGCACATTGTTTAAACCTTATCCTAGTTGATGCACGCACCTCAAGTAGACAAAACAGAACAGTGTTTGACTTCTTTGGCATTATGCAGACTCTTTATGCCTTCATGGAGGGAAGTCCTGTGAGACATGCTGTAATGGAGAAGATTTCTCAAGAAGTAGGAACTCAGTTGAAGACTCTAAAGTGACTGTCAAACACAAGGTGGGCATGCAGAGCAGAAGCAGTAAAAGAAAACTTTTCAGTTATTTTACAGGCTTTAAATTAGATCATCGAATCAAGTCGCTTAGCTGATGCTAAAATAAAGCAAGGGGCCTTATTTGTGAATTAAATTCTTTCAAGTTTATCTTTGCTCTGCACATGATACACCCTATTCTCCAAATGGTGGTAAAAGTCAGCAAGACCCTGCAAGCATCAAATCTCAACTTGCTTACTGCAATGACCGTGGTGAAAAGCCTGTGCAACTCCTTGGTTTCCGTGAGAAGTGACCCTGATTATTTTCAGTCCATTTTCCATGACTGTGAAAAAAAAGTGTGCCGAAAATAATATCGCCATTCCCCCAGTTAGGAAGAGAAAGCCTTCTGTCCTTCTTGATGAAGCAGCAGCACAGTCTCCGTATGAAACAAAAGAGGAGCCGGAGAGGAGAACTTCATTTTACCCACTACTGGATTCATTGATGACTGGTATTGACCAGCGATTTGAACAGGAGTCGTGTGATATTGTAACTGCAGTAGGAAAACTGCTAAGCTTGGAGATTCCTAAAGGTGACATAGAAATCCTTGCCAACAAATGTAAGGTGTCAGTGGATTAATTGGAAGCAGAAGTGACACTAAGGGAGTATGATGGACCTACTCCTAAAGGTTGCACCACAAATACCATTAAAGAGTGGCTTGACTGGTTTAAAGAATCAGATCGATCCAACACATTTAATGCTTTTTATAAGTGTGTTTAGTGCTTTACAGTGTTACCTGGGACAAGCTGCCTTTTCAAAAATGACACATGTAAAAACCAAACTGAGGAGTACAATGTCCCAAGAACGCCTGGATGCACTCATGATATCATATAATGAGCAGGAATTGGCTTGGTCGGCTACTTATAACGAGGTCATTGAAGAATTTAAGTCCAAAACACTTTGTGTGACGTCTTCTTCTCTAGAGCATAAAGATGAGGAAAATGCTCATGTACCGTGCAACTTTGTGCAAAAATGTTTACTTAGATTTGTTACAGTTCTAACAGCTTATTTATTCTAAATGTTAGTTTTTTTAAGTTAAAAAATGTTAAATGTTTGTTTACATTGCTAAATGCTTTTTTAATAAAAAAAGTTTTAATACGGTTTTTAAATGTTTGTTTATATTGATAATTATATGAGTGCGGGTCTGTATGTATGTATGCAGAGTGTATTTGTCTATATATATATATATATATATATATATATATATATACATACACACGCGTGCGCGGCGTGTGTGTTTGTGCTTTAGGGTGCACACCCTAATGCAATGGGCTGCGCCCGTCTATGTGGCCACTATTCACTGGGATGTCCATGTGAATAGCCCAATAGATTGCAATGGTTCTGAACACGGCGTGTGAATGAGGAAGTTAGTAGCTGCCTCTGCCCCAGCAAACTACTACGCTGGACTTCCCTCCTGTGATTGGTGTTTCCTTGTGTTTAGAAGGAGGGGCCACTGCTGCTCATCCATAAATAAGGAGGCTTCATGCCATGGTAATAAGACATCATATTGCAAGAGCCTGTCCTGGAAAACTGTCCAGGCTTGTCAGGGGGAAGACATAGACAGCTCCTTGCAGCTTCTGAAGACAATCCCTTGCTTGGCTGGAGGCGCATGTTATAGCTCAGCATGAGTTCTTTCACACACACGTTGCTCTATTGCGCCCTGCTCCTTTTAACCCTTAAGGAGCTGACAGAGGCATGCACCTGCGCTGTCTCTCACCCCCAGGAGCAGTTCTGTAATGCAGATGTTGGTGAGTCTTTCTATGCAATGTACTAAATGTCTGTGCTACTTGTACATAGAATTTTTTATATATTTTTTTTTCTGTAGTTATTTTTGTAGCAGAGCTGATTCTGTCATGAAACTTTTTGGAACTGCATGGGTTGCATTATGACAACCAACAATTTATCTAGGTAGGTACTAGGTGTAAGCACAGGGTTAAGACTCCTTCAGACGAGCAATTGTTTTTTAAATGACTGTACATGGATAGCGTCCGTGTGATGTCTGATTTTATCGTGCACCCATTCACTTGAACCAAGGGTTCTTGTGGAAAGTGGATTGGGCCCGCTGACTATATTGGGTCAATGTTGAGTCCATCTGCTGTCTGTCCTACACCTGGACAGTACACAGGGGGAAAAAAAACCCCTCTCATCTGAATGAGCCTTTAGATTGTGATGAGATGTGTATGTCTCATATCAGAAAGGAATGGGTGATAAAATTGTGAGTTGTTTTTTTTTTGCAGAAATGTAACATTTAAGTATACTTTATCCTATAGCAGCCCTTCATGCCATAGAGTTACTACTGTTTAAGTGTACTTTAAATGTGCATTATCCTATAGCAGCCCATGATGACATAGAGTCACTAGTGTCGTTTCAAATCAACCTGTTCTTGCATGCACGCGGCAGTAACCTGGGATTACACTATAATCCATGGTTGGCCTACCTTAAATAACTGATAAAATTGTGTGTTTTTTTTTTTAAAAGAAATTTTACATTTAAGTAATACTTTAAATGTGCATTATCCTATAGTAGCCCATGATGCCGTACAGTTACTATTACTAGTGTTCGGCTTCGGTTTCAAGCAACCTGCTCTTGTATGCACAAGGTGGTAACCTGGGATTACACTGTATAATCCATGGTTGTCTTGTAATTATAATTAAATTTACTGATAATTTTTATTTTTTTGTAGAAATGTAATATTTAAGTAATACTTTAAATGTGCATTATCTTATAGCAGCCCATGACGCCGCAGAGTTACTAGCACTTCAGTTCAAGCAGCCTGTTCTTGCATGCACACGGTGGTAACCTGGGATTATGCTGTATAATCCATGGTTGGTCTCTAAATATAACTTAATTAACTGATAACATTGTGCCTCAGTTTGCTGCCGAATTTTTGCAGTGATCTTGCTGAGAGCCACAGGGGCTTCCTAGTGTTCAGTGACTCATTTGTTAACGACCTGTAATGGGGCAAGTGACACGAATGATCTGGCACCAAACTGAGCCGACGAGGCTCCTATCAATTACACTCCTGATTATGATGCTTCTGGTATCTGTATTCATGAGGATATCCACCATCCATACTTCTTACAAGGTTTCCCGTTGTGGCTTGTGGCACCTATCGGTAAATTACGGTGAAATATATTCATCTCCGCTCTTGGTCTCCTGCTGTCGGACACACGGCTGCTTAGCTCTCATCCCATGTGCACAGTCGATGTACAACATGCCTCTCCGAAGAACCTCACAATTAGCATCTCTATAGTGCAGATTGTGCTCGGTGCATACTGATTAATAGCTCTAAAGACGCCAATAGAATATCTTTGTGGGCCAAACGCCTAACATGACTGATCATTACTTACACTGACTTTTTTGGGTTACTTTAAGGCTCTGCCCATTATACCATGGTAGCCTGTTTGTAAGTATGCTGTTGCCATTGTTGTGCTTTGTATACTAATATGAATATCGCTAAAATAACAGTACTTATACGGCACCCGAAATTCATAATGAAATCTGTATTTAAATGAACATCCTCAAAAGAGAAGGGCGTTGTCATGGGGTATGAGTCTAAATACCTACTGACAGGTCATGTATCTACTACTAGACTTCTGACATGCAGAAAGTCCCTCTGTGTGTATTCACTGTCCAAGAGATCTCGTTTTCCAATAATTTTAAGCCCCTTAGAAAGGTTGTGCAAACTGGAGAACCCTCTGGAACAATGAGCAAAAAAGATCAGGTAAGTACTTAACTGCTGGCTATTATCTCAACACTCTGGTTCTCCTAGCCCAGCTCTATTTATCCGGCTGCAGCAGTGAAGTCTCTTTGACAACATGTGACTGCTGCAGCCAATCACTGGCTTCAGCGGTGCACTTGAAGAGGCCGGTGATTGGCAGCAGCAGTCATGTGTTTTGACAATGTGACATTACAACTGCAGCCAGATAAATAGAGGGAGAACTGGAGCAGCGGTAACTACTACTAACTGCTACAGCTTTGAAAGTATAAAAATACTCACCTTACCGATCTCCATCATTCCTGTTCCGTTACCGCTTGGGTCTAGGGTTGAAACGATTACTAAAATTAATCGATTAACTCGACACACAAAAATCCTCGAATCAATCGAATCGATGATTGGTTTGTGCCATGTGACCACAGAGTGTGAGTGAAGAGCTTGTTATTACTCACGCTCCGTGGTCACCCGCCTGCTCGCACAACGCTGCTTTGGATCTTGACGTACACACATCGTCAGGACATTTTAGTTCACTGGCGCTGCAGCTGGGCACTGATGGCTAGGAGGGGGAGTGGGAGAACTGATGGCAGTGGGGGGAGCTGGTGGCATTGGGGGAGGAGCTGATGGCAGTGGGAGGGGGAGCAACTGATGACATGGGGGAGCTGGTGGCATTGGAGGTGGAGCTGATGGCACTGGGGTGTGGGAGAGCTGAAGGCACTGAGGGAGTGGAGCTAAAGGCACTTGGGTGGGGGAGAGCTGATGGCACTGGGGTGGGAGAGAGCTGAAGGCACTGGGGAGGAGCTGATGGCACTGGGGTGGGGGAGAGCTGATGGCACTGGGGGAACAGAGCTGATGGCATTGGGGGATAGTGGAGCTGATGGCACTGGGGGGAACTGATGGCAGGGGGTCTGATGAGTTTTTATAGAGGAAAACAGTATATTAATTAATTTTTTCTTATTAGAGTACTTGATTAATCGTAAAAATAATTGGTAGAATACTCGATTAATAAAATAATCATTTACTGTGGCCCTACTTGGGTCCTCCACTGATCTCTACTTCCTGCTCACCGGCTGAGGTGGATCACCACTGCAGCTTTTGATTGGTCATATTTCCTGTACCAAGAGGGAACAGGACGTAGAGATGAGTGGGGGACCCAGGAAGCAGCGGAAAAGCTGGGCGACCACCAGGATGATATCTTTTTTTTTTTTTTTTTTAACATTATGACCCTTTAAAAAAAAAAAAAAACCTTCTATTAGTCAGGCAACTCCTTTAAAGGCTCTGTTCACAGCAGCATTGTGGGTTCTGTTTGTTACAAAATGTCGTCCTAAATTCTGCGTTCTGGATTCACATGAATTATAATGGGGTCCATCCGGGTTCAGTCATAATTTAAAGACTATGTCCAACTTGGAAACCAATTGTTTTTTTTTGTCCCCGTGAATACAAAATGGGAAATAAACAACTCTGTAATAGGTTTTAATTAAACATTTTCTACCATTATTTTCTTTAGCTCCTTCACAGACCTATAGGCCCCATGGTAACAGAAAAGAAACCCTATACAGTCAGGTCTTGCACTACTATCTTCCATCTGTCCTTTGCTTCCAGCTAATCTACCAAACATGTTTGTTGGGAAAATATGGAAGGAAAATAGGACTGCAAGATTAGACTATTCAGGGTTGGTTTGTTGTCTGTTACCATGGAGACGCATTGTCTACTGTACATACAAGCTGTAGAAACAAAACTACAGGAAACTTTTAATAAAGATTTATTGTGGAGTAGATAAATTTATCATTTTAGATTCATTGAGACAATTAAAAAAAATTATTTCTAAGGAGGAAATAAAAATACTCAAAGTCATAATATTCTATTCAGTAGTTTACTAATGGGAAATATACAAATCCCAGACCATATGCTGGATGACAACCCTGCTGCATTCTGTTATAGTGGCTACATTTACTGCTAAGCATCCTGAGCAGAGAGGGACTACAATAAGTGTCTCTAACGCTGAAGGACCCGGCACATCTGTACTTTACACAACCTATTCATTTCAATGGGCATCATGCAATGCTTTATTTCTCCTAGGGAAATGTAATAGTCAAAGTATTGGTCACAGATTACAGCGGGACGTAGCCGCAGGACAACCTGTAAAAAGATGATTTTTGGGTGACCCTTTAAAAAAAAGGAATTTTAGAGACATCTAGAGACCACACTATTATGCTCTACTCTTTGACGACCCCCATCAAACACATGGGAAAAAAATAAATTCACATTCAAAAATTATGTATATTGAAGGTTAATGACCAACATCTAGACGTTTCCTTGGCTCCTGCAAAACAAAGCATGCGTTTGTTCTACTGTGCTTTCTCTCAGGGGTCACTTTACTACAATATTGCCGAGCCCCAGTCACCATCTAGCTGTGTAAGTCTTGTGAAAAGGCTCGGAATTCATGTTAGATCTCCAACAAGAAGTAAGCAGAGAAATTAATTAAGTCTGGGCCAAGCACTTTTCCTCGGCACTTTTGTGAGGGTGATTATTGGTGTGACATTTTGTCTTCTCCTTGTCAGGGCTCTTTTGTCTTGTCTGGCTGATTCCTTTACAACATGCATAGTTAACAAAAGAGATCCAGCTCCCCAGTAATCCGAACAGGACGAGGGAAGGGAAGCCGGGTCAGATGAGAGATGTTGGCTCTGTCACCAAGTGACAACAGAACAGCGAAAACTCCTGTTCAGCAACATCATTTAAATCAAGGATCTAATAGGATTCCCTTGACCATCAGCCAAGAGATAGCAGAACAAACTTTAGGAAATGTCCATAGACCTTAAGAGGTTTGGACTTATCAGAATAAAGTTTTTGAGGAGTCAAGAAGGACATGTACAACCACATCATAATCTTTGCTTGCCATATACAAAATTTTTTTTGTGAAATAATTCATGAAAATAATAAACCCAAACTGCAGATGACCAACTGCACTGTTATCTTCTTAATTGTGGTTAGGCATCCCTTTCCCCCAATGATCCTTTGGTCTTCAGATGTGCCAGAATAACACCACAACCAAATGCTTATCACATTTAAAGGGCATCTGTCAGCATGATCAACCATATTAAACCAGGCATGTATTCTAGTAGGGTTGACCATGCTGATTAAAACAATACCTTTGCTATATCTGTATGTAGAACCATTGTTGAGATGTTGGCATTTTTAGTAATATGTAAATTAGTTGGTTCGTGGTTTGAGCAATAATGGACTGGGCTGAGCCCTTGGAGCACCGCTCTTGTAACACCGCTCTGAGCTGGGCACTCCACACTCCTCCTTGATTGACAGGGCTAGATATCTCATCTATCTCTGTATTCTCGTGCCTGCGAGCCTAAAATAAAATTAACATTGGTGATGGAGTGGTGTGATAAATATACTGGAACAAATAGTCATTGGTGGTCCAGAGGTGTGGACCTACTACTAATGCAGAATAAGGCGTTGGTGTCAGTGTGTTAGCAAAATCATGCATTCTAGTTTGAATCTAAGCGGTCCCAGCGCTCACTGGTTGCAGCAGAGCCTCTGGACCAGGGAGAGGGGGCTGTAGGAAGAGGAGAACATGAGATCCCTGAGAACCTCCTATCAGCTGTGGGTGGGAGTGTAAGAGCACAGCTGCTGAAATAATCATGTATTCTCCTCCTCATACAGCCCTCTCTTCCTGGTCCAGAAGCTCCACTGTCACGGTGGGACCCGCTGCTGGCAGTGGAGCTTCTGGACCAGGAAGAGAGGGCTGCATGAGGAGGAGAACACACGATCCTCTCAGCAGCTGCGCTCTTCTACTCCCACCCATGCTGATGGGCAGATCGCAACGATAGTATGTTCTCCTCCTCGTACAACTCTCTACCTGGTCCAGAGGCTCCGCTGCCACCAATGAGAGCCGGAAACCGCATAGATTCATATTGGAATGCATGATTTTGCCAACACACAGACAACAATGACTTACTCTGCATTAGCACTAGGTCCACACCTTTGGACAACCAATGACTATCTGTTCCAGTATATTTATCACATCCCTCTGTCACAAATATTAACTTTTATTTAAATCATGAAGGTACCAGGCCACAGCTCTAAGCGACCTGTCTAGCCCTGTCAATCAAGGGGGAGGGGAGAGTGCCCAGCTCAGGAGTGCGGTGCTCCAAGGACTCAGTCTGGCCCCTTGGTGCTTGAACCAGCTCATTTATATATCACCAAAATGCACTCTCAACTCGGATTGTATGGTCTCTTCCTAGTACAGCCCTCTCTACCTAGTCCAGAGGCTCAGCTGCCACCAGTGAGTGCTAAGCACCTGCATAGTATCTGGAGAGCATTAGCAAATCACGCATTCATATTGAAATGCATGATTTAGATAACACATTGACGCCAATGCCTTATTCTGCATTATTACTGCGTCCAATCCGTTGGACCACCAATTTGTTCCAGCATATTTATCACACAATGTTATTTATTTATTTTTGGTCAAGCAGGCACTAGAATACAGGGCTAGACAAAATGTCTAGCCCTGCCAATCAAGGGGGGTCCTAGTTCAGAGGGTGTTACAAGAAAGGTGCTCCAAAGGCCAGCCTGGGTGCTTGAACCACCAGCTCATTTACATATGACCTTCAAATGCAAAAATCTCCTACCTACAGAAATAACAAAGGTATTGTTTTAATCAGCATGATCAACCCTACCAAGCAGTATGCCTGGTAGTCAACAAACAAAAAAGAATAACGGAAGTACTGGTCCAAAATTTTGCACGCCGGTGTCACCTGTACTGCCTGATGTCTATATTTAAATATATGAGATAACACGATACCAGTTATTCTGATAATATACTATGATAAAATAATACAGTGGCGTATGTGTTGTAAATTAAACCATTGACTGTAGCAAGAGGTGTGACCCCTGTATAGATGAATCCATGGATAAAAACATCTCTAGTCACTGAATATGTATGGTAGTGATCGGTCTTGTATATCCATGTCTACTACCTGTGTTGACCTCTGCCGGTCTACCACTTACAACCAAACTCTACCTGCCTTGTGCTCTGCCCAGTAATGATTCCTGTATGCTGTCTTGGTGTGCGTTCACTCTAGCCACTGCTAACAGAGATTAACCTGGGGGGAGGCAACCTGCGGGATTCAATGCGAGACAGACTTCCTTCCAGGGGTCAAGGGTGAAGAATTCACAATACCTTAAAGGGGTTTTCGAGATTTTACTACTGATGACCTATCCTCAGTGGGGGTCCAACACCCGGGACCCCTGCCGATCAGCTGTCTGAAAAGGCACCGACGCACCTATGAGCATCGGGCCTTCTCTCTCAGCTTTTCCTAGGCTTAATGACGACACGTTCATGGATTAGGCGCAGGTCAGCCCCATAGAAGTGAATGGGGGTGACCGCGATACCAAGCACAGCTGCTATACAATGTACGGCGTTGTGCTCGGTAAGCTGCGAGAAGGGTGCGTGCTCACGCCTTCTCAAACAGCTGATCAGCGGGGGTCCTGGGTGTTGGAACCCCACTGATCAGATACTGATGACCTATCCTGGCGATAACAAATGAAGAAAGGTAGCGGCAGCATCTCCAGTGAATCCTTTATTGGACGGTCTTTACAGAAAGTGTGCAACGTTTCGGCCGTATCCCAGCCTTTGTCAAGCCTAACACAGAGTGATAATCTCTACCCTTTTAAAGTGCATGCGGCTCCACCGTGGGTGCTGCTCTACAAACACTTTTGTCTACTATCCTAAGGATAAGTCATCAGTAGTAAACCCTTTTAAATCGGACTTACTTTTTGATGACCCATCTTCAGAATAGCATTTGAACTTGAGTTCAGCTGTTTTACTGCTGACAACCTGAATGGGAGCAGCGCTGCAGTAACCAGGTACAGCCAATACACAGTATGAAGCTGGGTAGTGCCAAGTACCTGGTTTCAGCACCCTTTCTAGGAAAAACAGCTGATCAGCTGGGGAATCGTAAGCTAGATCCCATCTGATCTCATAATTATGAGCTACCCTGGAAAATCCTTTTAAAAGGGAACCTGTCACCTAAAAAACACCTCCCAAACCGCCAGCATTACCTTAAAGTAGCCAGCAGTATGTTCCTAAAGATCCTTTTCTTCCTCCGGCCAGATGCACCAAAATCTTGAAAAACGAACTTTAATCCCCTGCACGCGCTATGTAACAGCAGAGTTTGAAGTCAAGGGGGCAGCGGCCTCCTCGCTTCAAGTCAAGATAACCACGCCCCCTTTCCCTGCCCCTTCAGCTCTGATTGACAGCCGCGCACGTGAACGTCTGACGCGCACTCACACTCGGCTGGCTTTGCTGAACAGCCGAAAACTATCGGCTGTCAATCAAAAGCGAAGGAGCAGGGAAAGGGGGCATGGTTATCTTGACTTGAAGCGAGGAGGCCGCTGCCCCCTTGACTTCAAACTCTGCTGTTACATAGCGCGTGCAGGGGATTAAAGTTCGTTTTTCAAGATTTTGGTGCATCTGGCCGGAGGAAGAAAAGGATCTTTAGGAACATACTCCCTTTAAACTCCACTCACTGGTTTTGCCCCCAAAATTTCTAAGTGACCCAGTGGGTCCACATCTCCTGTTGTTCTTGTTACATTGTGGTAGAAACCTTAAGCTGGTCATAGACATGAGGCATGGATCAAATACCACATATCAGAAATTCCAATCAGTACTTAACCTCTCCCAGGTGAACAGATGTAACTCTTGGCAATACACTTGGAAAAAAGCTTAATGAAACTGCTAGCATAGCATTAGGGCCCCGACATTGTCCACATTCGGCTCATAATGCTTTTCTGAAGATTTTCCTAAATCAAAACACAAGTAAGCTAAGCACATGATTGTATATTAGGGGATGTAGATCAGTCTGCTGGAGCGATGGGAGCAAAAAGTCCAGAAGTTCTATAGCTAGTGTAAGCTTTGGTGCGAAGGAGGAAAGTCACAAGATAAGTACATCTAGTATATTGGAAAACCCACAGGCATCGGCTGTCACCTCCAAAATCAGTTTCAGATTAAAGGGGTTGGCCCATCTTGCACTTTGGTAGAATATCGCAAGGATATGCCACCAACGTCCGATATGTGGAGGTCCCACCTCTGGGACCCGTATCTATCTCTAAAAAGGGTCTGCATGTGAGTGGCAAAAATAGCCGAGTGCCAGCTTGCCTATTTCCAGAAATGAGAGGTGGTCACACTTACGCGGTGCTCCCTCCATGCACTTCTACCGAGGTTCCGGAAAATAGTGCGCTCTCTTGGCTCTTTTTGGAACTACCATAAAAATGAATGGAGACTGTGTGGTGTGCTCTCCTACGCTTTGGGGGCCCCATTCTAGAGACAGGTGCGGGTCCCAGAGACCTGCACTTATTGGACATTGGTGGCATAGCCTAGCGATATGCCGCCAAAGTGTGAGATGGGCCAACCCCTTTAAGCATCTTGCCGTGTAGGGTAGGTGGCCCAAAACATAGCCATACCTTTCTTATGAAAATCCATTCCTCTAAGACCACTTTCATTTGGTCAGTATTTTGCATCAGTATTTGTAAGCCAAAACAGGAACCTACAGAGAAAATGGATATTGGAAATTTGTGTGCCTCTTCTGCATTTTGGTTCCACGCCTGGTTTTGGATTACAAATACTGATGAAAAATACTGACCAAATACAGACCATGTGGAAGTGGCCTAATGCTGAGAAAGGCTTCTTTTCATTTTATGCAAATAAGCTTTTTGGTGCATCGGGCATTCCATGCACCATCGCTACTGGCTCTGACCACTGGGTGGCATTATGGTGGAGCAATGGTACACCAAAAGGAACAGCCACAGCTATGATGCACCAAAAAGCTTATCTGCCTATGATGAAACAGGTTTTAGAATTAGAGGTCTGGATTTTCACAGGAAAGGTATGGTTTCGGTGCACCCATCCTACATGGCATAATACTTAAGGCTCATGCACACAACCGTATGTATTTTGCGGTCCGCAAAAAATACGGATGACGTCCGTGTGCATTCCTTATTTTGCGAAACAGCTGGCCCCTAATAGAACAGTCCTATGCTTGTCCGTAATGCGGACAATAATAGGACATGTTCTATTTTTTTGTGGAACGGAAATACGGAGTATGGTACCGTGAGGGTTAAAGAGGCAAGGGCTGCTGGAAAAGTGCTCACAGAGCAACTTTTTTGGCAATAAAGAGACATTACTTGGCATATCACAGACATATGTCTCCATTTACAAAATGAAGCAATAACCCCGGCTGGTTTAATTATTCTCTAATCGCCTGCAGAGTTAATTATGCAGAACATAACAAAACGGCCTCCTCATTTACTGTCCATTAAAAATGTGTCTAGGCTGATAAATGTGACTAAAATGTATGAAGAAAGGCAGCCATCATGCTAATGCAGGCGTGATTCAGATTCTACATGCTATACATAATAAAAGCTGCAAAATAAAAGAAAAAAATCTGCAGAATTAACCCTTGTGACGGAGTGTATGAAACAACCATAGCTAACTGGAGTGGAAGAAGGGGGAGCGTGGCAAAGTAACCTTTTTAAAAGGGGTTGTCCAGATCTTGAAGAAGAAATGGAATGTGATAAACTAACACAACATTACCTAGAAAACTGTCTACTGCCCCAGTGCTCTCACCACTCTTTGTTGCTGTCCTGCAGGGATAACACCTGCATGTATCTGCTGCAGCCAATCACTCTCCGCTGCCTGGCTGCAGCAGTAAGGTACAGGTGGTTGAAACGTTATCACTGCAGGACAGGTGGGTGCACTGTAATAGCGGCAGATTTTTCAGGAACGTGATACATATTTCATCACATCCCCTTCCTTCTCTAAGATGTTATATATATATTTTTTTTAATAGTGTCTTTTTATTGAAACTCCAAAATATAACAATTAAACAGACAGCTGACCAGCAGGTGTAGTTCAGTGAACTCCACTTAAGAAAAGTAAATGTCACATTGCAGGATTAAAAATAAGAGAATACTATCAATGCGCCTGCGCCGATGACGTCACATCTACACCCGGCGCAGGCGCATTGAGAAACGAGCGGCCGAGTGAGTGGCCGCCTCTCAGTGCGCCTGCGCAGATTGAAGATAGGTACGGCCGCGGCGCAGGCGCCAGATTTTGAATGCTAACAGGCAGGGCCAGCAGAGAACGATTCCGTACCCTGGCCCTGTCAATCACAATGCGGAGGGGGCGTCATTACGATCGGAGGATGCGGCTGCTACCAGCAAGTAGCCGCCCTACTTGCTGGTAGCAAGGTAATTTACATATTATAAAAATAGCATTTTATCAAATTCTACTGAACGAAAATTATTATTTTACTTATGTATGCAGAGATCGCAGTGTAGGGATTATTAGTAAACAAAAAAAAAAAAACGGTTTAGTGGGCTGACAGAAGCCCTTTAAATTCCTGTTTCAGACTATTAAAAGACGTGAACAAGCCCCTGTCATAAAGTTGTATGAGATATCTCAGGCCTCTCTGGGGCCAAAATTCTAAATTGTCTGTTAGAGAGACAAGTTCAGGCAGTTCTTCATTCCTCCATATTGGCACATATGGCGACCATCTCTCCCCACCATCCCCAACTATGTGTATCTCGGATAACGGCGAAGGCTCTGCACTCACTGCTTCCTGGTCCTCTGCCGTTGGTGGTGCTGTGACTGCGCACAGTGTGAGGGCGCTCTGTGACCTCACTATATATGTGTCAGGTCACAGCACAGCCAACGGCAGGAGGAAGAAGTGAGAGCGCTAGAGGTGAGGTGCGGCGGCGGCCGGAGCAGGAGAGGTAAGTGTTTTTTTTATTTTGTCATCTGAGGTTAGGGGCTGATGAGAGGAAACGGGGGCTAATGAGAGGCACGGGGGGCTGGTATGAGTCATGGGGCTGATGAGAGGGATATGGGGGCTGATTAGAGGCATGAGGCTCTTAGGGTACTTTCACACTTGCGGCAGAGGATTCCGGTAGGCAGTTCCGTCGCCGGTACTGCCTGCAGGATCCATCAAAAGGCATGCAAACTGATGGCATTTGTCAGACGGATCAGGATCCTGATCCGTATGACAAATGCATTAAAATGCCGGATCCGTCTCTCCGGTGTCATCGGGGAAAAACGGATCTGGCATTTATTTCACATTTTTGCGGTCTAAGCATGCGCAGACCGCAATGCCGGATCCATTTTACCGGGGCTGGATGCGGCATTAATGCATGTCAATGAGAAAAAATTACGGATCTGTCATTCCGGCAAGTGTTCCGGAATTTTGGCCGGAGATAAAACCGTAGCATGCTGCGGTATTATCTCCGTCCTGAAAAGTCAAAAAGACTGAACTGAAGACATCCTGATGCATCCTGAACAGATTTCTCTCCATTCAGAATGCATTAGGATAAAACTGATCAGTTCTTTTCTAGTATTGAGCCCTTAGGACGGAACTCAATGCCGGAAAAGAATAACGCTAGTGTGAAAGTACCCTAATCTGAGGTCTGATTGGGGGTTATTCACATTGGGGTCTGGGTTGAAGTCTGATTGGGGGTCTGATCTGAGGTCTTATTGTGGTCTTATTAACATTAGGGCTGTCAGCTGAAATCTGATTAACTTTCAGGGTCTGTTTGATGGTCTGACCTGAGGTCTAACGAAAAATATTTTTTTCTTATTGTCCTCCTCTAACACCTAGGTGTGCTTTATGGGTCGGTGCGTCTTATAGGGCGAAAAAAAACTGTATATATACACAGTAGTGTTTAAAAAATAGCAGTGAGTTTAAAAAAGCAAATACATTGCAAACTTTTATTTCCATAAATGCATTAGAAATACTACACATTCAATTCAAATCAAAGTAATAAAATGTATACAGTTTGTTTTAATCCTTTACAGAAAGTAAAGAAAAAGGAATATCAGGCTTTCTAAAAAGCAGTCCCAGTATTTCTCTTTAAAAACTCAAAATTGTAATGTATAAACTGAATTATTTTTTTTAGATATTCCATTACTTTGAATTACTAAACTAATATTTAGAGGCATAACCAAAAACTGCTTGACATCTGTGTTGCATGAACTCGAACAACTTTTGGTACCCCTGAAAAGGTGTTCCAGTCCAGGATGAATGGACTACTTTCCACAGTTCCTCTGCATTTTTGGATTTTGCCTCATAAACTGCATTTTTTGTCACCTCACAAGTTCTCAATGGGATTGAGGTCAGGAGATTGGGCTGGCCACTCCATTACCTCAATTCACTTTGTCTGTAACCAAGATGTTCGCTTACTGGTGTCTTTTGGGTTATTGTTATGTTGGAACAATCATTTCAAGGGCATTTCTTTTTCGGCATAAGACATGATCTTCTCAAGTATTTTAATATCTTCAAACTGATCCATATCCCTCATATGAGATAAATAGGCCCAACACCATTGTATGAGAAATATCCCCATATCATGACTTTTGCACCACCATGCCTTCAGTGTACTGTGGCTTGAATTCATTGCTTGGGGGTCGTCTGACACACTGCGGCCACTAGACCCAAAAAAACTATTTTGCTTTCATCAGTCCACAAAAGTTGTGCCATTTCTCTTTGGCCAGTCAATGTGTTCCTCTTCAAATTTTAACCTATTCAGGACATGTCTCTTCTTTCAACACCAAGACTTTGCGGTAACTTTGTTTTACTTAATCTTCTTCTGATTGTAGCAGTATTCACTGGTAACTTCAGATCTTGTTTGATCTTTTTGGAGGTGATCACTTGAGTCTTTGCCATTTTGGCTATTCTTTGATCCAATATCAAAAATCTGGTTGTGCGCGACAGTACCCCACACTCCCTACAACGCCATAAGCAGAGGTATACATAAAATTGTACCTGTTTGAACTTTGCTGTCACTTTTCTGCGCTTACCAATACTCTTTTGTATGCTGGTACTTGTATATTAGTGGGATAGGGAGCCCTATATATTTTGCAGAAAATGGGCTTGCCCCGGCCCGTGGCCCCGAGCACTATGTGACGTCACTGAACTAGGTTACGGGTATCTAGGAGTGTCAAAAAAGCACCAACGCGTTTCCGATAATCGTTATCCTTTATCAGGGATGTAGACTACTTCTTCTAGTGCTCCTTATATAGGGTTCTCCTGCCTTCCCATTTTTAACCCTTGGTTATCTGTCATGCTCTTCTCCTTCATTCAAATGCAAATAATTTAATCTCTGAATTTATCTCTATTGGTTCTAGGGTATTCATATAAAAAAATCCAACGTGTCTCCACTTTAGCCTTTTTTTTTTATTTTTATAAAATCTCCTCTTTTATCTCCCTTAATTATTTATATTCCACTAGATTAGGTTCCCTCACTTAGACCCCCATGTTTCTCCTTATAATGTCGGGATAAGGGATAGTCATCGTATTTACTGTGACTATTTTAAATATGTTCCTCCATTCTCTTATTTAATGAACTTTTTATACGTCCTATATATATATATATATATCTTATTACATGGACAAGTTAATGAATAAATAACACCTCGACTGTTACATATAATATAGTCTCTTATATCATGCACAAATGAGCCATCTGTATTTTTTACTTGTATATTTTTTCCAGATTTTTTACCTTTTACATACCCCACATATTCCACATGGAAAGAAACCTTTTAATGGTTGCTTTATTTTTTAATTATTCACCTGTATATTTATGCATTTATTTGTTGGTGCCATCATATTCCCCACATTTCTAGCCTTCCTATGTATACATTTGGGAATATCATCACCTACTATTTGATCCTCTTTCAAAATGTCCTAATGTTTTTTTTATAATTTTTTTTAAATAGCTTCGTCTGGCAATTATATTGTGTAATAATAGGCGGTATTTCAAAATGTTCCCCATCATTCATCTCTCCATTTTGATTCTCACATCTCTTGTTCTTAATTTGTTCCTGTCTTTCTAGTTCAGCTATTATTATTTTTTGGTCTGTTAACCTCTCCCTCTAGCTGAACTAGAAAGACAGAAATAAATTATTTTATGATGATTAAGAGATGTGAGAATGAAAATGGAGAGAAGAATGATGGGGAACATTTTGAAATACCGCCTATTATTACACAATATAATTGCCAGACAAAGCTATTTAAAAATATTATTAAAAAACATTGGGACATTTTGAAAGAGGATAAAATAGTAGGTGATGATATCCCCAAATGTATAGATAGGAAGGCTAGAAATGTGGGGAATATGGTGGCACCAACAAATAAATGCATAAATATACAGGTGAATAATTCAAAAATAAAGCAACCATTAAAAGGTTTCTTTCCATGTGGAATATGTGGGGTATGTAAAAGGTTAAAAATTACAAACAAATCTGGAAATAAATATACAAGTAAAAAATACAGATGGCTCATTTGTGCATGATATAAGAGACTATATTACATGTAACAGTCGAGGTGTTATTTATTCATTAACTTGTCCATGTAATAAGATATATATATATAGGACGTATAAAAAGTTCATTAAATAGGAGAATGGAGGAACATATTTATAATATTCACAGAAAATATGATGACTATCCCTTATCCTGACATTATAAGGTGAAACATGGGGGTCTAAAAGAGGGAACCTAATCTAGTGGAATAGAAATAATTAAGGGACATAAAAGAGGAGGAGATTTTATTTTAAAAAAAATGTCTAAAGTGGAGACACGTTGGATTTTTAATAATCAATACACTAGCACCAATAGGGATAAATTCAGAAATTGAATTATTTGCATTTGAATGAAGGAGAAGAACATGACAGATAACCAAGGGTCAAAAATGGGAGGGGAGGAAAACCCTATATAAGGAACACTAGGAGAAGTAGTCTACATCCCTGATAAAGGATAACGATTATCCGAAATGCGTTGGAGCTTTTTTGACACTCCTAGATTCCCGTAACCTAGTTCATTGACGTCACATAGCGCTCGGTCTTTAGCACGAGTTAACGAGTCTAAAACATCGAGCGGTGCCACGGGCCGGGGCAAGCTCATTTTCTACAAAATATATAGGGCTCCCTATCCCACTAATATACAAGTACCAGCATACAAAAGAGGATTGGTAAGCGCAGAAAAGTGACAGCAAAGTTCAAACAGGTACAATTATATGTATAGTTGGATTGATGCTGTGAATGCACGTTTTACCTCTGCTTATGGCGTTGTAGGGAGTGTGGGGTACTGTCGCGCACAACCAGATTTTAGATATTAGTTTTTTTTTTTTTTTCAGCAGCCGCGATACTGCTGCGGTACCGCAGCGTCAGTGATAGGTATAGAGGATAAAAGCGCCAGTGTAATATGGTCTTTAAGGATTCTTTGATCCATTTGAACAGTAGTTCCCCATTTTCTTCCATGTCTTTCAAGTTTTGGTTGCCACTTCAAGCCACTTGAGATCATTTTAGATGAGCAGCCTATAATTTGTTGCACTTCTCTATATGTTTTTTCCTCTCCAATCAATGTTTTAATCAAAGTAGGTTCTTTATCAGAACAATGCCTGGAACTACCCATTTTCCCCACTATTTCATAAGGAAATGCACTATAACCGACATGTACAATATTTACCACCCTCATACCTTAAATAAGGGCCAAAATGACCACTGTTTATTCCACAGAATGAATGACTTCACCAATGTAACTCCTCACTGCTATAAATTTGAGCATGAGCCTTTCAATTAATGATTCAATTACTCAGAATGAGTGGCATGCATGTCCTAACAGTTGGGTCTGTTTTTTTTTTTTCTATTACTCTACTAAACTTACAATTAATGATCTTAGACTGCTATTTTTTGAAGACTACTGTAGATAATATAGGATCCACCATTCATAATAGGGGATATCACAGCTTATCTGCTTCCTCCGGATCTCTGAGCAGGTCACAGAGCATGCCCATTAAAATCTCCCATTGAAGTCAGTGAGGTCAGCTCTTGTCCATGTAAATCCTGTTAACAACAGTTCAGGCAAAATGGTTTCCTCCATAATCATGTTCAGGAAATAGAAAAAAAAAAAAATCTAAAATCATAAAAAAAAGGATTTGTGTCCCTTTCTGGTAAATAAAAAAAAATCTTACACATTTACTTTAAAGTGTCTGTATGAGATTGGAAAAAGGCCAGTTCTTCTTTTTAGGCTACATGCACACGACCGTTCAGTTTTTTGCGGTCCGCAAACCGCGGATCCGCAAAAAACGGAAGCCGCCCTTATGCATTCTGCAATTTGCGGAACGGAACGGGCGGCCCATTGTAGAAATGCCTATTCTTGTCCGCAAAACAGACAAGAATAAGACATGTTATATTGTTTTTGCGGGGCCACGGAATGGAGCAACGGATGCGGACAGCACACGGAGTACTGTCTGCATCTTTTGCGGCCCCACTGAAGTGAACCAAAACAACGGCCGGGTGCATGAATCCTAACAAAAAGTACCACTCTTGAGCATAGGTTGTCTTTGGTACTGCAGCTCCGCTTCAGTCAAGGAAATGGGGCTATGGCCATATGATCATAGAGGGAGGTCTGTTGCTCCCCTTTATGAGTTAGGATGGAGAGCCACCTGCTTTGAGTCCGGTGCACGTGGTATGCCATCCATATAATAGTAAATGTATAGCTGGCTGAATATAACTTTTGCAAAATCAAATATTTGCTGATGGTCTCAGGAGCCAAACCCTTTCACTGCCGACAGTTACTGCAGAAGGATTCAAGGCCATCTTTTTTTCCATTTGTGTCCACTTTGCAGAATATTTTCATACCTCCAAGAGTAGCAGGTTTCTTGCAGAAATGTGCATGGATTCTATTAGCAAGCCCCATAAATATGAATAGAACAGTCGAAGAAATTTCTGCAATAAATCATCCACATGTGAATAGGTTCTAAACAAGTCAACTCATTCTGAAAGAGCCCAGGTATCTGCTTAGGAGACACGTCTTTTATGTAAAATATCAATATTAACCTCCGTTATTTCTTTTTTTTTTATTTCAGTGGTTCGTGCAAAAGTAACTGGTGAAAAAATTTCCTCCCCAGGACATATTGACAATTCAAAAGAATATGGGATCCAAGTGATCAAGGTAATTCATTTTATCGCGCCCTCTTGAAACAGCATTATCAACCTTTGATTTACCTTGCGTCTGGCGTTTTATTTCTTCTTCTTGTGTCTTCAGGAAATAATGTGTGTTTCTTAGACTGCATTCATGCGAGCACCAACAGTGTGATGAAGAAGTTATCAAATGGATCTAAACGGACACTGATGGACCCTAATGGCTATGATTGAGTCAGCTGGGCTTCCAGTAGTTTTTACGGCTAAAATAGTAAAGCAGACTTTTTTTGTCATCAAAAATACTGGAACCCTTGATGAAAATGCTGAAATGCAAGTGTGAACTGAGTTATAACACTGTGTTATGCCCTTCACATTGCACAAGACCTAAGATACTACTGAAATGAGAATGTCATCATTTTGGCTTTTTCTGAAGGACTTTTTTATAAGGTTTTATGCCTCAGATCTCCATAGACCCAAGGGGGTAGATCATGGTGTGACTAGAAGTCCATGAGTCTGTATAAGAAAATAAACTCTATGTACCACCGTATGGTGCAATGCCTTCTTAGAAGGTAATCAGTCTTAGGTATCATGCGCACGACCGTTGTTGTGTTCCGTTCGGTGATCCGTTTTTGTTTCCGTGTGTCTTCCTTTATTTTTGGAGGATCACCAGACAAAGGAAAGTAAAAAAAAAATCTAAGACAGGTTTGCCATGCAAATGATAGGAAAAAAACGGACGCGGACGACAATCTTGTGTGCCTCCGTGTTTTTTAGCGGTCCCATTGACTTGAATGGGTCCGCAAACAGTTTTCCGCAAAAATAATAGGACAGGTTATATTTTTTTGATGGACTGGAACCACAGATCACGGACGCGGATGACAAACGGTGCATTAGCCGAGTTTTCAATAGACCTATTGAAAGTCAATGCGTCCGCAGAAAATCACGAAAAACAGAACAACGGACACGGAATAAAACAATGGTCGTGTGCATGAGGCCTAATAGAGCAAACATGGTGCAACAGAGTTTCTTATGGCATCTGTGGGGAAAAAAACTATTAGGCCACTTTCACACGGGCGTGTCCGGATTAACCACCTCCGGACCGCCTAACGCAGGATCGCGTTCCGGAGGTGGCAGCGCTGCGCACAGTCACGCATATACGCGTCATCTCGCGAGACGCGAGACTTCCTGTGAACGCGCGCACACAGGCGCGCGCACTCACAGGAACGGAAGGTAAGAGAGTTGATCTCCAGCCTGCCAGCGGCGATCGTTCACTGGCAGGCTGGAGATGTGTTTTTTTTAACCCCTAACAGGTATATTAGACGCTGTTTTGATAACAGCGTCTAATATACCTGCTACCTGGTCCTCTGGTGGTCCCCTTTGTTTGGATCGACCACCAGAGGACACAGGTAGCTCAGTAAAGTAGCACCAAGCACCACTACACTACACTACACCCCCCCCCGTCACTTATTAACCCCTTATTAGCCCCTGATCACCCCTAATCACCCCTGATCACCCCATATAGACTCCCTGATCACCCCCCTGTCATTGATTACCCCCCTGTCATTGATCAACCCCCTGTAAAGCTCCATTCAGACGTCCGCATGATTTTTACGGATCCACTGATAGATGGATCGGATCCGCAAAACGCATCCGGTCGTCTGAATGAAGCCTTACAGGGGCATGATCAATGACTGTGGTGATCACCCCATATAGACTCCCTGATCACCCCCCTGTCATTGATTACCCCCCTGTAAAGCTCCATTCAGATGTCCGCATGATTTTTACGGATGCACTGATAGATGGATCGGATCCGCAAAACGCATCCGGACGTCTGAATGAAGTCTTACAGGGGCATGATCAATGACTGTGGTGATCACCCCATATAGACTCCCTGATCACCCCCCTGTCATTGATTACCCCCCTGTCATTGATTACCCCCCTGTAAAGCTCCATTCAGACGTCCGCATGATTTTTACGGATGCACTGATAGATGGATCGGATCCGCAAAACGCATCCGGACGTCTGAATGAAGCCTTACACGGGCATGATCAATGACTGTGGTGATCACCCCATATAGACTCCCTGATCACCCCCCTGTCATTGATTACCCCCCTGTCATTGATTACCCCCCTGTAAAGCTCCATTCAGACGTCCGCATGATTTTTACGGATGCACTGATAGATGGATCGGATCCGCAAAACGCATCCGGACGTCTGAATGAAGCCTTACAGGGGCATGATCAATGACTGTGGTGATCACCCCATATAGACTCCCTGATTACCCCCCTGTCATTGATTCCCCCCCTGTAAAGCTCCATTCAGATGTCCGCATGATTTTTACGGATGCACTGATAGATGGATCGGATCCGCAAAACGCATCCGGACGTCTGAATGAAGCCTTACACGGGCGTGATCAATGACTGTGGTTATCACCCCATATAGACTCCCTGATCACCCCCCTGTCATTGATCAACCCCCCTGTCATTGATCACCCCGCTGTCATTGATCACACCCCTGTCATTGATCACCCCCCCTGTCATTGATCACCCCTCTGTAAGGCTCCATTCAGATATTTTTTTGGCCCAAGTTAGCGGAATTTTTTTTTTTTTTTCTTACAAAGTCTCATATTCCACTAACTTGTGTCAAAAAATAAAATCTCACATGAACTCACCATACCCCTCACGGAATCCAAATGCGTAAAATTTTTTAGACATTTATATTCCAGACTTCTTCTCACGCTTTAGGGCCCCTAGAATGCCAGGGCAGTATAAATACCCCACATGTGACCCCATTTCGGAAAGAAGACACCCCCAGGTATTCCGTGAGGGGCATATTGAGTCCATGAAAGATTGAAATTTTTGTCCCAAGTTAGCGGAACGGGAGACTTTGTGAGAAAAAAATTAAAAATATCAATTTCCGCTAACTTGTGCCAAAAAAAAAAAATTTCTATGAACTCGCCATGCCCCTCATTGAATACCTTGGGGTGTCTTCTTTCCAAAATGGGGTCACATGTGGGGTATTTATACTGCCCTGGCATTCTAGGGGCCCCAAAGCGTGAGAAGAAGTCTGGTATCCAAATGTCTAAAAATGCCCTCCTAAAAGGAATTTGGGCACCTTTGCGCATCTAGGCTGCAAAAAAGTGTCACACATCTGGTATCGCCGTACTCAGGAGAAGTTGGGGAATGTGTTTTGGGGTGTCATTTTACATATACCCATGCTGGGTGAGAGAAATATCTTGGTCAAATGCCAACTTTGTATAAAAAAAATGGGAAAAGTTGTCTTTTGCCAAGATATTTCTCTCACCCAGCATGGGTATATGTAAAATGACACCCCAAAACACATTCCCCAACTTCTCCTGAATACGGCGATACCACATGTGTGACACTTTTTTGCAGCCTAGGTGGGCAAAGGGGCCCATATTCCAAAGAGCACCTTTAGGATTTCACAGGTCATTTACCTACTTACCACACATTAGGGCCCCTGGAAAATGCCAGGGCAGTATAACTACCCCACAAGTGACCCCATTTTGGAAAGAAGACACCCCAAGGTATTCCGTGAGGGGCATGGCGAGTTCCTAGAATTTTTTATTTTTTGTCACAAGTTAGTGGAAAATGCTTATTTTTTTTTTTTTATTTTTTTTTCATACAAAGTCTCATATTCCACTAACTTGTGACAAAAAATAAAAACTTCCATGAACTCACTATGCCCATCAGCGAATACCTTGGGCTCTCTTCTCTCCAAAATGGGGTCACTTGTGGGGTAGTTATACTGCCCTGGCATTCTAGGGGCCCAAATGTGTGGTAAGGAGTTTGAAATCAAATTCTGTAAAAAATGACCTGTGAAATCCGAAAGGTGCTCTTTTGAATATGGGCCCCTTTGCCCACCTAGGCTGCAAAAAAGTGTCACACATCTGGTATCTCCATAATCGGGAGAAGTTGGGGAATGTGTTTTGGGGTGTCATTTTACATATACCCATGCTGGGTGAGAGAAATATCTTGGCAAAAGACAACTTTTCCCATTTTTTTATACAAAGTTGGCATTTGACCAAGATATTTATCTCACCCAGCATGGGTATATGTAAAAAGACACCCCAAAACACATTCCTCAACTTCTCCTGAATACAGAGATACCAGATGTGTGACACTTTTTTGCAGCCTAGGTGGGCAAAGGGGCCCACATTCCAAAGAGCACCTTTCGGATTTCACAGGTCATTTACCTACTTACCACACATTTGGGCCCCTAGAATGCCAGGGCAGTATAACTACCCCACAAGTGACCCCATTTTGGAAAGAAGAGACCCCAAGGTATTCGCTGATGGGCATAGTGAGTTCATGGAAGTTTTTATTTTTTGTCACAAGTTTGTGGAATATGAGACTTTGTATGAAAAAAAAAAAAAAAAAAAATCATCATTTTCCACTAACTTGTGACAAAAAATAAAAAATTCTAGGAACTCGCCATGCCCCTCACGGAATACCTTGGGGTGTCTTCTTTCCAAAATGGGGTCACTTGTGGGGTAGTTATACTGCCCTGGTATTCTAGGGGCCCAAATGTGTGGTAAGGAGTTTGAAATCAAATTCAGTAAAAAATGACCTGTGAAATCCGAAAGGTGCTCTTTGGAATATGGGCCCCTTTGCCCACCTACGCTGCAAAAAAGTGTCACACATCTGGTATCCCCGTACTCAGGAGAAGTTGAGGAATGTGTTTTGGGGTGTCTTTTTACATATACCCATGCTGGGTGAGATAAATATCTTGGTCAAATGACAACTTTGTATAAAAAAATGGGAAAAGTTGTCTTTTGCCAAGATATTTCTCTCACCCAGCATGGGTATATATAAAATGACACCCCAAAACACATTCCCCACCTTCTCCTGAGTACGGAGATACCAGATGTGTGACACTTTTTTGCAGCCTAGGTGGGCAAAGGGGCCCATATTCCAAAGAGCACCTTTCGGATTTCACAGGTCATTTTTTACAGAATTTGATTTCAAACTCCTTACCACACATTTGGGCCCCTAGAATGCCAGGGCAGTATAACTACCCCACAAGTGACCCCATTTTGGAAAGAAGAGACCCCAAGGTATTCGCTGATGGGCATAGTGAGTTCATAGAACTTTTTATTTTTTGTCACAAGTTAGTGGAATATGAGACTTTGTAAGAAAAAAAAAAAAAAAAAAAAAAAATCATCATATTCCGCTAACTTGTGACAAAAAATAAAAAGTTCTATGAACTCACTATGCCCATCAGCGAATACCTTAGGGTGTCTACTTTCCGAAATGGGGTCATTTGTGGGGTGTTTGTACTGTCTGGGCATTGTAGAACCTCAGGAAACATGACAGGTGCTCAGAAAGTCAGAGCTGCTTCAAAAAGCGGAAATTCACATTTTTGTACCATAGTTTGTAAACGCTATAACTTTTACCCAAACCATTTTTTTTTTACCCAAACATTTTTTTTTTATCAAAGACATGTAGAACTATAAATTTAGAGCAAAATTTCTATATGGATGTCGTTTTTTTTTGCAAAATTTTACAACTGAAAGTGAAAAATGTCATTTTTTTGCAAAAAAATCGTTAAATTTCGATTAATAACAAAAAAAGTAAAAATGTCAGCAGCAATGAAATACCACCAAATGAAAGCTCTATTAGTGAGAAGAAAAGGAGGTAAAATTCATTTGGGTGGTAAGTTGCATGACCGAGCAATAAACGGTGAAAGTAGTGTAGGTCAGAAGTGTAAAAAGTGGCCTGGTCTTTCAGGGTGTTTAAGCACTGGGGGCTGAGGTGGTTAAGGTGCATTGCGGCAAACCCGCGCGAGTAGGAACGCAATTGCAGTCAGTTTTGACTGCGATTGCGTTCCGATGTTCAGTTTTTATCGCGCGGGTGCAATGTGTTTTGCACCCGCGTGATAAAATACCGACTGTGGTACCTATACCCGAACTTCTTTACAGAAGTTCAGGTTTGGGTTAGTTCTACTGCTTGGGCACAAGCCGATATACTCTCTCTGGGCTGGAGGGGGTATAGCCGGCAGGGGAGGAGCTAACACTTTTCAGCCTAGTGTCGCCTCCTAGTGGCTGCAAGCAGCTATACCCACGGTCCTGTGTCCCCCAATGAACTAAGCAAGAAAAAGATTTTACAGGTGAGTCCACAAAAATCTCGTTTTTGAAAGCCTTCATACTTTGCAGCATTTTTACACACTTTTGCACAGTATTATAGTCATCAATATCTGACTGGTGGTGGTCTGATTCCAACAACCCCTGCTGATCAGCTATTTGAAGAGACTGCCGTGTCTAGAGAGCACTACGGCATCCTCACAGCTTGCTGTTCGTTGTATAGGGGCTGTGCTTGATATTTCACTTTAATCTGACTAAGTTTCGCCTAGATCATAAGGCCAATGAACGTGGCCTAAGAGGCCACAGCACGCCTGGTTTTGGTTAAAACAGCGCATTGTAAACTGTACAATTATACCTATGTAATCCTCCCCATGGCAGATGTTGGGAAAAAGAGGATCGAGTCTGTTGGACTTTAACAAGTCTGATCCTTTGTTCCAGCAGAAAATAAGTGCTGGCAGAATATAGCAACAACTTATTTGGGTCTCCCATTAAGCTACACATGTATACTTGGCCTCCATGTTTATGGTGTAGTCAGTACTAATGGCCGTTCGCCAACATACTATGGCTGACTTTAAGCTGAAAGCTGCTTTGAGGTAGTCACGTATATGATACGCACAAAAATAGAGATTTTTCTTTAAATAACACTTGATTACTAAATGTTCATAGGTATTTAAAGGAGATACGAATACGATATATCTACAGCATGTGAGCACCCCATATGGATCTGCTGCTTGTGGAGTATACCTGGAAAAACAAAAAGAATATCTTCTAGCAGGTAAGATGTCATTCAAGGACACTTAGGTTTACTCTGACGATAATCAGCCACGAGGCATGGGTTATTTGTTGATGGGGGAATATAGGATTATTTTAAGTTTCTTGTATGTTTATATAGCAGTTCTATCATTACAAGTGCATGAACTTGAGAACAATATTATACATTTTTCAGCAGCCCATTCCCTTCCTGAAGGCTCCATCTCTAATTGTCAACTGGTTAAGATGTTCTCCTACACACTGAAGCACTTCACCCCGTCCCCCAGTTCTATATCCCTAAAAAAACTGAGTATTCTAATCTAACCATCCTCCTGGATGAGCTCTGCATCTTCTCCTTTCCTTAATACGAAGTAAAGATCTGTCCCTCTGAGAGATTTGGCAGTTTTCTGAGAGACATGGCAGCAGCAGTGAAAGTTCACTCTAAAAAAACTATGCAGTCACTGGTGTGAGATAATATAATACATGCTAGATGCATGTACAGAAGGCCACACTCCCCTTCTCCTTTCTTCTCGCCCACAAGTTGGGCAGCTCTCTGTAACATGATCCCCTAATGAGAAGCTGCCACATAGTTATCAGGGTTTTTCAGTTTCTGAAACAGTTCCAGAAACTAAAATAGCCAGATCTATGGTGTCTGATAATTAGAGATGGAGAAATTATTATTGAACAAGATATATTACAAAGTTTATTATCTTAAATACACTACAATTCACGGGTGCCGTTCCATGGGCATTCCGCATCACGGATGCGGACCCATTCACTTTAATGGGTCCGCAAATCCGGAGATGCGGAATGGTGCGGAACAGAACCCTACGGAAGCACTACTGAGTGCTTCCGTGGGGTTTCGTCCCGTACTTCCGTTGTGCAAAAAAAGATAGAACATGTCCTATCTTTTTGCGGAACGGCCGGATCGTGGACCCATTAAAGTGAATCGGTCGGCTGCCCCATAGACTGTGTTCGTGCATTGCGGCCTGCATTTTGCGGGCCGCAGCACGACCACGGGGCACACACGTTCAGGTGCAGGAGGCCTAACATTGTTTTCAGTGCCGGATCATTTTTTTTCCCGTTTTTATGACCGGACACAAAACCGCAGCTTGCAACGGTTTTGTGTCCGGTCACAAAATGGAATGCTGCCAGAACGGAAGACATCCTGATCTGATCTGTTTCCATTCAGAATGCATGAGGACTAAACGGAAAAGTTTTTTTTTTCGAGTATCCGGTCCGGTATAGGATCTCAATACCGGAAAACAACAACGCAAGGGTGAATGTAGCCTAACACAAGCTGTAACTTAGGATCAGTACAAAGTAAAATATTTCAAATGTAATTTATCTATTTATCCGTAAATGTTACATCCTTTAATTGGCATGCATTTTATCAAAGCTTTTTATCCGATTTGTTAAAGGCAATATGTTTAATGGCACAATCCGCATCTATTTGTGTGGCCTTCATTACCACTGGGAAAGTCTGACTCCGTTCCAAATTACGAGCCTCAGTCAACCAGATAAGGGATATCAGCAGGGATGTCAGTGTAAGGTAAGTGTTCTCCTTTATTTTAGCTGTATTACAGCTCAGTGCAGGAGTCATATATTTAGTGCCACGGACGGAATCAAGAAGCACAGTGACTGCAGAGGGTCATTCATCCAGCCAACCTCGCTAACAGAATTTTCCAACGCTGACCTTGTTTTTCGGCATAAAGAGCAGGCACTATTTTCCAATGTACAGGGTGAGTCAAGTCATAGGACACCCTTTTATTTCAGAAGTGAAAGGGAAAATAAAATATCTGAATACCCCACCAAGTAATGGGTGAGGGGGGACTATCTTCTATGCTATGTCCGGAACATGGCCGTCATCTTGAAACCCGCCATATTGGATCAAGGGCAAATTTTTCCAATGGGAAGGGGGGTCATGTAGCATATCAAGGAAGACCAGCATTTTCTCAGAAATCGATTGCCGTAATCAGATTTGCAATATCTCTTGTTCAAAAGTTATCAAAACAGAAAGTTGCAACAACAGCCGGGAAGGTTCCCTGTGATGCACAGCTATTTGACGCGTTCAATGTGTTGGCCCTGGTGCTGAACACAGAGCTGAAGGCGCTGGATCCAATTGTTATGAGCCCACATGAGAAACTCTGTGTTCATAGCTTTCTAACCCAAAGACATATTGCAAATCTGATTGTGGCAATTGATAAAATTCTGGTTTTCTTTTATATGCCACATGACTCTCTCCCCACTGGAAAAATATGCTCTTGATCCAATATAGTGTCCATGTTCCGGACATAGCCTAAAAGATAGGCCCCCTCACCCATTACTTGCTGGTAATCACATATTTCATGTTCCCTTTCGTTTCTCAAAAGGGTTTTGACTTATCTTGTATTTTGTATTTCAATTCCTAACCCCTTTTTTGAGGGAATGTGCCATCAGAAAATGAGCTATTATTTAAGTCACACAAGAATTTTTGGTGATATTTTCAATTTTCCATGTGAATATCTATATTTACACAAAAAACATAAAATCCTGCAGTTTTTGCCATTAAGCCTAATAATAGGTGCCACTTCTTGGTCTGTACAGATCACTTTATTGCGGTTACCTGCTTATCTGCCATTCTAATCCTGCCTGTAATGATATCACCTCTGTGTACAGATAAGACAGGATTATCAAACCTTATCTATTATTTCCTTGTACTATGACCTCTGCACAGGTCACAGAGCATCTCCCATAGATGTCAGTAAGGTCCCCTCCTGACCATTGTGTCTATGGACCATGGGGCTTCCGCAAAGCAATTTAATAAATGCTTTCTAAATGCTGTTCAGAACAGCTCAGGCAAAATTGCCGCCCCCATAATCATAGATTCATGCTGCCCTGGTTACAAACAGCTATGACTTACAAGACAGGAGGAGAATTGTGATAGGGGAAGGTCCTGGTCAGCTTGGTCAAATGACAGATTTCTTCCTATACACGAATAGTGAGAGACCTTTCCATCTGGGCGAGCCAGGCAGGGAAAAGCTGGAGGAAACCAACCTGCATGACTCTTCTCCCCATTCCCAGCTCATTTTTTTAACTATGTTTTATCTGAAATGCAGATTTCCAGGAAGCCTGCTAGGATTTCATGCGGACCACGGGTAGTACGAATCTCCTGGCAGGCTCTCTGGTTAAAAAAAAAAGGCCTCAAAACCTCATGCACATGGCGCTATTATGAGTCCTGTTGCATGGGGTCGCCCATAACACCCATAAAATGCATGTGGCTTTACCATTCTGCTGTATGCCTCCGATTTCATACAGAGCAACAAATGATGGTGCTTTATCTCATGCAGTATTACTCTGGAAACAGCCCCTAGGGTTGAACCATATGACGGCATTTACTGAGCTACAGGGGTTTCCGTGTGCCTCTGTACACATAAGCAAAACTAGGATATGCCATCAATGTCAGAAAGGTGCTGGTCCCACCTCTGGGACCCGCTAATACCTCCAGAACAGGCCACCCAAAGTGAAGGAGAACACATCGCCAATGCGCAGCCACCCTCTGTTCATCGTTATGGGAGTTCTGAAAATAGCAGAGCGCTGGCTCAGCTATTACCAGCAGTTATGTATCGGTGAATGGAGAGGTGGCTGCGCTTGCACGATTCATTCACCACTATGGGACACCGAAAAACACCAGAGCAGGCTCGCTCAACTACTGTATTTTTGGAACTCCTATAGTAATTTTTGTATTTCAATTCCTAACCCTTTTTTAAGCTCTCTAAAACTATTGAAGTCATTGAGACAATGGGGGCATATAGCTAAAAATGGAGCCCAGAAAGTGGGGGGGGGGGGCACGTCTTCCATTCAATTCTATAGGGTTGCTGAAAATAGCCGAGCCGATGGGCCCATAGAAGTGAATGGGAGCGGTGGCCAGTCATGCGCGGTGTGTGTTTCCATTTACTTCTATGGGGAGAGCGCATTTACTCCGGTCTGGCCACCACTTTGGTCCGCTCCGTTCTTGATATAGGTGCATGTCCCGGTGGTGGGACCCGCACCTATCAGACAATAGGCGCATATCCTAGCGATATGCCCAATTGTCTAAGATGAGGCAAGTCCAATTCCATGCAGAACACGGACCTGCAAAAAAATATGGATGACATCTGTGTGCATTCCGTATTTTGCAGAACAGAACAGTTGGCCCCTTTAATTGTCCATTATGCGGACAATAATAGGACATGTTCTATTTTTTTTTTGTGGAAAGCACATGCAGACATACGGAAAGGAAAGCACACTTCCATTTTTTTTTTTGTGGACCCATTGAAATTAATGGTTCACCATACAGTCCATTCTCCATGGGACATCCAAAAATACAGTAGCAGAGCGTGCCACCTCGGCTATTTCCGGAACGGGACCTGGAGAAAGGAGTGGGTTCCAGAGGTAAGACCCGCGCCTGTCTGATACTGAGAATGTGCATGAGCCAAACCCTTCAACCTCCCTTTCAGGTCTTCTTTTGGTTTCAAGTGTGAGTGAGCGGGAAGACCGTGGTGATGGATATCGCCAGTTTTTCCCATCCTCTCCATTCACGTATACCATTATAACATTATTAGATTACAAGGGTCACAGTGTAGGGAGCATCACTTTGTTGTTGTTTCAATGACCTGAAGAACCCTAATGTATTGGTTTATATCTAGATCAAATTTTGTTCCATGGAAACTTGCGATAACAATGCACCAAATGAGTGCGTCTGGAGCAACCGGGAGGAGACTCAGAATCTAGAAAAAGAGCACGCGTGCCATAAACAAAAAGACGGATCTTGCAGCTGGTACCCAAGTATACCTGACAAGCCTACTCACCCCAGCCAGCCATAATGATCTCCATGGTCCCGCGGCTGGTTTGATCTGCTGGAGCGAATGGATCACAAACAACACAATGAACTGTACAGAATGTGTAATGAAATTGTGGAGCTGGCGCTTTTTTGGGTAGAAAATAAAGGAAATCAATAAAGGAACGCTTTAATAGTATTTGAGCAAATATAAGTATAAAGAAAATTAATAACGTGAAAAACAAGCAGAATTATTCCTCCTCATATTCCTAGAAAAACTATTTTCGAGATCAAAAATTCGGCTCCATGGCTACGTAGGCTTTTAGAACCTGTCTTAATTTGTAAGGTGTAATTTTTGCAGATGGTTCTCAACCCACAAGATAAGGCCTCATGCACACAGCAGAGCTGGAGGTGGCACTCCGAGTCCCAAAACTGCAGGGACCCTGTGTGAAGCAATTCCATGACTAACTCCCCTAGCGTCAATGCTTCTAGGTTAGGATAGCTCCATAAGTAGGTTCCAGCATGAAGCTTAAGAGGGAAGCCGTGGCTTGTGACCAATGCATGACCACACTGTAGCTTACAACTACAAATGATGTGTGCTTTTACCACACATCGTCATGGTTGGGCTATGTGGTTTTTGCAAGTTTTTTAACATATTCTAGCCTAAAAAAATGTCAGTAATTTGTGGTGAAGCTGCTTGGGGCTGTACTTTTTGGTTGCACATGGTCTCACACTGATCCTTTTCACAACCGTGAGGGAAATTAGGTTTTAGTGAGATGCGTACTGCTTTTCTGTATATTTATGACTGAATCGGGATATGATCATTGTAAAACAAATGAATAATCCACACATCCATTTAATGAGACAAAGTCCTTCAATGATTGTTAGTGTATTCATCAATTAGATTCATGTGATGTTCTACTACATCTGCTTCTGAAAGGGATTCTCTTACTTGGACAACCACTTTTGTTAGAAAGGTTCCTTCACAATACAATGACCACCATGTGTCCTCCTGCTGTGACCCCTAGCGATCAGCTGTAACCAGGTGTCCTCCTGCTGTGACCCCCAGCGATCAGCTGTAACCAGGTGTCCTCCTGCTGTGATCCTCAGCGATCAGCTGTAACCAGGTGTCCTCCTCCTGTGACCCCCAGCGATCAGCTGTAACCAGGTGTCCTCCTGCTGTGACCCCCAGCGATCAGCTGTAACCAGGTGTCCTCCTGCTGTGACCCCCAGCGATCAGCTGTAACCAGGTGTCCTCCTGCTGTGATCCTCAGCGATCAGCTGTAACCAGGTGTCCTCCTCCTGTGACCCCCAGCGATCAGCTGTAACCAGGTGTCCCTTCTGCTGTGACCCCCAGCGATCAGCTGTAACCAGGTGTCCTCCTGCTGTGATCCTCAGCGATCAGCTGTAACCAGGTGTCCTCCTGCTGTGACCCCCAGCGATCAGCTGTAACCAGGTGTCCTCCTGCTGTGATCCTCAGCGATCAGCTGTAACCAGGTGTCCTCCTCCTGTGACCCCCAGCGATCAGCTGTAACCAGGTGTCCTCCTGCTGTGATCCTCAGCGATCAGCTGTAACCAGGTGTCCTCCTGCTGTGACCCCCAGCGATCAGCTGTAACCAGGTGTCCTCCTGCTGTGACCCCCAGCGATCAGCTGTAACCAGGTGTCCTCCTGCTGTGATCCTCAGCGATCAGCTGTAACCAGGTGTCCTCCTGCTGTGATCCTCAGCGATCAGCTGTAACCAGGTGTCCTCCTGCTGTGATCCTCAGCGATCAGCTGTAACCAGGTGTCCTCCTGCAGTGACCCCCAGAAATCAGCTGTAATCTGTGTGGAAAGCTGAAAGTAAAGGTATTTGCAGAATCCGTGGCAGGGTGACCCCTTGATTTCTGCTGTGGATTTTTTTTGTTTTTTTGCTCTGAGCTGTCGCAGATTTCTGTTTAGGTGCATGGACTGATGGAGGATGCTCCAAATTTATGACGCATACTCCGGCAGCGCAGGGGAGTGCTGGTCTTGATAAATCTCCCCCTGTTTTATTTCCCTGCAGCGCCACTATAGGTAATATTAAGCAATACACAGTGTCCATTCCAATAAATGGGTTGTCTGTGTAATCCTCCAGAGTGAGAGATGCTCTTCAAAGAGGACCTGGTACCTCTGCTGACTTGTACGTCTTATGACTACCAGCATTCCCCATGTAATAACAATTCTGGTCCATCTATCCCTATGACTCTATGTTGTACCATTTATTAACAATTCCCACTAGAAGTTCATGCATGAATTACTAGCAGTTTGCAAAGAAGGTCCAGCTGGGTGTTACCAGTTGGGGGTGTGTCCCTGCACAGTCTGACACTGAGAGCACTGATTGGATGGTTTCAGACTGTGTTGCAGTAGCTCTTCTCCAGGAAGGTCCAGAGCACTTCTCCTCGCAGCGTCCCTGTGGTGGCACCACAAGGAAATGGAACACCTGCTGCCAGGTTTTATCTGCAGATGACAGCTGAGAGCTCACCTAAACCTTGCAAACAAAAAAAGGGGTTCTCCAAAGCAGACGATCCCTTTCAGAGATTTTGAGATATGTAAAGTTAAGACGTGAACACGTGTTTGGAATATAGAAAAACTATTTTATCCGCAAATAATATATACATTTCCATTATGCTTAACATCTCATGGTGTAGCTCTGTTGCCTTTGGTCGCATTACATGTATATTATGTTGTCTTCGGTCACTGTATGACTATGCTACTATAAGTTGTTTTGGGTGACTGCATGTCAGTACTATTCTACGCTGTCTTGCGTCAACCTACATCTACAGCCTGAGCTTTTATTTGTGCAATTCTATATACTCTTCTGTACCCTGGGTGCTAGCCTATAACCAGGCCTTCTATCTAGGGATGTTCGGGTTCGGCGTTCGGGTGGCGTTGTACAGGAAGGATAACCAGATGGATCCGTTATGCTTGGCCATAGACTTCTGTTATGACGGATTAAAAATGCCTCTTAAAGGCCTCCATTTTGCATTCCGTCTACAAATTCTGTTGTAACACAATCCATAACAGAATTTCTACACCCAAACGCCGAACCTGTAAAAATAGGAATCCTTACTTCTGTCCCTTCAGCTTAATAGACTAGAAGAAGACAGCAGACTGTTTTACAGGCATTTGGGTCCATTGTCACCTTCTTACCACTGATCAAACTTGGAAATCATACGTGTCCTGATGGGCTGCAGTAGTCCAGAGTGACGAAGAAAACCACTGTCCTTTGCTAACCTTGGGCTAGTTTCACATCTGCGGCTGTCCTCCCCGGCAGGCTGTTCCAGCACAGAGCTCTCCAGATCCGGCATTACCAGATACTACCGCCTGCCTTATATATTCAACGGCTCTGGCAGAGATACGGCCGCTGCCCGGCAAATGTGCCGGGAGACAGTCAGACAAAAACAGCTGCATTCTATGCTGAACCAGGCTGCTGGAGAGGACAGCCGCCCGTGTGAAACTAGCCTTCAACGTAAGAATTTGTTTTAATACAATAATGAAAAAGTGAAAAGGGAGAGCGCTAAAAAAAAAATGCCTATATGACTAAAGTCAGGATAATAGATGGTTGAACATAAGAAACATGTCACACACAGATGAGAGAGGGCCTCCACGGCATAGATCAAAGCTTGATCCTCGGTACAAATCCTCGCCCCTTTGCTTGCTAACAATACAGTTTCTCTGAAATGACACAGGCTCTTTCAATCCAGCCGAAAAAGCAATAGGACCAAGCAGGTCTCTGTCCCCTCACTCCACTGCCCCCATAGAATTAGTTGGACAGTGGGAATCCAGATAAGGCAAGTGTTATACTAGCGTTAGAGAGCTTCGACAGATTGCACCGGCAGGGAACAGCTGCCAGAGCTTCCTAGATCCGGTTTTTCCAGAAGCTGCCTGAATGCTCACTGGCCCCATAAACTATAATCTGTCCGCAACCCGGCAAAACTGCCGCGCACAGCGGTATTTGTCCGGCCGATGCTCGGCATATTTGCAGGGTTGCAGCCGGCATTCAGGCAGCTTCGGGCAATGCCGGAACAGCCTGTGGGAGTTGTCAAACGCTAGTGTGAAACTAGCCTAACTCAAATTGACCAAAGATGTCCCCTCTTCAGAACATATCTAGTCTCACAGAATCCCCTGAGCTGACAATCCAGTTTGAGGAATGCAGTATGTGATTCTTAAGACAGGGAAATGAACTAATATGGTAAGTCAGATCCTGTAACCTCTCCTGACATGTCTGGTTTAGCATCTACTTGCATTCCCCATGTAATAAAAATTTTAGAGCATCTAATCTTATGACTATGTTGTGCTATTCCTTTATTATTCCTGCTATTAGTTATGAAAGAATTGCTAACAGTCTGCAATGAAGGTCCAGCTGGGTGTTACCAGTTGGAGGGGGGCGTGTCCCTGCACAGTCTGACACTATCCAACCAGTGCTGCCAGTGTCAGCCTGTTCAGGGACACACCCCCATCTGGATCTTCACTGCAAACTGCTAACAATTCAATCATAACGTCTAGCAGGGATAATAAAGGAATGGTACACCATTAAGTCCTAAGAATCGATGCTCCAGAATAGTTATTACCTGGGGAATGCAATGAAATACAAAAACAGACATGTCAGGAGAGGCGACAGCTCCTCTTTAAGGTTGTGGTAAGAGGATGCGGAGTGCGCACTGACATCTGAAGTATGAGGACGTACTGCAGAAGCTTTGCAGCATGTCCTATCTGTTGTGGATCTTACATCGTACCTACAGTATATAAGATAATGACCATTATGCCTTGTCATTTGTCAATATATGTATGTCACTGATATGTCTCATGGATTTGTCCTCAATTACAGTTTTTTTGTCCTCAATTACAGTTTATTAAGGATTAATAAACATGTCTGTCCATAAGTGCTTGTCACTGTCAATACCGTGCAAAAATCTAATAACAAATAAAAATCTAAGTCTTTATCCAGCTTCTCAGAACTTTTGTGCTTTGTCTTAGAGTGACTGTCTGGTCGTGAGCTCAACAATAGTATATAAGCCAGTACCTACGGTGGATGACTACCTGCGATTTATTTTCTTAGATCTTGCTCCTGGCTCCCTTTTAGCTCAGCTCCATTAGGACAGAGCTCTGATCTGTGACTACAGTTTACCTACAGTGCCTACAGGGAGTCTGAGGTAATCTGAGACACACCTCCTCTCTCATCATTGGTTCAGGCTGCAGCTCTGTCCCACCCCCTTCTTTCCCATGGAGTGCTATATGCTCTGATTGGCTGCTGTGTAAAACCACAAGTCTATCACATGATCACTAGGAAGCGGGTCCATGGAGAGATGACTTCAACTGCAGCAAGCACAGAAATACTATAAAATACAGACCAGTAGACCATCAGTGAGAAAAAGATGATTATCAGGTATATGCCACACATGTAATAACGAGTCTTCGGCCCCCTACAGCAGTGATGGCTAAGCTCTGGCACTCCAGCTCTGGTGAAACTACAACTCCCAGCAAGCTCCATTCATTTCTATGGAGTTCTGAGAACAGCCAAGCAATAGTATTTCTTGGGAGTCGTAGTTTTACCACAGCTGGAGTGTCTGAGGTTAGCCATCACAGCCCTAGAGGATTGTTTTAATTTTGTCATTACATATGATAACGATACAAGTCTGATCAACTTCTCAGAATTCATATGTAAAATTAGACAGCCCCTTTAAAGAAGACCTTTCACCGGTCCTGACATTATCATGTAAACAGCTGGCTGTGTAGTGCATACCGAAGGTATGTCCTAGCGCTTACTCTTTTTCCTATGCGCTGCTCCGTTCCCCTGCGGTGCCCCCCGTTCTGGTTTCCCGCCTGGTATGTAAATTCATAGCATCGGTACAGGGAGGAGGAGACGGCGGTGTTTCTCAGGGAGCGTCTCCTTCTCCCTGGCAGTGAGCTGTCCAATCGCAGCGGAGAGCGTCACAGGGAGGAAAAAAAAAAACTCACCTTCTCCCTGGCTGTGACGCTCTCCGCTGCGATTGGACAGCTCACACCCAGGGAGAAGGAGACGCCCCCTGAGAAACATAGGTGTACCGATGGTATGAATTTACATAACAGGAGGGGAAACCAGAACAGGGGGCACAGCGCTCCAATGGAGCAGCGCATAGGAAACATAGTAAGCGATATAACATTCCTTCCTTATGCACTACACAGCCAGGTATTTACATGATAATGTCAGGACCGGTGAAAGGTCCTCTTTAAAGGCTATGGACACCTTTAGGGATATTTTTTATTATTGCATTGTTCTTATTTTTGGTTGCAACGTGTTTTTCCAATTGTTTTTGCTAATAATTTTCAATCACTTGTCTTCTACAGCCTTCAGGTTTCACTGACTCTGCAGACCGTTCTTCCTCCTACTCACTGAAATCCATAAAGAGCTGCTCGGACTGCTCCATCTGTAGCCGTTATCTCCTCACTCCTGACAGCTCCTAAACACTCAGTGAAGTATGACGAATCTGATAAGAATTCAGATTAAATCAGTGTTTATGAGCTGAGGAATGAGGAGGTAAAGGCTACAGACGGAGTGGTCACAGCAGCTCTCTGATGAATTTCTGTGAGGAAAAAGGACATTCTGCAGAGTCAGAGAAACCTGAAGGCTGCAGAAAATAAATGAATGAAAATTAATAATAAAAACCAATAGGAAAAATGCTTTTACCCCAAAATACGAACTATGCAATAATAAATTTAAAAAAATGCCTCCAAAAGGTGTCCATAGCTTTGTCTCACTTCAGCAAATGGCATTTCTCATGTAGAGAAAGTTAATACAAGGCACTTACTAATGTATAGTGATTGTCCATATTGCTTCCTTTGCTGGCTGGATTCATTTTTCCATCACATTATACACTGCTCGTATCCAGGGGTTATGACCACTGCTGCAGCGCAGATACGAGGTGGCTGGGACAGGAGCTGCTGCACATGCGTGTCTATGTGCACTCTCACGGTCCCGGCCACCAGAGAGGGTTGCACCTTTTCCTATAGTGTGAAAGTACGACCATCCCTGCTGGATTGCAGGGTGGTCATAATCGATGGATACGAGCAGTGTATAACAGTAATGGAAAAATGAATCGAGCCAGCAAAGGAAGCAATATGAACAATCACAATACATTAGTAAGTGCCTTGCATTAAAGGGGTTGTCTCATCATAGACAATGGGGGCATATCGCTACAATATGCCCCCATTGTTTTTTAGGTTCAGGTCTTACCGCTGGGACCCGCACCTATATCGAGAACGGAGCCCCGCAAGGTGGTGGCTGGAGGACTCCAGTCCGGCCACCACCAAGCCGGCTCCCCATAGAAGTGGATGGGAGCGTACCACGCATGCACGGTCCCCACTCCCATTCATTTCTATTGGGCCGACGGAAATAGCCGAGCCAGCACTCGGCTATTTTCGCAGGCCCCATAGAAAATGAATGGAGGGTGGCTGCGCATGCGCAGTGCGCCCTCCTTCACTTGCGGGGCTCCGTTATCGTTATAGGTGCGGGTCCCAGCGATGGGACCTGCACCTATAAGATAATGGGGATATATCCCAGCGATATGCCCCCATTGTCCATGATGATACAACCCCTTTAACTTTCTCTACATGATAAATGCTATTTGCTGAAGTGAGACAACCCCTTTGTCTATTTTATCTATATGGAATAATGAGAGGTATGTGGGCTCTGATAATCCTGTTCACTGTGCTGCCTTTCTGCAGAGATTAGGTAGGTGAACTACCCATAGTTATACCTGTTAAAGGTGCTCCCAAGCTGGCGTAGTTTGATCTGAACAGAAGGAACAGGCAGTGATCCCACTTCACCTTTTGCTGAGAGTCATGAAACAGGGGTACAAATCTACACAATATTGGACATGCAGATAGAAATGCTTAAAGGCTATGTACACCTTTGGCTGCATTTTTCATGATTGCATTTGACTCATTTTGGGCTAAAAATCATTTTTTCAATTGGTTTCTATTAAAAATATTGAGCCGTTCTGTCACAAAGGGTTAACTGTTTTTCTAGCTGTGTTAATGGTAATTTCACTTTCACTTTGTGCCGCCATCTGATAACCATTGTCTGTAAATTACTAACAGGTCATAAACACTTATTTAAGCCACATTCTTATTGGTAAAATAAGAACAGAGCTATAATGAGTGTTTATAAGGTCAGATATCAGATATAAGGAGCCGTCAGCCCCCGGCCTGACGGAGCCGAGAGAAATTTCAGAATCAGATACTAGATGAACTCAAAGCTGTGCAGGAAAACCGGCTAAATATTTTTAATAAAGACCAATTGGAAAGATGACGTTTAGCCCAAAATCAGTACATTGCAATAATAAAAATATTGCCACCAAAAGGTGTACATAGCCTTTAAAGGGGGTGTCCATTTTCATGATTTTAATACCAAATTCTCAGAAGTGGTCATCAGTGTCAGATCAGTGGGGTTCTGACTTCCAGCACCCCAGACGATCAGCTGTTTAAAGGAGCCCTGTTTGCCTACATTGTAGTGGCGGTACACTGCCATTACAGCTTCCTCTCCCATTCAAATGAACGTGATGAAAAGCTGTAATTACCCGGCGCCACCGCTACACACTAGACGGCGTGCTAGACCCCTACTGATGACCTATCCTAAGGAAAGGGACAGTCATCAGTATCAGAAAACCGAACAACCCCTTTAACCTCATCAAACTACATATCCTGAAATTAAGATGAATGTTGGAATACTTATATGGCTAAATGACTTTCCTCTAAAGAAAAATCAAATGTGTCTGTCACTGTGTTCATCTGCCAAGAAGCACACCTTAACTGTCACCAACCAGTGTGAACCATCAAAGGTGCCTAAACCGCATTAATATGCAGATTGCTAAGAGAGAATGTAGCGATGCATATAATGTATTCGGATTACAGGTCTCAATAAACATCCACGTTACCGCTATAGTTAAGGGCGTTGTGTACCACAGATGCAGATCACGCAGCTGCTATGGATTTCCTGAACAGACAGGTCAGAGACCAGGTTGGCTGCAACCTTTCATTTAATGGATGGTGAGAACCTTTGTAGGGATCCTCTCTGCAGGTCTCATGGAAAGGAGATGGGGAATGTGCATCGGTCTACCGCATCTCAGCTCCCACTGACTTGAAATGGAGCTGAGCTGCAGTACCCCAACACAGTCACTACACAGTGTATGGATCTGTCTGCTTCCACCTCCAAACACTGTGTAAGGCGCCCGAAACAGCTGATTGGTGGGGGTGTGGGGTGTCGGACCCCCACTGATCTGATATTGAGGATAGGCCATCAGTTTCTATGTCCCAGAAATCCCCTTTTAGGAGACTGCAGAGCATGGCCTATATAACTAGGGATAAGTCAACCAAAACTTCACCGGGTTCGGTTGGGTTAGGAATTCCTTTATAACGGAATACGTAGATGGAATGCAAAACGGAAGCCTTTAGGAGGCATTCCGTTTTGATCCGTCATAATAGAAGTCTATGGGCAAGTATAACGGATCATTCTGGTTTCCGTTATGCAGGACTTTGTTTTCAGTCCTGCATAACAGAAACAAGAGGATCCTTTATGCTTGACCATAGATTTCTATTATGATGGATCAAAACGGAATGCCTCCTAAAGGCTTCTGTTTTCCATTCCGTCTACCAATTCCGTTATAACGGAACCTATAACAGAATTCCTAACTCACCCGATGAAGTTTGGGTTCGCTCATCCCTAGTCTTGACATGTTTTTTACATGTCTGTATTTTCACAGACACACAGTGCGCATGCTCCCGACAGCATACATACAGTGGATATAAAAAGTCTACACACCCCTGTTAAGATGTCAGATTTCTGTGATGTAAAAAAAATTAGACAAAGATAAATCATTTCAGAACTTTTTCCACCTTTAATGTGACCTGTAACGGATCACCTGGTACACCGACCGGGTACCTCCGTTGAATGAATGCTCCTAGTGCTTTCCGAGGACTCCAAGCACTCCACTTGACACCGTACGCACTGCAGACCCCACAAACCGCCGAAGCTTGGTTGAGGTCTCACCGTCTCCTACCCACCCTGGACCTACGACAAGGCTCCAGGCTCCAGTGGGTGGACCTCTCCTAAAACCAGAGATCAGGAACAGCCCTTAAAAGAGCTAGTAGTTATAGCCAGGGGAGTATACACGTATAGCAATCCCCACACACATGAGACGAGGCTCTATGTTGAAGGTGAAACAGGAACTGACTGTACTTCACGTACAGCCTCTTTTATTCACAAACCAAAAACATAGTACTGCCCACAGGGGTTTGAAATACAACCAATCAGTAATTAACAACACATACAATGCAACTACAGCAACCAATCGTTCACGCCCCCAGAGGACCAGAATGAAGACTGGGACATAGGACAACATATCCCCACAATGCATCATGGTCTCCTCCCCTCTGTCTGGAGACAACCTGAGGAGCAATCCAATTATCTCTCAGAACAAAGGGAGATCGCCAATACACATGTAGATACAACAGGACAGACATCACCATTTAAACACACAATGGGACAATGGCACAATAGAAACACACCCAGCATTTTCCTCCCAAGCTGACAAGTTACAATTATTATAGATTGTTACAACTTTGTGAGTTTACATTGGCCATACATATAACTTACATTAATTCAAACAGTATAACGTGGGGACAAACCTATCCAAAATTCACTTGAATCGGTTCAGGGGTTTAAAAGTTAGTATATGGCCCATAATCCTGGGGCAAGAGGCCAGCAGCCAGTCCTCTCCAAAACCCAGTGGCGAGGTTGGTTTCGCCACACATCTCCCCCTCCCAGGGAAGACTAACCAGATACCTGACCTCACGGTCAGTACCGGAGTTAGTCTGGCAGTCCAACCACAACCCAATACTGGACCTGTTGAATCTTGGGGCCTGGCTCTGTTCTGTATGTCCCCAGCTGTTGAGTGGGCATCTGCTACTCCTCGCTTCCTTGTGGTTCTCCAGCTTGGAGCTGTAGGTACTTGGTGGGCAGAGGCCGACTGCGCTCTGCCCAGATGCCAGCTCTTCTGCTGGGGTAGCCTGTGGGAAGTCCGGCTCTGGAGAAGAGGATAGGGGAGGGCAGAGGCCGACTGCGCTCTGCCCAGATGCCAGCTCTTCCGCTGGGATGTGGTCAGGGAATCCTATCCCCAGGACCTTGTTGCAGATCGGCTGTGGAGAGGAGGAATCGCTTACCTCCTCCTCCTGGCATTCCTGCAGGGTTGGTGGGGGATCTGAACCGGCCGTCCAGTATCTCGGTAGGTCTGGTGCAGAGACCGTGGTCCCATCTGCACCATCGGAGTTAGGGGTGCTGTCCCCCTGTGGTTGGGGAGAGAGATCAGTGGATATCGCAGGCTCATCCCCTGCCCCCAGAACTCGGTTGGGAAGTACCTGGGAAGAGATGGGCTCGCTTACCTCCTCCTCCTGGTATCCCTGCGGAGATGGCTGGAGATCTGGACCAACCGTCCAGCATCCCTGTAGGACTGGTAGAGAGACCTCGGTCCCATCTCCACCTGCCATCTGTGGGTCCTCCCAGGACCAATCTGTGAGGTCCCTCAACAGTTGCGAGTAAGAACCACCTGCGTCCACACCTGGCAACTCCGGCTGCTGTTGAGCGTTTGGGCCAGCTGCCCAGCATCCCGGTGGAGAGACCTCGGTCCCGTCTCCACCTGCCTGTTGTGGTTCCTCACAGGACCAGTCTATGAGGACCCCTACTTCGGGTTCCTCTGGCCGCCTCAGGGGGAGACTGCTAACCTCCTCGGATGCAGCCTCTGCTCGGCTGCTGTAACACTCCTTCCGCTGGGCAATTTCGCTCTCTTTCGCCAGTCGGAATTCTCGTTCCATCCTTGCATGTCGCTTGGCTGTGACCTGGTTCCAGATGGCCTGGTATATATCCATGGACACATTACCTCCATACTGGGCCACTCGCTGCCTCACCTCGGCCAGCCAGTCATCTTCAGAGCCTTCCATACTTGTCTGCTCCAAGTCGCTGGATACCTCTGCTCCCAGGGGCGCTGTACGGATACTAGCGTTGCCCTCAATTTGTAACTCCACGAACGGTGTCTCCGAGCTGCTTCTCCTCACACTAGGACACCATCCCACCGCTGCCACCAATGTAACGGATCACCTGGTACACCGACCGGGTACCTCCGTTGAATGAATGCTCCTAGTGCTTTCCGAGGACTCCAAGCACTCCACTTGACACCGTACGCACTGCAGACCCCACAAACCGCCGAAGCTTGGTTGAGGTCTCACCGTCTCCTACCCACCCTGGACCTACGACAAGGCTCCAGGCTCCAGTGGGTGGACCTCTCCTAAAACCAGAGATCAGGAACAGCCCTTAAAAGAGCTAGTAGTTATAGCCAGGGGAGTATACACGTATAGCAATCCCCACACACATGAGACGAGGCTCTATGTTGAAGGTGAAACAGGAACTGACTGTACTTCACGTACAGCCTCTTTTATTCACAAACCAAAAACATAGTACTGCCCACAGGGGTTTGAAATACAACCAATCAGTAATTAACAACACATACAATGCAACTACAGCAACCAATCGTTCACGCCCCCAGAGGACCAGAATGAAGACTGGGACATAGGACAACATATCCCCACAATGCATCATGGTCTCCTCCCCTCTGTCTGGAGACAACCTGAGGAGCAATCCAATTATCTCTCAGAACAAAGGGAGATCGCCAATACACATGTAGATACAACAGGACAGACATCACCATTTAAACACACAATGGGACAATGGCACAATAGAAACACACCCAGCATTTTCCTCCCAAGCTGACAAGTTACAATTATTATAGATTGTTACAACTTTGTGAGTTTACATTGGCCATACATATAACTTACATTAATTCAAACAGTATAACGTGGGGACAAACCTATCCAAAATTCACTTGAATCGGTTCAGGGGTTTAAAAGTTAGTATATGGCCCATAATCCTGGGGCAAGAGGCCAGCAGCCAGTCCTCTCCAAAACCCAGTGGCGAGGTTGGTTTCGCCACATGACCTATAAACTGTACAACTCCATTGACAAAAAACTGAAATGTTTTAGGTGGAGGGAAGAAAACAATAAAATAATGTGGTTGCATAAGTATGCACACCCTCTTATAACTGGGGATGTAGCCGTGTTCAGAATTAAGCAATCACATTCAAAATCCTGTTAAATAGGAGTCGGCATACACCTGCCATCATGTAAAGGGCCTCTGATTAACCCCAAATAAAGTTCAGTTGCTCTACTTGGTCTTTCCTGAAATTTTCTTAGTCGCATCCCACAGCAAAAGCCATGGTCCACAGAGAGCATCCAGCATCAGAGGGGTCTCATTGTTAAAAGGTATCAGTCAGGAGAAGGGTACAAAATTCTTTCCAAGGCATTAGATATACCATGGAACACAGTGAAGTGGAGAAAATATGGCACAACAGTGACATTACCAAGAACTGGACGTCCCTCCAAAATTGATGAAAAGACAAGAAGAAAACTGGTCTGGGAGGCTACCAAGAGGCCTACAGCAACATTAAAGGAGCTGCAGGAATACCTGGTAAGTACTGGCTGTGTAGTACATGTGACAACAATCTCCCGTATTCTTCATATGTCTAGGCTATGGGGTAGAGTGGCAAGACAAAAGCCTTTTCTTACGAAGAAAAACATCCAAGCCAGGCTACATTTTGCAAAAACACATCTAAAGTCTCCCAAAAGCATGTGGGAAAAGATGTTATGGTCTGATGAACCCAAGGTTGAACTTTTTGGCCATAATTCCAAAAGATATGTTTGGCCCAAAAACAACACTGCACATCACCAAAAGAACACCATCCCCACAGTGAAGCATGGTGGTGGCAGCATCATGCCGAGGGGCTGCTTTTCTTCAGCTAGAACTGGGGCCTTAGTTAAGCTAGAGGGAATTATGAACAGTTCCAAATACCAGTCAATATTGGCACAAAACCTTCAGGCTTCTGCTAGAAAGCTGAACATAAAGAGGAACTTCATCTTTCAGCATGACAACGACCCAAAGCATACATCCAAATCAACAAAGGAATGGCTTCACCAGGAGAAGATAAAAGTTTTGGAATGGCCCAGCCAGAGCCCCGACCTGAATCCGATTGAAAATCTGTGGGGTGATCTGAAGAGGGCTGTGCACTGGAGATGCCTTCGCAATCTGACAGATTCGGAGTGTTTTTGACAAGAAGAGCGGGCAAATCTTGCCAAGTCAAAATGTGCCATGCTTATAGACTCATACCCAAAAAGACTGAGTGCTGTAATAAAATCAAATGGTGCTTCAACAAAGTATTAGTTTAAGGGTGTGGACACTTATGCAATTATAATATTTAATTTTTATATTTTTTCTTCCCTCTACCTAAAAGATTTCAGTTTGTTTTTTAATTGAGTTGTACAGTTTATAGGTCACATTAAAGATGGAAAAAGTTCTGAAATTATTTATCTTTGTCTCATTTGTCTTTTTTTTACATCACAGAAACCTGTCATTTTAACAGGGGTGTGTAGACTTTTTATATCCACTGTATGTACATACATGTTCTCTGCAGGAAAGAAAGATAATCTTATAGAACTCGACTGGATTCCACAGATCTTTTTATTATGCACCATCTATGTAAAATGGGTTCTCTGGGAATTTAACATGATGGCCTATCCTCAGGATAGGTCATCAATATCAGATCAGCAGGAGTCCAACTGCCGGAACCCCTACTGAAAAGCTGTTTGAGGAGGCCTCGGTACTACATGAGGGCTTAGGCCTCTTCCTAGGCCATCGACATCACTATAATGGCAAGCACAATAGATTTTCTGGATGGTAACATTCCCACAAGGGCCGTTATTTGGAATGGACACAAGAAGCCATGAGACTTACCATCTCCTTGTGGTTTGGGTAGTACGTCTGGTCAATCAATGGAAACTTTTCTGCTCCCAAAGTTTTAAAGGCAGATATGAGTTGGGCAAACTGTAAAATAATAATTACATTGTGCTTAGTAATGAATGTGGTGAACTTACAAAAGTGTAACACCTTTCAAGACATTTATTAGTAAAAAATAAAAAATGCAAACACGATGGCTAAGACTTTATGGCGACATTTCTGGCAAAACTCTATGAGGGAAACTTGGATTTCTTGCAACAATTGCAAATCGCCTGTCACAAAAACTGTATGTATTTGCATGCAGTTCTGTCATGATGCAGTAATTGTGTTGCTTTCTGCCAAAACACAATGGGGCAGATTTACTAATCCTACAGATGGAGTAAAGCCTGTATTACACAGGCAGATAGAGCAGACGATTATCAGGAGGGAGTCCCTGCTTGGTTGTGTAGGAGACTGCTACTATTACATGCAGCGATTTTCTCCGCAGCATAAGGAAGAAGTAATCGCTATGCCATCGCTCGTCCCCATACTGTCTACTGGTTTGCAGGCGGCATACGAATGCTCGTTAACGATCATGTTCCGAAAAATCGGAAGGTATAATACAGCCTTAAAGGGAACCTATCATTAACTTTATGCTGCCGATACTAACGGCAGTATAAAGTAGTGACAGATGAGTCGATTTCAGCGGTCTGTCATTCACGAGCTAGAAGTAAGTGGTTGCCGAGAACCAGCATCGTAATCATTGCAGCCCGGGCCTGGAATAGAGTCACAGCTGCCTGAGAAGAGTCATGGCTATTCATGAGCTCCTGCTTCCCTATCCACCTGTGGATGATTAACAGTCTTCTTCCTAGTTTTCTCTCTTTCTCTGTAAGAGAGAACTGACAATAATCAGCAAGTAGGCAGGGAAAGCAGGATCTCATGAATAACTGGGACTCTTTCCAGGTGGCTGTGACTCTTTTCCAGGCCCGGGCTGCATTGGTTATGATACTGGTCCTCAGCAACCACTTATGTTAAGCTCATGAATGGCACACAGCCAAAATCAGCATTTCTGTCACTACTTTATCCCTTTAGCTTAGACCGGCTGTCTAGACCTGCAGCAGATTTATGGCAGGAGCCCAAGCTGGATGATAAATCTGGTGCAGGGATCGACACTTTTCTCTAACTCAGTACCAACTATTGGCTTAGTTAGAGACAAAATTTTACCCAGAATTATGGTGCAATTTTGGTGCAAAATATTGCACCTTCGATCATGTCCCCTTTTCCACAAAGCTACGACTCCTGCAACAAAGCCCTATCCCTTTTCAAGTGAGTGGAAAAAATTGGAGAAACCCAAGTTGCACCAAACTGCAATACTTTTGAGCAAGATTTTAGGTACCGACACATTATTAAATCTCCCTCTTTTACCTCCCCGAGAACAAAATGATCAACAATTGAATTCCAACAGCCCATTCCTCATCTTACTAGACATCAGCCACCAGGGGAGAATGTGGAGCCCACATAGATCTAATATGTATGGCCGGCTTTAGAAGGTATCTTCATTTGCCTAATTTCTTTTAGGGTTAACTGACTTGGGCATTAGGCTACTTTCACACTCGCGTTTTGGCTTTCCGTTTGTGAGATCCGTTCAGGGCTCTCACAAGCGGTCCAAAACGGACCAGTTTTGCCCTAATGCATTCTGAATGGAAAAGGATCAGCTGAGAATTCCTCAGTTTGCCTCCGTTCCGCCTCCATTCCGCCTTGGACATGGACACCAAAACACTGCTTGCAGCGTTTTGATGTCCATCTGACGAAACTAAGCCAAACGGCGTTTTCTATGACACAATCTTGCACAATAGAAAACTGATCCATCCTTCATTGACTTTCAATGGTGTTCAAGACAGATCCGTCTTGGCTATGTTACATGTGAATACAAACAGATCTGTTCATGACGGATGCATGCAGTTGTATTATCTGAACGGATCCGTCTGAGCAGATCCATGATGGATCCGCACCAAACGCGAGTGTGAAAGTAGCCTTAGTTACATGTGGGGCAGTGCTTTTTGCCAATGTCTTGATAGTGATATATTTACTGAATTAGTATTAGTGCATTTCGGTGTGAACACTTACCACCCATGGCTTGTCACAGAAGTTGTAAATGGACTCCAGTGAGTTGACACTGGGTGTACCGGCATACTGCATGCCAATGATGAGGTTGCGGAAGTCTTCATTTTCTGCCATGCTAAAGGAATGCTGTCGAATGAAAACGAAGTCTGGTCGGAAAGACCTAAAAATAAGAAAACATAAAATAACATAAAATGGTAATAATGTGTTGTGTCCTCCAGGGACAGAATTGTTCTATGCTCCGGTTAATTCCTATAGGGCGCAAATGAGGGACTCCTCTCTGTTATCTAAGTTTTCGAAACCAAACAACCCCTTTAAGTTGGAGCCAATGAAATGTAAGGTTTTGCACTCACCTGACAACTCGGGAACCGCCGCGGAACATCTGGAGATCTACAGCGAACGTCCCATCAGAATGAGCAATGAGATTTATTTCTGAAAATTCTGCCTAAATTTAGGGAGGGAAAGAGTAAGCAAGTTCAGAAAGACGTCAGGAGAATGGATAAAGGACAACGAGGGCACCCACAACCCATTCGATTTTATTTTTTCTAGTGTAGTTGACAAAAATTATCCAGATCTTTGCTCTTGGCAAAAACTTGAATGGCGAATACATTTTCATGGCAAGTATCGGGCAGAAAACAAGGGACTCAATATATCTTATGTTAAAGGGGCGTTCCCCTAACAAGGGAATGCTATCAATCACTGATAATAGCCAAATGGGCCGTCTTGAGCTCAGAAAGGGCAGGGAGCATAGGAGCAACGGGGGCGTTGCTGTTACACCTAGAGTCTCTGCTCTCTCTGCAACTGCCACGCCTCCTGCACTTTGACAGGGCCAGAGGTTATGATGTTCTCACTACCTGGCCCTGTCAAAGTGCATGGGGCCTGGCAGTTGTAGAAAGAGCTGAGCCTCTAGGTGTAATGGCAACGCCCCCGTTGCTCCTATAGGCTCATTTGCATATATTAAAACATCACTTTTCTCAGCAATGTGGACACATATGAACATGGGACAAACATAGATGCCTTCAGCTGCCAAGTGCACATGTAACAGGTCAGCCAGTGTCATATGTACAAATCTGCTGACAGATGCCCTTTAAAAGGGATTTCAAAGACTTTATTATTAATGAACTATTCTGTGGATACCCGGGACCCCCGCCGGGGGAGAAGGCCGCTCAAACAGCTGATCAGCGGGGGTCCGGTATATTGGACTCCAACCAATTGGATACTGATGACCTATACAGAGGATAGATCATAAGTATTAAAATGTCGGACAGCCCCTTTAAAGAGGACCTGTCATGACTTTTACAAATTACAACCGTGATACCTGTCCCTACTCCTGCTGGCCCCATGTTACGGCAGTGGGTGCAGAACCACTGTGTCAACCAACAGATTTGACTTTGGGCTACCTCTAACGGCGTTATACTGGCAGTCCCCTGGTATTCACCCTTTTACTCCTGTACAGAGATATAGACTTCGCTGCAGGGCAGCCACCAGGCCACTACCTCCTGGGGTAGTCTCTGTGTGACTGACAGTTGACCTGTGGGGGTCAAGAGACACCGGTGCAGAGCACCAAAGGATCAGGCAACATCAAAGTCAATGACAAGCCAAGGTCAGGGCAGCCAGAGTACGAGCAATACGATCAGGTCAAGGCAGGCAGTGAAAAGTTCATATGGAGGTCAGGCACAGGTCAGGTAGCAGAGGGTCAAAATATAGTAAAACCCTCCAGCTGTCTGCTATGACTGAAGAGCGTCAGAGTGATGTTGTATCCTCTACATACAGAGAAGAGAGGTGGCTGTATACAGGGGGATAGATACTTCTGGGGACCATATTTACAGAATGAAGGGGTCATTGGAAGAATACTCAGGAGGCCGGTAGGAATAACGACAGGTACGCAGTTTAAATTTCTAATAGGGCCTTAACAGGAACTATTTAGTCCCACTGTTTTTAATACCCTCACACAGCGCTCAATTAATGCCACCATACAATATTTAAAGAGGACCTTTCACCGCTCCTGACATGCCTGTTTTAATAGCTTCATGCATTCCCCATGTAATACCAATTCTGGAACATCTATTCTTATGGCTCTATGTTGTGCCATTCCTTTATTATTTATACTAGAAGTTATGAATGAAATGCTAGCAGTCTGCAGTAAGGGTACAGAGGGGAGGTAACCAGATGGGGGGGGGGTACCTGCACAGACTGACTCTATCCAATCAGTGCTGCCATTTTCAGTCTGGGCAGGTACACCCCCCAACTGGTTACCTCCCCTCTGTACCCTTACTGCAGACTGCTGGAAATTCCTTCATAACTTCTAGTAGAAAAAATAAAGGAATGGCACAACATAGAGCCATAAGAATAGAGGCTCCAGAATTGTTATTACATGGGGAATGCATGAAGCTAATAAAACAGGCATGTCAGGAGCGGTGAAAGGTCCTCTTTAAATATTGTATGGTGGCATTAATTGAGCGCTGTGTGAGGGTATTAAAAACAGTGGGACTAAATAGTTCCTGTCAAGGCCCTATTAGAAATTTAAACTGCGTACCTGTCGTTATTCCTACCGTTATTCCTACCAGGAGTGGTGACAGCTCCTTTCTAAAGGTGTTGTCTCATCTCTTCTCAGACACAATCCCGACCGCCGACCTGGTCTAACGGCGAGATCAGACAACCCATTTAATGCTTCCGTACAAACGCCATGTACAGGTGTGACCCAGAAAGTATAAGGCCTCTTTCACACGGGCGTTGCGGGAAAATGTGCGGGTGCGTTGCGGGAACACCAGCGATTTTTCCGCGCGAGTGCAAAACATTGTAATGCGTTTTGCACGCGCGTGAGAAAAATCGTGCATGTTTGGTACCCAAACCCGAACTTCTTCACAGAAGTTCGGGCTTGGGATCAATGTTCTGTAGATTGTATTATTTTCCCTTATAACATGGTTATAAGGGAAAATAATAGCATTCTGAATACAGAATGCAAAATAAAATAGCGCTGGAGGGGTTAAAAAAAATAAAATAATGTTTAACTCACCTTAGTCCACTTGATAGCGCAGCCGGCATCTCCTTCTGTATTCTTTCTTTAGGACCTGGGTAAAGGACCTTTGATGACGTCACTCCGGTCATCACATGGTCCATCACCATGGTAAAAGATCATGTGACGTACCATGTGATGACCGGAGTGACGTCATCAAAGGTCCTGTAACTGTATTTAATGCTCACCACAGGTCCTTCAACAAAGGAGACAGAAGGAGATGGCGGGCTACGCGATCAAGTGGACTAAGGTGAGTTTAATTATTATTATTATTTTAACCCCTCCAGCGCTGTTTTACTATGCATTCTGTATTCAGAATGCTATTATTTTCCCTTATAACCATGTTATAAGGGAAAATAATAATGATCGGGTCTCCATCCTGATCGTCTCCTAGCAACCGTGCGTGAAAATCACACCGCATCCGCACTTGCTTGCGGATGCTTGCGATTTTCACGCAACCCCATTCACTTCTATGGGGCCTGCGTTGCGTGAAAAACGCAGAATATAGAGCATGCTGCGATTTTCACGCAACGCATAAGTGATGCGTGAAAATCACCGCTCATGTGAACAGCCCCATAGAAATGAATGGGTCAGTATTCAGTGCGGGTGCAATGCATTCAACTCACGCATCGCATCCGCGCGGAATACTCGTCTGTGTGAAAGGGGCCTAAGTGTGTCCTGGCAATCAGCGGTGATCCACATGCAGACCCCAATGATAATCAATTGAATCTATGACTTACCTGTTCAACTCGTATATCATAATCTCCTTGAAGCTTCTTTCCTCTGAAACATTTTGCCCTAAAATATAAAGAAAAAGTGCATTATAAACCATAGAGGTTTTCCTGGATGTGTCACATAAGATAAGCAACAGGTAAAGAAAAAATGACAAACTTTTTTTTACCCCAGCAACATCCCCACTATTTTTGATGGGCTGCGAGGGGTATTGCATGTTTTTAAAATCTCATTTACTTTGCTGCTACTGTACAATGCCGCAGCGTTCACACCATATGGCAATATACCTTGAGTGCACAGTATATATATTGGAGGAAGCAGGGGCTACGTACGTATACATATCCTCGATAATGGTCTTCTATAGAATCATCATAAAACATTACACCTTTTTACACAGCGTGCAGGTTATTCACTAAAGTACGCCATTTAGATTCCTAAAGCATGCTACACAAGCTGCCTTCGTGCCCATGGAGCATAACTAGAGTTATTAATACACTTTTCAGAATGATGATTTTTTTTTTTCACCCTGAAATCAGTGATTTTACATTACAACAGCCTTTACGTCAACCTGAATCTGTGCAACTTGAAGTGGATAAAACTGAGAAATGGCCAAGACGTCGTGTAATCGCTGTAAGAGCTCCTTGGCTGAATTTCGCATTACATTTTGAAGTTGCTCTGAAAATGATCCCTTCGAGATGAAAAGTGCACTTCTGAGTAACCTTGCCTATGCAAATTGGACACAGCTGTATGTAAATTATTCCATTAGCATGCAAATGAGGCCGGAGCTTTCTACCTCCATTACAAGACGTGCGTGGTCAAAGCTTAGGCGTTGGAAGGTACTGATATTACCCTGTGATCTGTGCAAGACTTTCTATTAGAGGGTTTGTTTTTGGCAAAACAAAAGAGAATATTAAGTTGACGAGCACAGGAGAATGCATAGTATCACCTCAACATGAACATGAACATGGGGAATGGGTTATGGCACCCGAATAAAAGCAGAGGTCATCAATATCAGATCGTTGGGCTCCAGCTCCCACCACCCTGTTTAATCAGCTGCTCGAAGAGGCCGCGAGGCTCGTGTGAGCGCTGCAACCTCTTCAGGAATACAGCTTCTTCTGCCATTCAAGTGAATGGGATGAACAGCTGTAGTTACAGTGCACCACCACTAGAAGGCAGACGGAGTGCAGGCAAACACTGAAGAGGACTCTTCGAATAACTGAACATTGGGAGGGCCAGGAGTCGGACCCTCACCGATCTGATAAAGATGACCTATCCTGAAGATAGGTTGTCAGTATCATGAAACCCGACAACTCCTTTAACCAGGGCTTTTTTTCTCAGAGAAAAGGTGGTGGAACTCACCCCCCCTCCCCTGACCACGCCCCTACCCAACCCTAGGACCGCCCCCCCCTACCCGCCCCCCAAGACCGCCCCCACCCCACCCCACCCCTAGGACCCCCCCTAAAACCGCCCCTTTAGAGAACAGGGATGCAAGTAAAATTTGGGGGGGGGGGGGGGGGGCTATAAAAGTCCAGCCCAGCAAAAAAAAAACCCAGATGGGGATGGCACTGTTAATGGGGGTTCTGGGGATGGCACTGTTATGGGGTGGAGGATCTGGGGATGGCATCCACAGATCCCCCATCCTATAACAGTGCCATCCACAGACCCCCCCCATCCTATAACAGTGCCATCCACAGACCCCCCCCCACCCCATAACAGTGCCATCCACAGACCCCCCCCCATCCTATAACAGTGCCATCCACAGACCCCCCCACCCCATAACAGTGCCATCCACAGACCCCCCCACCCCATAACAGTGCCACTGACAGACCCCCCCCACCCCATAACAGTGCCACTGACAGACCCCCCCCACCCCATAACAGTGCCATCCACAGACCCCCCCCCCATTGCCGCTCCAGTACAGTTATAAAATGTGTAATTAAATGAATAATGATTCATGCTGCCCCCTCTGTAGTATAACTTTCAATATATTGTACTCACAGGGCTACTGTTATCGTAATGCAGGCCGGCCGGGCAGACTTGCGGCAGCGTCACTGACTGACGCCACGTGCCTGCGCCGCCTACTTTATGAATGCATTACGATAACAGTAGCCCTGTGAGTACAATATATTGAAAGTTATACTACAGAGGGGGCAGCATGAATCATTATTCATTTAATTACACATTTTATAAGTCTCTACTGGAGCTGCGGGGCCGGAGCACAGTGAACGTACCGGCCCCCAGCTCCTCCTCCCAGTCCCTCCCCGCTGATACATCGCAGGCTGCGATGTCAAAAGGTGGCGGAACGCCGTTCTGGTGCGTCCGCCAGAAAAAAAGCCCTGCCTTTAACCCCTTCAACCCCGGGCCTGTTTTCACCTTCCTGCCCAGGCCATTTTTTGCAAATCTGACATGTGTCACTTTATGTGGTGATAACTTTAAAAAGCTTTTACTTATACAGGCCATTCTGAGATGGTTTTCTCGTCACATATTGTACTTCATGACAGTGGTAAAAAATAAGTAAAAAAAAAACAAACATTTTTATTCATAAAAAAAATACCAAATTTACAAAAAATTTAGAAAAATTAGCAAATTTCTAAATGTCAATTTCTCTAGATTTATAATAGAGATAGTAATACCTTCAAAAATAGAAATTACTTTACATTCCCCATATGTCTACTTCATGTTTGGATCATTTTTTAAATATTTTTTTTTTTTGGGGGGGGGGGATGTTAGAAGGCTTAGGCCCCTTTCACACGGGCGAGTTTTCCGCGCGGGTGCAATGCGTGAGTTGAACGCATTGCACCCGCACTGAATCCGGACCCATTCATTTCTATGGGGCTGTGCACATGAGCGGTGATTTTCACGCATCACTTGTGCGTTGCGTGAAAATCGCAGCATGCTCTATTTTGTCACATGATCCATCAGCCGGACGAACTGAAGATTCCAGGTGCGTGGCTTGAATTAATTAGCTGACGTAGCAAAGGGGGCGGCGGCGTTAAACTAGTCTGTGGGACGATACTGCATAGCGAGGGGGCGTGCTTGGGCTCTAAATAAAGGCGGTCTAGGCACTGCAGGGGGGCGTTACTGGGCTCAGAGGGTGAAGAATAACGCCCCTCTGGGCACCTTCAGGGTTCATTTGCATAATACACAGATCGCTTTTTTAGCAAAAAGAAAGCATGAATATAAGAAAGAAAACCACTGCAGGAGAGAAGGCATTTTATTAAACATGGCAACGGTGAGAGCTTAATATGGTCAAACCAGGTGACAGATTCCCTTTAATAGGCAGAGCTCCATTGGGAAAATGATGCAAATTAGATAGTTTTCTTCCCTCTGGAGGAAAGCTAATTTGCATACTTGTGGAATATTGCCGGTAAGGGCTCATGCACATGAAAGTATTTTTCTTCCATTTCCGTTCAGTTTTTTTGCAGGTCTGTATACGAAATCATTCATTTCAATGGGGCTTGAAATTACTCCCTGTGCATTCCGTGTCTGTATGTCTGTTCCACACAAAAATAGAACATGTCCCATTCTTGTCCGTTTTGTGGACAAGCATTTTTTACAAAGGATCCACAAAAAAACTGATGTAACACGGACGTCACATGGGTGCCATTCGTTTATCTTGCGGATCCATGTTTTGCAGACCGCAAAATACATACAGTCGTGTGCATGAGCCCTAAGTAAGTCTCCATACACCAGTACCCCCATCCTCCCAAATTTGGGAGTGTAATTCTTCACACTTCTCAGAATAAGGCCTCTTTCACACGACCGTTGTGTGCACCCGTGGCCGTTGTGCCGTTTTCCGTTTTTTTTCGCGGACACCATGACTTTCAATGGGTCCGTGGAAAAAACGGAAAATGCACCGTTTTGCAGCCGCATCCGAGATCCGTGTTTCCTGGCCGTGAAAAAAATAGGACCTGTCCTATTTTTTTCACGGCCAACGGTTCACGGACCCATTCAAGTCAATGGGTCCGTGAAAGAACACGGATGCACACAAGATTGCATCCGTGTCCGTGATCCGTGGCCGTAGGTTACTTTTTATACAGACGGATCCGAAGATCCGTCTGCATAAAAGCTTTTTCATAGCTGAGTTTTCACTTCGTGAAAACTCAGAACCGACAGTATATTTTAACACAGAAGCGTTCCCATGGTGATGGGGACGCTTCTAGTTAGAATACACTACAAACTGTGTACAAGACTGCCCCCTGCTGCCTGGCAGCACCCGATCTCTTACAGGGGGCCGTGATCAGCACAATTAACCCCTTCAGGTGCGGCACCTGAATGGGTTAATTGTACTATCATATCCCCCTGTAAGAGATCAGGGCTGCCAGGCAGCAGGGGGCAGACCCTCCCCCCTCCCCAGTTTGAATATCATTGGTGGCCAGTGCGGCCCCCCCCCCCCTCTATTGTAATAATAGGTTGGTGGCCAGTGCGCCCCCCCCCTCCCTCTATTGTAATTATTCGTTGGTGGCACAGTGTGCGCCCCCCCCCCTCCCTCCCTCTATTGTAATAAATCGTTGGTGGCACAGTGTGCGCCCCCCCCCCCTTTATTGTAATAAATCGTTGGTGGCACAGTGTGCGCCCCCCATCGGCCCCCCCTCCCTCTATAGCATTAACAACATTGGTGGCCAGTGTGCGGCCTCCCATCTCCCCCCCCCCCCATCATTGGTGGCAGCGGAGTTCCGATCGGAGTCCCAGTTTAATCGCTGGGGCTCCGATCGGTAACCATGGCAACCGGGACGCTACTACAGTCCTTGTTGCCATGGTTACTTAGCAATAGTACAATAGTAGAAGATTCATACTTACCTGCTGCTGGCTGCTGCTGCGATGTTCGTGTCCGGCCGGGAGCTCCACCTACTGGTAAGTGACAGGGTCTGTGCGGCGCATTGCTAAATGAACTGTCACTTACTAGTAGGAGGAGCTCCCGGCCGGACACGAACATCACAGCTCCCAGGTAAGTATGAATCTTTTACTATTGTACTATTGCTAGTAACCCGCTGCCACCAATGATCGGGGGGGATGGGAGGCCGCACACTGGCCACCAATGTTTTTAATGCTATAGAGGGAGGGGGGGCCGATGGGGGGCGCACACTGTGCCACCAACGATTTATTACAATAGAGGGAGGAAGGGGGGGGGCCGCACACTGTGCCACCAACGAATTATTACAATAGAGGGAGGAAGGGGGGGGGGCCGCACTGGCCACCAATGATATTCAAACTGGGGAGGGGGGGGGGGGGGTCTGCCCCCTGCTGCCTGGCAGCCCTGATCTCTTACAGGGGGATATGATAGTACAATTAACCCCTTCAGGTGCGGCACCTGAGGGGTTAATTGTGCTGATCACGGCCCCCTGTAAGAGATCAGATGCTGCTAGGCAGCAGGGGGCAGTCATGTACACAGTTTGTAGTATATTCTAACTAGAAGAGTCCCCATCACCATGGGAACGCCTCTGTGTTAGAATATACTGTCGGAAATGAGGTTTCACGATCTAACTCATATCCGACAGTATATTCTAACATAGAGGCGTTCCCATGGTGATGGGGACGCTTCAAGTTAAAATATACCATCGGATTGGAGAAAACTCCGATCCGATGGTATAAAAGGGACTCCAGACTTTACATTGAAAGTCAATGGGGACGGATCCGTTTGAAATGGCACCATATTGTGTCAACGTCAAACGGATCCGTCCCCATTGACTTGCATTGTAATTCAGGACGGATCCGTTTGGCTCCGCACGGCCAGGCGGAGACCAAAACGACTTTTTTTTCATGTCCGAGGATCCTCCAAAAATCAAGGAAGACCCACGGACGAAAAAACGGTCACGGATCACGGAAAAACGGGACCCCGTTTTGCGGACCGTGAAAATATACTGTCGTGTGCAATAAGCCTTATTCAGAGTTTCAACCTAGGTCACTAGCCTAAGAGATGAGTAACTATAGAGTAAAATAACTTTTATATACTAAAACCCCGGTATTACCAATTTCGTGTTTTTTTTCACATGATTTGGAGTGGTTGTGACAAGAACTGCACAGGCAGCTGCTACTGGGGAGAATAAAAGCCCAGACCAGTTGGTCTCATCCCTTATTTAAACTCATAGTGAGAACCTATGGATGTCATCTACAGTGGACCTGCAATGGCAGCAAACAAGGGTGTGGCAAATCCACCCAGGGTGGGGTGTTTGGATCATATATTTAGGTACAGTATTACACTGTAGAGCGCCAACAGAAAAGTTATAGTCAAGTGAGAAGAACTCAAATTCTATGCTGGTCACAGGGACAAGTGGAGAACAGAGAGACTGATACTCCAAGTGTCATACCCGTTCCCTGAGGCGATGTGAGGTAATTCAACAAACTTTATTCAGACACAAACAATATGACAAAGGTTAACAACTGTCATATCTATATAGCCTGCAGGTGGCAGTAAACATGTATAACTCCTAACATCCTCCCTTTCTTGTGAAATCAAGTAATATATAACATAAGATGATTGGATACCACAATACATTCCAAAGGTGACAATGTTTTTTATAATGTATCTAGCATACAAAATCCTTATATCTTGTTGGTGTTCTAATAACCCTAGTTCTAGTACGTCTTGGTGTGGCAGGAGCTTCACATTGTTGCATATGATCATCCATCCCTGTTTCTTCGGGAGTTGTCTCATCTGGAGATGTACCTGGTGTAATCACTTCACTTATTTCAATGTCAGATTTGTCATCTGCAGTCCTCAGAAACTTCCTATTCCTTCTGTACAACTGTCCATTTGCTTCCACTTTATAAGATCGTGGGGCAACTTTCTCCAAACAAATACCTTGTCGCCAAATTTAATCTGTTGACGACGGTGATGGTTGTATTCGCACTGGCTGACTAATGCTTAGTTCGGGAAGTTCCTTGGCTCCTTTATCATAATATGCCTTTGCTTTTTTGCGTCTTTCAGTTTGGTTCTCGACCACTCCTTTTATAACCTTTGGAAACAGCAGTTTCTGAGCAGTCGGAAGTAAAGTCCTGGTCCTTCTTGACATTAGCCGTTGTACAGGACTACTGCTGGTGCCTTCTGATGGGGTATTTCTTTCCAGATATCCTTGTCATCTCGTTTAGCTTTCTTTATGAGTGTTTTTGCTATTTTTACAGTAGCTTCAGCTTTACCGTTGGACTGACTGTGATATGGGGATGAGGTAAGATGTTCAAATTCCCACTCTCTACAAAATCGTGCAAACTCTGAGCTGACAAACTGTGGTCCGTTATCTGTAATTACAGAATCAGGGATTCCATGTCTGCTAAAATGTGCTTTGCAACAATCTATAATTGTTTTAGAGGTGGTATCAGAAACTAAATCAATTTCCCAGAAATCTGAATAATAATCAACAATTATTAAGTAATCTTGTCCTGTTAAGGAAAATAAGTCCATGCCTAGTTTGCTCCAGGGTGGAGTGGGCAATTTGTGAGTCATCAGAGGTTCTTTTGTTTACGCATATACTCATTGCAAGTATTACAGTTCTTTATTGCCTCTATAATCTCTGGGCCCATGTGTGGCCAAAAGATGACATCCTTGGCCTTGCGAAGGCATGCTTCTATTCCTAAGTGGCTGGTCTCCGAATGGAGGCGTGGGTTCATATCCCACTTCTGACACCATGTTTCCTGAGGCGATACGAGGTAATTCAACAAACTTTATTTAGACACAAACAATATGACAAAGGTTAACAACTGTCATATCTATATAGCCTACAGGTGGCAGTAAACATGTTAACATGTATAACTCCTAACAATACCTACCATAGAGGCAGACATTGGGACTGTTATGGGGCCTGGGGATAGGAGATGCCCAGTGCCAAACTGCTTCTCCTGTACCAGTCAAAGATATACTGCATTTTTCCATAGCCACCACTAGAGGGAGCGCAGTGTAAAAAGAGTAATTCGTTTCCATTGCATACACTCCTATGCACTGAGCTCCTCCTAGTGGTGGCTGCAGGCAGTCATTTTATAATATACTGTGTGAGGGGAAGCAGGAGACATAGGGTATGTTCACATTACAGAAAATCCACCTACAAAATTCAGCACAGAATACACATGAGTTTTCTTTTTTTCAGTGTGCTTTTTTGAAGTAGTTTTGTTTAACCAATGGGTGTTTACTTCAGTGCAAAATTGCATTTTAAGCTCACAGTTTTTGGTGCGCACCAAAAACCGCCCAGAAAACTTGTCGTTGTTTTCTGACGCTTCCCATTCATTTCAATAGGAGATTAAGTGCGGATTCCACTCCGGGGTATGCTGCTGCATCTTTACCACATTTCTGTTTTCCACGTGGAAAAAACAAAGTAAGTGCCAATTCTCACTGAAACGAATGGGTTTCTGTTTTGAGAAATATTTTTTAGCTGATTTTGAGGCAGAGACATGACAAACTAAGCGCCAAAAAACTCAGTGTGAACTGGCCCGTAGAGCTGTATGAGGGGGGGGGGGGGGGGGGGGGGGAGTGTTCTATCAGTTTACTGATGCCGGTTACCTGGCACAAATACACAGAGAAATATGGTTTTCAGAATGACTACCATATTTGTGAAGCATCTGTTCCACTATTACCAACATAGGAGTCGTATAAATATTTTTTTTTTATCACAATTTTGTTTTAAAAAATTTTTTTATTTTTTTTTAAGTTCTTCACTTAATAAAAAAAAAATCATAAATTGATTTATCAGCAATCTGTGGAGTTTCTCTTTGCATTCTGCGTTGCCTGGGGGTGTTCTGGGAAACAAGTGGGGGCCCATACTAAGTTTTGCTATTGGGCCCTATGAGATCTGCGGACGCCCCTGGTTATTCCCAATGTTTTTCTTACCTCACACAACCACTTTATGGCAGCTCCAAAGGTGGAACCCCACTTTGACACATCCTTATATACCATGAATTAAAATACATGTCTTAATTCTAGCGCAGGCCGTTACCCTGTTAATGATGTTTTTCCAGCTTGTAGCCAAGAGGGTAAATTTCTTCAATTTTTCTGTTCTAGTCTAGCGAAGGCAAACTGCATCTGTTTTCCTAAATGGCCGTGTAAGATTAATCGTGTTGCTATTTTATAAAAGTGTGTACCCGTGTGCTGTAATGAAGAGGAATTATGATGACAGATGGCGGTCTCAGCATCAGATGTCCTTTTGATGAAACTCTGAGGTTAAATTACGATTTTAGAAGGTTTTTCTTGGCCAAAAATGACAGGCCACCTTCACTGCCTAAAATAAGCAGAGGAAATGTAACTTCATAAACTATACAATAATATCTAAGCTTGGTGTTTGCTGCCCTCCGGAGGTAGCAAGGTAAATTACAAGCTCATCCACCGATTCAATTTCAAACATTTTAAAAGGGACTGTCCAGAACATTATTAAAAATAAAAAACAATCTGTAGACATAGCTGATATTATGTCCTCATGGCTTCAGCATTGCAGCACTGGGACAGAAGAATTTTGATGAATGGTATATTACCCTGTTCTTCTGTGCTCTTGTTACAAAATGTCTGTATTCAAATGGCAAATAAAAAATGAATCAATATGATAAAAACTGGCAATCTGCACAAGCTATTCATCCCTTACAAACATTCATAATAAGACAATGTGAAAGCAAAGGCAAACATGAGGATCCAAAAGACTATGGGCACCCCTTCTAATTGTCCATTTCAGCAACACCATCTGCTAACAGGTATATACCATCAAGAACCCACCCATACAGTCTTCACAGACCATTATTAGCAGCTACCTACCAAAAACATCACATTTCTGTCATATCAGAGCAGCTCTGGTCATGTATTGCTATGTACATGTCATGCAGGCCATGTTTTGTCCATAGAAAAACCAAACCAAAAGGAGCTTCAAAGTGGTAGATCACGGCCTGCCCCAATGAAACCAACCAAAGAACGTCAGACTATGAAATGGTCACCACACAAGCTGCACCAAGTACAGAACCCCCCATATAACCACACTGCCTCAAAAAGTGGGAAACACCCGTCCCTAACACAGAGGTGAGAAACCCTGTTACAGTCCAGAAATATTATACCGCCTGGGGTAAAGTCATGAACAGTGTACCCAGCACGTCACTAGGGGAAGGGGTTAAAATGTCTGCACTCCCCAGTCCCTGTAGGACCAAAAGACGAGGAGAGCGGAAACCCCAGCAAGTGTTGCAATAGAAGTATAAATCAGGGAAATCACTCACTTGTAGACATGTTTGAGGGAACGTGAATCAAAGGGTCCAGAATACACCTCGACGCGTTTCACTTCATAGCTTCATCAGGATTATGTCCAAGGAAAACCTTCCGAGCTTGAGTAAAGCTTTGCGCTTTGTCTGATATGTGGCATGTATCATGCTTATGTACCACTGATACGCTGCAATAAGGCTTTCATCCGCATCTTGGTGTACTGGTGTAGAGCTATAGAGTGTGGTGACGGAGGAACGGGAACAGATTGGGGGTGTTCTTTGTGGTTTCGCTTCTTCAAATGACATAAAAAATGATTAGCTGACTTTAGCTTAGAAGCACGGCCTTCATACAGCTCTGACCTTAAAGTCATCTTTGGAATAAACTGGAGATTTGAGCCTCATGCAGAAGGCCATATTTTTTCATCCGCTTCCAATCTACATTTTTTTGTGGATTGCACGCGGATCCATTCACTTCTATGGGTCTGCAAAAAATGCGGACAGCACATGGATGTCATTTGTGTGCTGTCTACATCTGTGCCGCAAATCTGTATGTGGGTAAGTAACTGGCTGAGGGATAGAAAACAAAGGGTGGTTATTAAGGGTACACACTCAGATTGGGTCACTGTCACTAGTGGAGTACCTCAGGGGTCAGTATTGGGCCCTATTCTCTTCAATATATTTATTAATGATCTTGTAGAAAGCTTGCATAGTAAAATATAAATTTTCGCAGATGACACTAAACTGTGTAAAGTAATTAACACTGAAGAGGACAGTATACTACTACAGAGGGATCTGGATAGATTGGAGGCTTGGGCTGAGAAGTGGCAGATGAGGTTTAACACTGACAAATGTAAGGTTATGCACATGGGAAGGAATAATGCAAGTCACCCATACATACTAAATGGTAAAACACTCGGTAACACTGACATGGAAAAGGATCTAGGAATTTTAATAAACAGCAAACTAAGCTGCAAAAAACAGTGTCAGGCAGCTGCTGCCAAGGCTAATAAGATAATGGGTTGCATCAGAAGGGGCATAGATGCCCGTGATAAGAACATAGTCCTACCACTTTACAAATTGCTACTCAGACCACACATGGAGTACTGTGTACAGTTCTGGGCTCCTGTGAACAAGGCAGACATAGCAGAGCTGGAGAGGGTTCAGAGGAGGGCAACTAAAGTAATAACTGGAATGGGGCAACTACAGTACCCAGAAAGATTATCAAAATTAGGGTTATTCACGTTAGAAAAAAGACGACTGAGGGGAGATCTAATTACTATGTATAAATATATCAGGGGTCAGTACAGAGATCTCTCCCATCATCTATTTATCCCCAGGACTGTGACTGTGACGAGGGGACATCCTCTGCGTCTGGAGGAAAGACGGTTTGTACACAAACATAGAAGAGGATTCTTTACGGTAAGAGCATTTCTGGAGCGTAATAATATTACAGGCTATAGCTACTAGAGAGGGATCGTTGATCCAGGGAGTTAGTCTGATTGCCTGATTGGAGTCGGGAAGGAATTTTTTATACCCCTAAAGTGGAAAAATTGTCTTTTACCTCACAAGGTTTTTTTTGCCTTCCTCTGGATCAACTTGCAGGATAACAGGCCGAACTGGATGGACAAATGTCTTTTTTCGGCCTTATGTACTATGTTACTAAATTATAGAACATGTCCTATTCATGTCCGTTTTGAGGACAAGAATAGGCGTTTCTACAATGGGGCAGAGAAAAGTGGGATGCACATGGCCTATATCTGTATTTTGCGGATCCGTGGCTTGTGGACCACAAAATGGATGTCATTGTGTGTGAAGAGGCCTGCAAAGCCTGCCATATATCAGTGCCTGATGTGAATAATACTTTGCTAAAGACGTGTGAAGCTAGGCAGCCGTGCTCCAAAATGTCATGGAAACAGGGACATAGCTATAGAAAGTGAAGGGGTAGGAGTCGCATCTGGGACCTTATGACTATGGGAACCCAAAGGCCCTCTTCCAGATGAGAATACACCAGTATTATACATCGCACATGGTCTTGTTACAGGGTTTGCAATGGGGCCTAAGAGCTTCAAGCCTTCATCATAGAACAGAGGCTCTTATAACAGAAAAGGGGATCAAAAACCCATATTAAAAGGGTTTATAGGCTGCATCGGTGATGTGGTGGTATACACACTAAAGTGTAGCCAATCACTGTCCTCAGAAGTATACAGCTTGGGACCACTGACGCCAGCGATTGGCTGCAGCAGTTACATGCCATTAATGGTTATGTCACCACTGCAGCCTGTAAACACAGACCGGAGACGAGAACTGGGGCGGCAGCACTGGAAGGGGATTATGTAGGAGTATACTATCTTTTATTATTTCTTACACGTTTAGGGGTTTTGGAGAGATTTTAAAGGGTGTTTTCTGGTGTTTTCATATTGATGGCCTAAAATCAGGATAGGTCATCAATATGAAATCATGGGGGACCAAAACCGGACACCCCTACCCATCAACTGTTTGAGGAAGCCGTAGTGTTAACTGGAGCTTCGGTAAGTGCCACAGTCTCCATGAAACTTACCAAGCATAGCGATGTCCATTGGATCGCAGCTCCGCTCTATTTACTTGAATGGGACTGAGCTCCGCCTAGGCCATGTAACCGATGAACATGAAGTCACATGGCTGAAGAAGAGGCCTGAGTGCTCATGAAGTGCCACCACCGCTTTATACAGCTAATTGGTGGGGGTGCCGGGTGTCGATGAGGATAAGCCATCAATATGAAAATCCCGGAGAACCCCTTTAATGCCCCAGGTGGGAATAACCTCTCAAGGAACCTTTCTGTAAAGTTTTGCTCACATTGGCTTATAAAGAAGGTCCCTCAGGTTCCTTCCGTTGTGGCTTTTTCTTTTCGACCAGAAGAATAACACCTAAGCAGCACAATTCTTCACATCAAATCTGTTAATGGAGCCTCTACCATCAATGTGAATAGAGCCCATCAGTAAAGGAATAAAACGGAAACAAGTACTGGTACTTTCCCTGCTATTAGATCTAGCCCTGGTCCAAAACCTTCAAGACCCAGAGGTGGACATTTCTGGAGTGGAGTTCAGAGAGCTCCAATAAGCTATTCTCTGGTTTCACTGGTCTGGTGGGTGCCTTGTAATGTTACCATACTAGTCCGACCAGCTGTCTGGTGAAGGTAGCAAGACATGACAGCGAGCCCCACTAGCCAACCACAGCAGACTTCCAATGGACTGACGATACCAACACCCCCACTTGCAAGAACCTGGATCAAACACTTTATATGTCCGTGAAGTAACAAGAATCAAGCCTCTGCAATTGACTACTTTTATGAGCTACCAACGGCACAAAGGTGGACCCATTCGAACCTACTTTTACTAACCCCCAGCACTCCAGCTGGTGTGAAAGTACAACTCCCAGCATGTGCTATTCACTTTTATCACAGCTCCAAGAACAGCAAAGGAAGTATGCATGCTGGGAGTTGTAGCTTGACAACTTCTGAAGTGCTTGGAGGTTGCTGACCCCTGCTCTACTATATTGCAATACCCTGTGAATACAAGTACAATGTTGTAGGGATTTTTTTTATTTCACGTTATCCCTGTGAATCCTACCATGGGCATAATACGGCAAATCCACAGGGAGTTTGGATTCCCAGGTTGCCCTGCTGTATTGAGGGAATGGTCCCAGTGCAGACAGGAGTAATCCCCATAATATTACACTAGGGAACTGCTATAAAACTGCCTTATAAATCCCGCATGTAGCATAAAGACATAAAGAAATAAATGCCATTAGTTTTAACGGTTTGACTTAAAGCTTTTATTCTTCTCACTTCTTGGATTTTACTATTACAGTTTAATCGACAATACATCCCACAGCATTTACGGCTGCTGAAGTTTTCATGTTTTTTTTTTTTCTTCCCCCCCGATAACCTTGTGCAGGGGAATTAAACTTCTAACTCACCTGAAGGCGGCATGGGGTGCTTATAAATAAAACGGCACTGGCACAGATACAACTTGTACATTAGCGGCATCAGTCTGAAATCAGACTTCATTAAAGGGTAACCTTCACGCAGGAAAAAGCTGACATTATGCTGATGACTAAGGTTCATCATCGTCGGAGGCATTGATTAAGCGCGATTGTGGCGGTACGTAAATTAATGATGCCACCTGCAATCCCTACAGTGTATACAAAATGTAAGAAAAATAACTGGATCGCACATCCTCAATACTATGTTTTTATCTAACTGCTTCTCAGCATAATTAATATCGCTTCTCAGCGCAATTTATCGTATACCTACACCTATGCCTCATGTATAGCATGCAGCATTAGTATACAATTTAATAAAAAAAGCATAGGCCCGCTCACCGCGACAAGGTTGCCTCTTCGAATGGGACGCACGGCGACAACCGACCCAACAGCACCACCCCAGCAGGCAGCGGGACCCAGCAGTCAAACAGCGCCCCCGCTGTCCGACAAAACCACCATGGCACTGGGTCCCACCATGGCACTGGGTCCCACCATGGCACTGGGTCCCACCGGGACAGCACAAGAGCAACAATGGCCGCCGTGCAGTACTGCACCATGTGAACAGGTGTGGGACCAACCCCATCACATACTCTCACCCAGAGGCGTATCTAGTGAAAATGGCGCCTATGGCAAGCACTGAAACTGCGCCCCTGTCAAAATATTTTAAACCCATCTTTCAGATAACCTTAACAAAAAAAAAAACACGATAGCTCTTTTGTAGAACCCCCAAAAAAACTTACAGTTACTTGACTTGGCCCTTGGGGATCTCGGACGCCACTTCAACACTTTGGCCGGGGACTCGGCGGAGCTGATGTTGTGCTTTAACCTAATGAGAAAGATTTCATAATAAGGATTTGGAGAAAGGGCAGAGGGATAGCAGAGCAGGGAGAGGCTGGTGCTGCTACTAGGGGGTCATACCATGGGGGAGTAATAAAGCCCACCATAATGCCCCCCCAGTAGTAATAATTCTCCTTATAATATGCAAAACATTTGTAATGCCCCCAGTTGAGCTAATGTTCCCATAATGTGCCAATATAAAATACCCCTTCTCAGTGCCCCCGTAGATGACCCCCATAGTGCCCCCCCTTCCCCATAGTACCCACCATAATGTGTCCCAGTATAAAATGCCCCTATACAGAGCCCCCATATAAAATATCTTCTTTTTTAGCCTCAGTAGATGCCCCTATAGTGCCCCCCAATAATCTGCAGTAAGATGTGCCCCCATAGATGCCCCCAATCATGTGCCAGTAATAAGAGCCCCCCCACCATCATGTGCCAGTAGCCAGAGCCCCCCATATCATATGCCAGTAGCCAGAGCCCCCCCATATCATGTGCCAGTAGCCCCCCTTATGTGCCAGTAGCCCCCCTATGTGCCAGTAGCCCTCCTTATCATGTGCCAGTAGCCCCCCTTATCATGTGCCAGTAGCCCCCTTATCATGTGCCAGTAGCCCCCCTTATCATGTGCCAGTAGCCCCCCTTATCATGTGCCAGTAGCCCCCCTTATCATGTGCCAGTAGCCCCCCATATCATGTGCCAGTAGCCAGAGCCCCCCCCCATATCATGTGCCAGTAGCCAGAGCCCCCCCCCACCATCATGTGCCAGTAGCCAGAGCCCCCCCATATCATGTGTCAGTAGCCAGAGCCCCCCCATATCATGTGTCAGTAGCCAGAGTGCCCCCATATCATGTGCCAGTAGCCAGAGTGCCCCCATATCATGTGCCAGTAGCCCCCATATCATGTGCCAGTAGCCCCCCTTATCATGTGCCAGCCCAGTAGTCCCCCCTTATCATGTGCCAGCCCAGTAGTCCCCCCTTATCATGTGCCAGTAGCCAGAGCCCCCCATATCATATGCCAGTAGCCAGAGCCCCCCCATATCATGTGCCAGTAGCCCCCCTTATGTGCCAGTAGCCCCCCTATGTGCCAGTAGCCCTCCTTATCATGTGCCAGTAGCCCCCCTTATCATGTGCCTGTAGCCCCCCTTATCATGTGCCAGTAGCCAGAGCCCCCCCCATATCATGTGCCAGTAGCCAGAGCCCCCCCCCACCATCATGTGCCAGTAGCCAGAGCCCCCCCATATCATGTGTCAGTAGCCAGAGCCCCCCCATATCATGTGTCAGTAGCCAGAGTGCCCCCATATCATGTGCCAGTAGCCAGAGTGCCCCCATATCATGTGCCAGTAGCCCCCCATATCATGTGCCAGTAGCCCCCCTTATCATGTGCCAGCCCAGTAGTCCCCCCTTATCATGTGCCAGCCCAGTAGTCCCCCCTTATCATGTGCCAGCCCAGTAGCCCCCCTTATCATGTGCCAGCCCAGCCCAGTAGTCCCCCCTTATGTGCCAGCCCAGTAGCCCCCCTTATGTGCCAGCCCAGTAGCCCCCCTTATCATGTGCCAGCCCAGTATTGTACCTATATAAAAAAATAAAAAAAAATAATACACTTATACTTACCTCCAGCAATGCGATGCGATGCAGGCCCCCTCTTCCGTCTGTGTGTCCCTCGCTATACGGCTCAGGCGACGCGATGACGTCATCGCGCCATCACCGGCCTCTGATAGGCTGCCAGCACTAAGCCGGCAGCCTATCAGAGGAACAGGAGGGGACACACCTCTCCCTCCTCTGCCGCAGCACAGACAGGCATCTGTATTGCCGTCCTGAGGACGGCAATACAGATGACTATGGAGATGAGCGCTTCCGCAATGGAGGCGCTCATCTCCTGCTCTGCCCTGCCGCCGGCCGCGGCCGCCCCCACTTGTCACCAGGGCCGCAGCGCTGGGGTGCGGGGCCCGGGCACCCACTGCACCCCGTGTAGGATCGGCCCTGGTCGCCCCCCCCCGCTTGGCGCCTATGGCACTAGCCATGGCTGCCATAGCTTAGATACGCCACTGCTCTCACCATGTGAACAGGAACTCCAACTGAGAGGTAGGAATATATACCCTCTGTGGGGATGTGCTCGTGGTAGGCTACGGTAGCGGCGGCAGTATTGAGGCAATCACAGACAGTCTTTGTGGTACACCGTGACTTTATTTACACCAAAGGCATAACAGGCAATGTGCAGACCACACAGGTGCATATCCACATAGTGCATAAAACAAAAGTCCTTCCATAGAAAATAAACAGCAGGTTTGAGTCACCTTGTTTTGGACAGACCACAGCAGTTTCTGCAGGCTTGTAGGCTACCTGCCTTTGTCTCCCTCAAGCCAGAGCCACTTCGGCTCGTAGCACCACAGGTCCCAGGACTATCCTTCAATGTGTGCTGCGCCCAGACTCTCCTTCTCCAGCACTCACTCTGTCTGTGGAAATCTCCAGCACAGCAAGACACACCCCACCCCCATCATCAGCAGGCTGGGTTCTTTAAAGGCCCAGCTCCACCAAAAACCTGGGCTGGCCGTGGGGAACAGGCACCCCCCCAGCTCTTTACCTGTTCCCAGTAAAAACCGGCCCAGACACGCTGCGCCAGCAGCATTCGCCGCTGTAACCGCAATGATCCGGTTCTTACTCCACCGAGGCCAGGACCTCTGGTGGCACGTATCGTCCGTCCATTATTATTCCGGGGACTCTCCTACATATCCCCCCCCTTTGTTCACCCCTGAGGGCTTGAACATACTGTTCAAGCCTGAGGGGGTGAACACATGCACAGCAGTGTACCCGGGACAGGGCATCTGCGTTCCCCTGTAAGCGGCCGGCCCTGTGCTCAACAGTGAACTTAAAGTTCTGGAGGGACAAGAACCACCTGGTAACCCGAGCGCTCCCCTCCTTAGCTCGACTCATCCACTGGAGAGGGGAGTGGTCGGTCACCAGACGGAACCTTCTCCCCAGAAGGTAATATCTGAGAGACTCGAGTGCCCACTTGATGGCGAGGCACTCTCTCTCCACAATGCTATACCGGGTTTCTGCTGGGGTAAGCTTGCGGCTTAGAAAAACCACGGGGTGCTCTTCCCCGTTGAGCTCCTGGGAAAGCACAGCCCCTAGTCCTACTCCCGAGGCATCTGTTTGAACTACAAACTCCCGCTTGAAGTCGGGCGTCACCAGAACCGGGGACTCACATAGGGCCGACTTCAAACGGGAGAACGCCTCCTCCTCCTGCTCCCCCCAGCGAACCATCACCGACTTTCTACCCTTCAAGAGGCTGGTTAACGGGGCTGCCAAGGTGGCAAAATGGGGAATGAACCTCATGTAGTACCCAATCAGGCCCAAAAATGACCGTACTTGCTTGGACGTACGAGGCCTGGGCCAATTCCGGATTGCTTCAACTTTATTCACTTGGGGCCTAATGACTCCGCGTCCAATCACATACCCCAAATAGCGAGCTTCCTCTAGTCCCACCGAGCATTTTTTTGGGTTGGCAGTCAACCCCGCCTTCCTTAGAGAATCTATCACTGCCTGAAGTTTTGACAAATGACCCTCCCAGTCCGGGCTAAACACGACTATATCATCCAGATACGCGGAGGTATACTGGTGATGGGGCTTGAGGACGACATCCATCAGATGCTGGAACGTAGCCGGAGCGCCATGCAACCCAAAAGGCAACACCCTATACTGAAAAAGCCCCTCCGGGGTGACAAAGGCCGTCTTCTCCTTTGCCGCCTCCGTCAGAGGTACCTGCCAGTAGCCCTTCGTGAGATCTAGGATCGAAAAATACCGGGCTTTTCCCAGCCGCTCTATCAACTCGTCCACCCGAGGCATGGGATAGGCGTCAAATTTTGATACCTCATTTAATTTCCTAAAATCATTACAGAACCGTAATGAACCATCCGGTTTGGGAATAAGGACAATCGGGCTAGCCCACTCGCTCTTTGACTCTTCTATGACCCCTAGACGTAGCATCGATCTTACCTCCTGCAAAATGGCCTGTCGCCGAGCCTCCGGTACTCGGTATGGTCTTAGGCGGACTTTCACCCGGGGCTCGGTGACAATGTCATGCTCGATCAAGGTGGTACGTCCAGGAAGGTCAGAGAATACGTCCCATTTCCGACTAACGAATTCTCTCACCTCTTGTGCCTGTTTGGTCGACAGTCCGTCCCCTATCGTAACCCCAGCGGCGTTCTCCGGAACACCTGGTGACCCCGGGTCACTCCCTGCCGTCCAGACAGAGGGCGGGCTGTCTCCAAACAAATTCTCTCTGTCTCTCCAAGGTTTTAGTAGATTCACATGATATACCTGTTCGGGCTTCCGTCGCCCTGGCTGGTATATCCTGTAATCAACTGGGCCCACTTTCTCCTTAACTTCATAGGGTCCTTGCCACCGGGCCAGGAATTTACTCTCGACCGTGGGCACGAGTACAAGAACTCGGTCACCCGGGTGAAATGTCCTTACCCGGGCGGATCGGTTATATACCCGACTCTGGGCCAGTTGTGCCGCTTCCATGTGCTCCCGGACGATCGGCAACATGACCCCTATTCGGTCCTGCATTTTTCCTATGTGTTCTATCACACTTTTTTTGAGGAGTAGGCTGTTGCTCCCATGCCTCCTTAGCGATGTCCAGTAGTCCACGGGGATGTCGCCCATATAACAACTCAAAGGGCGAGAACCCCGTGGACGCCTGGGGCACTTCCCGTACCGCAAACAAAACATAGGGCAACAGTAAGTCCCAATCTCTCCCGTCCTTAGCCATGACTCTTTTTAGCATGGACTTCAGGGTCTTATTAAACCGTTCTACTAACCCATCGGTTTGGGGATGGTAGACGGACGTGTGCAGGTGTTTAATATTTAATAGCTTACACAATTCCTTTGTTATTTTGGACATAAAGGGTGTCCCCTGGTCCGTCAGAATCTCCTTTGGTATCCCCACCCGGGCGAACATACTCATAAGCTCTTTAGCTATTACCTTGGCCGACGTATGGCGCAATAGGACCGCCTCCGGATAGCGAGTGGCATAGTCTAACACTACCAGTATGTGTTGGTGACCTCGGGCTGACTTAATAATGGGGCCTACCAGATCCATGGCGATCCTTTCGAAGGGCACCTCTATAATGGGCATAGGTACCAGTGGACTGCGATACTGAGGGTGGGGGCTAGTCACCTGACACACTGGACAGGACTGACAGAACCTCCGGACTTCCTCATAAATCCCAGGCCAATAGAACCGTTGTAGAATTCGCTCCAGAGTTTTCTTAACCCCCAGATGACCACCCAACACATGCGCATGCGCTAAATCCAAGACCATTCGCCGGTAAGGCTGGGGCACCACCAGTTGTTCCACCACCTCCTGCCTCACCTTGTCTACCCTATATAACAGGTCCTGGTTATAGGCCAGGTGAGGAAATACGGTATCGGCGCCGGGACGCTGGGCAACGCCATTAATCACCGACACACCTTCTCTAGCCCGCAATAACGTCGAATGCTGGAGCTGTGCGGTCCCGAAGGTTTCTCGGGGTACCCCCAGATCCAGGATAGACGAACTTTCTACTGTCTCACCCGCCAATACTTCTAGGGGATATCGGTCAGGGTTACACTCTACCTCCCCTACGGTGACCCCTACAGCTGGGGCCCCTGCCTCGGGGTCCTCGGGCTCGGGACCCGGACATTTTTCTTCCCCACAGGTAGGCAACTTGTTCTTCCACAAAGTCCAGAACAGGGGAAAGTCCCTTCCCAATATTGCGGCATAAGGGAGCCGTCTCCCCACTCCGACGACATGTGGTACCTCCTTCCCACACACCGCCAGGGTAACCTTAGTGGTGGGATACTCCCGGCGATCCCCATGTATACAGACAATGGTAAGGGTTCGCCTATCTGGGAGTTTTTCCGTTACCAGCGACAGGACCAGAGTTACCAGGCTCCCAGAGTCCAGCAGGGCCTGCACGGAGTGACCATTAACAACAACATCACACACCGGAGGGGTGTCCGCAGCCAGCAGGGGGTCAGCTATATACACCGGTTGGGCAAAAAAGAGGACCGGCGAGCGAACCCGCAGTCCATGGGTTCGGATGCCCTAGGGCAGTTGGCTGCCACATGTCCCCAATCCTGACAATTAGGGATCGACCGATTATCGGTTTGGCCGATATTATCGGCCGATATTGAGGATTTTGAACGTTATCGGTATCTGCATCTATTTTGCCGATATACCGATACAGTATGGGGAACACAGAACGCGCTGCTCTCAGCGCGTTCTGTGTTCCCTCCGCAGCACAGGGGAGAAGGAAGCAGTGTCTCCTCCCCCTGTGCTGCTGCTGCCGCCAATGACAGAAGAGAAGACAAGAGGAGGGGAGGGGCTGTGGCCGCTGCGCCACCAATGAAGATAAGCCTTTCATTCATTCATATACAGGAGGCGGGAGCTGGCTGCAGAATCACATAGCCGGCTCCCGGCCTCTATGAGCGATAGCTGCGATCCGCGGTGGTTAACTCCTCAGGTGCCGCGGATCGCAGCTACCGCTCATAGAGGTCGGGAGCCGGCTATGTGATTCTGCAGCCAGCTCCCGCCTCCTGTATATGAATGATTGAGAGACTTATCTTCATTGGTGGCGCAGTGCGCCCCCCCCCCCCCAAGCCCCCCAGTATTAATCATTGGTGGCGCAGTGCGCCCCCACCCCAATCCCGGCCAATAGTAAAAACATTGGTGGCGCAGTGCGCCCCCCACCCAGTATTACTCATTGGTGGCAGTGGCCACAGGATCCCCTCTCCCCTGCTCCTCCGATCGGAGCCCCAGCTGTGTAAGCCTGGGGCTCTGATCGGTTACCATGGCAGCCAGGACACTATTGAAGCCCTGGCTGCCATGGTAAGCTCCATGCTGCTGTGTGCACTATGCACAGAGCAGCAGGGACAGTGTGAGCTCCTATTCACCCTGAAGTATAAATGAAAAAGACTTATAAAAAAAAAATACACATTAACAATAAACAAAAAAATACACATTAACAATAAACATATTAATTTTCAGCAGATTTGTGTAGGAATTTATTTTTTTTCCTCAAAAATGAAAATTCACAGAATATCGGTATAAATTATCGGCTATCGGCCTGAAAGTTCACAAATTATCGGTATCGGCCCTAAAAAATCAATATCGGTCGATCCCTACTGACAATGCCAACATCTGATCCTCGCAGCCTCCCTCCTCCCCAGGGTATTCCTCCCACGGACTGGAGATCCACTCCCCTCCTTATGAGGTGGGATCCCTTTTTCAGGATCCCGGGTCGGCAACGGGGGCTGACGTGACTTCGGTAGTACCACTGAGTCCCGCACCAAATCCTGAGTGGCCATATATCTCTCCATCAGGCTAACCAGTTGTTCCAGGTTGCCTGGATCGCCTTGTCCCACCCAGCGCTGTATGGCTCTCGGGAGGGTACGCACGAACCTGTCGACCACGACCCTTTCAACCATCTGAGAAGGGCTCAATATTTCAGGCTGAAGCCATTTTTTTACTAGGTGAAGTAAGTCATAGGCTTGTGACCGGGTGGGTCGGGACTCGGCAAACACCCACTGATACACCCTGTGCGCTCGCACATAGGTGTTTACCCCCAACCTGGCCAACACCTTACTTTTTAGCCTCTCATAGTCCTTGGCCTCATCGCGTCTGAGGTCAAAATAGGCCTTTTGTGCGTCCCCCACCAGAAAAGGCGCCACCACCTCGGCCCACTGTTCCAATGGCAGCCTCTCTTGCTCCGCGGTTCTTTCGAACACCGTCAGGAACGCCTCTATATCATCTTCCGGACCCATTTTCCTCAGGGCGGATCGGACTTTATCCCTGGCGGTAGACACAGTCGGGGTTGTTGCGGTTGAAACTCCTTGCAGGGATGTTGGCACCCCCCCAGCTCTTTACCTGTTCCCAGTAAAAACCGGCCCGGACACGCTGCGCCAGCAGCATTCGCCGCTGTAACCGCAATGATCCGGTTCTTACTCCACCGAGGCCAGGACCTCTGGTGGCACGTATCGTCCGTCCATTATTATTCCGGGGACTCTCCTACACCTCATACAGAGGCCTGCTAATTAAAAGCACCTGGGCTGAATGGGGAGGAGTGCTGATACCAGGAGGGGAAAGAGCGTAGATTCTACAATACGTACAAAATGTAAGAAAAAGAACTGGATCGCACATCCTCAACTGCACGGCGGCCATTGTTGCTCTTGTGCTGTCCCGGTGGGTTGGTGGGACCCAGTGCCATGGTGGCTTTGTCGGACAGCGGGGGCGCCGTTTGGCTGCTGGGTCCCGTTGCCTGCTGGGGTGGTGCTGTTGCGTCGGTTGTCGCTATGCAGTGCTGCGCCAAATTTAGAATAGGGTCCCATTCGAAGAGGCAACCTTGTCGCGGTGAGTGGGCCTATGCTTTTTGATCAAATTGTATACTAATGCCTCATGTACAGCATGCAGCATGGGTGTAGGTATACGATAAATTACGCTGAGAAGCGATATTAATTATGCTGAGAAGCAGTTAGATAAAAGCATAGTATTGAGGATGTGCGATCCAGTTCTTTTTCTCACATTTTGTAAACATTACAGTGTAGGTTCACCTTTGCCCAATTTAAATATATACAGTGTATACACACACACACATAAAATGTAACATGGTCTCTGGTAAAGTACTGGAGAGGGTGTACATCTGAGCCAGAATGCTCAGATGGGTGAGGTAAAAGAATCCAGGAAAGCTGTGTGGTTTCATCAAAGCGTAGACTGCCAAGGCACTTTTCTTTAAAGGGCTTTATGGGCCTGGATTTTTATGGAATGGCTTGTACATGTTGGTAGTGGAACTCAAACAAAACAATAGCTGATCTTAGGGAGACCAGCTACAGAAAACACTGTGGAGCATCAATTAAGAGTCTCGACACAGCAATCCAAAGTGCAAAGCTCCCTGAGAAACAGTGATATGCAAAATAACCGTGGAGCCCCAGTTATGGGTCTTCAACACAGTGAAAGCCAGATATCCCTCAAAGGAAGGAAAACCGAGCAAAGGGGTGTCCCCATTACAGAGATCACCAAATCCACCATATTAAGTGGCCCCTATGTCAAGATCCCGCTCTTTTACAAGCTTTAAGGATGTGACAGGGAAAACCTAAGCCGGTTATCCATCCACAGACAGCTGTTTCGGGGTGTTGCCCCTCATCAGTGTGGAGTAGGATTCTGGCTAACCGGGAGCAATGCCTTGGAGACTACTCAATGGGGACACCCCTTTGCTCGGTTTTCCTTCCTTTGAGGGATATCTGGCTTTCACTGTGTTGAAGACCCATAACTGAGTCTTCTGATCCTACCCCAAGTTTTGGGCTCAAAAAATTTCGGTGATACTGAAAAGCGTGAGGAATCGATAGTGAATGTAGACTGAAAACCTGTACTGTACTTTCATTATGCAATTAATTATAACTATCACGTCTTATGAGAGGTGCACGGTAATGTACAGCTATATGACGTAATATGCTAAAAATCTTTTATCCTAGCACAGTTCAGTTACTGGTTGGTCACTGGCTTTTGGGCTCCTCTCAGTAGTATGTGAACATTGTATTTTGCCCTTTCTGCCAGGCCGGAGGATGGATTTTGCTCTGACCGTATATTACTTTTAATGCTATGATTTCTCTGGTGCACATTGCGTTTCACCTTGCTTCTCCTGTTATGCCGAAAATCTCAAAGAATTTAGGTTTCGCCAGAGACCTATTGCTTTGTTCATCTATAATGGCGTACATTCTGGTGGCCTTTTCAGATTGCCCTTCTGGGTAGACGTTGACCAAACACACTTTTGCACAGCACTTGGAACCAGTCTTCTTGCCACATATTTCCATACAGGAAGAGGAGACAGTCGTTGTAGGTAGCTCATGAGCCAGTGGCTCCCCGCCATGAAGTGCGACGGCGTTGGTTACGGCTTGGTTACGGGTTGTCTGGAGGCAAAGTAGGATGCATTGATGTAACATGCTTGTCACTGCTGCATTCTGCACACCTGATGATAGCTTTACAGTCTTTTGCCATATGATTTGACGAAGCACAACACTTGTAACACACTCCAAGCTCTTTGTGTGTCTCTCTGTGTTCTTGCAAAGTCTTTGCCCACAACATTCTTTTAAAGGATGAGGTCTTTTGTGGATAGGGCACATGCAATTAGGGTCCCTTTCTTGGGTGTCCTTTCAAGTAGTGGAGGTTGCAATAAGTGGGACGTTTGTTTTCCTAACGGATACTGTTCCCCTTAAGTCGCTACGTTTACTTGTTGTGTTGTCATACCTTGACCATGAGGATGAAGCAGGTATAGTGGACTCTGTAAAGTCAAAGTTGGGATCATTCTTCTTCTGAGCTTGGTCATTGATGAATCTGGAAAAATAAGAGAGAGGGAAAATACACATTGTGTTCCTTCTTGTATCTGGAGCCCTGGTCTGCCCATTTTTCTTGCATGCCGTGTGGTAGTTTCGACACAACTGGATTGGCACCATGGGAAGTATCAAGGGTCCATTTTAGCCAATTGTAATTCCTTTAGTAGATCATCATACTTCGAGAGATTAATGTTAATCAGCTCCCTGCACATCATGTATCTGGCAAAGTCCGACATGTCTGATCTCCCATTCATCGTTGCTGGATTGCATTATGGTGTCTCTGGGGTATGTAGACGGTCTGGCATATAAGGCTGAGATCGATCAGGACAGAATGATGTGGCATAAGGATTAAGCTGTGGTTTAGTCTCTGGAGGATCAGTTGCTTCGACGCTAGAAATTACCTTGTTATCGGTGGGTGACGATATATGGTGCTCTGTGGGTTCACCCTGTTGGTGATATAGAAGTGGCGTTGGTGCAGGCGATGGTTGCCTTAGCACATATCTGGCAGTGCGGTCAGCTGGGTCTTCCACTTCTCCTGGGATGAAACAGTCCAGGTCGGTACCTTGCCCTAATGCTTGCTCAAAGACCTTCAGTTTAGCTAGTGTAGCTGCTTCTTCCCTTTCTGTTTGGAGAATTTTTAGTTGGGCTTCTGCCTCTGCCTCCATCTGCGCCATTTCTGCTTTCTTCTTTGCCATTTCTGCCTCCATTTCTGCCTTCTTCTTTGCGTTCTCAGCCTCCATTTCTGCCTTCTTCTTTGCGTTCTCAGCCTCCATTTCTGCCTTCTTCTTTGCGTTCTCAGCCTCCATTTCTGCTCTCTTCTTTGCGTTCTCAGCCTCCCTCTTAGCAAAGAAACTTCTTACACTAGCTTCCTCTGATTCTGCCCGGATCTCTATAATCTTGTCAAGTAACGCCGACCTTCCAGAATGAGAGGTTTTGGAAGATGAATGAAAGCGTATATTTGGTTGAAGTTGATCGATGGGATCTCACCTCCTGCAAGTGTGCGATGCGGGGTTCTGCCTTGCTCTTAGTGTCTTGTACTAAGGAATCCTTCTCTTGGAGGAGATTCTTTCTCAACTCTTCTAAAGCATCATCAAACTCGGAATCATTCAGAAAGGTGATGTACTTTGCAGACAGTCGCTGACAGCGAACACAGGCGTTAGTTAAACGATTCAACGCTGTGATTAACTTTGGTGCATCATTGTTATAGCGTAAAAGAGCTGCTATATAGTGTTCGGTTCTTTGCCATAAATCATTTACATTGTCACTGAACTCTTCTTTCGTTGCCTCAAAGTTCTCTCTAATCTCTTGTGTTGGTTTGATAACACGTTTAGATCGTACAATTTGTTCTTCAGTGAACATGGACTCTGCTTCCTGTACAGTATATATGACTTTTTGGGAGCAGGGTGAGTTTCTGTATGTTCAGTGACCGAAAAAACCACGGAGACTCTTGTGGACATTTTATTCCTGTTTAAGTGGTACTGTCTCTTTAAGAAAGGATTTCAGCGTACTCACTGTGTTTATGAAGCCACGTGCATGTAAGATGGCGGACAGCTCTAAGCTTGCAGACTGGGTGTAGACATGCAAAGACTGTAGATTTAGGCTTCATTTGACTATTCTGCCACAGATGTACGTTAGAGAAGTCTCTGACTGGTTGTGAGTGGTAATCTCTGTACAAGCAATGGTAGAGAGCTGAACTCACTAATATCCCTAGGTCGTGGTACCAGTTGCATGTGAAGCTCCAGTGAGGAGGATACAATGGAAATGCTTTGGTAATTTATTGAGTTTACCTTGAGCAAAGACATATAGAGGACATTGGAGGTCAAAACTAATGCTCTCACCAGCTCTGAGTCTGCTGCAGAAGAAAGGAAGGCACACAGGACCAGAACAAACAGGATATGAAGTCACCAAAAGGGAGGAGTAGACAGAAAGCAAAGGCAATGAGATTTACATCATACATTCAGGAAACCTATAACAAGAATGACCACAGGGTGGCAGCATTACATAACATGGTAATTATGTGATAACACAAATACAGCAATTTATCTTAAATGGAAGAAATAAATGCTGGGACAGCACAAGTTTTGTAGTGTAAAGTACACATAGATCACAATCAACAAGATGTGTCACCTTACACTGTGACTCAGTAATTAGTATGGAGAAAATGCTTGTCCCGAGCCTCAAATGTACTTGTCAGAAAAAGGTCTTTACAGAATGAAGACAGTTACGGCATCCTGCAGGCTGGTATATAGGCTGAAGTATAATGGCCACATGAAGCCATGTATGCAATATCTGGTCACAGAAATGAGCGCTCCAGCCAGTTACCCCGAGGAGCTGAAACACTGGGTCTTATCCAATCTGGCGTCCGACAGTATTGGAAAGATATCAAGATAAACATCCAGACATCACGGTATATTCAGGTTTGTCCTATATTGTGAAATAAAGCTCTACTTTTGGCATCTGGTTTAATATTTATGTTGCTTTTCACCTCTTTTAGATTAGATTCTTCATATATGAAATGTGTGTGTAAATCCGGAGCCCACAAAGGTTTTTGTTTTTTTTTAGCAGTCAAAAACTGTGGCATAGGGGTTCCATACATATTATGTTTGGCCCAAAGTTTTTCATGTGTTTTCCTCAGAATAAGAATATCCTGGTATATCTGCACCTAAAGTGAGCGCCTTTGGGGTCCCCTGCGTAGCTGGTATAAGGTATACATAGAAGTCATCGATTTCAACAAGTGATCATAAAGTATTACAATTTATTCCAATGACTTCTAAGGTTTATCAAGCCAAAAACTAGAAAAATAGTAACCTATTCATCCAATTAGTCTGATGCAGTATGGATAATATTTTTTGTGCAGCAAAAGATAGAGCCCATTAGATTCAATAGAAGAGAATGGAGAGCAGGAGAAGACTTGGGACCCTTGTCATCATTTCATATATGATGATGACGACAATAGGGTTATCTCATGATTAATGGAAATGAAAATCAGACGTCATATAGTACATGACAATCTCTTTCTAACAAAGCTAGAACCAGCCCTGTACCTCACATGGATCCAGAGATCTCCCCATTCATTGCTCCAACTGCTCTCCTAGATGTTCTTCAGGCTAGCAGCTCTAGGGGGGCATGCCCTTTCTGAGGGAACATGTTCTTCTGCTGCAGCTCTCTTCCTATAACAGTCACAGCTTCTAGTCAGAGTAGATACAGCAGGTGGCAGTTGAAGGATGGAACTGAGCATGTGCGTCCACTTCAGCAAAGTGGACAAAGATGAGTAAAAGAACAAACAGCAGGTGGTGCTATACATATACATTTTATTGAATAACTTAAGTTTCAATTCCATGAAACCACAAAAGTATTCAGATCTTGGTGGTGGTTTGAAAAACGTAGAATATATTTTGCATGACAACCCCTTTAAAAAGATATGATTTGATACTAGTAACTAGCATAAAAGGAGACAAAGATGTTTTGGTGAGAATGATAATGAGATTTTGCTTATGATTTTTGGGGATGGATATCGATAGAGATAATTAAAACTTTAAAACAAATGTAAAGACTTCATTAATATATATATATATATATATATATATATATATATATATACACACGGTATATATATTAGGCCTAACTGCATAAACTGGGCTTCTGAGCACTGTCAATCATGGCATGAATATGAAGTGCTTATTAACATATTTTTCATTTTATAAGACGCACTCCATGATAAGACGCACCCCAGGTTTAAGAGGAGGAAAATAAGAAAAAAATATTTTTCATCAGACCTCATATCAGATCCTCAGATCAGACCCCCATAAATATCAGGACATCAGATCAGGCCCCCATAAATATCAGGACATCACATCTGACCCCCTTATCAGGACATCACATCAGTCCACATAGTGAGACCTCCATCAGACCTTATATCAGCCCATAGTGAGACCCCCATCAGACCTCCGATCAGCCCATATCGTGAGACCCCCTTAGACCTTTTATCAGCCCATAGTGAGACCCCAATCAGACCTCAGATAAGATTAAAATAAAAAACATCTCTTACCTGTCCTGCGCAGCGGCTCCTCTCCACCTCCTGCAGAAGTAGCGCTCCCCTGTCTTCCTGGCTGGCGCTGCTCTGTCACCTGACTGCGTGCAGCGTCAGGTCATGATGTGCACACTACGTCCTGACGCTGTACGCGGTCAGGACAGTGCAGTGCCGGCCGGGAAGACGGGAGGAATGAAGACCGGGAGGGTGAGTATAAAAAGCGTTTGCAGCGCTTCACTCCCTTCTCCCAGCACCTAAAGCATACGTAGTGAGCGCTTCCATAATGGAAGCACTCACTAGTATTCGCTTTATAAGACGCATGGCCATTTTCCCCCCACTTTTGGGGGGGGGAAAGTGTGCCTTATAAAGCAAAAAATACGATATTTAAATTGCTATACTCCTGCACTAGAGATTCAAGTAATGGCGGTTTTACATGTGTTTTTCCCAATAAATAGGGCTAAGCCTAAATAAATGTGGCTTAGGGTAGGTTCACGTCACCATTTAGTTATCAGAAGAACAGAAAACAAAAAACGGATCCTTCATTTTGAACATTCATTACTCTCAGTTATGCTCATTTTGCATCCGTTTTAGCCAATTCACTGGTTCCTGTAAAAAAACAGATCCTTTGCAATCCTATGCATAACTGATGCAACAGGATCAGTTTTTTTTACAGGATCCTGTTGTTTTTTTTTCTCTCTCTCTTCTTCTGATGGATCAGAAGAACGGAAAGCTAAACGGTGATGTGAATGCACCCTAAGCAGAACGGGTGGTCAAAATAAAGGATCAGTTTTTTTTTTTTTTTTGCTTTCTGTTCTTCTGATGGATCAGAAGAACGGAAACCAAACAGTGAGGTGAACCTACCTTAACCTTATCCATTTGGGGTTGCTTAGTAGGCCCCTTCAATGCATGTCAGTCACATCTGCAGCACAAGCAGCGGAACAAAATGAGAAATGGACGTCTCTTATAAATATGACGCACGTCACATGCACCATTGTTTTATCCACATTTTGCATCTAAATGCAAAGTTGAGAACTAAGCCAGGAGGGAAGAAACATGTTCTGGCAATGGATGAGAGAACCGCCACCCTCTTTCTTCTAATAAAACAGTGACGTAAAGTATAGCAGAGCCAGACTATAGATAGAAAGTGGCTAGGACGCTATCCATGGCCTCCTTCCCTGATGCTGCACTGGACGCTCGGTGCCGGCAGCTGAACAGCTAAATTATGGAATTCTGTTCAAACGTGCAATCAAGTGTGGAATACAGGCCAGCTCGGAGACCATCTGTGCAGCCATGGGATGAACAGCCGTCATCATGTGGGATCCGCTACGGGGTATGATCAATAGGAGAATGGAAAGGCCGGAGCCTACAATTCCTCATAGAAGCCACTTTTGTTATAGACGTCAAGTAAAAATCTATACTTTCCAGTAAAAGTTATTAACTGTGCCGCATAAATACCTGAACTAATAATATGTTTAGAAAGACGGCTTTTTTTTAATGGCGTCCTTTACGGAAGAAGCACTTTTAAAGTAAGACATATTGGTTGTATAATATAGCATTCCTCTGGCAGCCATGAAGCCAATTAAACCGCCGGTTACCCAATGTTCCCTGAAAGAGATGTAATAGAGAAAGGAAAGAAACGGCTGGAAATCAGTTGAACAACTTTGACACAAGAGTTGATTTTTATTATTTGAATTAAGGGCTCTACTGGAGAAAAGTACGCCAGCACAGCAAAAATCCAATAAAAGCAACAATGTTCCCTCTTTGTAGCTAGTGAGACGGGAAGTTACGGACGTGGGAGCTGTTTCTTATACATTGGGCGATGGAAAAACTGTGACAAATAAATATTGCACCATAGCAACAAATAAAATGACATAATTAGATAGGGAAGCCAATGGGTTAAACCGTTAGGGTAAGGCTACTTTCACACTTCCGGCAGGACGGATCCGACAGGCTGTTCACCCTGTCGGATCCGTCCTTCCGCTATTTCGCTGTGCCGCCGGACCTCCGTTCCGTCCCCATTGACCAGTTCGTGGTGAGAGGCCGCCGGACTAAAAAGTCGTACATGCAGGACTTTCAGTCCGGCGGCCTTTCGCCGTGCACTGCCGTGCTGCGCCGGAGCTCCGCCCCCGTCCCCATTATGGTCAATGTGGACGGAACGGCGGCACGGCGAAATAGCAGAAGGACGGATCTGACAGGGTGAACAGCCTGTCGGATCCGTCCTGCCGCAAGTGTGAAAGTAGCCTAACATCCATGGGGCCTAGGGCAGAGAAGGAATTCATGTCTGCATCCCTGGTGATCTAGGGTAGTCAAGGGATTAATGTCTAAGCCATGGTGGCCTAGGATAGAGAAAGGGTTAATGCTGCATGCCTAGTGGCTTACTTATTCGTTCACTAATTCATTATATTAATTCACCCTTTTTCCCCCGGACGATATTTATTTCTTAAAAAATACGGTAGTCATATTTTTTTCTCTTATGGAGCGCTGTATCAATGCAGCATGCGCGGATCTTTGCAGTCCCTGCCGCCTGTGCCAGGATTGAAGAGGGCCTGAAGAGACCCACTGTCACGAGGGTGTCAAGAGCCACGCCTGACTCCGTTATACCCGGGATCAGGAAGTCGCAGCGGGTGGCTGCGCGCTCTAGGTATAAAGATAGTGCTTTTTCTTAATGGTAGCTTTCTGGGTTTGCCTTGCAACCCTTTTGGCTCACACAGGGATCCGTAGCTTCTTCTCCTCAGCTGTTCCTTGTCCAGCACTCCCAACCTCCTTATATTCCCCTCTCCCACTTCTCTGGTTGCCAGATATAGAGCTTCCTGCCTGGACTTCTATACTGACCCTCTGGAGCTGAGTAGCTGAGATCCCTGGTTGTTGTTCCAGTACGTTACCCTCCGGATCCCTGTTGGGCCTTGGTGGTCTGCTGTTGTCGCCCACCTGGGATTATATGTTTGTCTGTGTTGTCTGTCCTCTCCTTGGTGTTTTCCTTTAGTGTTAGTGGTGCGGACTAGTGTTCCCACCGCCCTATTCACTACGTAGGGCTCATCTTAGGGAAAGCCAGGGTTTAGGCACGTGATCGGCGTACGGGTGAGGAACCCGTCTAGGGACGTCAGGGCAGTCAGGTGCCAGCCTCAAGGTGAGTTAGGGGTCACCACCTTTCCCTCTCCCTTGGACAGGCCTTCCCTTTCCCCTCCCCTTGCGTCACGTATGTGATCGGCACGCCGGTCATGACACCCACACATGCTGCGCTGATACAGCACTCCAGATCACAGCGGGAGCACGGCACTGACAATAGCCAGGCTCCAATGCCAACCATTTAACTCTCTAGATGCCTCGGTCAATAGTGATTGATGCATCCCTATCACCATCAGTCCCCTACAATGGCGGGACGCCAATGCGTTGCCATGGAAATATGCCTGCCATGACAGTATGAGTATTTGGCTGAGTCACTGTTGCAGTGATAGGCTGTAATGTATAAAAGGTACTGTATATCACTGCATTATAAAAGTCATAATAAAAGATTAATAAAGTTTATTTTACGTTAAAACACTTTTTTTTACCCTGCACACATCTATGGTATCGCTCTGTGTTCACCACAACAAGATAACATATTATTTACCCCTCTCTGTGAACAAAAGGAAAAACGCAAAAGATAACCGAAGTGTTCCTAGCCCCCTCAAAAATAAATGTTAATCAGTAAGTCCCATGTACCCGAAAAGGGTACCAATGAAACCACATCTCGTCCCGCAAAAAACAAGCTTGTATACGGCTACACTGGCAAAAAAATTAATAAGTTCTGACCCTTGGAAAGAGAGATAAAAAGTAATTGATTTTTCAGAAGATGTGCTACTATTGTGCAAAAGTAAAAAAAACTGTATATATTTGGTAATGCAGTAACCGTACAGAACCACAGAATAAGGCCTCACAAACTAGTTATGTCGGATGGCGAACGTAGTAAATTTAAAAAAGCAGAAAACAATAGTGGAACAGCTTTTTTTTCACATTACTGCACACAAAAAATATAATAAAATAAGTTAATGAATAAGTCATGTCTGACCATGAGATGAATTACTAAATTAAAGGGGTATTCTCATCTTAATGATCACTGTTAAATCTGTTAATGATTTAACAGTGATCATTTTTCTAAATATATTTAATTAACAAATTCCCACCCCTTAGAAGTAAATAAACATATACTTACCTGACTGTTGTCTTCCGTCTCCCCTGGTTACGGCCACCGCTCTTCTCAGGAATCGCGGTGGCCGTGCGGGCGCAGACGACGACTTCTCTTCTCCCGACCGGCCGCGCGCTGTACTGAACGTGCACGCCGAGCCCGCGCATGCGCTATGGTGATTTCTTCCTGGCCAGTATAGTATACTTGCCAGGAAGAAGTCACCAGGGCGCATGCGCGGCCTCGGCGTGCGCGTTCAGTACAGCGCGCAGCCCGGCCGGGAGAAGACTTCAATCAAGATGGAGCCCGCCCCCTGCCGAGTGCCGAAACCAGGAAGTGGTCAGCGCGCCGGGAGCAGGTAAGTATCAAATAGCGTGTTGAGAATACCCCTTTAAAGTGGTTATATTTTTTCAAACCAGAACCTGGATCTCAATACTTTTATAATTGCATGTAATTAAAAATGTATCACATAAACTGTTATTGACAGCACAGGGGTTTTGTTTTATTTTCTTTTTTCCTTCCTTTCCACCTTTCCCTTCTCTCTCCTTAGATTCCATATTTCCCTTCCAACACTCTGTGTTTTCGTTTAAGACAGGGGTGCACAACCTGCAGCCCGGGGGCCATATGCGGCCCTTGATATCATTATGTGCAGCCCCCAGCCATCTGGTGACAGACATGTATGTCTATGTCTTGTGGCTGCTCACATGTATTTTTCATGTATTCTCCCATTAGATGGGAATCATGTAGGTGTAACCAGACATTTATAGTATATACTGTATGTACAATACACCATAAATACAGTATTTCAGTTGGTAATACCCCTTTAACTTATTTTCGGCCCTTGGGATTCCTTCAGTCTGACAATGTGGCCCCCAACCAGAAAAGGTTGTGCACCCCTGGTTTAAGAACCTCATTTTACATTTCGAGCACAAGGCATCATCTGATTGTCTGTGCCTTTTGTTTATCTATTGAGTCCAATTATTCATTTTTGCAATCTACCTAATATTGTCGTTGGGCTGTGCCCCATCCATGATATTTTGTCTGCTATAAAATACAATTGAAAATCTAAATAAATAATTTATAAAAAATATATATATATATATATATATATATATTTGCATAGCCACAGAGTTATTCTATAAAATATATATGTATAGCACCACCTGCTGTTTGTTCTTTTCCCTATTTCTCCGTCCACCTCAGTAACATCACTGCCTCCAGCGATATCTACTGTTAGAAGCTGTGATAGTTACAAGGAGAGAGCTGCATCAGAAAGGACACGCCCCACTGAGCTGTCTATTTAAAATAAATCTAGCAGAGCAATTGGAACAATGAATGTGGAGATCTCTGGATCCATGTGAGGTACAGGGCTGGTTCTAGCTTTGTTAGAAAGAGATTGTCATGTACTATATGATGTCCGATTTTCATTTTTTAAACTAATCATGGGTGAGATACGATTGGGCATGGAGGCACACAGGTTCCATATGGTATCCTGCGGCACATTTGACCACAGATGTTACAGCTAGACCTATAGATCCTGCACACTCACAGGTTGCCGAAGCTACAGCCCAGGCGATCCCATAAATACTCGATTGGCGATAAATCCGCCAACTGCACATTCCAAGGAAGTGTTGTAATCTGGCGGCGACATTCCTTGAAAACCCTTGCTGTACAGTCGTGGCCAAAAGTTTTGAGAATTACATAAATATTGGAAATTGGAAAAGTTGCTGCTTAAGTTTTTATAATAGCAATTTGCATATACTCCAGAATGTTATGAAGAGTGATCAGATGAATTGCATAGTCCTTCTTTGCCATGAAAATTAACTTAATCCCCAAAAAAACCTTTCCACTGCATTTCATTGCTGTCATTAAAGGACCTGCTGAGATCATTTCAGTAATCGTCTTGTTAACTCAGGTGAGAATGTTGACGAGCACAAGGCTGGAGATCATTATGTCAGGCTGATTGGGTTAAAATGGCAGACCTGACATGTTAAAAGGAGGGTGATGCTTGAAATCATTGTTCTTCCATTGTTAACCATGGTGACCTGCAAAGAAACGCGTGCAGCCATCATTGCGTTGCATAATAATGGCTTCACAGGCAAGGATATTGTGGCTACTAAGATTGCACCTCAATCAACAATTTATAGGATCATCAAGAACTTCAAGGAAAGAGGTTCAATTCTTGTTAAGAAGGCTTCAGGGCGTCCAAGAAAGTCCAGCAAGCGCCAGGATCGTCTCCTAAAGAGGATTAAGCTGCGGGATCGGAGTGCCACCAGTGCAGAGCTTGCTCAGGAATGGCAGCAGGCAAGTGTGAGCGCATCTGCACGCACAGTGAGACGAAGACTTTTGGAAGATGCCCTGGTGTCAAGAAGGGCAGCAAAGAAGCCACTTCTCTCAAAAAAAAACATCAGGGACAGATTGATCTTCTGCAGAAAGTATGGTGAATGGACTGCTGAGGACGAGGGCAAAGTCATATTCTCCGATGAAGCCTCTTTCCGATTGTTTGGGGCATCTGGAAATAGTCTTGTCCGGAGAAGAAAAGGTGAGCGCTACCATCAGTCCTGTGTCATGCCAACAGTCAAGCATCTTGAGACCATTCATGTGTGGGGTTGCTTCTCATCCAAGGGAGTGGGCTCACTCACAATTTTGCCCAAAAACACAGCCATGAATAAAGAATGGTACCAAAACACCCTCCAACAGCAGCTTCTTCCAACAATCCAACAACAGTTTGGTGAAGAACAATGCATTTTCCAGCACGATGGAGCACCGTGCCATAAGGCAAAAGTGATAACTAAGTGGCTCGGGGACCAAAACGTTGACATTTTGGGTCCATGGCCTGGAAACTCCCCAGATCTTAATCCCATTGAGAACTTGTGGTCAATCCTCAAGAGGCGGGTGGACAAACAAAAACCCACTAATTCTGACAAACTCCTAGAAGTGATTATGAAAGAATGGGTTGCTATCAGTCAGGAATTGGCCCAGAAGTTGATTGAGAGCATGCCCAGTCGAATTGCAGAGGTCCTGAAAATGAAGGGCCAACACTGCAAATACTGACTCTTTGCATAAATGTCATGTAATTGTCAATAAAAGCCTTTGAAACGTATGAAGTGCGTGTAATTATATTTCACTACATCACAGAAACAACTGAAACAAAGATCTAAAAGCAGTTTAGCAGCAAACTTTGTGAAAACTAATATTTGTGTCATTCTCAAAACTTTTGGCCACGACTGTATATGCGGAACAATGCCAATCGGAAGCCCTCCGCATGTGGGCACAGGATATCCTGCACATATCACTAGGGTTGCAGCAGGTATCGAACTATCGATACCCAATCGATACTTTTAGACCCAGATCGATTCGATACCTGGATTTGCTATTTTCCGATATGCAAACGCTCGGATCAGAATGAAAAATGCCCGATTATCGACGGCACATTTCCCTGTGTGATCAGGGATCTGCTGCCGATAATGAATTAAACAGAATGAGGGAGGAATGACCGCAGTAGCAATGATTCCTCTCACATTCAGTTTAATCAGGCCAGTGCAAATGAGCGCTGATGGGTGTGTACTTATCCATCAAAGGATCAGGCAGCGTAATACCAACCTTAGGAGTCCCTTCAGACTACAGACAGACAGTCAGGTTTCTTGATGCAGTTTTTGAAGCCAAAATCAGGAGATCATAAAAGGACTTCACCTCTTATTTGAACTCCTGGTTTTGGCTTCCAAAACTGCATGCAGAACCTGACAGTGCGGTCATACCCTTATAGTATGATCACATGATGGAAAACGCGCTTAAAAAAAATTAAACACGGAATCCTTGCTCATTTTGTTTGCATTTTTTTGACACGTTTAATTTTTCACCTTCCTATTTTTTCAGCTTCCCATTCATTTCAATGGGAAAATCACGCTGAAAAAAAGCAAGTTGTGCCCCCCAATGAAATGAATGGGAGGCTTTTCAAGGGTGTTTTTTGTTGTGGAAAACGTATGAAAAGCAGCACCAAAAACCGTTGTGTGAATGGGCCCTTACCGCTTTGCATTCTGCCCGTAATGAGCTCCTATAATACGGCGTTCAAACCTAAACAACAAGGTACTTGGAGCACAGGGAGTACGGTGTGAGTACAGCGGCAGATGGAGCGAGCAGAGCATTATAATTATCTGACTTGCTCAAAATTTCCCTTGTGGCCTATTCTGCTTCTGTGGTAAGCAACTATTACATAGGAGAAGAAAAAGGCCTGTTCCATTGATCTGTGGGTTCCACATTCTTGGGGTATTTTATCAAGGTCACTGGAAAATTCCAGTAGTACTAACTAAATTTGACCCCTAATCTAATAATGTTTGTAACATCATCCGGAAATGTAGGTTCACCTCTGGATAATTTTACCAATTTATTAAGAAACAACATAAACAGTAAAGGGGTTGTCCCTTGAAAAAATATTCTGCCGTTTTCAAACCACCTCCTGGATGTGAATACCTTTGTAATTGTATGTAACTAAAAATGTATTATAGCTACTGTACAGCGCCACCTGCTGTTTGCTCTTTTTCTAATTTCTCTGTCCTGCTCATTGAGACGGAAGCACATGCTCAGTTCCATCCTTCAAGCTGCAGCGGAAAGGACACACCTCGGAGATAGGACACGCCACCTGGAGATCTCTGGATCCATGTGAGGTACAGGGCTGGTTCTGGCCTTGTTAGGAAGATACTGTCATCTACTTGATTATGTATGATTTTTTACATTATTCATGGGATAACCCCTTTAATATTGTCCTTACTCTCTTTGGAAGCTGACTTAAAGGGGTTTTCCACGACTTATATACTGATGATCTATCCTCTGGATAGGTCATCAGTATCTGATCAGTGGGGGTCCTACATCCAGGACCCCTGCCGATCAGCTGTTGGAGAAGGCACTGGCAGTAGCGCTGCGGCCTTCTCTCAGCTTTCCCTAGGCCAAGTGACGACACATTCATCGGTCACATGAACTAGGAGCAGTTCAGCCCCATAGAAGTCAATGGACTAAGCTGTGATACCAAACACCGCCACTATACAATGGACGGCGCTGTACTTGGTGAGCAAAGAGAAGGCCGCGGCCAGAGGATGGCCCATCAGTATAAGTCGTGGAAAACCCTTTTAATCCTTTCACTGCCAAGCACATATATCATATGACATAACTTTAAATGGACTAGAGTTTAAATAAACTTTTTTTTTTAAGTTGCACCCCAGCCTGAAATACCTGTGGGTAACATTCATAGTCCTCTGGTCCCCACCGCTCCATTCTGCCTCCCTGACTCCCTCCTGTAGTCTTCCGGTCCCCGTCTGTCAACTTCTGCACGGATGGGGTCACGTGCACACCCAATGACTGATTTCAGTCCTCAAGCAGCAATTGACTGAGCAGTGATGTGCGATGTTTTACATCCCCACTGAGGCCAGTCCATGGCTGCTGCAGTGCATATGAGCCAGGCCATGCAGAAGTTGACAAACAGAGACTGGAAGACCAGTAAACTGAGGTAGGGAGCCAGAAAGGAGCTGCGGGGAGTATGAATTTTTTTCACAGGTATTCCAGACTGGGATGAAAAACAAACCCATGAAGGAGCCTATATACCTTCAATAGCTGTTCGTCTGATGGCTGCTCTTCCCCATTGGGGGTAATAGAGTAATTTAGACAGCACTCCAGTATTTAGATTAATGCTTTTTTATTTGCCGGACATAGAGGTCCTTTTTGGGACTGAAGCAATGTTTCGGGCAAAAAGCATGCCCTTCATCAGGCTAGTTGCGTGAGCGGATGCATGCCGGCCCTCCATGCATCCGCTCACGCAACTAGCCTGATGAAGGGCATGCTTTTTGCCCGAAACGTTGCTTCAGTCCCAAAAAGGACCTCTATGTCCGGCAAATAAAAAAGCATTAATCTAAATACTGGAGTGCTGTCTAAATTACTCTATTACCTACTAGTTCCGAGGGGTGGAGCCAGGAACGCACTTAGACGCGCACCCTAAACCTATCAGTCTCAGATAGAGTGCCGTGGTCATCTCGTGACTTCCCCATTGGGGGAGCTTGGTGCAGTTGAACATGTATGTGTTTTCAATGGAGAAAATTGAATTCTCCCTATCTTTTGCTCTCCCTACATCATCTGTCACAAGTATATGGAAAGGAGGAATACAAGAGGTAGCTCCTAATACACATTGGACTGTCAACTGGTCCCGCAAAAACAAAAGGTTCATCTGACAACACACGAATGTGTATGGAGGCCAGCAGGTCAAAAAGAACATAGGGGGTCATTTATTTAGGGTACTTTCACACTTGCGGCAGGACGGATCCGACAGGCTGTTCACCATGTTGGATCCGTCCTTCCGCTATTTCGCTGTGCCGCCAGACCGCCGCTCCGTCCACATTGACTATAATGGGGACGGGGGCAGAGCTCCAGCGCAGCACGGCGGTGCACGTGAAAGCCGCCGGACTAAAAAGTCCTGCATGTCCGACTTTTTAGTCCGGCGGCTTTCGCCGTGCACCGCCGTGCTGCGCCGGAGCTCCGCCCCGTCCCCATTATAGTCAGTGGGGACGGAGTGGCAGTCCGGCGAAATAGCGGAAGGACGGATCCGACATGGTGAACAGCCTGTCGGATCCGTCCTGCCGCAAGTGTGAAAGTAGCCTAAGACTGGCGTTTTAGACGCTGGTCTTAATGCCCCTTTAGCTGGCAGTGGATGCACAGAATTTATTTAGAGACGCCGGCTTCCAAAACTGCATCAGGGAACCTGGCCGAGTGGCTGTACCCAAATGTGCCAGTTGTCTACTTTCAGAAAATGAATGGCTATTACTGTTTTATAATTCAAGGTTCAATTGTCTATAGCCGAAGCGGAAAAATGGCCCAGGCAGTGAAATGGTTAATGGGGTTGTATCATGATGACAACCTTTACCTATATGCTCTACAAGGGCACATGCAAGTCATCAAGAGGGGGCCTCCTGCAATGAAGCCCCCTCTATAAGCAAGAGCAGCCAGCCACTATGAACCAAGGCCCCGGTGGACCCAGCAGGAACGACTGGCATGTGTCGCCACTCAGAGCTTCCCCTGGCAGCTGATCAACGGGGGGATCTGAAGTCAGGCCATCCTGGTCAACGGATTATCAGGCTGACTTTAGTATAAAAAGGGTTTACCATAAAAAGACGGCCCTTCTAATTTTATTCTTCCCACATCCCATAGTAAGGCCTCATGCACACAGCCCCGTCCGTACAATGGTCTGCAAATCATGAATCCAAAAACTCCACATTTCCCTCATTCCCATGCAATTTCTCAAGCAATGCGGATCGGAATGTTTTATCATTTGCGGAACAGTCTGGCGGATCTGCAGAAAATACGGATGGGTGCCTGCCCCCCCCCCCCCCCCCCCCATATAAATGAATGGGTCAGTGTGCAGTCCACAAAAATTGTGGATTGTACACGTATGAAAAACATGGTTGTGTTAATGAAGCCTAAAGGAGACTTCCAGCAGAACCGGGTCTAATGGACAAGGTATATTTTTTGCAAAACCCACATAAGGCTACTTTCACACTAGCGTTTTAGTTTTCCGGTATTGAGATCCGTCATAGGGGGCTCAATACCGGAAAAAAATGCTTCGGGTTTGTCCCAATTCATTGTCAATAGGGACAAAACTGAACTGAACAAAATGGATTGCTCCAAAATGCATTCCGTTCCGTTTAGTTGCGGTCCCATACCGGAGAGCGAACCGCAACATGTTGTAGTTTGCTTTCTGTCCTGGGATGCGGAGCAAGATGGATTCGTCATGACCCCAATGCAAGTCAATGGGGACGGATCTGTTTTCTCTGACACAATAGAAAACGGATCCGTCCCCCATTGACTTTTAATGGAGTTCATGATGGATCCGTCTTGGCTATGTTACAGATAATACAACCGGATCCGGTCATAACCGATGCAGGCGGTTGTATTATCAGTAACGGGAGCGTTTTTGCTGAACCCTGCCGGATCCAGTAAAAACGCTAGTGTGAAAGTAGCCTAAACCATCTCTACTGCTCGTGCATCTGAGCTTCAGTCACTATAAAGAGGTCAAAACGAATTAGTCTTAACTCTGCAAATATTACATGATTGGGTTATTAAACAGCGCCGCACTCCGAAGATTACCCTGCAGGCACATAAATGTCTGCTTTGTAGATTATTTAATCCAGGCCTATAAAGGATTGATATACTAGGAAAATAGATTAGGAGACATTTGTATAACATGAAGAAATGATGAGGGAGACGTAAGGCTGCTTTTACACTAGCGTTAAAGTTTTCCGATATTGAGCTCCGTCATAGGGGCTCAATACCGGAAAAAAATGCTTCAGTTTTGTTCCTATTTATCGTCAATGGGGACAAAACTGAACTGAACAGAATGGATTGCTCCAAAATGGATACTATTCCATTTAGTTGCGTTCCCAGACTGGAGAGCGAACTGCAACATGTTGTATTTTTCTTTCCGTCCTGGGATGTGGAGCAAAACGGATCCGTCATGACCCCAATGCAAGTCAATGGGACGGATCAGTTTTCTCTGGCACAATCTGCCACAATAGAAAACGGATCCATCCTCCATTGACTGTCAATGGAGTTAATGATGGATCAGTTTTGGCAATGTTAAAAATATGTTAAAGATAATACAACCGGATCTGTTCAAACGGATGCAGATGGTTGTATTATCAAAAACGGAAGCATTTTTGCTAAACCCTGCCGGATCCAGCAAAAACGCTAGTGTGGAAGTAGCCTAAGAAGGCTGAATTGCTTTATGTCTTACTGGAATCAACCAGAAGACAAATATTCTTCATTTTGATGTGATTAGTAAATTGTATCAGAGGCATCAGCATGGTTAGGAGCCTCATCATCTGAGCTGCACACCCTGACGTATTAGAGGAAACATCTTTTTTCGGTCTGTATTACATTGCCCAACACAGCAGGAAGGAAAAATCAGGTCATAACATGAATCTGTCACCTCCCCAACTCAAACAGGCAATGTCCTACATTATGAAGGCCACCTCCAAACCCTACTGACAATGAGAACTTGACCCTCACTGTCCATCCATTGCATGTTTAGCTTGTTCTTTCTTTGTACAACTATATAGATATACTGTAAGGATTTCTACTTGTCAATTGAAAGGCCTGGTGCTTGTACTTATAACACAAAGAATGGTCCAAGTGTTCAACATAGTCCTCCATAGCATAGAATCTACATACAATTATCTGCAAGGATTACTAATAAAATGTGGTCTGAGGTCATCTAAGTCACAATTATAGACAAACTCAGCCATGCCATTAATGTCGGCGTAAACATCCAGGGAGTAAGTGAACCCTTGAATTTAAATGGGTTGCCTAATCTCACACACTGGTGGCATATCGCTAGAATATGCCATCAATGTCAGACAGGTGCGGGAACCACCTTTGGAGCACACTCCTATATCCAGAACGGGCCACCCAAAGCGAAGGAGAGCACACCGCGCAGGCGCACCCACTCTGCATTCACTGCTGTGCGAGTTGCCACATGGCTCGCAGCGAGATCTCCATTCATCGCTATGGAACTTTTGAAAATTGTCCAGCTCGCTCGGCTATTTTCGGAACTCCGATAGCAGTAAACGGAGAGCATGCCACACATGTGCCGAGGGCTCTACTTCACTTTGGGACCCCTGTCCAGGACATAGGAGCTGGTTCCAGACTCACACCTGACATTGATGGCATGTCCTAGTGTCCCAATGTCTGATGAGACAACCCCTAACCTGTAGATCACCTTTTAACAGCAATCAGCTGCAAATAAGATTTGCACAATATTGAGGAGGACGTTTGAGACCATTCCTCCTGGCAAATGTGTTTCAGTTCATCAATATTTCAAGGATGCTTTGCATACACAGCCCTCTTCAGTTCATAACACAGCGGCTAAGGTCAGGAGGCCATTCAAAACAGAAATCTTCTTTGTCAACCATTCTTTAGCTGATTTACTTGTTTTCTTTGAAACGTCTTGTTGCATCACTCAGCGTATCTTCAGCTTGATGTCATGGACAGCTGCCTTTATATTCTGCTGTAAAATGTTTTCATTTACTTTAAATTCCCCTTAGACCCTTAATGATCACCAGACATCCAGGCCATTAGTCACCAATGCAACCCCAAACCATGATGTTCCTGTTTTCCTAGAAGCATTGTGGAACATCCAGGTGATCTCAGACAAACTTGAGATGGGTTTGAATATTTTTTTTTTTTTTTGGACAGCAGTGGCTACCCTCCTTCACAACACTTAATTCCACAATAGATATTAAACATCTTGTGTACTTTTTAGTCTTCCTTACAAGCCAGGGGAAGAAGGGACTGATGGTAGATATCTGCTCCTAAGTTAGGTCTAACCATGTACATCAAGGTGTCTTCTCCAAGACATCAATTAGTTGAGTGCAATACCTCAGTGGCTATGCTGCTTTACTACTAAGTCAATCCTATTACCCTGTTTCCCCGAAGTGTCTTATATAAATTTTTGCTTCCAAAGATTTGCTAGGTCTTATTTTCAGGGATGTCTTATTTTTCCATGAAGAAGAATGGCACAGGGGTATCAGGGTAGGGTGGGGAGGGGGATCACTTAAAATGTCACAGGGGGATCAGAAGGGGGAATCAAAATGGCACAGGAGAATCAGAGGGGGGATTACCATACCATTTTAGTACCCCCTTCTGATCCTCCTGTGTCATTTTGATTCCCCCCTCTGATCCCCCTGTGTCATTTTAAATGATCCCCCTCCCCATCCTGATCCCCCTGTATCATTTTAAATGATCCCCCTCCCCTGTGCCAGTGGACAGTGGATTACCATATTTAGTCTCCCCCCACCACCTTCACCAGACATCCCCCACCTTCCATCAGATATCCCCCCCCCCCTACCTGTCACCCCTGTGTGTCCGTGCCAGCCAAGTTGTAAGTCAGCCAGACTCCGTCAGGGCAGAGCGAGCAGCGGGCGGAAGAAGGCGGCAGCTTGTCCTGGCGGCAGCGTGGGCTCTCTGATTTAAAGAGACCTCGCACCGCCTGCGCTGCGGCCAATCAGTGAGCTGCGTGGCGGCGCCCGTAGGGTCCAGAGGAGTCAGACGCCTTACAGTACCGTAGCTTCGGGGGGCCTTATATTCTGGGGTGGCTTTATTATCGGGGATGCCTTATTTTCGGGGGATGTCTTAATATAGGGGAGGTCTTATTTTCGGGGGGATGCCTTATATTACAGCGAGAGGCAAAACTAGAAGTAGGTCTTATTTTCGGGGGATGTCTTATTTTCGGGGAAACACGGAAGTAGTCTGCGCAGCCGAATATGAGGGGGAAAAAGTCCTGCTGTTCCAATGAGTAGCAGAGTAGCTCAAAACTGTAAAGCTTCAGCCTGTACTTCTTCTGCTAAGCACTTATCTTCCAGAATGGCTAGATGGGAAGACGACCCTGAGGCCTCTTGCACACGAACATTTTTTTTTTCCGTTTACGTTCCGTTTATAGCGTTCCGTATATGAACCATTCATTTCAATGGATCCGGAAAAAAACTAAAACGGAAGGTACTCCGTATGCCTTCCGTTTTTGTATTTCTGTTTTTCCGTTCCATTCAAAGATAGAACATGTCCTATTATTGTCCGCATAAGGGACAAGGATAAGACTGTTCTATTAGGGGTCAGCTGTTCCATTCCAAAAAAACGGAATGCACACGGACGTCATCCGTATTTTTTGCGGATCCGTTTTTTGTGGACCGCAAAATACTGAAAAAGCCATACGGTCGTGTGCAAGAGGCCTGAGGGAAAATATTAACAAGCACTTATGTCTTTTGTATGATTAGCCGCTGAAGACAAACATTCTTTTTTTTTCATCTGTCAAGTAAAAAGGATCATTAAATTCATTTTTACTCTCACAGCAAAAGGCTCTGATTTATTTTCTCTATAAAAGAACCTCTTGTTTTATCCAAAAAATCTGAAGCCTTGACTCAGGATTTTCACTGCTTTATACAAGACATCTACATTACTGAGTGAATGAGGCTGTCAGGACTACCATATATCGGGCCACTTGTCCTTTCGGCCTACTCCACCATGCAATTGCAGAACTTTGTGTGAATTCACCCTTAGGGGGACAACCAGCAAGTGATTCATTTAATCTCCCCCAACATGGGAATTACCCCATTTCCCCCGATTTCTACATGGTCAGCCTACAGCTATACATCTACCACTCCTCGGCTGCTGCATAAGAAGTCTACTTGCCATGTATGACTCTGGAAAACTGGGGGAGAACCTCAATGAGAGTTGTAATGGTGGCCATATTGGTGGTCCATCAGAAGTTGACAGACTTTGAAAAAGTTAAATAGCTTTTTTGAACTACTGGATAGAAAAGGAAAACAAGTCTTCATTATTCATGGCCTAAGACTATGTATGTGAGGCACCAAGTTCCACATACACCCCATGTGGAGATGTGCATACACAAGCCAAGTCATGGATGAAACAGTCATCACGTGACCAAACAAAAGTGACATCATCTGCATGAGGTTTGCACTGTAGCCCCAGGTGTTGGCATGTTGCTCGGGTATTTCACTTAAATGAATGGTGGTACAATTGAATGAATTACAGTACTAAGTAAAAGTTTTAGGCAGGTGTGGGGAAAATGCAGCAAAGTAAGAATGCTTTCAGAAACGGTGTTAATACTTTCATTTTTATGAATTAACGATATCGAAATCCAATCAATATTCAAAACAGCATCAGTTCTTCTAGGTACACTTGCACACGGTTTTTGAAGGAACTTGGCAGGAATGTTGTTTCAAACATTTGGAGAACTAACCACTGATCTTCTGTGGACGTAGGATTGCTCAAATACTACTCTTCATAAAATCCCAGACAGTGATGTTGAGATCAGGGCTCTGTGGAGACCATATCATCACTTCCACTTCCTTCTTTACACTGAAGATAGTTCCTAAAGGGGTTGTCCCACAAAAAAAATTCTAGTTTTCAAACCAGCACCTGGATCTGAATACTTTTGTAATTGCATGTAATTTATAATTTTGTATAGCCACTGAGTTATTCAATAAAATGTATCTGTATTTCACCACCTGCTGTTAATTTTTTATTTTTCTTATTTCTTTGTCCTGCTCACTGAGATGGCCGCACATGCTCAGTTTCATCCTTCAACTGCCTCCTGAGCTGCTGCAGCAGAATGGACACGCCCCCTGAGCTGCAGCAGAATAGACACTTCCCATGATCTGCAGCAGAATGGACACTCCCCCTGAGCTGCAGCAGAATGGACACGCCCCATGATCTGTCAGATTGATATAAATCTAGCAGAGCAATGAATGGGAAAATCTCTGGATCCATGTGAGGTACAGGGCTGGTTCTAGCTTTGTTAGATAGAGATTGTCATGTACTATACGATGTCTGATTTTCATATTTTTTTATTTTATTATATTAGTCATGGAATAACCCCTTTAATGACATTAGCTGTATGTTCGGGGTCACTGCCCTGTTGCCGAATAAATTTTAACTCATAACACTTCTATTTTTGAGAGTATTCCAACTTTGCAGTCTTTTTCCCCACAGTCTTTTGCACAGTACTGGCATACATTTTTGGAACTGGATCAGAAAACGCTTCTTTTGAGCATCATCTGTCTAGCAAGACACGGACCTTTAAGGGGTTGTCTAACTTCAGTAAGTTGCAATTATCATCTAGAGGAAGTTAATACAAGCCACCTACTAATATATTGTGATTGTCCATATTGCTTCCTTTGCTGCCTGGGTTCATTTTTCCATCACATTATACACTGCTCGTTTCCATGGTTACAGACCACCTTGCAATCCATCAGTGGTGGTCGTGCTTGCACACTATAGGAAAAAGCGTCAGCCTCTCTGGTGGCCGGGAATATGGGAGCGCACATAGGCTGGTGCTTTTTCCTATAGTGTGCAAGCACGGCCACCGCTGATGGACTGCAGGGTGGCCTGTAACCATGGAAACGAGCAGTGTATAATGTGATAGAAAACTGAATCCAGCCAGCAAAGGACTTTCTGTACATGATAAATGGCACTTACTGAAGTGAGACAACCCCTTTAAGCCTTGTTTAAACAGGGCACTTTGGCACATGTGTTTTTTAACCAGTACTATATAAAAGCTGCGCTAATACTGCACAGTGTGAACTTTCTCTAACCACACTTCAACCTTCACAGCACTTGGATTGTATGGAACAAAACAGATGGTGTGCGCTACAGAAGAGGTAAACCATAAGAACACACGCTCGTAAAGAAGCATCTGCTCTAGAAAATCAACACAACCATGATGATGATAATTACCACCTACACAACCCCTTGTTTGCCTGTTGTTGAAGGTGAGCTGATTTGTTTGCAGATGTGGCCCTAAGCTTCAAGGACGAATAATGAGGCTACTCTCAAGCCTTAATATCTTATAAGTGTATTTACTGTATCAACAAGGATTCTTCGGGCGCTTCCACACCTACAGTGAAGATGAGAAGTAGGTGCTCCTCGATGCAATCACAGGGACTACATTGAATTTCCTGAAGCCCTGCTAAAGATCAAAAGCCAGAAATGAACAAAATGCCAGAAGCTTGTTAAAGGTGATAGGAATACAGTATGTGGTTACAGGGGTAGTAGAGTTCTGGAATGTATTTTATACCACTGACAGCATTATGTCAGTGTTATACAATAGACTCCAGTAGTGTAGGGGTTACATAGCATCATAAATCAATATAATGCTATGCAAGCCTATCAGTGCTAGGGAGGTCAGGACGGGAGCTTCCGCAGACACACGCTGCGAGTTCAATGTGTTGAACTCGGTCGGGTGAAACCAACCTTAGACGTCGCCATTTCCCTTCAACTCTGCCCGCGACTTCAGAGGAGCGCTATACCTATAGTGAGTCCGATGCCCACTGCAGTGCGCAGGCAGAATCGCGCTCTACGCCTGCATGAGTTTTCAGTGAGACACAGGCTGATGTCACGGGTGGAGCTGAAGGGAATTAGTGACATCTGAAAGGAGGAGCTGAGTGGCGGTAATGCTAGAGGTGAAGAGGAGGTCTTGCGAGAGGCAGGCTTGGGCTCAGACAGATGTACAGTGTGCTAACATATAGTAGAAGTATCTGACAGATTCCCTTTAGACATGCGTAAATCAAAAATCAGACAGTAGTAAAACATCACAGTCATGGGTCCAATTCACGGCTGGCATCAACATACCGTGTGAAAAGCATGGATGTGCCAGCTTTGTGAACTTTGCTTATTGCACTTTTCCCCACTAAAAAAATAGAACAGATATAAAATGTTGTAATAGTGAGGAACTAAAATCCTAAATCGCCATTCACACACATAGAAATATCACGGGAGACATACCAGCCCCAACCCCTAAGAGTTAATAGGACCACAGACACATGGATGATTGTCACGAACCAGCCGGTGTGAACCCACTGTGCCATGTGTTCTACCTCCTCTGAGGGCGTTGTCTAAGTGAACCCCTCAATCTTCACACTACCCCTGATGGTGGGGACTACCCGCTGTTGTGTATGGAGAATGAAGCAGGTTGTCTGCAATTATGGAAGAGGCATATCGACGACTGCATCTGTATTTGGCGTGGTACAGAGACCGCGCTCGAGGAGTTCATTGTATATATAAATGATAATCCCTGGAGCAAGAGGGTGATCCATTTCCTGGATCTGGAAATTGCGGTTGAACAAGGGAGGATAAAAACTAAAACCTACTTTAAACCTACAGATCGCAATGGTTACATTGACAGGAGCAGTTGCCATCATAGACCATGGATCCAAAATGTGCCTAAAGGGCAATTACAGCGCATTAAGCGCAACTGCACTGAGGCTGATGATTTTGAATCACAAAGTGATATCATTCTCGAAAGGTTTAGGGAGAAAGGATATGCGATGGATCTGTCGTGTAAACAAAGGGATGAAGTAGGAGATGTCAGTGTAATAGGTAAAGATGAAAAAACCAGTGATCAATATAAAAAGAAAGATTATAGTGATCGGTACAGGTTTGCTTATTCCACCACTTACTCTGTCCACTGCCCCCGTATTAGGGATATAATCAACAAAAATTGGAATGTCCTTAAGAATGATGGTGTAATACGGGATTTGATTCCAAACAACCCCCCCCCCCCCCCCTCATATTCAGAAGGGCTCCAACTGTTAGGCCTCTTTCAGACGGGCGTTGCGGGAAAAGGTGCGGATGCGCTGCGGGAACACGCGCAATTTTTCAGCGCGAGTGCAAAACATTGTAAAGCGTTTTGCACTCGCGTGAGAAAAATCGTGCATGTTTGGTAACCGAACTTCTTCACAGAAGTTCGGGCTTGGGATCAGTGTTCTGTAGATTGTATTATTTTCCCTTATAACATGGTTATAAGGGAAAATAATAGCATTCTGAATACAGAATGCATAGTACAATAGCGCTGGAGGGGTTAAAAAAATAATTTAAAAAAATTAATAAATTTAACTCTCCTTAATCCACTTGCTCGCGCAGTCGGCATCTCCTTCTGTCTTCCTCTTAGCTGTGTGCAGGAACAGGACCTGTGGTGACGTCACTCCGGTCATCACATGATCTTTTACCATGGTGATGGATCATGTGATGACCGGAGTGACGTCACCACAGGTCCTGTTCCTCTACACAGCTAAGATGAAGACAGAAGGAGATGCCGGCTGCGCGAGCAAGTGGATTAAGGAGAGTTAAAAATTTGTTTATTTTTTTTTAACCCCTCCAGCCCTATTTTACTATGCATTCTGTATTCAGAATGATATTATTTTCCCTTATAACCATGTTATAAGGGAAAATAATAATGATCGGGTCTCCATCCTGATCGTCTCCTAGCAACCGTGCGTTAAAATCGCACCGCATCCGCACTTGCTTGCGATTTTCACGCAACCCCATTCACTTCTATGGGGCCTGCGTTGCGTGAAAAACGCAGAATATAGAGCATGCTGCGATTTTCACGCAACGCACAAGTGATGCGTGAAAATCACCGCTCATGTGAACAGCCCCATAGAAATGAATGGGTCGGTATTCAGTGCGGGTGCAATGCGTTCACCTCACGCATCGCATCCGCGCGGAATACTCGCCCGTGTGAAAGGGGCCTTAGGAACAAAATCGTACATGGATGCCCTAATAAAGAAATGGGATCCCGCATCCATCGGGATGTGTTCACATGGTGCGGTTTTTGTATAGGGTGTAAAAATAGGGCCAAGGAAGATAAGAGAAATACCAATACAAGTATGGTGATATCAACATCAAAACATAAAGGAGTGTAAAATAAAAGGGAATCTTTCATGTGAAACAGCGGGGGTTATCTGCAAGACACAATATACGGTATAGGTCGTACTCACATTGCTGAACATGTCCGAAACATCAAGAAGGGTCTGAAGACCCACAGTGTTTCGGCACATTTCAAAAAAGTGCACCAGAAAAATCCTAGTGGTTTAAGATTTTGTGCCATTGAACTGGTGCGGAGACACTGGAGAGGGGGAGACCCTGTCAAACAGATAAACAAAAGAGAAGCAGAGTGGATATACGAGATGGGCACCCTCCTACCACACGGCCTTAACATCGAATGGGATATCAAGGCAGCTTGCAAGTCATAATCGCAGGCTGCATAGTCCGCGTAAACTCTGTCACATTTTAACTTTCTCTATATTGCCCATGCGAAGCGCATGTGGATAATGTTTGTAACATGTTGTTTTAATTGATATTTTTGTATTATGGATTTCTGTATTATTGATGTTATTAGTGTTGTTTGTATTAAATATATGTCACCTGCCCTCCGGATATAACGGAAGTTGGGTGTTGCTCCAGAGCAATCTGGGAAGGATATTTAACATCGAGTCTGAGGGAATTCAGTTCCTTAACCCCTGACGAAGCCCAAGGCGAAACCCGGGTCGGGTGCGATTTTATGAAATGCTTTTTACTACATGAACTTTGTAAGTACAATAAATTGTATACTTACTTTTACCACTTGGGTATTGCGCTATGTGTTTCTTTTCCTTGTGAAGGAACTGGTGCCGTATATTTGAAGTTTTCGGTTGGTAGCAAGACGCTGCAGGAGACGTCCATAGGAGTGGATTGATAACAGCTGTTGAAGTCTGCATTGTGTCTTTCACTGCTGGTATCAGCGCGGTCCCTGCAATTGTTTGTGGATTTCCCAAGGGGAAAACCAGGTCGCTACCTCTTGAGAAGGATAGGCACACGAGGCAGCTGATCCAGGCGGACCAGGAGGTACCTGAGAAAGGTACCAGAGGTACAGGTGTTGTCAGCAGGCTGAGTCGTTACCAGGAGCAACAGTGCAGGACCGAAGGATGAGGCAGAGGCGAAGCCAGACAGACAATAGGTCCGGGCAGGCGGCACAGGTACAGGGCAGGCAATCTGGGTCGGCAACAGGAGATTCAAGGCAAGCAGGCAGGGATCAAACAGGTAGCAGAGTCCAGGAACACACGTATGAGTCAGGAACACAAGCCGATATCAGGAACCTTAGCAGGACACAAGGACCTTGACACTGAGGCATCTGGGAAGGGGGCTGAGCCACTTATACTGTATATGTGCAGGAGGGTTAGGATTGGGTGGCGAGGTCACATGATCCAAACCATAAAACACAGGAAGTGACGCGCGCCGGCCCTTAAAGAGGACCTTTTACCAGTTTTTATCTTATACATATACAGTTGCAAGAAAAAGTATGTGAACCCTTTGGAATGATATGGATTTCTGCACAAATTTGGTCATAAAATGTGATCTGATCTTCATCTAAGTCACAACAATAGACAATCACAGTCTGCTTAAACTAATAACAAACAAAGAATTAAATGTTACCATGTTTTTATTGCACACCATGTAAACATTTACAGTGCAGGTGGAAAAAGTATGTGAACCCCTAGACTAATGACATCTCCAAGAGCTAAATGGAGTGAGGTGTCAGCCAACTGGAGTCCAATCAATGAGATGAGATTGGAGGTGTTGGTTACAGCTGCCCTGCCCTATAAAAAACACACACCAGTTCTGGGTTTGCTTTTCACAAGAAGCATTGCCTGATGTGAATGGTGCCTCACACAAAAGAGCTCTCAGAAGACCTACGATTAAGAATTGTTGACCTGCATAAAGCTGGAAAAGGTTATAAAAGTATCTCCAAAAGCCTTGCTGTTCATCAGTCCACGGTAAGACAAATTATCTATAAATGGAGAAAGTTCAGCACTGCTGCTACTCTCCCTAGGAGTGGCCGTCCTGTAAAGATGACTGCAAGAGCACAGTGCAGACTGCTCAATGAGGTGAAGAAGAATCCTAGAGTGTCAGCTAAAGACTTACAAAAGTCTCTGGCATATGCTAACATCCCTGCTAGCGAATCTACGATACGTAAAACACTAAACAAGAATGGATTTCATGGGAGGATACCACAGAGGAAGCCACTGCTGTCCAAAAAAAAACATTGTTGCACATTTACAGTTTGCACAAGAGCACCTGGATGTTCCACAGCAGTACTGGCAAATATTCTGTGGACAGATGAAACCAAAGTTGAGTTGTTTGGAAGAAACACATAACACTATGTGTGGAGAAAAAGAGGCACAGCACACCAACATCAAAACCTCATCCCAACTGTGAAGTATGGTGGTGGGGGCATCATGGTTTGGGGCTGCTTTGCTGCGTCAGGGCCTGGACGGATTGCTATCATCGAAGGAAAAGTGAATTCCCAAGTTTATCAAGACATTTTGCAGGAGAACTTAAGGCCATCTGTCCACCAGATGACGCTCAACAGAAGATGGGTGTTGCAACAGGACAACGACCCAAAGCATAGAAGTAAATCAACAACAGAATGGCTTAAACAGAAGAAAATATGCCTTCTGGAGTGGCCCAGTCATAGTCCTGACCTCAACCCGATGGAGATGCTGTGGCTTGACCTCAAGAAAGCGATTCACACCAGACATCCCAAGAATATTGCTGAACTGAAACAGTTCTGTAAAGAGGAATGGTCAAGAATTACTCCTGACCGTTGTGCACGTCTGATCTGCAACTACAGGAAACGTTTGGTTGAAGTTATTGCTGCCAAAGGAGGTTCAGCCAGTTATTAAATCCAAGGGTTCACATACTTTTTCCACCTGCACTGTGAATGTTTACATGGTGTGTTCAATAAAAACATCGTAACATTTAATTATTTGTGTGTTATTAGTTTAAGCAGACTGTGATTGTCTATTGTTGTGACTTAGATGAAGATCAGATCACATTTTATGACCAATTTGTGCAGAAATCCATATCATTCCAAAGGGTTCACATACTTTTTGACAACTGTAAAAAGGAGTTTGTCTTTCTTTCTGTTCTTTATGCGCGACCAAACAACTGAACCGATCTTCACCAAATTTGGCACACATGTACATCACTGGAGGTCACTGTTAAAGGGGCGGGCGCTGTGGAGGTCACTATTATGGGGGATATTGTTGATATCTTAACTGCACACAGAAACATTAAATGAAATAGATTAAATATACCCGTGCGAAGCCGGGTCCTTCTGCTAGTACTTCATAAAAGCGATACCTCACACAGTAGCCCATGTTCCCTAGATGCCATATCACAAATTGTTTTCATGATATGCTCCTCCGTTGCGCCGCTGTGCCCCTCGTTCTGTTTAGGCACCCTGTATGCTAATTAATAGCATCGGAGGAGGAGACATCAGCTTTTCTCAGTGGGCGTCTCTTCTATCTGGCTGTGGCGCTGTCCAATCACAGCGGAGCACGTCACAGCCAGGGAGAAGGTGAGCTGTTTTTTCTCAATGGCTGTGACGCGCTCCGCTGTGATTGGACAGCGCCACAGCCAGATGGAAGAGACGCCCACTGAGAAAAGCTGATGTCTCCTCCTCCCTCTTCTGATGCTCAGCGCTCACTATGACCTGACGCTGTGTGACGTCAGGATGACAGTGCAGCACGCAGAGAAGAGGATGGATGAGCTGTGGAGCGTCACCCCTATAGAAAAGGTAAGTATTTTATTTTACTGGCGCTGGAGTCATGGCTAGGAGGGGGAGATGGTGGCACTGGGAGAAGCAGCTAATGGCACTGGGAGAAGCAGGTAATGGCACTGAGGGGGGAGGGGAGCCTGATGGCACGGGGTGGAAGCTGATGGCACTGGGGGGCTGATGAGTTTTTATAAAGAAAAACGTTCTTTTAATTAGTTTTTTTGTTATTAGAGTACTCGATTAATCGTTGGATTAATTAATAGAATGCTCGATTATAAAATAGTTGATAGCTGTAGCCCTATCACAGAGTGTCATCAGCAGGTTGCAACAGAGATACAGAGAGACTGGAAGAGTCACAGAAAGGCATAAGGGCTCTTTCACACTTGCGTTGTCCGGATCCGGCGTGTACTCCACTTGCCGGAATTACACGCCGGATCCGGAAAAACGCAAGTGAACTGAAAGCATTTGAAGACGCTATTAAAGTCCTGGTTGCCATAGTAGTAGTGGGGAGCGGGGGAGCAGTACACTTACAGTCCGTGCGGCTCCCGGGGCGCTCCAGAATGACGTCAGAGCGCCCCATGCGCAAGGATGACGTGCCATGTGATCACGTCATCCATGCGCGTGGGGCGCCCTGGCGTCACTCTGGAGCGCCCGGGGAGCCGCACGGACGGTAAGTATACTGCTCCCCCGCTCCCCACTACACTTTACCATGGCTGCCAGGACTTTAGCGGTCCGGCAGCCATGGTAACCATTCAGAAAAAGCTAAACGTCGGATCCGGCAATGCGCCGAAACGACGTTTAGCTTAAGGCCGGATCCGGATCAATGCCTTTCAAGAAGAATGGGATGCCATGCCTCAGCAGACAATAAGTCGACTTGTAAACAGCACGAGATGTCATTGTCAAGCTTTAATTGATGCTGAAAGCCACATGACAAGTTTATGAGACATTGACATTTTTGTGAGGGAATACCCACTACTGTTGTTGGCTTTTGTTTCAATGAATTGCTTGAGATGAGGAAATCACCATTGCGTGCTTCTACTTAAATGCCCTACATCCATGATATACAGTCACAGTAGCGTGAACTTTTTATGTTTTCCATAAATTTCACCAGAAAGCCAAATATCCCCAACTTTTTGTGAGTAGTGTAGACTAACCCCTGCTTCTTGTCAACTGATTGTAGGTTAGTAAGAAGAGAGAGAGGGGAGACTGCAGAACGACCTGTGCAGAAGCATGCATGTCGCTGGCAGTGCAAAAACAACAGCCCACCGAAGGGAAGGCCATGTATGAATAGCTGACGACAGCCTTGCATAATCTGCTGGAAACAGAAAACCACTTGGGGAGATCCAGAGACAGTAGGAGAAGACACAGGACCAGTCACCCCCTTGGTCAGACCATATAAAATGCACAATTTGCATCTAATCCATTTACAGTAAAAAAAAAACAAAAAAAAAACAAAACAAAGCATTCGATTGTCCAATTTTCTGTCTGAACATCTTGAAAATTGTTCTTCCTTATTCTCCCAGTAGGAACACTGAGCTGATTCTCGTTGTCTAAGTAAACTAAACCTGGCAGAAAGTGCTTATGATGGAACATAATCTCGGCAGCGCACCACAGATGACCCGATAACCTGTAATATATTGCGGAGAAAAGATCCCAGGAGTAAACCAGCAGATTTACTGCAGCAAAATGCTCCTTTTGCCCTACAGCAGCACGTGCCCCTGGTAAACAAAGCCCATTCAGCTACTAAAACCTCTTGTGTCCATATGAAATTTCAGAAAACGTAATACTTATATATGTTTTATAGCAAACGTGATATTAAAAAATGTATCACACAGGAATGGAATAAACCCATTCGTGAGGTATCTGCAGCCGTCAGATAACACTTGTAAGAATGTTTTATTAACGGTTTATTGAGTTTTCTGCAATTTATATTCAGTAGCAACAAATCAACAAAAAAAAATGTGTAAAGCCTCATGTACATCTTACATACAGTAAACAGTCGCCATACCGCCACATTGCACCCCACGCAGCATTGTTTGTATGTTGACCTACCCTGAATATACAAACCGGATTCCAAAAAAGTTGGGACACTAAACAAATTGTGAATAAAAACTGAATGCAATGATGTGGAGATGGCAAATGTCAATATTTTATTTGTAATAGAACGTAGATGACAGATCAAACGTTTAATCCGAGTAAATGTATCATTTTAAAAGGAAAAATACGTTGATTCAAAATTTCACGGTGTCAACAAATCCCCAAAAAGTTGGGACAAGTAGCAATAAGAGGCTGGAAAAAGTAAATTTGAGCATAACGAAGAGCTGGAAGACCAATTAACACTAATTAGGTCAATTGGCAACATGATTGGGTATAAAAAGAGCTTCTCAGAGTGGCAGTGTCTCTCAGAAGCCAAGATGGGTAGAGGATCACCAATTCCCACAATGTTGCGCAGAAAGATAGTGGAGCAATATCAGAAAGGTGTTACCCAGCGAAAAATTGCAAAGACTTTGCATCTATCATCATCAACTGTGCATAACATCATCCGAAGATTCAGAGAATCTGGAACAATCTCTGTGCGTAAGGGTCAAGGCCGTAAAACCATACTGGATGCCCGTGATCTCCGGGCCCTTAAACGACACTGCACCACAAACAGGAATGCTACTGTAAAGGAAATCACAGAATGGGCTCAGGAATACTTCCAGAAACCATTGTCAGTGAACACAATCCACCGTGCCATCCGCCGTTGCCAGCTGAAACTCTACAGTGCAAAGAAGAAGCCATTTCTAAGCAAGATCCACAAGCTCAGGCGTTTTCACTGGGCCAGGGATCATTTAAAATGGAGTGTGGCAAAATGGAAGACTGTTCTGTGGTCAGACGAGTCACCATTCGAAGTTCTTTTTGGAAATCTGGGACGCCATGTCACCTGGACCAAAGAGGACAAGGACAACCCAAGTTGTTATCAACGCTCAGTTCAGAAGCCTGCATCTCTGATGGTATGGGGTTGCATGAGTGCGTGTGGCATGGGCAGCTTGCATGTCTGGAAAGGCACCATCAATGCAGAAAAATATATTCAGGTTCTAGAACAACATATGCTCCCATCCAGACGTCATCTCTTTCAGGGAAGACCCTGCATTTTTCAACAAGATAATGCCAGACCACATTCTGCATCAATCACAACATCATGGCTGCGTAGGAGAAGGATCCGGGTACTGAAATGGCCAGTCTGCAGTCCAGATCTTTCACCTATAGAGAACATTTGGCGCATCATAAAGAGGAAGGTGCAACAAAGAAGGCCCAAGACGATTGAACAGTTAGAGGCCTGTATTAGACAAGAATGGGAGAGCATTCCTATTTCTAAACTTGAGAAACTGGTCTCCTCGGTCCCCAGACGTCTGTTGAGTGTTGTAAGAAGAAGGGGAGATGCCACACAGTGGTGAAAATGGCCTTGTCCCAACTTTTTGGGGATTTGTTGACACCATGAAATTCTGATTCAACATATTTTTCCCTTAAAATGGTACATTTTCTCAGTTTAAACTTTTGTTCCGTGATTTATGTTCTATTCTGAATAAAATATTAGTAGTTGGCACCTCCACATCATTGCATTCAGTTTTTATTCACGATTTGTATAGTGTCCCAACTTTTTTGGAATCCGGTTTGTATTTAAATCCTAGAAAACCCCTCTCCTGATTAGTGTTGATCACAAATATTCTAATCGCGAATTTTTATTGCGAATATCACCACTTCGAGAATTCGCAAAGATGTAGAATATAGTGCTATATATTCGTAATCGCAAATATTCTAGATTTTTTTTTTCATCAGTAACCTGCCTTCTTGCTTGTGGGCCAATGAGAAGGCTGCAATATCTTCGTCAGAGCTTAGCAACATCCCTAGGAACCAATAGGAAAGTTGCCTACCCCTTACTATATAACAACCTCCCCAGCAGCCATTTTCTGCAGTTTTTTTCAGTTCTGAGAGAGACAGAAGAGTCATTGCTGTGCTCTGTGCTTTGCTGTGTAATTACATTAGATAGTTAGTTAGCTCATATATATAATACAGATAATTAGTGGGAGATAGTCTGTGTAGGTTAGATAGTGATATAGTGTAGCTATTCCAGTGCAAGGTGTTAGGTAGTGTGATAGGAATTACTGTTTCTCTGCTGTCCATACTTACATGCTACAGACATAGTGCTGTGAATACTTAGTGCACCAATCAGTAATATATACTCAGACCTGATAAAATGTGAAGTTGCATGTATTGCACCAAAATTATGCGCATCATTAGTGCCGATTTGCGCAATTGCGAAAATAATGACTGGCGATCATGAATTCTAGAATTTGCGAATTTATTGCGAAAATTTACGAAATATCGCGAAAACGAATATTGCCTATGCCGCTCATCACTACTCCTGACATGTCTACATTAATAAATACGTGTATTCTGTGACACGGGGCATCTATTCCTCCTAAAACATTATATATACTGGTATATATAGTATATATATATATATATATATATATATATACACACACTCACCTAAAGAATTATTAGGAACTGCCTTAATTCTACGTGGCATTGATTCAACAAGGTGCTGATAGCATTCTTTAGAAATGTTGGCCCATATTGATAGGATAGCATCTTGCCGTTGATGGAGATTTGAGGGATGCACATGCAGGGCACGAAGCTCCCGTTCCACCACATCCCAAAGATGCTCTATTGGGTTGAGATCTGGTGACTGTGGGGGCCATTTTAGTACAGTGAACTCATTGTCATGTTCAAGAAACCAATTTGAAATGATTCGAGCTTTGTGACATGGTGCATTATCCTGCTGGAAGTAGCCATCAGAGGATGGATACATGTTCTCATTCTGTTTACGCCAAATTCGGACTCTACCATTTGAATGTCTCAACAGAAATCGAGACTCATCAGACCAGGCAACATTTTTCCAGTCTTCAACAGTCCAATTTTGGTGAGCTCGTGCAAATTGTAGCCTCTTTTTCCTATTTGTAGTGGAGATGAGTGGTACCCGGTGGGGTCTTTTGCTGTTGTAGCCCATCCGCCTCAAGGTTGTGCGTGTTGTGGCTTCACAAATGCTTTGCTGCATACCTCGGTTGTAACGAGTGGTTATTTCAGTCAACGTTGCTCTTCTATCAGCTTGAATCAGTCGGCCCATTCTCCTCTGACCTCTAGAATCCACAAGGCATTTTTGCCCACAGGACTGCCGCATACTGGATGTTTTTCCCTTTTCACACCATTCTTTGTAAACCCTAGAAATGTAAAAGGGTTTGGCGTCACTCAATATCTGGCGTTAGTACAGACAGAAAGCAAATATGGTTTCAAAAAGTATTATTTAATATCTCACAACATGTTGTATAAAATGAATAAAAATACCATAAAACACCTTAAAAATACATAATAATGCACGTATACCCTATTGGGACCACTATGTTAGTTGGTATGCAATTCAATTGTCCTTGTAGGTCATACAAAGTCCATGATGGGTTATACGGTGATAACCAATTGGGGTAGGTACAGTTAATGTTAATATGCAGAGCACTATATCGGTTGCAGGTCTACTTTACCGCTCCTAGTAGTCAAATCGTTGCTTGGCTGTGAGCCGCAGGAATCACTACTGTTTGCCGTCCGGCTGTTTGGCTGTGAGCTGCAAGGACCTTTGGAGGCGTGGTTGACGATTCCCCGTATAGCTGAGTATACTCTGACCTTTCAGGACCTGACGGTGGCGTCCCACGTGGTGTCGGTCGGATAGGTCAGGTGGCTCTTATTTCAAGCGGGGGTTTCAAATAGATACAAAGTTCATTTGTAGTTGTAATCGTCTTCCTTATCTTGTCCCACACTGTCTGCCGGCAGACAGTGTGGGACAAGATAAGGAAGACGATTACAACTACAAATGAACTTTGTATCTATTTGAAACCCCCGCTTGAAATAAGAGCCACCTGACCTATCCGACCGACACCACGTGGGACGCCACCGTCAGGTCCTGAAAGGTCAGAGTATACTCAGCTATACGGGGAATCGTCAACCACGCCTCCAAAGGTCCTTGCAGCTCACAGCCAAACAGCCGGACGGCAAACAGTAGTGATTCCTGCGGCTCACAGCCAAGCAACGATTTGACTACTAGGAGCGGTAAAGTAGACCTGCAACCGATATAGTGCTCTGCATATTAACATTAACTGTACCTACCCCAATTGGTTATCACCGTATAACCCATCATGGACTTTGTATGACCTACAAGGACAATTGAATTGCATACCAACTAACATAGTGGTCCCAATAGGGTATACGTGCATTATTATGTATTTTTAAGGTGTTTTATGGTATTTTTATTCATTTTATACAACATGTTGTGAGATATTAAATAATACTTTTTGAAACCATATTTGCTTTCTGTCTGTACTAACGCCAGATATTGAGTGACGCCAAACCCTTTTATAATCCAATCTACACTCCTAACATCAACAGGGAGTGCTGTGTGGCAGTGCACCTATTCCACAGTATTATCAGTGAGAGAGCCACCAAACCTTGACTTTAAACCCTAGAAATGGTTGTGCGTGAAAATCCCAGTAACTGAGCAGATTGTGAAATACTCAGACCGGCCTGTCTGGCACCAACAACCATGCCACGCTCAAAATTGCTTAAATCACCTTTCTTTCCCATTCTGACATTCAGTTTGGAGTTCAGGAGATTGTCTTGACCAGGACCAGACCCCTAAATGCATTGAAGCAACTGCCATGTGATTGGTTGACTAGATAATTGCATTAATGAGAAATAGAACAGGTGTTCCTAATAATTCTTTAGGTGAGTGTATAATTATATATATATATATATATATATATATATATATATATATATCCATAGAAAAGGTCTGGCATCACTCCCTTGAAGTTTTGAGGTGTAGGGTGCCCGCAGTAATCCCTCGATTCAGGACGGAAAACAGACAATGAAAGTCCGCAGCACTTTTCAAGGAGTGCTGCGGACTTTCATTGTCTATATATATATATATATATATATATATATATATATTATAAAATAAAATAATAAAACGTTAATAATAACAAAAAAATATACCAGCTGGGTATTACCATTTCCCTTCCCTGCACAGTCTGACAGTGACACCCCCCACCTAGCTGTCAGATAGTTCACACGTTTCTATGAGGAATAACCGAGGGCGTAGAGGAGGTTTGGAAAAAGATGATTGATAATGGTTATATTAGGCTGCGTTCACATCTCCGATAGAGATGATCCGGCACCCTGATCCGGCTGTTGGCCAGACAAAAACCGCTGCATGAGGCGGTATTTGTCCGGCAGAAACCCAACTTATATGCTGGAAAGCAGCCGGATCACCAGTGGATCTCATTATAGTCAATAGGGATCTGGCGGTGATCTGTTAAATACAGCAATGCTGGATCCAGTGCATGCATGGTCTCTGCCAGAAATGTTCACTGGAGATGTGAACATGGTCTTAGTGAGAATACAGTTATTTAATCGAACAGACAGTTGAGCTGGAAGGGCCTATTTAAAGGGCATCTGTCAGCAGCTTTGTCCCTATGACACTGGCTGACCGTTACATGTGCACTTGGCAGCTGAAGGCATCTATGTTGGCCTCTAGGAGCAACAGGGGCGTTGCCGTTACACCTAGAGGCTCAGCTCTCTCTGCAACTGCAGATGCCCTGACCCTCACAGAGAAAACAGAATTGCTGGCCATGTTATTTTTTTCATGATTTTAAAATGAAATTAAATGGGCATATTTTTTGTTATGTCCCTATGGAACGAGGAGTAAATGAACGCATGCACACACACAGTAATTACGGACTGATTTACCTGCTATGTCTGTTATATGTATTTACAGTAATAGCCATTTTTCCGGACAGCATCTGTCAGCCGCAGAACGAGTAATTCAACTTGTTATTGACTAATTAGAGTAAATTGGGTGAATTATTCCTATTAAGGCCATATGCAGACATTGCTAATTATACGGTTGCGTGCTGCCTGTAGAGTGTTCTGCAAAGACCCACAACAGGCAGCGTAGCAATGTGTATAGCAACGCAAGCCGAGCGCTACCGACTACACATTACCCGGATGGAGGTGTATTGTTTGGCTCTACCATTAGAAGAAATTGCTAAAGACTGAGCCTAACGGAGGAAAACCTTCTACGAAATCTATATCGATACTGCAGAGCGCAGGTGATAAGCCGAAGTACAGCGTCCGCGGGCGAGTCATACATATACGTCGTATGACAGGCGGAGGTCGCTAGCAATACTAATGGTCACAGGTCCTCTCACTTCCTAGGACGTTGCCTGTGCAGAACCCCAGACCTGGGGGTATATATTGGAATGCACACCAGCAGATGGGGTATGGGTGGAATGGTTGGCATGGACAGGGGTTAACCCCTCTGTTGCTCTCTCCCTGATTCCTGACAGGAGGGAAGTTCCAGTTAGGACAGTGAGGAGGAAAAAAGCACATCCATCTTCACCTACTCAATGGGTCTTAGGGACCAGCAAGAGATCCTATTCTCCGGTGAGACCACTACTCCAGAGTAGGGCTGAAACGATTACTCGATTGAATTGAGTAATTCGACACAAAAATTCGACACGTTTGTGTCATGTGACCACGGAGCGGGAGTGAAGCGATTGCTATTACTTACCGCTCCGTGGTCACCCGCCGGCCCGTATCGCGCTGCACTGGATCCTGACACATCATCAGGTCATAGTGCACGTAAGCGCGCACTATGCCCGACGCTGTGTGACGTCAGGATCCAGTGCAGCGCGCGGAGAAGAAGAGGAAGAAGCTGTGGAGCAGCGCTGGGGACATGGAGGGGCTGGTGGGAGTGGGGGACATGGAGGGGCTGGTGGGAGTGGGGGACATGGAGGGGCTGACTGATGGCAGTGGGGGACATGGACGGGCTGGTCTGATGGCACTGGGGGAGTGGGGGACATGGAGGGGCTGGTCTGATGGCACTGGGGGAGTGGGGGACATGGAGGGGCTGACTGATGGCAGTGGGGGACATGGAGGGGCTGGTCTGATGTCACTGGTGGAGTGGGGGACATGGAGGTGCTGATCTGATGGCACTGGGGGAGTTGGGGACATGGAGGTGCTGATCTGATGGCACTGGGGGAGTTGGGGACATAAAGGGGCTGATCTGATGACACTGGGGGAGTGGGGACATGGAGGGGCTGATCTGATGGCACTTGGGGAGTGGAGTGTGGGACATGGCAATAGATGGCATGGAGGGGCTGATTGCACTGGGGGAATGGAGCTGATTGCACTGGGGTGGGGGGGGGGGGAGCTGATGGCACTGGGGTGGGGGGGAGCTGATGGCACTGGGGTGGGGGGGAGCTGATGGCACTGGGTGAACTGATGCACTTGGGCTGATCACACAGGGGGTAACGAAGGGTGTTGGGTACTGATGGAAGGGGGTCTGATGAGTTTTTATAAAGGAAAACAGTCTATTAATTCATTTTTTCTTTTTAGATTACTTGATTAATCGTAATAAAAAATAGATAGAATACTCGATAACTGAAATAATGGTTTACTGCAGCCCTACTCCAGAGACTGCAAGGACACCGAGATACAGCTTTCCCCGAAGCTACAGCTTTGATAGTTAGCAGAGTGATCAGAAAGCCACAGCTTTACAGACCCTGATGCAGGTGAGGGAATACTTTTCAGACACCCATCACCTAGATAAGATTCAGACCAGACAAACTCAGAAGCCTAAATCCACAAGTGCCAGCTTACAGCTGTTAGCCAGAAGTGCAAGGGAGAGACATCAACACACAGCTAGCACTTCAGAGGCGCCAAAAAGTGCCACTTTGCCTGCCACATACCTCATTATCTGGGGACCGAAATTGCACTTTGTACTAACTACTGCTGGATGTACTACAAGTTATACTGTATTTTGCACTAATTAGCGAGGGGCTTTTATTTCTGACCTGAGTCTTTAAACCACCTTTCCACTGCACCGATCCCCAGGGAGCAACTGCCGAGGGAGTATATCGCGAAACATCTCAACAGGGTCACTACCACTCCCATCCTCTGCACCGGCTCCTCAGGGGCTCACTGGACCTGCTGAATTGTCACCATGCAATTCTACATTTTCCTGCAGAGGAAATGTCCTGGTCACAGGAAAAAACGTCTGTTTGCCACAGGTCTTGTCAGCCGCAACAGCTGCAGCATTAAAAAAGGTTAGCTATGATGGGACAATCCCTGGAAGGGTTGACCCTATCCACAGACCCAATGAACTCCCCATATGAAAGGAGCAGCAGTTGGGAATGCACCCTGTCGCCCCATGTATTTTCTATTAGACCGCCAGAGTTAGCCAAGTATAGCGTCCACCCACCTCCAGAGATGAGCAGAATGGCAGTGTGCATGCTAGACTGCCGCTCCAGTTATACGTTGGTCAGACCCTAAGGCTAGAGCTACGATTCGTTGGTCAGACCCTAAGGCTAGAGCTACTCGGCAAAGTAAGTCTCAGAAAAGTTGCAACCAAAAACGTTTGTGCAACGTGTCTGCAACTTGCCGTTGCGTGACTATTTTAGAGCAGTGATTTGGCTAAAAGTCGCAAGCAGGTCGTATGTAGCAAGGGACCTGAATTGTGGTCTATGATGACTGGCAGCCAGAAGTGTTGGACTCTTTGTGACTGTTGCATCACGGCCCCGTTGACAATCATTAGATGCAACATTAAAAGCACACTTAACCCTATCCTGTATAGCAAAAATAGCGTAGTACCACGTTAGAAAGAAAAATCGATGTGATGTTAAAGGGGTTGCCTCACTTCAGCAAGTGGCATTTATCAAGTAGAGAAAGTTAATACAAGGCACTTACTAATGTATTGTGATTGTCCATATTGCCTCCTTTGCTGGCTTGGTTCATTTTTATATCACATTATACACTGCTCGTTTCCATGGTTACGACCATCCTGCAATCCAACAGCGGTGCTCGTGCTTGCACAATATAGGAAAAATCACCAGCCTGTGTGCACTCTCGTGATCCCGCCCACTGCAAAGGCCAACACTTTTCCTCAAAGCGTGCAAGCATGACCACCACTGATGGATTGCAGGGTGGGGGTGTAGCCATGGAAATGAGCAGTGTATGATGAGATGGAAAAATGATTTATGCCAAAGGAGGCAATATGGGCAATAACAATAAATTAGTAAGTGCCGTGTATTAACTTTCTCTTCATCATAAATGCCATTTCCTAAAGTGAGACAACCCCTTTAAATACTTTTGTGTTAAAAAAAGACAAAAGTATTATAGCAGTGATAAATTTTTGGGCTAGCCAATAAAGTTAATTTGTAAGTTTTTAGAGCAAAGATGCTCCTCCTGCAGTCAATATACAAATGAATGGCTGTGAGAAAGGCACAACTCTTAGGCCCCTTTCACACGGGCGAGTATTCCGCGCAGATGCGATGCGTGAGTTGAACGCATTGCAGCCGCACTGAATCCGGACCCATTCATTTCTATGGGGCTGTGCACACGAGCGGTGATTTTCACGCATCACTTGTGCGTTGCGTGAAAATCGCAGCATGCTCCTCTTTGTGCGTTTTTCACGTAACGCAGTTCCCATAGTAATGAATAGGGTTGCGTGAAAATCGCAAGCATCCGAAAGCAAGGGCGGATGCAGTGCGATTTTCACGCACGGTTGCTATGTGACGATCGGGATGGGGACCCGATCATTATTATTTTCCCTTATAACATGGTTATAAGGGAAAATAATAGCATTCTGAATACAGAATACATAGTACAATAGGGCTGGAGGGGTTAAAAAAATAAAAATAATAATTTAACTCGCCTTAATCCACTTGTTCGCGCAGCCGGCATCTCTTTGTCTTCATCTGTGAGCAATAAGACCTTTGATGACGTCACTACGCTCATCACATGATCCATCACCATGGTGATGGATCATGTGATGGACCATGTGATGAACGCAGTGACGTCATCAAAGGTCCTATTGCTCACAGATAAAGACAGAAGAGATGCCGGCTGCGCGAACAAGTGGATTAAGGTGAGTTAAATTCTTTTTTTTAACCCCTCCAGCCCTATTGTACTATGCATTCTGTATTCAGAATGCTATTATTTTCCCTTATAACCATGTTATAAGGGGAAATAATACAATCTACACTACAACTAACCCAAACCTGAACTTCTGTGAAGAAGTTCGGGTCTGGGTACCACAGTCTGTTTTTTATCACGCGCGTGCAAAACACATTGCACCCGCGCGATAAAAACTGAACATCGGAACGCAATGACTGACTGCAATTGCATACCTACTCGCGCGTGGTTTGCCGCAATGCACCGGGACGCATCCGGACCTAATCCGGACACGCTCGTCTGCAAGGGGCCTTAGGCTACTTTCACACTTCCGTTGTTAATTCCGTTATTGAGATCCGGCAGAGGATCTCAATACTGGAATTAAACTGATCCGTTTTGATTTTGCACATCAGGATGCATCCATTCCGTTAGGATGTGGTGGTGTGAAATCAAAACGGAAAAAAATGGATACTTCACTAAATACATTGAAGGTCAATGGGTGACAGATCCATTTTTTTGGCTCCTAAAAAAAAACGCATCCTTCACCACTGACTTTGGACAATCCCTTTAAGGGCTTGTTCACACGATGGTATGTGTTTTGTGGTCCGTTTTTCACGGATCTATTTTTTGTATCCAAAGTGTTTCCGTTTCTGTTCCGTATTTCCGCAAAAAATCTCTGTATTGTTTCCATAAGCGATTCGTTTTTTGCAGATCGCAAACGGAAACAGAAAATTTGTAATCATTATTGTAATGTACTGTAATGTTTGTAAACAGTAAACACATGGGCAAAGTGGGCATGGATCTGAAAAATATGGATGACATACGGATGTGTTCCGTATGCATTCCGTATTTTTTGCGGACCCATTGACTTGAATGGAGCCACGGAACGTGATATGCGGACAATAATAGGACAAGACTCAAAATGTTGCGGAACGGAAATACTGAAACGAAATGCACACGGACCCATTGAAATGAATGGTTCCGCATACAGTCCGCAAAAATAACGGAACGAATGAGCCCTCAGAAACTACTCTTGAAGCACAAGCAGTGCAACCCCAAGGAGTTCAATGACAAACCTAAATCTCTACTGCAAAAAGGCCTCTTTCACACGACCATGTGTCCCCGTGGATGTATTGCGGCCGGCATACGGCGGTTCCGCAATACAAGGGACACCAGCCGTGTGCACTCCGCATCACGGATGCGGACCCATTCACTTGAATGGGTCCACAAATCCGGAGATGTGGTACGGGAACCACGGAACGGAAGCACTGTGGAGTGCTTTCGTGGGGTTCTGTTCCCTGTGAATGCATGCGGCTGGCCCACGGTCGGTGCCCGTGCATTGCAGACTGCACGGCCATCACACAGTTCGTGTGAAAGAGGCCTAAAAGCATGCAGTTATGCAAAAAATGTGAAGACAACTGCACAAAATTCAATAAGATTGTTCTATAAATATTATCCATTATCAAGGGGTTTCATTATTCGCATAGTAAGGCTGAGTTTACACGGGCGAGATTTCCGCGCGGGTGCAATGCGGGAGGTGAACGCATTGCACCCGCACTGAATCTGGACCCATTCATTTCTATGGGGCTGTGCACATGAGCTGTGATTTTCACGCATCACTTATGCGTTGCGTGAAAATCGCAGCATGCTCTATATTGTGCGTTTATCACGCAACGCAGTCCCCATAGAAGTGAATGGGGCTGAGTGAAAATCGCAAGCATCCGCAATTAAGTGCAGATGCGGTGCGATTTTCACGCATGGTTGCTAAGATGACTGAGAAATAATTCACTGTATTATTTTTTCTTATAACATGGTTATAAGGGAAGGTAATAGCATTCTTTAATACAGAATGCTTAGTAGGTGGTCAATTGAGGGTTAAAAAATAAAAAATAATTAACTCACCTTCTCCTCTTGATGGTCCATCACCACGGTGATGTATCATGTGATTGGACCATGTGATCTGACGTCATCACAGGTCCTTTAGCCGGCAGCTCATGATTAAAGAAGTAAGAAGAGACCGGCAGCTACGTGATCAAGAGGAGAAGGTGAGTTAATTATTTTTTAACCCTCAATTGACCACCTACTAAGCATTCTGTATTAAAGAATGCTATTATTTTCCCTTATAACCATGTTTTAAGAGAAAATAATACAGTGATTATCTTAGCAACCATGAGTGAAAATCGCACTGCATCCGCACTTGCTTGCGATTTTCACTCAGCCCCATTCACTTCTATGGGGCCTGCGTTGCGTGATAAACGCACAATATAGAGCATGCTGCGATTTTCACGCAACGCACAAGTGATGCGTGAAAATCACAGCTCATGTGAACAGCCCCATAGAAATTAATGGGTCCAGATTCAGTGCGGGTGCATCCGCGCGGAAATCTCGCCCGTGTGAACTCAGCCTAACAGTCCCCATGTACAACGTACCACTTACAGTATAAAACTGGTGTCTTCTTATGTTGTAGATGGACCTACGAGTTCCCTCGGGCCTGTATGCAAACAGCTACATCTCTACTTGCTATAGCTATGCCCCCAATTCAAAGAAATGAATGGCAGGGCGAGTGATTGGCCACTAATCACTCCTATTCCCCCCCCCCCCCCCACACTTTTTAGGTTCATAGTTCCTGTAGATGGGAGACGTCTGTTTATAAGGGAGGCTTACTGAAGATGAAGCCATGTCAGCCACCACCCATGGCATTCCTGCAGAGCTCCTGCATGCAATCCTCCCATGTGCCCAAGTAAGAGGAGAACAGGCACATCCCAATTTCTCTCAGATATTATACCGTAATTAATTAGAGCAGTGAATCCAAGCTAATTGTTTTTTTCCAGGCACAGACCTATATATAGAAAAGTTTACAGAAGACACAGGGGAACTTCACAAGTCGCTAATTATCATCTACAGCCATGTGCAATCTTCAGAGCTCAGAAGTGTCTCCTGATTTTACACATTGGCAGATGGAGGAGCCTCTCGGTAAGCGACTGTGTATTCATCTTTCCCATGCAGCACAACCACAGGATCTGTCCTGAATTTATCACTTTCTAGTACCAAAAATGTATGAAAAACATGCAGACTCCATCCCTCCCCCTGTAAAGCTATGTTCTCGATGCATCGGGGGTTCAGCTTGGAGCATCGCTGGCAGGTCAGTCACTTCTGACAGCAAGAACGGCACTGAATGAAACAGCTCCATCTGGATCAGTCATAAGGAGATCCGCCGCAATGTCGTGGCTTGTGTTATCAAGGGACACTATGACACAACTGTGACCATAGCCTTACAGTATGGGCCTATAAGTGGATGTTTCGGAGACATACGTTAGGCCCTGCTCACATCACGTTAATGGCCTCCATTTAACGTGTACTGTATAGCTGTAGACTACAATGCTATTCCATACTTTTATGGCAGTATATTATTATTATTTATTTGAAAGCGCCATTAATTCTATGGTGCCGTACATCACGGGGGTTACATGTACATCATATAAAAATACAATAAACAAGCAAGAAACAAACTGGTACAGTGGGGTAGAGGCCCACAAGAGCTTACAATCTACAAGGGAAGGGGGGAGAACACGGTAGGTGAGGGTAAATGCTGCTCATCTGACCGTGTGGTGGTAGCATGCTCATTGTAGGTGGTAGGCTATCCTGAAGAGGTAGGTTTTCAGGTTACGTTTGAAGGTTTGGATGTTGGGGGAGCGTCTGATATACTGGGGTAGAGAGTTCCAGAGTATAGGAGAGGCACAGGAGAAATCTTGTAGACGATTGTGTGAAGAACAGCGGAGAGGAGAGAAGAGAAGGAGGTCTTCTGAGGATCTGAGATTACGTGTAGGGATGTATCTGAAAAGTAGCTCAGAGATGTATGGAGGGGACAGGTTGTGGACGGCTTTATACGTAGTTGTCAGTATTTTAAACTGAATTCGCTGGACAATGGGGAGCCAGTGAAGGGATTGGCAGAGGGGGTAGGCAGAGGAGAAACACGGGGAGAGGTGGATTAATCAGTCAGCAGAGTTAAGAATAGATTGGAGGGGTGCGAGAGTGCTGGATGGGAGGCTACAGAGGAGGATGTTGCAGTAGTCCAGGCGGGAGATGACAAGAGCATGCACTAGAATTTTAGTTGACTCAGGGGTGAGGAAGGAGCGAATAAGAGAGATGTTCTTAAGCGGAAAGCGGCAGGTGGAGGTGAAGGTTTGGACGTGTGGCTTAAAGAGGTTGCTACAGGGAGGAGGAGACGGCGGTGTTTCTCAGGGGGCGTCTCCTTCTCCCTGGCTGTGAGCTGTCCAATCGCAGCAGAGCGTGTCACAGCCAGGGAGAAGGTGAAAGGTCCTCTTTAAATGACAGGGCACCACAGTATACCAACATTTACAGGCACAACAGCGGCAAAAGGGTACTCTTTTGCCCTCTGTCAGGTGAACGGAGCCCTATTGATACACTTATCCAGGCACTGACTGTTTTCAACTCCCTAATCTGCAGAGGGGACAAAACAGAGCTTATAGGGAACCGAGTTGTTACCTCTATGGTGTGAACGCCCCCTGCTTCAGAGATGTCTCACTGACAGGTTGGACGCTGGTATCATCCCAATATATAACTTATATATGTTAACTTTCCGTGAAAGGCAAATAAAAAACATCATTGCAATTTACAGTATGGCTAAAGCTTGACAGGATCGGGGCCATCGCCAATTCTTCATTGGGACCTTAAGGCTTTCATTTCCGTAATGGATGCACTAACGTCAGCTAAATTCTGCCAGCATCATGAGAATTTGCTGACACCCGAGTCCTTGATGTAATTGAGATTGTTAACTCCATTCAGTGAATTTGTCATAGTCACAGATAAAATTACAGGCACAATTTTGGAGCATATTCAAAGTGCCCATAACTGCTAACATTGTAAAAAAAAAAAAGTAAAATGTCACAAATGAAAATACGGCAAATCCACATCCCACTGTTTGCAATGGGAATCGGCGTTGCTGTTTACACAGCCGCAGTTTTTTTTTTAGACGCAACAAATGGGGCAAAGTGCACTGGCAGGTCCATGGCATGCAAACTGTAATAACACGACAGAAATACAAGGCAGACCAGTGGAGTTATGCCATGGTTTTGCAGTTTGCTCGCTGCGAAACCGATTGGCATTCTATGGCAAATACATGTCGGATTCTTCCTGTAGACCGTTGGGTACATGAGGTCGTAATCCGAAATAGCACCAGGCTTCATTGGCCACTGGAAATATAAGGGTATGGCGACACGGAGCAGGCATCATATGGTCGGGTTGCAGCCGTGCTGTGGTCAAGAACCGCTCAGCCAATAAGCCGCAGCTGCCTTTCATTTAACTAATCAAGACCAATACCGCGTGGCCATTAACAATGAAGACCGACTATACAGTGTGGTCTTCGTTAGTTAAATGAATTAGCTGCGGGCTAATTGGCCACATGGTTCTTGACTGCAGCAAGGCCGCAACCCAACCGTATCACAGTCGCTCACTAGTACTATAACACCCAATATACACTGTGTATATATATATATATATATATATTCAGGGTGGCTTCACTCTGTATTTTTATGAAAACTTCAACCAGATGTTAGCTGATTTATCTCCACACTTGGTGCGATTTTTGGGTCCATAGCATTTAAAAAAAAAAAAAAAAAAAATGCAGCATGGCGATGAGCTGGCCAAGATTTTTGCTATCATTTATGCCGGTTACTAGCATAAATTATATTAAATCTGTCAGGCCGCGAGGCCATTCATCCCTTCGCTTGTATACCACAAAACTAGCATGCAAGACTTGATATAAAAAATCCCCCACTGAGCTAAAGCTTTCCATCCTGTATCAGTATATTAGTGACTGCATTATGTCTGCTTGGGTTTACTGGAAGGAACGTAAAGGGGCTGTATCATTTCATACATTGATGGCATATCGCAGGATATGCCATCAATGTCAGATATTTGTGGGTCCCACCTCTGGGAGTCGCTCCTATCTCCAGATTGGGACCCATGAAGTCAGCACAGAGAAGTCACACCTGCACGGCCACCCTCTGCTCATCGCTATGTGAGTTTTGAAAACCGTGAATGGAGCGGTGGCTGCAGCGGTGCGATCTTCGTTCACTGCTATGGGACTTCTGAAAACAGCCGAGCACGCTCGCTTGGCAATTTTTGGTATTCTCATAACGATGAATGAGGACCCCCTTCTGGAGATAGGAGCGACTCCCAAAAGGTGCAACTTTCCTGATACCGACAGCATATCCTAGCGATCAATGTATGAGATGAACCAACCGCTTTATGGTTTTATGGTGGTCTGAGTTCCATCCAACAGAACAGCACCTGGTCAAAGTGTTGCAACCGTAAGGCCTCTTGCACACAAAAGCTTTTGGTTTTCCTTTTGCGTTCCGTATACGGAACCATTCATTTCAATGTATCCGCAAAAAAAACGGAAGGTACTCTTTATGCCTTCCGTTTCCGTATTTCCGTTCAAAGATAGAACATGTCCTATTATTGTCTGCATAACGGACAAGGATAGTACCGTTCTATCAGGGGCCAGCTGTTCCGTTCCGCAAAAAACGGAATGCACACAGACGTCATCTGTATTTTTTGCAGATCCGTTTTTTGCGGACCGCAAAATACTGAAAAAGCCATACGGTCGTGTGCAAGAGGCCTAAGGCAAGGGCTACACTGGTCGCGGGCAGGATCGCTGAGCAGTGGTGATTCCCATAGAAATTAATGGTATCGCCGTGGGAGTCGCAAAAAATCCAGCCGTGTTGGATTTCTTGCGACTGCTGCAGCAATCCCATTCGTCTCTATGGGATCAGCGCTGCTCAGTGATCCACAGGTGTCGCCGTGTGGCACTTGCCTAATATAGACACTAATATGTAATGAAACTGGATAGTCAAAAGAGCCGCGTCCTCTGCACTTTGATTTACAGGGCCAGGCAGTGAAAACGTCATCATGCCTGGTCCTGTCAATTAAAGTGGAGACGGCGCAGCAGTTGCAGAGAGAGCAGAGCCTCTAGGTGTAACGGAAACGCCCCCGTTGCTCCTAGAGGCTCCTTTGCATATATTAAAACATAATTTTTCTCAGCAATGCGGGCACATATGAACATGGGACCAACACAGATGTCTTCAGCTGCCAAGCGCACATGTAACAGGTCAGCCGGTGTCATAGGGACAAATCTGCTGAAAAAGGAAATCCTTAATAAATACGTTTCTAAAACACAACCTGGTACGCCATATTCATACAGCATCCGCTACACTGCTTGGTCTAAAATGGGGATGAGAAATGTGTGGCACAAACTCAAGCCCAATTGTATTGTTTTTTCTGCCAAAGACAAAGCGGTGACTAATTGATCCAATTACATAAATCCCTGGGAGTTTACTAATGAATGCACACTCATTACTCTAAGCATCCAAAGAAGCAATAAATTCCAGCAAAATGATTCTCGCTGCATTCGTCAGGAGACATTTTCCAATAAGTTGTAATTTATATAATAGATATTCAGAATAGGCTATTATATTATAGGAAGCTTTTCTCCCGAGTATTACTAAAACCAAAATAATAAGCACTTACCTACTTTATTCATCCTATAAATCACATGACCACTGCAGTGTTAACACGACATATTGGACTTCCTAGAATTGCTATACGTGATTTTTGCCATGAGTTTTGAGGTGGACCTTTGTCCCGCAGCAGTATCAGTAAAACTGGGATCACAAAGGGCAGTTACATGCAGGTTTGGATGCAATATCTTTTCTATCAACTGTCCCGTAATCCTGGTAGGTCCTCTTTAACCCCTTAATGCTAAATCACATGCACAGTCTGAGCCAGAGGCAGGTCTAACAGAATGCCTGCCAGCGTTATACTGACAGGCACAATACACTGCAAGACAGAAGCATTGCAGTGTATTATGTCATCAATACTCAGTCTCTGAGTGGGAAAATGTCAACAAAAAAAAGTTAAAAGTGTTAAAAGTATATTTAAAAACACCGCACCACATTTTAAACTATTAAAAAGCTTATGTATAAAAAAATAAACACTATCAAAATAAATATAAAGGTGCACATAATTGGTATAGCTGCAACCATAACAATATTATTTATCCTGGTGAACGTTGTAAAAAAAAAAAAAGAAAACAATGCTGGAATTTCTATATTCACCCATCTCACCTCCTAAAAAATGAGAATGTGACCAAAAACTTGTATGAACCCCAAAATAGAACTAATAAAAACTACAGTTCATGCCAAAAAATGTAAGCCCTCACTCAGAAAAGAATAAGTCACGGCTCTAAAAACACAGTGCCACAGAAACAAATTTATTTATTTTTTGCAATTTTTAAGTGCATTTATTGTACAAAAATAGTAAAATATAAACAATTATACAAGATTAGCATTACCGAATTGTAATGATCTGCAGAATAAAGGTGGCATCTTATTTCTGCGCACGGTAAATATCTTAGGGCTCTTTCACACCTGCGTTCTTGTCTTCCGGCATAGAGTTCCGTCGTCGGGGCTCTATGCCGGAAGAATCCTGATCAGGATTATCCTAATGCATTCTGAATGGAGAGAAATCCGTTCAGGGTGCATCAGGATGTCTTCAGTTCCGGAACGGAACGTTTTTTGGCCGGAGAAAATACCGCAGCATGCTGCGCTTTTTGCTCCGGCCAAAAATCCGGAACACTTGCCGCAAGGCCGGATCCGGAATTAATGCCCATTGAAAGGCATTGATCCGGATCCGGCCTTAAGCTAAACGTCGTTTCGGCGCATTGCCGCATCCGACGTTTAGCTTTTTCAGAGTGGTTACCATGGCTGCAAGGACGCTAAAGTCCTGGCAGCCATGGTAAAGTGTAGCGGGGAGCGGGGGAGCAGCATACTTACCGTCCGTGCGGCTCCCCGGGCGCTCCAGAGTGACGTCAGGGCGCCCCAAGCGCATGGATCACGTGATCGCATTGGACACGTCATCCATGTGCATGGGGCGCTCTGACGTCATTCTGGAGCGCCCCGGGAGCCGCACGGACTGTAAGTATACTGCTCCCCCGCTCCCCGCTCCTACTATGGCAACCAGGACTTTAATAGCGTCCTGGGTGCCATAGTAACACTGAACGCATTTGGAAGACGGTTCCGTCTTCAAATGCTTTCAGTACACTTGCGTTTTTCCGGATCCGGAGTGTAATTCCGGCAAGTGGAGTACACGCCGGATCCGGACAACGCAAGTGTGAAAGAGGCCTTAAAGGGAAGCTGTCCGCTCCAAAACACCCTGCAAACTAAAGTGAGTGGTAAATAGTGTGAGTGGTGAATAGTGTGAGTGGTGGTGATTAGTGTGAGTGGTGGTGATTAGTGTGAGTGGTGGTGATTAGTGTGAGTGGTGGTGATTAGTGTGAGTGGTGGTGATTAGTGAAAGTGACGCAGAGTCCGGTTATGTCATTTTTATCTGCAATTTTATCGGCCCATCTCAAGCATTGGAAGTATATCCTATGCTTGAGATGGGCCAACCCCTTTAAGGTCTTAGATATATATATTCCGCTCTGACGTGAACCAGAAAACGCAGGAGGGGATCTATGGGATCTTGCACATACATGCAGAGTAGTAATGTGCGAAGCGAGCTTCGGATGTTACATCCGAAGTCGCTTCATTCATAACTTCGGATTAATACTGTATGGAGATCCATCTCTGTACAGTATTAGAATGTATGGGCTTCGATGAGCCGAAGTTCGTTATTCGCGAAATCGCGCGTGACTTTGCTGAATGACTTCGGCAATTGATTTTTAAAGTGGAAAACCACTCGGTTCCAAGGGAGCAGTCGGAACCGAAGCCAAGTTTGATTTTAAGTTTTAAAGGGGTTTTCCACTTTAAAAATCAATTACCGAAGTTATTCAACAAAGTCACGCGCGACTTCACGAATAACTGACTTCAGCTCATCGAAGCCCATACATTCTAATACTGTACAGAGAGGGATCTCGGTACAGTATTAATCCGAAGTTATGAATAAAGCGACTTTGGATGTAACATTCGAAGCTCCCTTCGCTTATCTCTAATCCGGTGCATCAGTTGTGTTGGACAGAAAAATGCTGCATGCTCCGTCGTTCTGTCCGGCGGTATCAGTGTACAGACGGCGGATCTATGCACAGAAGTGCAGTGCACATCTATCAGTTGTGTCCGGCTCCTGGCATAAAACAGCTGGCCTGGCACAGCTGAAACATATGAACCTAGGCTACGTCTACTCCACTCTGCTCAGGGTGATTTGCGCAGCCTCCCAATGTTCTAACAAAGCTATAGATAAATACACCAAGTAAATATAATACAAAATAATATTATATAATAATGCAAAATATAATAATATAATGCAGAGTGTGGGATGATCACAGGGCGCAGCTGCTCCACTTACTAGGCCTTGTAAACAGCAGGAGAAGGTTTTGTTTGTTCAGACTGCACCTAAAATCTTAACAAAAACCAATTACAGAAAATAATCTCTGTATTAATCCCTGATCCACGCAAACATCGCCTAAAAGAAGAACAGAGATGCAGCCACGAAAAAAAGCGGCTCTCAGCACTGCAATCACTTCCCCTGCTAAGGTGACCAACACAAAAGACATATTTCCTTAAGGCTACTTTCACACTAGCATTCAGAGCGGGTCCGTCTGATGTTTCATCAGACGGATCCGCTCCGATAATGCAGACGTTTGCATCCGTTCAGAACGGATCCGTCTGCATTATAACTTAGAAAAATTTCTAAGTGTGAAAGTTGTCTGAGCGGATCCGTCCAGACTTTACATTGAAAGTCAATGGGGGACGGATCCGTTTGAAGATTGAGCCATATTGTGTCATCTTCAAGCGGATCCGTCCCCATTGACTTACATTGTAAGTCTGGACGGATCCGCTTGCCTCCGCACGGCCAGGCGGACACCCGAACGCTGCAAGCAGCGTTCAGGTGTCCGTCTGCTGAGCGGAGGCTGAACGCCGCCAGACTGATGCATTCTGAGCGGATGCGCGTCCACTCAGAATGCATTAGGGCTGGACGGATGCGTTCGGGGCCGCTTGTGAGCCCCTTCAAACGGAGCTCACAAGCGGAGCCCCGAACGCTAGTGTGAAAGTAGCCTTATAGACTAGACTAATTAGACCATGGGGCACAATATACTGCAAAAAACGCATCGTCCCCCAAAAAAACGCATGGAAACCGCATATGCGTTTTTTGGTTCCAGACCAGATTTTGGTGTTCCAGAGCAGATCCCTAACTCCAGATCTGATCTTACATGCATCTTAAAAGGGATATAAAAGGAATCACAGTAAGTTGGGATGTCACCACTGAGGAAGGGGAAAGGAGATCCCCGAAACGCGTTTGGTGCTTTTCAAAGACATCCCCAACAAGTGACCCCCACTGGAAGTTCGTCTACTAATATCCGGAGATACACAAAGAAATTGGAGCGCTCCAAAGATAAAGACCCGGAATTTCAGCCATTCAAACTGGTCAGTACAAGTATAAGTTCACCTCTCGCCATATTACACCCTGATCGTATAACTGGATCTGAGATTTGTGGATAACGATCAAGAGAGACCAGAGACGAACGAACCAGGTGGGACGCTAAACACTGAGAACCACGTGAATAAATACCGTGAGTAAAAATCAAAAAGGATTGAATATTGGGACTGCAGGATAATCGACATTCACCTGTGATACTTTATTGAATATTTATATCGGCCAATTCCGAATATTTGAAAAGGTGCCTTGCATGGAGTTTCATGTTATATTGCATATAAGAAAGAAATGCCAACACTACTATAAGGAATAGACTGACAGTTTTGGCTTGCGATATTTTTGCACATTCAGGACGTATGGTCCCCTTCTTTTTGGACTTTTTTTGAGTTTTTATTGAAGTTTTAGATTTTAGGTATTTTTAGCGACTGATATTGTCTCCGCTGCAGCGATTGTTATTTTAATATTGTATTGTGATGTTGTATTTTAATATATTTTGCCAATTAAATATTGTGTAACAACACTATTACTATTGCTCTATTTCCATGCGAGGGAGTGCCAGTCTCATACTCCATAATATATACTTTTTATTACGCCTTTGTTGATTTGAGTGAATCAATTTGAGACTAGAGCACCCAATCCAGAATTGTAAGGGGAGTGAGCGGTTTGTCTATACTACTTTTTTACAAAAGACATTTTTGCTCTGGACTTGGCATTTTATTTCCGCAGTGCTTTATTCCATACAACCCAGCATTATGCAACTTCGTGCTGCACGTTAGCATGAAAGTTGTGATGGTGTAACCTATAGATGTAAGCAGAAGTGGCTGAAGGACCTGCGGTCACATGACCAGGCCGTGCAGATCCTCACGCCAGAGGAGCAGAAGATGGCTCAATTCCAGAGGCAGTCAGCATGATCACCTGTGGAAAACGCAGGTAGAGCCCTGAACTACGGTAGTCTGCAGTGATCTGGCAAAGGAGAATAGGCACCCCATGTAAAGAGCCACTTATATAGAGGTAAATCTAGACAACAGCTGCTACAGAATGTGTCTAAAAACCCTTTGCCATATACACTGCGTGCAGAATTATTAGGCAAATGAGTATTTTGACCACATCATCCTCTTTATGCATGTTGTCTTACTCCAAGCTGTATAGGCTCGAAAGCCTACTACCAATTAAGCATATTAGGTGATGTGCATCTCTGTAATGAGAAGGGGTGTGGTCTAATGACATCAACACCCTATATTAGGTGTGCATAATTATTAGGCAACTTCCTTTCCTTTGGCAAAATGGGTCAAAAGAAGGACTTGACAGGCTCAGAAAAGTCAAAAATAGTGAGATATCTTGCAGAGGGATGCAGCACTCTTAAAATTGCAAAACGTCTGAAGCGTGATCATCGAACAATCAAGCGTTTCATTCAAAATAGTCAACAGGGTCGCAAGAAGCGTGTGGAAAAACCAAGGCGCAAAATAACTGCCCATGAACTGAGAAAAGTCAAGCGTGCAGCTGCCAAGATGCCACTTGCCACCAGTTTGGCCATATTTCAGAGCTGCAACATCACTGGAGTGCCCAAAAGCACAAGGTGTGCAATACTCAGAGACATGGCCAAGGTAAGAAAGGCTGAAAGACGACCACCACTGAACAAGACACACAAGCTGAAATGTCAAGATTGGGCCAAGAAATATCTCAAGACTGATTTTTCTAAGGTTTTATGGACTGATGAAATGAGAGTGAGTCTTGATGGGCCAGATGGATGGGCCCGTGGCTGGATTGGTAAAGGGCAGAGAGCTCCAGTCCGACTCAGACGCCAGCAAGGTGGAGGTGGAGTACTGGTTTGGGCTGGTATCATCAAAGATGAGCTTGTGGGGCCTTTTCGGATTGAGGATGGAGTCAAGCTCAACTCCCAGTCCTACTGCCAGTTTCTGGAAGACACCTTCTTCAAGCAGTGGTACAGGAAAAACATGATTTTCATGCAGGACAATGCTCCATCACACGCGTCCAAGTACTCCACAGCATGGCTGGCAAGAAAGGGTATAAAAGAAGAAAATCTAATGACATGGCCTCCTTGTTCACCTGATCTGAACCCCATTGAGAACCTGTGGTCCATCGTCAAATGTGAGATTTACAAGGAGGGAAAACAGTACACCTCTCTGAACAGTGTCTGGGAGGCTGTGGTTGCTGCTGCACGCAATGTTGATGGTGAACAGATCAAAACACTGACAGAATCCATGGATGGCAGGCTTTTGAGTGTCCTTGCAAAGAAAGGTGGCTATATTGGTCACTGATTTGTTTTTGTTTTGTTTTTGAATGTCAGAAATGTATATTTGTGAATGTTGAGATGTTATATTGGTTTTACTGGTAAAAATAAATAATTGAAATGGGTATATATTTGTTTTTTGTTAAGTTGCCTAATAATTATGCGCAGTAATAGTCACCTGCACACACAGATAACCCCCTAAAATAGCTAAAACTAAAAACAAACTAAAAACTACTTCCAAAACTATTCAGCTTTGATATTAATGAGTTTTTTGGGTTCATTGAGAACATGGTTGTTGTTCAATAATAAAATTAATCCTCAAAAATACAACTTGCCTAATAATTCTGCACTCCCTGTAGTAGGAATGGTCCTATAAGCTAGACCAGGGATGAGCAACCTCCAGCACTCCACCTGAGGTGAAACTGACACTCCCAGCATGCACACGTGTTTGGCTGTTGTTAGAACTCCTATAGAAGTGAAAAGAGAATGCTTGGAGTTGTAGTAAGTGGCATTTATCATGTAGAGAAAGTTAATACAAGGCACTTACTAATGTATTGTGATTGTCCATATGGCTTCCTTTGCTGGCTGGATTCATTTTTCCATCACATTACACACCGCTCGTTTCCATGGTTATGATCACCCTGCAATCAAGCAGCGGTGGTCGTTCTTGCACACTACAGGAAAAGCGCCATCCTCTCTGGTGGCCAGGAAGGTGGGAGCGTGCGTAGGTCAGTGCTTTTTTCCTATAGTGTGGAAGTATGACCTCTGCTTGGATTGCAGGGTCGTCATAACCCCTGGAAATAAGCAGTGTATAATGGGATGGAAAAATGAATCCAGCCAGCAAAGGAAGCAATATGGACAATCACAATACATTAGTAAGTGCCTTGTCGTAACTTTCTCTACATGATAAATGCCACTTGCTAAAGTCAGACAAACCCTTTAGAGCTCCTAGAAAAAGGAGACACCACCAGACGAGTTGGTAAACCACCCGTGCACAGTGTAGAGGGCTTTCTACTGTACTTTGCCTGTATGTGGAGGTCCGGATATGATGTTCTATCATCAGACGCAGCCCAGCAAGTGAATGGGGGAGGGGGGCGATGGGCAAAAAGGGGCATGATTTGGGGGAAATGGCCTTTGTCAAAGCATGCGGCACCCACCAATTTCCCAGATTTCTCACTTCAAATATTGCCAAGTAATACAAAGTTCAGATAATAAGATCCGCCCTGCCAGTCGGTCAGTATGGATGAAATACAAAGGGAAAGGGCCTTAGTCAGATTGTCCTCCTCTACTCCCGGGGTATTACACAGATGATCACTGAAAACCGATCTCTGTTCCACACCACATCACCGGCCGCCTCCTGTCTCTCTTTAATTAAATACACAAACGGAAGGGGGGGGGGGGGCTGGGGAACCCAATAGTGAAGCGGAAACGGATCAGGATAAACTTTGGGGCTTTATTATACTCACAAGCGAACATTAAAATCAAGCACATCGCATAAAAGCCAGAGTGTCCCGGCACGCCCAACCTTGGTTTCTCTGCTCGCTTTTTCAGGCCCTTTTTTACTTTAATTGCTAATTACTTTATTTTAATCATTAAAGGGGCTCTGCAGTTTAAATAAATCTGGATAAATCATCCGCATCTGATCCACGGGGGTCAGACACCCGGGACCCCCGCCGATCAGCTTTTCGAGAAGGCAGTGGCGCTGGCAGTAGTGCCGCAGCCTTCTCGCTGTTTACCGCAAACCCAGTGACGTCAGGACTAGTATCAATGGCCTGGGCGGGGCTAAGCTCCATTCAAATAAACAGAGCTTAGCCCCGCCCAGGCCATTGATACTAGTCGTGATGTCACTGGGTTTGCAGTAAACAGTGAGAAGGCCGCGGCACTACTGCCAGCGCCACTGCCTTCTCGAAAAGCTGATCGGCGGAGGTCCCGGGCGGGGGTCGGACCCCCACCGATCAGAGGATAGATCATCAGTTTAAAAAAACTGCTGAACCGCTTTAATCGTTATATATATATTTTTTGCTTTATTGTTTATAGTGTACGTCACGCCGAATAACCTGTAAAAAGAGTGGTTTAGGATATTTTGGTCATGTGGATACCTAATAAGTGGAGTTTTTTCTGGCTTTTACATAATGTATGCACAATAAAGATACATTTTATGTAAAGTTGTAAGCTTTTTTTATTTCAATTTTGTTATTACATTTTAAAAAAATCCTATTAAGGAATTACTGTCTTACAAATTTACTTATAATGTACGGTACTAGCATACTCCTGTATAATAATACATCATGCTCTGTCTCTCTCTGGTCGCAGGGTTACTGAACTTACAGTGCTGGGGTCCTTCCTAGAGGGCTTAAACCAGCTGCACACCTTGCGGAATATTTGCGTTTTTTTCGTGCGGGTTCTCGTGCAGAAAAACCGCAGCGTATTACAGTGGCAGTAAAGTGTAGGAGATTACACCAATCTCCTGTACACTTTGCGGATTTTTTCCATGTGGATTTCAAAATAAACAGCATGTCAATTATGTTTACGGTTTTAGCTGCGGATTTCACCCTTTTGAATGGAAGGGCGAGATCTGCGGATTTTGGTGCGGATATGTAACCGAAACACACAAATCCGTACGGAAATCCAGCCTCCGAGTGGGAAATCCCCTTTGTTCATATCGTGGTTACAGACTACGGCAATCAAAGGGTCAAGAGTAGGGATTGGAGCTTCCACCAATCCTGGCTGTAGCTCAAAAGGCTGTTCTAAGAAGCGGAGCTGTTAGTTACGGTTCGTTCGTAGGGCAGGATTGCTCACGGAAACCCTCTGCTCCCTCTAAAATAGTGGATGACGAAAGGCAATGGGTGATCCTTAAGGGGTTAAGGCTAGAAAATATCTTTTACAGGTGAGGAAGGAAAGCAACAAACACTTTGGTAGGGGTGCTATGGAGAAACTTTCCCATTACTAGATCAGTGGGGTGACGTTCTCACTCCGCGGTTTGCTCTGTCACAGCGTAGATCATGCAGTGTAAATGAGCGTGGAAGTGCTCTCTAAAATGAGCAGCGGATAGAATTCCCACAGAGCAGCGCTGATTACTGCCGCATCAGTAATGGCGAGCACGGAAATATTTCTCTAAAAATGTATATAACTTTCTTATATAAGGAAAACCCGATTGTAAGAAATAAGAGCTACTGGGGGAAAAAATCTTCCAAACATTGCAAACTATGGGGGTCATTTATCAAACTGGTGTAAAGTAGTACTGGCTTAGTTGCCCATAGCAACCAATCAGATTTCACCTTTCATTTTTAACAGCCCCTTTGGAAAATGAAAGGTGGAATCTGATTGGTTGCTATGGGCAACTAAGCCAGTTCTACTTTACACCAGTTTGATAAATCTCCCCCTATGTCTGCCGCATATAGAACTGTCCCGAAAATGATTTATTGGGACGCTTGTCTGATCCGAACATCGCATGCTTCTCAGACATTGGTTGTATACTGCTAAGATATGCCATCAATTTCAGCTAGGTGCAGGTCCACTCTCACAGACCCGCTCCTATCTCCAGGAATGAAGGAGAGCTCACAGCGCATGCGCTGTATGGTTTCCATTCATCGATATGGGAGTAACGAAACTATCCGAGCAAGAGTGCTATTTCAAAATGGTGGCGAAGGTAGAACGCAATGTGCAAGCGCAGCCACTTCTCCATCCACTGCTGTTGGACTGTGAGAACCAGCTGAGCCATCGCTTGGCTATTTTCGGATCAGAGGGTGGCTCTGTTCTGGAGATAGAAGCAGGTCACAGAGGTGGGTCACACACCTGACATTTATGACATATCCTAGCGATATGCCATCAGTGTCAGAGATAGGCCAACCCGATTAAAGGGGTTTATCATGATTTTACAGGGTTTCTCCAGCTTTTTAACACATTTTCGCTCCCCCTTCCCTGTGGATAGAAGAATAGTTGCACGGACGGGTCACTGTAGCCGATGACTGGCCGCAGTGGTGACGTGTCCCCCAATCAGCACCTCACTGGGTCACATGTCGCTTGGGGGAATGATATATGTGATGTCATTGCTGCCGGACCAGCAGGGACTCCGACGCACTTGAGCGCCTGTGGATTTAATGGGGGAGTAATGGTTATTTTTTTATTTTATACCACTGCCCGCTATTAGACAACTTTGTTAAAACTCCAGAGACAATCCGTCCCATGCAGACTGCAGTCTTCCTTCTCTCACGCTGTTTACTGAAGGTGATATTCACCCCGACATTTTCTGCAGTGGAGGAAGTCCTCCGCAGTGATGGCCAGTTCGCAGTGTCCGGAAGCAGGCAGTTCCGAGAACAGCCCGATGAAGGCCCCCGGCAGCTGTTCTCGGAACTGCCTGCTCCCTGTGACTGCGTTTGATTTCAGACCGGCACAGGCAAGGGCTTACCTGTGCATCGCCGGACGGGTGAGTCTACCTTACTAAAGATGGCAGCCCGCATGTGTTTGCTGGCGAACACTGCGAACTGACTATCACTGCTCCTCAGAACTACCATCACTGCTCCTCAGAACTACCATCACTGCTCCTCAGAACTACCATCACTGCTCCTCAGAACTACCATCACTGCTCCTCAGAACTACCATCACTGCTCCTCAGAACTACCATCACTGCTCCTCAGAACTACCATCACTGCTCCTCAGAACTACCATCACTGCTCCTCAGAACTACCATCACTGCTCCTCAGAACTACCATCACTGCTCCTCAGTCTACTGAATCGTTCATTCTGAATAAAACATTGTAAAAAAAAAATCCTCCAGAGAGAACATGAGAACCTTCAACATGGTAAATTAAATTTACACCACCAGTGATCCTCCTGGTCCCCTGAGGCCTGCAATGAAGGGAAAAGGTCAGCAACGCTATAAATTAAATCTACACGGAACCCATCTGTCATTCAGAGCCGCTCTGTATTATTGCATTGCTGGAAGAATCACATAGGTTTACAGTAATTGCCGATATTATATATTCACAGCATTGTGTGTATAATCGTCACACAATGTATGTAAAAGTCAAGATATATCAATTTTCCTCATATCTCCTACACATGGAGCAAATGCTTTAAAATAAAAAGGAGACCATTTTATATCTGTATTCAGTTTGAGTCTCATGACTATAAAAATGCTATGTGCACAGACAGAGGCGCACTGAATCCGATGGGGCTAAATCATGAAATATGTCGGACCTCGTTGTGCTGCTATATGAGGCACAGTATTCACCTCTAGGGAGTAAACCTCAATAATACACCATCAGGTCCAGTCTGGGTCCATGGAATTCTATAGGTGACATAATGCGGATTCATTATACAGCCGTAAACCATGCATGGTGCGATATTTCCAGGGGCAGACTTAGAACTTCAAGTGGTCCTGGAAAAAAACTAAAAGTGGCCCCCTGTTGTAGGCAGGGCCAAATTGACAGAAGGTGGGTCAACACTATTAGCTGGGATGAGCAATATCATATTACGGCACAAAATACCGCCCTACTAGACTGATATCCCACAGAGCAGCACAATATACTGCCCCGGCAGCACAAAATACCTCACTAACGGCCATGTTCTGTCCTCCTACTCCAGATGGCAATACAGATGAATTGAGGAGTCAGGATGGCATCTGCGGCCTCCAGCCAGGCACATAGGTACTTGACACTCTGGAAGTGTCAGATCATTACTTACATGGCTGACGGCCATGAAGGAGGCTCAGACGGCCTCCTGAGCATCGGACAACCGGGAAGTTTGCCAGTAGGGTCTATGGCTAGTCTGCCCCTGTATATTTCCTTCCACTGCAGTGACTGGATGGATGGATTGTGAATTGAATGTTCAGGCCCCCCTGAGCGTTTCGCTTGGGGGATACATGGGGGCAATGACACCATTAATATGTATATTTTAGTATGGTTTTGCTTGTTTTTTCTCTCCTCCCCCTCCCCCTTTTTCTTGCTTTCCCGCTCTTTTATTTCAGGTTTTTATGAAAGGGTTAAGTCCTGTCAGAATCAGCTGGTTTTAGCCGGTCTCACCTGAGCCTTGGATGTCAAGCAGGGATCCTCTCTGATTGGTGCAGCTGGTTGCTGAGGGAGATTTCTGGACAGCTGATTGGTGTGGATGCCAGCGGCGGGAAAGTTTAGTCCTTAAAAAGAGGGTTTTGGCGGCGCTTCTGGGCCAGTTTTATCAGGACCGGATCGCCGCCCCGCCCTCCCCCCCTATTCTTATGCTTATGCCGCTTTGCTTTATTAGAGGGGCTGTATCACTCAGCTATTGCTGAGTGGATTTCGGTAATTATTGGAATTTTTTATGGTTATTTATTTATGAATTTGAAGTTTTAATATTTAATAATTTATTTACCCTTAATAAAGCATTGCGGCCATTTTTATTCCAACACAAGGTGTCATGTCATTATTTTAGTAATTATTATGGTTTAGTCATTAAGTCTGAAATGGGTCATTTGCCTCCATGTTTTACCACCCCTGAGCTCTTGATCTCAGACCTCATGTACAAAAGAAGATTTTTGATCAATGAGCCATATTTAAGAAAAACTGTTTTTGTTGGCCACAGAATCCACAATGCAGCATTTTTTTAAGAGCTATAATGTGATTGATTGGCATAGATGGTTGATTTTTTTAGATGGTTTTGATAAATCTGCCCAATAAAATAAAAGTAAAACCTGCCGAGCACCGTCACATGCCACAAAGAGTATCAGACTGAAAACTCACTTGGAACACAGTGACTGCAATACGGTATGTTTTGTGCACCGTAATATGGGCTAAAATGCTTATATGCAAGAGGACCAAGGCCGGCTTCACACTTGCGTTGTTGTTTTTCGGTATTGAGATCCGGCAGAAGATCTCAATACCGGAAAAAAAAAATAATCCGTTTAGTCCTCATGCATTCTGAATGGAAATAGATCCGATCAGGATGCATCAGGACGTCTTTCCGGCAGCTTTCCGTTTTGTGACTGGACACAAAATCGACACAAGCTGCGGTTTTGTGTCCAGTCATAAAAACGGATCCGGCACCGAAAACAATGTAAGTCAATGGTGACGGATCAGTTTTTTAGGAGCCTAAAAAACTGGATCCATCACCCATTACTTTCAATGTATTTAGTGACGGATTCATTTTTTCCGTGTTGATTTCACACCACTGCATCCTAATGGACGGATGCATCCGGATGTGCAAAATCAAAACGGATCCGTTTAATTCCGGTATTAACAGCGCAAGTGTGAAAGTAGCCTAACTCAAAAGATTTTTACAACATACTGTAAATCTCCCTGTGAATTTGTTTCAGGTTGGTTCACACGTGGCGGAAATGCTGCATATTTGTCTGTCCGGAAATTTCTACTGCTGGGTTTCCACAGCGGAATTAGGATATGACCACACGGCGTGTCTGTGAGGTGGCAGCGCTGCGGCTGGGGACCGGCCTGCCGTACAGGCCACAGCGGGCTCTAATTAAACTAACGGGGCTGCGCTATTTATTCAAGGGTGAGTGGTTTTGAAAATTATGCGTGGCCTTTAACATTGCAGACCGACTAAACAGTGAGGTCTAATTAGTTTAATTAGCTCCCGCTGCGGCCTCATACGGCCTTGTGGTACCCGGCCGCAGCGTGGCCACGTCACAACTGCATTTGATGCAGATTTTGCTACAGATCTGCAGCAGATTTCCAAAGGATCTGATATGGATTTGATGCATTGTAAAGGGTGAAATACATGTCGACATGGAACTCATACTGTAAATTGACATGCTACCGATTTAAAATCTGCCCCAAAGTTCAATTTATACTATGGAGATTTTAGCAATGTGTGGATGTGACTTCTTAAAAGAGTTGCAGAATTGCTGCATGCAATTTCGCAGTGTCAAACCCACAGCGTATCCTTGATCTGTGGACAGGGCCTGCTGGGGGATTCAAACTCCGGCACTCCAGCCGTTCTAAAACTACAACTCCCAGAATCCTCCTTTCACTTCTTATAGAAATCACAAGAACAGCTGAGCAAGTGTGCATGCTGGGAGTTGTAGTTTCACCGCAGCTGGAGTGCCAAAGGTTGCTGATCCCTGCTCTAGAGCAAAAAAATAAAAATGGTATAAAAATATCAAATGAAACAGATCAACTTGCCAATATAGATTATGGTCTTAGCTCACTATACGGTCCTTAGTATCGGTACACCCTCCTCATCTGTGGTGGTGCTCGAAGCACGGCTCTGTGTCGGCTGTAGGTAATCCATTAAAAAAAATCTGTATACAGCACTCATCCAAGAAGTGTAATAAAATCAATGATGTTTATCTGATCTGGTTAATATAGTACAAAAAAAACACAGCCTAAAAAAATGCTAACGCATTTCGAACTCTCATTGTAGTGTTTTGTCACAACCCGTGCTTAGCCGATAGCTAATTTTAACTTGATGAAATAAAAATGTTTCATTTTCTTACATTTTTTGGGATGAGTGCTGGATATAACGTTGTATCGATATATATTGTTGCTTTATTATATAAGCTGAGGAGCTGGCGCTAGGAAGCTGAAGGTTGACAAAGGACAATTCCCAGTTTCACCTGTGGCTTTTCTCTGCTCATTAATCAGTATAATTTACATTGTAGAATATACAGAAATGTTAATCAGAAAGTAATTTCCTATGTGGCCAATACAAGTGTTATTAACCCTCTGGAGCGGATGCTAGAATTGCTAACATTATATGTCAGCCTACATGTATCTAATGATATAGAACTATTGCTCTCGAAACAAGAGAATAAGTAGATTTTCATTTCTTGGTTTTCAAGTGCGTTGATACTGTTAAATGGTTTTAATGGGTATCGAGGTAGCAGGTGCTGCAGAAGGGTAGCAGTACCTTCTGTACATGAACAATGTGGCACATCCCACGGCAGTACACATGATTATGTAATATGGCACAGCTACTGTTCTCAGATTATTACGTTTTTTTTAATATCTACTCACATTGGGGGGAATGAATCAAAGACGGGCGTTTTTATATCCCCTGCTCCCCCATAGGATGAGCTTAATTTATGGCAAGGCAATACACTGCAATTTGAATTCACTGCAGTGTAAAGGAGAAATGATCTGACGGTTGCATATTCAGGCCCCCCAGAGGGGCTTAAAAATATAAAAATTCTAATCACTGCACACTCCCCATAATAAAAATAATCAATAAAAAAATTAAAATCATTCTCACCTCCCCAGAAAAAAGGCATACACATCCCAAAATGCTATAGATAAAAACTACTACCCCACAAAAAATGAGCCTTCACACAGCTTCATAGACATAGACAGGACTTTGTTTCCGTCCTGCATAATGGCAACCAGACGGATCTGTTATGCTTGCCCATAGACTTCTATTAGGACGGAGCAAAACGGAATGAATCTTAAAGGCTTCCATTTTGCATTCCGTCTGGCCATTCCGTTATATTCCGTTATAAACGGAACCTATAACAGAATGGGATAACACTAGTGCGAACCCACCCTTACGGAACACGTTAAAACCAAAATTCATTAAACCAAAAAAAGAAAATGCTATTTCAGCCCATTTGGATTTTTTTTTCCAGCTCCCCACTACATCACATGCAACATTAAGTGTTGTCATTAGAAATTGCACCTTGTCCTGCAAAATAAACAGCCCTCATACTTCTATGTGAACAGAAGAAATAAAAACGTTATGGCTTCAGGAAGGCAGGCAGTAAAAAATAAAAACGCAAAAACTGAAAATCTCAGGGTCTTGAAAGGACTAAAGAAGGACTGCAGAAAAAATGTTTCCTATATAGTGCAGAAAAGGTGATTATTGAAGAATAATGTAGAGCTCTTGTGTATATGTGTTTTAACTGATGTGCCATTTATGGGTTGTCTAGCATTTCTGCTCCTTCTTCCCCTCTGATAGGCTTCCCCTAATGCAGCCTACAATTCCCATTATGCCTTTGGTTCTTCAGATGCAGAGGGGTTGGAGTTCCATCATACTGCCCTTCCCTTTCTCTGAGTCCTATCTAAAAGCAGAACATTGTAGATCAGTGACATGGAATTTCTGTCCCCTAACTTACATGGCACAGTCTCAGTACATATGACGTAATGCAGCTTCAGCCTGTCTCCCCTGTCCCCTGCTTGTGATAGTTTTTTGCCTGTCATCTGTTACAAAAAAGAGGGAGAGCAGTGTGAAGCTGCATCTCATCGAATACACTAAAGATTTTATACACAGGACACACAGATGGTATAGAGTGTATGGACTCCATGGAGGTTTAGGTCATGAGAAAAGGACACCTGACACTGAGACAGATGTTGGGAAGAGGGAGAGTAGAGCTTGCCGAGGTAGGGAGGTGTCTGAGAGCGGACAGGAGTGCATTGATAGAATGTAATGTAATGCAATCCTGAAGTTCACAGGAAGTCAGCTACACAGGGGAGACTGACCTCCCCTCTACACAGAAGAGCAAGCTCTTGACTTGTGGTCAAACTGGGCTCACATGAAATGGTAGATGCACCTGAGCTGGGATGAAACAAATGATACTGCTAGATAGTAGCATTATCTATCTAAAAAAATGTCTCAACTCTTTGCAGGTGTTTAAAAGGTACCATAATTACCACAGATGTACTTTTGAAAACGGATGAGGTAGAATCATTGCAATTTTCTTCCTTTGAGCAGACGGAAAAACTCTCTGCTTATCTCTTGTCACTCTTTTGATCCCTTCCAGGTTCGTATCTTATCCTCACTGACATCACCAATATCCTTTCTATTGTGAAATGTTTATCACATCTCGCCGAGGTTAAGATCAAGACTCTTGGAAGTAGATAATGGGATTATCCAGAAACAAGATAAATCACTAGCTGGAGAGCTATACAATCTGATTAAGGGACACTCAGCATAATCCTCCAGCAGGAAAATGTCTTATACCTTCAAGGCTATTGATATTATAAGCCCGAAATAATAAAATAATCTTGATGTCCCTAAAAGGCGATTCCTTTGATGTCATACTGTACATCACTAAATTTCCAGACGGATAGCTATTCTCATATGTGCGAGTACAATTTCTGTTATAATTTGCCCCTGTGATTTTCAACATCCCTCCAAATTTCTATCTATGGCAGAGTTCACACTTCAGTTATTTCCATCAGTTATTGTGAGCCAAAACCAAGTGTGGGTAAAAAGTTGTGTTGAGCGAAGCGAGCTTTGGATGCCTTATCGGAAAGCTTCCAAACTTCGTGATAATACTGTACTGGGATTCGTCTCCGTACAGTATTAGAATGTAGGGGCTCCGATGAGCCGAAGTTAGTTATTCGCAAAGGCGCGCGTGACTTCGTGGAATAACTTTGGTAGTTGATTTTTTAAGTGGAAAACCACTTTAAAACTTGAAACCGAACTTGGCTTCAGTTCTGTGGTACCAGTTGGTTCTGAGGTACCAGATGAATCTCTGTACAGTATTATTCCAAACTTTTGAGTGAGCATCCGAAGCTCGCTTTGCTCAAGACTAGTCAAAAGCACAGAACTTCCCTTAGGGTCCATTCACACGTCCGCAAAATGGGTTCGGAATGGATCCGGACCCATTCATTTTCAATGGGCCGCAAAAGATGCGGACAGCACACAGTGTGCTGTCCGCATCCGCACTTCCCTTCCGCATCCGCACTTCCGTTCTGCAAAAAAAATAGAACATGTCCTATTCTTGTCCGCAGACAGGGACAAGAAAAGGCCAGATCCGCAATTTGCGCACCGCAAAACACTTGCAGACGTGTGAATGGACCCTTATACCTGATCTCTGAGGAGTCTTCACTACTGGTTTTGGCCCACAATAACTGATGGAAATAACTGACCAAATAACTGAAGTGTGAACTTAGCCTAAATTTCCTTCCTCAAGGCTGTATTAGACTGGCAGAGAGTCGGCCAGATCATCGCTAAAGGGCGTTCATAGTAACTCTCGTTAGTGATGATCTGGCAGTGTAATACTGCTGCCGCTCGTTCATCGGACAATCCAGATTTTTAAACAGATCTGCAATACACTACGGACATGTTAATGGACCCTAAAAATGATTGTTTGCTGGCGGCAGGTTGTGCTGTCTAATCACGATCTGCTGCCAGCAAATAACTAGTCAGTATGGGGGCGAGTGAATGCATAGCGATCACTCCTCCCCATACTGTGGAGGAGATCGCTGCATGTAATAGCAGTGGTCTCCTCCACTAACGAGCAGGCGACTGCCGAGAAGGAACGCTTCCCTCCCAACAATCGCCTGCTGTATTGCTGTATGTCAGTGGTGCCCAACCATTTTTCGTCTGAAGGCCGCACTAGACATGGTATAAATTTTGCGGGCCAGAACCAGGTAGCTTTGCCCGAAAGAAATGCAAACACTGTGAGAAGGCACGTGTGAGCATTACTACTGTGATGGAGCAAATATGTAGGCATTTTTACTGTTAAGGGGGCACATCTAGGCATTTTTACTGTAAAGGGGGCACATCTGGGCATTTTTACTGTAAAGGGGGACATTTGGGCATTTTTACCATGAAGGGGGCACATGTGAGCATCACTGTGAAGGGGGCAAATCTGGGCATTACCCCTGTAATTGGGGTACATCTGGGCATTACCACTGTGAAGGGGGCACATCTGGGCATTACCACTGTGAAGGGGGCACATCTGGGCATTACCACTGTGAAGGGGGCACATCTGGGCATTACCACTGTGAAGGGGGCACATCTGGGCATTACCACTGTGAAGAGGGCACATCTGGGTATTACCACTGTGAAGGGGGCACATCTGGGCATTTCCATTGTACATTGTGAAGGGGGCACATCTGGGCATTACCACTGTGAAGGGGGCACATCTGGTTATTACCACTGTGAAGGGGGCACATCTGGATATTACCACTGTGAAGGGGGCACATCTGGGCATTTGGATTGTGAAGGGGGCACGTCTGGGCATTACCACTGTGAAGGGGGCACATGTGAGCTTTATTACTGTAAAGGGGCCACTATCTCTACTGCCAGCCACAGCGCAGACCACCGCTACCAGTGTCACAATTCCAACCAAGACCAATGAACACCACTCATGTCCTGGCCTTCCCAAACAACAAGGAGGGGTTCCCTTCTTACCCCTCGAAGGCATGTACTGCTGGACGCCCTGCCACATGGACACCACTGGCCCTTCAGGATATATACCAACTCGCCACACTCACAGGGGCATGCCCTCCTGAAACCACACTGCTCACAAACAGACCACTGTCGCCTGTGCCCGCCACTAAGCAGGAAGGTGGTCAGCCCTTCCTTCGCACGTAGCAGCGCACACATCCAGACACAGCACTGTCATTGCAAACTACTGGGCCACGGGAACGACGGGAACTTATTACACTTACATTCGTTCCGTGAGTTGCCTTGATGTTTAGAATGGAGATTCAGCACTGCGCCACAGCAGCTGCCCAGGCGTGTCGCTTCTTCTCCTTCTTCCACTGCGCGCAAGCTCCGCCTCCAGTCATTGCGCGGGCCGCATGACACGGCTTTGCGGGCTGGATGTGGCCCACGGGCCGTAGGTTGGGCATCACTGCTGTATGTTATACACCCTTTAGGCTCTTTTATGGGCGAGACAACCACCATTCATCCCATATAGACTCCTGCAGCTGCTACAGGCCCACAGAATTGGGAGCTGCAACTGAGCTTGGCCTAATCGTAGGAAGCTGCACATAGCTCCCTTTCCACAGACACCTCAACACAATCTCTAGGTGTCTATTAGGCTATGTTCACACTGTGGTTATAATACTGTACGCTATTCTGACGGAGTACGTTGGGTCAGTCTCCTGTATGAAGAAAGCAATACAAAAGAAAATGGCCCATCTTTAATACTGTGAATGCACCTAAACCTTGTCGTAAAATTGGCTAAAATCTGGCTTTAGTTTTAGAAAAAAACACTGCGAGTACCTGGCCCAAGGGGGTGTGTCTTGTTTGTAAAAGGGGAGTAGATAAGTTGTCTAAATTGGTTGCTACTTTCACACTAGCGGCAAGGAACTCCGGCAGGCTGTTCCAGCGGGTGAACAGCCCTGTCGGATCCGTGCTGATGCTAGTGCACGTGTGCCCCCGGACATGTCGTAGTTTTATTCCGGCCACCTCTCTGCATGTTTGCCGTGCTGCCGCCGGAACTCCGGCCAGCCCCCTATTATGGTTAATGGGGCCGGAGCAGTAGTCCGGGGGCACGCGTGCACTAGTGGCAGCACGGATCCGACAGGCTGTTCACCCGCCGGAATTCCTTGCCGCTAGTGTGAAACTAGCCTTACACGCAACATTTTGCACCAAAATTTTGCCAGAATATTCCGGCACAAACTGAGCCAACCAATAGGTGATATCGTTAGAAAAAAGTATCTATCCCTCCACCAAATTCATCATCAAGTCACAGGAGTTGCTGTGATACGTTTTTGTCATCTTTAGACCGCCTTATGCTGACTACATTTTAGACAATAAGGTCTCTTTAACACATCTGTGTCTGTGAAGACATCCATGAGAAGATGGTCAGTGGTTCATCCATGAAGATGTCCATGAAGAGGTCGTGTTTGGTCTTTTTATCTGTTCTTTGCCCTCCGTGTGTCAACTGGATTAGGGCTCATGCAAACGGCCGTTTCCCGGCCGTTCCGTCCATTGGGGACCACAATTTGCAGTCCCCAATACACGGGTAACATCTGTGCGGCTGCTGCAGACCGTTCCAGACCCATTCAACTTGAAGGGTCTGTGATCCGTCCGCAACACAAAAATATAGAACATGTGAGGCACAGAGAGAAACCCCACGGAAGCACTCCGTAATGCTTCTGTGCCTCCGTTCCGCACCTTCCATGATGCGGTGCACAAATGTCCGGCACCCGCTGTTTGCGGGCCTCAATACGGGCACGGCCGGGCAACAGCCATTTGCATGAGGCCTCAATATTAAAGGGATTATCCCATGAATAAAAAAAAAATAAGAAAATCATACATACAGATGTAGTAGAGTTAACACACATGCTTTATGAGACGTGTTTAAATGCGTTAAGCAAACACCTTCAATTGCTTTTGTTTCATGATAACGATGAGTTTAGAAATTTGAGTTAAGAGTTTGTGTGTTATCCCTGCTACATCTGTAATCTAGTGGATGTCAATCTCTTTCTAACAAAGCTAGAACCAGCCCTGTACCTCACATGGATCCAGAGATCTCCCCAGTCATTGCTCCAATTGTTCTGCTAGATTTATTTTAAGCTGTCAGCTTAGGGTCCATTCACACGTCCGCAAACTGGGTCCGCATCCGTGCCGCAATTTTGCAGAACGGGTGTGGACCCATTCATTTTCAATAAGGCCGCAAAAGATGCGGACAGCACACCGTGTGCTGTCTGCATACGCAATTCCGTTCTGCGGCCCCGCAAAAAAAAAATAATAGTACATGTCCTATTCTTGTCCGGATCCACGGACAAGAAAAGGCATTTCTATCATAGTGCCGGCCATTTGCGGTCCGCAAAATGCGGAACCCACATGGCCGGTGTCCGTGTTTTGCGGATCCACAATTTGCGGACCACAAAACAGTTGCGGACGTGTGAATGGACCCTTAGGGTACATGTCCTTTCTCAGGAAGTGTGTTCTTTCTGCTGCAGCAGGTGACAGTTGAAAGATGGCTCTGAGCATGTGCTTCCGTCTCAGTGAGCAGGACAAAGAAATTAGAAAAAGAGCAAACAGCAGGTGGCGCTGTACAGATAGCTTTCATTGAATAGCTCACTGGCTATAATAAATGTTGTAATTACATGCAATTACAGAAGTATTCAGATCCAGGTGCTGGTTTGAAAACTGTAAACTGTAGACTATTTTTCGTGGGACAACCCCTTATAGTTCCCAGAGCATCTTCTTATCGCAACAATCTGTGAAAACCATGGATCAAACATGGATGGCATCCGTTCGTGGTTCTCACAGACCCACAGACTATAATGTACATGAGGGATCAAGTCAAAACAGCGCATGCTTCCGTGGTGTCAGCCCGGACTCGCAGTCTATGGAAAACCACTGATATGTGAAGGCACACATTAAAGTCAATGGGTACTTGAGGGTCCGTGGAGACCGCGAACAACGTACTGCCGTGATTTACCAATGTGTGATGTGAAAGAAGCCTAAATCTGCCCAATAATCCCTCACAAGGATTCATCTAGTCTAGTGGTCTCCAACCTGACGCGAAGCACTGAGGGTATTTTCCGAGACCTATTTTTGCAACAGCTAAAGAGCCACACGTTGAAGACCACAAGTTTAGCCCATGTTTTTCTGCCGCTACCAGCTTTAAAAAAAAAAAAACGTATTACAGCTATTGAACATACACTGGTAAATGCTTTGCTCTGATCACACACTAAGCTTAATTAATAACCACCAATGAGGCCAATTAGGACGGAGGAGAAAGACACAGTAGAAGTACAGTGTTACTTCCATCAGGGCTTCCGTGCAGAGGCCAATTCTAACTGTTCTTTAATTACATGATTATTGCTTTATTCTCCAAGCAAAATATTCTGCGGAGCTCGCACAAAGGCAGAAAACGAACAGGGGCTACAAACAATTTCAAAGGTGAAGGTAATAGGGGAGCGTGTCAGAATGAGTGGGCACCACAGAGCTGAAAAATGCTTTCATTTACACTGGATTAAAGCAAATGCTGTGATCAATGCAAATAAAGATTTTTTTATTTTTTTTTGGTGCACCATCCCTTTGCAAGTTAGGCTCCTTTCACATCACCGTTTCTCCATTCCGTTTTTTAGGACTTTCGTCTCCGCTCAAAAATCATGTTCTGAGCGGACACCGAAAGGACCCCATTATAGTCTATGGGGTCTTTAGGCTCCGTTACGCTCAGTTAGGTCTCAGTTATCTGCAGAATCCTTCCTTTCCGTTCTCCTGCTTCTCAACGGAGCCGGAGAACGGAAAGGAGAAACGGTGATGTGAAAGGAGCCTAACAGCACCCAGCAGCAACCCCTCTTTTTTCATTTCAGAGCCAATAACAATTTTGCAGGTAAAACCAGGAGCACCGAATGGATTGGCCCTGCCCACAGTGCACTGAAAATGTTATTTGCACAAAAAATAAAAAGAAAAGCATTTTGCTGCGCAGTGGGTGTGATTTGACTTGGGGCTACTCCTTAAGGCGTTATGAAGATGGTCCCCTTGGTTTTCACCCATAAACACCTATACATGGATCTGAACGTCGCTGCCGGGGAACCACCAGGCCGCTGTCTGCCACAGTAAATCTCTGTTTGGTTGACAACTGACCCACGGGAGTCATGAGACATTGGTGCAGAGCCGAGGTCAGACAAGGGGGAATATGTGCAATCCAGTCCGAGGTTAGGGCAAGCATCTCATGATCAGTACAGAGATCAGTCAGGTCAGGCAGAGATGGGTCAAATCCGGGAATCAGGCAGCATTCAGTACACGAGCAGACAAATGTATAACACCACATCTTTTTAGGACACTAGTGAACTAGAACCTATTGCTCAAGCACCCTCCTACTGGGCAGGATGACTTAAAGAGGACCTTTCACTAGAATAAAAAATCTAAACTAACTATACAGACATGGAGATCGGCGCCCAGGGATCTCCCTGCACTTACATATGTTAGGCTCCACCCAGTGGAACCTGCCGGCGTCTCCTTCTCCCATGCTGTAGCGCTGGCCAATCGCAGCGCTCAGCTCATAGCCTGAGAGAAAAAAAAAAACTCTCAGGCTATGAGCTGAGCGCTGCGATTGGCCAGCGCTACAGCCTGGGAGAAGGAGACGCCAGCAGGTTCCACTGGGTGGAGCCTAACTATGAAGATACCGGAGCCTATACCGGGCGAACGGAGCGGCACCCAGGGATAATAGTAAGTGCAGGGAGATCCCTGGGCGCCGATCTCCATGTCTGTATAGTTAGTTTAGATTTTTTATTCTAGTGAAAGGTCCTCTTTAAAGAGGACCTTTCACCTATTCTGACATTACATTATCAATAACTCGCACTGTAGTGAATGTTTAATAGATGTGATATTGTAAATTGTTTTTATCCGTTGCTCTGTTGCGCAGCGTCACAGCCACGGAGAAGGTGAGCTGTTTTTTCACAATGGCTGTGACGTGGTCTGCTGTAATTGGACAGCTCACAGCCAGGGAGAAGGAGACGCCCTGTGAGAACAGCTGATGTCTCCTCCCCCCTGTACCTCCCTATGCTATTCATTAGCATACAGGGCGCAAAACCGAACGGGGTGCACAGTGGCGCAATGGAGCAGCGGATCCGAAAAAAAATTGCGATATCACATTTAGTAAACAAAGCTTGTTGATTTAGAAGTAAGAATGACAAAGTGATAATCCATCAGTGATCTGTGGCCTGGTCCGGGCTTCTGTTGATGGGGGTGCAGATCTGTTGTTTGGCATGAATGACCTTCCAATGACTGGAAAATCCAATATAATAGCTCAACTGTTCAGTAACCATTGTCCTCTGGTTCCTGTCACAAAAAGGTGACAACAGTTACCAGAAAATGGTCTTTATTTAGTAAATGGTCTTTACTAAATAACTAATCTACTTATGTCTAGTTTCACACTAGCATTAAAATCTTCTGCCAGGCTGTTCAGGCAGAGGAACAGCCTGCCAGAGTTCACCGTCTCCAGCATAGGTGGATACTACCTTTCCCTGCTGGAGCCCATTGACTATAATGGGACCCGCCGGGCATCCAGACAGTTTCCTGCATTAGTGCCGGGAAGCACCCGCTGCAAGCACCAGTTTTTGCCCGATCAAATCCCTGCACTAATACTGGAAACAGGCTGGATCCCATTATAGTCAATGAGGCCTGGCAGTACTCCGGCCCTCTCCAGTTATGTGGCTACAATGAACTCCATCAGGCTGTTCCTTTCACTTTCAAACCCTTACACACACATGCATACTCGTCGGGCATGCATTTGATCTCCATATCTAGAGGAGTATAAAACACTCTAAGTTACCTGTGAGAACAAAAGATTGGGCATGTTGAAAATCTAAGGGTACGGTCACACGTAGCCACAGCCCAAATTAGGAGTGGATCATAAAAGAAGAGGTATGAATGACTGATACGACTTCTCCTCTTTTGACTTCTCTATTGGTTTTGGCTTTGAAAACTGCATCAAGAAACCTGAACATGTGGCTGAACCGTAAACCTTTTTTTCTCCTAGGAGAAGGAGTCGGGACACTCCCATAAACATTATACAGTCAGTCAACGCTCATCTAATGTGCATGGGTATCTTAAAGAGGACCCGTCACCTTTCCTGATATGTCTATTTTTACAAATAATTTGTATTCCACATGAAATAACCATTTTGGAGCATCTTTTTCATATAACTCTAGTTTGTGCCATTCCTTTTTTATTCCTACTAGAAGTTAAAAAATTGCCAGCAGTCTGCAATAAAGGTCCAACTCTGGCTACTTTCACACTTGCGTTTGGTGCGGATCCGTCGTGGATCTGCACAGACGGATCCGTTCAGATAATACAACCATCTGCATCCGTTCAGAACGGATCAGTTTGTATTATCTTTAACATAGCCAAGACGGATCCATCTTAAACACCATTGAAAGTCAATGGAGGACGGATCAGTTTTCTATTGTGCCAGATTGTCATAGGAAACGGATACGTCCCCATTGACTTACATTGTGTGTCAGAACGGATCCGTTTGGCTCCGTTTCGTCAGACGGACAGCAAAATGCTGCAAGCAGCGTTTTTGTGTCATAGTAACATAGTACACAAGGTCGAAAAAAAACATTTGTCCATCCAGTTCGGCCTGTCATCCTGCAAGTTGATCCAGAGGAAGGCAAAAAAAAAACCTGTGAGGTAGAAGCCAATTTTCCTCACTTTAGAGGAATAAAAAATTCCTTCCCGACTCCAATCAGGCAATCAGAATAACTCCCTGGATCAACGACCCCTCTCTAGTAGCTATAGCCTGTAATATTATTACACTCCAGAAATACATCCAGGCCCCTCTTGATCTCTTTTAGTGAGTTCACCATCACCACCTCCTCAGGCAGAGAGTTCCATAGTCTCACTGCTCTTACCGTAAAGAATCCTCTTCTATGTTTGTGTACAAACCTTCTTTCCTCCAGACGCAGAGGATGTCCCCTCGTCACAGTCACAGTCCTGGGGATAAATAGATGATGGGAGAGATCTCTGTACTGACCCCTGATATATTTATACATAGTTATTAGATCTCCCCTCAGTCGTCTTTTTTCTAAAGTAAATAACCCTAATTTTGATAATCTTTCAGGGTATTGTAGTTGCCCCATTCCAGTTATTACTTTAGTTGCCCTCCTCTGGACCCTCTCCAGCTCTGCTATGTCTGCCTTGTTCACAGGAGCCCAGAACTGTACACAGTACTCCATGTGTGGTCTGACTAGCGATTTGTAAAGTGGTAGAACTATGTTCTTCTCACGGGCATCTATGCCCCTTTTGATGGAACGGAATGGAGATGGAACGGAGGCAAACTGATGCATTCTGAGCGGATCCTTTTCCATTTAGAATGCATTAGGGCAAAATGGATCTGTTTTGGACCGCTTGTGAGAGCCTTGAACGGATCTCACAAATGGAAAGCCAAAACGCCAGTGTGAAAGTAGACTTAGAAAATAATACCTTACATATTATTGGTGTCTTTATAATCATATATTGTGCCTGTGAATGAACCAGCAATATGCATTAGCTTACTAAGCACTAGCAGAAAAAAAATAATAATAATTAAACAAAATAAATCTAAAAGTCTCTCCTGTGATATCTACATGCAAGGCTGACCACTTACCTTCAGGCTATAGACTTATCATAGTGAAAAGAGTGGTTTTCTAAACTTATAAAGCTAATACAGATTACTGGTATCTTTCTAATCATATATTGTGCCTGTGAATAAAGCTGTAATATGCATTAGCTTTCTAAGCATAGAAAACTTCTATTCTCAACATAGCAAGGCTATAATAAGTAGGGTATATGATACAGTCCTGATCAAAAATTTAAGACCACTTGAAAAATGGCAAAAAATCATATTTAGCATGTCTGGATCTTAACAAGGTTCCAAGTAGAGCTTCAACATGCAACAGAAGAAATGGGAGTGAGACCAAAAAAAATTTGAGCATTCAATTTCATGAAAACAACAAATAAACTGAAACAGGCTGTTTTTCAGCTGATCAAAAGTTTAGGACCACACCTCGAAAAAAAAAACTAAACCCCCCCAAAACAGAAATCCAACTTCCAAACATGAACTCAGTAATGAGTAGCTCCGCCGTTATTGTTTATCACTTCAAAAATTCATTTCGGCATGCTTGATGCAAGCGTTTCCATGAGGTGAGTGGGAAAATTTCTCCAAGTGGTAAAGACGGCCGCACGAAGGCCATCTACTGTCTGGAACTGTTGTCCATTTTTGTAAACTTGGCTTGCCATCCATCCCCAAAGGTTCTCAATTGGATTTAGATCAGGGGAACACGCAGGATGGGCCAAAAGAGTGATTTTATTCTCCTGGAAGAAGTCCCTTGTCCTGCAGGCATTGTAACCCTGTAGCGTTGTCCTGTTGAAAAACCCAGTCGTTACCACACAGACGAGGGCCCTCAGTCATGAGGAATGCTCTCTGCAACAACTGGACATAGCCAGCGCCAGTTTGACGCCCCTGCACTTCCTGAAGCTCCATTGTTCCACCATTATGGCGCCCCCTCCACTGTGGCGCGTAGAAAACATCTCAGGTGGGATCTGCTTGTCATGCCAGTAACGTTGGAAACCATCAGGACCATCAAGATTAAATTTTTTCTCATCAGAGAATAAAACTTTCTTCCACCTTTGAATGTCCCATGTTTGGTGCTCTCTTACAAAGTCCAAACGAGCAGTTCTGTGGCGTTCAAGAAGACGAGGTCTTTGAAGACGTTTTTTGTTTTTGAAGCCCTTCAGTCTCAGATGCCGTCTGATGGTTATGGGGCTGCAGTCAGCACCAGTAAGGGCCTTAATTTGGGTCGAGGATCGTCCAGTGTCTTGACGGACAGCCAATTGGATCCTCCGGCTCAGTGCTGATGAAATTTTTTTGGGTCTTCCACTTGACTTTTTTGTTCCATAACCCTCAGGATCATTTAAGAAATTCCAAATGACTGTCTTACTGCGTCCCACCTCAGCAGCGATGGCGCGCTGTGAGAGACCCTGCTTATGCAGTTCAACAACCCGACCACGTTCAAAAAGGGAGAGTTTTTTTGCCTTTGCCATCACAACGTGTGACTACTGACAGAAAATGACAATCCACATCTTTGCACAGATTTGGCCTTTTAAAGGCATGTGGTCCTAAAATTTGGATCAGCTGAAAAACAGCCTGTTTCAGTTTAATTGTTATTTTCAATTAATTGAATGCTCAAAAAATGTTTTGTCTCACTCTCATTTCTTCTTGTTGCATGTTGAAGCTCTACTTTGAATCTTGTTAAGATCCAACAATGTAAAATATGATTTTTTGCCATTTTTCAAGTGGTCTTAAACTTTTGATCAGGACTGTATGTACATGCTAGGGCACAGCTCTGCCTTCATCATGCTGATGTTTAGCCCTATCAATCAAGGGGAGGGGTAGTGTGCAGAGCACAGCAGATGATACAAAAGCAGGGCTGCATGGACTCAGTCCAGTCCCCAGACAAAAGAAAGGTATCGTTTTAATCAGCATGATGAGCCCTACCAGGCAGTATGTCTGGTTCAATAGGGCTGATCATGTTGACAGAGGCTTTTTAAATGCTATTATCATTATAATTCATATAATATACAGTGTAAGGCCTCATGCACATGACAGTGTTTTTTCACTGTCAGTGATTTGGCTTCAGTGGTCCGTGTCCGATTTTGCTTCAGTTGTGTTTCCTTGTGTCTTCCTTTTTTTTGTCTGACAGGGGGAAAAAAAGGAAGATTAATGAAAAGTGTAATTTTATTGCACCAAGGTCTTGTAGAAAAAAACGGACACGGACACGGATGACATACCAGTTGTGCATCCGTTTTTTTTAACGAACCCATTGACTTGAATGGGTCCGTCCTCCGTTTTCCACTGACAAGAATAGGACAGGTTATATTTTTTTGACGGACTGGAATCATGGATCACGGATGCGGAGAAAAAATGGAGGACTATCAGTTTTTTGTTCACAGCTCCATAGCAATGAATGGGACCTCCGCTAAACTGTGAAAAATGACGGAACGGACGCGGATGCACACAACGGTCGTGTGCATGAGGCCTAAAGGGCAATATTTCCAGTGCTATGTCTTCCCTGCAAGTTTTTTTTTATATGGGAGCATATCTCAGTAATACAATGTTGTTAAGAGCACCTTATGGAGTAACTACGGCTCTCTGAAGTGAGCAAGTCTGTGGTGACACCACTGGTTCTAAGAAGTTTTATGACATTCTCTACAATGCTATGTGTAATTGTAATTCACTGTATCAAAACGCAGAAATACCACATTTAGATGCTTAAAAGAGTATTCCCATCTAGGACATTTATGGACATATAGACAGAATGTGCCATAAATATCCGATAGGTGTAGGTCCCACCTATGGGGCCCACTCCTAACTCAAGAATGTGGCCCCACCGCGGACGGAGCACACACAGCGCATGCGCAGCTCTCTCTATTCATGCTATGGGACTTCTAAAAATGGACAAGAGCGCTTGCTCAGATATTTATTGAAGTCCCCTAGAAGTCAATGGAGAGGACGCTGCACATGCGCTGTTTGATCTCTGTTCACAGTGGGCCCTATTCTTGAGTTAGTCCCACAGTTGGGACCTCCACCTATCAGGTATTTATAGCATATCCTATTGATTTTTCATAAATGTCCCAGATGGGAATATCCCTTTAATTCTTGCCTTGTTCAGCATGGAAGATGCAGAGCTGAGATCTACCACACTCGCATAATAATTCTACTAGTTCGCCTTTGCATTATAATTCTTCTCTTTATTGGGAGATAGTCACCTTCGCTTGTAGATCAGAGAATTACAAGACACAGGAGAGCAGCCACGACGGATCCCTTTTCTTGTGGCTTTGTTTACAGCACCTGTATCGTGTCAGTGGAGGAACCAGAGGGTCTGTTGTGTTGGCAGAACATAATGACAGCTCCTCTCTTCCCTCCGCACAGTACCTGCGTTCTATAGAGGACACCGGGGACTGTGTCACATTGTGCCAAAATGTACAGTCTTTATTATTAAAGGGGTTTTCCAGGCTTTTAAATAATAATGAAATCCCCTCGGGATAGGTCATGAATTTGGGATCAATAGTATAAATATGCGGCACACAGAATATTCTTTGCAATTTAAAGGTCATTTTATTAAGTGGACTATAAATAAAATTTTGTGGACACTAAATAAAAGAGTAAAACAGTGTGCGATACTCCATTCTCTAATATATGAATTTGGGATCGGCGCGCATGCCGTCTCGCCGCTGCGTCTATAGCAAGCAGGAAGAGAGACAGGAGACGGCAGGCGTGCACAGTGTGTGGCTTCTCCTCATACAGCCGATCAGCAGTGGTGCCGGGTGTCGGACCACCACCAATCCGATATTGATGACCTATCCTGAGGACAGTAGAAAGAAGAGAGGTTAGGGCAGCATCTCCGGTATATCCTTTATTGAGGCCATGAGTGTGTACAAAAAGCAAACAAATACGACGTTTCGGCTACATAGTAGCCTTTATCAAGCTTGATAGCCGAAACGTCGTATTTGTTTGCTTTTTGTACACACTCATGGCCTCAATAAAGGATATACCGGAGATGCTGCCCTAACCTCTCTTCTTTCTACTGTTCTGTGAACTACTACGGATCTGCGGTCCTGTTGTGGCTGATGTATTCCGAGATTGGTCGGTGAGCTCCGTTGATGCTGCTCTACCTTTTCGCTTTTACACTATCCTGAGGACAGGTCATCCATGTTAAAAGCATGGAAAACCCCTTTCATCCATCCATCTCTAGGCCATGTCCCTCCAAGTAAACCATCGGTCATTTTTCAGCTTTTGGAGAACATGGCATAAAAAAGTGAACATTTTTAAACATAGTTTGAGACTTTAAGGCCTCATGCACACGACCGTTGTTTTGGTCCGCATCCGAGCCGCAGTTTTTGCGGCTTGGATGCGGACCTATTCACTTAAATGGGGCCGCTAAAGATGCGGACAGCACTCCGTGTGCTGTCCGCATCCGTTGCTCCGTTCCGTGGTCCGCAAAAAATATATAACCTGTCCTATTCTTGTCCATTTTGCGGACAAGAATAGGCAGTAATATCAATGGCTGTCTGTGCCGTTCTGAAAATTGCGGAATGCACACGGACGCCATCCGTGTTTTGCGAATCCGCAATTTGCGGACCGCAAAACACACAACGGTCGTGTGCATGAGGCCTTAAAGACAATAAAACTGCTGAACATGATAAATTCCCCCAATATATTTTTCCTGACACTGTCAGCAGACTACAGGCTGGCTGACCTGGTCTATACCCTGTATGTAAGTCTGTGGTGCCAACAACAGCTGGCATGGATGGATTTTCTGGGTCTTCTATATTGACGGCCTATCCTCGGGATAGGTCATCAATATCAGATTGTGGGGGTCCGACTCCCGGCACCCCGCCAATCAGCTGTTTAAAGAGACCGCGGTGCTCACAGAGCCTCTTCCTAGGCCAGTAAAGTCACGTTTATCAGTCACATGGAGTAGACGCAACTCAATCCCATTTAAGTGAATGGGCTTGAGCTGCAATACCAAGCACAACCACCATGCAATGGACGGCGCTGTGCTTGGTAAGCTGATTGGTGGGGGTGCTGGGTGTAGGACCCTCAACGATCTGATATTGATGACCTATCCTGAGAACAGATAATCTGAACACCTAGAAAACCCTTTCAAAATAGCACTCTCTCAAAAAAAAAAATTATTCTCTGACCTATTAAGAAAGGTGCATGATGTCATCTGTAGTGAATGTAAACATCTCACCAGTGACTATATTTGTGACTTATAACCTTCCTTCTGATCCTCAGCTGTGTGATCGATCAGCTCTCTGATTTCCAACTGACACAGGAAAGGAAGTCAGTTACTTCTCTATTCATTCCTATGAGACTGAGAGTGAGGCTCCCATAGGAATACATAGAGAAACAGACTTCCTGTCTACACATAAGATGCTGTGTTATTTGGAAAGTCTGCCTGCTGGTCACATGGCACAGCTCAGGATCAGAAGGGAGGTTATAACTCACAAATATAGTCACTGGTCAGAAGATTACAATCACTACAGTTTACATCATTCTACCTTTCTTACAGGTCAAAGGATAAAACAATTTTGTGAGAGTGCTTAAGACAAGACCACATGCTGTACACATTTTTCAGATGGGAACTTGTATAAAGTAGTCATACATCATACATGTTCTGACATGGTGATTTTTTTTTTATATATATTCTTTTTCTCTCAAACCTGCTCTGATATGGTGATTTTTTTTATATTCTTTCTCTCTTCCATTTAATACAGAATTTACCATATTAATCCACCAGGTGCCAGGTGCAGTATAAAAGACATTTCCCGGTCTAGAAGTGTCACCAAGTTCGGGGCCATTATTGCAGGTTTATAGCAGAAAACGTCATCCCTCCTGTCAGGGATTGTACTTATCTTGGTCATTCCTTGGCGCTGACAGAAGATTTTAGCAGTTCTGACAGCTTGTTTTCCTGCCGTCTACTTATAAATCCAGGGACACTGCAGCCATGTTTTATTTATCGGAATAGAGCAGTTCTATTAGATTTCATTGTCAGATTCTGCCATTTTCATTTAAAGGAAGCCGGCAAGAAATATGCATGGATTGTTTTATGCAAAAGAGAAATGTCTTGATGGCAAGGAGATTTCAAGGTATGGACAGAGAATTCCTTATCATCAAGAATTATCATCTAGCTCGGAGTCGGTGGCATCTACAATGAAAGCGTATGTCCGTGGCAGTCACAAGGGAGTATGAGAGCTGTCTAAGGGTACTTTCACTCTAGCGTTTTTGTTTTCCGGTATTGAGTTCCGTCACAGGGGCTCAAAACCGGAAAATAACTGATCAGTTTTATCCTAATGCATTCTGAATGGAGAGCAATCTGTTCATGCTGCGGTTTTATCTCTGTCCAAAATTCCGGAACACTTGCATTTTTTCCCAACTGAAATGCATTAAATGCCGGATCCGGCCCGAGTGCTCCGGCAAAATGGATCCGGCATTGCGGTCTGGATAGTCCCGCAGAAAATGTGAAAAAAATAAATGCCGGATCCGTTTTTCCGGATGATACCGGAGAGACAGATCCGGCATTTCAATGCATTTGTCATACGGATCAGGATCCTGATCCGTCTGACAAATACCATCAGTTGGCATACGTTTCGACGGATCCGGCAGGCAGTTCCGGCGACGGAACTGCCTGCCGGAATCCTCTGCCGTAAGTGTGAAAGTACCCTAAAGCAAGTCTTCAATTGCAATTTCCACTGAAATTTGAGAATTTGGGTACGCTCAAATAATGGGCATGGCCATACAGAGCTGTAAGCAGTAGGGGTTAAAATAAGTGATTGTACAATTTTTTACTATTTTATGACAATTCCTGTCTGGAAGGTTATTTTTTTTATAACTCAAATATCTACAGCAACACCTGGTGGAACATTGTATTTTCAGCATATCCATTTACAATATGCCTGGATGAACATTTTCCTCTCAAAGAAATTCATGCGTTCTGCCTCAGTGACTTTAAAAAGAACAGCATCAAGTATGTAAATCAGATATCGTATAGTACATGACAATCTCTTTGTAACAAAACTAGAACCAGCCCTGTACCTCACATGGATCCAGAGATCTCTCCAGTCATTGCTCTGCTAGATTTATATCAAGCTGACAGCTGAAGGGGAGTGTTTTTATCAGGAGGCGTGTCTTTTCTGCTGGAGCCCTCTCCCTATCACAGCTCAGGAGGCGTGTCTTTTCTGCTGGAGCTCTCTCCCTATCACAGTTTAGAAGACGCGTCTTTTCTGCTGGCGCTCTCTCCCTATCACAGCTCAGGAGGCGTGTCTTTTATGCTGGCGCTCTCTCCCTATCACAGCTCAGGAGGTGTTTCTTTTATGCTGGCGCTCTCTCCCTATCACAGTTCAGGAGGTGTGTCTTTTCTGCTGGAGCCCTCTCCCTATCACAGCTCAGGAGGCGTGTCTTTTCTGCTGGCGCTCTCTCCCTATCACAGCTCAGGAGGTGTGTCTTTTCTGCTGGAGCCTTCTCCCTATCATAGCTCGGGAGGTGTGTCTTTTCTGCTGGAGCTCTCTCCCCATCATAGCTCAGGAGGTGTGTCTTTTCTGCTAGCGCTCTCTCCCCATCATAGCTCAGGAGGTGTGTCTTTTCTGCTAGGGCCCTCTCCCTATCATAGTTCAGGAGGTGTGTCTTTTCTGCTGGCGCTCTCTCCCCATCACAGCTCAGGAGGTGTGTCTTTTCTGATAGGGCCCTCTCCCTATCATACTTCAGGAGGCGTGTCTTTTCTGCTGGCGCTCTCTCCCTATCACAGCTCAGGAGGCGTGTCTTTTCTGCTGGAGCTCTCTCCCTATCACAGCTCAGGAGGCGTGTCTTTTATGCTGGAGCTTTCTCCCTATCACAGCTCAGGAGGCAGTTGAAGGATGATACTGAGCATGTGCGGAGATCTCAGTGAGCCGGACAAAGAAATAAATAAAAAGAAACAGCAGGTCGCGCTATACAGATACATTTTATTGTATAACTCTGTGGCTAAAATATATTTTTAAATACATGCAATAACAAAAGTATTCAGATCCAGGAGCTGGTTTGAAAACAGTAGAATATTTTACATGGGACAACACCTTTAACAATGTACAAAGCTTGTTACACTGTTGGGTTAACTGAGTTACACTGTCGGGTTAAGGCGTTAACCCACTGATGTTGGTGCTTGCTAGATATGTATTCGCCTACAGCAAGATGGAAGAAAATGCTGTATCAAGATAAATGGCCTGCATCAGACCAGCGTGCGTGGGCGACACTCCTGCCTCAGCCCAGGATATAATATATACAGAATGACAGTGGTAAAGATGTTCAGTACAGGCGGGATTATCTTGCATTATGCAGACGCCCTGTGGAGCTGATCACTGGATGGAAACATTTCTCTTAAAAGGAGGCCGATGAATATTTGATGGGGAATGCACGAGACGGCACCTATTTCTATCCCGTACACTGTGCGGCTGGTATTGATCCAGGAATGGAGGGGTAAACAAGCTACAGGACTAGAAATACTGGGCATCAATCACAGCTATGGACATTTCAAGCTTAGGAAACAGATATTTTGGTCTCCATAAATATTTCATGGTTATAATCTTATTGTATCGGAATATAAGCAGAACAATCAGAATAAGGGCTCATCCACACGACCGTAAGTGTTTTGCGATCTGCAAATTGCGTATCCGAAAATCATGGATAACGGACGTGTATGTTCCACATTTTGGGGACCGCACATGGCCAGCGCTATATAGAGAATGCCTATTCTTGTCCGCGATTTCGGACAAGAATATGACCTGCTCTATATTTTTTGCAGGGCCACAGAGTGTAACAACGGATGCAGACAGCAAATGGTGTGCTGTCCGCAACGTTTGCGGCCCCATTGGAATGAATGGTCCATACCTGTTCCGCAATATTGCAGAATGGATGTGGACCCATGTATACGGTTGTGTGAATGCACCCTAATACACCTCTCGTTAAAGGGGTTATCCCACAACTAATGTAAAAAATGAAAATCAGACGTCATATAGGACAAGACAATCTCGTTCTAACAAAACTAGAACCAGCCCTGCACCTCACATGGATCCAGAGATCTCTCTATTAATTGCTCTGCTAGATTTATATCAAGTTGGCAGCTCAAGGGGAGTGTCCTTTCTCAGGGGGTGTCTTTATTCTGTAGCTCTCCCCCTATCACAGCTCAGGAGGCAGTTGAAGGATGAAAGTGAGCATGTGCGGCCTTCTCAGTGAGCAGGACAAAGAAATAAGGAAAAAACAAACAGTAGGTGGCGCTATACAGATACATTTTCCTGAATAACTCAGTGGCTTTGCAAATTTTTTAATTACATGCAATTACAAAAGTATTCAGATCCAGGTGCTGGTTTGAAAACTGTAGAATACTATTTGTGGGACAACCCCCTTTAAGAGAGGACTACCCTCTATAAACTAAAGACACAAGATGCATCCAGCGCAGATCTCCACTATAGAGGAGTATAGATATAAAAATAATGGACACAAGGGCACAAAAATATGGAAATCTACATATCCCCAGTATTCCAAAGGTTGAAACACCCGGTCCAGTGCCTACACCATTCCCCTGTATCTAATTACAAGCCTCCATCTCAAATGACACCTACAGTATATGACTTAACAGAACATTTGGACAGGGGATGTCCTGAGGGGATAATACATTTAAAGGGAATGTGTCATCAGAAAATTACCCTTTTTTTAATCATATTTTAATAAATTTTTTGGTGATATTATTAATCTATATTTTTTTTTTTTATCCTAAAATCATGGAGTTTTCACGCTTATAAACGCCACCTTCTTGTCTGTACAGATCACTTTTCAGCAGTCATCTCATTATCATCACAGTCAGGACAATAACAGAAAACACCTACATTCAGATAACACAGGATCCTTTATTCACAAAAGGTGATGTCACCGCTTATGTACTGCCTCCTGACCTCTGCACAGGTCACAGAGCATGCCTAGAAAACTTTTTTTTCAATAAAACAACATCTTTTGTGTGTATATTACAAAACCACGAGACAGGTGCTGTTTTTATGCAATCATTTGCTGTTCTAAATAAAACAAGGAAAAAAATTCAAAGAGCAAGAGATAAGCTGGTTCCTAACAAATTGCTTTCTTTAACGGGGTTGGCCCATGAAAAGTATTACTATGCAAATAATAAGGAAATTTCCAATGAATAATTATTGCAATGTACAAGCAGTAAAAATACTAATACATTTTTTATGCGTTACATTTTCCTCTCTGATAACGCCCCCTGCTGTGGAAGAAAACTCTGGCCCACCTTCACCTGCATTCAGTAGTGGACAGAAACACTCAGCAGCTTCCCTGCTCCCTTCCTCCTCTCAATTCCAGCATACTGATCTCGTAGTAAGGTGGCCCAGACACCATTCATGAACTGTCTAGAAGTATACAGCTATATCTGTCTCTAGACAGTGGAGAAGGAAATTAGGGGAGAGTATTTCATACCATAGTGCTGTTTATTTATGGAATCACTGTCGCTGTGCGTAAGGGACTATTTTCTATGCAGAAGATGAAGGGGCTAACAAGAGTTACGCACTCCTCGGAGATGCAGGTGCTTGACTATCACATGTGACATGCTGCTGCCCACCCACAAAAAGTGAAGGGACGAGAGCTGCAAAGAGGTGAGTATTTAAAAAAAAATAATAATTGCATTTATATGGTTAATATAATGGCTTGCGTTACTCCACATTTTTTTTTACATTTTAGTAAAACCGCCATAGCGGATTGTCTCCTCCACAATATGAAGACAGCAGGTCTACATATAAACTAAACAGACTAAAAGCTTCTTACACTCATAAATAAGAACCTTCTTCTACATATTAACAATTCCCAAACCACTTGTCAGCAACTTATTCAAGGCAGAACCAAGAAAGACATAATGTGCGCTTCATCGACGTCTTATGCTTCATGCCACCCCAGTGGGGCTTGTTACAGCACATTACCGGTATATAATGGATTTGATGTAAAAATATTACTGTGATATTCTACCAAAGCTACAAATAATTCCTATCACATCTTACAGATGACATTATTAGAAGCAACCTTACATGGCCGAGGTCAGCACCGGCTTCATGAATATTCGAAAACCTGCCTGGAAGATACATTATGAATTAGATGGTCCAAGAATATGGCGTATGATGATATTTTACTAGCATTCAAAGGGGGGATATTTATCAAAACCGTTTTTTTTTTCTTTTTGCACTAATGTTATGTAGAGGCCTCCCATAGAGTTGTCGCATACTTCCACTGGCCATATGACAGACTAGAACCAGCCCTGTACCTCACATGGATCCATAGATCTCTCTATTCATTGCTTGCTAGATTTATATCAAGTTGGCAGCTCAAGGGGAGTGTCCTTTCTCAGGGGGTGTGTCTTTATTCTGTAGCTCTCCCCCTATCACAGCTCAGGAGGCAGCTGAAGGATGAAACTGAGCATGTGCGACCTTCTCAGTGAGCAGGACAAAGAAATGAGAGAAAAAAACAGCAGGTGGCGCTATACAGCTACATTGTATTGAATAACTCAGTGGATATACTACATTTTTAATAACATGCAATTAAAAAAGTATTCAGATATAGGTGCTGGTTTGAAAAAACATAGGATATGTTTTGTGACAGACAAAAAGGAACTATCCTATTTCCTGTTAAGCAAAATGGCTTGGCCAAAATATAATGGAAAACTGTCACAAAATTTCTAAAATACATTAGCCCAATACAGCCATTAGGCGGAAACTATAGTCGAACCCCGGCTGCCCATGATGTGACGGCTACACTTTCTGTGCTTGGTACCGGCACCAATTGTCACGGGGAGCCGCCGGTGCACTCTCCCTTCGCAGCACCGCCGGCATTCCGCGCGCATAGCGGGGCGAGGACGCGAGCAGCGTCCTCTTCTCCATGGGGACCAGGGGGCAGCGATGATCCGTCCACGCATGCCTCCTAGGCGTGGCCGGCGTCCTCCGTCCCTTAGACAACAAGCAGCAGGAGAGCTGAGCGCAGATAATGATGATCAGCGCTCGGCTATGTTGGGCTGTGTTATGCGAGTCATGTGACTCACCAGTCTGGGATATTTAAAAAGGCAGCCTGCTGGCCACAGGTTGCCTGTGATTGGTCTTTCTACCTTCACCAGCGTTCCTAATTACCTTGCTATTGTGTTTATACCTCGGCTTTGTTTCTGACCTAGACCGTGTTACCTCCTTGGAATTGACGTGACCTCTCGGCTTCTGACTTCGGTTTGCGTTGACCTTGCTACTGTGTTTTTCCCTTGTGTACCTGGGTGACCTCCTGGCTTTGACCTTTGCGTCCCTGACTCTGTTACGTGTTACTCGAGCTCTCTTTAGGCCCCTGCACATATCTAAGCTAGGGACCGACGCCAAGTCGTACGCCGTCAGTTAGGACGGGCCGCGCAAGTAGGTAGGGACAGAGGTGCGGGTGGAGATCAGGGCTGCACTCTTCCCTCCCTACGTGACACCAATCCTAAAATATAATCTCTCATTCGCCGGCCTCAATTATTTGAATCCTTTATGCTGGCATATGCAGAGCTTCATTACCAGAAATGAGATTTCTGTATTAGTGTCAATACAGGCAGAAGACGCTGCAGCTTTTATCAGCCAGACGTTGACAAGTTTCATGACAGATTCTTCTTAGTCATGATCAGCATATATTAAAATATTCTTCTTTCACTCTGGAGACTACAGACTACTTTCAAGACAGATGGACATGTGGGAGATGAATAGGATGAAAGCTTTTTTGCAGTAAGGCAAAGCAGGGAAATGATGGGGCAAAGATGGGGCCTTAGTACCGCACCATGTATGAATTATGCATCATAGCAGCATGGGTAAACTAAAAGGGTTTGTCCACCAATCGACATTTATCACCTAATCCACAGAGCAGGAGCCACATTTCTGTTCGTTTGGAGCCTCACCGCTAGGAGCCCCACCAATTAGTAGAAAGGGGCCCCAATACGTCACCTCAATAAGGAGAGTTTGCATGCATGGGGCCACTTCATTCAGTAAATAAAGCAAAGTCCAGCTCACTCAATCAACCTGGATCGCCCGTGTGCACAGAACAGGCAGGTGAGCCTCGTAGCACAATTCAACAAGAAAAAGGTCCAGCACTCACGTTTCCTTTGGTAGCTAAAATCCTCGTCTTTACTCAGGCAGTAGAAACAATGTACAGGACATGCACCCACTAGTGTAGCAACATTGACGCGTTTCGAACAAAGTTCTTATTCTTAACTGTGAACAGTGTCTTTTCCAGGGATTAAATACTGGACTGAAACAAATGGTTCCGCCCTCACCTGGAGAGGTGGGGGAAGGGATAGGAAGGAAAAGGTGGAGCCTTCTATTCCCTATATAAGGCACTGTTCACATTGTCGAGCAATGTAATTGGAAATCGCATCAGTCTAAATAGATGACTATATATAAAAAGTGACAATTCCCATAATAAACATATAAAATACACACACAATAAATACTGTCATATATGAGTATATAGCCATATACAAATATATCATATACAATATACAAATCTTATTCCCAAATTACCTTCCGAAAGATGGTCAATAAAAATGCATAAGTTCATTTCTCACGTTGAGACCATTGGGGTGTCTAGTATCCAATTTAAAAATCCAAAAAGCTTCCCTTCACTTCAATAGCAAAAGCTCTAAAGTGTTTCACATTTCGTTGATGTTTTTGTATAAAATCTCTAGCGGCATTGGATATGTTCACACTTGCAGGATTATCGATGTAGTTGAGGTGCTCCAGAATTCTGACCTTAAATTTTCTAATGGTGCAACCCACATACATCAGTTCGCAGGCCGTGCAGCGAATAACATATACAACACCGATAGTATTACAATTAATGTAAGATTTAGTGGAAGGCTGAAAAGTCAGCCTGAATTTGTGGGAGGGGCATTTTACCTTCTTAAGCTCCAGCCCCCAGCTCCTCAGGGCGCTTCTGTTCACAGCTGGTTAGGGAGTCGCTTGCTCTGGTACTGCATCCGTGCACGTTGTGAGTTGCTTTCATCTACTTCGTTTCATTTTCATACATTGCCGTTCACGTCTTCAGGAGAGGTAAATTCTGTGCCATACTTCCGGCTCCCTGAGTCGGCGTGCGTTCCAGCGTGGAACGCATGCCTATACACATTCCTGCCCCAAGTTGTTTCTTGTTTTGTCTGTCTCCTTTTCTTTTCCCCATCCAACTCCCTCCCGAGGCAGCAGGGGGGGGCAGGGTCCGGCCCGCGGGTCCCCCCCTCCACACGGCCTCCCCCGTCCCGTCTTTACTTAGGGCTCCGCTGCAGCCCGGCGTGCATTCCAGCGTGGAGCGCACGCCGGAAATCCGCCACCAGGCATGAGCTCCAGGTCGCGTGGTCGGCGTGCGTTCCAGCTTGGAGCGCACGCCGGAATCCCTCCGCTGGGCCTGGTCACATGTTCGGCGTGCGTTCCAGCTTGGAGCGCGCGTCGGAGTCCCTCCGCCGGGCCTGGGCCTGGTCACGTGTTCGGCGTGCGTTCCAGAGTGGAGCGCACGCCGGAATCTTCATTTAGGCCCGGCAGATCCATGCGACGTGGCGGCTCCAGTGCCCACGGGGCCCTCCCCCTCTCGAAACACACCTTGATTCTGGCCCCACAACCAGGTCTCCCGCCCTACGTACTACTTAGGACGAGTGGTCCCTGTCCCCCAGTCTGCTGGTCCGCATGGTCACCCCCCCTGCCATTCCATTTCGAACCAGGCAAGCCTGGCACCCCTGTCAAAACAGGCTATACGTAGTAGGGGTATCTAGCCCCTGGGCAACAACGGCCCACGTCCACAAACAGACGCAAAAAAAAAAAAAACCCTCGGTAGGTCCCAACCACAAGCCATCTCATACGCACTCCCGCCGTGCCACGCAGCGTTAGGCGAGAGGAAGACAAAGTTATCCTCATTTCCTCTTAAGGGTCCATTCACACGTCCGTAAGTGTTTTGCGGATCCGCAAAACACGGACACCTGCAATGTGCGATCCGCAATTTGCGGATCCGCACATCACAAACACTATAATAGAAAATGCCTTTTCTGGTCTGCAATTGCGGACAAGAATAGGACATGTTCTATTTTTTCCAGGAACGAAATTGCGGATCCCAAAAAAATGGATCCCAAAAAAACGGATGCGGATCCTGAAAAAATGGATGCGGATCCAGGAAATGTGGATTTGCATCCGTTCCAGCCCCATTGAAAGTGGATGGGTCCGCAAATTGCGGAACGAATGCGGACCCAAATTACGGACATGTGAATGATAGCCTTAGGGAGAGGGCCCCGGGGGCCCTGCTGGGCTGGAAGGGTCGCTAGTTTCAGCACGGTGTTCAAAGAAACCGGGGTCTCACCACGAGTAGGCCAGGTCATCATTGCACGCCATACCCATCCAGCGGTCACTAAACGCTCACTGCAGTCATCTATTCTATGGTGGCGACAGTGCCATGTGTTATATGTATGTACTTCACGTTATATGCTGCTGTCTCATCTACTGGTTCGCCAGGCTCATACCTACTTCTGTCTCCTGGATCACCCAGGCACGCACCTACCTCTGCCTCCTGGATCGCCCAGGCACGCACCTACCTCTGCCTCCTGGATCGCCCAGGCACGCACCTACCTCTGTCTCCTGGTTCGCCAGGCTCATACCTACCTCTGCCTCCTGGATCGCCCAGGCTCATACCTACCTCTGCCTCCTGGATCGCCCAGGCACGCACCTTCTTCTGTCTCCTGGATCACCCAGGCACGCACCTACCTCTGCCTCCTGGATCGCCCAGGCACGCACCTACCTCTGCCTCCTGGATCGCCCAGGCACGCACCTACCTCTGTCTCCTGGTTCGCCAGGCTCACACCTACCTCTGCCTCCTGGATCGCCCAGGCACGCAACTACCTCTGCCTCCTGGATCGCCCAGGCACGCAACTACCTCTGCCTCCTGGATCGCCCAGGCACGCAACTACCTCTGTCTCCTGGTTCGCCCAGACTCATACCTACCTCTGTCTCCTGGTTCGCCCAGGCTCATACCTACCTCTGCCTCCTGGATCGCCCAGGCACGCAACTACCTCTGTCTCCTGGTTCGCCCAGGCTCACACCTACCTCTCCCTCCTGGATCGCCCAGGCACGCAACTACTTCTGTCTCCTGGTTCGCCCAGGCTCACACCTACTTCTGTCTCCTGGTTCGCCCAGGCCTGTCATCCTCCCCAGTTATGTTCTCTTTTCTTTCCGAACTTTATGGATTTGCCCTCTCAGGAACGTGTCCTGATCGTTCACTGGTACGAGATTTTGGACCAAGGTCAGGTGACCCAAGACATCGGTACAGGTAATAGCCTCTAAGCCCAGGTACGTACCCAGACCGACACAAGCCTTCTCGTAGGCACCGGTCGTACTACGTTCTGGTCACATATAGTTATTGCATATTTTTCCTGGAACAATCTGGTTATGTATTCCCCTGAATCACTCAGGTCTAAGTATTGGCCTGAATCGCTCAGGCTTCTGTATTTTTCCCTGGTCTCTCAGTGGGTAGGTAGTGGCCAGGTCCACCCAGGTCCAAGGTAATGCCCGACGCACCCAGGGTCCGTCATCTTCACCAAAGGCGTATGTAATCGCCTGATTCGCTCAGGACTCCATGTTGCCTGAACCGCTCAGGATCCAATGTATTTGCCTGAATCGCTCAGGTTCCATGCATCTGCCTGGAACGCTCAGGGGTTTTCAGCAGGGTCCGGCTGGTTCCCGGTTACCCGGTTCGTGTCCTGCATGTCTGGATTCCGTTTCCCGCAGGTCTCGTTGCATGCAGCACGACTTCGGGCCCTGATTCTGGCAGTTCAGGTCACCCAGCAGTTGGCCATGGCGCCCAGGCTGCATCCTGGTTCTCCGTCGCTTCATCCCAGTGCCACCAGATCGCACCTCTCTCCGGGTCTCGTACCAACGCAAGCTTATTCTCATGTAAGCAGGGCCTCAGGCCACCGGAATTTCGATCCATCCTCAATTGTGTCGCAGGGCTCCTCCGTGTCCGGTCACTCCACGGTTCAGGTAAGGTCCAACCGAGTGGCGGCTTTACGCTCCTCCGCAGCTCGGAGCCTTCCTTTATTCATCACGAGCCTCCATCCCTAGGTCTTCAGTATCGCCGGAGAGTTGGCAGCGCTGTCCGTCGATTCGGGTAGGTTGCGATCCCTTCTATACCATGGTCATTCCTGTTTCCTTTCCACTCTCGCCGGTCACTCGGCCACTGCTCAAAAGAAAAAAGAAAAAAAAAAAAAAAAGAGAGAGAGGGAAGTATATGTATGTGTACTCTCCTGAATATCTCAGGGTGTATTTTCCTGAATCGGGTTTCATATATTTCCCTGAGTAGCTCAAATTTTCACGTATTTCCACAATTCACCTAGGTCTCAGTTCCCTGGGTCGCTCGGGTTTATGTATTTCCCTGAATCGCTTGGGCCATGTATGTTCCTGGATCGCTCAGGGTTATGTATTTCCCCGAATCGCGCAGGTTTGTATTTTTCTGTCTCTTCAGGTTGACTGTATTTCCAGGTTGTATGTATTTTCCTGATTCTCTCAGGTCACGTATTTCCCTGAATCGCTCAGGTCTTATTTCCCACAGGTTGTACGTATTTGCCTGAATCGCTCAGGTCTTATTTCCCACAGGGTGTACGCAGTGGCTTGAATCGCTCAGGATCCAATATATTTGCCTGAAAACGCTCAGGGGTTTTACCATACCATCAGTAAAACTACCAAGCCGGTGTCAAGGTTTACGAAGTTTTTCCAGGTCCCACTCGCAGGGTGGCTTGGACGATGTCTCCTACACCCTGGCGTTCATAGCCCACTGTCACCGCAATCTCAGGCTGTCATTTAACACCATCGGGCTGTACCTAGCGGGGATACAGCACTGCGCCATGCTTCATAATCCAAATAGAGGTTCCTTTTCTTCAGTGCAGACAGTCAAGGTGGCCCTTGGGGGGATCCAGAAGTGCGGGGATGCCCCTACCGGCCGTAGACAGCCTGTCTCCGGCGAGATGTTTAGGCGACTCTCGTCCGCGCTGGATGGACTTCCTTTTGGGCACTCTCCTAGTTTGATTATTAAGGCAGCCATGTATCTCGGGTTTTACGGGTTCCTCAGGCCAGGTGAGTTCACCAGCACCTCCCCTAAACGTCAGGGGTTGCAGGTGCGACAGTTGTCCTGGGCCCATGACCATTTTGTCCTCTGGCTCCCTTCCACGAAGGCCAACCAGCATGGACCACCCTCGGAGGTCAGGTTTTTTAAAACCTCCAACGATTGGTGCCCAGTCATGGTCCTCCTTCAATTGCTAGCCCTGTTGCAAGATGCCTCCCCAGAGGCCCCGCTGCTTCCTTGGCGTGGGGGGCCCCTGACGTCAATCCAGTTTGTGTCCCACATCAGAACGCTGGCCTCAGGTCTCGGTTATAACCCGCTGGCCATCACAGGACACTCACTCCGAATCGGAGCCGCGTCCTCAGCATCAAAAAACGGGGTCCCGGCGCACGTGATTAAATGCATGGGTAGGTGGCGCTCTTCTTGCTTCACGAGATACATCCCGAACCCGCATGTTGAGATTTCCCAGGCATTTTGTAATCTTGCTCTCTGAGTGGTATTAAAGGCTTTGGTCACTACTCTGCTCTCCTCGTTTATTTTGCCCACTACTAGGCTTACCCTCGCTCCTGGCTTCCGGCACAACACAGCCAGCTAGGTCAGGGGAAGCGCTTCACCCACTCATCACAGTTAAGCCTCTCCCATAAGTGGAAGGCTGAAAAGTCAGCCTGAATTTGTGGGAGGGGCATTTTACCTTCTTAAGCTCCAGCCCCCAGCTCCTCAGGGCGCTTCTGTTCACACCCACCCACCCCCCCTGTTCTCAAACACTCCCCTTAGGGTACGCCCACTACTAGGCTTACCCTCGCTCCTGGCTTCCGGCACAACACAGCCAGCTAGGTCAGGGGAAGCGCTTCACCCACTCATCACAGTTAAGCCTCTCCCATAAATAAAATATACAGGGAGTGCATAATTATTAGGCAAGTTGTATTTTTGAGGATTAATTTTATTATTGAACAACAACCATGTTCTCAATGAACCCAAAAAACTCATTAATATCAAAGCTGAATATTTTTGGAAGTAGTTTTTAGTTTGTTTTTAGTTTTAGCTATTTTAGGGGGATATCTGTGTGTGCAGGTGACTATTACTGTGCATAATTATTAGGCAACTTAACAAAAAACAAATATATACCCATTTCAATTATTTATTTTTACCAGTGAAACCAATATAACATCTCAACATTCACAAATATACATTTCTGACATTCAAAAACAAAACAAAAACAAATCAGTGACCAATATAGCCACCTTTCTTTGCAAGGACACTCAAAAGCCTGCCATCCATGGATTCTGTCAGTGTTTTGATCTGTTCACCATCAACATTGCGTGCAGCAGCAACCACAGCCTCCCAGACACTGTTCAGAGAGGTGTACTGTTTTCCCTCCTTGTAAATCTCACATTTGATGATGGACCACAGGTTCTCAATGGGGTTCAGATCAGGTGAACAAGGAGGCCATGTCATTAGATTTTCTTCTTTTATACCCTTTCTTGCCAGCCACGCTGTGGAGTACTTGGACGCGTGTGATGGAGCATTGTCCTGCATGAAAATCATGTTTTTCTTGAAGGATGCAGACTTCTTCCTGTACCACTGCTTGAAGAAGGTGTCTTCCAGAAACTGGCAGTAGGACTGGGAGTTGAGCTTTACTCCATCTTCAACCCGAAAAGGCCCCACAAGCTCATCTTTGATGATACCAGCCCAAACCAGTACTCCACCTCCACCTTGCTGGCGTCTGAGTCGGACTGGAGCTCTCTGCCCTTTACCAATCCAGCCACGGGCCCATCCATCTGGCCCATCAAGACTCACTCTCATTTCATCAGTCCATAAAACCTTAGAAAAATCAGTCTTGAGATATTTCTTGGCCCAGTCTTGACGTTTCAGCTTGTGTGTCTTGTTCAGTGGTGGTCGTCTTTCAGCCTTTCTTACCTTGGCCATGTCTCTGAGTATTGCACACCTTGTGCTTTTGGGCACTCCAGTGATGTTGCAGCTCTGAAATATGGCCAAACTGGTGGCAAGTGGCATCTTGGCAGCTGCACACTTGACTTTTCTCAGTTCATGGGCAGTTATTTTGCGCCTTGGTTTTTCCACACGCTTCTTGCGACCCTGTTGACTATTTTGAATGAAACGCTTGATTGTTCGATGATCACGCTTCAGAAGCTTTGCAATTTTAAGAGTGCTGCATCCCTCTGCAAGATATCTCACTATTTTTGACTTTTCTGAGCCTGTCAAGTCCTTCTTTTGACCCATTTTGCCAAAGGAAAGGAAGTTGCCTAATAATTATGCACACCTAATATAGGGTGTTGATGTCATTAGACCACACCCCTTCTCATTACAGAGATGCACATCACCTAATATGCTTAATTGGTAGTAGGCTTTCGAGCCTATACAGCTTGGAGTAAGACAACATGCATAAAGAGGATGATGTGGTCAAAATACTCATTTGCCTAATAATTCTGCACTCCCTGTACAGTAGTTAGTGACGGCACATCTGTACAGACATGGAGCTGGGCGTGTGATGGACAAGAAGGGCAATGACATACTTCGGAGTGGAGGCTCTCCACACAAGGCCGCGGCAATGTGACGCGCTCCCTGAGATATTGCAGATGATTTCACTGAGCTTTCCTTCCCGCCTGCTTGTCCAGTACTCTTCCTCCACAAGTCACTGAGGCAGAGGACTGGCCACTGCAGCAGCTTCAGAGCCTGGTCACACAGATACATAGAATTAAAGATCCTTCCCCCAGCATGCAATGAAAGTGCCAGGTGAATGCCTTCATATACCCTTCAATGACCCCTGCCATGGTGACTGGGCAGACATGTGCTGCCACTATAGGCCTGCTGCCCACCCCCTGCACAGGGCACTGCCCAGGAGAACACTACCTGTACCTGCACCAGCCACCGGCTGCCTTAGGAAGTTTCAGCATGGGATCAAGCACTGTGCTCCGTCCAAACCCAACCCACTCCAGGAACTGAGAGCCCAGGAGCCCGGCTCCCTCACCTTCACACAAGCGCCCTGATAGTGACCGGATACTGCAGCCTATTTGCGCTGTCTATCAAAACGCCCGCCATCCCAAGCCCCGCCCACACATCGGCGACAGCCTATCACAATGCAGGAGTGCCAGATTAGCCAATCAGTGAGCAGAATCCAAAGTCTTTCACCTGCATGTGACCGGACACCTGATTGGAGGATGAGGTTTGTTGATATTCTGCCGGGCTGGCGATGGAGATTCGATGTGTGAAGCCCAATGTTTGATGAAAGAGCAGCGGAAGGTCTAGGCGCAAATGGCGACAAGACTACAAAGTCTTGTCGCCATTTTGCAATTCAAAGTCGCATTGGCGACCATTTTGGTCGCCATCTGGAGCCCTGTTTGTTGTCAGATAATTCCTGTAATGCTTTTTTATGGCTATTAGACAATTTGTTTGGTCCGTTGCCGTCATGGCGGCGCCCATGTATTTCTTTCAACTCACTTTCCACAATGTCCTGAAAGGTATCCATATTGGCTGTGCGAGACATAATTGGATAAAACCCAGGGTTGTAAGTCCTGAACGTTCGTGTATTTAGTTCAGTGCCTGAAGTATCTGATTCCGGTTGGAGATCATTCAGACATGTGAGAGATAGTTGCTCTTTAAACATCAAGTTACAGTATTGGTTATCAACATTTTTGGTTGCACCTGTCTGAATGATATCTCCCTCAACACCATCTGTGTCAATATCACAGAAATGTCTCGCAACAGTCAATTGTCTTATGAATTTATTAACATGCAACAGCGTGGAAAACAGATCAAAATCTACTGACGGTACATAATTCAAACCCAGTTTGAGAACTTCTAATTGTTCAGTTGTTAACACTACAGCAGATAAATTTAATACATCTAACGAAAATTTCTGTTGGTATGATTCTATCTTTTCTGTTGACGTGTCGACCTGGTATAAGGTATTCGCATGTTTTCGTCCCGCACGGCGGACTCGTTTTTTGATGATATAGCGGAATTTGCTGATTTTCTGTTTTTGCTATTTTGGTTTTTATTAATATTTTTCTTTTTCTTGTAGTAGGATACCTTTGGTTTCGCCCCATACTCAATATCAGTCTGTGGGAGGCCTTGAAACGAATCTTGTGAGCCATCAGATGTTTCCACAGTATCTAATTCTGAAGAAAAGCTCACCCTTTGTGATTTGTTTGATGACCTAGGTCTCCTATTATTTTTATGTTTATATTTATTTTTGTTTTTCTTGAGAATGGATTTAGGTGTAGAGTGTGGGTTGTCCCTCAATTTCTTGTGTTTGATATCAGTGATATACTCTTCCATTTGATTTACGGTATTTAGCATTTCCGATTCCAGAGTTTCAAAATCACTGGTGGATTCAAAAGGTTTGAGGGAATGTTTACATATTTTTATTTCTTCTTGTATTTGTAGCAATTTTTCAGTCTCACACTTGACAATGAGTGACATAAGTTGTAATGAGCAATCCGAAAGTAGCTGGTTCCACTGTAGCACAAAATCATCTGAGAAGACTGTCGTTGGAACTTTTTTTTAATCCTGAGACCCCTTGGTATCATGGATTTCTGTAGATATTTGACCAGGGTGGTATGATCCCACCATAATCTTGTCTCCCGTGATAATAATTTTTCTAATTCAGACATCTTGCTTGTCATACTTAAAATGTCCTGAGATTGTTTATCACTTTCGGAGAACACTTGGTCATTTAGACATCCGATCCGGTAATAGGGAATAAGCCATTGCAAATCACGTTGCATACACTTAGCGTGGGGCAAAGTCCTCACAGCTGCAAGCTGCGTTGCCTGTCGAGTGTAGCTTACAAACCAACGGGCGTAGAAGTGAGACACGGAAAACACCATTAGTATAGCAGTAAATAAAGCAAAGTCCAGCTCACTCAATCAACCTGGATCGCCCCTGTGTGCGATATATTTATGGCTATATACTCATATATGACAGTCCTTTATTGTGTGTGTGTCTTTTTATATGTTTATTATGGGAATTGTCACTTTTTATATATAGTCATCTATTTAGACTGATGCGATTTGCAATTAATACACTTTAATACACTGATGAGCAAAAGGGCAACAAAGTTTTTAACTTTTGACTTTCAGGCTCCATATCTCACCTTCCACCACAGCTTTGAACGTGACACTACCATCATTTTATAGACGACCATCTTGGCTCATATATAAATTGGACCCCTGCCGATCCTGAGGATAAGTCATCAATATTAAAATCCCAGAAAACCCCTTTAATATTATACGATCTTATTTACTGATTGATACTAATGTACAGTTAGTATGTCATATGTACCACTTTCATGATGGCACTTGTATCAGGGTATGGGTGTCTTTCCATCATTATATTTGTATTTTAATTGACATTTTTTTTATAAAGATGAATTCATATTGGTTATGATTGGCAGCGGGCAATGCTTTGTTGTATTGGAGGTGAAGGTCAATGTATGATTTTGTCATTAATGTAAAAAAGAGACTTTTTTTAACAATGTACCTCTGCAGCAGAATGCAAATCTTACTTCTGCAGCGATGTGCATTGTATTATCCTGAACAAGAAATACAAGGGATTGTTAAACAGCGTCTGACAGCTTAATTTCCACTTCACCTCCCATGTGACTAATTAGAGCCCTGGGACAATTGTATTGTCAAGCCCCGAATCTTCCTAACATACTCATTATTTCCACAATCCTTTAGTTTAGAAAGTTATACATTGTCAATAACATCTTATGTAAGGGAAGTCAGAACCGCTGGTTGCTGTAAAATATAAATTCATGTTAGAAAAATCAAAATCATGAATATGTTCTGTTTTGTGGTGAATTTACCCCAGAATTAGGCAGTAAAACACTGAACCTGGATCACCATACACTGGAAACAATATAGCTGACAGGGGCACAATCTGGTTCCATGGACTCTCACTCTGAATATAAAAGTTAAAGTCGAAGTTATCCCATGATTAATGCAAAAACAATCCAATCAGACATTAGATGGTACAAAGCTGGAACAAGCCCCGTACCTCACAAGGATCCAGAGATCTCCACATTGACTGCTCCCGGTTCTCCACTAGATTTTTTTTCAGACTGGCGGCTTAGGGGGCGTGTTCTTTCTCATAGGGTGTGCCCTGTCTGCTGCAGCATACGGAAGTTGAAAGATGGAACTGAGCATGTGCGTCCACCTAAGTTACTGGCAACACATGCCCGTCTCCCGTATCACCGTTTTATCAGGCAGGTTGGAGGAGCCCATAAAGCTGGATGATACCACTATTCAAGACACATCACAGACCTGTACCGACCAGCATTGATTTTCGTAAAACATGTTCTTTACTGGAAGCAAATGGTTCCAGGTTCACCGTGCAGCCAGGCATGCTGTTCACTTAAATGAATTAATTTACATGAGTCCAGTATATTAAAAAGACTCCTGAATATAAGCAGTCAGTGGGGGATATCTCCTGAGACCCCTCTTTTTGTGACAAATCTGTAATTATGCTTCTTCCAGCCTGCAGAAGTATTATCATATGGAGATCTTAGCGTCTGCAAGGGCCACCGAGACTCTGAAATGTTAATAACTCAGGCACTAAAGTGCATAATGATGAAGCTATAAAGCAAGCGGGGTGTATTCTTCTAAAATCTGCAAATCAGATCATTTGTGAAGGACTAAAGTGTAGCTCAGAAGAACGAGGTCCATCAATCATGTACGAATTCTCCTTATCTGCCACTAGGTAGGACTGTTTCATTAACATCTATACATAACATACTTTTATGAATGACCCAAGAATAACTCCTTAGAAGCAGGATGGAGGTGGAAGAGATTTCAGGAAGACATCTTTGATGGAGCACCCATGTGAAACATAACCTGAGCAAAAATAATAAATTCTGTACCTATGCTTTATTCATCCTCACAGTCTATTCCTTGATGCTTTGATCTACCCAATCCCTTCTCCAACTGAATACCAAAGAAGAAGGGTAGTCTTTGTTTCTACAGGTGAAGAAGGAGAACCTTTAACATCAACTTGATGCTTTACCTCAGTATAACCATGCCAAGGGAATCATGTTCCAGGATCAGGATACCAGACAAGATTTTGTGAGTAGGAGATCACCCCGGCAAAAGACTAGATTTTCAGTAAAGGGGTTGTCCCAAGGTAGAATTGCCTTGCTTGGACCCCACTGATCAGAAGAACAGGGGGCCCAAGCCCCTCCGAGCAATGACGAACATGTGCAACGCCGCACCATTCATTCTCTGAGATTGCTGGAGAGAATCAAGCACCGTGCTTAGCTATCTCTGGCAATTCCATAGAGAACAAATGGAGAGGCAGCACACATGCTTGACTTCTGCTCCATTCATTCGGAGGACTTGGGACCCCCATTCTTGTGATCAGTGGAGGTCCCAGCAGTTGGACCACTACGAAGGCGATATTTATAAGTTTTATGACATAACGATAAATTTATACCTCGGAACAACCCCTTTAATACACTAGTAAAGAGGATACTCTAGAACATGGATTGTCCAACTCCGGCACTCCAACTATTCTAGAACAACTTCCAGAACCCTCCTTTCACTTCTATGGGAATTACATAAACAGCCAAGTACATGTGCATGCTGAGAGTTGTACTTTCACAGCAGCAGGAGTTCCAAAGGTTGCTGACCCCTGTGCAAGAATAGCTCACAAATGTCAGATAGGTGCAGGTCCCAGAGGTTTCTATTTCCAGAACAGGGCCCACAACGTGAAGACGAGCATGCCGCACATGCTATTCATCCTCTCCACTGCTATGGGACTACCAGAAATAGCTGAACCAGCACTCGTCTATTTTTGGAACTCCCATAGCAGTGAATGGTGGGTGGTCACGCAGGCGCGCCAGCTCCGATTTCATTTTACAGGCCCTGTTCTGGAGATAAGAGCAGGTCCCAGAGGTATTTCGCTCATTCATCGGGCGATCGGCAGCACATTTACAGTTCGCAGGAACCGTCATGCCCGATAATCTTCCCGATTCTCGGGGCATGTAAATGCACCTTAACATAATTACGTACACACAGCTGATTCTAGTGTATGGGTGAGCTGGGAGAGACAGCTTTTATAAAAAATGAGCCGTCCTCTGACACCAATGTAATGTGTATGGCCAGCTTCTGACTCCATCTAGCCCCTCAGGTCTTGTAGAGTTCCCGAGCACACTGCAGTCACTAAGTACATTTTGAAGTTTTCTGACCACGACCACTAAGGCTAGTTTCACACTAGCGGCAGGGGAGTCCGGCAGGTGAACAGCCTGTCGGATATGTCCTGCCGCTAGTTCACGTGTGCCCCCGGACTGCCGCTCCATCCCTATTGACTATAATGGGGGCGGGGGCAGAGTTACGGCAGCGCACGGCGAGAGGCAGCCGGACTAAAAGTACTGCATGTCGTAGTTTTAGTCTGGCTGCCTCTCGCCGTGCCGCCACCGGAACTCCGCCTCCGTCCATTATAGTCAATGGGGATGGAGCGGCAGTCCGGGGGCACACGTGAACTAGCGGCAGGACGGATCCGACAGGCTGTTCACCCGCCGGAACAGCATGCCGGACTCCCATGACGCTAATGTGAAAGTACCCTAAGAATATGCAATCAAGCATACAGACATAGCTGATTCCTCGCCTCCTGCGTACAGTACCATATTCAATGGCTCTGAAATAGATTTAGAAAGAACAGCTATATATAACAAAGACACCATCTTTGCACAAGAGAAAAAGGCTATTTTTGTTCTTGGCCAGGCGTTTTCTTGTTTTCTTATATTCTGTACTTGTAACTGCCAAGAATATATAATCAACTAAGAAAAATAAAAATAGCAAATACCATTCACACATTAAACCCAACGCAACTCTTTATCCGAGCATTGTATATATTCCTGGGCCTATTAAAAGTGTGTGTTTAACAGTCGCCCCAGAGAATGGTAGAAACAGATGTAACTACATGAAATAAGTAATACTATACTAGTAATACTAGGTATTATTGGAATAATGCACAGACAGGCTTTTATTTGAACCTTTCAAGTCCTGGGTTGTAACATGTATGGGAGAACCACAGTCCCATTTTATAAAGCATGGCAGATTGTGTGGCCCATGGGTACAGGACTATTTGACACGGCAAGGTCATGCTCCAGAAAAGACAATCTATACCATTGTACAGTGCAGACACAGGTGTGCCGTCCATATAAGAGCCGTTACGTGGACACCATTTTTAATAAAAAAGCATATTGTGGTCTTCACATCATTGGTTTACACACATCTTAGCCACATTGGTTAAAATGTTTCACAATTCCTGAAATTTAATCCTACTACACATTTCCTCTCCTAGGTCATTTAGGATCACTACTAAATTTTAAGAATGTGAAATGTCAGAATAGTGTGAGAGACCATGATTTATTTCGGCTTTTATTTCTTTCATCATATTCTAGTGGCTTACGTGGTTAGTATTTGGTAGCACTGCTTTTTAATTGTCTAAATTGGGTCAGCGGATTTGATTAGATGTCCACAAGTTCCTCAAAATAAGTTGCTGGAATTATGGCCTATTTCTCCTGACAGTAACTGAGTCAGGTTTGTAGGCGCCGTTGCTCACATGCGCTTTTTCAGATCTGCCCATAAATTTTATATGGGATTAAGGTTGGGACTTTGTGATGGCCACTCCATTACCTTTATTTTTTTTGTCCCTAAGGCATTTTAAAGTATGCTTGGGGTCATTGTCCATTTGGAAGCCCAATGGCTTGTCTTGAGATGTTGCTTCAATGTCTCCACATAATTTTTCTTCCTCTTAATGGCATCTATTTTGTGCCCAGGACCAGTCCCTACTGCATCCCACAAAATGATACAGCCACGCGTGTGTTTCATGGTTTGGATGATGTTCTTTGGCTCGGCCTTTTTCCTTCATACATAACGATGGTCATTATAGCCAAACAGTTCCATTTTTGTTTCATCATACCAGAGGACATTTCTCCAAAAAGTAAGATCTTTGACCCCATGTGCTGTTCCAAGCTACAACCTGGCTTTTTTATGGAGGTTTTGAAGCAGTAGCTTTTTGGGTATTCTGATCTGAGGTCTGATGACGAATGGATGTCTGATGAAGATTAGGGATCTGATCTGAGGTCTGATGAAGATTGTGGGTCTGATGAGGAATTGGGATCTGATGAGGAAATGGGATCTGATGAGGATTGGGGGGGGGTCTGATCTAAGGTCTGATTAAGAATGGATGTCTGATGAAGATCGGGGGTCTGATGAAGACTAGAGGTGTGATCTGAGGTCTGATAAAGATTGGGGGTCTGATGAGGATTAGGGATCTGATGAGGATTGGGGGTCTGATCTGAGGTCTGATGAAGATTGGGGATCTAATGAGGACTGAGGGTCTGATTTGAGGTCTGATGAAAAATATTTATATTCTTACTTTGCTCCTCTAAACCCCGGGTGTAACGCATAGAAAAGTATGGTAAAAACTGAAATAAATCATTATTTCAAGTATCGTTCTGACAGTTCACATTCTTGAAATCTAGTAGTGATCCCAACTGACCTAAAATAGGGACTGTGTACAAAGATTAAATGTCAGCAATTGTGAAAAGCAGAGTTTTAACGAATGTGGCTAAGGTGTACATAAATTGTTGACTTCAATTGTAGTTTTCTTAATACCTCTTTAATTATGTGGAAGCACCACTGATTTCTCTGCTACTGCGATTGCTCAGCACCCTGTTGTAAAGGATTCCGTTCTCTCCTATGGACCTATCCATGGTGCTGAACACACCATGTGCAATGTTTAGAACAGCATGAAGCTTCCCCTCACAAAATCCCTTTCCCTTTAAATAGCTGAGTGTCAGCCTCCCACCGATTAAATATAAACGACCTATCCTAAGTTGAGGTCATCAATATATAATTCCTGAAAAACCCCTTTAAAGTAGTCCTACTTCATGTAAGAAGCCATCAAAGCACAGCTGTCATGTCGGAGGACGGTACTTTTTAACAGATCGGAGGCCTGCAATTTTGCTGTTGGGGTTTTGACTGAAGGATAGAGGGAGCCCCTTTCCCTCTGTCTAACCCCACAGGTGCCGTGGTCACTACTAACTGTGGCATCTGAGGGGTTAGATAACTGTTAAATAATGGGAGTCATTTCCAATCCCAATCATTGCCGGCAGGAGTCTTCTGCATTATACAGCCAGCATCTGCCATGTATGGAGCAATTTCAGCACGTGAGCCTGCTCCAAACAACCCATTAAGGCATAGGACATACAGTTACACTCTATAGCAGTGATGGCGAACCTTTTAGAGGCCGAGTGCAACCCAAAACCCACCTATTTATTGCAAAGTGCCAACACGGCAATTTAACCTGAATACTATAGTCCAATATAGTATATCTTCCATGTACTTTATCATTTAGCTATAATAACCTGCCTACATTCAATGCGCTGCCTGTTATGTTCATAGTGTGCAATGTGCGGATAAATGGCAGGAAAAGTCTAAGGTATATTGCTATACCATAGACTTTTTCCAGAGCCCGGGTGCCCACAAAGAGGGATCTGAGTGCCGCCTCTGGCACCCATGCCATAGGTTCGCCATCACTGCCCTATAGTGTTAAGGAGACAAGCATACAGTCCGACCAGATGCAAAGCAGTGCGAACCGAGCTACAGTGACTCCTCTGTCCTGAATCTACAATGTCTTACCATGCAGCTGTTATACACAAGAAAGTTCTCCAGCTCCCATGGTGCGTCTCTTCTGAGCAGCGCTCACATCTGGTGCTCACAATTTAATTAGCACTGAATACAGGGTGCAATGAACCCCATGACGGAAGAGCTGACAGTATGAATGTTCACATCAAGTCTGTTGTCATGTTACAGCATTGACTACTCCGTGAAGTCAGGTAGACTACAGTATAGCACAAACAATATACGGTACTCAATACCGGCATCTTTAGAAGCCAAATCCAATGTTCTCACACTCAATATGTCTGACATTTTACCAGGACACTGTCCAAGTTTGGAATGTATTAGCATTAAAAAAATATCAAGGCTGGCCAGGTTGATGGGTCATCACATACAGTGGTCCTCAAGATACAATGGCCTCAGGATACAATATTTTCAACATACAATGGTCTTTTCTGACCCATCGTAAGTTGAAACCAGACTCAACATACAATGCCTCAGACTCATATACAACCAATTAAGGCCACTTCTCTGGTAAACTAGCTGTATAAGTTGCTGGTTAGCAGCTATTCCTGATTGTTATACGTAAGGACTTGTTTTATCTGTCCTAGTTATCTGCTTATTTTTCTTAAATCTTCATTTTCTCTTATCTTGGATGACATTTTGGGGCTTTAGAAGCGATTACTCGAGTTACAATGGTTTCAACATACAATGGTCATCCTGGAACCAATTCATATTGTAACTTGAGGGACCACTTGCTAAAACAATGTCCCAAAGGGGAAGGGGTAAATGTTAAAAAATAATAAAAGAATGAATATTCACCAGTTATTGCTCTGCCGTTCCAGCACTGCTGCTCCGGTCCCCAACTCTGGTCTAATGTGGTGACATGGCCGCCAACCCCACGTGACCACTACAACCAATCACTCGCAGTATACCACAAAGGATAGGCGCAGTAAAATGGTAAATACCAAGTCCAAAGTAGAACGACAGTCAGCTCCAACCTCTCATAATAGGGGACATCCGTGCTCGGAGACCGTAGAAGGCAGGACACTGTGTAAACAAAATAAAAACTCCAGCACTCGAGGTCGCCATAAAATTCAGAGATTTATAAAATATCCATCAAAAAGCCGATACCTCATTGGGTGCTGGAGTTTATTTTTTATTTTTTGTTTACTATTAAACACCAACCAGCGGGCGCAGGGTTCCACCGGTCAGTTCTCACTATTTTACTGCATGTAAGCTTTGTATTGGTATTTAGTATTGGGTTCACTTGTTCTACATGGTAACTCATATATACCTTTGTTCCAGAATTATTAATTAGGATCCATGTGAACATTTCTGACCATAAACAAATGTATGCCTTGATCATTGATACACACTGAGTCTATGTGTGCCTGTTTTTGCTTTTTAAAGGGATTGTCCGGGCTTTGAATATTGATGACCTATCCTCAGGATACCCGGCACCCCCCGCTTATCAGCTGTGTGAGGAGACGTGCGAACTGCTCTCTTCCTGTCCGCTGCTGACAAAAACCATGGACCGTAGCGGTGAACAGGAAGAGAGATGGGAGACGGCACGTGCGCACTGAGCATGCCGTCTTTTCATACAGCTGATCGGTGGGGGGGGCGGTTGTTGGATCCCCGCTGATCTGATACTGATGACTTAGGGCTTGTTTACACGACCATGCCGTTTTTTACGGGCCGTTTTTTTAAAACGGCCCATATACGGAACGCAAAATATGTTCGTGTGAACAAGCCCTTATCCTGAGGATAGGTGATCAATAGTAAAAGCCCGGACAACCCCTGTATTATTTTTTATTTGTATATGAATTGTTGGTCTATTACAGCATTTATATACTACTACATCCATGTCATAGTATCCTGATAGGTGGTTCTTCTTTAACATAGGTGCACAGAAGCTATAGTATTGCATTTCGGAGCCCAGGTATTGTGACAGCTGTCATTCTTGCTATATTGATGGCATCCTCTGAGTCTGACCAAGTCTGTATCCCAATATAACATATATTTTTTTATAGCCTCAGCCAGACCCCCTTCACCATCCCATCTGTTCATGTGAGAAGACGATGGCTAATTATATGGAAGGAAACGCTGCTGCAAGCCATAATTCTGGCCTATATCATACCTTCTCCTAGGAACCTCCTAGCAACGATCATTTTTTGAGCAAGTTCCCTCAGCATATTTTTTACCATGAATATGAAATATTAATAATTTGAACCAGTATTCAATTATTAGGTATCCTAAGGCCGAAAATTCTGCCATTTGACACCACAGAAGCGGCTGAGTTCCCCAATCATAAATACAAAAATTGGTTTTATAGTACATGGATTATGATAGGGCCGACTTTGAAGCATTATACTTTCTTTGTCCCATATAGCAATCTCTACGACTTGTGTCCCTAGAGTCTTTCACTCCGGCTTCATATGTATTTTCCCTTGTAACATCCAGGTACCGTAAGTCGGGACCCATACAGGGAAATATTCCTGGGAAAGAGTCATAACTCACACAACACATTACCTTACGCATTATACTTTTTAGTCTACATAGGATTGTGCCTTTCTGGTGATGCCACCTGAGAACACCAGCCCTTATTGTTTGGCAGTCACCTAAAAATATTCAAGTGCTGCCTAGAAAGAACAGAAATAAAAAAAATAATTCATGAGCGAGTATGAAGAACTTACAAATGGGCCCCTACAATGGGAAGCTCCAAGAGTTGAGGGGAAGTCAATAAGGAAAGTCTATTTTTTATTGCAATTTCCCTTTAACGCACAACTTTGTCATTCTTTTTATGTAAATGGGTATTATAACAGATTGTTTAATGGACTCCGCCTTAGCATGATTAGCTATACACAGGAACTGTAAGTGTGAAGAGACGTCCTTATTCCATTCATCCTACTAAATATGCATTAGTTGTTAATCTATGCATTTTGAGTCATGATTTATTGTGTCAGTGCCCTGCATTTAATTACATTTCTACATAACTAGAGCTACCGTATATAGCTGTAGTCGTAGGGAATATATAGTATGTATTATCTCAACGCTATTTCGTTGTATAATAACTAAGGCTATTTTCACACTCGCTTTTTGGGCGGATCCGTCACGGATCTGCAAAAACGGATCCGTTACAATAATACAACCGCATGCATCCGTCATGAACGGATCCGTTTGTATTATCTGTAAGGCTACTTTCACACTGGCGCTTTGGTTTCCGATTGTGAGATCCGTTTCAGGGCTCTCACAAGCCCTAAAGCATTCTGAATGGATAAGGATCCGCTCAGAATGCATCAGTTTGCTTCCGTTCCACTCAGGAGGCGGACACTAAAACGCAGCTTGCAGCGTTTTGGTGTCCGCCTGACGATGCAGAGGCAAACTGATCCGTTCTGACACACAATGTAAGTCAATAGGGACGGGTCCGTTTTCACTGACACAATATGGCACAATAGAAAACGGATCCGTCCCCCATTGACTTCAATAGTGTTAAAGACGGGTCCGTTTTAGATATGTTACAGATAATACAAACGGATCCGTTCTGACCATATGCATGCGGTTGTATTATCTGAACGGAAGCGTTTGTGCAGATCTATGTGTCATGCCCCACTCTGACGATGTGCGGAGGTCTGCCAGGATTGCAGCACGAGTTTAGTGTTTGTTTTGGAGTCGTGCTGGATCCGCCCCTCATCAGGTGCACTGGGTGGAGTCATTAGTTTAAATAGCTCCTCTGCCCAGTGCCCTGAGCGGATTATATTCATTATTGTGATCTTGGAAGCTAGGAAGGAAGGTTGGCTGTCTGCTCCAGCTCAGGAAGATAAGTGTTGTTTCTAGTTGGTTGTTTTGTGTCATCTTTCCCATCCAGGTTCTGTGCGAGCAGGCTGCTCCTATTTCCCACTTCACCATCTCAGGGAATTCAGGGTTTTGTCAGCCCAGGCACGGGGACATCTCAGATCTACCTTCAAGATCTGTAGATGGGCTGAGCAGTGCAGAGAAAGAGGTCAGGGATTAGCTAGGAGGTGACCCTTCCCTGTCTCTCGCCCAGAGCCTGGTTGGTTCGTTATCTGTCATACTGAGTGCACACCCGCCGTGACACTATGACAGATCCGCACCAAACGCGAGTGTGAAAGTAGCCTAACATAGCCAAGACGAATCGGACTGGAACAGGATCCTTTTCCATTCAGAATGCATTAGGGCAAAACTGATCCGTTTTGGACCGCTTGTGAGAGCCCTGAACGGACCTCACAAACGGAAAGCCAAACCGCGAGTGTGAAAGTAGCCTAAAACAGGGAGGTGAGGCAGCCTATGACAAATGTAGACAAAGCAGTGGTGGCTTAAGATGTATGATGCTATTTCTGTCATTTCTAGGAAATTTTGTGGCCTCAGATCTTCAGTTTCTAACAGGAGGCATAAGAAAGTAGGGTATGACCTGAAGTTGTTTGGGAATACATTAAAGAATATATTTAATGCATTAACACTAGAAGGTACTGAGGTAATAAGAGCAATATGGCGGCCTGCTTGCTGCCCCATGATTCCTAATATGACTTTCTTATTGTAAAGAAACAAAGGTGAGGAAGAATACAGGGTCACAATGTGGAACCACCGCCAGCAAACTTCAAATCTACTACCTATCTCCTACCAGCACTCTGGATAGTAAATCTAAGGCTACTTTCACACTAGCGTTCGGAGCGGATCCGTCTGATGTTTCATCAGACGGATCCGCTCCGATAATGCAGACGTTCGCATCCGTTCAGAACGGATCCGTCTGCATTAAAACTTAGAAAATTTTCTAAGTGTGAAAGTAGCCTGAGCGGATCCATTCAGACTTTACATTGAAAGTCAATGGGGAACGGATCCGCTTGAAGATTGAGCCACATTGTGTCATTTTCAAGCGGATCCGTCCCCATTGACTTACATTGTAAGTCTGGACGGATCCGCTCGCCTCCGCACGGCCAGGCGGACACCCGAACGCTGCAAGCAGCGTTCAGCTGTCCGCCTGGCCGTGCGGAGGCGAGCGGAGCGGAGGCTGAACGCCGCCAGACTGATGCAGTCTGAGCGGATCCGCATCCATTCAGACTGCATCAGGGCTGGACGGAAGCGTTCTGCTCCGCTCGTGAGCCCCTTCAAACGGAGCTCACGAGCGGACAGCAGAACGCTAGTGTGAAAGTAGCCTTAGGCTTTCAATACAGCCTACTGGAAGACCAGATGGACTTGGCTGCTAGAGACCTATGTGTGCGGAGTCCTGGTGGCAGAAACAGGTGTGAGCTCATGCGTAGCAGACCCATCAGATGCCAGGAGTAATAGGAGAGTTAAAACAAGCCAGACACAGGGCCAAGGAAGTCAACAGCAGGCAAGAGAGGAGTCAAAGCCAGAGAATCAGCTACAGCCTAGCCGGATCAGTGGTCAAGAAGGTAATCCAGAATCTAGACAAGGTCCAAAAGAGAACTAGCACTGTTCTGAGCAAAACAAAATCACAGGAATGGAAAGCAGAAAGCACAAGGCTTAAATCCTTCACCTGGCTCTGGGATTAGAGACCGAGTCAGAAACCTGGCTCAGCGTCCAGTCTCACAGATAAATTGACCAGCTGGGGCTTGGCTTGTCGGCAAAGCAACCCTTCTAAAACAGGCAGCACTGGATCATGGCTAGGTAATTTTCTGACACCAACAGACTGGACTACAGGAGGAACTTCTACTACTGCCTAATACTGTTCAACTCTCCTAACATAAAACTGAAAACTGAAAACCGTAGCTCTGTCTGTAGACTGGACCTCCTATAATCTCCAACCAAGAGTCTCCAAGGTCTTTAGTCCTTTCCATGCATGTAAACCAGAGCTCACAATGTAATACCTAAGCTGCAGCAGGTGCCACTACCATGCGTCTATATTTTTCATGGTGGCATTCTCTGTCACATATCAACATATACAGTATGTACATGCAAACTGACATATTAACATATACAAAAATGCAACTATATGTCTACTCAAGACTATATTATATATATATACATACACACACACTTATTAGTCTTGGAAACCCTTTTGAGGTCAGAGAAATGATGGATCACAATATACTTTACATTGGAGATTTTTTTTTTTTCTTAATTCCAATTTTTAGTTCATGCTCCATTGACTTTAATTTAGAAAACAGAAACACAGTCAATTTTTATGTGGGCGAAGGGAACACTTTGTAATGGATCTGCAAAAACAGATTAAAAAATTGTGAATTTGAGTATTTGATTCAAAGCCATTCTAATACTCTGGTAGGAAACTTGACGGGTACAGAGCCCAAGTTAAGTGGCAGCTCAGGAGACATACTGTCTCTCCTCGATGTGATTATTTTTGGGGGGATTCTTAATGTGCAATTTATCTGACAACGTTCAAGCCAGTAAACAAGGGTGGTAACAGGCTCCAGATGAATGGTCTACTGAGAAGTCTGCAGCAGACAGAACAAGACATCGGCTTTTACAGCTTATTTAACCAAGTTATCCTATTTCTAGATGATGCGTCACACAAATCATTGCTGCTGAAGATGCAAATGTAAATGCTGAAGCAACATAACATTATCTCTTCTTGTGTGCAGCTGCTCAATGCAAGGAGGTCTTCTGCTCCTCACAGTTCTTCTGTCATACTCTATGACTTCTGAGAAATGGTTTACAGAAAGGGCTGGTATCTTCCAGATGGTTCATCCACACTCGCTTATGATCGCACAAAACTCATGATCCAAGTGCAAAAATAGCCAAAGTATACATATGTTCAATCTGTATATCAAGTCTGGGCCATACATCTGACGTGTAGACCGAAATGAGCATACAGAACAAAAAGTTATACTGTAACGTTCCCACAAATTTCCAGGGTCACTTTGCTGTTCACATATCCAGTTACTTGCACATTTGTAAAAAAAATTACAATGCGTCATTGAAAGAACCGATGAATTCTAGAATTCAGAATCAAGCAGTCCACCATGAGTGGACATCAGTCGGATCTTCTGTTTTATTTCACGGCACAGGGAACAGGACACGGCAGATTTTACTGAGCTGGATTGCTCTGTCGGGAATCATCTGATCCCAGCGTTCGCCTGTGGTGAGCTGCAAAGAAAGTGCCGGTCTTGAGAACACACAACAGACGGCAGCCACTTGTAGACCGATGAGACAACAACATCTGGATTATCACCAACAGGGTCCATTTCGTAATCTTATTTCCCTGCACATGATACGATCTAATCCCAGAGATCTGATAACTCAACCGCCTACATTCTCCGCCACCATCGTGTGTGTTACAGGGTAAGGGTCCATTCACACGTCCGTAAGTGTTTTGCGGTATGAAAATTGTGGATCTGCAAAACACATTGTCGTTACACCAGCATTTTGCGGACTGCACATGGCCGGCCCTATGATAGAAAGGCATATTCTTGTCTGCAATTGTCGACAAGATTGGGACATGCTTTATCTTTTTTGCGGGGCCGCGGAGGTGTGAATGGACCCTTATACAGATGCCTGGAGGTGACATCATTCTGAAGGCTTGACTCCATAGGCAGAGGATAGCTTTGCTTGTCACGTATATAAACACATTTACAGAGATTTTTTTTTTATTTATTTAGAAATTCTTAAAATAATTTAATAATGGGATTAAAATAACGCCCACATCCATATTATGTATGCACTTCTCACCTCCCAATACTTGCAGAGCACATTATTGCTATATAATGGAATTTCATTAACAAATATTTATCACAAAGAGCAGCAGATACACAGCGTCCAAGACTCGTCCACGTCTTGTTGATTCTGCGCTGGGACATCTTCAGTATATTACACACAATATATGGCTGCGGTATTTGCAGTAGGGAAGCAATTTGGGCTTGGCTTACCTTTTTTAATTTTTTTTGTAAACAGTGGTTTTTTTATTACATTTTCCAAAAAAGAAACGTTCATATACATTATCGGTACCGCAGTACCGGCATATGTTTATACATATGACATTACATTGAAAGGTACAGTTTCATTGGCTTACCTTTTTTATAGTACTACTACAGCGATTAAAGTGATTGTCCACTCTTTCTTTTTTTTTTACCTAAAGAAATCCTAAATACTGCACTAATTAATTTCCTAATATAATTTATCTCTTAGGGTACTTTCACACTAGCGTTAAAGTTTTCGGGTATTGAGTTCCGTTACAGGGGCTTCAGATTTATCCTAATGCATTCTGAATGGAGAGCAATCCGTTCAGGATGAATCAGGAGGTCTTCAGTTCAGTCACTCTTACGGAATTTGGCCGGAGAAAATACTGCAGCACTTGCCGGAATGGGCATTAATTTCCATTGAAATGTATTAATGCCAAATCCGGATCCGGTTTCCCGGTCTGCGCATGCGCAGACCTGTAAATCTGTGAAAAAAAAAAATACCGGATCAGTTTTTCCGGATGACACTTGAGAAGCGGATCCAGTATTTCAATGCATTTGTCAGACGGATCCGCATCCGGAAACAAATGCTATCCGTTTGCATACAGATTTCCAGATCCAGCAGGCAGTTCCAGCAACGGAACTGACTGCCGGAATCCAACAACGCAACTGTGAAAGTAGCCTTACATAGCCAGATGGATTTGTACCTATGACACTGGCTGACCTGTTACATGTGCACTTGGCCGCTGAAGACATCGGTGTTGGTCCCATGTTCATATGTGCCCACATTACTGAGAAAAATTATGTTTTAATACATGCAAATAATCCTCTAGGAGCAACAGGGGAGTTGCCATTACACCTAGAGGCTCTGCTCTCTCTGCAACTGCAGCGTCCTCTGCACATTGTTTAAGGGCTCGTTCACGCGATGCGCAATGCACGGGCACCATCCGTGGGGCAGGCGCATAGAGATCGCAGACCCATTAACTTGAATGGGTCCGCGATCCTTCCGTTCCGCAAAAAGATAGAGCAAGTTCTATCCTTTTGCGGTGCGGAAGCACGGAACGGAACTCCGTAGTGCTTCCATAGTGTTCCATTCGCCCGTTCCGCATCTCCGTCATGCGGAATGGCCACAGAACAGTGCCTGTGTATTGCGGATCCGCAAATGCGGTCCGCCATACCGCAACGGACATCACATGTTCGTGTGAATGAGCTCTTCAGGGCAAGGCAGTGTAAACATCATCACACCCGGCCCTGTCAATCAAAGTGGATGAGACGCGGCAGTTGGAGAGAGCAGAGCCTCTAGGTGTAACGACAACGCCCCTGTTGCTCCTAGAGGCTCATTTGCATATATTAAAACATAATTTTTCTCAGCAATGCGGGCACATATGAACATGGGACCAACACAGATGTCTTCAGATGCCAAGTGCACATGTAACAGGCCAGCCAGTGTCATAGGTACAAATCTGCTGACAGATGCCCTTTAAACGGACACCTTTTTACATTCCTCTGACGAAACAGAATAACGAAAAGTCAGCGCAGATGTGAACAAAGCCTAAGGAGTTGTGTGGTTCAGACATCTTATAGAGCTGGTCCTACTACATTAGCCAGATACTAGTATCTATTGGTACTGGAGGCTTCGGCAGACAGAGCGATGTCCCCCGGTGATCACCATTGGCAGGATCACTGCTATAATCAGCTTTCTTAGAGAACTGGCAGGAGCTCCCAGTGATTAGCTCACTGTTCACGTATCATTGCTGCAACAGGCGGATTTGACGTTCAGGAGTCTGGAAATCTGAAAACCGGCTCACAAATTAACAGAAAAATGATATGTCTCAGAAAAGGCGGAGGAGAAATGTTAGACTGATTGCACTTGTAGTTTTGGGGGAAAATGCTCTTATTATTGCATTATCTTTCCTGGATATAAGTCACAAATCTGTATCTGGATTTAAATGGCCGCTGTGTCTTGTCCTGCACAGTCCTGACTGGTCGTTTATCACTGCGAGCACTTCAGTGGTCGATACGCGCGTCGCCCGCGCTGCATGAGACGTCAGAGGCATTATTCAGTGGATGGATGTCTATGAATCATTACATGCAGGGAGAGCCCGGTGTTATCAGGAGGTGACCAGCTCGTCACAGATCTGCGCTGAAAAGTGTTTTATTGTACATTGTCTTTGTGTGTACAATTATACGACATTTCTTGTATGGCAGTACGTAATCGCGTCTATAAATGTCAGGATAAGAGGAGCGGCAGAAAACCTGAGAGAGAAAGCCGCGCCACCCTTCTTCTGACCTGTATGAAAATGCTGCAAATAGGGTTTTCAAGCTGAAAGCCATTTTTTTTCCATTGCAATTAAGTCAGGACAGGAGAATAATTACACGGACAGATCTGCCCCCGTCTGAAATCTACTGATGGATTCACAGGGCATGTCGACCTTTGCACCTCTGTCTGCAAATTGTATTGGAGCTGGGACAGTGTTTTGGAGGTGGGCCAGGGGTGGACAAAATATGGGATAAACCTGTGTGTGGCTGGAATGGTAGGGGGAGCGACGACACGGCATGACACAGACGAGCGGTGGTCAAGTCCTGCGTGGCTCGAATTAACTAAATAGGCCGGCACTGGGTCAGTGGGTCTGTACTGCTAATGGTCATACGGCATCCGAAATACCGGGCGATCATAACAATGCAGACCGACTAAACAGTGTGGTCCTAATTAGTTAATATCCCAAATTTTTTTGCAGATCCCACCCGGACCCATTCATTTCTATGGGTTTGCAAAAAATGCAGACAGCACACGGATGTGATCTGTGTGCTGTCCGTATCCGTGCGGCCATGCCACTAATTATAGAATTGTCCGATTTATGTCGATTTTGCGCGAGGCCTGTATCCGTATTTTGCAGAGCACAAAGTACGGTTGTTGTGAGTATGTAGCCCTATACTGCTGAAAAACGCCAGTTGGAAGGCAACACGTGTGGCCACAGGACGTCCTGCACATAACTGAGCTGTAGTTGTATCTCTACTGGGGGTGTCGTACGCTATGGATCCCCAGGTTACCACACCAGCAGTCGAGGCAGTATGTCCCTCCACAGCAGAGGCGGGATTGAAGGGCTCACCATGAAGCCTCCATACTCGAGCCTGACCGTCACCGGATCCCAAACAGGACCTGGATTAGTCACAGAAGCAGATATGGTTCAGTCCATAGTAGTCCAGGTTTCTTCTTCACAACACCACTACAAAGGAAGGGTACAATGGCTGACTGTCAAGGGAAGGACAAGGAATGGGTGCTGTGACACCAGTTTCCTTATGCTAAGCCCATGGAAAAGGTCCGAGCAGAGACAGGGGTCTGAAATGTAGGTGCCACCTGTGTCTGGATGGTGGACAACAAAACTGTGGCAGCTGCTCTTGCGATCCTCTCTACTGGTGGGCGGTCTGGGCCATCTTGAGCCTATTCGCCGTGTCTGTGTGCCTCCACGTAACCACCGCTGCCAACCCCTCCTTACAGCTAGGTCCCAATGGCCTAGATGTTGAGCAATTTGTCAAAATAACCATCCTCCTTCTCTCAGTCCAATTACGTGCCCGCTCTGTCAACTGGGCAAAATGTCTTTCGATGCTTTGTAGAGCCATTATCTCTCACCCAGAGGTACACTAGACAAAAGTAGCCTCTGAGAGCCTTTCTATGGAGAAGCACTTCCAGCCCTTTTGCCCGTAAATTTGCACAAATAAAACATATTTTTCCCTTGAGCATATTCATTGGAGTTCCATAGATATTTCTTCTATAGATTCTTCACTGATTCTGGCCCAATTTTTTCTTCTAGTACCCATCGCTCTAATCCCCAATTGTCACCAGAGCAGTGAGGACTGGAGCAGCGGAGCAGGAGCTGGAGGACATTTTAAAGGTAAGGGCTTTGTTTAATTTTACACAGTCCCCCTGCCTAATTTAAATAATTATTGGAGAACCCCTCCAAGACTAATCCTGCAAGTACGGTATATTAGTCGGTTTAAATTCTTTCTTTATTCAAATTTTTCAAGTTCAAAAAAGCAATATTATTCTTTACAATGAAAGAATAAAGTAAATCAATGTCATATACAAAAAAAAAAAAAAAAAATTTAATAAAAATTGATATACATAGCATTAAATGTCTAGATGAGCTTTTGTTTCAGAAAATATGAACTGCACAATGATATTTAATGGCTGCTTTTATCATCGTTCAAAGGGGTTCTTCACATCTGATCAAGCAATGGTATATCACTAGGATATGCCATAACCTCGCGCCTTTGTGACCACCTATCCTCAGGATAGGTCATCAGTATCTGATTGGTGATGGTCCAACACCCGGGACCCCCGCCTCCTGTCAGCTTTCTCTCTGCTTTTCCTAGGCCGAGTGACAACACGTTCATGTGTCACGTGGTCAAGGAGCAGCTCGGCCTCATCGACGTAAATGGAGCTGATTGCAATACCAAGAACAGCCGCTATACAACGTACACAACGAGAGACACTGCCTTCTCAAACAGCTGATCGGTGGGGGACCTGGGTGTCGTACCACACCGGTCAGATACTGATGACCTATCGAGAGGATAGGTCATCATTAAAAAAAAAAATGCATCATCTTCAAATGGACTAGGGAGGAGATAAAGTCCTCCAGACAGTAACTGGAGGATTTCCTCTACTCCATGATATCCCCGGGGAAGCCAACAGTGCCAAGAGGAACCGTAAACTGTCATACTTACTGGAATCCGCTTTTACTGAATGCAAGTGCTTGTTAATTGGCCCCTGTTGGCAGTGCTAACCGGGAGGAGCAGCCAAATGTGAGCTTCTCTGAAGGGACAAGTGGGGTGTCACCTACTAGAAGTGCCATCAGGGTACCTTACAGATGTCCTAGCGCAATTCTGTATTTGTGGCAATTTTCCTTTAGTACCTCGAGCTACTGAGTCAGAGGTGCTTGTGGAGAGAAGAGGAAAATGATGCTACTCTAGATCCTGGAGCACAAGTATACACAATAACACGTAATTGCATCATCTCTAACATAAGCCTTGGCTTAATGAGAGCAGCAGAGGCCAAGAATATCCAGCAAATGAATATATGCACTAGAATAACAAAAATAACTTCCGAACTCATATGAGGGGTCCGTCCAGGAACATAAGATCGGGGGTGCTGTTCAGCAAGGTATCCATTCTGTCTGCTGGCTCTCCTTTCTTGTTCTCTGAAGGATCTCCCAACTCCACAGTTACCTAATAGGTCTTATGAACCCTCAATACAGATAACGTCACAAGATTACCTGCAGTCCCATGCAAAAAGAAAATAAAGGCGTAGAAATATCACAACAACGTTGGTACATCTGTATTCAGAAAAGTAAATTCTATCTTGACGCAGTAGACCATCAGTACGGTAGTTAGGGTCCACATGAGGAACATTGGGGGGAATTTGTCATAGACCGGCGTTTTAGGACGGTCTATGATCTCCCCTGTGCTGCCACAAAATGCACCTAATTTATCATGAGGCGCACACCTCGTCATGGATTAGGCACACCTCTGGCAGTCAGTGCACCTAAACTGACTGGCTGGTGTAGATGTCAGTCTTATTTTACACCAGAAAACTGTGCCTGGCCCGCTGTGTCTGCCCCCTCACCTCTCCCACTTTTTGGGGAAAGTGACAGGGGCAGTGGAGAAAAGTTTTTGCACAGGTGGCGGTAAAAAAGTTGTAAACTACTTTTTTTTTTCGGCCAGAAAATTGGCGTGGAGGGAATGATAAATTTCCCCTAATTGTGATTTTCTGCTATGGAAGGTTATAAAAAAACTAAATGGCAGTCGGCCTGTGCTCATAGCCTTGAAGGTAAACTGCAGTCTGCAGCTCCAGAGCTGCCAGCACTCAACATCCAGGACAGAAAATCAATAGAAGTCAACTTAGGTTGGAAATTGAATTTATGATGAAGACCAGAAGAATATGAGGCACCATGTTCAGTCAGGAGGCAGAATGCTGTCAAACGGGGAATGATGGTTTCTCTGCAGCTTCTTTATGGCATCAGAAGGTGTAAAATGTTTAGAAATGCGTTATGGGAGGGTAGGTTCACATGGAGATTTTTGGAGGAGGTTTTGAGGCAGGTATTCCTGGAGGTTTTTCAGCCAAAGTCAGAAGAGGATTTGAAAGGAATCGGGAATATAAAGGAACGACATACTTCTCATTCCTGCTGGATCGGCTTCTGGCTTTGGCTGAAAAACCTACAGAATCTGCCTCAAAAACGCCTAAAAAAAACCACAGTGGGCTTTACCGTGATTTTGTCATGGATGTCCGAGACAAAATTTCGCTGAAAACCCACCAGCGGCCGCGTCCCTTCTGTCTCCCATTCAAATCGATGGTAAGCAGTGCTGAGGGTCGGAGAGCGGCTGCTTAAAGCCGCGCCGTGAATGGACACGTCACTTCTCAGAGAGGCCGCGGCTATAAAGCGTCTCTCCATGATTCAATTGGGATGTATGGGAGGCAGAAAGGAAGCGGCCTCCAGCAGGTTTTCGGCAGAACTTCATTGCCGCTGTCCGTGCCAAACTTCCACTGTAAAAGCCGTTGTGTGAACGTCTCCTTACACTGCTGAATTTCTCCATCTGATCTGATGAACATGTCTAGAGATAATCACTGCGTGTAAACGAGCCAAAGTGATGATTTAGTCATTAGTGGCCTGATGTCAGACTGGAATCGGGGCAGCGAAGTAATCTTTACACAGTACATTCACAATGTACATCATAGCTCAAGTTTTGGGGAGTACTATCTCTCCTTACCCCCAAATCCTGACTTAGGCCGCTCACCTAGTTACGCCAGTACTCTGAGGGGCAATCGCCCCCAAACAGCTGTCTGCAGATGAGGTGCTGGCTTATTTATTATCCAGGTCATGTCTCAAGGCCTGTTTAAAGGGTCGCACCTTGACTTATAGGATAGCTGCCTTACATCAGAGGCAGAGCTGATTTACATCTCTTCTTTTCATACTGCCACTGTACAGTGTATGACGAGAAGGCATTATATACACATGGCATGTATGGTACAGCACAGTATTTCAGAATAAGTTGTGACATTGTTACTTTCTAAACATGAGCTACATTGTATATTGTCTGAATAATTCCCCTCCTATATGCTGCATATGTCACTATTATGTATGGGAAGGTGCACGCTATGTAATAATGCAGAAATGACGAGGTACCAGTAGCATATAACATCAGGCGGCGCAGGTACTTTTATTATGTTTCTATGCGTCATACAGAATATACAGAAATGTCATGTAAAATACTGTCACATATTCTAAAATCACACCTAAACTTGTCTAAGGATACTTTCCCATCTGCGTTTTTGCTGTCCGGTTTTGAGATCCGGCATGAGATCTCAAAACCACAGCAAAACGCTTCTGTTCTAATAATACAGCCGGCTGCATCCGTTCAGAACGGATCCGGAGGTATTATATCAAAAATGAAGAAACCGCAAAAAACGGATCTGGCACCATTGACTGACGTGGATTTTTTGTGCCGGATCCGGCTTGTTCAGTTTCCCACGCCGCACACAAAATCGCTGCTTGCAGAGGTTCTGTGTCCGGCATGGGAACGCAACAAAACGGAATGAATTCTGGTGCACTCTGTTCCGCTTTGTGCAGTTTTGTCCCCATTGACAATGAGTGGGGAGAAAAACGGAAGCGTTGTGCTGTTGTTTTGAGACCCTGTGCCGGACCTAAAAAGCCAGACAGCACAACGCAAGTGTGAAGGTAACCTAAGCCATTTTCGGCCGCCCTCACAAGGTCCCCAGCAGTACATGAACTGCCTTCATCACAGTACCCCCAGAAGTGGAAACCACTGTGCCCCCATAAATTAGACTTGGAGGTGTAAGTATAAGTTTCGTTTATATTGTATTTTATTTTGGTATTGGTGAAGCTCTTCCAAAGTGACATTATAATAAGCATATTAAAGGGAATCTGTCAGCAGTTTTAGGCCCCATGTACACGGCCGTTGTTTTGGTCCGCATCCGAGCGTATAGTATATAGTATAAGATGCTGTTTTAGGAAGCCTGTAGTCAGTCAAATACACGCTTTAAAGATGGAGTCTGCTTTTTAGAATACTCTTTTACTAAAAAGATTAAAGTGGTTTTCTGGGCTCCAGATATTGATGACCAATACTCAGGATGGGCCAATCAATATCTCATCAGTGGGGGTTGAGCGGTACCTCTAGTTCTGGGAACGGAGGCCGCAGGGAACAGCTGATCGGCGGGGGTGCCGTAAATCGGACTCCCACCGATCTGATATTGATGACCTATCCTGAGGACAGGTCACCATCTGGAGCACGGAGAACACCTTTAGCAAAAAATAAGCCGATCTCTCTTCCGGGATCCCCAGCAATTAGTGGTAATCTTTGGGGGAGTCCACAGTAGAAATAAGGCACTGGCTGTTACCTTACAGGCTGTCCATGTAATGTATGGCTATGACGCATTCTCCAGAGACACGATGGAGAATGTCATCCTACGATACCTGAAAACAGGTTTGCCGCACCAGACAACCCATGGGTATCCCAGTGTAAGCAAATGTTATTCTTTGTAGAACGGTCTATACAGTTTTTATGCTTTTTGTGTCAATTTGTGGTTTTCAAGAACTCTGTTTGCTTTCCTGATAAGAGTCGGTGAGTCTCTCATGGTACAGTTATCAGTGCTCTATTATGTCTATGACCTGTTCATTAGGCAGAACAATCTGGGACCTGCACTGTTACCAAGAATGAGAGGCATGGAGCCCCATTCTTGTCATTCATTCCTACACAGAGTCAATGCACTGGCATAGTCAACTTTCCGTTAGGTTATGGGAACTTTAGGACCCCTCACTCTATATGACAGTGGGGATTCTGGAAGATAGACTCCCATCACCTTACTGACAACTCATAAACGGGTCTTGCCAGCTGCTAGTAGAGGGGACCCAACTAACCGATATGCTTTACTGTGTGCTTTATCCCTGGGCACTGTGACACCGCGCCGATACTCATCCTAGTGTGATATCACTGTGTGTACTATTCTTGTACTGCGACATCACTGTGTGCATTATTCCTGTGCTGTCCTGCTATTAGCACACTCTGTGCCCTACCTTTGGTGTATAAACCAGAAAAAATTCCCGGGGTATGTGTCAAATGCATTCATAGGGCTCCATTCACCCAACAGAGGCCAAAAGAGTGTCCTTTTGGCCTCAATCAGGCCAGTATAGGTCAATATTATTCTTACTATTCATTAATTCAATGGTGCTGTACCCCGGGAGCTTTTTCTGGTGTATACGCTGTACAAGAAAGCACCTCCGAAGTCTCCCTTCAGAGGTATATGCCGGGAAATCGAACACTTTTGTGCACAGAGCCTAATTAACTATAATTATCCCACTATTGTGACATCACTGTGCGCATCATCCCACTATTGTGACATCACTGTGCACAGAGCCTAATTACCTATAATTATCCCACTATTGTGACATCACTGTACAAATTATCCCACTATTGTGACATCACTGTGCGCATCATCCCACTATTGTGACATCACTGTGCGCATCATCCCACTATTGTGACATCACTGTGCGCATCATCCCACTACTGTGACATCACTGTGCGCATCATCCCACTATTGTGAGATCACTGTGCGCATCATCCCACTATTGTGACATCACTGTGCGCATCATCCCACTATTGTGACATCACTGTGCGCATCATCCCACTATTGTGACATCACTATGTGCATTTTCCCTGTTCATTGGAATAACCAAAATAATCATATTCTTTTCTTGTTCTGAACTTACCGCTGCAGGTGGCCCTGATGGAATGGGGCCCAATTTCAAGCTATGCTATGGGGCCCCTTGGTTACTTGTTACACCTCTGCCACATAGTAAATATAATCTGTATCACATAAAGCACCTAGTTCTAGAAGACATAAGAAGATCTGTGGACATCAAGGTTCTCCACCCGCTGGAACAGATGGGACAGCAGCCCTTCTGGGTACAGATGCGTCATGGCTCACGTTTATACTACAAATCACAATGCTATCAATGTTAGACTGAATCCGTATCCGTATACTGGATCCTACGCTGATGATGGACCCACTGACTTATAATGGGGTACATCAGGGTTCCACCATTTTATCGGCAAGAACAGCTCTTCATATAGCAATATTTTTCCCATCAAAAATGGCGGACCCGTTACTGAACCGCCAACGGAGACAAGATTTTGTGAAATCATCAGGTACATAAACATATGCAGATCAAAATGATGTGAAGTCCCCAAACTCCGGTCCTGGGGGCTGTGTAGGGGGGCACAGATCTGAGTATCTTTCAGATGTCAGCTCCATAGCAGAAGCACTCTTAGGTCCATTTACACGTCCGTAGGTGTTTTGCGGTCCGCAAATTGCGGATCCACAAATCAGGACACCGGCAATGTGCGTTCTGCAATTCGTGGACCGCACATCGCCATCGCCGCACATCGCCAGAAAATGCCTTTTCTTGTCTGCAATTGCGGACAAGAACAGGACATGTTCTATTTTTTTTCGGGGCCGGAAGTGCGGATCCGGAAGTGTGGATGCGGGCAGCACATAGTGCGTTGTCCGCATCTTTTCCGGACCCATTGAAAATGAATGGGTCCGCACCCGGTCCGCAAAATCCAGAACGGATCCAGGAAAAAACTGCGGACGTGTGAATGGACCCTAAGGCTAGGTTCACACTGAGTATTTTCAGCAACCCAAAAACCTGCTGTGGAATTCGCATCAGTTTTTTCCTGGCATATTTTGTCACACTTTTTTGGGGCGGTTTCGGAGAGGATTTTCATCCCTGCTCTGTTTCAACAGAAATTCGGAGCGTGGATTCTGCGCAGTATCCCCGTCAAGAATGGACAGAACACTTCTTTTTTTACCCGGTGTGGTTTTTAAAACTGCAAGCAGAAAAAAAAGCGCTGTATGGTTTAACATGCAGATTCCCCATTATAATCAATCGGGAGGTCCTGCATGAGTTTTTGGTGTGGATTTTTGGCGTGGAATTCGAGCCTAAAATACTCTGTGTGAACCTAGCCTAAATCATCTGCGACAAGTGGCCCGTCCAATGTCTTCTCCTACTCTTTACTGATGTTCACAGATCTTTTGAAGACGTCTCATCACTAAAGGGGTTGTCCGGCCCAAAACCAGTCTTAATTATGGTCCTGAAAGTGCATAAATGAAGGGAAAAAAAGCCAGTCACCCATTTACCGCCACTCCGTTCCACCGCCAAGGCTCTCGTCCCCCTCCTTGAGGTCCAGAATGGTGACATTTGACCGATAAGCCTCTGTGGTCACGTCACTGTTGAGGCCAGTGAATGACTGCGGCTAGGATGTCACATTTCTGGACCACCAGTGACGGGAGCCTCGGCGCTGGAATGAAGAACCAGTGATCAGGCGAGGGGCTTTTTTTTTTTTTCATTTACACATTTTTTCTTTCATTTAGCCATGAGTAAAACTGGTTTAGGCGCAGAATTTGACGGTATTTTATGCTGTATATGGCTCCTGTTCCATTTCTTTATATATAATAATCCAGGATGTCGCTTGCTTTCTCTAGTACCTCATCATGTACCGTACACCAATGAAATGTACTCTCCGGCTTTATCACCGCCTTGGGCCCTTCACTATGTAGGTGCCTCCACCAGTGTGAGCGAGCAGGCCTTGCTTACGTCACGGCACCAGCTGTTGTATTATGTAGGCATTGTATAGCAGGAATATAAGGGCTATATAGGGCACTGTCATGTGTTTACTGTGCGGCAGTATTGTGGGGGCACTCTACTGTTATTTGGCACAAGGTGGTGGTCTTGCTAAGGCACAGTAAGGTAATATCTGAGGAGTATTTTGCCACTGCCGGTGTATGTGGCAGGTATACTGCAGATATCAGAATTGAATGCGGAAAATCTGCGGCATATTACGCTACGGATTTTCATCGTAGAGGTTTCCCTTTGAAATGATTAGGGTGAAATCTGCAGCAAAACCGCACAAAATCTACATATAACACATAGGTTGAAATGGATTTACCTCAAATTTTGGCCTTATGCACATGGCCGTTGTGCGGCTGTTCTGTGCATTGGGGACCGTAATGCACGGGCAACATCCGTGCAGCAGGCCGGACCGGTCTGTCCGCACCGCAAAAAAAATATGACATGTGCAGAACAACGGAAGGAAACACCACAGAAGCACTCCGGAGTGCTTCCGGTGTTCCGTTCCATGACTCCGTTCCGCATCTCCGGAATTGTGGACCCATTCAAGTGAATGGGTCCGCATTCGTGATGCGTGGTGCACACGGCCAGCGGCCGTGGATTGCTGAACCGCCGTTTGCGGGCCGCAATACGGCCACGGCCGCCCAACGGCCGTGTACATGAGGCCTTTTAAGAATTGTGGCAAAACACAATGAGGAAATTCTGCTGCAGAAAATCTGCCCTGTGGGGCCATACCCCAAATCTTCAGTTCTTCTATAAAAAAGGGGGATAAAGTCTGAGGCTGGGTTCACACGGGCGTTGCGGGAAAATGTGCGGGTGTGTTGCGGGAACACCCGCGATTTTTCCGCGCGAGTGCAAAACATTGTAATGCGTTTTGCACGTGCGTGAGAAAAATCGCGCATGTTTGGTACCCAAACCTGAACTTCTTCACAGAAGTTCGGGCTTGGGATCGGTGTTCTGTAGATTGTATTATTTTCCCTTATAACATGGTTATAAGGGAAAATAATAGCATTCTGAATACAGAATGCATAGTAAAACAGCGCTGGAGGGGTTAAAAATAAATAAAGAATAATTTAACTCACCTTAGTCCACTTGATCGCGTAGGCGGCATCTCCTTCTGTCTCCTTTGTTGAATAGGACCTGTGGTGAGCATTAAGTACAGTTACAGGACCTTTGATGACGTCACTCCGGTCATCACATGATCCATCACCATGGTAAAAGATCATGTGACGTACCATGTGATGACCGGAGTGACGTCATCAAAGGTCCTGTAACTGTACTTAATGCTCACCACAGGTCCTATTCAACAAAGGAGACAGAAGGAGATGCCGGCTACGCAATCAAGTGGACTAAGGTGAGTTAAATTATTTTTTTATTTTTTTTAACCCCTCCAGCGCTGTTTTACTATGCATTCTGTATTCAGAATGCTATTATTTTCCCTTATAACAATGTTATAAGGGGAAATAATAATGATCGGTTCCCCATCCCGATCGTCTCCTAGCAACCGTGCGTGAAAATCGCACAGCATCCGCACTTGCTTGCGGATGCTTGCGATTTTCACGCAACCCCATTCACTTCTATGGGGCCTGCGTTGCGTGAAAAACGCTGAATATAGAGCAAGTGATCCGTGAAAATCACCGCTCATATGAACAGCCCCATAGAAATGAATGGGTCGGTATTCAGTGCGGGTACAATACGTTCACCTACCGCATTGCACCCGCGCGGAAATCTCGCCCGTGTGAACCCAGCCTTAGGGTACTTTCACACTTGCGTTGTGAAGATCCGGCAGGCAGTTCCGTGTGCAAACGGATAGCATTTGTAGACGGATCCGGATGCGGATCCGTCTAGAAAATGCATTGAAACACCGGATCCATCTCTCCGGTGTAATCAGGAAAAACGGATCCGGTATTTATTTATTTTTTTGCATTTTTAAAGGTCTGCGCATGCGCAGACCGGAAAACCAGATCAATTTTGCCGGAACACTTGGTTCCGGATCCGGCATTAAAGCATTTCAATGGAAATGAATGCCGGAATTTTGGACAGAGAAAATACCGCAGCATGCTGCTGTATTTTCTCCGGCCAAATACCGTAAGAGTGACTGAACTGAAGACATCCTGATGCATCCTGAACGGATTGCTCTGCATTCAGAATGTATTAGCATAAAACTGATCAGTTTTTTTCCTGTTATTGAGCCCCTAGGAGGGAACTCAATACCGGAAAACTTTAACGCAAGTGTGATAGTAGACTTACACGTTTGCCACGAAGTCTCTGGGACATTGTGCATTTTTGCTATTTAAAGTGGTGTTCTGAAAGAGCATCTGTCAGCAGCTTTGTACCTATGACACTGGCTGACCTGTTACATGTGCACTTGGCAGCTGAAGGCGTCTGTGTTGGTCCCATGTTCATATGTGCCCGCATTGCTGAGAAAAATTATATGAAAATGAGCCTCTAGGAGCAATAGGGCGTTCCCATTATACCTAGAGGCTCTGCTCTCTCTGCCACGCCCTATGCACTTTAGGCCTCCTGCACACGACTGTATCCATTTTTTGTAGATCTGCAAAATACGGATGCAGTCCGACTTCGTCTCGCAATTTTTGCTGGTCCCACAGTAAAAAAAAAGCCTATTATTGTCCGCAAAATGAGTAAGAATAGGACAGGTTCTATAATTTCTTGACAGCTGTCCGTTTTTTTTTTTTTGTTTTTTTTTGGGGGGGACCGATAAAAATGAATGGGTCCATGTGCGATCTGAAAATAACGCAGATCAGCCACAGATCAAGAATACGGTTGTGTGCTTGGCCTTAGGAGAAGTTAGGGTCAGGCAGGCGTGATAATGTGATAATGTGCTCACTGCCTGGCCCTGTGAATCAAAGTGAAGAGGGCGCGGCAACTGCAGAGAGAGCTGAGCCTCTAGGTGTAACGGCAACGCCCCCGTTGCTCCTAGAGGCCAACACAGATGCCTTCAGCTGCCAAGTGCACATGTAAGGGTACTTTCACACTAGAGTTTTTGTTTTCCGGTGTTGAGTTCCATCATAGGGCCTCAATACCAGACAAAAACTGATCAGTTTTATCCTAATGCATTCCGAATGGAGAGCATTCCGTTCAGGATGCATCAGTTCAGTCCCTCTTACGTTTTTTGGCCGGAGAAAATACCGCAGCATGCTGCAGTTTTCTCTCCTGCCAAAAATCTTGAACACTTGCCGGAATGCCGGATCCGGCATTCATTTCCTATGAAATGTATTAGTGCCGGATCCGGCATTAAGTGTTCCGGCAAAATGGATCCGGTTTTCCGGTCTGCGCATGCGCAGACCTTTAAAAATGCAAAAAAAATAACGGATCCGTTTTTCCGGATGACACCGCATCCGGATCCGTCTGACAAATGCCATCCGTTTGCGTCAGGATTGCCAGATCCGGCGACGAAACTGCCTGCCGGAATTCTCTGCCGCAAGTGTGAAAGTGCCTAACACGTCAGCCAGTGTCATAGGTACAAATCTGCTGACAGATGCCCTTTAGGCCAAACAATATCTTTATGTATAAAATGGGACGGGTATAGTCGTCTGATATACGGTACATAATATACGCCTTCTTTCTACCAATGCAGCAGACCCCATTGTTTGCACATAGCATGATGCAGCCTATGGATGTCTCAGACTGACTAGGACTAAATATAGCGTTCTTCATGTGATGTGACTCCCCCCAGTCAATACACGTCCATGGGCAAACCGAAGGCGCCTAAATGTCATGAGGCCCAGTGAACGCGATTCCAACACGGTGCCGGGGTCCTGCGATCATGCTTTGTTCTCCCATGGAGCCTTCAAAAAATGCCTTATTGAGTAAAACAGCCATTTCAAACAACCGTAGAAACATCTCTGTGGTAAATGGTGAAGCGGCGAGCGGTCGACCACAGATTCCTAGTCGCCAACATTATGTATTGGTCAAAAAAAAAATACCATCTCTATATACACGTCTGTCAGGGTATCACATAGGACACATTATACTCTCAGTACTTTCCATAATGCAACAGTTCTCTGCGAGAGGTCACATTCCTGCAGAGACGCCGCGCAGCATTATGGGTATTATATCTATGTGCATGTATACAACATAAATGTACACACGTGGATCCCCGTCATATATATTACAGTACATACCGCACCAGCAGTGACTGGGAGACAGTACAAGGACATGGTGTAGGAGGTCTCATTATAGGGGAACTCTCCAGTCAGCATGAGGGATCCTGGATACCGGGGGGCCCTGCCTACATGACAAATAGAGCAATCATATCCATATATATTATCGGGGGTGGGCTGGGGACCCTATGGCGATCATATACAGAGGCGCCCCCGTCTACATGGAATATAAAGCTATAATTTCTATATATATTATTGGGGAGCGGTCTGGGGACCCTATGGCGATCATATACAGAGGCGCCCCCGTCTACATGGAATATAAAGCTATAATTTCTATATATATTATTGGGGAGCGGTCTGGGGACCCTATGGCGATCATATACGGGGGGTGTCCCTTTCTACATGACATATAAAGCTATAATTTTCATATATATTATTGGGGAGCGGGCTAGGGACCCTCATATACGGGGCACTCTGTCTACGTGACATTTAACTTCCATATATTTTGCTGGGGGTCCTATGGCAATCTCCCCCCCTCCCCCTCTATGCGGAACCTAATGCACTCAGGGGACACCTTGTGTACATCGGGGCCCCTGCAGGTGAGGGCCCCCAGGATCAGTGTGCACATATAACGGCCAAGGACTCACCAGTCGGTGTGGGGGTCATCTACCACCAGCAGGATACGGGACTTCCTCCCGGGACCCCCTGCACTCTGCTCCCCCAGACCCGCCGTCTGTTTGACCACGTTGGTGATGGAGGAGAAGAAGCCCCCCGCCGCCTGCGCCCCGCTCTGCTTGCTCCTGTCCGGCCCGGTGGGTGGGGGCGGCTGGGGGGGCTCGGGGCGCTGCAGGTCGGTCATGTAGCCATTGGGGAGGTTGGCGATGAAGCTGCTGTCCGACAGCCGGCGGCGGAGGAAGTTCATTGCGGAGACGAGGATGAGCAGTGACCGAGGAGAGCGCCGCTACCGCCTGCACTGACTGCCGCTTCCCCGGGGCTGGGGGCTGTCAGAGCCGGCGAGGAGGAGGAGGAGGAGCCGCCGGGTCTGCAGTGATCACAACCTGGTGCTGGACTGGGGATGCTCGGTGCACAGATGTGCGGAGGAGGGGGGACCAGTGCTGGAGATGGGTGTGCTCTGATGCTGAGGAGGAGGATGGAGAGCTGTTCCCTCATCTACACCCAGTGTGCTGTATGGAGGGTATAGTGGGGTCTACAGGGGCTGCTGCGGGGTCCACTATGTCCCTGTCATACAGCAGTGTGCTCTATGGAGGGTATAGTGGGGTCTACAGGGGCTTCTGCGGGGTCCACTATGTCCATGTCATACCGCAGTGTGCTCTATGGAGGGTATAGTGGGGTCTACAGGGGCTGCTGCGGGGTCCACTATGTCCCTGTCATACAGCAGTGTGCTTTATGGAGGGTATAGTGGGGTCTACAGGGGCTTCTGCGGGGTCCACTATGTCCCTGTCATACAGCAGTGTGCTTTATGGAGGGTATAGTGGGGTCTACAGGGGCTTCTGCGGGGTCCACTATGTCCCTGTCATACAGCAGTGTGCTTTATGGAGGGTATAGTGGGGTCTACAGGGGCTGCTGCGGGGTCCACTATGTCCATGTCATACAGCAGTGTGCTCTATGGAGGGTATAGTGGGGTCTACAGGGGCTGCTGCGGGGTCCACTATGTCCCTGTCATACCGCAGTGTGCTCTATGGAGGGTATAGTGGGGTCTACAGGGGCTGCTGCGGGGTCCACTATGTCCCTGTCATACAGCAGTGTGCTCTATGGAGGGTATAGTGGGGTCTACAGGGGCTGCTGCGGGGTCCACTATGTCCATGTCATACAGCAGTGTGCTCTATGGAGGGTATAGTGGGGTCTACAGGGGCTGCTGCGGGGTCCACTATGTCCCTGTCATACCGCAGTGTGCTCTATGGAAGGTATAGTGGGGTCTACAGGGGCTGCTGCGGGGTCCACTATGTCCTTGTCATACAGCAGTGTGCTCTATGGAGGGTATAGTGGGGGCTGCTGCGGGGTCCACTATGTCCCTGTCATACAGCAGTGTGCTCTATGGAAGGTATAGTGGGGTCTATAGGGGCTGCTGCGGGGTCCACTATGTCCCTGTCATACAGCAGTGTGCTCTATGGAAGGTATAGTGGGGTCTACAGGGGCTGCTGCGGGGTCCACTATGTCCCTGTCATACAGCAGTGTGCTCTATGGAGGGTATAGTGGGGTCTACAGGGGCTGCTGCGGGGTCCACTATGTCCCTGTCATACAGCAGTGTGCTTTATGGAGGGTATAGTGGGGTCTACAGGGGCTGCTGCGGGGTCCACTATGTCCCTGTCATACAGCAGTGTGCTCTATGGAGGGTATAGTGGGGTCTACAGGGGCTGCCGCGGGGTCCACTATGTCCCTGTCATACCGCAGTGTACTCTATGGAGGGTATAGTGGGGTCTACAGGGGCTGCTGCGGGGTCCACTATGTCCCTGTCATACCGCAGTGTGCTCTATGGAGGGTATAGTGGGGTCTACAGCGGCTGCTGCGGGGTCCACTATGTCCCTGTCATACAGCAGTGTGCTCTATGGAGGGTATAGTGGGGTCTACAGGGGCTTCTGCGGGGTCCACTATGTCCCTGTCATACAGCAGTGTGCTCTATGGAGGGTATAGTGGGGTCTACAGGGGCTGCTGCGGGGTCCACTATGTCCATGTCATACAGCAGTGTGCTCTATGGAGGGTATAGTGGGGTCTACAGGGGCTGCTGCGGGGTCCACTATGTCCCTGTCATACAGCAGTGTGCTCTATGGAGGGTATAGTGGGGTCTACAGGGGCTGCTGCAGAGTCCACTATGTCCCCGTCATACCGCAGTGTGCTCTATGGAGGGTATAGTGGGGTCTACAGGGGCTGCTGCGGGGGTCCACTATGTCCCCGTCATACAGCAGTGTGCTCTATGGAGGGTATAGTGGGGTCTACAGGGGCTGCCGCGGGGTCCACTATGTCCCTGTCATACCGCAGTGTACTCTATGGAGGGTATAGTGGGGTCTACAGGGGCTGCTGCGGGGTCCACTATGTCCCTGTCATACCGCAGTGTGCTCTATGGAGGGTATAGTGGGGTCTACAGCGGCTGCTGCGGGGTCCACTATGTCCCTGTCATACAGCAGTGTGCTCTATGGAGGGTATAGTGGGGTCTACAGGGGCTTCTGCGGGGTCCACTATGTCCCTGTCATACAGCAGTGTGCTCTATGGAGGGTATAGTGGGGTCTACAGGGGCTGCTGCGGGGTCCACTATGTCCATGTCATACAGCAGTGTGCTCTATGGAGGGTATAGTGGGGTCTACAGGGGCTGCTGCGGGGTCCACTATGTCCCTGTCATACAGCAGTGTGCTCTATGGAGGGTATAGTGGGGTCTACAGGGGCTGCTGCAGAGTCCACTATGTCCCCGTCATACCGCAGTGTGCTCTATGGAGGGTATAGTGGGGTCTACAGGGGCTGCTGCGGGGGTCCACTATGTCCCCGTCATACAGCAGTGTGCTCTATGGAGGGTATAGTGGGGTCTACAGGGGATGCTGCGGGGGTCCACTATGTCCCTGTCATACAGCAGTGTGCTCTATAGAGGGTATAGTGGGGTCTACAGGGGCTGCTGCGGGGTCCACTATGTCCCTGTCATACCGCAGTGTGCTCTATGGAGGGTATAGTGGGGTCTACAGGGGCTGCTGCGGGGTCCACTATGTCCATGTCATACAGCAGTGTGCTCTATAGAGGGTATAGTGGGGTCTACAGGGGCTGCTGCGGGGTCCACTATGTCCATGTCATACAGCAGTGTGCTCTATGGAGGGTATAGTGGGGTCTACAGGGGTTGCTGCGGGGTCCCTATGTCCCTGTCATACCACAGTGTGCTCTATGGAGGGTATAGTGGGGTCTACAGGGGCTGCTGCGGGGTCCACTATGTCCCTGTCATACAGCAGTGTGCTTTATGGAGGGTATAGTGGGGTCTACAGGGGCTGCTGCGGGGTCCACTATGTCCCTGTCATACAGCAGTGTGCTCTATGGAGGGTATAGTGGGGTCTACAGGGGCTGCTGCGGGGTCCACTATGTCCCTGTCATACCGCAGTGTGCTCTATGGAGGGTATAGTGGGGTCTACAGGGGCTGCTGCGGGGTCCACTATGTCCATGTCATACAGCAGTGTGCTCTATGGAGGGTATAGTGGGGTCTACAGGGGCTGCTGCGGGGTCCACTATGTCCATGTCATACAGCAGTGTGCTCTATGGAGGGTATAGTGGGGTCTACAGGGGCTGCTGCGGGGTCCACTATGTCCCTGTCATACCGCAGTGTGCTCTATGGAGGGTATAGTGGGGTCTACAGGGGCTGCTGCGGGGTCCACTATGTCCCTGTCATACCGCAGTGTGCTCTATGGAGTGTATAGTGGGGTCTACAGGGGCTGCTGCGGGGTCCACTATGTCCATGTCATACAGCAGTGTGCTCTATGGAGGGTATAGTGGGGTCTACAGGGGCTGCTGCGGGGTCCACTATGTCCATGTCATACAGCAGTGTGCTCTATGGAAGGTATAGTGGGGTCTACAGGGGCTGCTGCGGGGTCCACTATGTCCCTGTCATACAGCAGTGTGCTCTATGGAGGGTATAGTGGGGTCTACAGGGGCTGCTGCGGGGTCCACTATGTCCATGTCATACAGCAGTGTGCTCTATGGAAGGTATAGTGGGGTCTACAGGGGCTGCTGCGGGGTCCACTATGTCCCTGTCATACAGCAGTGTGCTCTATGGAGGGTATAGTGGGGTCTACAGGGGCTTCTGCGGGGTCCACTATGTCCCTGTCATACAGCAGTGTGCTTTATGGAGGGTATAGTGGGGTCTACAGGGGCTTCTGCGGGGTCCACTATGTCCCTGTCATACAGCAGTGTGCTCTATGGAGGGTATAGTGGGGTCTACAGGGGCTGCTGCGGGGTCCACTATGTCCATGTCATACAGCAGTGTGCTCTATGGAAGGTATAGTGGGGTCTACAGGGGCTGCTGCGGGGTCCACTATGTCCATGTCATACAGCAGTGTGCTCTATGGAGGGTATAGTGGGGTCTACAGGGGCTGCTGCGGGGTCCACTATGTCCCTGTCATACCGCAGTGTGCTCTATGGAAGGTATAGTGGGGTCTACAGGGGCTGCTGCGGGGTCCACTATGTCCTTGTCATACAGCAGTGTGCTCTATGGAGGGTATAGTGGGGGCTGCTGCGGGGTCCACTATGTCCCTGTCATACAGCAGTGTGCTCTATGGAAGGTATAGTGGGGTCTACAGGGGCTGCTGCGGGGTCCACTATGTCCCTGTCATACAGCAGTGTGCTCTATGGAGGGTATAGTGGGGTCTACAGGGGCTGCTGCGGGGTCCACTATGTCCCTGTCATACAGCAGTGTGCTCTATGGAGGGTATAGTGGGGTCTACAGGGGCTTCTGCGGGGTCCACTATGTCCCTGTCATACAGCAGTGTGCTCTATGGAGGGTATAGTGGGGTCTACAGGGGCTGCTGCAGGGTCCACTATGTCCCCGTCATACCGCAGTGTGCTCTATGGAGGGTATAGTGGGGTCTACAGGGGCTGCTGCGGGGGTCCACTATGTCCCCGTCATACAGCAGTGTGCTCTATGGAGGGTATAGTGGGGTCTACAGGGGATGCTGCGGGGTCCACTATGTCCCTGTCATACAGCAGTGTGCTCTATAGAGGGTATAGTGGGGTCTACAGGGGCTGCTGCGGGGTCCACTATGTCCATGTCATACAGCAGTGTGCTCTATAGAGGGTATAGTGGGGTCTACAGGGGCTGCTGCGGGGTCCACTATGTCCCTGTCATACCGCAGTGTGCTCTATGGAGGGTATAGTGGGGTCTACAGGGGCTGCTGCGGGGTCCACTATGTCCATGTCATACAGCAGTGTGCTCTATAGAGGGTATAGTGGGGTCTACAGGGGCTGCTGCGGGGTCCACTATGTCCATGTCATACAGCAGTGTGCTCTATGGAGGGTATAGTGGGGTCTACAGGGGTTGCTGCGGGGTCCCTATGTCCCTGTCATACCACAGTGTGCTCTATGGAGGGTATAGTGGGGTCTACAGGGGCTGCTGCGGGGTCCACTATGTCCCTGTCATACAGCAGTGTGCTTTATGGAGGGTATAGTGGGGTCTACAGGGGCTGCTGCGGGGTCCACTATGTCCCTGTCATACAGCAGTGTGCTCTATGGAGGGTATAGTGGGGTCTACAGGGGCTGCTGCGGGGTCCACTATGTCCCTGTCATACCGCAGTGTGCTCTATGGAGGGTATAGTGGGGTCTACAGGGGCTGCTGCGGGGTCCACTATGTCCATGTCATACAGCAGTGTGCTCTATGGAGGGTATAGTGGGGTCTACAGGGGCTGCTGCGGGGTCCACTATGTCCATGTCATACAGCAGTGTGCTCTATGGAGGGTATAGTGGGGTCTACAGGGGCTGCTGCGGGGTCCACTATGTCCCTGTCATACCGCAGTGTGCTCTATGGAGGGTATAGTGGGGTCTACAGGGGCTGCTGCGGGGTCCACTATGTCCCTGTCATACCGCAGTGTGCTCTATGGAGTGTATAGTGGGGTCTACAGGGGCTGCTGCGGGGTCCACTATGTCCATGTCATACAGCAGTGTGCTCTATGGAGGGTATAGTGGGGTCTACAGGGGCTGCTGCGGGGTCCACTATGTCCATGTCATACAGCAGTGTGCTCTATGGAAGGTATAGTGGGGTCTACAGGGGCTGCTGCGGGGTCCACTATGTCCCTGTCATACAGCAGTGTGCTCTATGGAGGGTATAGTGGGGTCTACAGGGGCTGCTGCGGGGTCCACTATGTCCCTGTCATACAGCAGTGTGCTCTATAGAGGGTATAGTGGGGTCTACAGGGGATGTTGTGGGGTCCACTATGTCCCTGTCATACAGCAGTGTGCTCTATGGAGGGTATAGTGGGGTCTACAGGGGCTGCTGCGGGGTCCACTATGTCCATGTCATACAGCAGTGTGCTCTATGGAGGGTATAGTGGGGTCTACAAGGGCTGCTGCGGGGTCCACTATGTCCCTGTCATACAGCAGTGTGCTCTATGGAGGGTATAGTGGGGTCTACAGGGGCTGCCGCGGGGTCCACTATGTCCCTGTCATACAGCAGTGTGCTCTATGGAGGGTATAGTGGGGTCTACAGGGGCTTCTGCGGGGTCCACTATGTCCCTGTCATACAGCAGTGTGCTCTATGGAGGGTATAGTGGGGTCTACAGGGGCTGCTGCGGGGTCCACTATGTCCATGTCATACAGCAGTGTGCTCTATGGAAGGTATAGTGGGGTCTACAGGGGCTGCTGCGGGGTCCACTATGTCCATGTCATACAGCAGTGTGCTCTATGGAGGGTATAGTGGGGTCTACAGGGGCTGCTGCGGGGTCCACTATGTCCCTGTCATACCGCAGTGTGCTCTATGGAAGGTATAGTGGGGTCTACAGGGGCTGCTGCGGGGTCCACTATGTCCTTGTCATACAGCAGTGTGCTCTATGGAGGGTATAGTGGGGGCTGCTGCGGGGTCCACTATGTCCCTGTCATACAGCAGTGTGCTCTATGGAAGGTATAGTGGGGTCTACAGGGGCTGCCGCGGGGTCCACTATGTCCCTGTCATACAGCAGTGTGCTCTATGGAAGGTATAGTGGGGTCTACAGGGGCTGCTGCGGGGTCCACTATGTCCCTGTCATACAGCAGTGTGCTCTATGGAGGGTATAGTGGGGTCTACAGGGGCTGCTGCGGGGTCCACTATGTCCCTGTCATACCGCAGTGTGCTCTATGGAGGGTATAGTGGGGTCTACAGGGGCTGCTGCGGGGTCCACTATGTCCCTGTCATACCGCAGTGTGCTCTATGGAGTGTATAGTGGGGTCTACAGGGGCTGCTGCGGGGTCCACTATGTCCATGTCATACAGCAGTGTGCTCTATGGAGGGTATAGTGGGGTCTACAGGGGCTGCTGCGGGGTCCACTATGTCCATGTCATACAGCAGTGTGCTCTATGGAAGGTATAGTGGGGTCTACAGGGGCTGCTGCGGGGTCCACTATGTCCCTGTCATACAGCAGTGTGCTCTATGGAGGGTATAGTGGGGTCTACAGGGGCTGCTGCGGGGTCCACTATGTCCATGTCATACAGCAGTGTGCTCTATGGAGGGTATAGTGGGGTCTACAGGGGCTTCTGCGGGGTCCACTATGTCCCTGTCATACAGCAGTGTGCTTTATGGAGGGTATAGTGGGGTCTACAGGGGCTGCTGCGGGGGTCCACTATGTCCCTGTCATACCGCAGTGTGCTCTATGGAGGGTATAGTGGGGTCTACAGGGGTTGCTGCGGGGTCCACTATGTCCCTGTCAGACAGCAGTGTGCTCTATGGAGGGTATAGTGGGGTCTACAGGGGTTGCTGCGGGGTCCACTATGTCCCTGTCAGACAGCAGTGTGCTTTATGGAGGGTATAGTGGGGTCTACAGGGGCTGCTGCGGGGTCCACTATGTCCCTGTCATACCGCAGTGTGCTCTATGGAGGGTATAGTGGGGTCTACAGGGGCTGCTGCGGGGTCCACTATGTCCCTGTCATACCGCAGTGTGCTCTATGGAAGGTTTAGTGGGGTCTACAGGGGCTGCTGCGGGGTCCACTTTGTCCCTGTCATACAGCAGTGTGCTCTATGGAGGGTATAGTGGGGTCTACAGAGGCTGCTGCGGGGTCCACTATGTCCCTGTCATACAGCAGTGTGCTCTATGGAGGGTATAGTGGGGGCTGCTGCGGGGTCCACTATGTCCCTGTCATACCGCAGTGTGCTCTATGGAGGGTATAGTGGGGTCTACAGGGGTTGCTGCGGGGTCCACTATGTCCCTGTCATACCGCAGTGTGCTCTATGGAGGGTATAGTGGGGTCTACAGGGGCTGCTGCGGAGGTCCACTATGTCCCTGTCATACAGCAGTGTGCTCTATGGAGGGTATAGTGGGGTCTACAGGGGCTACTGCGGGGTCCACTATGTCCCTGTCATACAGCAGTGTGCTCTATGGAGGGTATAGTGGGGTCTACAGGGGCTGCTGCGGGGTCCACTATGTCCCTGTCATACAGCAGTGTGCTCTATGGAGGGTATAGTGGGGTCTACAGGGGCTGCTGCGGGGTCCACTATGTCCATGTCATACAGCAGTGTGCTCTATGGAGGGTATAGTGGGGTCTACAGGGGCTGCTGCGGGGTCCACTATGTCCATGTCATACAGCAGTGTGCTCTATGGAGGGTATAGTGGGGTCTACAGGGGCTGCTGCGGGGTCCACTATGTCCCTGTCATACAGCAGTGTGCTTTATGGAGGGTATAGTGGGGTCTACAGGGGCTGCTGCGGGGTCCACTATGTCCCTGTCATACCGCAGTGTGCTCTATGGAGGGTATAGTGGGGTCTATAGGGGCTGCTGCGGGGTCCACTATGTCCCTGTCATACCGCAGTGTGCTCTATGGAAGGTTTAGTGGGGTCTACAGGGGCTGCTGCGGGGTCCACTTTGTCCCTGTCATACAGCAGTGTGCTCTATGGAGGGTATAGTGGGGTCTACAGAGGCTGCTGCGGGGTCCACTATGTCCATGTCATACAGCAGTGTGCTCTATGGAGGGTATAGTGGGGTCTACAGGGGCTGCTGCGGGGTCCACTATGTCCCTGTCATACAGCGGTGTGCTCTATGGAGGGTATAGTGGGGTCTACAGAGGCTGCTGCGGGGTCCAGTATGTCCCTGTCATACAGAAGTGTGCTCTATGGAGGGTATAGTGGGGTCTACAGGGGCTGCTGCGGGGGTCCACTATGTCCCCGTCATACAGCAGTGTGCTCTATGGAAGGTTTAGTGGGGTCTACAGGGGCTGCTACGGGGTCCACTATGTCCCTGTCATACAGAAGTGTGCTCTATGGAGGGTATAGTGGGGTCTACAGGGGCTGCTGCGGGGTCCACTATGTCCCTGTCATACAGCAGTGTGCTCTATGGAGGGTATAGTGGGGTCTACAGGGGCTGCTGCGGGGTCCACTATGTCCCTGTCATACAGCAGTGTGCTCTATGGAGGGTATAGTGGGGTCTACAGGGGCTGCTGCGGGGTCCACTATGTCCATGTCATACAGCAGTGTGCTCTATGGAGGGTATAGTGGGGTCTACAGAGGCTGCTGCGAGGTCCACTATGTCCATGTCATACAGCAGTGTGCTCTATGGAGGGTATAGTGGGGTCTACAGAGGCTGCTGCGAGGTCCACTATGTCCCTGTCATACAGCAGTGTGCTCTATGGAAGGTATAGTGGGGTCTACAGGGGCTGCTGCGGGGTCCACTATGTCCCTGTCATACAGCAGTGTGCTCTATGGAGGGTATAGTGGGGTCTACAGGGGCTGCTGCGGGGTCCACTATGTCCATGTCATACAGCAGTGTGCTCTATGGAGGGTATAGTGGGGTCTACAGGGGCTGCTGCGGGGTCCACTATGTCCCCGTCATACAGCAGTGTGCTCTATGGAGGGTATAGTGGGGTCTACAGGGGCTGCTGCGGGGTCTACTATGTCCCTGTCAGACAGCAGTGTGCTCTATGGAGGGTATAGTGGGGTCTACAGGGGCTGCTGCGGGGTCTACTATGTCCCTGTCATACAGCAGTGTGCTTTATGGAGGGTATAGTGGGGTCTACAGGGGCTGCTGCGGGGTCCACTATGTCCCTGTCATACCGCAGTGTGCTCTATGGAGGGTATAGTGGGGTTTACAGGGGCTGCTGCGGGGTCCACTATGTCCCTGTCATACAGCGGTGTGCTCTATGGAGGGTATAGTGGGGTCTACAGGGGCTGCTGCGGGGTCTACTATGTCCCTGTCATACAGCAGTGTGCTTTATGGAGGGTATAGTGGGGTCTACAGGGGCTGCTGCGGGGTCCACTATGTCCCTGTCATACCGCAGTGTGCTCAATGGATGGTATAGTGTGGTCTACAGGGGCTGCTGCGGGGTCCACTATGTCCCTGTCATACCGCAGTGTGCTCTATGGAGGGTATAGTGGGGTCTACAGAGGCTGCTGCGGGGTCCAGTATGTCCCTGTCATACAGAAGTGTGCTCTATGGAGGGTATAGTGGGGTCTACAGGGGCTGCTGCGGGGGTCCACTATGTCCCCGTCATACAGCAGTGTGCTCTATGGAAGGTTTAGTGGGGTCTACAGGGGCTGCTACGGGGTCCACTATGTCCCTGTCATACAGAAGTGTGCTCTATGGAGGGTATAGTGGGGTCTACAGGGGCTGCTGCGGGGTCCACTATGTCCCTGTCATACAGCAGTGTGCTCTATGGAGGGTATAGTGGGGTCTACAGGGGTTGCTGCGGGGTCCACTATGTCCCTGTCATACCGCAGTGTGCTCTATGGAGGGTATAGTGGGGTCTACAGGGGCTACTGCGGGGTCCACTATGTCCCTGTCATACAGCAGTGTGCTCTATGGAGGGTATAGTGGGGTCTACAGGGGCTGCTGCGGGGTCCACTATGTCCCTGTCATACAGCAGTGTGCTCTATGGAGGGTATAGTGGGGTCTACAGGGGCTGCTGCGGGGTCCACTATGTCCATGTCATACAGCAGTGTGCTCTATGGAGGGTATAGTGGGGTCTACAGAGGCTGCTGCGAGGTCCACTATGTCCATGTCATACAGCAGTGTGCTCTATGGAGGGTATAGTGGGGTCTACAGAGGCTGCTGCGAGGTCCACTATGTCCCTGTCATACAGCAGTGTGCTCTATGGAAGGTATAGTGGGGTCTACAGGGGCTGCTGCGGGGTCCACTATGTCCCTGTCATACAGCAGTGTGCTCTATGGAGGGTATAGTGGGGTCTACAGGGGCTGCTGCGGGGTCCACTATGTCCATGTCATACAGCAGTGTGCTCTATGGAGGGTATAGTGGGGTCTACAGGGGCTGCTGCGGGGTCCACTATGTCCCCGTCATACAGCAGTGTGCTCTATGGAGGGTATAGTGGGGTCTACAGGGGCTGCTGCGGGGTCTACTATGTCCCTGTCAGACAGCAGTGTGCTCTATGGAGGGTATAGTGGGGTCTACAGGGGCTGCTGCGGGGTCCACTATGTCCCTGTCATACAGCAGTGTGCTTTATGGAGGGTATAGTGGGGTCTACAGGGGCTGCTGCGGGGTCCACTATGTCCCTGTCATACCGCAGTGTGCTCTATGGAGGGTATAGTGGGGTTTACAGGGGCTGCTGCGGGGTCCACTATGTCCCTGTCATACAGCGGTGTGCTCTATGGAGGGTATAGTGGGGTCTACAGGGGCTGCTGCGGGGTCTACTATGTCCCTGTCATACAGCAGTGTGCTTTATGGAGGGTATAGTGGGGTCTACAGGGGCTGCTGCGGGGTCCACTATGTCCCTGTCATACCGCAGTGTGCTCAATGGATGGTATAGTGTGGTCTACAGGGGCTGCTGCGGGGTCCACTATGTCCCTGTCATACCGCAGTGTGCTCTATGGAGGGTATAGTGGGGTCTACAGAGGCTGCTGCGGGGTCCAGTATGTCCCTGTCATACAGAAGTGTGCTCTATGGAGGGTATAGTGGGGTCTACAGGGGCTGCTGCGGGGGTCCACTATGTCCCCGTCATACAGCAGTGTGCTCTATGGAAGGTTTAGTGGGGTCTACAGGGGCTGCTACGGGGTCCACTATGTCCCTGTCATACAGAAGTGTGCTCTATGGAGGGTATAGTGGGGTCTACAGGGGCTGCTGCGGGGTCCACTATGTCCCTGTCATACAGCAGTGTGCTCTATGGAGGGTATAGTGGGGTCTACAGGGGTTGCTGCGGGGTCCACTATGTCCCTGTCATACCGCAGTGTGCTCTATGGAGGGTATAGTGGGGTCTACAGGGGCTACTGCGGGGTCCACTATGTCCCTGTCATACAGCAGTGTGCTCTATGGAGGGTATAGTGGGGTCTACAGGGGCTGCTGCGGGGTCCACTATGTCCCTGTCATACAGCAGTGTGCTCTATGGAGGGTATAGTGGGGTCTACAGGGGCTGCTGCGGGGTCCACTATGTCCATGTCATACAGCAGTGTGCTCTATGGAAGGTATAGTGGGGTCTACAGGGGCTGCTGCGGGGTCCACTATGTCCATGTCATACAGCAGTGTGCTCTATGGAGGGTATAGTGGGGTCTACAGGGGCTGCTGCGGGGTCTACTATGTCCCTGTCATACAGCAGTGTGCTTTATGGAGGGTATAGTGGGGTCTACAGGGGCTGCTGCGGGGTCCACTATGTCCCTGTCATACCGCAGTGTGCTCTATGGAGGGTATAGTGGGGTTTACAGGGGCTGCTGCGGGGTCCACTATGTCCCTGTCATACAGCAGTGTGCTCTATGGAAGGTATAGTGGGGTCTACAGGGGCTGCTGCGGGGTCCACTATGTCCATGTCATACAGCAGTGTGCTCTATGGAGGGTATAGTGGGGTCTACAGAGGCTGCTGCGAGGTCCACTATGTCCCTGTCATACAGCAGTGTGCTCTATGGAAGGTATAGTGGGGTCTACAGGGGCTGCTGCGGGGTCTACTATGTCCCTGTCATACAGCAGTGTGCTTTATGGAGGGTATAGTGGGGGCTGCTGCGGGGTCCACTATGTCCCTGTCATACAGCAGTGTGCTCTATGGAAGGTATAGTGGGGTCTACAGGGGCTGCTGCGGGGTCTACTATGTCCCTGTCATACAGCAGTGTGCTTTATGGAGGGTATAGTGGGGTCTACAGGGGCTGCTGCGGGGTCCACTATGTCCCTGTCATACCGCAGTGTGCTCTATGGAGGGTATAGTGGGGTCTACAGGGGCTGCTGCGGGGTCCACTATGTCACTGTCATACCGCAGTGTGCTCTATGGAGGGTATAGTGGGGTCTACAGGGGCTGCTGCGGGGTCCACTATGTCCCTGTCATACCGCAGTGTGCTCTATGGAGGGTATAGTGGGGTCTACAGGGGCTGCTGCGGGGTCCACTATGTCCCTGTCATACCGCAGTGTGCTCTATGGAGGGTATAGTGGGGTCTACAGGGGCTGCTGCGGGGGTCCACTATGTCCCCGTCATACAGCAGTGTGCTCTATGGAAGGTTTAGTGGGGTCTACAGGGGCTGCTACGGGGTCCACTATGTCCCTGTCATACAGAAGTGTGCTCTATGGAGGGTATAGTGGGGTCTACAGGGGCTGCTGCGGGGTCCACTATGTCCCTGTCATACAGCAGTGTGCTCTATGGAGGGTATAGTGGGGTCTACAGGGGCTGCTGCGGGGTCCACTATGTCCCTGTCATACCGCAGTGTGCTCTATGGAGGGTATAGTGGGGTCTACAGGGGCTACTGCGGGGTCCACTATGTCCCTGTCATACAGCAGTGTGCTCTATGGAGGGTATAGTGGGGTCTACAGGGGCTGCTGCGGGGTCCACTATGTCCCTGTCATACAGCAGTGTGCTCTATGGAGGGTATAGTGGGGTCTACAGGGGCTGCTGCGGGGTCCACTATGTCCCTGTCATACAGCAGTGTGCTCTATGGAGGGTATAGTGGGGTCTACAGGGGCTGCTGCGGGGTCCACTATGTCCATGTCATACAGCAGTGTGCTCTATGGAGGGTATAGTGGGGTCTACAGGGGCTGCTGCGGGGTCCACTATGTCCCTGTCATACCGCAGTGTGCTCTATGGAAGGTATAGTGGGGTCTACAGGGGCTGCTGCGGGGTCCACTATGTCCTTGTCATACAGCAGTGTGCTCTATGGAGGGTATAGTGGGGGCTGCTGCGGGGTCCACTATGTCCCTGTCATACAGCAGTGTGCTCTATGGAGGGTATAGTGGGGTCTACAGGGGCTGCTGCCGGGTCCACTATGTCCCTGTCATACAGCAGTGTGCTCTATGGAGGGTATAGTGGGGTCTACAGGGGCTGCTGCGGGGTCCACTATGTCCCTGTCATACAGCAGTGTGCTCTATGGAAGGTATAGTGGGGTCTACAGGGGCTGCTGCGGGGTCCACTATGTCCATGTCATACAGCAGTGTGCTCTATGGAGGGTATAGTGGGGTCTACAGAGGCTGCTGCGAGGTCCACTATGTCCCTGTCATACAGCAGTGTGCTCTATGGAGGGTATAGTGGGGGCTGCTGCGGGGTCCACTATGTCCCTGTCATACAGCAGTGTGCTCTATGGAAGGTATAGTGGGGTCTACAGGGGCTGCTGCGGGGTCCACTATGTCCATGTCATACAGCAGTGTGCTCTATGGAGGGTATAGTGGGGTCTACAGGGGCTGCTGCAAGGTCCACTATGTCCCTGTCATACAGCAGTGTGCTTTATGGAGGGTATAGTGGGGTCTACAGGGGCTGCTGCGGGGTCCACTATGTCCCCGTCATACAGCAGTGTGCTCTATGGAGGGTATAGTGGGGTCTACAGGGGCTGCTGCGGGGTCTACTATGTCCCTGTCAGACAGCAGTGTGCTTTATGGAGGGTATAGTGGGGTCTACAGGGGCTGCTGCGGGGTCCACTATGTCCCTGTCATACCGCAGTGTGCTCTATGGAGGGTATAGTGGGGTCTATAGGGGCTGCTGCGGGGTCCACTATGTCCCTGTCATACCGCAGTGTGCTCTATGGAAGGTTTAGTGGGGTCTACAGGGGCTGCTGCGGGGTCCACTTTGTCCCTGTCATACAGCAGTGTGCTCTATGGAGGGTATAGTGGGGTCTACAGAGGCTGCTGCGGGGTCCACTATGTCCATGTCATACAGCAGTGTGCTCTATGGAGGGTATAGTGGGGTCTACAGGGGCTGCTGCGGGGTCCACTATGTCCCTGTCATACAGCGGTGTGCTCTATGGAGGGTATAGTGAGGTCTACAGAGGCTGCTGCGGGGTCCAGTATGTCCCTGTCATACAGAAGTGTGCTCTATGGAGGGTATAGTGGGGTCTACAGGGGCTGCTGCGGGGTCCACTATGTCCCTGTCATACAGCAGTGTGCTCTATGGAAGGTTTAGTGGGGTCTACAGGGGCTGCTACGGGGTCCACTATGTCCCTGTCATACAGAAGTGTGCTCTATGGAGGGTATAGTGGGGTCTACAGGGGCTGCTGCGGGGTCCACTATGTCCCTGTCATACAGCAGTGTGCTCTATGGAGGGTATAGTGGGGTCTACAGGGGCTGCTGCGGGGTCCACTATGTCCCTGTCATACAGCAGTGTGCTCTATGGAGGGTATAGTGGGGTCTACAGGGGCTGCTGCGGGGTCCACTATGTCCATGTCATACAGCAGTGTGCTCTATGGAGGGTATAGTGGGGTCTACAGAGGCTGCTGCGGGGTCCACTATGTCCCTGTCATACAGCAGTGTGCTCTATGGAGGGTATAGTGGGGTCTACAGGGGCTGCTGCGGGGTCCACTATGTCCATGTCATACAGCAGTGTGCTCTATGGAGGGTATAGTGGGGTCTACAGGGGCTGCTGCGGGGTCCACTATGTCCCTGTCATACTGCAGTGTGCTCTATGGAAGGTATAGTGGGGTCTACAGGGGCTGCTGCGGGGGTCCACTATGTCCATGTCATACAGCAGTGTGCTCTATGGAAGGTATAGTGGGGTCTACAGGGGCTGCTGCCGGGTCCACTATGTCCCTGTCATACAGCAGTGTGCTCTATGGAGGGTATAGTGGGGTCTACAGAGGCTGCTGCGGGGTCCACTATGTCCCTGTCATACAGCAGTGTGCTCTATGGAGGGTATAGTGGGGGCTGCTGCGGGGTCCACTATGTCCCTGTCATACAGCAGTGTGCTCTATGGAAGGTATAGTGGGGTCTACAGGGGCTGCTGCGGGGTCCACTATGTCCCTGTCATACAGCAGTGTGCTCTATGGAGGGTATAGTGGGGTCTACAGGGGCTGCTGCGGGGTCCACTATGTCCCCGTCATACAGCAGTGTGCTCTATGGAGGGTATAGTGGGGTCTACAGGGGCTGCTGCGGGGTCTACTATGTCCCTGTCAGACAGCAGTGTGCTCTATGGAGGGTATAGTGGGGTCTACAGGGGCTGCTGCGGGGTCTACTATGTCCCTGTCATACAGCAGTGTGCTTTATGGAGGGTATAGTGGGGTCTACAGGGGCTGCTGCGGGGTCCACTATGTCCCTGTCATACCGCAGTGTGCTCTATGGAGGGTATAGTGGGGTTTACAGGGGCTGCTGCGGGGTCCACTATGTCCCTGTCATACAGCAGTGTGCTCTATGGAGGGTATAGTGGGGTCTACAGGGGCTGCTGCGGGGTCTACTATGTCCCTGTCATACAGCAGTGTGCTTTATGGAGGGTATAGTGGGGTCTACAGGGGCTGCTGCGGGGTCCACTATGTCCCTGTCATACCGCAGTGTACTCTATGGAGGGTATAGTGGGGTCTACAGGGGCTGCTGCGGGGTCCACTATGTCCCTGTCATACCGCAGTGTGCTCTATGGAGGGTATAGTGGGGTCTACAGGGGCTGCTGCGGGGTCCACTATGTCCCTGTCATACAGCAGTGTGCTCTATGGAGGGTATAGTGGGGTCTACAGAGGCTGCTGCGGGGTCCAGTATGTCCCTGTCATACAGAAGTGTGCTCTATGGAGGGTATAGTGGGGTCTACAGGGGCTGCTGCGGGGTCCACTATGTCCCCGTCATACAGCAGTGTGCTCTATGGAAGGTTTAGTGGGGTCTACAGGGGCTGCTACGGGGTCCACTATGTCCCTGTCATACAGAAGTGTGCTCTATGGAGGGTATAGTGGGGTCTACAGGGGCTGCTGCTGGGTCCACTTTGTCCCTGTCATACAGCAGTGTGCTCTATGGAGGGTATAGTGGGGTCTACAGGGGCTGCTGCGGGGTCCACTATGTCCCTGTCATACCGCAGTGTGCTCTATGGAGGGTATAGTGGGGTCTACAGGGGCTGCTGCGGGGTCCACTATGTCACTGTCATACCGCAGTGTGCTCTATGGAGGGTATAGTGGGGTCTACAGGGGCTGCTGCGGGGTCCACTATGTGCCTGTCATACCGCAGTGTGCTCTATGGAGGGTATAGTGGGGTCTACAGGGGCTGCTGCGGGGTCCACTATGTCCCTGTCATACCGCAGTGTGCTCTATGGAGGGTATAGTGGGGTCTACAGGGGCTGCTGCGGGGGTCCACTATGTCCCCGTTATACAGCAGTGTGCTCTATGGAAGGTTTAGTGGGGTCTACAGGGGCTGCTGCGGGGTCTACTATGTCCCTGTCATACAGCAGTGTGCTTTATGGAGGGTATAGTGGGGGCTGCTGCGGGGTCCACTATGTCCCTGTCATACAGCAGTGTGCTCTATGGAAGGTATAGTGGGGTCTACAGGGGCTGCTGCGGGGTCTACTATGTCCCTGTCATACAGCAGTGTGCTTTATGGAGGGTATAGTGGGGTCTACAGGGGCTGCTGCGGGGTCCACTATGTCCCTGTCATACCGCAGTGTGCTCTATGGAGGGTATAGTGGGGTCTACAGGGGCTGCTGCGGGGTCCACTATGTCACTGTCATACCGCAGTGTGCTCTATGGAGGGTATAGTGGGGTCTACAGGGGCTGCTGCGGGGTCCACTATGTGCCTGTCATACCGCAGTGTGCTCTATGGAGGGTATAGTGGGGTCTACAGGGGCTGCTGCGGGGTCCACTATGTCCCTGTCATACCGCAGTGTGCTCTATGGAGGGTATAGTGGGGTCTACAGGGGCTGCTGCGGGGGTCCACTATGTCCCCGTCATACAGCAGTGTGCTCTATGGAAGGTTTAGTGGGGTCTACAGGGGCTGCTACGGGGTCCACTATGTCCCTGTCATACAGAAGTGTGCTCTATGGAGGGTATAGTGGGGTCTACAGGGGCTGCTGCGGGGTCCACTATGTCCCTGTCATACAGCAGTGTGCTCTATGGAGGGTATAGTGGGGTCTACAGGGGTTGCTGCGGGGTCCACTATGTCCCTGTCATACCGCAGTGTGCTCTATGGAGGGTATAGTGGGGTCTACAGGGGCTACTGCGGGGTCCACTATGTCCCTGTCATACAGCAGTGTGCTCTATGGAGGGTATAGTGGGGTCTACAGGGGCTGCTGCGGGGTCCACTATGTCCCTGTCATACAGCAGTGTGCTCTATGGAGGGTATAGTGGGGTCTACAGGGGCTGCTGCGGGGTCCACTATGTCCCTGTCATACAGCAGTGTGCTCTATGGAGGGTATAGTGGGGTCTACAGGGGCTGCTGCGGGGTCCACTATGTCCATGTCATACAGCAGTGTGCTCTATGGAGGGTATAGTGGGGTCTACAGGGGCTGCTGCGGGGTCCACTATGTCCCTGTCATACCGCAGTGTGCTCTATGGAAGGTATAGTGGGGTCTACAGGGGCTGCTGCGGGGTCCACTATGTCCTTGTCATACAGCAGTGTGCTCTATGGAGGGTATAGTGGGGGCTGCTGCGGGGTCCACTATGTCCCTGTCATACAGCAGTGTGCTCTATGGAGGGTATAGTGGGGTCTACAGGGGCTGCTGCCGGGTCCACTATGTCCCTGTCATACAGCAGTGTGCTCTATGGAGGGTATAGTGGGGTCTACAGGGGCTGCTGCGGGGTCCACTATGTCCCTGTCATACAGCAGTGTGCTCTATGGAGGGTATAGTGGGGTCTACAGGGGCTGCTGCGGGGTCCACTATGTCCCTGTCATACAGCAGTGTGCTCTATGGAAGGTATAGTGGGGTCTACAAAGGCTGCTGCGGGGTCCACTATGTCCATGTCATACAGCAGTGTGCTCTATGGAGGGTATAGTGGGGTCTACAGAGGCTGCTGCGAGGTCCACTATGTCCCTGTCATACAGCAGTGTGCTCTATGGAGGGTATAGTGGGGGCTGCTGCGGGGTCCACTATGTCCCTGTCATACAGCAGTGTGCTCTATGGAAGGTATAGTGGGGTCTACAGGGGCTGCTGCGGGGTCCACTATGTCCATGTCATACAGCAGTGTGCTCTATGGAGGGTATAGTGGGGTCTACAGGGGCTGCTGCCGGGTCCACTATGTCCCTGTCATACAGCAGTGTGCTCTATGGAGGGTATAGTGGGGTCTACAGAGGCTGCTGCGGGGTCCACTATGTCCCTGTCATACAGCAGTGTGCTCTATGGAGGGTATAGTGGGGGCTGCTGCGGGGTCCACTATGTCCCTGTCATACAGCAGTGTGCTCTATGGAAGGTATAGTGGGGTCTACAGGGGCTGCTGCGGGGTCCACTATGTCCATGTCATACAGCAGTGTGCTCTATGGAGGGTATAGTGGGGTCTACAGGGGCTGCTGCGGGGTCCACTATGTCCCCGTCATACAGCAGTGTGCTCTATGGAGGGTATAGTGGGGTCTACAGGGGCTGCTGCGGGGTCTACTATGTCCCTGTCAGACAGCAGTGTGCTTTATGGAGGGTATAGTGGGGTCTACAGGGGCTGCTGCGGGGTCTACTATGTCCCTGTCATACAGCAGTGTGCTTTATGGAGGGTATAGTGGGGTCTACAGGGGCTGCTGCGGGGTCCACTATGTCCCTGTCATACCGCAGTGTGCTCTATGGAGGGTATAGTGGGGTTTACAGGGGCTGCTGCGGGGTCCACTATGTCCCTGTCATACAGCGGTGTGCTCTATGGAGGGTATAGTGGGGTCTACAGGGGCTGCTGCGGGGTCTACTATGTCCCTGTCATACAGCAGTGTGCTTTATGGAGGGTATAGTGGGGTCTACAGGGGCTGCTGCGGGGTCCACTATGTCCCTGTCATACAGCAGTGTGCTCTATGGAGGGTATAGTGGGGTCTACAGGGGCTGCTGCGGGGTCTACTATGTCCCTGTCATACAGCAGTGTGCTCTATGGAGGGTATAGTGGGGTCTACAGGGGCTGCTGCGGGGTCTACTATGTCCCTGTCATACAGCAGTGTGCTCTATGGAGGGTATAGTGGGGTCTACAGGGGCTGCTGCGGGGTCCACTATGTCCCTGTCATACCGCAGTGTGCTCTATGGAGGGTATAGTGGGGTTTACAGGGGCTGCTGCGGGGTCCACTATGTCCCTGTCATACAGCAGTGTGCTCTATGGAGGGTATAGTGGGGTCTACAGGGGCTGCTGCGGGGTCTACTATGTCCCTGTCATACAGCAGTGTGCTCTATGGAGGGTATAGTGGGGTCTACAGGGGCTGCTGCGGGGTCCACTATGTCCCCGTCATACAGCAGTGTGCTCTATGGAGGGTATAGTGGGGTCTACAGGGGCTGCTGCGGGGTCTACTATGTCCCTGTCAGACAGCAGTGTGCTCTATGGAGGGTATAGTGGGGTCTACAGGGGCTGCTGCGGGGTCTACTATGTCCCTGTCATACAGCAGTGTGCTCTATGGAGGGTATAGTGGGGTCTACAGGGGCTGCTGCGGGGTCCACTATGTCCCTGTCATACCGCAGTGTGCTCTATGGAGGGTATAGTGGGGTTTACAGGGGCTGCTGCGGGGTCCACTATGTCCCTGTCATACAGCGGTGTGCTCTATGGAGGGTATAGTGGGGTCTACAGGGGCTGCTGCGGGGTCTACTATGTCCCTGTCATACAGCAGTGTGCTCTATGGAGGGTATAGTGGGGTCTACAGGGGCTGCTGCGGGGTCCACTATGTCCCTGTCATACCGCAGTGTACTCTATGGAGGGTATAGTGGGGTCTACAGGGGCTGCTGCGGGGTCCACTATGTCCCTGTCATACCGCAGTGTGCTCTATGGAGGGTATAGTGGGGTCTACAGGGGCTGCTGCGGGGTCCACTATGTCCCTGTCATACAGCAGTGTGCTCTATGGAGGGTATAGTGGGGTCTACAGAGGCTGCTGCGGGGTCCAGTATGTCCCTGTCATACAGAAGTGTGCTCTATGGAGGGTATAGTGGGGTCTACAGGGGCTGCTGCGGGGTCCACTATGTCCCCGTCATACAGCAGTGTGCTCTATGGAAGGTTTAGTGGGGTCTACAGGGGCTGCTACGGGGTCCACTATGTCCCTGTCATACAGAAGTGTGCTCTATGGAGGGTATAGTGGGGTCTACAGGGGCTGCTGCTGGGTCCACTTTGTCCCTGTCATACAGCAGTGTGCTCTATGGAGGGTATAGTGGGGTCTACAGGGGCTGCTGCGGGGTCCACTATGTCCCTGTCATACCGCAGTGTGCTCTATGGAGGGTATAGTGGGGTCTACAGGGGCTGCTGCGGGGTCCACTATGTCACTGTCATACCGCAGTGTGCTCTATGGAGGGTATAGTGGGGTCTACAGGGGCTGCTGCGGGGTCCACTATGTGCCTGTCATACCGCAGTGTGCTCTATGGAGGGTATAGTGGGGTCTACAGGGGCTGCTGCGGGGTCCACTATGTCCCTGTCATACCGCAGTGTGCTCTATGGAGGGTATAGTGGGGTCTACAGGGGCTGCTGCGGGGGTCCACTATGTCCCCGTTATACAGCAGTGTGCTCTATGGAAGGTTTAGTGGGGTCTACAGGGGCTGCTGCGGGGTCTACTATGTCCCTGTCATACAGCAGTGTGCTTTATGGAGGGTATAGTGGGGGCTGCTGCGGGGTCCACTATGTCCCTGTCATACAGCAGTGTGCTCTATGGAAGGTATAGTGGGGTCTACAGGGGCTGCTGCGGGGTCTACTATGTCCCTGTCATACAGCAGTGTGCTTTATGGAGGGTATAGTGGGGTCTACAGGGGCTGCTGCGGGGTCCACTATGTCCCTGTCATACAGCAGTGTGCTCTATGGAGGGTATAGTGGGGTCTACAGGGGCTGCTGCGGGGTCCACTATGTCACTGTCATACCGCAGTGTGCTCTATGGAGGGTATAGTGGGGTCTACAGGGGCTGCTGCGGGGTCCACTATGTCCCTGTCATACCGCAGTGTGCTCTATGGAGGGTATAGTGGGGTCTACAGGGGCTGCTGCGGGGTCCACTATGTCCCTGTCATACCGCAGTGTGCTCTATGGAGGGTATAGTGGGGTCTACAGGGGCTGCTGCGGGGGTCCACTATGTCCCCGTCATACAGCAGTGTGCTCTATGGAAGGTTTAGTGGGGTCTACAGGGGCTGCTACGGGGTCCACTATGTCCCTGTCATACAGCAGTGTGCTCTATGGAGGGTATAGTGGGGTCTACAGGGGCTGCTGCGGGGTCCACTATGTCCCTGTCATACAGCAGTGTGCTCTATGGAGGGTATAGTGGGGTCTACAGGGGTTGCTGCGGGGTCCACTATGTCCCTGTCATACCGCAGTGTGCTCTATGGAGGGTATAGTGGGGTCTACAGGGGCTACTGCGGGGTCCACTATGTCCCTGTCATACCGCAGTGTGCTCTATGGAGGGTATAGTGGGGTCTACAGGGGCTGCTGCGGGGTCCACTATGTCCCTGTCATACAGCAGTGTGCTCTATGGAGGGTATAGTGGGGTCTACAGGGGCTGCTGCGGGGTCCACTATGTCCCTGTCATACAGCAGTGTGCTCTATGGAGGGTATAGTGGGGTCTACAGGGGCTGCTGCGGGGTCCACTATGTCCATGTCATACAGCAGTGTGCTCTATGGAGGGTATAGTGGGGTCTACAGGGGCTGCTGCGGGGTCCACTATGTCCCTGTCATACAGCAGTGTGCTCTATGGAAGGTATAGTGGGGTCTACAGGGGCTGCTGCGGGGTCCACTATGTCCCTGTCATACAGCAGTGTGCTCTATGGAGGGTATAGTGGGGTCTACAGGGGCTGCTGCGGGTCCACTATGTCCCTGTCATACAGCAGTGTGCTCTATGGAGGGTATAGTGGGGTCTACAGGGGCTGCTGCGGGTCCACTATGTCCCTGTCATACAGCAGTGTGCTCTATGGAGGGTATAGTGGGGTCTACAGGGGCTGCTGCGGGGTCCACTATGTCCCTGTCATACAGCAGTGTGCTCTATGGAGGGTATAGTGGGGTCTACAGGGCTGCTGCGGGGTCCACTATGTCCATGTCATACAGCAGTGTGCTCTATGGAGGTATAGTGGGGTCTACAGAGGCTGCTGCGAGGTCCACTATGTCCCTGTCATACAGCAGTGTGCTCTATGGAGGGTATAGTGGGGGCTGCTGCGGGGTCCACTATGTCCCTGTCATACAGCAGTGTGCTCTATGGAAGGTATAGTGGGGTCTACAGGGGCTGCTGCGGGGTCCACTATGTCCATGTCATACAGCAGTGTGCTCTATGGAGGGTATAGTGGGGTCTACAGGGGCTGCTGCCGGGTCCACTATGTCCCTGTCATACAGCAGTGTGCTCTATGGAGGGTATAGTGGGGTCTACAGAGGCTGCTGCGGGGTCCACTATGTCCCTGTCATACAGCAGTGTGCTCTATGGAGGGTATAGTGGGGTCTACAGAGGCTGCTGCGGGGTCCACTATGTCCCTGTCATACAGCAGTGTGCTCTATGGAAGGTATAGTGGGGTCTACAGGGGCTGCTGCGGGGTCCACTATGTCCATGTCATACAGCAGTGTGCTCTATGGAGGGTATAGTGGGGTCTACAGGGGCTGCTGCGGGGTCCACTATGTCCCCGTCATACAGCAGTGTGCTCTATGGAGGGTATAGTGGGGTCTACAGGGGCTGCTGCGGGGTCTACTATGTCCCTGTCAGACAGCAGTGTGCTCTATGGAGGGTATAGTGGGGTCTACAGGGGCTGCTGCGGGGTCTACTATGTCCCTGTCATACAGCAGTGTGCTTTATGGAGGGTATAGTGGGGTCTACAGGGGCTGCTGCGGGGTCCACTATGTCCCTGTCATACCGCAGTGTGCTCTATGGAGGGTATAGTGGGGTTTACAGGGGCTGCTGCGGGGTCCACTATGTCCCTGTCATACAGCGGTGTGCTCTATGGAGGGTATAGTGGGGTCTACAGGGGCTGCTGCGGGGTCTACTATGTCCCTGTCATACAGCAGTGTGCTTTATGGAGGGTATAGTGGGGTCTACAGGGGCTGCTGCGGGGTCCACTATGTCCCCGTCATACAGCAGTGTGCTCTATGGAGGGTATAGTGGGGTCTACAGGGGCTGCTGCGGGGTCTACTATGTCCCTGTCATACAGCAGTGTGCTCTATGGAGGGTATAGTGGGGTCTACAGGGGCTGCTGCGGGGTCTACTATGTCCCTGTCATACAGCAGTGTGCTTTATGGAGGGTATAGTGGGGTCTACAGGGGCTGCTGCGGGGTCCACTATGTCCCTGTCATACCGCAGTGTGCTCTATGGAGGGTATAGTGGGGTTTACAGGGGCTGCTGCGGGGTCCACTATGTCCCTGTCATACAGCGGTGTGCTCTATGGAGGGTATAGTGGGGTCTACAGGGGCTGCTGCGGGGTCTACTATGTCCCTGTCATACAGCAGTGTGCTCTATGGAGGGTATAGTGGGGTCTACAGGGGCTGCTGCGGGGTCCACTATGTCCCTGTCATACAGCAGTGTGCTCTATGGAGGGTATAGTGGGGTCTACAGGGGCTGCTGCGGGGTCTACTATGTCCCTGTCAGACAGCAGTGTGCTCTATGGAGGGTATAGTGGGGTCTACAGGGGCTGCTGCGGGGTCTACTATGTCCCTGTCATACAGCAGTGTGCTTTATGGAGGGTATAGTGGGGTCTACAGGGGCTGCTGCGGGGTCCACTATGTCCCTGTCATACCGCAGTGTGCTCTATGGAGGGTATAGTGGGGTCTACAGGGGCTGCTGCGGGGTCTACTATGTCCCTGTCATACAGCGGTGTGCTCTATGGAGGGTATAGTGGGGTCTACAGGGGCTGCTGCGGGGTCTACTATGTCCCTGTCATACAGCAGTGTGCTTTATGGAGGGTATAGTGGGGTCTACAGGGGCTGCTGCGGGGTCCACTATGTCCCTGTCATACCGCAGTGTACTCTATGGAGGGTATAGTGGGGTCTACAGGGGCTGCTGCGGGGTCCACTATGTCCCTGTCATACCGCAGTGTGCTCTATGGAGGGTATAGTGGGGTCTACAGGGGCTGCTGCGGGGTCCACTATGTCCCTGTCATACAGCAGTGTGCTCTATGGAGGGTATAGTGGGGTCTACAGAGGCTGCTGCGGGGTCCAGTATGTCCCTGTCATACAGAAGTGTGCTCTATGGAGGGTATAGTGGGGTCTACAGGGGCTGCTGCGGGGTCCACTATGTCCATGTCATACAGCAGTGTGCTCTATGGAAGGTTTAGTGGGGTCTACAGGGGCTGCTACGGGGTCCACTATGTCCCTGTCATACAGAAGTGTGCTCTATGGAGGGTATAGTGGGGTCTACAGGGGCTGCTGCGGGGTCCACTATGTCCCTGTCATACAGCAGTGTGCTCTATGGAGGGTATAGTGGGGTCTACAGGGGCTACTGCGGGGTCTACTATGTCCCTGTCATACAGCAGTGTGCTCTATGGAGGGTATAGTGGGGTCTACAGGGGCTGCTGCTGGGTCCACTTTGTCCCTGTCATACAGCAGTGTGCTCTATGGAGGGTATAGTGGGGTCTACAGGGGCTGCTGCGGGGTCCACTATGTCCCTGTCATACAGCAGTGTGCTCTATGGAGGGTATAGTGGGGTCTACAGGGGTTGCTGCGGGGTCCACTATGTCCCTGTCATACCGCAGTGTGCTCTATGGAGGGTATAGTGGGGTCTACAGGGGCTGCTGCGGGGTCTACTATGTCCCTGTCAGACAGCAGTGTGCTTTATGGAGGGTATAGTGGGGTCTACAGGGGCTGCTGCGGGGTCCACTATGTCCCTGTCATACCGCAGTGTGCTCTATGGAGGGTATAGTGGGGTCTATAGGGGCTGCTGCGGGGTCCACTATGTCCCTGTCATACCGCAGTGTGCTCTATGGAAGGTTTAGTGGGGTCTACAGGGGCTGCTGCGGGGTCCACTTTGTCCCTGTCATACAGCAGTGTGCTCTATGGAGGGTATAGTGGGGTCTACAGAGGCTGCTGCGGGGTCCACTATGTCCATGTCATACAGCAGTGTGCTCTATGGAGGGTATAGTGGGGTCTACAGGGGCTGCTGCGGGGTCCACTATGTCCCTGTCATACAGCGGTGTGCTCTATGGAGGGTATAGTGGGGTCTACAGAGGCTGCTGCGGGGTCCAGTATGTCCCTGTCATACAGAAGTGTGCTCTATGGAGGGTATAGTGGGGTCTACAGGGGCTGCTACGGGGTCCACTATGTCCCTGTCATACAGAAGTGTGCTCTATGGAGGGTATAGTGGGGTCTACAGGGGCTGCTGCGGGGTCCACTATGTCCCTGTCATACAGCAGTGTGCTCTATGGAGGGTATAGTGGGGTCTACAGGGGCTGCTGCGGGGTCCACTATGTCCCTGTCATACAGCAGTGTGCTCTATGGAGGGTATAGTGGGGTCTACAGGGGCTGCTGCGGGGTCCACTATGTCCATGTCATACAGCAGTGTGCTCTATGGAGGGTATAGTGGGGTCTACAGAGGCTGCTGCGGGGTCCACTATGTCCCTGTCATACAGCAGTGTGCTCTATGGAGGGTATAGTGGGGTCTACAGGGGCTGCTGCGGGGTCCACTATGTCCATGTCATACAGCAGTGTGCTCTATGGAGGGTATAGTGGGGTCTACAGGGGCTGCTGCGGGGTCCACTATGTCCCTGTCATACTGCAGTGTGCTCTATGGAAGGTATAGTGGGGTCTACAGGGGCTGCTGCGGGGGTCCACTATGTCCATGTCATACAGCAGTGTGCTCTATGGAAGGTATAGTGGGGTCTACAGGGGCTGCTGCCGGGTCCACTATGTCCCTGTCATACAGCAGTGTGCTCTATGGAGGGTATAGTGGGGTCTACAGAGGCTGCTGCGGGGTCCACTATGTCCCTGTCATACAGCAGTGTGCTCTATGGAGGGTATAGTGGGGTCTACAGGGGCTGCTGCGGGGTCCACTATGTCCCTGTCATACAGCAGTGTGCTCTATGGAGGGTATAGTGGGGGCTGCTGCGGGGTCCACTATGTCCCTGTCATACAGCAGTGTGCTCTATGGAAGGTATAGTGGGGTCTACAGGGGCTGCTGCGGGGTCCACTATGTCCATGTCATACAGCAGTGTGCTCTATGGAGGGTATAGTGGGGTCTACAGGGGCTGCTGCGGGGTCCACTATGTCCCCGTCATACAGCAGTGTGCTCTATGGAGGGTATAGTGGGGTCTACAGGGGCTGCTGCGGGGTCTACTATGTCCCTGTCAGACAGCAGTGTGCTCTATGGAGGGTATAGTGAGGTCTACAGGGGCTGCTGCGGGGTCTACTATGTCCCTGTCATACAGCAGTGTGCTTTATGGAGGGTATAGTGGGGTCTACAGGGGCTGCTGCGGGGTCCACTATGTCCCTGTCATACCGCAGTGTGCTCTATGGAGGGTATAGTGGGGTTTACAGGGGCTGCTGCGGGGTCCACTATGTCCCTGTCATACAGCGGTGTGCTCTATGGAGGGTATAGTGGGGTCTACAGGGGCTGCTGCGGGGTCTACTATGTCCCTGTCATACAGCAGTGTGCTTTATGGAGGGTATAGTGGGGTCTACAGGGGCTGCTGCGGGGTCCACTATGTCCCTGTCATACCGCAGTGTACTCTATGGAGGGTATAGTGGGGTCTACAGGGGCTGCTGCGGGGTCCACTATGTCCCTGTCATACCGCAGTGTGCTCTATGGAGGGTATAGTGGGGTCTACAGGGGCTGCTGCGGGGTCCACTATGTCCCTGTCATACAGCAGTGTGCTCTATGGAGGGTATAGTGGGGTCTACAGAGGCTGCTGCGGGGTCCAGTATGTCCCTGTCATACAGAAGTGTGCTCTATGGAGGGTATAGTGGGGTCTACAGGGGCTGCTGCGGGGTCCACTATGTCCCCGTCATACAGCAGTGTGCTCTATGGAAGGTTTAGTGGGGTCTACAGGGGCTGCTACGGGGTCCACTATGTCCCTGTCATACAGAAGTGTGCTCTATGGAGGGTATAGTGGGGTCTACAGGGGCTGCTGCTGGGTCCACTTTGTCCCTGTCATACAGCAGTGTGCTCTATGGAGGGTATAGTGGGGTCTACAGGGGCTGCTGCGGGGTCCACTATGTCCCTGTCATACAGCAGTGTGCTCTATGGAGGGTATAGTGGGGTCTACAGGGGTTGCTGCGGGGTCCACTATGTCCCTGTCATACCGCAGTGTGCTCTATGGAGGGTATAGTGGGGTCTACAGGGGCTCCTGCGGGGGTCCACTATGTCCCTGTCATACAGCAGTGTGCTTTATGGAGGGTATAGTGGGGTCTACAGGGGCTGCTGCAGGGTCCACTATGTCCCTGTCATACCGCAGTGTGCTCTATGGAGGGTATAGTGGGGTCTACAGGGGCTGCTGCGGGGTCCACTATGTCCATGTCATACAGCAGTGTGCTCTATGGAGGGTATAGTGGGGTCTACAGGGGCTGCTGCGGGGTCCACTATGTCCCTGTCATACAGCAGTGTGCTCTATGGAGGGTATAGTGTAGTGCACGGGAACTGTAATACCCGTCACTACCAAAGTGTCACTTGGTGTGCTGTCATCCCTCCTTAGTTATGGAGACGTTGTTATATGTCAGTTTTATAAAATGTCATGTAATGCAATGCTATGTGTTTCCCTGTTACTGTGAAACTTGCATGTACAGGCCTGCAGGGGTGTCATTCCAGCTTCTAGTCGCTAGAGGGAGCTAGAGAGCCCTAGTTTATATAAGGCCCAGACAGGGAAGCAAAAGTCAGTCTAGTGGAGAGCTCAGAAGTTTCTAGAGCCTCAGGAAGCTGAGAGGGACAGAGGCAAAGTGCAGAGAAGCAAGAGGTACTTAAAAATAACAGAGGAGGTACTTTCTAAAGCTATAGCCAAGGATATAAAGCCAGAACTAGGTTATTGGGCCTTGGTGAAGAATTGCTATATTCCAGGATCAGACAGAAATAGAGTGCAAGCTCCTGTACTGCAAGTCCTGTGTTCAACACTCTGTAATCACCTTGCTAAATCCTGTAATTGCCTGCATCAACCGTATTGCAAAATCGACTGTATGCCAAGGAACTGCGATTCCAATATTGTCTCTGCATGAAAACTACTAAAGTTGGAGTTCTGTTTTAATACCACGTGTTCCTCAATTTATTCCTGCTATCCGCAAACGGCGTGCCACCGTTTACTTGGCACTGGCGTCACGAACTATCTATACCATCACCTGCCCTTGCAGAGAGTCAGCCGTACCAGGTTAGTGTATATTGCACTACATCACCCAGAAACACCTACTGCACACAACTTGAGTACGCTGCACCTCTCTTTTGGCGTCACGAACAGGATACGCACGCTTTCTAGTGCAAGAAGCGTGAACTTTGTGCCTTATACAGTTGCCTGTGACCAAAGTGACAATTTGCCTGTTTTAGTCAAGTGGACTTTGTGGACTGAAAATCATACCCAAAGTGTACCCAAAACTTCTAAAAAGCGCTGTGCAGTGTTGCGCTACCAAGAGGAAGAAAATCGCCACATTGGAGTGTGGTTTTGTGGACTTTTTACAATCCTGCTTGCTGTCAGTGAATGGACAGCGTTTTGCTAAAGATGGCCACCAGCTGCCTGGAGTAAAGTTTCCCGCGCCGCTGAGGACCTTCGTGGGCGGATCCCTGCAAAGACACAGAGAGTCCCGCCCCTCTTCATCATCGCACCGCCGCGGCCCTGCTTCTTCTGCGTCATCGGGTGCTCAGGACGTCCGGAACCTCGCGAGACTTGGCCTGCGCAAGCCCGGCGATACCGGTAAGCACTTGTAACCGGAGGGAAGGGGAGTGTACCGGCCCCTTTAGTCGCCAGCGGCCACCTCTCAATAGACTACCATGTCAGAGCCAGGAGTGCCTGAGCAGCCGGCCCCGGGAGAGTTTGCGGCTCCTAATCATCCTACAGCCCCCAGCATGATGCCCTTTACCATGCCTTACTATTTCGGGGCCCCATGGTTCCCTCGCTACAGGGGGGAGACCCATACCCTAAGGGACTTTAAAGAAAAGTTGCTGGCACTATTCCGATTGTACCCTATAAATGCCGACCAGCAAATGGAAATCCTGCTGGCACAACTGGAGGGAGCGGCCCGTAGAGAAGTGTTATCCTGGCCTGCTACCGAGCGGAGTACTCTAGAACAGATATTCACCCGCCTCAGAGCCACTTTTGAAACTAGGACTGCCTCAGAGATAAAGATGCACTTCTTTGGCAAGAAACAGAAGTCCGGTGAGTCCCTCCGTGACTATGCCCTATCACTTCAGGAGGCTTTAGGGGCTGTAATTCAGATAGATCCCAAAGAGGCTGATAACCAGGACCAGACCCTGAGGGAACAATTTATCAACGGGGTGTCTAGTGAACAAATAAGGACCCAGTTAAAGATGCTGTCTGCCCAGCACCCTAACAGTGCCTTTCTAGACTTTAAAGAACTGGCTATAAAGATCCTGGGGTCCACAGTATCTCCTGAGTTGAGCGCCCTATCTGAGTCATCAGCCTGCAGGCCAAAACCGCTTATCACTAACCGAGCTGAGGCCGGCCAAGCTGTTCAAGTGTCAGCTACCGATACTATTGCCATGCTGACAGAGCAAGTAAATCACCTCACTAAAAGTTTAGAGAAAGTGTGCAGAAAAATAGAGGAATGGGAAAAACCCATAATGACAGAAGAAGAGTTCCTGTCATCTCCTAGGCCGTTCTCACCTCCATACCAAGAGACTCACCCCAGGGATCCTGGGAGGCGTAATAGAGGTCGCAAGAAGCCCGTGTGTACATACTGCAAAAAGCTGGGACACACAGAATCCACGTGCTGGCAGTTAAACGGGCAACCCCTGAGGCTGAGGACCACCCCTCGGGAGGTAGAACACTAGGTCCAGAGGATCCAAATTGGATGCCACGTTATGTAGGATCCCATCCTAAAATCAATATAGAGATCAACGGGGTCCCCTTTGAAGCCCTATTAGATACTGGGTCTCAGGTCACTACTATTCAGCTGCCTGCATTTGAAAAGTTCTGGGACACCAACCAGTTGACCCAACCGCCTGAATCCTGGGTGGAAATTATCGCCAGCAATGGCAAACCAGTAAAGGTTCATGGATACTGGGAACCCACCCTGCAGGTGGGAGAAGTAACCCTGCCTCAACAGGGACTGATCGTAGTACAGGCCGGTGACAGAGGAGGACATCCTGTCATTCTAGGCACCAATGTCTTCAAAAACTGTTATTCAGAAATACTTGCTGTATTACATCAGACTTTGCCCACTGCTTCCTCTGTATCCAGGAGGGTGATTCAAAAGACTATTACTGTGTTAAGTGCCCAGCAGAGGTTTGCTAATGGGAAAGGAGAAATTTGTACTGCCAGGATTAGTGATATTAAGCCTGTGACTTTGCCTCCTAATTCTCAAACTCTCTTATGGTGTCGTGCTGTCCTGGGAGTCCAAGGCCGAGACTATCCAGCCCTGGTGGAACCAATCCAGATGGAGGATTACCCTTTTGTGAGAGCTGCCAAGTCCCTGGTGAATGTCTCCCAAGGTAAAGTACCTGTCCGTCTGATTAACCTGAGTGATCATCCTGTGGCGCTTAATAAGCATTGCCGTGTTGCCCAGCTTTCTCAGGTATCCTTCCAAGACATCATTCGTCTTCCAGTGACAGAAAAGCCGCCAGCCACAGTCAGCGGATGCTCGCCGATGACCCAGCCACAAGTGCCCTGGTGGGAGGAGCTCCATGTCGGGGACGAGACTACCCCCCAACAACAACAAGAAGGGATTATACAGCTTGTCAAGGAGCACCACCAGGCCTTCAGTAAGCATGCCACTGATTATGGAGAGGTGAGTGCCATACAACACACCATACCTACTGGCTCTCATCCTCCTATCAAGGAGAGATACAGACCTTTACCGCCTACTTCATATCAGACTGTAAAGGAAATGATCCAAGAGATGAAGGACTCTAATGTAATCCGGGACAGCCGTAGTCCGTGGGCTGCACCCCTGGTCCTTGTAAAGAAGAAGGACGGTAGTATCCGTTTCTGTGTGGATTATAGGAAAATTAATCAAATAACCCACAAAGATGCATACCCACTGCCCCGCATTGAGGAGTCACTAACTGCTCTGGGCTCTTCTGCCTATTTCTCCACATTGGACTTGACCAGCGGCTACTGGAAAGTACCCATGGCCCCCGAGGATAGGGAAAAGACTGCTTTCACTACTCCCATGGGCCTGTTTGAATTCAATTGTATGCCGTTCGGGCTATGTAATGCCCCAGGAACTTTCCAGAGACTAATGGAACGGTGTTTGGGTCACAAAAACTTCGAAACAGTGCTGCTGTATCTAGATGACGTCATTGTGTATTTAAAAACATATGAAGACCATCTGAAACATTTGGCAGAAGTATTTGAAATCCTTATCAAATATGGCTTGAAGGTAAAGCCATCCAAGTGTCACCTGCTCAAACCTGCAGTAAGATACCTGGGGCATGTAGTAAGCGGAGAGGGAGTGCAACCTGACCCTGATCAATTAGCAGCTGTCCGTAATTGGCTGGTTCCTACTACCGTCAAAGAGGTGAGGAGTTTTCTTGGTTTTGCCGGCTACTATAGACGTTTTATCCCCCATTTTGCTCAAATAGCTGATCCTATCCAGGAACTCTTGAGGGGGCAACCCAAAAAGAGTCCTAGAACTCCTGTGCCCATTGAGTAGAATGAGAAAAGAGAGATAGCGTTCCAATTGCTAAAAAAGAAACTGACCGAGCCTCCAGTGTTGGGTTATCCAGATTATAGCAAGCCCTTCCATCTCTATACTGATGCTAGCAAGCGAGGCCTGGGAGCTGTGTTGGCCCAGATCCAAGAGGGAAAAGAGAGAGTGATAGCATATGCAAGCCGCTCCCTGAAAGGAGCTGAGAAAAATGACCAGAATTATAGTTCCTTCAAACTAGAGTTCCTGGCATTAGTGTGGGCGGTGACAGAAAAATTCAAGGATTATCTAGCCGCCACCCCGTTCATTGCATTCACTGACAATAACCCTCTGGCGCATCTAAATACAGCTAAATTGGGGGCCTTGGAGCAGAGATGGGCCTCTCGCCTTGCCAACTATAATTTCTCTGTAAAGTATCGTGCTGGACGCACTAATGATAATGCTGATGCTTTATCCAGACTTCCCACAGAGACAGCTCCTGATGATGTACGAGATGCTTGGGAAGATGTAGAGATGCCGGCTTTCTATAACAAGTTTGCTCAACAGGACCAGGCTCGAGCTACCAATGGCAGAGCTGCAGTTCCTTCACCCTCCAGTAAGCCTGATCCTAAAGAAGAAAGGTGGGTGAAACTACAGTCTGAAAGTAGAGTGCTGGGTGAGTTGTTGGACTTCATTACTAGTGGCAGAGCCCCTGAGAGGATTCGGCGTAAGAGTGCAGATCCTGAGCTCATCAAACTGTGGAGACAGCGCCATCAACTCTTCATACAAAAGGGCCTATTGCTACGGAGAAGCCTAGACCCAGTGTCCAACGAGAGAGTGCACCAGATTCTCATACCCCGACGAGATGCAGGTATGGTGTTGGAGATGTACCACAATCAATCCGGTCACTTTGGGGTCCAAAAGACTGAGGCTACTATCCGCCAGCGGTTTTACTGGGTGGGCATGAGAGAAGACATGGAAAAGTGGTGTCGGGAGTGTGTAGCCTGTGCCTTGAAACGAAGTGAGCACCATGATCAGAGGGCACCACTGAGACCCATTGTAAGTACCCGTCCTATTGAACTTGTCGCCATCGACCATGTAAAGCTGGAGCCTAGTCGCTCAGGGTATGCTTATGCCATGACTATTATTGACCATTTCACAAAGTTTGTTGTAGCAGTGCCTGTGAGAGACCAGACAGCCAAGACTACAGCCGAAATGTTCTGGAAGCACTTCCTCCTGCCCTATGGATGTCCAGAAAAGATCCTCACCGATCAAGGACCTGCTTTTGAGTCCCATCTGTTCCATGAACTGTGCCGCTTACACAACTGTAAGAAGATCCGGACAACGGCCTACCATCCTCAAGGTAACGGATTATGTGAAAAAATGAATCAGACCTTGATAGAGATGCTGAGGGCCGTGCCTCCTGAGAGCAGAGGAGATTGGCCCAGTCTGTTGCCACAGCTCATGTTCACCTACAATCATACCATACATTGTTCCACCGGGTATACTCCTTTTTACTTGATGTTTGGGCGCCAAGGGACATTGCTTGCTGATCATTCATTGGACATACACGTACCTGAATGCATTAACCCATTACCTAACACCGACTTGGTTGCTGAACATCAAAGGCGATTGAATACAGCCAACGCCATTGTTCAGGAACGTATGGACTATGCAAGGGACCGACAGCAGAGAGACTATGATCAAGCATCCCATGCAGAACCCTTGACAATAGGGGCTGTGGTATGGTTAAAGAATAACCGCCGTACCAGTAAATTGGACAGTAAGTGGGAGCGAAGTCCTTATGTTGTCACTGCAATCCCAAATGTTGCAACTCACACTTATGAGATCACCCGGGAAGGCAAGGGATCCCAAATTGTACACCGAAACCGGTTAAAGCTCTGCCTGACACCAGAACCTAGCGACGAGAGTTCTGGATCTGAATATCCTGTGTCAGAGTCAGCAATACAGCCCGAGGATCCTATGCAGGCTGTTAGTAATCTGAGGTATGACGCGGATCCCATGCATTGGCTTCTGACACCTTGGTTGAACTTGCTGGTGCCTGCTCCGGCACCTACTGTAGCTTCACCTCCAGAAGAGCCGGTTCAAGATGCTCCGGATCCAGTTCCCCCTCTCGCGGATATTGTTGTTCCAGTTGTTCCTGTTGTTCCAGTTGTTCCTGTTGTTCCAGTTGTTCCTGACCGAGGTCTCACGGATGGAGACCCTCCTGTTGCTCCTCTCCCTTCTACCTCGTTGCTAAGGGAAGAGGAGACCCCTGTTTTGAGAAGGTCTACCCGGATGACCAGGGGACGCCCGCCAGTCCGTTTAGGAGACTTTGATTATTCTGGTGGTGTCTCCTCCCAAACAGTTGCCACGGGCAATACCTTACTTGACATTTGTGCGCAAGAATGGACTCCTCCACGTGAGCCCTTGCCTGTGATACACCCACAGGAAACTCCTGGGTAGTTCCGTTATTATACTGTTTTACCGTTTCCTACTGTTCTATCATGGACTTATTCATTGTCATGGACTATCCTGGTTATAATGTTACGCTGTGCCAGGTCAGCGCCCCCGTTCCATTCACTATCCTGAGAGAAGAGAACGACGCCCCTTGTCACTACCCTTCACCTTTGCCAAGTGGACCTGATATGAATGTAAATGCAGATGAATTACATGTATGTATGCCTGCATGTCTCTTTTTTCTGTTTCAGGTAGAGATTCCAGTTGGGCGACCCATGATGGAGTACGAGGTCGTACTCAGCTTAAAGCAGTGGGGTATGTAGTGTACGGGAACTGTAATACCCGTCACTACCAAAGTGTCACTTGGTGTGCTGTCATCCCTCCTTAGTTATGGAGACGTTGTCATATGTCAGTTTTATAAAATGTCATGTAATGCAATGCTATGTGTTTCCCTGTTACTGTGAAACTTGCATGTACAGGCCTGCAGGGGTGTCATTCCAGCTTCTAGTCGCTAGAGGGAGCTAGAGAGCCCTAGTTTATATAAGGCCCAGACAGGGAAGCAAAAGTCAGTCTAGTGGAGAGCCCAGAAGTTTCTAGAGCCTGAGGAAGCTGAGAGGGACAGAGGCAAAGTGCAGAGAAGCAAGAGGTACTTAAAAATAACAGAGGAGGTACTTTCTAAAGCTATAGCCAAGGATATAAAGCCAGAACTAGGTTATTGGGCCTTGGTGAAGAATTGCTATATTCCAGGATCAGACAGAAATAGAGTGCAAGCTCCTGTACTGCAAGTCCTGTGTTCAACACTCTGTAATCACCTTGCTAAATCCTGTAATTGCCTGCATCAACCGTATTGCAAAATCGACTGTATGCCAAGGAACTGCGATTCCAATATTGTCTCTGCATGAAAACTACTAAAGTTGGAGTTCTGTTTTAATACCACGTGTTCCTCAATTTATTCCTGCTATCCGCAAACGGCATGCCACCGTTTACTTGGCACTGGCGTCACGAACTATCTATACCATCACCTGCCCTTGCAGAGAGTCAGCCGTACCAGGTTAGTGTATATTGCACTACATCACCCAGAAACACCTACTGCACACAACTTGAGTACGCTGCAATAGTGGGGTCTACAGGGGCTGCTGCGGGGTCCACTATGTCCATGTCATACAGCAGTGTGCTCTATGGAAGGTATAGTGGGGTCTACAGGGGCTGCTGCGGGGTCCACTATGTCCCTGTCATAAAGCAGTGTGCTCTATGGAGGGTATAGTGGGGTCTACAGGGGCTGCTGCGGGGGTCCACTATGTCCCTGTCATACAGCAGTGTGCTTTATGGAGGGTATAGTGGGGTCTACAGGGGCTGCTGCGGGGGTCCACTATGTCCCCGTCATACAGCAGTGTGCTCTATGGAGGGTATAGTGGGGTCTACGGGGGCTGCTGCGGGGTCCACTATGTCCCTGTCATACAGCAGTGTTCTTTATGGAGGGTATAGTGGGGTCTACAGGGGCTGCTGCGGGGGTCCACTATGTCCCCGTCATACAGCAGTGTGCTCTATGGAGGGTATAGTGGGGTCTACGGGGGCTGCTGCGGGGTCCACTATGTCCCCGTCATACAGCAGTGTGCTCTATGGAGTGTATAGTGGGGTCTACAGGGGCTGCTGCGGGGGTCCACTATGTCCCTGTCAGACAGCAGTGTGCTTTATGGAGGGTATAGTGGGGTCTACAGGGGCTGCTGCGGGGTCCACTTTGTCCCTGTCATACAGCAGTGTGCTCTATGGAGGGTATAGTGGGGTCTACAGGGGCTGCTGCGGGGTCCACTATGTCCCTGTCATACAGCAGTGTGCTCTATGGAGGGTATAGTGGGGTCTACAGGGGCTGCTGCGGGGTCCACTATGTCCCTGTCATACAGCAGTGTGCTCTATGGAGGGTATAGTGGGGTCTACAGAGGCTGCTGCGGGGTCCACTATGTCCCTGTCATACAGCAGTGTGCTCTATGGAGGGTATAGTGGGGTCTACAGGGGCTGCTGCGGGGTCCACTATGTCCCTGTCATACCGCAGTGTGCTCTATGGAAGGTATAGTGGGGTCTACAGGGGCTGCTGCGGGGTCCACTATGTCCCTGTCATACAGCAGTGTGCTCTATGGAGGGTATAGTGGGGTCTACAGGGGCTGCTGCGGGGTCCACTATGTCCCTGTCATACAGCAGTGTGCTCTATGGAGGGTATAGTGGGGTCTACAGGGGCTGCTGCGGGGTCCACTATGTCCATGTCATACAGCAGTGTGCTCTATGGAGGGTATAGTGGGGTCTACAGGGGCTGCTGCGGGGTCCACTATGTCCCTGTCATACAGCAGTGTGCTCTATGGAGGGTATATTAGGGTCTACAGGGGTTGCTGCGGGGTCCACTATGTCCCTGTCATACCGCAGTGTGCTCTATGGAGGGTATAGTGGGGTCTACAGGGGCTGCTGCGGGGTCCACTATGTCCATGTCATACAGCAGTGTGCTCTATGGAAGGTATAGTGGGGTCTACAGGGGCTGCTGCGGGGTCCACTATGTCCCTGTCATACAGCAGTGTGCTCTATGGAGGGTATAGTGGGGTCTACAGGGGTTGCTGCGGGGTCCACTTTGTCCCTGTCATACAGCAGTGTGCTCTATGGAGGGTATAGTGGGGTCTACAGAGGCTGCTGCCGGGTCCACTATGTCCCTGTCATACAGCAGTGTGCTCTATGGAGGGTATAGTGGGGTCTACAGGGGCTGCTGCGGGGTCCACTATGTCCCTGTCATACCGCAGTGTGCTCTATGGAAGGTATAGTGGGGTCTACAGGGGCTGCTGCGGGGTCCACTATGTCCCTGTCATACAGCAGTGTGCTCTATGGAGGGTATAGTGGGGTCTACAGGGGCTGCTGCGGGGTCCACTATGTCCCTGTCATACAGCAGTGTGCTCTATGGAGGGTATAGTGGGGTCTACAGGGGCTGCTGCGGGGTCCACTATGTCCATGTCATACAGCAGTGTGCTCTATGGAGGGTATAGTGGGGTCTATAGGGGCTGCTGCGGGGTCCACTATGTCCCTGTCATACCGCAGTGTGCTCTATGGAAGGTTTAGTGGGGTCTACAGGGGCTGCTGCGGGGTCCACTTTGTCCCTGTCATACAGCAGTGTGCTCTATGGAGGGTATAGTGGGGTCTACAGGGGCTGCTGCGGGGTCCACTATGTCCCTGTCATACAGCGGTGTGCTCTATGGAGGGTATAGTGGGGTCTACAGAGGCTGCTGCGGGGTCCACTATGTCCCTGTCATACAGAAGTGTGCTCTATGGAGGGTATAGTGGGGTCTACAGGGGCTGCTGCGGGGGTCCACTATGTCCCCGTCATACAGCAGTGTGCTCTATGGAGGGTATAGTGGGGGCTGCTGCGGGGTCCACTATGTCCCTGTCATACAGCAGTGTGCTCTATAAAAGGTATAGTGGGGTCTACAGGGGCTGCTGCGGGGTCCACTATGTCCCTGTCATACCGCAGTGTGCTCTATGGAAGGTATAGTGGGGTCTACTATGTATATTAATGTCTAAAAAAGGATGGCGTGGGCAGGGAAAGGGATACAGTTATGGCCATCCAGTTATTGGATACCACCGCCATACATTGACCGGATAAAAGGGTATGAGAGGGCACAGTACAGGGAATGACTAGGGGCACTGCACAGGGTGTGGTAAGAGGACACAATGCAGGGTATAAGGGGGAACAGTACGGGATGAGGGGCACAGTCACATGACCCTGTGATATTAGAAGGTCCTTATGGTGAATGCGGTTCATACGCCACCATAATGAGAGGAGTGAGACAAGGGTGTGATTATGTGGCTAGAGATAAAAAATTTAACTGTCAGCCAGTACAGGCCCCACAAATTAGGCAATAGGCATTCACCTGATAGCAAAGAACTTTGGATTCTGTGTCTGGAGGTATATTAGGCGGTCACAAGATAAATATGTAACTGTCGGCCAGTACAGGCCCCAAAAATTGGGCATTCTCCTAACATAAAAGGCCTTTTATGCCGCTGTATATACATAAGGCAAGGACCATTCTTTGTTCAGGGTGGTGGCGGATATGTGTGGGCTGGCATGAGGAAATTCAATCACACATGGTCATCATAGGTGTTGAATTCCTCCGAGATCCATGCCTCATTAATTTTGAAAAATGTAAGGTAGTCCACACTGTCGTGAGCTAGGCGAGTGCGCTTGTCGGTCACAATCCCCCTTGCTGCGCTGAACGTCCTTTCGGCGAGGGGAAAGCCAAGAGTTCCAAGGCAAATTGTGCAAGCTCTGGCCACAGGCCACGCCTGCACACAGGGCCGGATTAAGAGCATCATGGGCCTGGTGCTGAGGATTTTGCTGGGCCTTTTTATGGAACTGCACTCAGTGTCTTAATTACATATATATTTTATCGATACCATTAAAGTATTTTGTTCCTGCAACTACCCCTTCATTTGGCGTCTATCTTGGCAACATGGAGGGGGACCACGGGAGGGGGACCCTGAGGGTGGGGGCACCCTCAGGGCACTATAGTGTCAGGAAAAACGCTTTGTTTTCCTGACACTATAGTGATCATTTAACATGACTATGAAGATTACTGTTTTCTAGCTGCTGTGGACTGTGGACAACAGCAGCTAGAAACAGTAATTTTCATAGAGCTGTGTTATGATTTATGGACACAGCACTCAGCATGCTTAGCCATTCAGATAGAAGGCTGGCTAAGCATGCTGAGAGCTGTGTCTAAATAACATAACACATTAAAGGGATTCTGTCACCAGGTTTCACCCCTGTCAGCTAAAAATATGCTGATGTTCAGGGCGTCTTCACGATTCCTAATGTGGGCTTATAAATGTCATCTGTGGGCTTATTTAGCTAAAAAACATGGATGCAAGGTGCCGGCCGCACCCACCGCCGTTCGTGCCCAGCGCCGCCTTTCCGGACTTCTGCGCCGCCTCCTAATCCTCTGTGCCGCCTCTCGCTCTCCCTCCCTCCCCCCTCCTCCTGCTGTAAGATCTTGCACATACAGGGGTTGAGCGAAGTGCCGGCGCATGCGCACTTCGCTGTAAGAAGCCAAATGGAGAAGTCCGCATGGGCGCATCAGGCAGAGCCCCGTGCGCAAGCGCGAGATCTTACAGCAGAAGGAGGGGGGAGGGAGGGAGAGCGAGAGGCGGCACAGAGGATTAGGAGGCGGCGCAGAAGTCCGGAAAGGCGGCGCTGGGCACGAACGGCGGCGGGTGCGGCCGGCACCTTGCATCCATTTGCATCCATTAACATCCCCTTGGGCACCTTATTTGTTTGACTGACAGGTTAGTAATAGCAGTTTTTTAGCTAAATAAGCCCACAGATGACATTTATAAGCCCACATTAGGAATCGTGAAGACGCCCTGAACATCAGCATATTTTTAGCTGACAGGGGTGAAACCTGGTGACAGAATCCCTTTAAAGAAATTACTGTTTCTAGCTGCTGTGGACTAGCAGCTAGAAACAGTAATTTCTTTAATGTGTTATGTTATTTAGACTGAGCTCTCAGCATGCTTAGCCAGTCAGTAATTTTCATAGTGCTGTTATGATTTATGGACACAGCTCTCAGCATGCTTAGCCAGCCTTCTATCTGGCTTTGCATCTTTAGAGTCACAGTCCACAGGCTGTTTCTGAGCCTGTGGACTGTGACTCTCAAGATGCAAAGCCAGATAGAAGGCTGGCTAAGCATGCTGAGAGCTGTGTCCATAAATCATAACAGCACTATGATTGCCCTCCCTTCCAACTGGATGAGTTTATCTGATACCTGCCCTGCTCCAGAAGCTCCTGCTGTCTCGCGGGCTGGTGTGGCTGAGCGCTGTGGGCCGTGTGCTGGTCGAAACTGCTGAGCAGGTTGTACACAGCGCAGCGTGCAGGAGGGATAACCGCGGGCGCACTGAGGTCATATCCGGCGGGCCGGCATTACAGGAGCCGCACCAGCTGCTCTGACGTCCTGCCGCCGGATATCCTGTGACGTATATCCGGCGGCAGGACGTCAGAGCAGCTGGTGCTGTTCCTGTAATGCCGCGGCCTGCCGGATATGACCTCAGTGTGCCCGCGGTTATCCCTCCTGCACGCTGCACTGTGTACAACAGAGGACTTTTACGCGGGCCGCTCCCGACGGCCTTTTGGCTGGCGGATGGGCCTATTTTATGCTAGGGGCCTGGAGCTGCAGCTCCATCAGCCCCTACGTTAATCCGGCCCTGCCTGCACACCCAGTAGTCAAGGGGTTCCTTGCTTCTCAGAGCGTCCACATCGGCCGTTACCCCGATGTAGTCGGACACCTGTCGGTCTTGGCGTTCCCTGAGGCTGGATCCGGAGGGTGGCTGTTGATGGGTTGGTTGCAAGAATGATCTCATATCCGAAGTGACCAACACATCTTCAAACTGCCCTCTTTCTCTAGGTGCAGTACGATTGGTACCCGCACCTGTTTCGCTGTGGGTGGAAATTCCTCTGCCAGCGCCCGCAACAACAGAATGCAGCATCTCTCGCAGCAAGGCCTGGAAATGCTGCATTCTGACAGCCCTCTGTGATGCTGGTAATATCTAAGGGTACTTTCACACTTGCGTTTTTCTTTTCCGGCATAGAGTTCCGTCACAGGGGCTCTATACCGGAAAAGAACTGATCAGGTATGTCCCCATGCATTCTGAATGGAGAGTAATCCGTTCAGTTTGCATCAGGATGTCTTCAGTTCAGTCGTTTTGACTGATCAGGCAAAAGAGAAAACCGTAGCATGCTACGGTTTTATCTCCGGCTAAAAAAACGGAAGACTTGCCTGAATGCCGGATCCAGCATTTTTTCCCATAGGAATGTATTAGTGCCGGATCCGGCATTCAGAATACCGGAATGCCGGATCCGTCCTTCCGGTATGCGCATGCGCAGACTGAAAAAAAGGTGAAAAAATAAATGCCGGATCCGTTTTTGCCGGATGACACCGGAAAGACGGATCCGGCATTTCAATGCATTTTTTTGACTCATCAGGCATTTTTAAGACTGATCAGGATCCTGATCAGTCTTACTAATGCCATCAGTTAGCATACATTTTGCCTGATCCGGCAGGCAGTTCCGGCCACGGAACTGCTTGCCGGATCTCTCTGCCGCAAGTGTGAAAGTAGCCTTAGAATAAGAAAAATAAATAGTCTCTCAAAACGCTGTAGGGTACTTATCGGCGCTGCAGATCCGCCTCGTGACGTGGGTCAAGTTCACATAGAGATCAAGTGAATAGGTAATAGTCGTGTCATTGATCAAGCCGTCGAGGAGCAGGAGCTGGAAGATGAGGAAGTCGCAATGCTGAATGAATTCCTAGGGGGGGCTACTCCATCTGAGACAAGTCAGCAGGAGTCTGAAGAGGAGTCAGAGGAGGATGGTGGCTGGGGGAGGAGGAGCAAGAAGAGCAGGCTTTAAACTTTTCGTGGATCCCTGGTGTTGTCCGTGGCTGGGGGGAGGAGACCGAGGACCAAATTCTCCTGGGCGATGAGCAGGAGCCAGGGCGCTCCACCGCTTCCAATTTAGTGCAAATGGGGACCTTCATGCTCCAGTAATGGACCTATACTGGGTGGCAATGTACTTAGACCCCCGGTACAAACACAAAATGGCAGACATGTGTAACATCCCAGAGTTATGTTACGAAACTCTTTTACCCCGCTACAATCTCCTAAGTGTATCTGCATTGTCATCTAATGTAATTTTACATCACATCCTCACAAATGTGCATTGGAAGCCTTGTAAATCATATATTGCTGTAATTTCAATGTTCAGCAGGTGGCAGCAATGTGTTTAAAAGGGACTTAGTTCAGTTTAGCATTTATAGACTGGAATAGTACATTCCAGTTTAGTTCCCCCCTCTTTGAGAAGAGTGGGCTCGCCCATGTCCTGCCTCATGGGGAGAGAAGGAAGTTCAGTGAGTGTGCCAGCCACCCCTGCTAGGGGAAGGCTGTGCTGGTAGGAGTTCCCAGTTATAGGAATCCCAACCCAGGATCTTGTCTTGGCTGAGACCAAAGATCATCATTCCCAGCCTGAGCCTTCAGCCCCAGCTGGTAGAAAGCAAGCAGCCACCTCCAGAACTCCAGGAAGAACCATACCCTGTGAGTACCGTCCAGAGACCAGGAGAAGCCAAATTTCTCCTCAGCTAGTCAGTCCCATACACAGCAGAAGATAGTAATTCCTGCCATATTCTCCAGGCATATGATAGAAGCAGAAGACAGATTCCTGCCATACATTGCCAATACCTGCTGGGACCAAGAACTATTGCTGTATCTCATGTGGATTAATGCTGTATCCAGTAAAGACCAGTTTGAACTTTATTACAAGTCTGGATCTCATTCATTGCTACCAAGTTCCTCAATTACTCCTACTAGCAACACACTCATTTATTGCAAGTGAGCCAGGATCCAAGAGTCCAGCCGTACCAAGGTAGGAGACACTGTTGACACTATTACTACTACCACACAGAGACATTACACCACTCTGGCATTCCTCACCTGGTACGCGAGTTGCAACACCTTAAAGGGCCCTGTGACTGTACCCTGCGCACGCTGCAATTGGCGTCACAAAGAAAAACTATTACCTATTACCTACACCTGACCCAGTCATTGCATATTATAGCAGCAGAGTGCATTATTCCAATCCAGCTTACTGCATATTTTGGCGTCACTGGAACAGGATCGAGCTGTGTGCCAACAGAACTGAATTGTGTGCCAACAGAACCGGATCCAATTGTGTGCTTAACTGGATCAAGTTGCATGTTTTCAAGTACTGCAAGATCTACAGATTGTGAAAAAACCCTGAAAATTGACTTTATTGCTTTGTTGCTGTGCCAGAAAGCGCTAAACGTGCGCTCCAGCACTCAAAGGGTTAATTCGAAATATTCGCAAAATGGCGCTGCTTCTTCATGCCCAGAAGCGGGAAAACTCAGGAACGCCCTCTCAAGAGCGCGAAGATGCCGAATACGCCCCCCTAGAAGCGGGAAATCTAAAGCCTGCCCACCAAGAACTTTGCAATGCGAGCCAAGGGAGTGCAGACTCCTCCCTCTGGGCTCCACCCTCACTTCCTGAAAGCACCCCGACAGTGGAGCCAAGGAAGATGGCGCTCCCTCCTCCAAAATGGGATCAGATGGCGAATCTTGGGAGAACTTGTATATGAGACCACCGTACCTGAGATCCGGGTCTCGCAGCTTATCAAGAAAGTGGGCCCCTGCAAGTTTGGAGCGTCCCCAGAGCCAGCGCCTGCCGCAATCAAGGAAGAGACAGCCGCCGCTAACCCAGCTGAGAAAGCCGCTGTTACCACTCCTGCGGAAGAGGACATTGCGTCTACAGTCCAGACCTCGGAGGCAGTGGATCCCTCTGCCACTACTGCTGACAGCGTCGAAGGTGAGACATCCCCCAAGATGGCCGCCGATGCTGAACCTGCTCCCGCGGAGGACGCCGCTGATACAGTCGCCCCTGGCTTTGGACCAGCCTGCCCCGCAGACGGCACATGAACCCCACGATGATCACCAGGAGGCACCGGAACCGGCCGCCCGGCCGCAACATCAGGTAGGAGCAGACGCGCCCAGGCCCGGTCCGTAGCTGCCCCTGCACCGCTCCCTGTGGGTCCCGATACCTCTAACAGGCCCAAGCCTGCTCCGCTAAGGACACCTACTGGTGCGGCGGAGGCGGACGGAACTTCCACTCCGCCGCCCAGAACCAATACCGCCAGAGCGAGACACTTAAACCCGGAGGTCCGCATAGTGATCCCTGAACTGCCTGCTGCCTCAAATCTACAGGTGGGGCAAATAAATAACTTAGTACTGACTTTCAAAGTACAGGGGCACGTCTTACCCAGAGAGGTCCGTAAGGTGTCCCTCATCACGCCGGTTGCCACTCCGCTGCCCAGAGAGAGCGCTTCTTCTCTGCCATCATCACCACTGGCGATACCGTTGCCAGAGCCACTACAGCCAGGAGTTCTGAGTCCTTCTGCCCCGGCAGGAGTTCCCGATGTACAGCAGCTCACCGCAGCTTTGACCAGCCTCACTACCCAGACAGTACCTGAAATCGCCACAAGAGGTCAGTGGAGCTCCATCACAGCAGCCAGCCTGAGCTACAAGATGCAGGAGCGCCCTCTTGTGTTCCTCAACAGTTCCTGCAGTGATGAAGAGGTCACCTGGCAGGATGATCTTGCCCAATGGAAAGCCCGCAGGTGGAGTAAATTACAGGACTTTCTAAAAAGAGCGGAAGAACAGAAAAAGATACAGAGGATATTTAGTGATGAAGCCTGCAAGTCTTCTTCTCAGCCGCCTGCTGAAGACAGCACACCTGATATGATTCCAGCACCGAATCCGGAGATCTTTGCTATGAAAGACCAAGGGTCCGTCCTTTATTGCTGTCCAGAAAACATGTCACCTACAAGGAAAAAGCCAAGGCTTACAGAGGATTTTCCAGAGAAAGGTGATCCTGCAATTCCAAGTTCTGCCACAGAAAGCCACTAGGAGATAACAGATGAAGTTTCTGCTAGAGTTACAGCTGCTGAGATCATACAGTTTAAAGAACTTTTGCGTCCTCAAATATGGGATCTTCCTTATCCTCCCTATCTGATGCTCCGTCTCTCCCTCTGAACTCCCCTCCTCTTCCTCTCTTGTGGGCACCCACGTGACATCCTTCGACACGTCATCATCATAACCTTTACCACCACTGACATTAGAGATCTTGGAGTAGGCAGCAACAGCGGGGACCACCCTCCTTGGGCTGATCTGGGTACTGTCGTCAGACCGCTGGGTGGCGACGTTGCTACCTCCTCTTCCTCATCCGATGCCAAGAATGGCTGGGCATCGGTAAGGTCTGGGAATGGATGGGAAAATAATTCCTCTGACTCGAGTGGAGAGGCTATAGTGGTGGTTGTGGTGTCTTTGGGGGTGCACAAAGCAGAGAGTGAGGAGGGTGCAGATACAGAGGATGAGGACGGTGCAGAAGCGGAAGGCTGAGTGAGCCACTCAACCAACTCTGGTGCGTCCTTTGACATATTTTGTGGAAGCTGATATACGGCAGGCCTCAATCAGTTGTTAGTTGAAGCTGGTATATCAAAACCCGCAATCTGTATTTTGTGGACGCAGGTATATGGAAAACCTCTATCACTATTTTGTGGAAGCTGATATATGGTAGGCCTCAATCTATTGTTAGTTGAAGCAGGTATATCAAAACCCACAATCTGTATTTTGTGGATGCAGGTATATGGAAAACCTCTATCACTATTTTGTGGAAGCTGATATATGGCAGGCCTCAATCAGTTGTTAGTTGAAGCTGGTATATCACCCTCAAGCAGTAATTTTGTGGACGCAGGTATATAGAAAACCTCTATCACTATTTTGTGGAAGCTGATATATGAAAGGCCTCAATCAGTTGTTAGTTGAAGCTGGTATATCACCCTCAAGCAGTAATTTTGTGGATGCAGGTTTATGGAAAACCTCACTCACTATTTTGTGGAAGCTGATAGATCGCAACCCTCAATCAGTATTTTCTGGAAGCATACAAATGCACTATAATATACTTTCTATGTTAGAAAGCATATTATAAGTATATCAAACCCCTCTGTGTATCACACCTATCGATAGCACACCTATACCAGTCCTTAACCCTTTCAGGACCAAGCCATTTTTCACCTTTCTTCACAGGCCATTTTTAGAAAATCTGACATGTGTCACTTTATGTGGTAATAACTTTAAAACTCTTTTACTTATCTAGGCCATTCTGAGACTGTTTTCTCGTCACATATTGTACTTCATGACACTGGTAAAATTGAATCAAAAAATTTCATTTTTATTAAAAATAAAAAAACAAATTTCCCCAAATTTTGAGAAATTCGCAAATTTCCAAATTTCTATTTCTCTACTTTTATAATAGATAGTAATAACTCCAAAAATGGTTATTACTTTACATTCCCCATATGTCTACTTCATGTTTGGATCATTTTGCGAATGCCATATTTTTTTTTGGGGACGTTAGAAGGCTTAAAGGGACACTGACAGGGCCAAAAAGCATATTAAGGTATATATATGACCGTACAGGTCTTATAAAGTGTATAAGAATCATGTAAGTATCCTCCCTGTCCACCTTATAACTACAGTAATGTGAAGTTTTATAACCTGCTGATATCGGGTTCAATCTGCCCAAGGGGCGGTGCTTCACCTCAGCTTGCGCCCAGCCAGCCTCGCCACAACTGCCGTTGAGAATGAGACTGCCTCTGAGAATGAGACTGTGCGCAGGCGCGATGCGATCCCGGCCAGTGAGGGTGCCGGGCGCATGCGCTGAAGATAGCCGGGGACACTAGTAGCCGCCCAGCGAAGTGAATATTGATGAGCTGGGCGGCGCTTCAAACGGCAGTTGTGGCGAGGCTGGCTGGGCGCAAGCTGAGGTGAAGCACCGCCCCTTGGGCAGATTGAACCCGATATCAGCAGGTTATAAAACTTCACATTACTGTAGTTATAAGGTGGACAGGGGGGATACTTACATGATTCTTGTACACTTTATAAGACCTGTACGGTCATATATATACCTTAATATGCTTTTTGGCCCTGTCAGTGTCCCTTTAAAAGTTTAGAAGCAAATCTTAAATTTTTTCAGAAAATTTCCAAAACCCACTTTTTAAGGACCAGCTCAGGTCGGAAGTCACTTTGTGATGCTTACAAAATGGAAACCACCCACAAATGATCCCATTTAAAAAAAAAAAATACACCCCTCAAGGTATTCAAAACAGATTTTACAAACTTTGTTAACCCTTTACATGTTCCACAAGAATTAATGGAAAATTTTGGCAGATTTTCCATTTTAATAAATTTTTTTCCACTAACAAAGCAAGGGTTAACAGCCAAACAAAACTCAATATTTATTGCCCTGATTCTTTAGTTTACAGAAACACCCCATATGTAGTTGTAAACTGCTGTACGGGCACACGGCATTGCGCAGAAGGAAAGAAACGCCATATGGTTTTTGTAAGGCAGATTTCACTGGGATAATTTCAAGCTGCCATGTCACATTTGAAGATCCCCTGATGCACCCCTAGAGTAAAAACTCCAAAAAAATGACCCAATTTTGGAAACTACGGGATAAGGTGGCAGTTTTGTTGGTACTAATTTATGGTACATATGATTTTTGGTTGCTCTATATTATACTTTTTGTGAGGCAAGATAACAAAAAATTACTGTTTTGGCACCGTTTTTATTATTTACAATGTTCATCTGACAGGTTAGGTTACAAACACAGTGATACCTAATATGTATACTTTTGTTTATTTATTTATGTTTTACACAATAACAGCATTTTTTTTATTTAACCCCTTAAGGACACATGACGTACCGGTACAGCATGTTTCCCGAGTCCTTAAGGACACATGACGTACCGGTACGTCATGTGTTGTTCCGATCACCGCTGCCCGGCGGGCGGTGATCGGAACAAGGTGCCTGCTCAAATCATTGAGCAGGCACCTCGGCTAAATGTGCGGGGGGGTCCCATGACCCCCCCGTGTCGGCGATCGCAGCAAACCGCAGGTCAATTCAGACCTGCGGTTTGCTGTGCTTTCTGCAGTTTCTGATCCCCGCGGTCCCTGACCGCGGGGATCAGAAACTTTAATATGCCGAAAATATAGATTTTTCACCCCCCCTGCACCCCTGAATGATTTTATGCCGGTGGGTGGTGCAGGGGGGGGGGTTTCAGGCGGTGCGGGAGGCGGGCGGTGCGGCAGGCGGGATCGCGATCCCCCGCCCGCCTCCTCTTAAATATTCATTGGCGTCCAGTGGTTATACCAGAGTGTCAGCACATTGCTGACACTTTGGTATAAACGGCTGACATCTGTGCTGTGATGTCAGCCGTTTAACCCTTTCCATACCGCAGTCCATACGGACCGCTGTATGGAAAAGGTTAACAGTCAGGGAGCTCCCTCCCTCTCCCATCGGGAGGCTGCTGTGCCTTTGCAGCCCCCAGACAGGATGGGGTCACAGAGGGAGGGAGCCCCCCTTCTTCCCCTTCCCCGTATGCTCAGTTGTGGCAGACGGGGAAGGTTCCCATGGCAACAGGACCTTCTCAGGCATCCTGCTGTCCATGGTGCTGAACAGATCTGTGCTAAAGGCACAGATCTGTTCAGACAAAGTGTAAGTAAAATACAGTGCAATACACTATATAGTGTACAGTACTGTATTATACAGACATCAGACCCACTGGATCTTCAAGAACCAAGTGGGTCTGGGTCCAAAAAACGTTAAAAAAAAGTGAAAAAAGTAAAGATAAAAAAAAACATTTATCACTGAATAAAATTTTTAAAAATAAAATACACTACACGTATTAGGTATCGCCGCTTCTGTAACGACCTGAACTATAAAACGGTCATGTTACTTTCCCCGCACGGTGAACGCCATAAAAAAAATAAAAAATAAACTATGAGGAAATTGAAATTTTGCCCACCTTACTTCCCAAAAAAGGTAATAAAAGTGATCAAAAAAGTCGCATGTACGCCAAAATAGTACCAATCAAACCGTCATCTCATCCCGCAAAAATCATACCCTACCCAAGATAATCGTCCAAAAACTGAAAAAACTATGGCTCTTAGACTATGGAAATACTAAAACATGATTTTTTTTGTTTCAAAAATGAAATCATTGTGTAAAACTTACATAAATAAAAAAATTGTATATATATTAGGTATCGCCGCGTCCGTGACAACCTGCTCTATAAAAATACCACATGATCTAACCTGTCAGATGAATGTTGTAAATCTATTCCGGCCCCTGAGACTGCAGATAGGCCGAGCAACCACAATGCCCCCCTATCCTCCTGCTAATTGGGACCTTCTTACCCAATAAACACACATGACGCCACTGAGTTGGGTAGTGATCGGCCACAGCTTTCTTTATTCGTTACCGAACATAACAAAACCACGAGCTTTAGAACTGCTCCAAAACCGTTACATGGAGCGGTATGCCAGCCGCTGCCCTCGCAGCGGACAAGTCCGCCCTTTACACTTCACACCGGGTATTCCGATTGCCTCCAAACCGCCAGCTGTGACTTGAGAATATGATGTAACCTATACTAGGAAATAGAAAAAGGTATGAACATTCCAAAAACACCAATGGGAGCCGACAGACGGCGAACCAGCAAACACAACCATCCAGGGGAGGGAGGAAGGGAGACGTTCCGGCAGCCAAGAGACCGGCCGGAAGGAAGGAGGGGAAATATATAGCCCCATCCAGGGAGGAGCTTCAGTGCCCCGGCCAAGGGATTCTGGGAAAAGCTTAACCCACAAATCCCTGGAGCAAGGAGGATAGAAAGGGAGGAGAAACGACCCACAACATATGGGGGCCACCTGCAGTCTCACAGCACCAACCCTAGGCGGACTGGTGCTGTACAAATCTATTTCGGCCCCTGAAATCTCCCCCGGCCCCTGAAATCTATTCCGCCCCCTGGAATCTCCTCTAGCCCTTGAAATCTACCCTAGCCCCTGAAATCTATTTCGGCCCCGAACTTTTCCCCGGCCCCTGAAATCTACTCCAGCCGCTGAAATTTCCCCCAGCCCCTGAAATTTATTCCGGCCCCTGAAATCTACTCCAACCCCTGAAATCTACTCCAGCCCCTGAAATCTCACCCAGCCCCTGAAATCTCCTCAGGCCCCTTAAATCTACCCCAGCCCCTGAAATCTACTTCGGCCCCTGTAATCTACCAGAGCCCCTGAAATCTACCCCAGCCCCTGAAATCTCCTCCGGACCCTGAAATCTATTATGGCCCCTTACAGGAGTAGATTTCAATCTTCTCCGGCCCCTGGTGCTGTCGGATCTCCGGTTCTCTCCTGTTTGTTGTCTCCCTTCTGGGATTGTTTGTTTTGTTTGTCCTTTCCCTGTTGTTACCGTAGGTGTCAGTGGTGAGGACTAGTGCTACCACCGCCCTACTCACTACCTAGGGCTTATTTCAGGGTAAGCCAGGGACAAGGCACGCGATCAGCGTACGGGTTAGCAGCCTGTCTAGGGACGTCAGGTGCCAGTGCCAGGTGAGCTAGGGTCCACCACTCCTCCCTCTCCCTAGTGAAAGGGTTCTCCCCTCTGCGCCGCACATCCGTTACCTGCCATATCAGGCGTGATAGATATAATGTTGGTGATAAACTACCTACCTAGTCTAATGTCAGCATACTGTAGGTTCTCAGGTTTAGAGATAGATAGATAGTGGATAGACAGACAGATGGATGAGTGGATAGGTAGATAGATAGATAGGAGACAGACAGATAGATAGACACTGTTCCCCTGCTTACCGCCGTGGTTTGGGGCACCGTGCTCATCTGTGATCGTGGTCTGTGCTTCCCTGTCTCTGCTGCAGCTTTGGGTTCTGCCTGTGTGGTTAGTATTACCTTGAAGATTCCGCTCCACAACTTCCATTTAACCTGAACACTGCTTGAACTCAGCTTTGGTTCTGGCAGTACGCATCACTCGCTGGGCGGGGCTGAGTTGTGTCAGGTGATATCGTTAACCTATCCTGACTCTCCTGCAGGTACTTTAGTAGCTCAGTCCTCTACCCAGATGCCTTTGAGTCAAGGTCCTAATCTTCTGCTTAAGAGCTTGCTAACCACTCGTGTTCCTGACTTCGTGCTTCGTTCCTGGACTTCGTTTATCTCCTATCCCAGCCTGCTTGCATCGCCTCCCCTGTTACCGACCCAGATTGTCTGACCTTGCTCCTGTGCTGCCTGCCTTGACCCTTTGCTCGTCCTGACTACGTCTCTGCATTATCCTCCGGGTCCTGTCTTGTTGCTCCTGGTAATGACCCTGTCTGGCTTACTACGTCTGTACTGTTTGGTACCTTCGCAGGTACCTCCTGGTCTGCCCGGACCAGCTGTCACTGACTGGTTTACGCTCCAGAGTAGCCCCTGTGAACTACCGACGGTCAAGCCTATCCTCACCATCAGAGGCTCTAGTGAAATCCGGGTAGTCGCTTAGTCACGCCCCTCTGCAGTATTGCTAGTCAGTGGCACAGTGGGTCCATATCTGCTGTTCCGTGATAGACAGATAGATAATGATTGATATATATTAGATAGATGATGGATAGAAGGGCACATGTATGTATAGGTAGATAGATAAATAGAAAATCATAGATACCTAGATAGATAAATGATAGATGGACAGATGATGAGTGGATAGATAGATAGATAGATAGATAGATAGATAGATAGAACATAGAATGCATAGGTGGATAGGTATATAATGGATAGAAGGGCACACGTATGGATGGGTGTATAGGTAGATATATACACTCACCTAAAGAATTATTAGGAACACCATACTAATACGGTGTTGGACCCCCTTTTGCCTTCAGAACTGCCTTAATTCTACGTGGCATTGATTCAACAAGGTGCTGATAGCATTCTTTAGAAATGTTGGCCCATATTGATAGGATAGCATCTTGCAGTTGATGGAGATTTGAGGGATGCACATCCAGGGCACGAAGCTCCCGTTCCACCACATTTCAAAGATGCTCTATTGGGTTGAGATCTGGTGACTGTGGGGGCCATTTTAGTACAGTGAACTCATTGTCATGTTTAAGAAACCAATTTGAAATGATTTGAGCTTTGTGACATGGTGCATTATCCTGCTGGAAGTAGCCATCAGAGGATGGATACATGTTCTCATTCTGTTTACGCCAAATTCGGACTCTACCATTTGAATGTCTCAACAGAAATCGAGACTCATCAGACAAGGCAACATTTTTCCAGTCTTCAACAGTCCAATTTTGGTGAGCTCGTGCAAATTGTAGCCTCTTTTTCCTATTTGTAGTGGAGATGAGTGGTACCCGGTGGGGTCTTCTGCTGTTGTAGCCCATCTGCCTGAAGGTTGTGCGTGTTGTGGCTTCACAAATGCTTTGCTGCATACCTCGGTTGTAACGAGTGGTTATTTCAGTCAACGTTGCTCTTCTATCAGCTTGAATCAGTCGGCCCATTCTCCTCTGACCTCTAGCATCCACAAGGCATTTTTGCCCACAGGACTGCCGCATACTGGATGTTTTTCCCTTTTCACACCATTCTTTGTAAACCCTAGAAATGTTTGTGTGTGAAAATCCCAGTAACTGAGCAGATTGTGAAATACTCAGACCGGCCCGTCTGGCACCAACAACCATACCACGCTCAAAATTGCTTAAATCACCTTTCTTTCCTATTTTGACATTCAGTTTGGAGTTCAGGAGATTGTCTTGACCAGACCACCCCCCTAAATGCATTGAAGCAACTGCCATGTGATTGGTTGACTAGATAATTGCATTAATGAGAAATAGAACAGGTGTTCCTAATAATTCTTTAGGTGAGTGTAGATAGATAAATAGATTTTTTTTGTTAGATATCTTTTCTTACTTTGCTCACACGGCTGCTGACTACTATGTCTGTATACGATGTAATGTATAGAGGTATATAGTGTTTGTATCCTCAGTACTCAGTTACAGCTGATAGCAGACTGTGAAGTTAATGTGCACGCCCCCTAGGGAGTTGTATTTTCCTTTTAAACGCTGACTATAAAACCCAAGCAGGGAATACATGGAATATTTAGTTCAGGTATCCTGGTAACACCTCCCTGACTGACCTTTCCATCTGTTCTTATCAAAACAAGTGGCACAGATCGTATCTCCATGACCCGAACCATCCTTGTCTGTACGTAAGGAGGAACCTTCACTAGTCCGATGTGAAATCAGTGCCAAGAGGAGGCTTTTAAGGGCTGTTTCAGATGAACGTGTCCAGTGCGGATATCAAGCTCCATGTCTGGCCGTGATTTTCCATTATCGGCACTGCTCTTTTCACAGGAGTGCACGGCATTATACTGATTTATAATGCTGTGTGTCTCTGCATGACCTGTATCTACTGAATTATACTGACAGCATTATGTCAGTATGAGGGCTCATGCACATGAGCACACTTGCTCAGTGCCCGCATTGAGGACCGTAAAGGGCCGGTTCGCAATATACGGGCATTGGCCATGTGCACACCGCATCACGGATGCAGACCCATTGACTTAAATGGGTCCTCATCTGCCACATGCGACCGAAGGTAGGACTTCACCTATCTTTTTCTGTTGTGAAGAAGCGGATTGGAAGCACTACAAATCGCTTCTGATCCATGCCTCCACACCGCAAAAAGATCTGTCTTTGGCTGTATGTTGCTGATCAAGGACCCATTCAAGTCAATGGTCCGCCAGTGCAGTGCACATGGCCGGTGCATGAGCCATAATTCTGTAGGAGTAAGGTCCTGCAGAGACACACAGCATTATAAATCAGTATAATGCTGTGCACTCCTGAGAAACGAGCAGTGTACATAACGCATATGAGCGTGATTTCTGCATAGGGCACGCTCGACTGAAACAGCCCTAACGGCACCAGAAAGCTAAGGAACATACTAAAGTGCTAATGTCAAAATGTTGGGGGAATCTTTTTATTCCCTTTTTCTTGAGCCTTTGTTAAGTAATTTGAGCCAAATTTATCAAACTTTAACCCCTTAAGGACATACTCATACAGGTACGCCCTTGTGCCCTGGTACTTAAGGACACAGGGCGTACATGTACGCCCTGTGTATTTTCGATCACCGCCGCGCGGCGGGCGGTGATCGGAACCCCGTGCCTGCTCAAATCATTGAGTAGGCACTTGGGGCAAATGCGCCGGGGGGTCCGGTGACCCCCCATGTATGCGATCGCACAAAACCGCAGGTCAATTCAGACCTGCAGTTTTCTGCGTTTCCGGGTTATTCGGGTCTCTGAAGACCCGATAACCCGGAACAGGATGGTGATGGTGGTGTGATTTCACCCCACCAATCACCATCCAGCGATCCTGAGTGGTGATGGTGACATCACCCCTCAGGATCGCTTCTGATTGGTCTATAGGCGGTCCGGCGGCAGATTCAAAAGAGGCAGGCGCTCCTCTCTTCCTCCTTTTGTGTTCCGGAGCCGGAGGAGAGAGGAGCTGCCTGCACGTGTCCTCCATAGCTGCCAGCAGCACCCGATCTGTGCCCCCAGGACCCGATCTGTGCCCCCAGGACCCGATCTGTGCCCCAGCACCCCCCATCAGGTACATAGGGAAAGCATAGGGAAAGTTTGGGTTAGGCAGGGGAAAAAAAGGGAAAGTTAGTTTGTGAACTTTTATTGCATCACCCTAAGTTAGGGTGTCTGGGGTCCACAGCACAGCTGTGTGACCCTAGACCCCCCAGGGGTGCTGCCGCTTGCCCCCCCCCCCACCTTTTTTGGGGTGCAGTTTTTTTTTTTTTTTTTGTGTACGCTGACTGTGGCCGGCACTCTTAGCGTCCGGCCACTGTTAGCGCATCGCACACCCCACCGCTGATCAACTTCAGACGGTTGATCAGCGGTTTTGAATTTTTTTCTGTTAGTTTTAGGGTGAGTTCGTGAACACCCGTGCCCCCACACACACGCACACCAAATAAAGAGTTACACACACGCACATATACACGCAGACACACACTCCCCTATGGCCCGCCGGACGTTCTCGGCCGAGGAGGAATACGCCCAGCTTGCCTCCGACTCCGAGAGTCCCAGTGAGGACGAGGATGACCCCACATTCCTGTTGTCATCCGCGTCCTCCTCATCATCTAGCGATGATGATGAGCCCCCGCTGACAGCACAGGGACATTCCTCCAGTTCTATGAGGCAGTCCTCAAGGCCCTGATCTTTTCGGACCGGGAAAGAGCAGGCCGGAGTACCTCGGGAACTGTAGGCGCCCGGATCGTCCCTGGCCAACACTTTCCAGGTGTGGTCCCCCATACTGGAAAGAAGGGACGAACCCCAAAAAAGTGCAGAGTGTGTCGCAGGAGGAGGATACAGAAGGACACGACTACTCAGTGCGACACGTGCCCCGATCATCCGGGCCTCTGCATTGACGGTTGCTTCAGGGAGTATCACACTTCCATGGAGTACTAAATTTATATCCCAATTTAGCACTGACATCGGATAAAAAAAAACTGGTTCTCAGACTTGAGACACCCAAAAAAAAAAAAATTATTTATTAAAAGTAGACATATTAGGTATCGCCGCGTCGGTAATAATCTCCTCTATAAAAATACCCCATGACCTAACCCCCCAGATTAACACGGTCCAGAAAAAAAAAAAAAAAAGTGCAAAAAAAGTTTTTTTTTTTGTCACCTTACATAATAAAAAGTTTAATAGCAAGCAATCAAAAAGTCATATAGCCCCAAAAATAGTGCCAATAAAACCGTCGTCTCATCCCGCAAAAAATGAGCCCCCACATAACATAATCGGATAAAATAAAAAAAATCAGAAATTACTCTTAGACTTTAGAGATACAAAATTTTTTTTGGGGTATCAAAAAGGATAATATAGTCTAAAACCTAAATAATTGTAAAAAAAAGTAGACTTATTAGGTATCGCCGCGTCTGTAAGAATCTCCTCTATAAAAATACCCCATCACCCAACTCCCCAGATTAACACGGTCAAAAAAAAATAAAAAATAGGTGCAAAAAAAGATTTTTTTTGTCACCTTACATAACAAAAAGTTTAATAGCAAGAGATAAAAAAGTCATATAGCCCTCAAAATAGTGCCAATAAAACCGTCCGCTCATCCCACAAAAAATTAGCCCCCACATAAGATAATTGGATAAAATAAAATAAAAAATGACACTTAGACTTTAGAGATACCCCAAAAAAATTTTTGTATCAAAAAGGATAATATAGTCAAAAACCTAAATAATTGTAAAAAAAAGTAGATATATTAGGTATTGCCGCATCCGTAAGAATCTCCTCTATAAAAATATCCCATGACCTAACCCCCCAGATTAACACGGTTAAAAAAAAAAAAAAACGGTGCCAAAACCGCTATTTTTGGCACTTTTCCATATCAATCCGTTTTTTCCGGTAACAAAACAAGGGTTAACAACCAAACAAAAGTTTAAATTTATTACCCTGATACTGCAGTTTACAGAAACGCCACATTTGTGGTCGTAAACTGCTGTATCAGTAAAAGTGACCCCATCTAAGAAACTACACCCCTCAAGGTATTCAAAACTGATTATACAAACTTTATTAACCCTTTAGGTGTTCCTCAACAGTTAATGGCAAATGGAGATGAAATTTCAGAATTTCAATTTTTGGTAACCTTGCCTCACAAAAATGTAATATAGAGCAACCAAAAATCATATTTACCCTAAAAATAGTCCCCAAAAAAATGCCACCTTATCCCGTAGTTTCCAAAATGGGGTCACTTTTAGGGAGTTTCTACTCCAGGGGTGCATCAGGGGGGTTGAAACAGAACACGGTGTAAATAAACCGGTCCATAAAAATCAGCCCTCCAAAAACCGGTGCACCTTTCACTCTACGCCCCGCTGTGTGGCCGTACAGTAGTGTACGACCACATATTGGGTGTTTCTGTAAACGGCAGAGTCAGGGCAATAAAGATACAGTCTTGTTTGGCTGTTAACCCTTGCTTTGTTAGTGGAGAAAATGGGTTAAAATGGAAAATAAGGCAAAAAAATGAATATTTTCAAATTTCATCCCCATTTGCCAATAACTCTTGTGCAACACCTAAAGGGTTAACGACGTATGTAAAATTAGTTTTGAATACCTTGAGGGGTGTAGTTTCTTAGACGGGGTCACTTTTAGGGAGTTTCTACTCTAGGGGTGCATCAGGGGGCTTCAAATGGGACATGGTGTAAATAAACCAGTCCATAAAAATCAGCCTTCCAAAAACCAAACGGCGCACCTTTCACTCTACGCCCCGCTGTGTGGCCGTACAGTAGTTTACGGCCACATATTGGGTGTTTCTGTAAACAGCAGAGTCAGGGAAATAAAGATACAGTCTTGTTTGGCTGTTAACCCTTGCTTTGTTAGTGGAAAAAATGGGTTAAAATGAAAAATTAGACAAAAAAATGAAATTCTCAAATTTCATCCCCATTTGCCAATAACTCTTGTGCAACACCTAAAGGGTTAACGACGTATGTAAAATCAGTTTTGAATACCTTGAGGGGTGTAGTTTCTTAGATGGGGTCATTTTGGGTGGTTTCTATTATGTAAGCCTCGCAAAGTGACTTCAGACCTGAACTGGTGCCTAAAAATTGAGTTTTTGTAAAGTTCTGAAAAATTTCAAGATTTGCTTCTAAACTTCTAAGCCTTATAACATCCCCAAAAAATAAAATATCATTCCCAAAATAATTCAAACATGAAGTAGACATATGGGGAATGTAAAGTCATCACAATTTTTGGGGGTATTACTATGTATTACAGAAGTACAGAAACTGAAACTTTGAAATTTGCTAATTTTTCCAAATTTTTGTTAAATTAGGTATTTTTTTGTGCAAAGAAAATAATTTTTTTGACTTCATTTTACCAGTGTCATGAAGTACAATATGTGATGAAAAAACAATCTCAGAATGGCCTGGATAAGTCAAAGCATTTTAAAGTTATCAGCACTTAAAGTGACACTGGTCAGATTTGCAAAAAATGGCCTGGTCCTAAGGTGAAATAAGGCTGTGTCCTTAAGGGGTTAAAGATACACCAAATTTATCAATCTGCAAAAATAACTCTTGACTAGAGAAGTTAATCCATATACCTAAGTAACATAACCACAGCAACATTTCAACTAACTTTCTAACAATGGCGAGAGGGGATTGGTGCGAAAAATGCCTAAACAAGCCTTCAGACATAAACAACAGAGCTAAACCAGAAGGTCAGTGTATCTTTTTCCCTCCAAAACTTGCAATGGTAAAAAGTCCCAAAGTCTTTCAGTATTCAGTATTAACTGGCTGTGCATTAACCCTTTCCACAGTACAGTGCAGATATAGTGAAAAGATATGTTACAATAAACATCAAATGCAGTTCAACAATATGAAACAGTATAAGTGCACACTACAGCATAAATCACAGTGCAAGTTAACCCCTCAGATTGCAAAAAATTTGGAAGTTGATGGCTTTGCATAGTAGTAATAGGGGCAAATGTCCACAAATGTCTAAAGTACCCTTGCTCCAGGGCACTACATACTACATAAAACACAAACTCTTAACTCAAATTTCTTAACTCATCGCGTTATCTTGAAACAAAAGTCATTGAAAAGCAATTGAAGGTGTTTGCTTAACGCATTTATGCAGCGTCCCACTCAGGACATGTGGCAACTGCAAAATAGCTTTAAGCTGTATTACCGTATTGCATGTCATTCTGCATAACATCACCTGTTGTATCCCTGTTCATAGGCTGGTTAGGTGTGTTTTATACATCCCACCACTAGAGGGGGATAGCACTTCGTTCATATAAATACTTTAGTCAGGCCTAGTGTGGGTGGTTGTTAGTAGGAGTTGTTGTGGTTGCTGGTGAAGATGGTTCAGTTCAGCTAAGACTACACATCACAGAGTAGTGAGTGAAGTCAGACCTAGCAATGTAGTAGTGCCAAGGTATGAGGAGGAGGAGAGCATTTTCCTCCTGTGGTCCTCTTAGTTCCTTTCACCCTACAACCAGAGGATAGAGTTTCGTCCCTGGAAGAAAACCAAGCAGAGAGACATTGGTCATAACAGCCACTACCTAAGGCTTGATGGGCACCTTTGAACATGGTGGACAATCTAGCTACAGGCAGTCTCACCATAAATTATAGAAGACATATTAGCTACCTGTTCAAGGGCTTGGAAGATACAGAAATGATAGGACTAAGCATACCCGAAAAGAGTACTACAGAACCACATCCTGAGTCAGAACCTAGGAAAACCTATTAACAGTGGATCAACAGAATTCCTCTAAATATCAAGAGACTGTATTCTGTCTGGATGTATATGCCGCAGCTAAAACCAGCTATAGTAAAAGTTGTGAGTTGTATCCTACCACTGTCTACTTCGTTCTTCAATATTACTACAACTGGTTGTACCACCATAAACGGTACTGGCGTCACGACGAATACCACCAAGGGACCCAGCCGCCACAAGCACCCTAAACACCGCCGTCATCAAGGGCACCTCAACCTCCATCTTGGCTGGTGCTCCCCTACCACAGAGCGTGCCCCGGAGGATTTTGTGCTGTCTTCCTCATCACTGTGCTGCCGGCCCAGGGAGGCTTTCTGCTAACCATGAGTAAACTGATGAACTGTATTGCTACTGCCCCTCATCGGCCCACCATGCACCTCACGTGTCGCCCCTGCGGTTCTGGCACGCCACATTTACTTTAGATAACACGTCTCATAAAGCATGTGTGTTAACTCTACTGCATCTGTACTGTATGTAGTGCAGTAGTACACTTGCTTCTCTACATACAGATGGTCAGTATACAGCGTCAGTATACAGCATCACAGCCAGCCAATATCCATATTCCGGGGTGCACCACCTGGTGAGGCCTCAGGCAGCACCAGGTAGGGGCAGCGGAAGGGCCATGGGCAATGAGCACTTTCATTGTGGCAAAGGGGTTTGCACCTCACGCAGCAGAAAGGCTAGGTGCACCCCTGCAATACATTCGAAAAGTCTTCAGACCCTTTAATTTTTTTCACATCTGGTTATATTTCAGCTTTGTGCTAAAACAAAAAATAAATTTTGGGGCAGATTTATCCTTTAAATATATGTGGAAAAAGTCACAAACAGCCACTTGCTAATCTTTGCTAATTTATTAAAAAGGAAAAACTAAAATCTTGCATTCACGTAAGTATTCAGATCCTTTACATTCACAAATTTCTGGCTGCTGCATTCCCACACGTCAATTTTCATGCAGCCATATCTCCATATAAAGAAAGCAGCGGATGGGAAGGGGGGGACACCCATTTCCCAGATAGTGGAAAATGTACACATTTAGGTTTTTATGAAGTTTTTTTAAACAAAAAACAGGCGTGGATTGAAAAAACTGAAGTAGAATCTGTCCTTTAAATGTTCTGTCCGTTTATGATCTACTTCTGGTTTTGGCTTCAAAAACTACATGACAAACCTGAACGTAGAAACTCAACCTCATGGCACCAGCTCATGTTCAGGTTTTGAACAGGTTTGTTTAATGCAGTTTGGAAGCTAAAACCAGGTATGAATCATAAATGTAGAGAAAGTATAATGCCTCATTCACACGTCAGTATTTTGGTCAGTTAGGTATAAAGATCTGCACCTGTTCTGTGTTTAGAGCCAGTCCTGGTTTTGGCTCAAAAGCACTGATGGAAATCACTGACCAAAACACTGATGTGTCAATAAGGGCTAAGGGGCAGATGCTACTTCTCTTTTTGAAGACACTCCTGGTTTTGGCTTAAAAATTGCATCAGAAAATCTCACAAAACCTAAAAGGCCACTGGCGCCCTTAGATAATCCATTGTGGTTAAAGGGTCCCCCCAGTTATAAGCTGATGATCAGTAGTGATGAGCGGGAGGTGCCATATTCGATTTAGCGATATTTCGCAAATATTCGATTAAATATATGCGATTTAATTATTCGAGTATTGCGATTTTCTTTTAACTGTATAAGGCAACTTTCCTATTGGTGGCTATGGCTAATATGTGTATTTTACAAATATTCGCTATATTGCTATATATTCTTGTTTTAGAATATGACGAATATTCTAAAAAACAAAGTTATAGCAATATAGCGAATATATTCGTTATTTAGAATATTCGCCTTTTTTTTTTTTTTTTTCAATCTGTATTGTTATTCCACTTTGGCATACTGCTCCCCGACAAGCGTCCCCGTCACCATGGGAACGCCAGTGGGCTAGCATATACCATCGGATCTGAGTTTTCATTGATCTCAGGGAAAACTCAGATCCGATGGTATTTTCTAACCCACAGGCGTTCTCATGGTGATGGGGACGCTTGTCGGGAGAGTATGCGAACAACTGTACAGATTGGAAAAAAAATATGCGAATATTCTAAATAACGAATATATTCCCTATATTGCTATATATTCGTTTTTTAGAATATTCGTCATTTTTTTTTCCATATGAAAAACATGATTCCCCCCTGCTTAAGTTGCTTGTGGGCCAATGACTCATTGACCCACAAGAAAGAAGCAGGGAGGAATCATGTTTTCAGATGTTAAAAAATGACGAATATTCGATATAGCGAATATATAGCACTATATTCCAAATATTAGCGAATTAGCGAAGTTGCGATATTCGCGAATATGAATGAGTCAGATAATGTCAGCATGGTTTGAGTAATCACAGTAATTAGTGACAGAATGTGGGAGGGCAGAGCCATGTGTTGTGTCTCTCTGAGGCAGGTGACTGCCGACAAATAAAAGTGATTTCTGTGGATTTACACTTTAGTATGTGCGTGAGTCTACAGTCTTCTGATGTTGACATGGGCAAATGGGGCCGTTTGGCACAAACCAAAAGCAAAACCAGCATGTTTCCAGGTGTTCTTTTGCTGAAAGCAGTGATATATTGATGCAGTTTTGACATAATTGTTTGAAGGCAGAACTGAGACATAGGATTATACAAAACACAAAATAACACAAAAAAATGGTGCATGTCACCTTGGTTGGTGGAAACCCTATTGGAGACAACCTTCTTTATTAAAGTTTTGGGCCTTACTGACCAAGCGTTTTTCTTCCTTTTTTCATCGTCTCGTTCCAAGAGCTATAACTTTTTTTTATTTTTACATCTATGTAGCTTTATGAGGGCTTGTTTTTTTGTGGGAAAAGTTGTAGTTTTTAATGGCGCCATTTTGGGGTTCACATAACTTTCTGATTAAGGGCTCATTCACATTAAAGTTTTTTGCATTCTGTATACGGGCCGTTTTTTGCATTCCGTATCCAGAACCATTCATTTCAATGGTTTCGAAAAAAAAAAAAAAAAAAAACTGAATGTACTCCGTATGCATTCCGTTTCCGTTTTTTCTGTTCCGTCGAAAGATAGAACATGTTTTATTATTGCCCGCAAATCATGTTCCGTGGCTCAATTCAAGTCAATGGGTCCGCAAAAAAACTGAACACATACAGAATGCATCCGTATGTCTTCCGTATCCTTTCCGTTTTTGCGGAACCATCTATTGAAAATTTTATGCCCAGCCAAATTTTTTCTATGTAATTACTGTATATGCCATACGGAAAAACGGAACCGGAAACACTACAGAAAAAAAAAACTTAAAAACGGATCTGGTAAAAACGGCCCGCAGAACACTAAAAAAGAAATACGGTCGTCTGAACGAACCCTAACTTTCATTAACTCTTTCTGGGAGGGAGATGGGAAAAACACCAATACCGCCACTGCGTTTTTACGTTATAAATTTTACGGCGTTCATTTTCTGGTATAAATAACATAATATCTTTATTTGCTCGGTCAGTATGATTACCGTGATGCCAAATACATAGTTTTTTTACGTTTTACTACTTTTTTGCAATAAAATCCCCCCCCTTTTTTTATTATTTTTTTATTTTTGCATTGCCACTTCCCAAGACCCATAACATTTTTCTTTTTCTTTATATGGAGTTGTGTGAGGGCTTGATTTTTGGGGGATGACTATTTTTCATTGGTATCATTTTGGAGTAAATGGCGCAACTAAGAATAAATGAGCAATTCTGTCTTTTTTTTTTTTACGGCGTTCACCGTAGGGGATAATTTGCGATATTTATGTAGTCCGGGTTATTACGGACACGGCAATTCCAAACATATGGGAAAGATTTTTAATTTTTTTGCAATTTAACAGACAGCTTTTTCATTGCTTTTAAAATGCAATGCACTATAGGGATAGTGACTATCCCTATAGTGCATTGCATTTTAATGGCAATGCTATTCTGACATTAACCAGCAGGCTGTGCCAGAGAGGCGCAGCCTGCTGGAAATTACTCAAGGCTGGTCTGGGGCCTTCATCAGACCCCAGGTAGCCTTCACACACCGGCACCCCGCAATCGCATTTGCGGAGTGCCGATGGGAGACAGAGGGAGTCCGCTCCCTCTGTCTGCACTTTACATGCCGCGGGCGCCATTGCCCGCGGCATGTAAAGTGTTAAACAGCCCGATTCGGCACTCTTGCCGGTCCAGGCTGTTAGAGCAGGGCCGTGGCTCTCATGGGACCCCTGCAGCGCTTAGACTGAGCCGCCGTAAAAAAGCGGTGGCCCAGCCTAAGGCCCATTAGTGACCGCTGTAAAAATGTGTATGGGTGGTCACTAAGGGGTAACTACTGTAACAATGACCTTATCATATAACACAGCTTGATGTAACCAAACTTTCAGTCAACCGCTCAAACCCCAATTTCAAGGTACTGAGATAGTCTACCCACATAGTGGGTGACATCACCTCAGCCAGGAAGGAAGGAATTGAGGTGGATATTTGAACTTGATACTATGGAACCAAGGGGCTTAAATAGAGAATTTAAGGTGGGCTCCCTCTTCTAACCCTATAGATATGTGTTTTAGACATTAAATATTAAAGATTGGTGCCCGATTAGTAGCCGTGTAGGTTTTTAGCAGTTTTTTTTTTTATTATTCTCTCTCCTCTTGTCCCTTTTCTGTTTCCCTTTCCCCCTCTTTTTGTTTACTCTTTATAGGAAGATCTATGCACATGCTGTAGGAATGATAAGAGCCCGAAAGAACCCGACACCACTACATCCTGACGGTAGTAAGAGGATACCCTGTATAGTAGTCTCTAGGAGTGGGATTTTTATGAACCCTTGAATGATAAATACATCTTGTGGAGATGGGATGTGGACGCGCGGCTGATGCTTAGGGGTTATGGACGTGGCACTTAGAGGCATTGTTCTAATTAAGGGGTGAGTGGACACTGGAGGGTAGAGTGGACAAGTGGTGAGGGACAACTGGTCAAATGGGGGCAAAGGCAGGTTTTGGTCCAGGAATGTTTTTTCATAATGAGGGCAGGCTGGGGGTGGCCTCCTTCCCATAGATGGGGTTGGATGCTACTCTGCAGCATGGGCCGAGGTGTAAACTATCGACGCAGGCTGTTATGCCAACTAATAGAGTGTATGCATGGACCATCCTGCCATGAAGTATTTTTAGCCCTATGGAAATGTTTTGAATGAGAACTCCCCACAGTGACCCTACACGCGCCTTTCTATGAATAATAATAATTTATAAAAAAGATTAAAGAAAAATGAGCGGCTCTTTGGTGTTTTGCCTGTGCCCTGATCCCTTGGGGGCGCCTGGCGTGTTCACTACCCTGTGCTTCATGGGAAGGAGTGGGTATTTATAATAATATAAAGCTAAATAATAATAAGCGCTCCCATTGTTTATAGGGTATCCTGGCAATGGAGGAGTATGTTGTTCGGCTGTGTATAGCGGCAGTGTGGATACACATGACAGGTCATGTGATCAAGATAAGGTAACCGGGAGTAATCTCTCTCAGACTCCATGCGAGATCTCGCGCGACCGCTGGGAGCGGGATGAGCGGAAGCAGTGGCGTAGCTAAAAGGGTCGCAGTGGTCGCAATTGCGACCGGGCCCCTCTAGAATAGATGGAGTAAAGCGGGCCCCGCAAGTGTTTTTTTTTATTAAGTGCGGCGGGCCCTCCCTATATTTTGTGTGGCTGCGCTGCGCTTACTTGTCAGCACGAGACCCGTGACCTCCGCGGCAGGTCTCGCGGGATCACAGCAGCCAGGAATGACGAGCCCGCCGGCCGCCTCAGCCCTTAAGTGAGGAGAGCGGAACAAACAAGAGTAGGTAGTCCTTTTTATTTTTTATTTTTTTTTATGTAAAAAATGGCACACACCTGCGTCCGGCTTCATACCAGCATGGGGTATAGGTAAGAGGGGGAGGTATTAATGATATGATGTATGTGGAACAGGTGATATGTGATTAATTGAGGGGAGGGGATATGCAAGGTGATGGTTGTTGATGTATCCAATCAGATGTAGACTGTGTATATTTATAGATGTTCACTGTGGTGTATTATTATGTGAGCTTGATAAAGACCAGTGTGGTCGAAACGTTGCTGCATTCGGTGAAGAATAAATCCTTGAAATTTTGGAATTGTTGGAGTGATGCTATTTTTTTTATATATTTTTATTTTATTGTTTCATAACAACAACAGGGTACGTAGCCCCTGACATTGAACAATTCACAATTTTAGCAATTATAAAAACTCTTTTGTTCTTTGAGGGGGGTATGCAGACCCCAAAACTAAGTCAGAAACAAACAATATCCATCAGACCTCAAACAATTACTCCAAACATCAGGGTACAGCTCAGCATATCAGTGGTTCATCAACCCAGGAAATCAATGTTTTGTATATCTTTATTGTTTGATTAAAAGCAAATGTCCTTGTCCCATTCTACTCAAGGAAACTCCCGAGCACCTCATTGTTAAGACACCAGTGAGCCATCATTATTCGCTGCACGTAGTAACAACCTGCCCAACCTTCCTCTCATTTGTTCTAATAGTTACCATTCCGTCAAAGAAAAAGGTTGCATTATGTTTTGTATCTCTGCATCAGAGATATATTTTATAATAAAGCTTCTCCATTTTTTAAAAAGCTTTTGTGTATGCCTGTCTTTTGAGTTCAATATAGCCAAACGTTCTAAATGGAATAACTTTTTTTTAGTTTCTTCTTAATGATATGTATCGTTGGCATTTCAGCTTGTAGCCACTGTTGCAAAATACTATGTTTGACCACCATACATATTGTATGAAACAAATCAGGAAGGCCCCTCCCCCCTACCATCCTCTCCCTCAAAATGAAACAGAAAGAGCTGTGGAGTTAAGTCCATCCTCCTCCCCCATATATCTCCAACCTTGGACCAGAGCTTTTTGGACACGTCCAAAGTCCATGAAATAGATGCGTGTAATCCTACACCATATTTAGGACAGTTTGTTATACGGTCGGGTCTATCTGGGTGAGGAGGTATGTTAAAACCATATATGGCTCTGTGTATTATTCTCAATTGCGTGTCTCCCCATACCTCATTGATAATATGCTTTCTCACTCGCATCCATCCTTTGTGCAACATTTGGGCGATGTTTTCTACCCCCAACTGCTCTTCCCATTTGTTAAAAACTCCTATCCTATCCTTCCATGAGTCTTCTGTTTGCATTCTATAGTAGATACCAGAGACTGAGGTTTTCCCTCCTCCCAAATCTAATATTTTGTCTAGTACATTTAGCTTTATTTCCTTATGTACCATTAATAAGTTTGCGTTTATGGCCGCTTTGATTTGAGCATACTAAATTGTCTGAAAGGAGTGTAAAGAGAACTTGTCGACTACTTCTTTCTCCTGAAGCCATCTGGGTTCCGAATCATGTAATAGGTGCCTAACCTGAGTAATCCCTTTAGATTTCCATTCTATAAACAAGTTATTGGTGTAGACTTGTGTGAACTCTGGGTTGTTCCACAATGGAAGGTGCTTAGATATTCTATAGGACAACCAATACCTTTCCTTAGAATTCTCCAAGTTGCTATAGTGTCTCTGAAAAGTACAGATTTTTTGATCCATTCAGGAATGCACAGCAATCTCGCATGCAGCAATGCCACCAGAGACCAGGGATCGCGGAATCCACTTTCTAACGACAGGGCTGAATAAAAGCTAGTGCCATTAATCCAATCTGCAATGTGCCTGGCCAATGTGCCAAATTATATCCTCTAACATCTGGAAAAGCTATGCCACATTGCTCCTTGGGTGCCCTTAATTTACGTAGACTTATTCTAGGGCGTTTACCATGCCAAAGAAATACCGTGAAGGTTTTTGTCAATTTATTTACATCTTCGTGCTTTAGTAGCAGAGGAATTGTCTGCAATGGGTATAACAGTTTGGACATGGACATCATTTTAATAAAATGATTACGTCCCATTAACCACCTCAGCCCCCAGTGCTTAAAGAGGACCTTTCACCTGTATAAACGATGTTAACTAAGTATGCTGCCATATAGAGCGGCGCCCGGGGATCTCACTGCACTTACTATTATCCCCGGGCGCCGCTCCGTTCTCCTGTTATAGGCTCCGGTACCTTTGCTTCTTAAGTTATAGTAGGCGGTGTCTTCCCTTGTCCTGTGGGCGTCTCCTTCTCCTAGGCTGCAGCGCTGGCCAATCGCAGCGCACAGCTCACAGCCTGGGAGAAAAAAACCTCCCAGGCTGTGAGCTCTGCGCTGCGATTGGCCAGCGCTGCAGCCTAGGAGAAGGAGACGCCCACAGGACAAGAGAAGACACCGCCTACTATAACTTAAGAAGCAAAGGTACCGGAGCCTATAACGGGAGAACGGAGCGGCGCCCGGGGATAATAGTAAGTGCAGTGAGATCCCCGGGCGCCGCTCTATATGGCAGCATACTCAGTTAACATCGTTTATACAGGTGAAAGGTCCTCTTTAAACACCCTGAAAGACCAGGCCACTTTTTACACTTCTGACCTACACTACTTTCACCGTTTATTGCTCGGTCATGCAACTTACCACCCAAATAAATTTTACCTCCTTTTCTTCTCACTAATAGAGCTTTCATTTGGTGGTATTTCATTGCTGCTGACATTTTTACTTTTTTTGTTATTAATCGAAATTTAACGATTTTTTTGCAAAAAAATGACATTTTTCACTTTCAGTTGTAAAATTTTGCAAAAAAAAACGAGATCCATATAGAAATTTTGCTCTAAATTTATTGTTCTACATGTCTTTGATTAAAAAAAAATGTTTGGGTAAAAAAAAAAATGGTTTGGGTAAAAGTTATAGCGTTTACAAACTATGGTACAAAAATGTGAATTTCCGCTTTTTGAAGCAGCTCTGACTTTCTGAGCACCTGTCATGTTTCCTGAGGTTCTACAATGCCCAGACAGTACAAACACCCCACAAATGACCCCATTTCGGAAAGTACACACCCTAAGGTATTCGCTGATGGGCATAGTGAGTTCATAGAACTTTTTATTTTTTGTCACAAGTTAGCGGAAAATGGGTATATGTAAAATGACACCCCAAAACACATTCCCCAACTTCTCCTGAGTACGGAGATACCAGATGTGTGACACTTTTTTGCAGCCTAGGTGGGCAAAGGGGCCCATATTCCAAAGAGCACCTTTCGGATTTCACAGGTCATTTTTTACAGAATTTGATTTCAAACTCCTTACCACACATTTGGGCCCCTAGAATGCCAGGGCAGTATAACTACCCCACAAGTGACCCCATTTTGGAAAGAAGAGACCCCAAGGTATTCGCTGATGGGCATAGTGAGTTCATGGAAGTTTTTATTTTTTGTCACAACTTAGTGGAATATGAGACTTTGTATGAAAAAAAAAAAAAAAAAAATCTGCATTTTCCACTAACTTGTGACAAAAAATAAAAAATTCTAGGAACTCGCCCATGCCCCTCACGGAATACCTTGGGGTGTCTTCTTTCCAAAATGGGGTCACTTGTGGGGTAGTTATACTGCCCTGGCATTTTCCAGGGGCCCTAATGTGTGGTAAGTAGGTAAATGACCTGTGAAATCCTAAAGGTGCTCTTTGGAATATGGGCCCCTTTGCCCACCTAGGCTGCAAAAAAGTGTCACACATGTGGTATCGCCGTATTCAGGAGAAGTTGGGGAATGTGTTTTGGGGTGTCATTTTACATATACCCTTGCTGGGTGAGAGAAATATCTTGGCAAAAGACAACTTTTCCCATTTTTTTATACAAAGTTGGCATTTGACCAAGATATTTATCTCACCCAGCATGGGTATATGTAAAATGACACCCCAAAACACATTCCCCAACTTCTCCTGAGTACGGCGATACCAGATGTGTGACACTTTTTTGCAGCCTAGATGCGCAAAGGTGCCCAAATTCCTTTTAGGAGGGCATTTTTAGACATTTGGATACCAGACTTCTTCTCACGCTTTGGGGCCCCTAGAATGCCAGGGCAGTATAAATACCCCACATGTGACCCCATTTTGGAAAGAAGACACCCCAAGGTATTCAATGAGGGGCATGGCGAGTTCATAGAAATTTTTTTTTTTTGGCACAAGTTAGCGGAAATTGATATTTTTAATTTTTTTCTCACAAAGTCTCCCGTTCCGCTAACTTGGGACAAAAATTTCAATCTTTCATGGACTCAATATGCCCCTCACGGAATACCTGGGGGTGTCTTCTTTCCGAAATGGGGTCACATGTGGGGTATTTATACTGCCCTGGCATTCTAGGGGCCCTAAAGCGTGAGAAGAAGTCTGGAATATAAATGTCTAAAAATTTTTACGCATTTGGATTCCGTGAGGGGTATGGTGAGTTCATGTGAGATTTTATTTTTTGACACAAGTTATGAGACTTTGTAAGAAAAAAAAATAATAATTCTGCTAACTTGGGCCAAAAAAATGTCTGAATGGAGCCTTACAGGGGGGTGATCAATGACAGGGGGGTGATCAATGACAGGGGGGGTGATCAATGACAGGGGGGGTGATCAATGACAGGGGGAGTGATCAATGACAGGGGGAGTGATCAATGACAGGGGGGTGATCAATGACAGGGGGGTGATCAATGACAGGGGGGTGATCAGGGAGTCTATATGGGGTGATAACCACAGTCATTGATCACGCCCGTGTAAGGCTTCATTCAGACGTCCGGATGCGTTTTGCGGATCCGATCCATCTATCAGTGCATCCGTAAAAATCATGCGGACATCTGAATGGAGCTTTACAGGGGGGTAATCAATGACAGGGGGGGTGATCAGGGAGTCTATATGGGGTGATAACCACAGTCATTGATCATGCCCCTGTAAGGCTTCATTCAGACGTCCGTATGCGTTTTGCGGATCCGATCCATCTATCAGTGCATCCGTAAAAATCATGCGGACATCTGAATGGAGCTTTACAGGGGGGTAATCAATGACAGGGGGGGTGATCAATGACAGGGGGGTGATCAGGGAGTCTATATGGGGTGATAACCACAGTCATTGATCATGCCCCTGTAAGGCTTTATTCAGACGTCCGTATGCGTTTTGCGGATCCGATCCATCTATCAGTGCATCCGTAAAAATCATGCGGACATCTGAATGGAGCTTTACAGGGGGGTAATCAATGACAGGGGGGTGATCAGGGAGTCTATATGGGGTGATAACCACAGTCATTGATCATGCCCCTGTAAGGCTTCATTCAGACGTCCGGATGCGTTTTGCGGATCCGATCCATCTATCAGTGCATCCGTAAAAATCATGCGGACATCTGAATGGAGCTTTACAGGGGGGTAATCAATGACAGAGGGGTGATCAGGGAGTCTATATGGGGTGATCACCACAGTCATTGATCACGCCCGTGTAAGGCTTCATTCAGACGTCCGGATGCGTTTTGCGGATCCGATCCATCTATCAGTGGATCCGTAAAAATCATGCGGACGTCTAAATGGAGCTTTACAGGGGGGTAATCAATGACAGGGGGGGTGATCAATGACAGGGGGGTGATCAGGGAGTCTATATGGGGTGATCACCACAGTCATTGATCACGCCCGTGTAAGGCTTCATTCAGACGTCCGGATGCGTTTTGCGGATCCGATCCATCTATCAGTGCATCCGTAAAAATCATGCGGACGTCTGAATGGAGCTTTACAGGGGGGTGATCAATGACAGGGGGGTAATCAATGACAGGGGGGTAATCAATGACAGGGGGGTGATCAGGGAGTCTATATGGGGTGATCAGGGGTGATCAGGGCTAATAAGGGGTTAATAAGTGACGGGGGGGGGGGGGGTGTAGTGTAGTGTAGTGGTGCTTGGTGCTACTTTACTGAGCTACCTGTGTCCTCTGGTGGTCGATCCAAACAAAGGGGACCACCAGAGGACCAGGTAGCAGGTATATTAGACGCTGTTATCAAAACAGCGTCTAATATACCTGTTAGGGGTTAAAAAAAACACATCTCCAGCCTGCCAGCGAACGATCGCCGCTGGCAGGCTGGAGATCAACTCTCTTACCTTCCGTTCCTGTGAGCGCGCGCTCCTCTGTGTGCGCGCGTTAACAGGAAATCTCGCGTCTCGCGAAAGGACGCGCCCGCGCGTCCACCCAGAAGAGCAGGGCCACCGCAAAGACGCAATCCTGCGTACGGCGGTCCTGAGGAGGTTAAAGACAATGGGAGATTATGCCAGTGCTGTAGTTCTCTCGTAATCTTATCGATCAGTGGGACATAGTTCAGTCTATAAATTGACTCCAGAGTTTTACCTATTTTAATACCTAGTTAAGTTATAAATGACTTAGCAACTGGTAAGCCCTCCACTGTTGCTCTGTGACCCCTGAAGTATCATTTTTCATGATAAGAACATCCAGACAAAGAACAAAAGGCCGTTAGCATTCGCATAACTTTGGCCACATCAGTGACGGGGTCAGCCATGAACAACACTATGTCATCCGCGAATAACGGCAATCGCATGCTATGAAGGCCTACTGCCAAGCCTTCCAATATTGTGGGCGAATCCAAGTATCTGGCCAATGGTTCTATCGCCAGATCGAAAAGCAGAGGGGACAGAGGGCACCCCTGTCTAGTACTTCTCTGTAAGATAAAGCAGGTAGACATGAAACCTGTAGCATACACCCTAGCTTTTGGATTGGAATAGATCCCCTTAAGAGCTGATCTAAAAAGACCAGTAAAACCCATACCATCTAAAACCTGATCCAGCAGCCACCTCCATATAATACTATCAAACACTTTCTCTGTATCGAGCGTGAAAATAGCAGGGTTTCTTCCCTCATATTTCGATGATCTTGCTACAGACAAAGCCAGAAATACCTTACGTATATTAGTGACCGCTAATCTCTCTTTAATGAAGCACACTTGCCGGAGTGAAATCAATGAGGGGAGGATTTCCGCTAACCTATTGGCTAAAATCTTAGACAGCAATTTCATGTCTTGATTGATCAATGAAATTGGCCTGTAGGAGGATGGGTCCTGCGAATCCTTCCCCTTTTTATGTATTAGGGTAATAAGATCTGTGTTCATGTGATCAGGTATTCTATTTCCTTCGACTATAGAGGAATAAACAGTAGTCAGCACTGCGGTGATCTGTGTGCACATGGCTTTATAAAAATCAGCAGAGTATCCATCCGGGCCCTGGGCCTTACCTGAAGGAAATGATTTTATAGTAGATTGTATCTCTACAGCTGTCATAGGGGCATTCAATGAAACAAGTTGTTCCTCAGTTATTTTTGGAAGGGACAAAGCCTCTAAAAACGCCCTGCCTTCTCCTATCTCTTTCCCCCTCCCTTGATAAAATCTGGCAAAATAGTCACCAAGAAGTTCAGTTATTTGCTTAGGTCTGCGCTCCCTGGTCCCATCCTCCGTTTTTATACTGTGTAAATGGGTCCGTGGGCGTCTACCCTTCTCCAAAGAGGCCAGCATCCGACCTGATTTGTGCCCAAATTTGTGTAGCTCTATGTCAAGTCTAGTTTTTTTTAAAGCTTTCCTGCTTATCCACCCACATGTCAAATTCTCTCTGTGCCAAGAGCCACCTCTCTTTAGTGGCCTGGGTCCGAGACAAGAGAAAATCAGCATATGACTGCCTCAATGCCTCACTCGCTTTTTGAAAATGCATTCTTGCTAACCGTTTAATAGATGACACAGGCGTCCCCTCAGCAGTGCTTTTCCTGTTTCCCAGAATAACATCGGTGAATGTATATGATACTTTTTATCATCTACAAACTCCATCCACCACCCCTGTAGCAACTTTGTGAAATTTTCATCATGCAACAAAAAGTTAGGGAATCTCCAAACAAAGTGCCCACCCCCGGGATGTTGATTGACTAAATCCAAGAGAAGAGGGGAGTGCTCGGATATTACCATGTCGGCGATGCTGACATCAGAGATTCTATGGAGAACCCCCTGTGACAGAAAGATATAATCTATTCTAGACCAATTGTTCTGTACGTGCGAGTAGTGCGTATACTCCCTTCCCTGTGGGTGGTGCAGTCTCCAACTATCTCTGAGATAGTATGAGTTGCCAAAATCTCCTGCTTACCCCTGGTTTTTGTCATATTTCCTGTATTCTTGTGCGTTCATAACCAAATTAGCCTCCCCAACAATCTTGTTTGGGTGAGTATCATTAAGTAACCTTTGTCCCATGATATCGAAGAAACCCTTATGGCTATGATTAGGGGCGTACATGTTATAACCATGGTAGTCACCAAAGGAACCTGACATGTGAATACTCACCATCCTACCTTCATTATCCTTGCCTATGGAGTGTATTACATGAGAAAGATGGCGTCCTATAAGTGTCAACACTCCGGCTTTCCTGCCTACTGTCCCAGAGCCATATACTGCTCCCACCCATAGCTTCTCCATTCTGTGGCAATCTTCTTTCAGGAGATGAGTCTCCTACAGCAATGCTACATCAGCTTTCAACCGTTTTAGGTGAGGCAAGATTTTCATACGCTTTTTCGGGGAGCGCAACCCCTTAACGTTCCATGAAATAATTCTCATATTCTGTTACTGCAGGAAGAATCATGACCCAGTTTTGCACCTATAATAAGGAATACTTCATATGTAAGCTTCCTCTCAGCAGGGGGTTGCCTCCCAGCATAGCTCCCCCCTAGCCCCTTTAATCCCCAGAAATGATGACACGCTGAGGAAAGACCCTATAACTCTTAATAACATAAACCAAAAAACCTAAATTAAACATGAAAAAAACATATCAGCTTAAACATATTTCTACCACTATCTTGACCTTCTTTTTTTCTGTTAATCACAGTCCAGCCTCGCCTTCAGCATTACAGCTCATGTCAGATACCTCCTCAGTCCTCGCCGCCCTGTAAGAGAATAAGCACAATGTCCCCTAGGTGTTGTGAGGGTGTTGCCTTGCAGACGGTCTTTGCGCCTTTGGAGATCCACGATTACTGGATGGTAGTCCTGTCGGGACACGATTCCATTCTTGATTTCTAGTCGTGATGCCAGGGGACCCCCTTCTCGGCTCAGCGCCTCTCTCTTCCGCTGCTCCACTGTCTACAAGGTGAAGATAGTCCTCTGCTTCTTTTGGATCAGCAAATTGACGAGTTACACCATCACTTTGTCTTACTTTTAGTACAGCAGGGTGAATGAGCTGGAATTTAATCCCTTTTTTGTGTAGTCCCAAGCAAACACTACTGAAAGCCCTTCTCTTCCTTGTGACCTCCGCTGAATAGTCAGCAAATAAAAGCACTTTGTAGCGTCTTAATATCAGCGGTTCCCGCCTCAGTCTGTATGCTCTTAAAATGTCCTCTTTGTCAGAGTAGTCCAAATATTTTCATATAACTTGTCGTGGTCTTTGATTCACACGTGTGGATGGTGAGGTAGGGGGTTCTTTCAGAGGTCCAATTCTATGAGCCCTTTCTACCTTCCTTTGACCTGCAAGGCCAATCGCTTGGGGCAGTTCAGTGTCGAATAAACGGCGCAGCTCTTGTGCCGATACCGATTCAGGAACTCCTAGCAATCTCAAATTGCTTCTTCTAGATCGATTCTCTAGATCGTCTACTCTCTCATGTAGGCGGTTATCTAGTTGGAACAAATAATTTAGTTTGGTTGAGGCTTCTGCAGAGTCTTCCTCTTGACATGCCACCCTTTGCTCTATTTCTGAAAGTCTGTGATCATGTAATGCCACCTCTTCCTGCAACGTATTCAACGCTGCTTGCACTGTGGAAGATAGGGAGGCGATGATATCAGGTGCCAGTTGCTTTGCTACTTCTATGGCAAGCTGTTTAATATCCACATTGCCCCTAGCTGAGTCAAACAAATCGACCTCTGTGTCTGCTGGGTCAGTGTCTCGCTCTCTCTTATCCTTGCGCACTGTTGCAGATGAAGGAGTCTGCGCCATCTTTGGAAGCTGGTGGCCCTCAGTGGCAGGGAGTCGGCCTGAGGAGGTTTTCACGTGAGGGAGCAGGTCGGTTTAGTAATAATCTCCCGTTATCGCGGGCAGGGCCGGTGCAAGGATTTTTGCCGCCCTAGGCAAAGATCCATTTTTCCGCACCCTCATGTCACTCACTCACTGACAGACACACACACACACACTGACTGACAGACACGCACTCAGACACTCACTGAATGACGTACAGTACAGACCAAAAGTTTGGACACACCTTCTCATTCAAAGAGTTTTCTTTATTTTCATGACTATGAAGGCATCAAAACTATGAATTAACACATGTGGAATTATATACATAACAAACAAGTGTGAAACATCTGAAAATATGTCATATTCTAGGTTCTTCAAAGTAGCCACCTTTTGCTTTGATTACTGCCCCCCTGTAACGGCGCTGGGGGCGGCTCAAGAGCCGCTCGCCCTGTTGCCCAGGGCTGCAGCCCCAGTCAGGAGGAGCCCACCAGGACACCCCCAGCAGGCCGGCTTCCTAAGCGAATGCCTAGTTCGTCTATATGGTTGCGCCGGCCCTGATCGCAGAAGGATCAAAGGAAACGGGCTCGCTTTAGCTGAACGGCGAGTAGCTGGCTTCTCCATGTCCTCACATACCAGCGCCGGAACCGGAAGTCCCGGAGTGCTGCGGTTTTATTCATCTTATGGTTTTGTGAGGAGAACCAGAGGCCGGGACTTGACACTGCGGGCACCGCCACGTATTGGACTGTCTTGGATTACTCAGTGAGTAGTGCTGTCTTGATGTTATATTGGAATCACCTCAACCAGTGCATAACACTTCAATAATATGGACCCCGCTCCAACCCAGTGTTGCCAACTGTCAAGAAATTTCTGGACAGCTCTTGAAAATAGACTACTTTTTTCCTGTGTCCATGAAAAAAATTGACGTGTCCGTGATTACTTTGAGGCTGGTGCTACTTGACTAGATTATTTTGGTGGAAATATCATCATTTTACCATTTCATGGTAATGAGTTAGAATTGAGTTATCAGTACATTGAGTTATAGATGTGTATTACTTATAACCTTTATCATTCATTATGGTTTTTCAATTTGTCCATAAAAAATGTTGGCTGTCCGTGATTTTGGCATAAATTGTGTAGAAAAAAGAAAAATTCTTGTTGGCAACCCTTCTAGGAAAAAAAGCAATCTAGCGTACCAAAAGAAGACAACACATTTTTACCATACTCTTTCAAATACCATACTCTTTACCATACTCAAGCAAATAATGATGAGACCCAGATTGCGACAAGGAATATCTATGATGCCAAATCAATAAGTTTGGAACAGATTGGAACCAGTCCATGGCCATGTAAAGCCTGAAATTTAACAACTGGTACACAAATAACTGAAGACATACAGTATAACTTATAGCAATGAGAAGACCACCTCCAAATACACTTGATACACTCAATCAGCTCTGCTCTAGAGGTAGCAGCACCAAACCAAAATAAATGTAGTGAATCACAGTGTTCATGTGAACCCAAATACAACAAGCAATTAGACAGTTCTTCCCTGAATTGAGTCAATTAGAGTTGAGCAGACACCTGGATGTTCGGGTTCTGCAGGTTCGGCTGAACTTTAAAAAAAAGTTTGGGTTCAGGACCCGAACTTGACCCCGAACCCCATTGAAGTCAATGGGGACCCAAACTTTTGGCCACTAAAATGGCTCTAAAATAGCCCTGGAAAGAGCTGGAGGGCTGCAAAAGGCAACAAAATGTGCTTAAGAGCATGGCAAATGCTCTGCAAACAAATGTGGATAGGGAAATAAATAAAAATTAACATAAAAGACCTTAAAAAAAATAAAATTAGGAATGATCTAGGACAGTGGTCGGCAAAGTGCGGCTCGCGAGCCACAAGCGGCTCTTTAGACCCTTCAATGCGGCTCTTTCCCACGGCGACCCATCCTGCACTACAGAGGAATCAGTGGCGTAACTATCAGGGAAGCAGCTGCTTCGGGGCCCGGGAGCAGTCACTGTACTTCGTCACCCCGGGCCCCTGTCAGAGCAGCTGACTTCTCCTGCACCGGGTCCAGAGTCCTGCACTTGCACTCTGTCACTGACCTGACATCAGTGACATTGCTCCGCCTCTCCCCCTCCTTAGTTCTTATGATGGACAGTGACCAGCATCAGGACGGCCCAACGTGGGCGGGGCTATAATAGCCTTTTCTACCCGCGATTCCTGCAGCCTGAAGTTGAATCTTCCATGCCCAGCAAGCTGAACATCAGTTGGATTGTCACAACTGCACCAGTGATGTGAGTGTCAGGGGAACTGGGGTTATATTCAGCTTCCCCAGACTGTGCACATGTGACATGCAGTACAGTAGGAAAGCTGGGTGAATTATATCATGAAATGTCATCCAGCTTCCCTGCTATCCTGCATGGCACCAGTGCAGAGGCATTAGAGTATGGGGGAGAGGTACAGCAGGAAAGCTGGGTGTCTATATATGTGTATTGTATATGTGTGCGTCCATGTATGTGGTGACTGTGTGCATGAATGCATCCATGTATGTGTAGAATGTGTGTATGAGTGCGTCCATGTATGTGGAGAGTGTGTGTATGACTGCATCCATGTATGTGGAGAGTGTGTGTATAAGTGCGTTCATGTATGTGGAGAGTGTGTGTATGAGTGCGTCCATGTATATGTGGAGAGTGCGTGTATGAGTGCATCTATGTATATGGTGAGCACATGTATGAATGCATCTATGTATATGTTGAGTGCGTGTATGAGTGTGTGCATGTATGTGGAGAGTGTGTGTATGAGTGCGTTCATGTATGTGGAGAGTGTGTGTATAAGTGCGTTCATGTATGTGGAGAGTGTGTGTATGAGTGCATCCATGTATATGTGGAGAGTGCGTGTATGAGTGCATCTATGTATATGGTGAGCACATGTATGAATGCATCTATGTATATGTTAAGTGCGTGTATGAGTGTGTCCATGTATGTGGAGAGTGTGTGTATGAATGCATCTATGTATATGTTGAGTGTGTGTATGAGTGCATCTATGTATGTGGAGAGTGCATCCATATATGTGGAGAATGCGTGTATGACTGCGTCCATGTATGTGGAGAGTGCATCCATGTATGTGGAGAGTGCGTGTATGACTGCATCCATGTATGTGGAGAGTGCATCCATGTATGTGGAGAGTGCGTGTATGACTGCGTCCATGTATGTGGAGAGTGTGTGTATGACTGCGTCCATGTATGTGGAGTGTGTGTGTATGACTGCATCCATGTATGTGGAGAGTGCGTGTATGACTGCGTCCATGTACGTGGAGAGTGCGTGTATGACTGCGTCCATGTACGTGGAGAGTGCGTGTATGACTGCGTCCATGTATGTGGAGAGTGCGTGTATGACTGCGTCCGTGTATGTGGAGAGTGCGTGTATGACTGCATCCATGTATGTGGAGAGTGCATCCATGTATGTGGAGAGTGTGTGTATGACTGCGTCCATGTATGTGGAGAGTGCATCCATGTATGTGGAGAGTGTGTGTATGACTGCGTCCATGTATGTGGAGAGTGCATCCATGTATGTGGAGAGTGCGTGTATGACTGCGTCCATGTATGTGGAAAGTGCATCCATGTATGTGGAGAGTGCGTGTATGACTGCATCCATGTATGTGGAGAGTGCATCCATGTATGTGGAGAGTGCGTGTATGACTGTGTCCATGTATGTGGAGTGTGTGTGTATGACTGCATCCATGTATGTGGAGAGTGCGTGTATGACTGCGTCCATGGCTGCAGTATGAAAGGTACAGAGGCTAAAATACTTGTGGATATGTAAAGGTCAATCAGACGGGTCTATTACAATTGCAGCGCAGGTTTTAAAGGTGTTGAGTTGAATATAAACTCCGTCAGCAACTGTAAATGTTAAAAAACAAAGTCGTGCTAGAAATGACAGTAAATACAGTAAATAAAAAGTCACAAAATAGCCATAAAAGAGGGGTTTGCACAGGAGGAGGCGGTTTGTGAATAAGTGTGTGTGTGGGGCCCCGTACAAAAATTTGCTGTGGGGCCCAGTCAGTTCTAGTTACGCCTCTGAGAGGAATCGAATCTTGCCTGTGGGACACATTTACGTTCCACAAAGCAAGAGAGGGCGTGTTCGCTAACTAGTATTAGCGCACGCGCATCACAGTAGGGCCGGCAGTACGCACCTCCTTCCAGAGTAGACATCGGAACGAGGAGGAAGTGATGAGGGGTATTGAAAACTTCCTGGGCAGTGAAATCTGCCAGAGACAGAACACCGCAGCCCGCATCATGGACCCATTCGCTTCAGCATGCGCTTCCTTCCTATATATTTTGGGTTTTAAAAATGTGGCTCTCAAAGGAAATTTCAATCGTAGTTTTTGCGATATTTGGCTCAGTTGACAAAAAAGTTTGCCCACCACTGATCTGGGAGGAAGAGGTTGAGGAGGTGGTGAATGGGTGGATGTGGAGGTGTAGGCTCACGTGGCGGTCTTGGTGGAAGCGGCAGCAAAGGAGGAATAGGTAGCCAACACAGATGTGTGTTATTTTGCATTTTACATAGGGGTATCCCCCAAAATATCGGGACATATATATATATAAAAAAAAAAAAAAGAATAAGTGCACTTGAGTACAAGGATGGATGGTTGAGGCTGTTAGAACTGTCTATTCTGTACAAGGTACAGACAAGTCTTGTGGGATCCAGGCCTGGTTCATTTTAATGAACGTGAGCTTGTCCACGTTGGCTGTGGACAGGCGGCTGCGTCTGTCTGCAATGATGCCTCCTGCTGTGCTAAATACACGTTCAGAGAGTACACTGCTTGCAGGGCAGGCCAGCACCTCCAAGGCATACAGGGCAAGCTCTGGCCATGTGGACAATTTGGAGACCCAGAAGTTGAATGGGGCAGAAACATCAGTCAGTACGTGTAGTCGTGTGCACAGGTACTGTTCCACCATGTTGGTCAAATCCTGCCTCCTGCTAACACGCTCCATATCAGCAGTTGGGGCCGGTTGTTGCAGCGAGGTGATAAAGCTTTTCCACATGTCGGCCATGCTAACCATGCCTTCTGAGGTGCGGGCGCTGACACAGCTGCATTGGCGACCTCTTCCTCTTCCCCTGCCTTTGCCTTGTGCTTCCACTTGTCCCCCGGCGTCAGTCGGGAATGATCTCAGGAGTGCCTCTACCAGCGTGCGCCTGTAGTCGCGCATCTTCCCATCACGCTCCAGTGAGGGAATTAAGGACGGCACATTGTCTTTGTAACAGGGATACAGCAGGGTGGCCACCCAGTAGTCAGCACACGTTAAACTGTGGGCAACTCTGCAGTCATTGCGCAGGCACTGCAGCATGTAGTCGCTCATGTGTGCCAGGCTGCCAAGAGGTTAGGACAAGCTGTCCTCTGTGGGAGGTGTATCCTCTGCGTCCTCCGTATCCCCCCAGCCACGCACCAGTGATGGGCATGAGCTGCGTTGGGTGCCACCCTGCTGTGAACATGCTTCATCTTCCTCCTCCTCATCCTTCTCCTCCTCGTCCTCCAGTAGTAGGCCCTGGCTGGCCAAATTTGTACCTGGCCTCTGAGGCACTTCTAAAAGACTGGCCTGAAAGTCTTAGAAATGACCCCTCTTCCTCCTCCTCCTCCGCCTGGCCCACATCCTCTTCCAACATCGCCCTAAGTGTTTTCTCAAGGAGACATAGAAGTGGTATTGTAACGCTGATAACAGCGTCATCGCCACTGGCCATGTTGGTGGAGTACACAAAACAGCGCAACAGGGCACACAGGTCTCGCATGGAGGCCCAGTCATTGGTGGTGAAGTGGTGCTGTTCCGAAGTCGACTGACCTGTGCGTGCTGCAGCTGAAACTCCACTATGGCCTTTCCAGCATGTGCAAGGTGGAGTTCCACCTGGTGGGCACGTCGCATATGAGGCGGCAAGCGGGAAGGCCGAAGTTGCGCTGTAGCGCAGACAGGCGAGCGGCAGCAGGATGAGAACGCCGGAAGCACACAGACGGCCCGCACTTTATGCAGCAGTTCAGAGATCTTGGGGTAGTTGTGAATGAATTTCTGCACCACCAAATTCAGCGCATGCCCCAGGCAAGGGTTGTGCGTCAAACCGGCTAGTCATAGAGCTGCAACGAGATTTCGGCCATTATCGCATACCACCAGGCCGGGCTTGAGGCTCTCTGGCAGCAACCACTCGTCGGTCTGTTGTTCTATACCCCGCCACAACTCCTGCGCGGTGTAGGGCCTGTCCCCCAAACACATCAGTTTCAGAATGGCCTGCTGACGTTTACCCCTGGCTGTGCTGAAGTTGGTGGTGAAGGTCTGTCACTGACTGGATGAGGAGGTGGTAGAAGAGGAGGAGGAAGCCGAGGAGGAGGCAACAGGAGGCAAAGAATGATGCCCTGCGATCCTTGGCAGCGGAAGGACGTGCGCCAAACAGCTCTCCGCCTGGGGCATAGCCGCCACTACATTTACCCAGTGTGCAGTTAGGGAGATATAGCGTCCCTGGCCGTGCTTACTGGTCCACTTATCTGTGATTAGGTGGACCTTGCCACAGATGGGGTTGTGCAGTGCACACTTGATTTTATCCGATACTTGGTTGTGCAGGGAAGGCACGGCTCTCCTGGGGAAGTAGTGGCGGCTGGGAACGACGTACTGTGGGACAGCAAGTGACATGAGCTGTTTGAAGCTGTCTGTCTCCACCAGCCTGAATGACAGCATTTCAAAGGCCAGTAGTTTAGAAAGGCTGGCATTCAGGGCCAGAGATCGAGGTTAGCTAGGTGGGAATTTATGCTTTCTCTCCAAGGTTTGGGAGATGGAGAGCTGAACGCTTCCGTGTGACATGGGGGAGATGCTTGGTGATGGAGGTGGTGTTGGTGTTGGTGGCACATCCTCTGTTTGCTGGGTGGCAGGTGCCAACGTTCCTCCAGAGGCAGAGGAAGAGGCCGAGGCAGCAGCAGAAGAGGGAGCAGGAGGGACCTGAGCCCTTTCTTGGTTTTGAAGGTGCTTACTCCACTGCAGCCCATGTCTCGCATGAAGATCTCTGGTCATGCAGGTTGTGCTAAGGTTCAGAACGTTAATGCCTCGCTTCAGGCTCTGATGGCACAGCGTGCCCACCATTCGGGTCTTGTCGTAAGCACATTGTGTGAAGAAGTGCCATGCCAGGGAACTCCTTGAAGCTGCCTTTGGTGTGCTGAGTCCCTGGTGGCGGTGGCCAGTAGCAGGCGAACTGTCTTTGCCACGGCTGCTCTGCTTTTGAACCCTGCTCCCTCTTTTGCTGCACTGTTGGCTCGATCTCACCACTGCCTCTTCCTCCGAACTCTAAAAGTCACTAGCACGACCTTCATTCAATGTGGGGTCTAGGACCTCATCGTCCCCTGCATCGTCTTCCACCCAGTCTTCCTCTCTGACCTCCTTTTCGGTCTGCACACTGCAGAAAGACGCAGCAGTTGGCACCTGTGTTTCGTCATCAGAGACGTGCTGAGGTGGTATTCCCATGTCCTCGTCAGGAAACATAAGTGGTTGTGCGTCAGTGCATTCTATGTCTTCCACCCCTGGAGAAGGGCTAGGTGGATGCCCTTGGGAAACCCTGCCAGCAGAGTCTTCAAACAGCATAAGAGACTGCTGCATAAGTTGAGGCTCAGACAGTTTCCCTGATATGCACGGGGGTGATGTGACAGACTGATGGGCATGGGTTTCAGGCGCCACCTGTGCACTTTCTGCAGAAGACTGGGTGGGAGATAATGTGAACGTGCTGGATACACTGTCGGCCACCCAATCGACTATCGCCTGTACTTGCTCAGGCCTTACCATCCTTAGAACGGCATTAGGCCCGACCAAATATCTTGGTTCACTAGGACGTGTAGCTGGGCCCGAACGGCCACGTCCTCTCCATGCAGCAGTGGCTCCACCAACACCACCACCACGACCATGACCGCGTCCCTTATTAGAATTTTTCCTCATGGTTAGCGTTCCGCCAAGCAAGAAATTTAAAATAAAGGGAACGGTATATATGGGCGATAGTGTCACAGCGGTGTATATGGGCTGGTTAATATGACAGATTCCCAGCAAAATAGATTTATTTCAGCTACTTCTAAATAGGTTCGGTCACACATAGATAGTGTCACAGCGGTGTATATGGGCTGGTTAATTTGACAGATTTCCAGCAAAATAGATTTATTTCAGCTACTTCTAAATAGGTTTGGTCACACACAGATAGTGTCACAGCGGTGTATATGGGCTGGGTAATATGACAGATTCTCAGCAAAATAGCTTTAGTTCAGCTATTCTAAATGTGTTCGGTCACACACAGATAGTGTCACAGCGGTGTATATGGGCTGGTTAATATGACACATTCTCAGCAAAATAGCTTTAGTTCAGCTACTTCTAAATGGGAATGGTCACACACAGATAGTGTCACAGCGGTGTATATGGGCTGGGTAAAATGACAGATTCCCAGCAAAATAGCTTTAGTTCAGCTACTTCAAAATTGGTTCTGTTACACACAGATTGGGTCAGAGCGGTATGGCCTGAAGACAAGCGTCAGATCATGCAATGCTGTGCTGGTGCACTGCAGTTGCGGTAAAATGGCCGCCGATGATCACTGAAAAAAGTGTCTGAAAAAAACGCTCAGGGCAGGCACAAAACCTGTGTGCTCTGCACCCACAAAGGATCGATGATTCTCAGCTGTAGATGTGCAGAATTTCAGGACTTCGTTCTATTTCTCCCTGCCTAATCTCTCCCTCACAGCAGCAGCAACCTATCCCTACACTAGTGAAGAGCAGAGTGACGTGCAGCGCTACGTGACTCCAGCTTTTAAGGAGGCTGGGTCACATGGTGCACTTGGCCAATCACAGCCATGCCAATAGTAGGCATGGCTGTGATGGCCTCTTGGGGCAAGTAGTATGACGCTCGTTGATTGGCTGCTTTGCAGCCTTTCAAAAAGCGCCATAGAAATCGCCGAACCCGAACTTTTACGTAAATGTTCAGGTGGAAAAAATCATAAAGTTCGGTGCGAACCATGGGCGTCCGCGGGGGGGCAAGCGCCCCCCCCTGGAAATCTGTGAACTGAGTTCTGCCTCTGCTCTGAGCTCATGCGTTATTATACTTTGTGATAATTAATATGCCCCTCCCCTTCATTACATTCTCAGAAACGAGCAGAGCATGGATGTCAATAAAATTATGCCCCCCCCCCTGGAAAAATTTCTGCGGACGCCCATGGTACGAACCCGAACTTTACAGTTCGGGTTCGCTCAACTCTAGAGTCAATGGAGAAGATAATCCTCATGAACCAAAGAATCTTACTCACCACCGATGGCTTTATTTATCTACAGTACTTACCTGGCAGATCAATTTGTCTGAAACCGATCTCAAATGAATCCAATAATCATTAGTCTACACGGCAACACTGGTCATACATCAGATATTGCTCCAAAGATTGCTGGGGCTTCTCAGTTCTCAGGAGTTCTCTAGTAGTCAAAATATAATTCAAGTTTCTTCTGATATATCTTTCTTATGATCAGCTTTATGGATCTTTTCTTTCTTGTGAGGACCCTGTTCCTTGATCTGATGATCTGATGGTCTGATCTCCTCATATGTTCCTACCCCAGCAGTATTTATCCTCCCTGATATCTTACGTTACCTCCTCTTGGATTATGATCTCCCAATCAACTGAGGAGGGTGTAACGTATGTTAATACTACTATGATGTCATCTTAACCCTTGATATGCTATAGAAAACATGTTATAAAATAATATAATATTGTCCATCTGCCTCTAGATGGCACTGTGGTATTGCAGATGAATATCACAACCTTAAACATTAATTCTAAATACCTAATAATACATTCACATGCCCTTCTTAACCTCTCCAATATACATCAGTAATGAGGGTTTCTTCCTGACATTTTTAATTACCCATAATCTTGACATGCTGGAGTCACTATCCTCTACTGTCTTTTTAAATTCATGATAATGGACAACGGGACATGGGGCCTTCTTACTTGGCATCCGGGTTCATATATTTTACTTGTCCACATGGCTGACTGATAACATTCAGCTCTCCTCATGAAATCCAATTAGTAGGAAAACAACTTCGATACTTTCTAGACCTTCGAAGGCTATATTCAGTCAGTGAGATACACACGGCATAAAATATATATTCTAAATGATACATAGATGGTAATATATATATATATATATCGACACACTGTTACACATAAATGACACATTATATAAATCATTGGTTAAGATATGTTGCAAATCTAAATATACCAGAAATATATAGAATATAATTATGAATACATGAATGGGACATTCCAGACATGTAACAACCAACAAAATGCTACACACACCCAGAACATAAACCCACACCACACATACAACAAGTGAGGGTAAAGGTATATGGAGGGTACATAAGGAAGGAATATTTATGTTCCATAAGGTGGCCTTCAAAGACTGGGCAGAAACACCCAGGCAAGGAGCAAAGCTCCAACACCAAGCAAGTCTGTAGTACAACTGCACCCAGCCAGCAAGCAAAATCTAAAATAAAAGAGGGAACAGCGTTAGTGGTCAAGACAGAATGAGATGTATTAAGACAGTTGTCCATGCGATAATCACGCCGATCGAGAATCTGTCTCGCTTGCCAGTCAACGGTAGGATTATATTTGCTCAACCATGGTAAACCCAGAACCAATGGAGCAGGCAGACCTTCCAGCACAAAACACAAAATGGATTCCTGATGAAAATCACCCACTGTTAAACGGATGTCCTGCACCATCTGTGACAAACTTTTCTGAGTAAGTGGTGCAGAGTCTATTGCGAACACTAAAATTTTTTCTAATGCACTTGTTGTCAACCCATGCATACGGACGAACTGACCATCAATTAGGTTAACCCCTGCCCCACTGTCAATAAACACCTTAATTCTCACAGTTTTGGACTCTAGCGCCACCTCGGCAGACAGGATAAATCAGGTACTACCAGTAAATGGCAAAAGTAAGTTTTCTGACTCCCCACCCACACCACCAAGAGTGAGATGGCAAAACGTTTTCTTCTTGTTTTGACCTTGATGCAGAACGTAAGGACAAACATTAACAAAATGTCCCCTTTTTCCAGAGAAAAAACATACTCCCTTCTTATGACTAGAACTCTTGCGAGCAGGCCCAGGGGTAGCTACCCCTAACTGCATGGGTTTATCACCAGGCATAAACTCAAAAGTCTCTCCTCCCAAGGTGTCAGATGAAGCTGACACATTATATGATAGTTCATCCTGAGAGTGAGTGTAGCTGGCCAGCTAAGACTTGTCCTAGTTTGCTAATATAGCTTGTATGTTTATGCAGCTGGACCAGCCAATACCCTTAATACAGTTCCTATGTTTATGTGTTAGAGACAAAAGCAGTTATTTACTGTGACATCATGTTTTGGATGTCATATAACTATTATATTTTGTGTTCACAGAAGCAGAAAAAAATAATATGCATTTAAGATTAATTTTGTAATGTAAGGTAAGCTCAGTGACACAGCAGAAACAACAGATAGCATAGTGTTAATCTTTTGTTGCTGGGCAGAAGTCTAGACCAATCACAGCCAGCTTCTCACACAGCAAGAGTTTTCACCAATCACAGTCAGCCTCACACACAGCCTGTCTGGGAATTCCCCCAGCTTCTGCTGCTAGAATCATTATTCACTAGAGACAGGAGCTGAAGAGACATTCACTCCACTGAGAGCTGAGTTTTATGGGAACAAGAGGCCAAAATAGGTAGTTAAAACAGGTATATAATGTTTATATTGTTAGTATTGTGTTTAGAACTGTATACTGAACTAGATATATATGTGTTTACTTACAGTTCCACCAATTACAAAACCAAATGAAATACAATTGCAAACTACAAATAGCATACAAATAGCAATCCATACAAATTGCATACAGATCAGTAGAACTATCGGTCAAATCTTAGATATACCTCTCAGAGAGATCATAAAGTGCTTAAATAACTTAAAGTGAGAGTACAGATACTCAAGAGAGAAATAAATCCACCATTTTATGTTGAATGACAAGATTGAACAGTTGACCCACCATCTTAATCATACCGCCATTATGTGATATCTTTTCAACGTGTTACGTGTTATGTACATGGACTATCTGCTGCGGAGGCCGCAGTGTTATATATGAAGAAAAGTTGAAGTTATTTGAAGCATTTGGTGTGCTCTTTAAACCTTCTGTTTCCTTAGAACGCCGCTAGAGGAATTACAGAGTAATAGACAGTCTGGTTAGACTAAAAGTCAGAGATATCAAATTTCTTCTGATGCCACAGCGCAAAATGCACTTTATAGTGCTGCACCTGCCACAGTGGAACTATTGCTCTCAGAGGGCGAAGCGATAGTGCTCCTCAACTTGCACAGTAAAGAGCGCATTAGAGCAGCGGAGCGCCAGCATATACCTCCGCGCAGCAACTGTTCCCTGAGTGAGCAAGCAAAGACATCTCAGCGGAGCTACCATAAAGGCCATAGAACGTGTGCATTAGTCAAACTGCAGCCGACGCTTAAATTGGCAGAACGGAAAAGGCAAGATAGTTAGAGAAAGAGCGCCAACCCTCCTGCGATCCCTAGAGAGAGAAAGAGACGCATGGTGGGAGGCCAAAGTCCAGAGCTAGAGTGCCTGCACGGCTATCCACGGAGAGAGACCACATACTGCAGTCATCTAGTTTCCCGCCACTAGGCCCAAAGCCTGCAGCAGCGTATCCATGCCAGTGCATCGCAAGCCATCACAGAGCATCGCAAGCCATCACAAGGCATCGCAAGTCAGCGCAGAACATCGCAAGTCAGCGCAGAGCATCGAAAGTCATCACAGAGCATCGCAAGTCAGCGCAGAGCATGGCATCACATCAAGAAAAGACAAGTCTCCTTTAAGACATTTGTTCCAGCAACCTTCAGATTGCAGTGTCCTGCTCTTCAGAATAAGGTCAGAGCTTTCCTTTTATTACTTATCATTGCATATAGGCTTTGGCATAAAGCGACATTTTTTTTTTTGTGTTAAGAAATATGAGACTTTAAATAAAAACAAAGGACAGTTTTGCAAACGTCTACGCCCCAAATAAAGGGCAAGCTCAGTGGTTACGCAACACATTCAAACTTTTAATGCAATTTAAAGAGGGCATGGTCATCCTGGGAGGGGATTTTAACCTGCCATTAACACCGGACTTAGACTCTTCCTCTAAACGCTCACAGATCTCACATAAATTGTTGGGCCGCCTAAAATCCACACTACATGAGTTGGGGGTGACGGACCAATGGAGAACTCTCACCCCCATTGACTATACATTCTACTCTTACGCCAAAACCACTTTTTCCAGACTTGACTACCTATTCCTATCAACTCCACATTTGACATTGGTCACTGTGGCTAGCATCGGTAATATTACGCTATCAGATCACGCACCAATATTTCTCCATATCCTCCTGAAGGCTCTACCCAAAAAGGAGTGGAATTAGCGTCTAAACGAGACTTTGATAGCAAACCATTCTCATATCACGCAAATAACTAACTCTTGTGCTGTTCCTTTCATATTGAATTTCTGCACTGCATTATTTCTTGTTTTACCTATGTTGTTTAAATCTATTGTTCTCTGCTGCCATCTGCTGGCCGGAATTTGTATGCTGCACGCCTCGTTCGTTGTCTATAAAGTTTTATCTCTGGGCGTGGTTTTAGCAGCCTTGGGCCTGGTCACTTCCTGTAGCCTTTTTCAGTGCTGCATCCTTTGTGACTGGAGACACACACCTTGGCTTGTGAAGGCATCAGTTTTTGACCAGCAGTTGCCTCAGCAGTTAGCCTCAGGAAAGACATCCACATCACAGCATCTACTGCATTCCTGTATTGTATCACCGTATGTCACTGCTCTGGATCAAATAAACCACGTTTGATTGCATCCTCATGTCTACGTCTGGATCCATCTAACCTGAGCGTCTGCCGGTCCGGTCTGCTCCACTGCTTGGATACGAAGGTAGGACAGTCACAAAGCCATTATCAGTTACACCTTCATTCGCCTTCATGTGGGGACAGAACAGTCAAAAACTGCCTTAAAGCCTTTTACCCCAGTCAATATCCGTCTGAATGTCCAATGCCGGCTACAGATTCCCTCAGAGCCCAGTGCCACACTCAGGAACCTCCCCTGCAACAGGCCCACTCGCAGCAAATCTGCCCAGTAACAGTGCACGTCCCATAAGCCTAAGGGGAAGCACAGCGTGTCCGCAGTAGATATACTCTCGCCTGGAAGTCCTCCACTACTCGCCAAGCCACTTTCTACATCCTATATTAACCCTTGCTCGCATGATATAAGAACTGTTCACGCACGCGGGGCCTCCCTCAAACCAAAACCCCGCAATTCACTCAAGACACCTTGGGAAACTCATCGGGTTGCCTCACCTGAGCCGCACTGCAATTTTCAGCCCCCAATTCAAAAGTTTGATTTCTTAAAGAGACAGCGCACCTTAAATCAAAATGGCCGAAAAGGACCTTGTACAGTTCCCTGGTGATGAAATAAAGCAAATGTAACCTGATACTGATCATTATGAAGAGCTGGAGGTAGAACCCACACTTCCAGCAGACCAAGTCACGCGACCAAGGCGCTCTCTCAAACCAACAATAAAGATCACAGAAAACTATCACACCATGAAAGATGAGCTATGTGACGACCTGGAAGATCTATGGGAGCGAGTTTCCTCCCTCATATCAGGACTCAAGTCCTCCTCAGGCGATGCCACCAGTTTACAAGTTGCCGTCGGGCGGCTGAACGCAGCCCATGAAAGATACAAGAGACTGTCCACAAGGTATATAACCTTTCTAAAAGAATCTAATATTGAAGAAGCCCCGTCAGAATTGTGCAAGGCAGAATCAATAGACAGACAAAGAGACGCCATGGTGCTGGACGCTAAAGATAAAGTGGAACTCCGCATCTCTCATTTACAAGAAACCAGATCACACAGATTGCATTCATCCAAACATTCCTCGCGGTCCTACAGATCATCATGCTCTAGAAGCTCCGCCCTGAGCGACAGATTACTAGAGGCCCGCATAAATGCAGAGCAATCCAAAGTGAGACGTTCCTTCACTGAAAAAGAAGTCCTTGCGAGGGCAGAAGCACAGATGGCGGCGGCCAAGAGGGCAGAAGCGGAGGCAGAAGCCAAGAGGGCAGAAGCAGAGGCAGAAGCCAAGAGGGCAGAAGCAGAGGCTCGAATAAAGATCCTTGAATCAGAGAGGGAAGAGGAAATTGCATTAGCAAAAGTAAGACTACTTGAGCAAGCATTGAGCCAAGGCCTTGATTCAGTCTGCTTACCACCAGAGGAGATAGACGATCCAGCTGATCGCACCAGCGACTATGTACTGAAACAGTTATCTGCACCACCCCCAGTGTGCAGTACTGTCCAAGCCAACAACACTGAAACCTCCAAGTCAGCTCTACCTGCAGTGCCAGCGATACCCACAGCACCCGAGCAATCCAATAACAGTTGCCCAGACGCGCTCTCTTAAGGGCAGTTATTACAGCAAGATGGCTACCAGGTGTTTCCTGGCCTACCTCCACAGCTCAAGCAGCAGTCATCAAAATCTACAGAGGCTAGTCCACAGCTCAACCCTGCAGCAACATCATTCTACCCGGAAGCATCTCACCCTTTCACGCCACGCAGCCTATACGCCCCAGGGGCATCACAAGTTGTCATGGCAACAAGCAGTGAGAAATCAGATATGTCTGAGTTTGCCAGGTTTATGGTGAGCAGAGAGCTTATTAACACCAGTCTCTCAAAATTTGATGACCGTGCGGAGAGCTACAGAGCCTGGAAGGCAACCTTCAAAGCCGCCATCGCCAACCTCAACCTAACCGCAGAGCAGGAGCTCGACCTCTTGATCAAATGGCTGGGCCCAGGCTCCACAAATCGCATCAAGAGCCTTAGAACTGTCTATGTGGGACAAGCAGAAGCAGGTCTCGCTGCAGCCTGGCAGAGACTCGAACGCACCTTTGGCAGTGCAGAAGCAATAGAGAAGGCACTATTCAGGAGACTGCAGAACGTCCCCAAGATCAGTCTCAAGGATGTCCATAAGCTTCAGGATTTAAGTGATTTGCTCATGGAACTGGAGCTCGCCAAAAGAGACCCTCGTCTGTCCGGGCTGTGCTACCTAGATACAGCCCATGGGGTGAACCCAATTGTCGTGAAGCTACCATACAGCCTGCAAGAGAAGTGGGCGGCATCAGTCTCAAGGTACAAAAGAGTGCATGACGTCACCTTTCCCCCATTTATTCATTTCTGTAGGTTCATCGATGAACAGTCCCAGATGAGGAATGACCCCAGCCTCGACTTCCTGGAGTTCAATACTACAGCTTCAGTGACACCATCATCAAGGTATGAAAGTATTGTGCATAAACACAGAGACTTTAAGAGCAGCGTGAATGTTAGAAAGACTAACCTACCATCATCTGCAGTACCCACTGGTAGACAGTACACTACCTCATCAGGAGACAAGGCTTTCAATCGTGAATGTCCCATTCATAAAAAACCACACTCACTGAACAAATGCAGAGGATTTAGATCCAAAACAATACAGGAGCGCAAGAAAGTCCTCACCGAGCTTGGGGTATGCTTCAGGTGCTGCGCTTCATTGGAGCACATGGCTAAGGACTGTAAATCCATTATCAAGTGTGAGGAGTGTCATAGTGAAAGACATGCCTCAGCTATGCACCCAATTCCACTCACAAGGGATTCACCTGCTGCTGTCACCACCAGTCCTGCTCAAAGTCATGGCGGGGAGCCCCAGAACCACGCTAACACAGCCACTGCTGTTTCCTGCTCATGCTCGGACGTATGTGGGGAGGGCCAGAGTGAGAAATGTTGTGCCCGCATATGCCTAATCAAGGTCTACCCGGAGGGGCTACCAGAAAAGGCAGTAAAAATGTATGCCATCATTGACGACCAAAGCAACCGTTCCCTAGCAGGACCTAAATTCTTTGAAGCTTTTGGAATAAAGGGACCATCAGAACCCTACATCTTAAACACCTGCTCGGGTCGCATAGAGACTAGCGGCAGGAGGGCACAAGGATTCATCGCTTGTTCCGTCAGTGGAAATACGGAAATACCTCTACAGACGCTGATCGAATGCGATCAAATACCCAACCATAGGGATGAAATTCCTACCCCGGAAGCTGCATTTCACCATCCACACCTAAGGCACCTAGCCAACGTTATCCCACCTATGGACAACAACGCCGAGATTCTACTCCTGCTTGGCAGAGACAATCTAAGGGTACACAAGGTGCGTCAACAGTGTAATGGTCCCGACTATGCACCATACGCCCAGAGACTGGACTTGGGATGGGTAGTCATAGGAAATGTATGCTTGGATCAACCAAAAGTCCGCTCATTCAAAACGTACGTGCATGGAGATGGACGCACAACTTGCATTAAGCCTTGCCCTCATCACTATGAGGTGAAAGAGAAGCCTCCAGACCTCATACAACCACCTGACGACATTCCTCCCTTTGCCGACAACTTGGGAAGATTGGTCTTTCACACAAGCAAGGACGATGATAAAGTAGCTTTGTCAGTAGTGGACAGAGAATTTATCAAGATAATGGACAATGAGTTCCTTAAAGACGAAACCAATCACTGGGTTTCTCCACTACCCTTCCGAGCTACCAGGGTGAGACTCCCGAACAATAGGGAACAAGCTCTGTCTAGATTTAACTCTCTTCAGTGTACCATGAACAGTAAGCCTGAGATGAGAGAACACATCGTTGCCTTTATCGACAAAATATTCCGCAACAACCATGCAGAACCAGCTCCATCCTTAGGGAAGAACGACGAGTGCTGGTACTTGCCTTCATTTGGAGTGTATCACCCACGGAAACCTAATCAAATTAGGGTTGTTTTCGACTCAAGTGCCAAACATCAAGGTGTATCGCTTAATGATGTCCTTCTCACAGGTCCTAATCTGACGAATAACCTAGTTGGAGTGCTGATGAGGTTCAGAAAAGAGCTCGTTGCCATCACCGCTGACATTGAACAGATGTTCCACTGTTTCGTAGTCAGAGAGGACCACCGGAATTTCCTCAGGTTTCTGTGGTACAAGAATAACGACACCAATGCAGAGATGGCAGAATATCGAGTGAGGGTACACGTATTTGGAAACAGCCCTTCACCTGCCGTGACAACTTACGGCCTTCGGCGAACTGCATTAGAGGGAGAATCAGAGTACGGTAAAGACGCCAGAGACTTTGTAGAAAAGGACTTCTACGTAGACGATGGACTCAAATCACTACCGACTGAAGAAGCGGCTATCGATCTGCTCAAAAGGACTCAAGGTATGTTGTACCAAGCTAAACATAGACTACACAAAATTGCTTCAAACAGCCTGGCCGTTATGAGGGCCTTCGAATCAGGCGATCATGCACCAGGATTCAAGGACATTAACTTGGGACTGGACAGTCCACCTGTGCAGAGGAGCTTGGGCCTCAGATGGGATCTCTCGGCTGACTCATTCGGTTTTCAGATAAGTTGTGCAGACAAGCCATTCACAAAACGAGCCGTCCTATCAGTGGTAAACAGCCTATTTGATCCGCTGGGATTTGTAGCGCCCATTACCATACAAGGTAAATCTCTACTGAGACAGTTTTCTGAAACAGTCAAGGATTGGGATACCCCACTTCCCTCCGAGAAAGAGCAAAAATGGGAAACCTGGAAGCGATCCTTGTGTGCCTTGGATGAGATCCACATCCCGAGATGCTATATTAAAACCTCACTTTCCTCTAGCATAAAGAAAGAACTCCACGTGTTCTCGAACGCCTCCACGGAGGCCATCGCAGCGGTTGCCTATCTGAAGGTGACAGAACCCAACAACCAAAATCACGTTGGATTCGTCTTTGGTAAGGCTAAGTTAGCCCCCAAGCCCGCTCATACTATTCCCAGACTGGACTTTTGTGGGACCGTGTTGGCAGTGGAGATTGCGGATTTCATACAACAAGAACTGGGTGTCGACATAGCTGAAGTCCAGTATTACACCGACAGTAAGGTCATTTTAGGTTACATCCACAATCGGACCAAGCGATTTTATGTGTACGTTAGTAACCGCATAGAGAGAATCAGGAGGTCCTCCAAACCTGAACAATGGCACTATGTACCATCTGAACCTAATCCAGCAGATCACGCCACTAGGCCTATGTCTATAGGTTCCTTTACTCACTCTACTTGGCTTACAGGTCCAGAGTTTCTGCTTGGAGAGGCAGACGAATGTGTACAGGAAGTTTTCAGCAGGATCCGGATAATGATCCAGAAATCCGCACTGAAGTTAGTGCATTAGTCACTGGAACAAAGCAAACCGCCAGCTAGGGTTGTCAGCTCTTTGAACGTTTCTCCAGTTGGATGAGACCCATCGAGAACGTCCCTGATGGGTGAACAGGACTGTATCTAGCTTCGCAGATCTTCTCCATTCCAAGTTGGGAAACAGGACTAAACTATGTTTTGCATTCTAACATGTTTTTCTTTTACAGGTTGTTTATATTTTATGGACATTCGTCATAGTGAAATCCCCAAAGTGAATTTCAGACGGGGAGTGTGCTGTTCCTTTCATATTGAATTTCTGCACTGCATTATTTCTTGTTTTACCTATGTTGTTTAAATCTATTGTTCTCTGCTGCCATCTGCTGGCCGGAATTTGTATGCTGCACGCCTCGTTCGTTGTCTATAAAGTTTTATCTCTGGGCGTGGTTTTAGCAGCCTTGGGCCTGGTCACTTCCTGTAGCCTTTTTCAGTGCTGCATCCTTTGTGACTGGAGACACACACCTTGGCTTGTGAAGGCATCAGTTTTTGACCAGCAGTTGCCTCAGCAGTTAGCCTCAGGAAAGACATCCACATCACAGCATCTACTGCATTCCTGTATTGTATCACCGTATGTAACTGCTCTGGATCAAATAAACCCACATTTGATTGCATCCTCATGTCTACGTCTGGATCCATCTAACCTGAGCATCTGCCGGTCCGGTCTGCTCCACTGCTTGGTTACGAAGGTAGGACAGTCACAAAGTCATTATCATTTACATCTTCATTCGCCTTCATGTGGGGACAGAACAACTCTCTCACTGAATATTTTGCCGTTAACTCCTCTGATACAGTTTCCCCATCTACAGTCTGTGAGGCACACAAGTCTGTTATAAGGGGAGAGCTTATTGCTTTAGGCTCAAAAATAAAAAAACTGCGTACAGCCGCTCTAGATGCCCTCCAGTCACAAATTTCTCAGGTTGAGGTTTCTTACAAACAGACTACAACTAGGGAAAAATCTCACAAGCTAGCACAACTCCGTACAGAGCTAAAGAACCTGCTAAATGTTACTTCGGCAAAAATTCTGCTCAGGTCTAGATTTCGAGCATATGCCCACGGAGATAGATGCAATAAACTCATGTCTGCTATGCTGAAGAAACAACACTCTGATTCATTTATTTCTGCTATCAGAGACTCCTCAGGCATGCTCCATAAATCTACTTCTGAGATAGCACGGGCGTTCCAAAACTTTTATGCAGACTTGTACAATCCATCCGCCTCCTCTTCTTTCCCTACAAACCTCCCCCTCTCCTTAGCGAGGGCCACTGAAACATTCCTCTCCTCTCTTAATCTGCCCAAAATATCTGAATCTGAATCCGCTCAATTATCTGCCCCAATATCTTTGAAAGAAGTCTCCCAAGTATTAGCATCCATCCCGTCTGGCAAAATCCCAGGACCAGACGGTTTCACAATACAATATTATAAAACGTTTTGCAAAACTTTAGTACCTCACTTCACAACACTGTGCAATTATCTCCTCGAGGGAGGTTCACTTCCGACACAGGCCCTAGAGGCTCATGTCACAGTTCTGCACAAAGCCAATAAAGACCCACTTGACTGCGGTAGTTACCGCCCGATATCCTTGCTCAACACTGATATTAAATGGTGGACCAAAATCCTAGCCCAGCGTGTTCAGACAATCCTGCCCACCATATTAAACAGAGAGCAGGTAGGATTCGTTAAAGGTTGGCAGGGAAAGGAGAACACGGTACATCTGCTGCGATTAATAGCTCTTGCCCAAACTACGCAAACTCCAATGGCCTTACTGAGCACCGATGCCGAAAAGGCCTTCGACAGGGTCAGCTGTCAATATATGTCGACGGCCCTGTCAGCCTTTGGCCTCTCACCTCAGTTCATTCAAGCAGTCTTCACACTTTACTCTACACCATCAGCGAGGGTGAAAATTAATGGCACCCTGTCGCCCCCGTTTCGCATTTCAAATGGCACACGACAGGGTTGCCCATTATCACTGGCTTTATTTGTTATGGCGATGGAAACTCTTCTTTCCAGAATGAGGCAAGACCCCGCAATCCAGGGAATTACGGTAGGCACCCATTAACACCTGACCGCAGAATTCGACGACGATCTCCTGGTCATGACCTCTAATCCTTTAACTGCGTTTTCCAGATTAATATGCATATTTCGGGACTTTGGGTACGTGTCGAACTTTAAAATTAATTACAATAAGTACACGGCTTTAAATAAATCATGCCCCCCATCCATACCTAACTCATTCAAATGGACCACCCCCTTTCCATGGGCCTCCAAAAGTATACAGTTTTTGGGGATTCACATCTCAGCCAACCTGACTGACCTCTTCTCCCTTAATTATACCCCTCTTCTACAATCACTACGATCCTATCTTAAGTCTGTGAAACTACCCTTTATCTCCTGGATAGGACGAAAAAAAATTCTTAAGATGTATATTGTGCCTAAACTACTTTATCTTCTCCAGGTCCTCCCTATTTGGTTACCGAATTTCTTTTTCATAGAGACTCGTAGGGCGTTATCCTTCTTTCTCTGGGGCGGCAAATCCCCAAGAATAGTCTACGCTACTCTGACTAGGGAGAAGAGATTTGGAGGCTTTGGTCTGCCGGAAATACATCTATATTATAAAGCCATGCAGCTAACTAGATGCTTGGAGCTGTTGTCTCCTAACCCTGTGAGTCTTTGCACGGAAATGGAAAAATCGCTGCTAACCACCTCTGATAAAGCCATTCTTTGGGGGATCAGACCCTTTAGCAGAGATAAAACGCACCCCTCACTTTTTAAAGGGGCACTAGCAGTTTGGACCGAGTTCTATGATAATCGCACTATTCAATTCCCGCCCCCGAACCTGCCCCTAGATTTACTACAACTACACATACATCCTCGGATTACACAGCCTTCTGGAGTTTGGCCCCTATTGTCATCTCTCACCATAAAAGACTTTCAGGCGGGGGATGGTTCTTTAGTCTGGGATGATGTATTAGTCCTGCCCAAAGTCCGCACATCAACCTTTTTCCACCTACACGATTTCAATGCAGATACTATGTTAGTCCCTGTACCCCACAATCCCCAAAACTCTAAGTCCTGGCTCGAACAATTGTAAGATAGAGATTCCCTTCCCAGAAATCTGTTCTCCCTCTCATATAAATCGGCCTTATCTTATAAACCTCCAACTGTACATTTTCTACAAGCCTGGGAAAAAGAACTCTCCGTCACATTATCTGACCCGGAAAAAGCATTTATTCTAACCAACTCCAACAGCTTTAATAGATGCATCAGAATACAAGACAATTCGTACAAATTGCTCACTAGGTGATACAAGACACCGGAATTTCTTCATAGTATTAATCCCAATATATCGGAACAGTGCTGAAGATGCGGGTCTGGCAAGGGATCGCACTCGCATATATGGTGGTCTTGTCATCATATTCAAACCTTTTGGAAAGAAATCAATGAGATGATCAATCGGATATGTTCCACGTCCATTTCACTAGATCCCAAATTAATTCTACTATGGTGCCCATCAGTCAGCTTTACCCCTTCGAAACGCAACCTTCCCACTATGCTTATCACAGCCGCTAGATTACTCATACCCTTGTATTGGCTAAAGGATTTTCCCCCTCCTACCTCGACCTGGATAAAAAAAAGTGGATCAGTTATATCGTTTTGAGGAACTGGCCCACTGGGAGACACACTCTCCTCCAGCCTTCCTTAAGATTTGGAGTCCCTGGAAAGCATATAGGAAGTTCCCATGAGTATGGGACATTCACCAGGGTCAAGGCTAACTTTTCCTTGTGGAGAGTACACCCTCCTCTAGGTTCATGTTAGAGGATCTTCGGTTTGCTTCGCTCAGTCTTGATGCGTTTCATCCAGCTTAGTTTATGGCCTCTCAGCGTTAACGACAGTGGTACTGTGCATATTGAGATCTCTCACTGCAATGAGTTTCAAGTCAGCTTGCCAATCCCTCCATTCGCTTCACCTTCTGATTATAAAGGACAGCCTTCCCTTCTACTTCTCACCCATTCTCTAACTCGCTACCTTACTCTATTCTTCTTCTTTCATCTCCCTTCTACTTTATGTTGCTGTGTCCACGACGACCGAATATGTCTTAAAGGGTTTCTACCATCAGAATTTGTGTTATGTAGCTGAATGACATTAGCGATGTGCTAATGTCAGCACTACATAACAGTGTCTATTTTACATTTGTCCCTGCAGCTGTTCTGCTAAAATACTAACTTTTAAAATATGCTAATGAGCCTCTAGGTGCTATGTGTGCATAGATTCAGCACCTAGAGGCTCGAAAAACTAACCATGTATCCCGCCCAGGTCCTCCGTTCTGCCCACCCCGCTCCTCTTGATTGATGTCCAAGTTCCATGCATCGTAGATTAAATCCTGCGCCTGTGCCATTCACTTCTGTATTCGGCGCAGGCGCAGTGAGTGAAGGCCGCACTCCTGGTGCAGGATTCCTCACTGTGACGTAGTCGGTGCAGGCGCAGTGAGGAAGCCGGCACCAGGAGCGCGGCCTTCACTCAATGCGCCTGCGCCGAATACAGAAGTGAATGGCACAGGCGCAGGATTTAATCTACGATGCATGGAACTTTGACATCAATCAAGAGGAGCGGGGAGGGCAGAACAGAGGACCTGAGCAGGATACATGGTTAGTTTTTCGAGCCTCTAGGTGCTGAATCTACGCCCACATAGCACCTAGAGGCTCATTAGCATATTTTAAAAGTGTGTATTTTAGCAGAACGGCTGCAGGGATAAATGTAAAAAACACACTGTTATGTAGTGCTGACATTAGCACATCGCTAATGTCAGTCAGCTACATAACACAAATTCTGATTGTAGAAACCATTTAAGTGATATGCTATGGCTGGTAAAGACACTGGGCTCTGGGCATTCTACTACAACTAACTGCTCCACCCTGCCTTAGAAACCCTTTGGATACCTGGACTTTGTTTAGATCTAATAGGTTTCAGGGACCCTTCTGCTTGCTATATGTCTCTTGACTTATAAATGCTCTACTCTTGGTCGTTGTACACAGTGATATTTCTTGTTTGCTATTATTTCTTAATAAAAAGTGAGTTAACAAAAAAAAAACAAAGAACAGTTTGTAGTACACGGACTCTAAAGCATTTAAAGTGAAAGTCATTTATTGCCTGCATTTATCGCTGTTGTATTTAGAGTGAAAGTCATTTATTTCTGCATTTTTCAGTATTGCATTTAAAGTGAAAGGACTGTTAATATTCATATTGATTGTTATAGCATTTAAAGTGAAATGTCTGAACCTAGTATTACCATGCCACTGTTAGAGGACACAAAGATAGATCGAGTAGAGGGGAAAGAGCAAGGGAACCTGTCTGAGGTAGAAGAGTCTGATGCAGCATTAGTCTTGCCTCAAACAAATATAGCCCAAACTGATGAACCAAGACGTTCATCGCGTGCAAGAAAACTAACCCCAAAGATACTGGAAAATTTGGAGCAAGAAGCAGCATTAAAAGGAAGAAAGTTCACGAGAATGTATGAGAAGTGGAAATTATACATTAAAGGCATTCGTGGAAAGTTAAAACAAAAAAGTATAAAAGGGAACTTGAGTGATATGGTAGAGACGGTAGAAGAATCTGAATCAGAGCTTATGGCAGCATACAGATGGACCAGGGTTAGCACTCCAGCTCTTAACTCAAATTTCTTAACTCATTGCGTAATCTTGAGACAAAAGCCATTGAAAAGCAATTCAAGGTGTTTGCTTAGATTAGATAACACAACTCAGAAATCTCAGAAAACAGGAGTGTTAACTCTACTCCATCCGTATGTCAACCTGCAGTCGCTTACGACACCTTCCCAGGACATTGGACACATGTACTGTGGTCACTAAAGATTTAGTAAAGCTCATGAGAGATCTATCTGCAGAAAACTATGATGAAGTTAAAGCAAGAAGGAGAATGAACAAGCTTTTTATGAGAGACTATGCTAGGTCCTTAGGTGGAACCACAATTACAAGTGGGACTTCCTTTGCTAGCAGAAGTGCCAACCACAAAGCAGAGTCCTCAAGTACTTCAAACAAAGAAAGGAATTAGCTGAATAACTTGCTGTCAAGAAAGCAGAAATTGAGATGGAAGCTGCCATCGAGGTGCAGCGCCAACGGATAGCTGAAATGGATGCACAACGCCATCAAATGGAAGCTGAAAGGGATGCACAATGCCATCAAATGGAAGCTGAAAAGGATGCACAACGCCATCAAATGGAAGCTGAAATCGAGGCACAGCGCCAGTAAAAGAAAAGTCTGGAAAGGCAGAAAAAAGTTAAGATCATAGAAGCCAGACTCAGAGTACACGAAAAGGATATGAATCAGAGTAGTCCTAGGTTCAAATCTGTACTAAGTGAAGAAACAGACTCCTACCTTCCTCCATATGCCCAGGAGAATGGAAGGAAATCTCCAGCATGTAGTGAAGAAATAAGTTATCCTTCCATCCCTGCTCATAAAAACAAAGATAAGACGAGTCCAGTGTTAGGGAAAAGATTTACCCTCTATCTCTACCGGAAAAGATGAAGAAATGGACTCACCTAATTCAGAACTAAGTGAGAAAATAGAACCGGGTGATTCTATTCCTAGATGTCATGGCAATGCTCAGGAGAGTGTTGCAACCATTGTCTCAGCAAGACAACAGAGAACAGTCCTAGCTAGACTTCCTGTTCCGGAACCCACTGTATTTTCAGGAGACGCACTGAAGTTCATAGAGTGGAAGGCAAGCTTTGAAATGATAATTGAGCATCATTGCTTCAGTCCAGTTGACAAGTTATTCTACCTTCAGAGATATGTTGGTGGAGAATCAAAGGAAGTTCTTGAAGGTAACTTCTATAGAAAAGACAAAGAAGCCTACAAACCAGCTTGGGAAAAATTGAATGCAAGATATGGTCATCCTTTCTTAGTACAAAGAGCATTTAGAGAATAACTGGCCTAAAATAAGTCCTAGAGAACACTTCAGACTCAAAGTATGGTGACTTCCTGCAAGCATGAAGCAATGCCATCCCACATGTTCAAGAACTAGAAGTACTGAACGACTATCTAGAAAACCACAGGATGCTAACTAAGCTACCCGAAGAAGTGGCTTCTAGATGGAATCACTATGTGACTAAACAGATCTAGGTAAGAACTTCCCAAGTTTTAAAGAGTTCTCTAAGTTCGTCAATGAGAAGCACGGATAGCATGTAATCCAGTAACATCATCTTATGTCTCAAAATCCTTAGAAGAAAGGCCTGCAAGAGAGATAAGATGTGCAACAGCAACTAGCTTTGCAACCAACACAGCAGCTAAAGGTCCAGATACCTACGAGAGCAAGTTCAAAGTCACTACTGGGATCAGTAGAGAGACAGAACCGACAAATCTTCAGACTACCTTCAAGTGTATGTTCTGTGGAGAGAACCACTCCATACATAAGTGCCAACAATTGAAGGCGAAGTCCCCAGAAGAAAAGAAAACATTTGTGCTGGATAACCAACTGTGTTTTGGATGCCTAAGAAAAGGCCATGTTACTAAGGAGTGTAAGAAAAAAGGCCACATGCAGCGTTTGCAAAGGACGCCATCCTACACCACTACATGAAGAAAGTCCAAAGAAACATAAATCTTCAATACCTAAAGATACTGAGGAAGGAAAGAAAGTATTGGTTTTCTCTTGCAGAGTGAGGGAAGGAGAAAGCAATGGCACATCAATGGTTGCACCAGTGTGCATATTAAATCCTAAAAGGAGGAACAAAAAGGTATACGCCTATGCGCTACTGGATGCCTAGAGTGATGTCACCTTCATTGATCAAGAAATTACAAGTGGCTACAGAACCAGTGACGCTCAAACTCACCACAGTGACAGGGAGAGACACATTAGTGAACAGTCAAAGGGTCAAAGGACTGAGAGTTAGAGGACTTCATTCAAACTCCACATTGATTTTACCTCCAGCTTATACACCTCTAGATTGAGATCGCATACCTACCTGTGAAACAGCCAATGAATGGGAGCACCCGTCATATCTTATGAAATGTCGCCGCTGAAGGAGTTTGGTGTTGAACTGTTGATAGTTATTGGAGGAAAACAGCAGATCGCAAACTCAAGACAGGTGACAGGATTGTGTCATCGAGTATCTGTCGAGTATGAGAGTTACCAACTGTAAGTCCAGCAAAAGTAAGCAAGATCCTTGAATCCAACTTTGCAGATATACGTTCTAAAGAAAAGAGTGTATCCCAAGAAGACATAAAGTTCGTACACACTCTAGAAGAAAATATTCAGCAGAATCAACAAGGTCATCTTGAAATGCCCTTACCCTTTAGAGAGCGACCTCGTCTGCCAAATAACAGAAATCTTGCCCTAGCAAGATTGAAATGTTTGAAGAAAAGGTTGGGAAGAGATCCCAAACTCAAGAATGATCATTTGAAATTCATGGAAGGCATCCTTGAAAAAGGACATGCAGAGAAAGGTAATAACAAACCTAAAGAAGGAGAAGTGTGGTACATCCCACATCAAGGTGTTTACCACTCAAAGAAACCAGATAAGATTAGAGTAGTATTTGATTGCAGTACAATGGTGTTGCATTGAATGGTGTTGCAGTACAATGGTGTTGTATTGAATGATCATCTACTAAAAGGACCAGATCTTACAAATACTCTGCCTGGAGTACTCTGTAGATTCAGAAAGTATCCCGTAGCGGTCATGTGTGACGTTGAAAAGATGTTCCCCCAATTTCATGTGAAGAATGCAGATTGCAGGTTTCTATGGTGGGAGGATGGAGATACAGATACAGAGCCAGCAGAATACAGAATAAAAGTACACTTGTTTGGAGCAGCATCATCTCCAGGTTGCGCCAATTATGGTATGAAGTACTTGGCTAATCAGAATGAAAAAGATTGCCCATCAGCAGCACATTTTCTGAAGAAAAACTTTTATGTAGATGATGATCTCATAAGTCTAGAGTCTACAGAATCTGCAAACAAACTAGTGAGAGAAAGCCAAGAGTTATGCGCAAGAGGAAACCTGTGCCTTCACAAATTCATCTCAAACAACAGAGAGGTACTGGAATCCATCGGTGACCCTGAACGTTCAGCAACAATGAAGAATGTAGATCTCTCAATTATGATCATCTTCCAGTTCAGAACGTACTTGGATTGGGATGGAATGTTAGAGAACAAGTTCTTCTTTGAAGTATCTATTGAAGGGAAAGTTGCAACTAGACAAACCATTCTTTCAGCAGTGGCTTCTATATTTGATCCATTGGGATTCCTGGCCCCAGTAATCCTCAGAGCAAAAGAAATGCTGTAAGAATTATGCAGACAGAAGTTGGGATGGGATGAGCCCAAACCTGAAAATTTTAGGCCAAGGTGGGAGAATTGGATAAGAGACTTGCAAAACTTGAGAGGAGTTTGGATACCCAATTGTTTTGTACCTCATGATTTCGGAAAGTACAAGAAAATAGAACTTTATCATTTTTCAGATGCCAGTAGTTATGGTTATGGTCAGTGCTCCTACATCAGAGTGATAGGAGAAAAAAATTATTCACTGTGCCCTGATTATGGGGAAGGCCAGAGTTGCACCTGCCAGTATTCAGACAATACCAAGACTTGAACTGCCAGCAGCTGTAGTTTCAGCATTAGTAAGCAAGTTTCTGAGAGAAGAATTGGAATTCAAAATAGATGAAGAATATTTTTGGACAGACTCACAAGTTGTCCTAGGATACATAAACAACAATGCTCGAAGATTCCATATCTTTGTCGCCAACAGAGTGGAGAAAATTCGGGAAATAACAAATCCAGAACATTGGCATCACCTTGACACAAAGCATAACCCAGCAGATCATGCTTCAAGAGGCCTGAATGTAACTGAATTGAATAATTCAAATTGGTTCACAGGTCCAGAATTCCTTTGGGAAAAGGAAATCACGCCCAGTAAAGGTTACACAGAATTGTCTATGGGTGATCCAGAAGTAAAAGTTGTACAAACATTGAGCACTGCTGCCAAGTGGCAAGATGACATACTTGAAAGACTAGCCATATGTTAAAAATGGAATACAGTCATAAACGTAGTAGCTCGAATTCAACGTTTGGCAAAGGGAATCAGAAAGAAGGAATTGTTGAATGTAGAAGAAAGAATGAAAGCTGAAGAAACAGTCATAAGACTCATTCAACAGATTCTACAGTGAAGAGTTGAAGAGACTTAGTCAAGAACCTAAAAGGCTTCCAAACAACCAACCATTGTACAAGCTTAATCTTGTTCTGCAGGATGGTGGGTGGGAGACTGGAAAATGCATCGTTACCTAGCAGAGTGAAGCATCCAGAAATTCTACCCAAAAACTCTACCTTCACAAGATTCATTATTGATCATGACCACAACGTATCCTTGCATCAAGGAAGAAGCTTTACCCAAAGCTGTTTGAGAGAAGGTGGTTACTGGATTGTGAAAGGAAGCAAAGTTATAGCAAAGTATATAAGTAAATGTGTAGTCTGCAGAAAGGCGCGTAGACCTACCAAAGAACAAAGAATGGCAGATTTACCGGCAGATCGTGTAAACCCATCACCACCATTTCTTTATAGCGGAATGGATTGTTTTGGCCCATTCATCACCAAGCAAAACCGCAAGGAGTACTAGAGATATGGACTAATATTTACATCTCTGAGTTCCAGAGCGATTCACCTGGAAATGTTAGAGGATATGTCAACTGACGGATTCATCAACGCCTTGAGATGTTTCATAGCCATTAGAGGTACCGTCAAAGAGCTTAGATCTGACCAAGGATCTAATTTTGTCGGAGCAAAGAATGAATTGAAGAAAGCTCTAAAAGAGATTGATAAAGAAAAAGTAACTGAGTATTTGTTAGAGAAACAGTGTGATTTTCATATGAATGCTCCACATGCAAGCCATACAGGAGGAGTTTGAGAAAGACAAATCAGAACTGTGAGAAATGTGTTAAGTTCAGTGTTGAAAAAGAACGCTGGAAAAATAGATGATGCTTCACTTAGGACAAGAATAGGACATGTTCTATTTTTTTTTAGGAACGGAATTGCGGATCCCGAAAAAACGGATGCAGATCCCGAAAATGTGGATGCGGATCCCGGAAATGCAGATTCGCATCCGTTCCAGCCCCATTGAAAGTGAATGGGTCCGCAAATTGCGGAACAAATGCGGACCCAAATTACGGACGTGTGAATGGACCCTTATACAGTAAATGTCTGTTCTCTTTCTCTCAGGAATAGTTCTCTTGGTTCAGTTCCTTTCCAGCAGCTTTCAGTCTCAGAAATAGTGTTCTCCTGTCCCACATTTATTTTCAAGCCTACTTCTCAGGAGCTTACACATGCACGTGTTGCCTCAAGCTCTACTCAACTAAAACTTTCGAAGCAGGGGTTGGAACCAGGCCATCACTCTGAGAAACTGGACCTAAGCTATCAGTGTTAACTATTTGTTGCCCATACATGACCATTTGATATACATAGGGAGTCATTTATCATTTAAGGTTTATTTTACGTCTGGCTTCACTTTGTGCACCTGCACCAAATTTATTAACTGGTACACCTTAATAATATATCTGGCGTGAGTGTAATGTGGTTTACACCTTTAGGTTTAAAAGTACACCATGGGGTTGCCTAACGTGGGTTGCGACTTTTGAAAATGTCACACAAGATAAATGAGCCATAATCCAGGTCTAATCTCACTTTTAACTTTTAAACATAGACCACTGTATAAAGTGTCGAGGATCACGAAATGTCACAAAAACATTTTTACGCCCCAAAACTGACATATCTGATTTCATAAATGACCCCCATAGTGCATAATGAAATAAGTACTGTAACAACTCTGTGGCATTAAATTAATCTTTGCCGCGATCTACTGGGTCACTGCATATATTACTAAGTAATACTTCCATTCACTACCTTTGGCTTTTTAATAAATACTTTGACGCTCTTTATTTTTGCTTCTTAGAGGACGCACAGGCAGAGAAATGTTGAAGCAGAAGATAAGTGCAGGCTGTAATCACTAATGAATTCTTCCATCTTATTTAATTCTTCTTTTTAAAAAGAAATAATGACACTGCTTAGCTGTATCACAGTCTCTATAAATGACCTCCCCCCCCCCAAGCATTTGGCAATTACAGGGAACATAACAGTCCTGGAGTATAATACACAGGCTGATATTAACCTTGAAATTGAGACATTTTTCTCATTTATGAAAAACACGTTGGATGTTGGATTTTCCCTGTCTCCAGATGCAGTGTGACATTTCCATTCTGCAGCACATGAGTGTACTTGCTTAGTGCCGTATTGCAGACCTTAAATTGCCGGTCCACAATATATGGGCACTGGCCGTGTGCACTCTGTATCACGGATTAGGACCTACTGACCTGAATGGGTCTGCATCTGCCAAATATGAATGAAGATAGGGCTTCAGCTATCTTTTTGTGGTGCGGAGGCACTGACTGGAAGCCCATGGAAGTCCTACCAATCACTTCTGTGGGCTTCCCATCCGTGCCTCCGCAACGCAAAAAGATATAACATGTTCTCTTTGGCCATATGTTGCGGATCGCGGATCCATTCAAGTTAATTGGTCTGCATTCGCAAGCAGAGTGTACATGGCCGGTGCCCATGCATTGCGGAGTGCAGCACGGGCACTGAGCAAGTACGCTCCTGGGCGTGAGCCCTTAAATTCCTCTTTTTTAAATCACAGCTTTCTCCTGGTAACCTAGGAATATTCAGAAATTAAAAGCTTTCCTGTTATAAAATGTACGGTTAATACATACAAATGATACACATGTAATATCACCTCACGTGGAGTCCTGCTGATGGGCATGACGCTACGCACCATTTCTCAGACATAGACATTAAACAGAGAAAGATCAAATATAATCAGTTCTTTACATTCATATTAATATAAAAGCCTCTCATCTGGGATAAAATGAAATGATGTGTGAGAGATTTCAATTTCTATTCACAGCAACGATGATGATTATTACTGGATCACTCCCGCTTTAAAAGCAACAATCCTAACATACCGTATTTGAAAATGCATGAAAATCCCTATTATGTTAAAGGGACTGTAGACAGGAGTTGATACATACCTCTGTCCTTAGTTTTAGTGGACGGATGCGGTGCTGATAAAAATCAACTTAGATGCCCGCAGGTGGCACTCTGGCAAGTGCGCCAGAAGGGAACTGGGTTGGGTCCACAGGCTGCAGTGCTTCAGGCTCAGTGTTTGAGCTACACAACTTCAAATACCTAAACTTTCCCTTATGGTGTTCGGATGCGGTGTTTTATACAATAAATCATAATAACTAAAGTCCCTAGGACTGCCTTACACCTGTTAATCCTACACCTCCTATTTCCTAAAACTTAACCTTTATTGGTAATACTCATAATACTAATAATAACTATCTATGGGATATTTTAAAATTACCAGTACATCGCAACCATTAGAAATATATCTGATTTTCTATTAGTAGTCTCCTATCTAGGATTGCCTGTCTAGGATGAAACACTGTTGCCTTCCTGGCTGCGCGCTGCCAGTAGGTACGGGCACTGTGTTTCAATTATCCCTATATTTATTGGCTGCAAGACTGTACTGTGTTAAAACATGAGGTTCACGCTGCCCCCCCGGCATGTTTCACCGAGTACCGGCGTCTTCAGGGGTTAGGGCAGAGTGTGAGCGTGTCTTCTCTCGGCTTGATTATAAGACCTCTGTTTATAAGACCTCTGACCTCAACAGCGCAGCCACTCTGCTATACATGGCGACTGTGGCATCCAACCAGGAGACCGCTACAACCATCATTCAAGGAGAGGGGTTGTGATGCAGCTCATACAGGTTGTGGTGCAGCACTGAAGCCTGGTGGCCCACCCCCAGTGCACTTGCTGGATCGGTGCCACAAAGATTGTAAAACCAAGGACAGAGAATGCCGACCAATAAACCGGTGGGAGGGGAACAAGCTGAGAAATAACTGGAAAAGTTTCACAGGTAAAGATGCCAACATCAACATTGATTCCATACCCTTTGGTACCCAGTTTCTTACTTATTAGGGTCATGACATTGAGGTAATCAGTGATCAGGGGTGCACCATTCATTAAGTGAGATAACATGTCCAACCATGTGATTCCCAGGCATAATTGTGAGGGCAGGAAGCACCACACGTTAAAACCATTTCTGTAGTCAAAGCGGTTTTCTGGGCTTTTAAAAATCCTTAGAAAAGGCCATCAATACTGAATTGAATCTAATACTAAAAGCCTAAATAACAGTTTCTTAAAAAAACTGGTATTAAAGGGTTTTCTGACTGATATTATCTTAAACAGGCTCAGAATGCTGTAAAAAATCATTTTTTTTCATATGCACCTTACCATCTCCTGGCGCTCCCTTTTTGGTAGACACACAGGAAATGACCATTCAGCCAATCACTGGCCACAGCAGCGATCAACCTCAGCCAGTGATGCTGAGGTGGGGGATCAAAATACCCCAAAGTAGTACCTCTAAAAACCTGTCCCAAAAGTGCAAATCCCTATACTGTCTATATATTTCAAAAGGTAATCCATCAGGACCTAGGGAAGAGTTTCCTGAGATGTGTTTTAGTGCGTCCCTTCAACCTGCGAGTGTCATCGGGGCGTTTAACACTAGAGATGTCCCGAACCATTCGCCGGCGAATAGTTCCCGGCGAACATCGCTTGTTCGCCGCGGCGGGCGAACATATGCAATGTTCGGTCCGCCCCCTATTCGTCATTATTGTGTAAACTTTGACCCTGTACCTCACAGTCAGCAGACACATTCCAGCCAATCAGCATACCCTCCCTCCCAGACCCTCCCACCTCCTGGACAGCATCCATTTTAGATTCATTCGGAAGCTGCAGTGTCACAAATTTGACTAAGTTGTAATCGCAATGCGATTAATACAGGTTATATTAATCGCATTTCGAATTCAACTTAGAGCTGGGTTCCTAATGGTTGGCGTTGCTATGGCTGGTGTCACCCGGTGCGGTAGAAAATTGTGTCACCCCTGCCCCCCCCCCCCCCCCGAAGCCATAATAAAGAGAAAAAAAAAGAAGTCACTAAGTCAGCTCCAATCAGATATCTGCATAGACCCAGAGTCTTGGTCTATGTGCAGATATCTGAATGGAGCTGACTTCTTATTTTCTCTTTTGCACATAAACGTTTAAACTATATTCCTTAGTAAAAATGACCAGTCCACACCATGTGGGTCTATATTTATGAGGGCCCCCCTGAGCAATGGTTAGTAAATGTGGCCGGGTGGCCCCAACCCACAGTTCAACCCAACCCCTTATGTCTCCTGGCCTGGGGCCGTCTCTATAATAATCCACCAGTAATTTATGAATGGGGTTAGGTTATTAACATTATTATTTGGGTATTATTAAAATAATTTGGTCTATAAAGTCAGAGCTGCTCTACCTACCTCCTCCTCCCGGCACCAGAGACTCCTGCAGGGCAGCTGCCGCGGCGCCCCACCACTCACCAGGCTGCAGTGAGTCACACCCCCGTCCCCCTTTACCACGTGACGGCGCGACGTGTTTGCTTGCTTGCGAAGTTTAGAAGTTGAACTTGTGAGTGAGAACTCCTGCGCCGGCGGGCCGCGGGTGACACCCCATCAGACTGGTGTCACTTGGTGCGGCCCGTACCCACCGCACCCCCTTCGCAACGCCACTGGATCTAAGTTGTAATCGCAATGCGATTAATACAGGTTATATTAATCTCATTGCGATTACAACTTAGATCTGAGTTCCTAATGGTTGTATTGCTAGAATATAACGAAGATTGAGAATATAGTCCTATATTCCTCAATTCTAGCAATACAACCATTAGGAACTCAAATCTAAGTTGTAATCGCAATGCGATTAATACAGGTTATATTAATCGCATTGCGAATTTAACTTACCACACTCTGCATCAACTACGTAATTTTCCATGGGAGTTTTGCCATGGATCCCCCTCCGGCATGCCACAGTCCAGGTGTTAGTCCCCTTGAAACAACTTTTCCATCACTATTGTGGCCAGAAAGAGTCCCTGTGGGTTTTAAAATTCGCCTGTCTATTGAAGTCTATGGCAGTTCGCCCGGTTGGCCCGTTTGCAAACATTTGCGGAAAATCGTGTTCGCGAACGGAAAATTTTATGTTTGCGACATCTCTATTTAACACCTCCCGTTGCTCCTCTGCCAGACATGGTAACTCTATGCTGTCCAAATATGTGTCCTTATCTTCTTCCATATCATATTTATATAATGTATAATAAGGCACAAACTCCCTAGCGATTATGTTCCTGAGTATGAACCCCACTGCTCCTTTTGATCCTTAGAATATTACTACAAGCTTATTGGTTTTCGTATCACAGCTGCCAGCAATCTCCCTAGTTTTCCAGCTTCACAATAATATTTTTGTCCTGAGAAAAATACTCTCTGTTGTGATATATAGAGTAGATATTCCTGATATTTTATCTTAGCTAATTTCAGAGACAATGGATTGGATTGGATTGCTGGCGATTTCTTTTTCAAGAGCGGGAACTTTTCCCTTAAAGAGGACCTTTCACCACTCCTGACATTCCTGTTTTTTTTTTGTTTTTTTTTTAAACCAAATTTTATTCATTTTTGATTTATGAATCAGTTACATTGTACATAATCCAATGTTTACAAAATCATATTGCATAGATCCATTGGTAATTTTACAAAGGATTAACAAACTGAGCCCGTTACATCACAGTTCAAACTCCCTCCCACCCCTACCCTAGCTTCAAGAAGATCAGGTCCCCACCCTCACTAGCATATCTTTAACTCCCCTAGATTCCATGATAATCGACTTCCTATTGAGGCTAATAGAGGTCCTACTGTTCCAATTTACCTAAAGTACCTTTCAATTGCTCCAGTAAGTACCAGGATATTTGTTTTAAAGGATTCATTAGCGCTTTAATCTCAGTGGGTTCTAGAACATTAATAATAAAGCCTTTCCACCTGGCCATCAATCTTTGCAGAGCTTTATCTGTATTTTGCTCTGCCGAATAGAGCTCTCTATGTAAGCACCATTTTACCTGTATGATAACCTCTCCAATTGAGGGAGTAGCCTGTTGTAACCAGTTCTTAAGTATGAACCTTTTTGCTGCCAGAATACATACATGTGCAATCTGTGCTAATCTCGTGCCTTCAGGGTAGTAGTGGAATAAAATTAGCCCTGGAGCTAATGTAATCTCGATATGCAAAATATTTTTAAGCCATTCTGAGAAGGCCGTCCAGAACTCCACTATTTTAGGACAGGTCCACAATCCATGTAATAAGTTGGAATTCTCCAGGTCACATTTTGGGCATTGCGTTATTTTTTTTGCCTGGATGGTCGATTGTGTTTTATAAAACCCATATATGGCTCTGTGTGCTATTCTAAACTGAGTTTCCCGCCAAACTTCACTGGGGATCACTTTTCTTAGGTATAGCCAACCCTTCAATATATCTTCATGTGTCCCTTGCCCATCGAGCTCTTTATCCCACGCCCTAAATGGTTGTAAAGGGGAATTTTCCTGACGACATCCCTGTTTTAATAGCTCCATGCATTCCCCATGTAATCACAATTCTGGAGCATCTATTCTTATGGCTCTATGTTGTGCCCTTCCTTTATTATTTCTACTAAAAGTTGTACTTGAATTGCTAGCAGTCTGCAGTAAGGGTACAGAGGGGAGGTAACCAGTTGGGAGGGGGGGGGGGGGGGTATACCTGCACAGACTGACTCTATCCAATCAGTGCTGCCATTTTCAGACTGTGCAGGTACACCCCCCATCTGGTTACTTCCCCTCTGTACCCTTACTGAAGGCTAATAGCAATTCATTCATAACTTCTAGTGCAAATAATAAAGGAATCGCACAACATAGAGCCATAAGAATAGAGGCTCTAGAATTGTTAGTACGTGAGGAATGCATGGAGCTAATGAAACAGGCATGTCAGGAGTGGTGAAAGGTCCTCTTTAAGTGATTTTTCTGTCTTGGCAAAAGTGGAATGTAGGCTGTGAATTTGTTGATTACAAAAGCCCTCTCACATATGCCTTTAGTGAGTCCCATCCGTAATGAATCTTTGTTGACCCAATTTTTCTACTCCAAAAATCCCATATCTCCTCAGATATCATGCTCTTTTATCAATACTAACCAGTGAGAGCTAAGATGAAATATTTTTCTGCTACATCCCCTTTTGATATCTTTAAGTGATATTACAATAGATGAGTGATCAGAAACAGTGATGAGCTGCAGGGGCAATATTCGAATTCACGATATTTCGCGAATATTTGGGCAAATATTCGTCATATATATTCACAAATTCGAGAATTTGTGCTCTCCAGTCATTATTTTCTTGATTGCTAAAATCGACAATCGGAAAATTTGCAGTAAAAATTTGGGAGATACGAAAATTTGCGATCAACACTACTCCTAAAGTCAAAGATATTGCAGCCTTCTCATTGGCTCACAAGCAAGAAGCAGTGAGGAATCATGAGTACTGATGAAAAAAAATCTAGAATATTCGCCATTACGAAGTTATAGCACTATATTCTAGATATTCGCGAATTGTCAAAGTTCCAATATTCGCAATAAAAATATTCTAATCGCGATCAACACTAATCAGAAACACTTTGGGCTTCATACTTCATTTTAGATATATCGATCATGAACTCGGCATTCACCAAGGCGAGGTTAATCCTAGACATAGATTTATATGAGCGATTGTAGCAGGAAAACATCCTCTCACCCCCATATAAAAATCACCATACATTCAGTTGGGCCATTTCTTGACATATTCTAAACAAGGGGGTTGACACACTCGGTAGTCCTTTATCTTGGGTTGATGTTGTGACTCTCTCCATCTCTGTCTCCATAACGCAGGTTAACCCTGTTCCTGCCAGCCTTTGTCATACTTCCCTGCTGGTAGTACGACAAAGGAACAAACAGTAAAGTATATAACAGAATACAACAAACAATTTGTAGTACCTCCGGGTCTGGTATACTACAGATGCACTTGCCAACAGCCTGGGCTAACAACCACCTGTCCTACCTGAAGCCTGTCTGCACTTTTAAAGAGAACCTATTACTGGCACAGTTGTGGGGTAAATGAGGCTACCACTGTTATGCAAGCACTGTGGCTGGCACTATTATGGAGCAGTTGTTGCTGCTATGTTATATGTGGTTCTGACAAATTCATGGTTATATGTGGTTCTGACAAATATCTTATTCTTCTTGCCTCCTCAGTTAAAAAATGCATCCGAATTTTCTCTGCACATAGACCCGTATACAGTAAGAGGGTCAGAATTCTGAAGAGTCAGTGATCTTTTTTTAAACCTACTCAAATATAAAATGTCTTTGACTAATCTATAGTATGTCAGGATAACCTTTCCCCTCCGCTCTCACCTTATACATCTGAGAAGGTCCATAATGAGCTCAGGATGATGGGTCACTGTGTGAAGGGTGTAACTTTCTCAGATGTTGTTTTTTCAAACATATCATTATAGAAGAAATGATGTTCACATTCCTTCCTAAATGCCAAACCAAGAAGATGAGCACAAACTACTGAGGCATAATAGTGAAGACTAGAGCAATGCCCTAAAATAATGATGTCCTTTATTTTGATCACATTAATTGGGTGCTTAATAAGGTCCGCCAGCACATCAGGATAAGGTACAAAATAGATAGAATGCCTAAGCCCACTCACAAAATGCAGGTGTGATTGGAGATAACCTAAATAATCAACTTTACCCATGACACACAAGGGTTCGGGAAGATGGGATACAAAGAGTTAGGTGGTAGGATTCTTCCTAATGGACATTCTTTAGCTGTTCCTGTTACATCTTGTGTTCTGGGAATTCTGGGGTCAAAATAATCACTCTATTTTACCCCACAGATCTCTCATTTGTTAGTTTCCCTACAGTTTGCCCACAATATGCCCATAATGTCACAGACAGGCACACTTAGCTAAATGACCCAATAACTCCTGAATGTTTAGGTTGTAACTGGAGTTAGGCTTTGTATCTGTAGTACCTCAGATATGGAGGTACTAAAATTGTGTTCTTCAATTGCTGCACTTGTAAACGTATTTCATTGCAATGCTATGTAATGTATTTTGTAGCATGTCATTTCATTCAGCAGGGGAGGTACTGGTTGGAAATGGCTGGTTGTAACATGGTTGACACACTGTTTTACTCCTCCTGGTAGATTGGCCTGGTCTGACTTACTGCCAGAAGGGCGAAGTCTAAAGTAGTTAGATTTGTATAGAGGAGAGTGCAGGGCAGATAAGGGACGTGAGACGTCCTGTCTTGATAGTGCCCATAGGAGATCGCTGTTCGATCGAAATTGGCATAGCAAACATGATGGACTTCCATGCCTTTATGCAATTGGCCCCAAGTTGTTATCTAAAACTTCTGAAAATTACTTTATTACGCCTAAGACTTGGAGAACTACACCACAAGGTGCGCTCCAGCAAAATAGGGGTTAACTGGACATCTTAAAAATTTGTTTCTTGTGCTGCCATGCCTCCTCCTGAGTGGGAAAAGGTAGTTCCACCTCATCCAAGAGTGGGAAGAAAGAACTCCACCTCCAGAGGCCTAGTTTTACTGTTTGTGAGAGCAGACCAAGTACCACCAGAGGTAGCAAAGAAGAACCCAGATTGGGGGACCATGATGTGAGGCACCACCCTCCTGTGTTTCTAGGCCGCAAGTTGGCATCTGTTGCATCTTACCTTCTCAGGTTAAGCAAAAACCCACCTGAGATATGTTTAAGCAACATTCTAAGTCATGTGCCTCAGGGGAAAGGCTAAATCTGTACCTGAGCCCCTCTCTGTTCCTGTTATACGCAACCAGTTTTGAGCTTGTAACCATTGCTATGGGCTCCAACGGACCTGGGCAACAACGCGACTTGGGTTTGTGCTTTCAAGACTCTTTTCTCATTTCAGGTGCAAGTCCAGGACTTGTTCATTCTTGATGCACTTTAAGTGGACTTTATCCTTTTAATTTAGGATAGCTGTCACCCCTCGTTAATACCTCATTGACTGCTCCTTTGGACTCTAGCCTTCCGTGTTCCCCTGGTAGTTAGGATTGCTAGCCAAGGCATTGTATATTGTATAAGCACTTATGTCCTTAACTTGCTCTCTTCACAGCAATGGGAGGGAGGGGTTCAGCGGTCAGCTAGAACTGTGTCCTTGGGTATTTGACGCAAAGACTACAAGGAGACCACAAGCATGAGTATGGCCTGACTTTCATCAAGGGTGTGTGTAGTACTACAATTAGGTTCATTAATTGGTCCATTCTTATATGTAATACAATGCAATGCCATGTAATGTGATTTGTACCATGTCATTTCATTAAGCAGGGGAGGTACTGGTTGGCAATGGCTAGTTGTAACAGAGTTAACCACCCTGTTCCACCCATCCTAGTAGAGTGGCCTAGTCCGACTTCAGGCTAGGAGGGGGAAAACAGTAGAAAATAAATCCAGCTACCCTTCATGTCAAGTCTCCCGTGCACGGACCGAACCAGGCAAGTTCTCCAATCAAGGGAAGTCTAGAGTAGTTCGTTTTGTCTAGAGGAGAGTGCAGAGCGGAGAGGGGATGTGAGAGGTCATATCTTGATAATGGTGGCAGTAGAGAAGTATCTGATAGAGCACCCACTCTGTAAAACCACTGTTGAGAGTCAGGATCCAGATATCCCTCTCATTCCAGAGAGCTGGGAAGTAGCTTGTAGAGCACCAACTCTCCAGAACCATACTTAAGCACTGTTGTGAGGTGAGGGACTACCAGCTAAGACACTCATGACCAGAAGACTTCTAGCCCAGTATCATCTAAGTGCAGAACTATAGCCATCCAACCTGCCACCATACCTCCTCAGTTGATGCCAGAGCAGAATTGCCTTAAAAGTCTGCTGCTACTGCATGTATTTCAAGTTCTAGGTTGCACTCATTATAAAATACTTTGTTACATTTAGCTCTGGCCTCATTCTTCAGTATTCTACTTTCACTGCCAAGGACCCAAGGGAGCGACTGCCTAAGGTAGGACACCGTAACACTACAGCACTACATCAGGGCCACTATCACTGCCATCCTCTACACCGGCTTCCATAGGGGCTCGCTGCATATCCATTCCCTCTTACTCCCTAAACTGTGCTGTCCAATGTTACAGTGAATCTCATCCAACTACTCAGTTTTGGCTGGAGATTCTCTGTTATAAACCCTCTGCCTCTTAAATGTCCCTCATATCAGTTGGAGTTTGGACTTGTTAGTGCAGGAGAAGCAAACAGAAAACTTACCTGTGCCCTCCTGTTTATCTTTTTAGCTGCAGATCCGCCAATTTCCGGGGGCTCTTCTGCCATCCAAGATGGCCATACCACTTCTCGGACTACCTGAAGCACACAGTACATTCCCCAGTCAATGTGATTTTTTTAAATGGATCTGGAGGGTTGATTTAACCCCTTAAGGTTAAGACCTATGTTATACTTCAGGTCGCAGTCTTTTTTTTTTTTTTTCATTTTGTCATCCCCACATTTCAAAAGCCATAACTTTTTTAATGTTTTTCTGTGTACTATATTTCATATGGCTAGTTAGATAGCGAGCACACTGGGAAGAGAGGAGAGCAGAGGTGTTGGTGACCATCTTAGAAGCAGGCACAGGAACAAGACAATGCAATATAGAAATAACTGATGCACTGATAAATTGGATGCATCAGGTTTTCAACCGCAGCAGGAAGGCTGAGGACATACCGTGCCTCTAGCTTGTACCGAGCTCATATTCAGTGTCTAGTATGTGCTGAATACAGATTTTCCCTAGCAACAGCCAGTTAGGGTGGGTGAGGACATAGGGGATGCACATCAGGACCGGTTTGTGCTGTACTTCAGGACCAGTTTTAACACAAAATAAGTTGAATTCTCTAATAAAGTATGTTGTAAAAGTTAAAGGGGTTTTCTGAGATTTTAATACATGATCGGTCGGGGTCTGACACCAGGGACCCTTGCCGATCAGCTGTTTGAGAAGGCACCGGCACTCCTGTGAGCGCTGAGGCCTTCAACAGCTTTTCCTAGGCCGACTGATGACAGATTCATCGTTCATCAGCAGCTCAGCCCCATAGAAGTGAATAGGGCTTAGTGTGATACCAAGCACAGCCGCTATACCATGTACTGCGCTGTGCTTGGTAAGCTGCGAGAGGGTCGCAGCGCTCACAAGACCATCGATGCCTTCTCAAACAGCTGATCAGGGGGTCTCGGGTGTTGGACCCCACCAATCAGATACTGATGACCTATTCTGAGGATAATGTAAATAACAATTGTAGAGCAGTACTCACGGACCTTGTGACCACACTGGAATGCAACAGCCAAGCCACGACCGGAGATCCTCAGCAGTCCAACGAACAGTATGCAAAAGGAGGCAATGGCAGCCGTTGCCTCATTTGCATACTATTCTGAGGATAAGTCATCAGTATTAAAATCTTGGAAAACTCTTTTAATAAAATCACAGCCTTAGGCCTCATGCACACGACCGTTGTGTGCATCTGTGTCCGTTGTTCCGTTTTCCGTGATTTTCTGCGGACCCATTGACTTTCAATGGGTCCGTTGAAAACCCGGAAAATGCACCGTTGTTCATCCGCGTCTGTGATCCGTGTTTCCTGTCCGTCAAAAAAATATGACCTGTCCAATTTTTTTGACGGACAACGGTTCACGGACCCATTCAAGTCAATGGGTCCGTGAAAATACACGGATGCACACAAGATTGTCATCCGCGTCCGTGATCCGTGTCTGTGGCTACTTTCACACAGACGGATCCACAGATCCGTCTGCATAAAAGCTTTTTCAGATCTGAGTTTTCACTTTGTGAAAACTCACATCCGACAGTATATTCTAACACAGAGGCGTTCCCATAGTTATGGGGACGCTTCAAGTTAGAATATACTAAGAACTGTGTACATGACTGCCCCCTGCTGCCTGGCAGCACCCGATCTCTTACAGGGGGCTGTGATCAGCACAATTAACCTCTCAGGTGCCGCACCTGAGGGGTTAATTGTGCGTATCATAGCCCCCTGTAAGAGATCAGGTGCTGCCAGGCAGGAGGGGACAGACCCCCCTCCCTCCCCCACCAGTTTTAAATTCATTGAGGCACCTGAGGGGTTAATTGTGCTGATCACAGCCCCCTGTAATAGATAAGGTGCTGCCAGGCAGCAGGGGGCAGTCATGTACACAGTTCTTAGTATATTCTAACTTGAAGCGTCCCCATCACTATGGGAACGCCTCTGTGTTAGAATATACTGTCGGATCTGAGTTTTCACGATATAACTCAAATCCGATGGTATATTTTAACATAGAGGCGTTCCCATGGTGATGGGGACGCTTCAAGTTAAAATATACCATCGGATTGGAGAAAACTCAGATCCGATGGTATAATAGGGACTCCTGACTTTACATTGAAAGTCAATAGGGGACGGATCCGTTTGCAATTGCACCATATTGTGTCAATGTCAAACGGATCCGTCCCCATTGACTTGCATTGTAAGTCAGGACGGATCCGTTTGGCTCCGCACGGCCAGGCGGACACCAAAACGACTTTTTTTTTTTACTTTCCTTCATGTCCGTGGATCCTCCAAAAATCAAGGAAGACCCACGGAAGAAAAAACGGACACTGATCACGGAACTACGGAACCCGTTTTTGCGGACCGCAAAAAAAAAAAACGGTTGTGTGCATGAGGCCTTACACTTGTATTTAAAAAAAAATTGAGATGGCAGTTACACTTTAAGACATACACATTAAATACCTATTGGTGTATCTAGGGGTCTTATAATGATCTAATGTGTATAGCAGCTAACACACATCCTAGAATGTCCCCTCTTGGAGAATAAAGAAGTTTGAAGGATAGGATTTTTTTTAAGATAGGTCATAAATATTGGATCACTGGGGGTTTGACACCCTACACCGCCAACGATAAGCCATAGCACATATTACCGTACATTGTATAGTGGCTGTGCTTGGTATTGCACTGCAGGCCTATTCTTTTGAATGGGACTGAGCACACATAGGTCATGTGACCAATGAACATGACTTCACTGGCCTAGGAAGAAGCCAAAGTGCTAACCGAAGCATCAGTGGTGGTGCCAGGAGTTGGACCCCCACCAATCAGATCTTGATGACCTATCCTGAGGAAAGTTCATCAGTATTCTACTCCTGGAAAACCCCTTTAATTATATCAGCCATATTTGACAGATGTGCATAGTGGATATATTTTTTTTAACCACTTCCCGCAACTGTAACGCCGAAAGGCGTCATTGCGGCGGCTCCCCCAGGCTACGCTAACGCCAATAGGCGTCATCTCGCGTGAGCCGAGATTTCCTGTGAACGCGCGCACACAGGCGCGCGCGCTCACAGAAACGGAAGGTAAGAGAGTTGATCTCCAGCCTGCCAGCGGCGATCGTTCGCTGGCAGGCTGGAGATGTGTTTTTTTTAACCCCTAACAGGTATATTAGACGCTGTTTTGATAACAGCGTCTAATATACCTGCTACCTGGTCCTCTGGTGGTCCCATTTGTTTGGATCGACCACCAGAGGACACAGGCAGCTCAGTAATATGTAGCACCAAACACCACTACACTACACCCCCCCCCCTGTCACTTATTAACCCCTTATTAGCCCCTGATCACCCCATATAGACTCCCTGATCACCCCCCTGTCATTGATTACACCCCTGTCATTGATCACCCCCCTGTAAAGCTCCATTCAGATGTCCGCATGATTTTTACGGATGCACTGATAGATGGATCGGATCCGCAAAACGCATACGGACGTCTGAATGAAGCCTTACAGGGGCATGATCAATGACTGTGGTGATCACCCCCCTGTCATTGATTACCCCCCTGTAAAGCTCCATTCAGATGTCCGCATGATTTTTACGGATGCACTGATAGATGGATCGGATCCGCAAAACGCATCCGGACGTCTGAATGAAGCCTTACAGGGGCATGATCAATGACTGTGGTGATCACCCCCCTGTCATTGATTACCCCCCTGTAAAGCTCCATTCAGATGTCCGCATGATTTTTACGGATGCACTGATAGATGGATCGGATCCGCAAAACGCATCCGGACGTCTGAATGAAGCCTTACAGGGGCGTGATCAATGACTGTGGTTATCACCCCATATAGACTCCCTGATCACCCCCCTGTCATTGATTACACCCCTGTCATTGATCACCCCCCTGTAAAGCTCCATTCAGATGTCCGCATGATTTTTACGGATCCACTGATAGATGGATCGGATCCGCAAAACGCATCCGGACGTCTGAATGAAGCCTTACAGGGGCGTGATCAATGACTGTGGTGATCACCCCATATAGACTCCCTGATCACCCCCCTGTCATTGATTACCCCCCTGTCATTGATTACCCCCCAGTAAAGCTCCATTCAGACGTCCGCATGATTTTTATGGATCCACTGATAGATGGATCGGATCCGCAAAACGCATCCGGACGTCTGAATGAAGCCTTACAGGGGCGTGATCAATGACTGTGGTGATCACCCCATATAGACTCCCTGATCACCCCCCTGTCATTGATCACCCCCCCTGTCATTGATCACCCCCCCTGTCATTGATCACCCCCCTGTCATTGATCACCCCTCTGTAAGGCTCCATTCAGACATTTTTTTGGCCCAAGTTAGCGGAATTATATTTTTTTTTTCTTACAAAGTCTCATATTCCACTAACTTGTGTCAAAAAATAAAATCTCACATGAACTCACCGTACCCCTCACGGAAACCAAATGCGTAAAAATTTTTAGACATTTATATTCCAGACTTCTTCTCACGCTTTAGGGCCCCTAGAATGCCAGGGCAGTATAAATACCCCACATGTGACCCCATTTCGGAAAGAAGACACCCCCAGGTATTCCGTGAGGGGCATATTGAGTCCATGAAAGATTGAAATTTTTGTCCCAAGTTAGCGGAACGGGAGACTTTGTGAGAAAAAAATTAAAAATATCAATTTCCGCAAACTTGTGCCAAAAAAAAAAAAATTTCTATGAACTCGCCATGCCCCTCATTGAATACCTTGGGGTGTCTTCTTTCCAAAATGGGGTCACATGTGGGGTATTTATACTGCCCTGGCATTCTAGGGGCCCCAAAGCGTGAGAAGAAGTCTGGTATCCAAATGTCTAAAAATGCCCTCCTAAAAGGAATTTGGGCACCTTTGCGCATCTAGGCTGCAATAAAGTGTCACACATCTGGTATCGCCGTACTCAGGAGAAGTTGGGGAATGTGTTTTGGGGTGTCATTTTACATATACCCATGCTGGGTGAGAGAAATATCTTGGTCAAATGCCAACTTTGTATAAAAAAATGGGAAAAGTTGTCTTTTGCCAAGATATTTCTCTCACCCAGCAAGGGTATATGTAAAATGACACCCCAAAACACATTCCCCAACTTCTCCTGAATACGGCGATACCACATGTGTGACACTTTTTTGCAGCCTAGGTGGGCAAAGGGGCCCATATTCCAAAGAGCACCTTTAGGATTTCACAGGTCATTTACCTACTTACCACACATTAGGGCCCCTGGAAAATGCCAGGGCAGTATAACTACCCCACAAGTGACCCCATTTTGGAAAGAAGACACCCCAAGGTATTCCGTGAGGGGCATGGCAAGTTCCTAGAATTTTTTATTTTTTGTCACAAGTTAGTGGAAAATGCTGATTTTTTTTATTTTATTTTTTTCATACAAAGTCTCATATTCCACTAACTTGTGACAAAAAATAAAAACTTCCATGAACTCACTATGCCCATCAGCGAATACCTTGGGGTCTCTTCTTTCCAAAATGGGGTCACTTGTGGGGTAGTTATACTGCCCTGGCATTCAAGGTCCCAAATGTGTGGTAAGGAGTTTGAAATCAAATTCTGTAAAAAATGACCTGTGAAATCCGAAAGGTGCTCTTTGGAATATGGGCCCCTTTGCCCACCTAGGCTGCAAAAAAGTGTCACACATCTGGTATCCCCGTACTCAGGAGAAGGTGGGGAATGTGTTTTGGGGTGTCATTTTACATATACCCCTGCTGGGTGAGAGAAATATCTTGGCAAAAGACAACTTTTCCCATTTTTTTATACAAAGTTGGCATTTGACCAAGATATTTATCTCACCCAGCATGGGTATATGTAAAAAGACACCCCAAAACACATTGCTCAACTTCTCCTGAATACAGAGATACCAGATGTGTGACACTTTTTTGCAGCCTAGGTGGGCAAAGGGGCCCATATTCCAAAGAGCACCTTTCGGATTTCACAGGTCATTTTTTACAGAATTTGATTTCAAACTCCTTACCACACATTCGGGCCCCTAGAATGCCAGGGCAGTATAACTACCCCACAAGTGACCCCATTTTGGAAAGAAGAGACCCCAAGGTATTCGCTGATGGGCATAGTGAGTTCATGGAAGTTTTTATTTTTTGTCACAAGTTAGTGGAATATGAGACTTTGTATGAAAAAAAAAAAAAAAAAAAAAATCATCATTTTCCACTAACTTGTGACAAAAAATAAAAAATTCTAGGAACTTGCCATGCCCCTCACGGAATACCTTGGGGTGTCTTCTTTCCAAAATGGGGTCACTTGTGGGGTAGTTATACTGCCCTGGCATTCTAGGGGCCCGAATGTGTGGTAAGGAGTTTGAAATCAAATTCTGTAAAAAATGACCTGTGAAATCCGAAAGGTGCTCTTTGGAATATGGGCCCCTTTGCCCACCTAGGCTGCAAAAAAGTGTCACACATCTGGTATTGCCGTACTCAGGAGAAGGTGGGGAATGTGTTTTGGGGTGTCATTTTACATATACCCATGCTGGGTGAGAGAAATATCTTGGCAAAAGACAACTTTTCCCATTTTTTTATACAAAGTTGGCATTTGACCAAGATATTTATCTCACCCAGCATGGGTATATGTAAAATGACACCCCAAAACACATTCCTCAACTTCTCCTGAGTACGTAGATACCAGATGTGTGACACTTTTTTGCAGCCTAGGTGGGCAAAGGGGCCCACATTCCAAAGAGCACCTTTCAGATTTCACTGGTCATTTTTTACAGAATTTGATTTCAAACTCCTTACCACACATTTGGGCCCCTAGAATGCCAGGGCAGTATAACTACCCCACAAGTGACCCCATTTTGGAAAGAAGAGACCCCAAGGTATTTCGTGATGGGCATAGTGAGTTCATAGAAGTTTTTATTTTTTGTCACAAGTTAGTGGAATATGAGACTTTGTAAGAAAAAAAAATAAATAAAAAAAAATCATCATTTTCCGCTAACTTGTGACAAAAAATAAAAAGTTCTATGAACTCACTATGCCCATCAGCGAATACCTTAGGGTGTGTACTTTCCGAAATGGGGTCATTTGTGGGGTGTTTGTACTGTCTGGGCATTGTAGAACCTCAGGAAACATGACAGGTGCTCAGAAAGTCAGAGCTGCTTCAAAAAGCGGAAATTCACATTTTTGTACCATAGTTTGTAAACGCTATAACTTTTACCCAAACCATTTTTTTTTTACCCAAACATTTTTTTTTTATCAAAGACATGTAGAACTATAAATTTAGAGCAAAATTTCTATATGGATCTCGTTTTTTTTTGCAAAATTTTACAACTGAAAGTGAAAAATGTCATTTTTTTGCAAAAAAATCGTTAAATTTCGATTAATAACAAAAAAAGTAAAAATGTCAGCAGCAATGAAATACCACCAAATGAAAGCTCTATTAGTGAGAAGAAAAGGAGGTAAAATTCATTTGGGTGGTAAGTTGCATGACCGAGCAATAAACGGTGAAAGTAGTGTAGTGCCGATTTGTAAAAAAGGGCCTGGTCTTTAGGGGGGTATAAACCTGTGGTCCTTAAGTGGTTAAATAAATAAATGTCAATAATTACGCTAAATCCAAATTATAATATTGAAAAGGTTTCAATTTTTCAAGTCACATTCCCTAAAAAAATAGAAGGAAATTCTCAGCTTTGCACAGAATGAAAACTTTTCAGCTAATCTAAAAATACAAATTAATTAACATCTTACCTAAAGTTTTCCATATAATTAAAAATATGAATGCATTAGTTTAAAAAAAATGAAATAAAAATACCCATATCATTTCTGTCTGGCTTGTTCTTTATTATAAAGTCTTCATCGTTTTTTGCGGAATAAGCTCGTCCTACAGGAATGAAAACAAATTGAATATATTTGTGGCTCATTATGTCATACTCTAGACTGAAAATACTCAAGGTCATAACTGGTACTTGAGCTAAAGAGCAGCTTGTATCAATGAATGCAATAGATAAGTAGACCCACACTGTGTGCCACTATTAAAGGGGTGTTCTCGTCTTATTCAACATATTTTAAAAGATATCTTCAGAAACAATGATGTTTTGTATACAATACATCAAGCCAACAATATATAAAGCTTGAGAAAAATATTTTTCCGAATTGACCCTTTTAGGTAAGAATAGAAAATGAGTATCATCACGAAAATGTGAAAGTCCTGACTGGTGATGTGCAGCTGTATATGTAAAACATAAGCAATGTTTTCCGTGGATATAATGGAGGCCATTTTGGCACCGAAAATGACAGAAATTCAGGCGGATCCAGCATGTAAGTGGAACCTGCACTCTCTGAATTATATGATAGCCGCTATGGCACATAACAGGTATATTTAGTGTTAGGAACCCGTCTAACTAGAGATTGCCTTGACGTGCGGCAGACGGGCTCAAATAATTTTGTACAAAACGATTTGCCAAGTATCTCTAACTTATTAGTTCAGCATTTGCAATTATGATGCAATTTTGTACTTTATTTGGTTTGCAGTGAGCTGTTGCATTGCTTGTTTTGTTTAACAGTCTTGTTCTCAGCCATAGCTTTGGGATGTACTGACTGACCCCCTTTTTTTTCTCTGCAGCGATGTTTTTTCAACTGGTCTTTATTAAAAATGTTGAGCCCCTTTCTCTGTACTGACTTGAGATTCTCTCAGAATTTTTACTGTGTTCCATCAGGCAGCTCAGCTGACGGCTCCTTATCTCTGACCTAATAAACACTCATTATACTGTAGCTGAATTCTTATCTTACCGATAAGAATGTCACTTCAATACGGTAAGTGTTTATAACCTTTTAGTAATTTAGAGTTAAGGTTTATTTGTTGACCTGCACAAAGTGAAAGTGAAATACAATTTACACAGCTAAACAAGCGGTTAGCCCTTTGTGACTGAACGGATGGATTTTTAAAGACCAATTGAATAAAAGATTTCTAGCCCAAAATGAGTAAAATGCAATCATAAAAATTGCCCCCAACGGTGTATATAGCCTTTATAGCTCTTCATCAGGCTCGGTGAATTGCATGAGGGAATCAACCAGTGTTGCAATGTATGTATTGTAGACACATATAAATGAGTTACTTCATGGTCTTCAGGATTCACCAGTGAGCAGTCTAAGGCTACTTTCACACACGCGTTTTGTGCGGATCCGTCATGGACGGATCCGTTCAGATAATACATCCGTCTGCATCTGTTCAGAACAGATCCGTTTGTATTATCTTTAACATAGCCAGGACGGATCCGTCTTAAACACCATTGAAAGTCAATGGAGGACGGATCCGTTTTCTAATGTGCTAGATTGTGTCAGTGAAAACGGATCCATCACCATTGACTTACATTTTGTGCCAGGACGGATCCGTTTGGCTCAGTTTCATCAGACGGACACCAAAACGCTGCAAGCGGAATGGAGACTGAACTGTTGCATTCTGAGCGGATCCTTTCCCATTCAGAATACATTAGAATGTAAACTGATCAGTTTTGGACCACTTGTGAGAGCCCTGAACAGATCTCACAAACGGAAAGCCAAAATGCGAGTGTGAAAGGACTCATGCACACGGCCGTGGTGTGTTTTGCAGTCCGCAAAACACGGATGGCGTCTGTGCGCGTTCCGCATCTTGTGGAACGGCACGGACAGCCTTCAATATAAATGGCTATTCTTGTCCTCAAAGCGCGGACAAGAATAGGACACGTTATATTTTTTTGATGGGCCACGGAACAGAGCAACGGATGCGGACAGCACACGGAGTGCTGTCCACATCTTTTGCGGCCCCATTGAAGTGAATGGGTCTGCATCCGAGCCGCCATAACGGCGGCTCGGATGCGGACCAAAACAACGGCCGTGTGCATGAGGCCAAAGTAGACTAAATTGATTGGTCAGTGGAAAAGAACATGAGGTAACTCTTTTATATGAGGCTACATACATTGAAAGACTGATTGCAGGGAGAAAGGAAGCTCCCAACGTGGACTCTGTATGGTGCGTACAAAGGGCTGATTTTTTTATTGTTGTTTCACGAGAATGGACCAGTGGCCATGCTATGGCAAATGTCTGTACATTTGGGGCAAAACTTGTTCTCCAAACATAGGCCCAAACATTGGGGGAGAGTTATCAAAACCAGTGCAAAGGGAAACTGGCTTAGTTGCCCATAGCAACCAATCAGATTCCACCTTTCATTTTCCAGAGCTCCCTTTGAAAAGTGGAATCTGATTGGTTGCTATGGGTAACCAATCTAGTTTTCCTTTACACCAGTTTTGTTTTGGTGTGAACTAAACCTTACACATTGACAAGTTTATTTATAAAAGCCTGAGAATGCAGGCTATGATTGGTTATGTATATTCAATGTTGCAGAAGACAATTTCAGGAATACGGGGTCTTGGTACCTGGATGATATAAAGCAGACCATACCATTCCTCCCAACTGTCCTGGATCCAGCGGGACAGACCCGTATTCTGATAGCTGTCCCGCGGTCCCAGGACGGCCGAGGCATGTCCCGCTCTCAACTATCTGTGTCCCTAAAAAATTTTGCTACACATGCCACTGCTGTTGTCCCTCTCTGTAATTTTCAAAAGTTGGGAGGTATGCCATAACTTGGTCACCGTGACTACCTGGTACATGCAATTCATATTGGGGCAGATTACTAATACTACTTTCGCTGGGCCCGTGGACACATATCTTATCTAGGCACGATTATTCCCTCCGATCTGTCTAGCCTCTTTTCTCTGAATTTTGCCCCCCTGGTTGAGGAGGTCCGTAAAGACTTGAAAGACTGGAAGGGATTGCCACTATCCTGGTTTGGTAGGATCCACACACTCAAAATGAACATTCTCCCTCGTATATTATACCTCTTCCGCACCATACCAATACCCCTATCGAACACCTTTTTCAGGACTCTGAGATCTGTGATCCTTAAATTTATTTGGGCAGGGTCCTCCCCTAGATTGGGGATGAGATTCTTAACACGCAATAGGGTGAGGGGCGGAGTGGGGGTTCCGGATTTGCCAAAATACCATAAAGCAGCAATCCTTTCCTACATCCTAGATTGGTTCCATAATGGGCGCTCTAAAAGATGGGTCCAGTTCGAGAGGCAAGTGGTAGGATTCCCATCCCAAAATCTACTCTGGATTTCTAAAGCCAGGAGACCCTCGCGACTCCCCTTACTGACATGGGGTATACTGAAAGTTTGGGACAGAATTGCAATTCCCTTGGGTCTTACTCAGCTCCCCAGCCCTCTAACTCCCCTTTTTAATAATCCTGACTTCCCTTTGGGCTTAGGATGTATGTCCTTTTTGGGGTTGGACCGCGCAGACAATCCTACGGTTTCTAGGGTCTGGGTAAAGGGATCCCTTCTGCCAATATCATCCTTCCCGGGCGGGTCAGCTAGAGGGGCTTGGCTTAAATACATTAGTCTGAGAGATTTTTTAACCTCACTTGGCCCCAATAACACTTTATCCAGAAATCTTTCACCATTTGAGGCGCTTTGCACCCAAACATCCCCACCTACACATCTGGTGTCTCTGATCTACGGGCTACTCCAGGGGAGAGATGATGCCATATCTGACCTTCCCTTTGTGAAGGCTTGGGAACGTGAATTGGGGAAATCTTTTCCTACTGACATATGGGAGAAGGCATTTGAGATATCCTTTAAATCATCAATAAGTAGTAGTCTTCAGGAGAAGAATTTTAAAATTATGTCCAGATGGTACAGGACTCCGATCCTACTGCACTCTTTCTTCCCCTCTTGTCCTAGTTCCTGTTGGCGTTGTGGCCAGGGGGAGGGTAACATGTCTCATATCTGGTGGACCTGCAACAAAATCACTCCATTTTGGGAGGCTATTAATGATCTATACGATTTGGTTTGTGGCAGTTCCTCCAGATGGACTCTGGAAGGTGCTTTGCTTTCTATGTTCCCTAGCACTTTATCTACCCTGAAAAAGGGTCTTTTGAGGTTCTTTGTTCAGGCTGCACGTCTGGTTATCCCTAGATTTTGGAAATCTACACGTGCCCCTCTCCCTGGGGACTGGCTCTCCACTTTTGAAAAAATATATAGAATGGAGGAACTTTGGGCGGAAGACATGGGCAATACTAATAAGTTCCTGAAAATCTGGACTCCTTGGATTCTATTTAAGGGTTCTCCTGATTTCATCACGTGGCTGAACAGGGGGTCGTCAGTCCCCAGGGAGATTGCACATCCCGTTGGATCTTAACCCACATGTATTTGGCACGCCTTAACAAAATTTTATTTTACATAGTCCTTTTTACTGCGACTTGTCAGTTCAGGGATCCCCCCCCCCCCCCTCTGTTTCTCCCCCCTGTGTCCTGTCTTGTTTGTCTAAATCTGTCATGTATCCTATGTAGGAGCGCTTGATACCTCTTTTCCCACAACTGAGTCTGTAAGATGCTTGTACTCTGATGCTGGGATCATATGTTGTTTCTTTGCTCATATTCATGTTCTCATGGTGTTTGCATACTCTTATTGTGACCATTTGCCTGTATGATGATACTCTATTTGGTCCTGACTCATGTTTGGGCTATCCTTAAATGTAATGTGCTTTCTTTTTGGCGCTTGATAATAAAAGTATTTGAACAACAGATTACTAATACTGTCTAAAAGATAGACAGTGTAAATTTAATCAGTTAGTCTTAAAAGATCACAGAGTTTTCAGAAAACTTTTGACATGTCATAGAGACATATTAGTGGGGGTCTAAATACTAAGACCCGACCAATGGCTAGAATGATGAGAGAGAAGTGCTCACATATCATGCTTTTTCTCCTCGTCGCAGGAGAGGAAGCACAACGGGCCCCCTGACTTCCTATTGAGTGTCTCTCTTCCTCTTCTGCAGTGAGGAGAGAGAGCGCCAATATGCAAGCACTTCTCTCTCCTCTTTCTAGTAAACTGTGGGGGTCTCAACGCTCAGACCCCCACCAATCAAAACTTTTGATAGGTCACTTTGATCTATCAAAAAAGCTTCCTGAAAACACAGTGAGGCTTTATACTGCGCCAGATTTATCACAGCGGCTGATGCTTGATGTGAAATCTGTCTCATTTGTAATCTGTAGTTTATGCCACCTATAAATTGGATTAGTTTTACTACGAAAATGTGCCAAAACTTTGGTGCATTTTGTGCCGCACGGAGGCCTATTGAAGCCATTTTAGCTTTCCTGCGAAGATATGTTCCCTTGTCAGACAAAGGTTTAAAGGACATCTGTCAGTAGATTTGTACCTATGACACTGGCTGACCTGTTACATGTGCGCTTGGCAGCTGAAGTCATCTGTGTTGGTCCCATGATCATATGTGTCCGCCACGCTGATAAAAATTAGGTTTTAATATATGCAAATGAGCCTCTAGGAGCAACGAGGGGGTGTTGCTGTTACTCCTAGAGGCTCTGCTCTCTCTGCAACTGCTGTGCCCTCTGCACTTTGAATAACTTTAGGAGAAGTCAGGGCCAGGCGTGATCATGTTTACACTGCCTGACCCTGTCAATCAGAGTGGAGAGGGCCAGGCAGTTGCAGAGAGAGCAGAGCCTCTAGGTGTAACGGCAACTCCCCCGTTGCTCCTAGAAGCTCATCTGCATGTGTTAAAACATAATTTTTCTCAGTAATGCGGGCACATATGAACATGGGACCAACACAGATGTCTTCAGCTGTCAAGCGCACATGTAACAGGTCATCCAGTGTCATAGGTACAAATGCCCCTTAAAAAGATTAAGAAAAGTGTCTAAAACTGTTGATAAATTCTGTATAAAGCATGTACGTTATTTTTAGAGCAAATTGTGAAAAAAGGTGGCGCATTTTCAATAGTAAATCTGCCCCATAGTTGAATAGATGCACCAAACTATTATCCATACGGGATCCTGATCCTCACCTGTTCTATGTAACTTATATTACAATATTTCAACACCGTCATGACTACTTAGACAGGTGAGATATGTCCTCGCAGTGGCTCTGTAGTGTTACTGCTCAGTTCTTGGTAGGAATCTCCTGAGGGCTTTGTTCTTGTACACGGTCTTTCCAGTCCAGTTAAATTGCATTGCTCCAATCAAGGTATAAAGCAGAGCAAGCATCCCTCGCAACGGATACGGTAATAAGATTTCATGTCATTTCTGGTCCAGTGACGCAAATGCAAGTTTAATTACGGAAAGCTGACAAATCCCATTGGGTAGTTAGTGAGTACATGTGGTAACAATGTGCTTTCTAACTGAATTCTAGGACATGGGGGTAACATCTCCGTCAGGCGACCACCTTATTAGTGTGCGTCCAGAATTTGCTGGACAGGGAACCTACTTATACCCAGGGATGATGATTATCTCTGTAGATCTCGTTATAGTATTCCTGGCAACGTGGAAAGCAGCTTGTAATATTGCAAGCACATCGGCGGTGTTGTCTCACCACAAATTGACAGGGCAGTCACTTGTTACCCCCGTACACAGGAATTACAGGCGTACACTCACTGTAATGTCTAATGGTTTTAATGCACTTTTCTAATTTATTAAACCGAGTTATTACCATATTTATTGTATTATTTTATTTGTCAGGTGAAAGAGAAAAGAAGCTAAACCCTTATTTATAATTGAACACCGGGGTAATTAGATAAGACAAGGTCATACTTCTAACTTATACAGGTAATTGAAGAACACATTTTACAATTAATATATTGTTATATTATATATTTATGCACAGCCCAACGACTGGAGCGATCTGCACCAAATTTGGCACATAGGTACATCGGGTGTCTGGGATGGTTTTTATAACAGCTCTCTAGGACGTACCGTTCTTGAGATATTCCCAAAATATGCAAATATGGGCACTATCACATGACCAGTATTAGCCAATAGAAACTCGCAGGTCCTTCACTCTTTCCCTAAATGACATATACACAGTTTTACCCCAGGTATAACAACTCAGCAATTTTTCTCCACTGTTGTAGGTCATTGTTAAGGGGACGGGCTGCTGTGGAGGTCACTGTTTAGGGGCCGGGGTGCTGTGAAGGGCACTGTTAAGGGGCAGGGTGCTGTGGAGGTCACTGTTAAGGGGGTGGACCACTGTGGAGATGAGTGAATTGATTCAGCGATTTGTTTATTTGTTAAGAATCTAAATTTTTTTCTGTAACAAATCGAACTAGAATCTTTTGTAGTTCGCTTCGGATGAATATTGTAAAACAGCGCATAGCGCCATTTTAGTGAGTATTTGAGCACCAGGGAGGAAGAAGCCCGCTTACATGACGAAGAGAGGAACTGGGAGGAGGGCTTGCCTGGATTGGCTCAGTGGGGCAGCAGTAAAGGAGGTGCCTGTGCAGAACGTGTACAGTGTCATTCTGTACTCTGCCTATGACCAGAGAGGGTGTCTGTTCATCAGAGTGTGACAGAAACCCTTATGGAGCCATTATACCTTCAATCTTCTCTAGTGCTAGGGGCAGATTAGGACCAGGAAGAAGAAGAATTGGGTAGTCTAGGGGATTTGAGCAGGTAAAGCTCAAGAGTGGCAGGGGCTGCTGAGTTGGGCAGTGAAGAGCTGGGGCTCAGGTTGCCTGGCACTTGTACTGTGCCTTATGCTAGCTGTTTACACCACCATGGAACAGTTACGGCTGCAGAACATCTAATTACACACTTCCAGAACTTTTTTTTCTCACATTTGAACCGAAAATCAGCAGTCTTTTCCCCCAAAAAGCTTGTGTTTTACACATACTTTTTGGCAGTTTGCAATCACCGCACATTTTATTATCAGCACATGATATCCGTACATATCTAAGCCGTGTACTGGGCTCCTCATGAACGAGGAAAGTAACTCCAACACCGGTTTTGCCAAAACTGTATTTTTACTTAAACATGGTCATAAACTCGACCACAGATGCTGGTGACACACAAATAAATTTACATACACCCAGCCAGGGGGCTGGGTATTTGTGCTGTAGAGCACTGCGCCCTCCGGTGGATGCTGGAGGTATTAGTGGCTCAAATAGACCAGCCACGCCTTACCTGTTTTTACCATGGAATCAAGAGCAATTGTTTGGGTGCGTGGTGCGGGCTAGCTTACAATCTTATTACATGCTATAGTATCTCTCCCAATAACTGATCATATAGCATGTGCCTTTAGTGTTTCTCCCGAATAAACACCAGCCTGGCTAGAATTCATTGTGACGCTTATCAGCTCTCTGGTGTGAACTGCAACTTTAACTTTGAAGTCCTTGTTATGAATAATCAATCCTTGTGGCCTGACACAAACAGAAAACCTAACTAGCTGACTACAGGCCTGGTCTCAATCTCCAGCATCCTAGTCGCCAAAACTGTATGAGATGCGTGCACGAATAGTCTTATCGACCCGGGACTGCTCTGTATAAGCTGGTGACTGTGAACGGAACAAGGGTTTCTCCAAGAAACGTGCGGTACCACATAGTCTGTGGCTTTACTCCCCAGCTGTCATCTGCATTTCTGGCAGCAATCCTCTTTCCTCTGGACAAGATCCGAGTCATAGACACGATCAACTCCCCTTGGCTGCAGCTCTGGTCCCTGGAAGATGCTCTCACACTTGGATGTTGAGGGATTCTCCTCACACAGCTCCTATATGATTCTTCCAAGCTCAACCTAAGATGGCTGCATCTGCCTTCCTCTCCAGGCTTTGTAACTCCACCCCTGAGAGTTTTCAACATCAGATGAATCTAGAAATGCAGACCTTTTAGCTATGCTTAGGAAACAGCGGCCTCTTGTGGCCAAACAGCAGAATGTCAGTCCAAATCATTTAACTTAATTTACACAAATACAATGTTCAGACAATGAGTGCTGTTTCCTCATCTCACACATGAACGCGCTGCACTGTAGTGGAAGGCAGACTGTAACACTGGCCCGAGCTGGTCCAGTATGCTCTTGGTCTTCTTTCCTACTCAGCCTCCAGCATCATCTCAGGTTTTTAGCACTGCAGGGGGGTGGTGACACACAAACGGACTAAGTTGTCATCCACCAGTGTCCAAAACATCACCTTTGTTAAAATGAACCAAGCCTAGATTAGGGAAGATTTTCACCCTCCTCCAAGGCAGATGAGTAGATCTGGCCATGCTGACGGTGTCCCATCTTGCTACTCTTGCTGTCTGTCTGCCTCCCTGCCAACCATTATGTTGCCTGCCTACCATAATGTTCCGTATGGCCACTGCTGCTGTTGTCATGCCACAGCCACCATCGTGCAAAGTCAAAAACAATAGGGGGCGCTCCTTTGTGAAATACCTTACCGAATAATGTTGTGAAAATTCAGGCACAACACTAGGAAATGACTTGGTCTCTCCAGTAGAGAGGATAGGTCAGGCTGCTCAGCTTGTTCGCCGGGATCCTCCAGATGGAGTCCGGAATACACATAGGAATATGTTTCTCAACAAGGAGCAGAAAAAGAAAAACTAAAGCGCGCTGCTCTGCTATCTATAAAAGTTATTTATTAAAAACATACATAAAACACGATAAATAAAAGGCTAACTATGCGTTTCAGTGGCGGGCCGCCACACTTATCAGGCTATGAGGTTGGCGGCCCGCCACTGAAACGTGTAGCTAGCCTTTTAATTATAGTGTTTTATGTATGTTTTTAATAAATAACTTTTATAGATAGCAGAGCAGTGCTCTTTTGTTTATCGTTTTCTGCTTGTTGAGCGAACATGTTCCTACAGCCACCATCATGGCACTGCTGCCTAAATGTACCATATAGCTGCTGCTGTTGCTGTTGCTGCTGCCACTGTTATGGAATACTGAGACAAAATGGATACTTGCTTGTTGAGAACTATACTTTAGCTTAAACGGCACCCAGCCAACGCCTAGAACAGGAATCTTACTTTCCACTTTATTATGTGCCTCAAAACAGTTTCTGTTCAACTCAAGCAAGCAGCTTCAAGCAAGCAAAGAAACAAAGAATAACGGCTTCACCCATCTGTGATGGGGAGGGGGGAACTTCCTCTTGCACACAGATGTAGTTGAAAATACAGAGTTTATTGCCAATAGAAAAGATATACGGCACCTTACACCCCCCACTCCTTCCTGTTCTATATTTTCTGTCCTATATACTGTCTGCTGTTCCGCAATAAACCAAAGATCTTGCTTTGACCTCCGGCTGTGTGTGTCTCAGTTTGATCTTTCCGTGCACGTATTAACTTACCATTGGTTTGGAGCAGTACATCAACCGAACTGGCAGCTTGACCAGATCCAAAACAGTTGGCAGCCCAACGTGGGGCTCAAGGATAGGATCTCCTGATCCAGCACCCCCAGTGACCAGACGAGGAGGACCTCACTAACGGACACCGGGACTGCAGACCCGTAATAAGAGGTAAGAAAACTGTCTTATCTTATCTCCATGTGTCCTTTGGTGTAGTCTATCCATGCCTGTCTGAGGGAGGGATGCCCTGTCAGCTTAGGGCGTCCTTGATGGCATGAAAGTAAGAACCCCAAGTGTTTTAAAGTCTTGATGTACTGTGTTAAAAAACTGTGAAGACAAGTATCACTGACTGAGAGACAGAGAGTTCTCTTATTTGCCTGTATCGGAGTGCAGCCCGGTTTTCTGACTCGATCACAGAAGGGGGGAGAGTGGTCCACAGTAGCCCAGAGTGTGCTTGTCTGGGACACATCAGGTCCAGTGTTTACTCTATACAGAGGTCTCTAGACGTCTCCAGTAGGTGCGAGAGACGATGGGACATAACGCAAGGGTTCTTTCTTGATGTATTGTGGTTTATTGTTTTTAATGTGCGACCCTTTGTAACGGAAACACAGACTGATAGAAACCCAAAGGAAGGTCTTCTAAAGTGCCTGTGTCAATCAACAACCCCGGTGTTGTGACTGAGAGACGACAGAAGGGAGGAGACCGGCCAGTGTCTACCCAGAGTGTGTGGGACATTAGGCTCAACGTGTTACATCAGGTTTCTGTGTTGTCCAGAACAAAGTGAAGGATCCAGGACATGATTGGAAGATGGCAAATGAGGAAAGTATCCCGAAGGGCTACTGTTCACCGAACAGTACGTGGCGGACCAGAGAGGCAAACTCCATGTTAAATGTTTAAGCAAGTTATAAAAAATGTATAACATACCAAAAGGTGGCACACTGTGCCCTGCTAGGTGGCAGACGTTGTTGAATGAGAAAAGAGGGAAGTTGGAGGACGAAAAGTTAATAGATACCGTCGGTGTGGTTGGACTGTAGCAAAGAATTTAAGAGGACAGGGGGAGAACAAAATTATAATGAAAGCAGCCGGAGATACTTCTGTAAACCCAGTATACTAACTGGGCGCGAGCAGCCGTCAGACAAGAAAAAGACTGGACTCGTAAAGTGTGCGGTCAACAGAATCCCACCTCCAGTAATACATGCCTAGCCTGTGGTGCTCCACGCCCACATAACCACACCTTTGTAGTTCTCCAGCACGTCTCATTAGTCCCCGCTATGGCGCCATCTTTTCCACAGCCACTGTCCATGGCTGGACCTTTAATCTCCTTTGGCCCGGATCCCCCCGTCACCCCTAGCGTCCCAGTGGTCTCTACGCTGTACCCAATGATAAACCCAGGTGGCACTTTTATGACTCCCCGTCAGATCACGACCCCCACACCCATAATGGTGGGAGGTCAGGCAGAAGAGCCCAATCAAACGCCGTCTGACGAGGCGGCAGAATCTGTGTCGCGCACAAGGATTCCCACCCCTCCCCAATTGGCACCATGGAATTAGGGTAGCCCTGCTGCACAGAACCCAAACACCGCCCTCCAGTCTCAGATTACTGCATTGCAAAGAAACATGCAAGATCTAGAGAGGGGAAATTACGAAACCCTTAGGGAAGCCCTGGCACTAACACGTCCCCAGGGCCCGCCCAAATATGTGTCCTTCACCGCACAGTGGACACATGGACCAGACACGGATCCTTCATGGACATATTCACGGATGAAACATGGATTGATGGATTATTTCACGAATGTCAAACAGACACAGAAATGGGAACAAGGCCTAAAGCTCAATGCAGATTGCACTGGTGCCATATACACTGGGAAAATCTGTTGACATGTACACAGATGTGGCAATAACATATTGTTTGTCAATAGTGTATTTTTTGCATACTTTAGGCCGTGAATGTTACAGAATATTATTTATGCAGAGAAAATGGCAGAGCATACAGCCGTAATAACTGAATTAACCAAATTCGCAGCAAGTTTCATTTGATAGTGACTCTGCTACGGAGTTATTAATGAAAGAGCAGATTGTGGTAAGTGAGGGAGTAAGGCTACTTTCACACTAGCGTTGTTTTAATCCGGCGTTCAATTCCGACACCGGAACTGCCCGCCGGATCCGGAAAAACGTGTGAAAACGGATTACATTTGAATCCTGATCAGGATTTTGATCACAATGAAAAAATGCATTGGAAAAAACGGATCCGCCATTTATGGACTTTAACTTTTTTTTCACATTTTTCGGGCTTAACATGCAAAAGCCGGATCCGTTTTGACTGAACACACAGTGCCAGATCCGGCGTTAATGCAAGTCAATGGGAAAAAGGCCTGATCAGGCGTTCAGTCAAAGTGTTCAGGCTTTTTGGCCGGAGGTAAAAATACTGCATGCTACGTTTTTCTGAAAAGCCTGATCAGTCAAAAAGACTGAACTGAAGACATCCTGATGCATCCTGAAGGACTGACTCTCCATTCAGAATGCATGGGGATAAAACTGATCAGTTCTTTTCCGGATTTGAGCCCCTAGGACGGAACTCAGCGCCGGAAAAGAAAAACGCTAGTGTGAAAGTAGCCTAAGGAAGTAAGGTTAGTTTCACACTAGCGGCAAGGAACTCCGGCAGGCTGTTCCGGTGGGTGAACAGCCTGTCGGATCCGTGCTGCCACTAATGCATGCGTGCCCCCGGACTACCGCACCGGCCCCATTGACTATAATGGGGGTGGGCCAGTGTTCCGGCGGCAGCACGGCAAACATGCCGAGAGGCGACCGGAATAAAAGTACGACATGCCGGAGTTCCTTGCCGCTAGTGTGAAACTAGCCTAAGGACGTATATATATATTTTTTACTTTCTATTCATATGGGTAATGTACATGTTTTTAGTATATACTAATATACTAAATTGTAATATTCAAACTGTACACCAAGATGATAGTGAATTGCAATATAACTTGACTGTGCACAATAGGTATCAACCACTCATAAACAAATATTTAGGCCAGCACAGCAAGTCCCCATTTTGTACACACTATATACCTATCAGAAACAAATATCACAAAACCCATTAAAAAATAGCAACAGGACAAATCCAAACCACATTCACAGCAACAGAGGAATATGAAACCGCATCCCCCCACAAAGGCCTATTAAGGCACACAGATTCCGCACATATTCAGAGTGGAGAAACCAGTAACTACACCCTCGATCACAAACTGTCACAATTCTCAACACAAAACGGAAATAGAACGGTGAGTACATTAATTCAGCATCCCCCTCAGACTATCACACAACCACATATATCACTTGCACCACAAGCAATAACCAATCGCAAAAGAGAATTTGTAGAAGAAACGGAAAAGGACCCAAATACAAAATAGGAAAGACACGGTAGAAGATGATGCAATTATTAATTTGAGTTCAGTTCAACCAAGTTCAGCACAAACTCGACTCAAGTATTACAATTTGCACCTAGTACTCCACTTAATAACTTTGATGTATACATAGGGGTAGAAAAGTATATAAAAAATAACTTCTCATAACTTTTATTATCTGTGCATGTTTTTATATCTATGTCGTGTGACTAGATATTTTCATGGCATTCTGTAAGATTGTCTGTATGATACCATTCAGTCTGGACTGGTAGGAGCTACTACACATTCATCTTTGATAGGAATTCAAATTAGCATTCTCCTGCTAACAAAAGTAGCGTTTACAAGGTTTCCTGGATGGTACACTAGAGCCTCATGATAATGCCTAACACGTCAGACGTATTGGCACCAGTGCACAGCAGACATTCAGATGCCTTTCAGATGGACTACTAGAATATGAAGAAAATATATCATAAGTAGAGCTGAGCAAATCGAAGTTGATGAAGTGGAATTCACCAAATCTGAATTTCTTCACGCTTCGTGGTAACGAATGGCATTCTTTCCTAAAATGGCTGCTGCACGTGTGAGCACATGGACCAAGGAACTCTGGGAAGGTGGGATCACCCATAATGCCACGCATGCAGTCAGCCAGCCCCTGTGATGTCACAGCCCTATAAATAGCCTCAGCCATCTTGGATTTTGCCATTTTCCAGTGTACTTAGTGCAGGGAGAGACATCAGCAGGCACTAGGGACAGTGCTAGGAAAGACTTAATTGTGCTAAAAAAAACGATTTGCAAGTTCAGGGAAAGATTATTCAAGGTGTAGGGAAAGGATAGGGAGGAATCATTCCACAGCATTTGGCCTCATGCACACGACCGTATTTTTTCACGGTCCGCAAAACGGGGTTCCGTTGGTCCGTGATCCGTGACCGTTTTTTCATCCGTGGGTCTTCCTTGATTTTTAGAGGATCCACGGACATGAAAAAAAAGTCGTTTTGGTGTCCGCCTGGCCGTGCGGAGCCAAACGGATCCGTCCTGAATTACAATGCAAGTCAATGGGGACGGATCCATTTGACGTTGACACAATATGGTGCAATTTCAAATGGATCCGTCCCCCATTGACTTTCAATGTAAAGTCAGGAGTTAATATACCATAGGATCGGAGTTTTCTCCAATCCGATGGTATATTTTAACTTGAAGCGTCTCCATCACCATGGGAACGCCTCTATGTTAGAATATACCATCGGATTTGAGTTACATCGTGAAACTCAGATCCGACAGTATATTCTAACGCAGAGGCGTTCCCATGGTGATGGGGACGCTTCTAGTTAGAATATACTACGAACTGTGTACATGACTGCCCCCTGCTGCCTGGCAGCACCCGATCTTTTACAGGGGGCTGTGATCAGCACAATTAACCCTTCAGGTGCCGCACCTGAAGGGGTTAATTGTGCGTATCATAGTACCCTGTAAGAGATCAGAGGCTGCCAGGCAGCAGGGGGCAGACCCCCCTCCCTCCCCAGTTTGAATATCATTGGTGGCCAGTGTGCGCCCCCCGCCCCCCCTCTATTGTAATATCATTGGTGGCCAGTGTGCGGCCCCCCCCGGCCCCCCCTCCCTCCCTCTATTGTAATATCATTGGTGGCCAGTGTGCGGCCCCCCTCGGCTCCCCCTCTATTGTAATATCATTGGTGGCCAGTGTGTGGCCTCTGTCGGCCCCCCTCCCCCTGTCACGTCTGTATGTGAGCAACAAGAGCATACACAGTGAATAGGCTACTGACCGGACCCAAACTAGGGAGGATAAAGGTTAACCCCTGTCAGACCCTAAAAGCTCTCCCTATGCTGCTAAGCACATGTCCAGATCCAAATGGTGGATCGAGACATGCCCGCGTACCTAAGGCTGATGACCACTGTAACCCCTACAATAGTGGAAGGGGCACGGCCACCGGTGCCCTGCTCAGAATATGGACGGAACCGGGGTCGCCTCGGATCCAGTCAGAAAACAAACAGAAACACACAATGTCTGCACACTTAACTGAAGGAGCTGCAGCAGCAGTGAAGACAGATCCAAAGTCAGCAGACACTATCCGAAGTACTTGCAGAGCAGAGCGAACTCCTCCAAGCTCTAGTAGTGACATCATCACAGGAGTGGAGAAACAGAGCTGAGAGAACGTCTCAAAGCTCTGGTAGTGACACCCCCCCTCTATTGTAATATCATTGGTGGCCAGTGTGCGCCCCCCCCGGCCCCCCCTCTATTGTAATATCATTGGTGGCCAGTGTGCGGCCTCCGTCGGCACCCCTCCCCCCCTCTATTGTAATATCATTGGTGGCCAGTGTGCGGCCCCCCCGCCCCCCTCTATTGTAATATCATTGGTGGCCAGTGTGCGGCCTCCGTCGGCCCCCCTCCCCCCCTCTATTGTAATTTCATTGGTGGCCAGTGTGCGGCCTCCCCTCTCCCCCCCCCCCGCTCGATCATTGGTGGCAGCGGAGAGTTCCGATCGGAGTCCCAGTTTAATCGCTGGGGCTCCGATCGGTAACCATGGCAACCAGGACGCTACTGCAGGCCTGGTTGCCATGGTTACTTAGCAATATTACAATATTAGAAGCATCATACTTACCTGCTGCGCTGTCTGTGACCGGCCGGGAGCTCCTTCTACTGGTAAGTAACAGGTCTGTGCGGCGCATTGCTTAATGATCTGTCACTTACCAGTAGGAGGAGCTCCCGGCCGGTCACAGACAGCGCAGCAGGTAAGTATGATGCTTCTAATATTGTAATATTGCTAAGTAACCATGGCAACCAGGCCTGCAGTAGCGTCCTGGTTGCCATGGTTACCGATCGGAGGCCCAGAGCGATTAAACTGGGACTCCGATCGGAACTCTCCGCTGCCACCAATGATCGGGGGGGGGGGAGAGGGGAGGCCGCACACTGGCCACCAATGATATTAATACAATAGAGGGGGGGCCGGGGGGGCCGCACACTGGCCACCAATGATATTACAATAGAGGGAGGGGGGGTGGCCGGGGGAGGCCGCACACTGGCCACCAATGATATTCAAACTGGGGAGGGGGGTCTGCCCCCTGCTGCCTGGCAGCCCCTGATATCTTATAGCGGGCTATGATATGCACAATTAACCCCTCAGGTGCAGCACCTGAGGGGTTAATTGTGCGGATCACAGCCCCCTGTCAGAGATCGAGTGCTGCCAGGCAGCAGGGGGCAGTCATGTACACAGTTCATAGTATATTCTAACTAGAAGCGTCCCCATCACTATGGGAACGCCTCTGTGTTAGAATATACTGTCGGATATGAGTTTTCACTGAAAAAGCTTTTATGCAGATGGCTCTTCGGATCCGTCTGTATGAAAGTAACCTACGCCACGGATCACGGACGCGGATGCCAATCTTGTGTGCATCCGTGTTCTTTCACGGACCCATTGACTTTAATGGGTCCGTGAACCGTTGTCCGTCAAAAAAATAGAACAGGTCATATTTTTTTGACGGACAGCAAACACGGATCACGAATGCGGCTGCAAAACGGTGCATTTTCCGATTTTTCCACGGACCCATTGAAAGTCAATGGGTCAGCGAAAAAAAAAACGGAAAACAGCACAACGGCCACGGATGCACACAACGGTCGTGTGCATGAGGCCTTTATGTAGAATAGGATTCAGTATGGGACGTTACAGCCTGGGTAATAGGAACAATCCTCTTACACCTTGCTGCACTGACTGGGGATCCAAATTGTCATTATACAGCTCTGTAATTCCAGAAAACCGTTCTTGTTATTGGGGTGCAAGTGTTGTTTGATACAGCCATTAACAGGGTTTATTACAAGGAAATATTTCTACATCTTATTTGCCCTTGTGTGGTGCAGTTATATGTTCTAAAGCATTTTTTGGCTTGTATTAGTGGGGAAAAAAGGGCTTATTAGCCGTTGTGTGGCGAAGTGCAAAAATTACAGCCCTTTTTGGCGTGTATTAGTGTCACAATTTTTTTTTTAATTTGCTGTTCATCGGTGCAGTTATAAGTACTAAAGCCTTTTGTGTCGTGTATAAGTGGAAAAAAGAAAAATATAGTTGCCGTTCAGCGGTGCAGTTATATGTTCTAAAGCCCTTTTTGTCGTGTATTAGTGCAAAATAAAAATATATTTGCCGTTCAGCGGTGCAGTTATATGTTCTGAAACTTTTTGTGTCGTGTATAAGTGGAAAAAAATAAGGGCCTATTTGCCGTTGAGCGGTGCAGTTATATGTTCTAAAGCCTTTTGTGGAGTGTAAATGTGGAAAAAAGATAAATATATTTGCTGCTCAGCGGTGCAGTTATATGTTCTAAGGTCTTTTGTGTCGTGTATAAGTGGAAAAAAATAAGGGCCTATTTGCCGTTCAGCAGTGCAGTTATATGTTCTAAAGTCCTTTTGTGGAGTGTATAAGTGGAAAAAAGAAAAATATATTTGCCGTTCAGCGGTGCAGTTATATGTTCTAAAGCCTTTTGTATAGTGTAAATGTGGAAAAAAGAAAAATATATTTGCTGTTCAGCGATGCAGTTATATGTTCTAAAGCCTTCTGTGGAGTGTAGAAGTGGAAAAAAATAAGGGCCTATTTGCTGTTCAGTGGTGCAGTTATATGTTCTAAAGCCCTTTTTGTCGTGTATTAGTGGCACAAAAAAAGTATTTGCTGTTGTGTGGTGAAGTGAGAAAATTACAGCCCTATTTGGCATGTATTAGTGGAAAAAAAGGGCTAATTAGCCGTTGTGTGGTGAAGTGATAAAAAAAAACTAAAGACTTTTTTGGGGTGTTTTAATTTCCTTTTTATTTATTTATTTGATCTAACAGTATATCAGACAGAAAAGTGCCAGACCCTGCACAGGTGAGTGGCAGAGGACTAAATGTTTCGGGCGCAGGCACAGGTCGCAGCAGCGTAAGGGGGCGTGTGGCAGTAGCAGCACTAGTGCATTTTGGTCTGCGGCATTAGAAGAATTTTGGTATCTCTGACTTTTAGTCTGTCTATTACTCTGTAATTCCTCTAGTGCCATTCGATGGAAACAGTAGGTTTAAAGAGCAAACCAAATGCTTGAAATAACTTCTTTATTAACTTCAACTTTTCTTTATATATAACACTGCCGCCTCCGCAGCAGATAGTCCATGTACATAATGGCAGTATGCATAAGATGGTGGTTCAACTGTTCAATCTTGTCATTTAACATAAAATGGTGGATATATTTCTCTCTTGAGTATCTGTACTCTCACTTTAAGTTATTTAAGCACTTTATGATCTCTCTGAGAGGTATATCTGAGGTCTAACTAATAGTTTACTTGCTGAATTTAGTCGCAATTTGCAATATGCAGTTAGCAGTAACTATTTGCAGATTGGTTGAGTATGATCTGGTATGGTTGTATGCAATTTGGATTGCAATATGGAATTTGAATTTGGATTGTAAACTTTGTAGTTTGCAATTGGTGGAACTGTAAGTAAACACACATATAACTGGTTCAGTATACAGTTCTGAACTTTGTAGTTTGCAATTGGTGGAACTGTAAGTAAACACACATATAACTGGTTCAGTATACAGTTCTAATCACTATATTAACAGTAGGAACATTATATAACTGTTTTAAATACCTATTTTGGCCTCTTGCTTCCATAAAACACAGCTCTTAGTGGAGTGTGTGTCTCTTCTTCTCCTCTCCTCTGGTGTATAATAATTTCTAGCAGCTCCTGCTAGTGAATTTCCCACACAGGCTGTGTGTGAGGCTGGCTGTGATTGGTCTAGACTCCTGCCCAGCAACAACAGTTTAACTCTTTGTTTTCTGTTGTTTCTGCTGTGTCATTGAGCTTACCTCACATCCATATAATAAATCTTAAAGGCATATTATCTTTTCTGCTTCTGTGAACACAATATATATAACAGTTATATGACATCCAAACATGAATCACTGTAAATAACTCTTGTCTTTAACACACAAACATAGGAACTGTATTAAGGTAATTGGCAGGTCTAGCTGTATAAACATATGCGCTGTATTAGCAACCTAGGACAGGTCTTAGCTGGCCTGCTACTGGGCGTGGCAGCAGGAGTCGCAGTGATAGGCCTGAGCTAGGGTTGCCACCTTTTCTTCAAGCCAAACCCGAACAGAAGGGAGGGAGGGCCCCCTTCCAGGCCCCGCCTCCAGCCACGCCCATGTCCCGCCTCCAACCATGTCCCGTCTCCACCCCTGGTCGCTGTCGCACCGCGATCGTTACGCCCCTGATCCCACGCCTGCACCGTCCCGTTTAGTATTCGGCGCAGGCGCGGGATTTACGGGACGAAGAGGAGAACTCGGACGTCAATCAACTGGACATGGGCGTGCCACTGCCAAAGGGTGAATAGACGGAGCCTCTAGGTGCTGCAGGAACGCCCTCATAGCACCTAGAGGCTCATTAGCATATTATAAGTCTTTATTTTAAGAGAACGGCGGCAGCGGCGGGCAGGGAGTTATAAAGCACACTGTTATGTACTCCTGACATTAGCACATCGCTAGTGTCAGTCAGCTACATAACGTAACGTTTTTTCTGATGATTGACAGATTCAGAAACCTGTTTAAAGGGCTTCTGTCACCCCACTAAACTCTTTTTTTTTTTGGCTTCTTATAATCCCTATACTGCGATATATGAATACATAATGTTATTAGTCATTTTGGTTCAGTAGATAATGAATAAAACAGATTTTTATAATATGTAAATTACCTGTCTACCAGCAAATAGGGCGGTTACTTGCTGGTAGCAGCCGCATCCTCCTTTCATAAAGACGCCCCCTCCTCATGTTGATTGACAGGGCCAGCGAACGCGATCGTTCTCTGGCTGGCCCTGTCTGCTATCAAGATCTCGCGCCTTCGCCGTAACGGTCTTCAGTCGGCGCAGGCGCACTGATAGGAGGACGCTCGCTCGGCCGCTCCTTCCTCAGTGCGCCTACACCAATGACGTCACATCTACACCCGGCGCAGGCGCACTGAGGATGGAGCGGCCGAGCGAGCGTCCTCCTATCAGTGCGCCTGCGCCGACTGAAGACCGCTACGGCGCAGGCACAAGATCTTGATAGCAGACAGGGCCAGCCAGAGGACGATCGCGTTCGCTGGCCCTGTCAATCAACATGAGGAGGGGGCGTCATTATATAGGAGGATGCGGCTGCTACCAGCAAGTAACCGCCCTATTTGCTGGTAGACAGGTAATTTACATATTATAAAAGTCAGTTTTATTCATTATCTACTGAACCAAAATGACTAATAACATTATTTATTCATATATCGCAGTATAGGGATTATAAGAAGCCAAAAAAAAAAAAGAGTTTAGTGGGGTGACAGAAGCCCACACTGTTACATACAATTACTCAATTCAAATGTTTTAGATTTATACCTTTTTAGAAGTGAGTGACAGACTAGGACAGGTGTCAGGACTCAGGTGTCAGGACTGTCTTGGTCAGGTTGTCTGCAGGCAGGGCACAGTGGGCACTGGGCTGGGCACTACATGGGCAGGCTGCTGGAGCTGGACTGGAGAGGAGAAGAAGAATGATTTCTCCCACGGAGCTCCCTCTGCCTCTCTCTCTGATGTCATCACTTCCTTATCAGAGAGAGGGAGGGAGGGACTAGGAGGCAGGGGAGGAGCGAGGGGAGGAGACTGAACAGTGAGTGAACACAGCGCTGCCTGGCATCACTGTACTGTATGTAGTGTGTAGACTGGAGGAGGGAGGAGGGAGGAGGGGAGGCTCGGGAGCGCTGCGCTCAGCTGATCACCCGGAGTGATCGGAGTCTCGGTCGGACCACACTGCAGTTTGAATGAATAATCCTGTGCCCGGGTCTAAGAAAGGCTTGTACCCGGGCACAGGATTACAAACCCGGACTGTCCGGGTGAATCCCGGACGGGTGGCAACCCTAGCCTGAGCTCCCGGTGTCATCTAGCGGTCGTGTCTTGACAAGCAACCCAGCGGTTCTTGAATGGTTGACTCGGTCATCCACTTCATCCCAAGTGAGATCAGACACCTCCACCCTTAGTTGGCATGGCCCGGGAGCAGTCCCTGTGTCCTTACCTGTCCTCAACCTGCCTCTGTCCTTTTCTTTTCCCTCAGCCAGAGAAGTATTATATGCTGTGGGCTCAGCCCCACTATACAGTGAGGATGAGCTACTAGAGGACAGTCAGCAGCTACTGGCCAGCCAAGATGTGGAGGAGACATCCGCCGCTTCCTACACTAGGCGGGCAAGTAGTGATTAGGAGAGTGGTGTGGGAGCTGGTATTGTGAGCGGTGAGGCTCCTAACCCAGAGACCGTTGAGGAGGACATCAGTGATGTGCAGACAGTACTATCTATGATGATGATGTAGCTGATCGCACTTGGGAGCCGGATGAATTAGGGGCTTCACCATCATTGGGAGAAGAGAGTGGCAGCTTGCCTGTGAGGCAGCGGTGGAGCCAGCAAGTCGCTAGCGTGGTCGGGAGTCAGCAGGGTGGCAGCAGTGGGAGGTCGAGAGCCAAACGTGCCAGTGGTAGATCACCCGCTTCGCAGGAGCCTACCTACCCGGAAAATAGTGGTGCACGGGTTTCCTGGAAGCAGCTGCAGTAGCAGTCAGTCAGTGCTAGTCTTAGGGGAAAATCACTTACTCAGCGGTGTGGCAATTATTTGTTAAGCAGCTGGAGGAGGTGAACATGGCCATATGTAGAATCTGTGGGCAGAAGGTGAAGCGTGGCCACGGTGCCACGTCCCTGCGTCAACATATGCAGCATCACCATAAAGTGGCCTGGGAGAACTGTGGCTCTGATGTGGTGGTCCAGCCTGCTGCAGCAACCGCAGCATCACCCAGTGGCACGCTCCCGGTTTCAGGCAGTCAAGGCTCCACCAGCTCAGCTGAAGGGAGCTGTCTGTTCTTCCTATCATCTGCTGGTCCTGATGCTCCTGCTCTTCCTCCTACTACTCCTCGTCAGTCATTCCATCAGCAATCGATCACCGAAGCGATTGCCAAGAGACAACAGAATGTGTGCACTCATCCAATGGCACAGAAGCTAAATGTGCTCCTGTCCAAGTTGCCGGTGCTGCAGTCCCTCCCTTTCCAAGAGGTGGACTCTGCACCTTTCAGAGAACTGATGGCTTGTGCCGAGCCGAGGTGGAGAGTCCCAAGCCATCATTTCTATGCCAAAAAGGCAGTACCAGCTCTGCACACACATGTAGAACAGAAGGTGGGCCAGTCCTTGAGCCTGTCGGTGTCTGCCAAAATGCACGGCAGCGCCAACGTGTGGAGCTGTAACTATGGTCAGGGACATCACATGTTCTTTACGGCCCACTTGGTGAATGTGGTTCCTTGCACAGCCACACCAGCAACTTGGCCAGGTGACGACGCTTCCGCCTCCACTTTGTCACACCGTTGGTCCTGCGACAATGTCCGCCTCTGCCGCCTCATCCTCCATTGTGTCCTCTGCCTCCACTGCACGGACAATTCACAGTGCCCCTCCAGCATACCACATGTGCAGGGCACGGCGGTGTCACGCTGTTCTGCACCTCGTTTGCCTGTGCAAAAGGAGTCACACAGTGGAGGAACTGCTCTGTGTCCTTCATCAAGAAATCGAATCCTGGCTTTCTCCGCGACAACTCAAAATCGGAACCATAGTGACCAACAACAGGAAGATCATGGTGTTGGCGCTGCGTCAAGCAGAGCTGAGCCATGTGCCCTGCATGGCACACGTGTTCAATCTGGTTGTCAAGCGGTTCCTTAAGTCTTCCACCCATCTGCAAGACATTCTAAAAATGGCCAGGAAACTTTGCATGCACTTCAGCCACTCGTACACCACAAAGCACACCCTCCTTGAGCTGCAGCTGAAGAACAGAATCCCCCAACATAGGCTGATATGCAACGTTTCCACTTGTTGGAATTCCACCCTCCATATGTTGGACTGACTATACGAACAGAGAAAGGTGATAAACGATTTCTTGATGATCCAAGTGCTCAGGTCCTTTAAAGAGGTCACGTTATTTGTCAGTCGTCAGGACTACGGGATGAATCACGTCATTCCACTGCTTCATGTCCTGGAACAGATGCTGGTAAATCTGGCTGGGCAGGGGACTGGAGACATGGCAGCCTAGATCTCACGGGCACATGAGCCCTGTGGGGGATGAACTGGAGGAGGAGTAGGAGAATATTGGAGCACAAGCAATGTGTAGCAAAATGGGTGGTTTTTACACACAGGTGACAGGAAAGGAGGAGCAGGAGCAGCCAGAGGAGCTACAGGGCGATGAGGAAGACGAGGCAGAGGACCCATACACACCGTGGCAGTATGCAGTGGAGATGGAGGCAGGGAGTCCCTCCGAGTCACTTGCACAAATAGTCCTGATGCATGCTCACTTGCTTGCGTAGTGACAGCCGAATTGTCACCATTCAGCAGAGAGACATCCTATGTAGTCAGTTGGCCACTGCCTATCTGCTCCATCGTCCATCCTCTCGCAGGTCTGACCGAGGGGCCCTCTGTGTTCACGTTCCTCTGCCATGGCTGCTGTGGCGGGGGGGAGGGGGGGAACAGTTCCAGCTCCATCAGCAGCAACTTGAGTCTAGGGTCGCTGATGAGCAGCTTTATTCACCTGCCTAGTGAAGAAACTACTCACCAGAAGCAGCAGCAGAAGCTAGACCTGGAGCAGGACCTGAACCAGCAGGTTGTGGCATACTTGGACAGTACCCTGCCACCCCACATTGAAAATCCGCTGGACTACTGGGCAACCAAACTGGATTTGTGGCCGCAACTAGCAGAGTTTGCCCTGGAAAAGCTGTCCTGCCCGGCCAGTAGTGTGGCATCAGAGCATGTGTTTAGTGCGGTGGGGGCCATAATTACCCCAAGAAGAACTTGCCTGTCCATCCAAAATGTGGAGAGACTGACCTTTGTCAAGATAATCAGGCGTGGATCAGCCAGGATTTCCACCCACCAATGCCTGATGCATCAGACCAGTGGCGTAGCTAGAAATGACTGGGCCCCACAGCAAATTTTTTAATTGGTCCCCCCTCCCCCATAAATTTTTTCGCAACCCCTTCCTTTCATGCCGCCCCCATTCCTGTGATCGCTCTCTCAGACCAGGCCTGGCATCTGTTCCATCCGTTTTCTACACTGTCTATACTGTCACTGTATATAATTTCATTGTGTAATACTGTTTAGGGGCCCTGACAAAAACTTATAGTCCTCCTCCTCCTGGATAGGCCCCTTGTGGGTCAGGGCCCCAAAGCAGCCACTTCCCCTGGTTCCCCTATAGCTACGCCCCTGCATCAGACTAGATCATCCATGGTGCCACACCAACACTTTGACAAAAGAGACCGGTTTCTTCTGGCTACCTGCCTCAGCTACTATTCTGATGCTGCCACTCGCCTGATGCCACACATCTGCTCCTTCTTTCACCCACCATTTTCAGCTTGTACTCGTATTGCCACCCACCTCCCAACACTGTCACCGAGTCACTCTGTGGTCTCCTGATGCTGCTGCCACCTCCCCACTTTGTCACCGGGTCACTCTGTGGTCTCCTGATGCTACTGCCACCTCCACACTATGTCACCTTGCTACTCTGTGGTCTCCTGACGCTGCTGCCACCTCCCCACTCTGAGTTATTTGGTCAGTTTTGGCCCCGTGACTGCCCAAATAAGTGAAGTGTGCAGTGATTCTAAGAGTGATGCCTGTCATCTGCATGTCATACTGACTCACAGTATTATTTCACTACCACAGAAGACTCCCTGTGTGTGTTACTGCAAGGTACAGTGATCTACACCACTATAAAGGCTCTCTGCAGCCAGGAAATAGCATTTTTTTTTACACGATTCACCGCAAATAAATTCGGATCTAACAAAATTTTTCTGGAACATTTGGCGAACCGGCTGAATCAAATTTTTGAAAAATTTGCTCATCTCTAATCATAAGGTACAACTCAACTACTAATTATTGTAATAATTGCATTCTGTATAATGTGGGCATTGTAAGGAGTCCAAACAAAAAAAAAACTCTCCCTACAGTCAGCATTCCCACGTTATGAGAAACTCTCATTCCAGGACCCCTACACCGGTCATATTTGGTATCAGAATGATCAGCCTGATGAAATGTGTTATTAAAACATGTTGGGGCCTGAATATCCATTAGTGTGGACGAGAAGACATGTTTTACTAAGAATTTATGCTTGCCAGCCGAGGCATGGGTTGGAGCACGCACCCATAATAAAGGCCTTCCCAGAAGACTGAGCCAAGGATGGGAGGGAGACTCCTCTCAGCTCCACCCTCTGCCAAAGGGGATAAAAATGTGGGCTTTGGAACCTTTCATTGACACAATTTGGTGATCCGATCAACATTGGTTTCTGCTCCACGTCCTCCTGTCCCCGGAACCAGAGCGTACTCTGATCACACAATTCGTTGAGTAGTAAAAACCTTTCAGTTTTTATCCTTTTATTTTTATAACTGTTTTGTGCACATTTATGTATGTCTCTTATTTCTTTTAATATTTGTAACTAAGTACTGTACACTTTTTAGTACATTAAAGCATATCTTTAATGGTTTTTGTCTTGTGCCCTGAATGAGCCCAGTAACCTCCATAAGTGTATGAGTGTGGTTTGTGTTACTGTGTAGAACTGTTGTCTGTGCAACTGTGAGTCTGCCTGCGAGTGGGGTGCTGTGGCATTTTCTATTAATTGGTGTATTAATTTTAAGGTCATAGATGGTGGCATCGTGTTGGGGTGCATGAAAGGCTGTGTCAGGGTGTGATTTAGGTTCAATCTGAGGCCTGTGTATAGAGGCATGAGAGATTGAGTGCGTGGATAGATCGACCCTTGGCAGTCACACCCGGGTCACGTAACAGGGCGGTTCCCGTATGTGACAGGTACTGTTTGAGGAATCTGACTGAACAACAAAGTGTGCTCCCTTCAGTGTACAAACATACAGACGCTTCTGGGCAGAGCATGCAGTGGTCTTTCTTCCTGAACACCGGCAGGCTCATCCTCAGCTCAGCCTGCACATATGGACATATGTAAAGGGGGCCTAAGACAGCAGGACCACCTAATTGTTATACCCCTATGATTTCTGAATGGGTAACATTACTTATAACCAGGTTAAAAGAATAAAAAATATACCAAAAAAATATGCATATCAAGTCAAAACTTGGATAGAATGTACCAGACATAACTTCAAATTCTCTAATGATGTAGAAAACCCTTGCAAAGAAATTGCTGACTAGACCAGACATTTTTATTCCTTGGGTCTGTCATAAAGTACATGTTAATACGATTTTGCATCTGTTCCACTAACAGGAAATCTTATCCGACTTAGGTTACTTTCACACTTGCGTTTTTCTTTTCCGGCATAGAGTTCCGTCACAGGGGCTCTATACCGGAAAAGAACTGATCAGTTTTATCCCCATGCATTCTGAATGGAGAGTAATCCGTTCAGGATGCATCAGGATGTCTTCAGTTCAGTCGTTTTGACTGATCAGGCAAAAGAGAAAACTGCAGCATGCTATGGTTTTATCTCCGGCGAAAAAAACTGAAGACTTGCCTGAATGCCGGATCCGGCATTTTTTCCCATAGGAATGTATTAGTGCCTATTCAAAATACCGGAATGCCGGGCCTGTCCTTCCGGTCTGCGCAGGCATAGACTGAAAAAAGGTGAAAAAAATAAATGCCGGATCCGTTTTGCCGGATGACACCGGAAAGACGGATCTGGCATTTCAATGCATTTTTTCGACTGATCAGGCATTTTTAAGACTGATTAGGATCCTGATCAGTCTTACTAATGCCATCAGTTGGCATACGTTTTGCCTGATCCGGCAGGCAGTTCCGGCGACGGAACTGCTTGCCGGATCTCTCTGCCGCAAGTGTGAAAGTACCCTTATAGTTGTCATTTCAAATTATTGATCTACATCAAAGCCAAGCAATAATCCGTCTTATCAATTATAGAGGAAAAACGCAGGTGTACAATATCTGACTAGACTAATAGATTCTCCGTGCTCTGTAATTCCAGCAAACCGTTCTTGTTATTGGGGTGCAAGTGCTGTTTGATACAGGCATTAAGAGGGTTTATTACAAGGAAATATTTATACGTCTTATTTGCCCTTGTGCGGTGCAGTTATATGTTCTAAAGCATTTTTTGGCTTGTATTAGTGGGGGAAAAAGGGCTTATAAGCCGTTGTGTGGTGAAGTGAGAAAATTACAGCCCTTTTAGCCGTGCATTAGTGGCAAAAATATATATATTATTTGCTGTCCAGCGGTGCAGTTATATGTTCTAAAGCCTTTTGTGGCGTGTATAAGTGGAAAACAATAAGGGCCTATTTGCCATTCAGCGGTGCAGTTATATGTTCTAAAGCCCTTTTTGGCGTGTTTTAGTGGCAAAAAATAAGGGCCTATTTGCCGTTCAGCGGTGTAGTTATATGTTCTAAAGTCCTTTTTGGCATGTATTAGTGGCAAAAATATATATATTATTTGCCGTTCAGCGATGCAGTTATATGTATAGCTATGAGACTGGGGGTGTGCAGTGTGCACAATACTTCCCCCTTGAAAAAATCCTGCATACACCTGTCAGGAAAATGTGACAACCATCACACACAAATAGGGATAACACTTTCCAGACTTACTATTTCTACCTTCTTGCATGGTCACCTTGGGCAGTGACCCCACAACTGGGCGGAAGTCCCTATACTGAAATATGTGTGAGAACGACACACAAACAGGGAAAAACAAACAGAAAAACACTAAGAGAATAGTCGTACGATAAAGGGTCAAATGCTGGAAAATGAAGTACAAAAACACCAGAGGCCAAACATGCCAAAAAGTCAGAACCAGGAGTTCAATACAATACCAAATCGCCAGAAGTCAAAAGCACAGCCACAATACTAATCCGGAAATCCAAAGCCAAAGGAGTCTTCAATATGACAAGAGAATAGCAGGGGGAGCTAGAGGACAAGAAAGTCACTGGCACATGCACATGCCTTATATACTGAGAAGGAAGCAGCTCACACCGGCGTCCCTTATTGACACCTCAATGGCTTGGAGCTCTGATGCCCAGCATCAACACCCCTGTGAAAGAGTCTATTAATTGGGTTTTGTAAATCAGACAAAAAACATAAAATAAATGTTGTAGCATCCTGGCTGACAGTTCTCTGAAAGTTAAAAATGTTCATAAATGAGGAGCATGACCAAAACATGTTTGTGGTAGATTTCTTGCTGCAATTTCTGCAACTACAGTGGTTAGGTAATGGGGTCTTGGTTTTATGACCAAGGACATCTGTAGTTTGTATGTTCTCCTCATGTTTGCATGGGTTTCCTCCAGGTACTACGGTTTCCTCTAACACTCCAGAGGCATACTAATAGAGAATTTGGATTGTGAGCACCACTAGCTGCAAAATATGCAACAGGAATAAATAAACCCCTTACATCTGAGGGGGTTGTTCCTACAGCATGTGTATGGGCTTCTACAAATTTATTCAGAAGTCTAGATCTAGAACAGTCTTTGGAACAAATCTGGGGCTTGAGAACATCCCCTATTAGATATTTGCTATACATATCCAACAGGGAGTGTTCCCTATCCCCACTCCACCCCCCGGGTAGCATACAATCTATAAAGATGTACATTGATCGATCTGTTAGTTTGCACTTTAAAGAAAGCATATGAAGAAGATCAGAAGCAAAACCAATCTCATACAGAGATACAAGAGATGTTAAAGGAACTGCTGGCTGCAAGGAACTGTTCAATTAATGGATGCATTGCAGCCTGTTCCCAGCTAAAGAACATAAATGACTGTAATGGTTACATATTATGAACCCGTGCCATTATATTACTCTCTTTACCTCTGCAATGCTGCTGATTTACACTAAAAATCAACTAGAACAATGAATAAACCTGAGGACGGAGCAATTAATGAATTTTCTGTTTCATCTTCTCTCGTCGTCTGCGGAGGCACCGATATGACCGGCTGAACAATGTACAATACAATTCAATTCCCTGCTATAACATTTCAAGGCTGTTTGAAAATAAATTCTATAGACCCCAGAACCAGTCTTTCCAGAGGCTCAGTCAAGCCCAGCGGAAGAAAGGAAACAGATTATAAAAGAATTCTCCTGGCAAGGCCCAATTTTACTGAAACTAACAGACACAGGGTGAAATGAAAAATCTAAAAACTAAATTTCTATGATCTTCAGATCTTGTCAGAGGGTCGCAAAGAAATAAAATAAAATTGATCATTCGTCTGTATCATATCCAAACTCATTTATCTCACCGGTACAGAAGGAAAGTACAAAAGCTTCATTCAAAGGGAACAATTCTTTATAAAGGCCAGAAGGGTACATGGTACATATACAGCAATCAAATGCTGATACTATTATACTGGTATGAACATATATTTACTGCACTGGTGAACTCCTATTAATTTGCTGATTAGAAAAATTAACCATTTTACTGCCAAGCAGTCCCTTAAAGATTGCTTAGCTCTTTCAAATGTCGATGACACCAGGGCAGATGTGAATTTCTGAGACACCACTTAGGCATTGCAACTAGTTAGTGTTTGAGCTGCAGGCAGCATGTCGTTTTTGGGAAAAGATTCAGTAAAACTTGGATTTTATTTATTTAAATTCCTGCTCAATCTGGGCTTTGAAGTCAAGGAGGAGGTCCTATCATTGATTGACAGCCTTCCCTCTATCAGATCAGATCCCCATATCAGATCCTCAGATCAGAGAGCAGATCAGACCCTCAGATCGGACCTCCAAATCAGACAGCCATGTCAGACCCCCATCAGACCTCAGATCAGACCCACTTCAGAGCTAAAATAAATAAATTAACCTCAATTAACCTCTCTTATTCTGCTGCTATTCTGCAAGTCCGGTGATCTCTCCTACAGTTACGCTCCCTGTTTTTCTCCTGTGCTGCATTGTGACTTGACTGCATGCAGCATCAGGTCATATTATGCACATTACTTCATGACACTGTGCCCAGTCAGGACAGTGCAGCGCGTGCTCGGAGAAGACCAGGAAGTAGTGAGTATGTAAAGATCAGCCCCTAGAATACTTTTCATTTCACAGACATTTGCAATAATAAGGTTCATGGACTGCGATGACTACTTCCAGTGGTTTTCAGAAGAGGGCGGCAGGAAGCTCCAGAGAGACAGCACGTGTGTGTCCCGAGAAGGAGAGAGGGTCTGTTTGCCATGTGAGAAGGGCAAGCAGAGACTGGTGAGGAGACACAGAGCCTGGCTGATTATGCTCTGAGCACTTACTGTTCCGGACACAGAGTTACGGGGAACTTAAAGTGAAGTTTTGCAGCTGCATCCCTGAGAGAGCGCGGTAGAGACCACGCGTTGGAACCATCAAGCGTCTGCTTCAGGAACCAGAGGACATCTTCCTTCACCTCCCTGACAAGACAAGCATCCACCTCGTGGGAAAAGACTACACCACAGATACCTTCTGAACGGTGAGTTTGGCACCGGTGCGTATCTGCGGTAGGGCATAGAGCAGGCAACTTTAGTCAGACCGTTGCAGCAACGTGCCTCGGTTAGCGGGGTTAAGACAGGATTATACTAGCGGAGTGTAGCCTGGACTTTTATGTGTTTGCTGGTAGGAACACATTTATTATATCCTGTTTCAAGTAACCTGCCTGTAATCCTGTGTAAAATTTGTTAAAACTGTTTTTTGTCATTTGTCGATTGCGCCCCTGGCATATCGGCACATTACGCTGTTAATCTCATTTGCCGGCCGTTATATCTTGTTGTGCAATAAAACAGGCATTTGTTTCAGCCTCCTCATCTGCTGTACTGTATTTGAATCCTGCCTTGCTGTCCCTCCCTCACCAGACTGCTACAAGTGGCGCTGCGAGCAGGGTACAGTCACAGAGATGGAGGTGGCTGAAGGCAATGTGCATGATGCTGATGTGAGTACCTCAGGCAATGGTGGAACCCCTGCAAGGGCCCTCCCTATGGGCACGCTGTTCAACTTGCTCCCCAATATTGATGGCCAGAACATGTCACTGTCTAACTGGGTGACAAGATTACAGAGTGCTGCTAGGATTTACAATGTCAGCTCAGAACTACAAGTAGAAATCACTTTGGCCACTCTAGAGGGTGAAGCCTGAAGAAATGTGTTCCTACAACCAGAAGCCACGCAATATGTTGAAGGAGATCGTGCAATTCCTGGAAGAAATACACGTTGAAACAGTTAGTGCAAAGTTCTTTTACCGTATTCAGTGGGAGGACGAAGGGGTCTCACAATATGCGACGGCGCAACCGTCGTTAAACTTCCGGCCCCCCGCAGTAGTGAGGCGTACTGCGGGGGAGGTGGAGAGCCAAGTTACCCAGCAGAGCTCTGAACACCTGGTCGCAGAGTGTCCCACCATACGACCTGAATTTGAAGGTGTTCCGGTCGACTGCTTAGTGGATACCGGGTCACAGGTGACGACGATGCCTGAATCATTCTTTAACCATTACTTTCAAGCGCTGGCCAAGCCAGAGCGAGAGACATTGGTCCGGGTTACAGCAGCTTATCAACAACAGATCCCTGTCACGGGAGTCGTGTGGATGAATGTATGGCTATGTGGACAAGAAGTGGGGAGAAAAGGTATCCTGCTGGTCCCCGAGACATTCAAAGAGGATGCACCAGTGATAATGGGCATGAATATTCTGTGAGAATTGGACCAGATCATGTTCACTAAACGGGGACCGGGTTATTGGAAATAAGTCACTCCGCACAAACCCACCTAGAAGGCCTTTCAACGATTGATCCGATTCTGTAGGACACAGAAGAGTGTCCCAGCACATCAGTTTGTAGGTACTAGCCGAGTGTCAGGAAGAGCTACCCTCACCCTCTCTCCGGACCGGGAGACTGTACTGACACTGACCGTGGGAACCTTCTGCAACCTTTAAGGTATGGAGGTGATTATTGAACCGGTGGGCCTAGGGGAGCTAGGCCAGGATGCCTTGGTGACCCGGACACTGGCCGTGGTTCAGAATGGACGAGTGCCCATAAGAGCTGTGAATATGGGACATCTAGAAGTCTCCTTGACGCCGGGAGTGGAACTGGCTCATGTGTACCTACATTGGGGAGAAGTACTGAGTCGGAGAGAAGTGACTATAGCTTCCGTAGGTGATGTTGTTTCGACCCTGGCGGTTAATGCAAGCACGACCCCAGAATGGAATGGGAGAAACATCTTGGACCAAATGGAGATAGATGTGAAGGCTCTCAGTTCGGACCGCTTGCGAGCAGTCGAAACCATGGTGTGGGAGAATCAGGCTGTGTTTGCCCGCCACGCCGATGACTTTGGCTGCACAGATGCTATCACGCATGAGATACCTACGGGGGACACTCCTCCTATTCGGGAGAGATATCGGCAGATTCCACCCAATTTGTACCAGGAAATGAAGACGTTGAAACAGATGATAGATTTCGGAGTGGTGCGGGGTAGCCAGAGCCCTTGGGCAGCCCCAGTGGTGCTTGTCAAGAAGAAAGATGGCACTATTCGATTTTGTGTGGATTACCAGCGGTTGAATGCGTGCACCGCACGAGAGTCATACCCTCTGCCTCGCATCGAGGAGTCTCTGACGGCTCTAGGATGGGCAAAATACTTCTCCACCCTGGATCTAGCAAGGCAGGTACTGGTGGCAGAGCAGGACAAGGCAAAGACAGCGTTCATATTCCCCATGTGACTATTTGAATTCAACAGGATGCCATTCGGGCTGTCTAATGCTCCCGTCACCTTCCAGCGGCTGATGGAGAGATGTCTGGGAGACCTGAATTTTGAAGCCACTCTGATATACCTGGACGATATTATTGTGTACTCTGCTACTTTTCAAGAACACCTGAATCGACTAGGCCAGGTACTCGAACGACTGCGATCCCATGGCATGAAGGTAAAGCCAAAGAAGTGTCATCTCTTCAAGAGGTGTAACATCCCAGAGTATGTCACTAAACTCTGTCACCCAGCATTATGATGTTAAGATGTGAATGTGTTAATATCCTATGTAATCTGACATTATATTTATCTGTATTTTATATATTTGCTGTAATTTCCATGTACACCAGCAGGTGGCAGCAGTATGTAGCAGATAGTCTGTAGGAAAGTTAGTATACCTAGACTGGAATAGACCATTCCAGGCTAGCTTCTCCCATCTGAGGAGGAGTGGAATGTGCCCACTCTTACTTCAGAGGGAGGACAGAAAGTTCTAGAGAGTGTGCACCAGCCCCCCTGTTGGGGTAGGCTGTGTAAATAGGAGCTCTCAGAAACAGGGACCCCAACCAAGGATCAAAGTCTCGGATGAGGCCCAAGATCAACCTTCCCAGCCTGAGTCCCTTACCTCAGCTGGTGACCAAGAAAGCAGCCATCTTCAGAACTATCAGATCTCCAGGAAGAAACCACCATTCCCTGTGAGCAGTCCTGTAAGTACAGATTCCAGAACAAGGAGAAGATAAGTACCTCCATAGCTAGTCAGGCCCAAACCAAGCAGAACTCAAGACAGAGCCGAAGACAGATACCTGCCAGATTCTTAAAGGCTTATGTACTAGATGCAGAATATATATATATAATTCCTGCCACATATTGCCAATACCTGCTGGGATCCTAGACTAAAGCTGTAACATTGTATGGATCTAAAGCTGCACCTAATAACATCAAGTAAAGACAAGTTGGACCCTATTATCTGTGTGGAATTCCATCATTCCTCAGTTACTCCTATTGATAGCACTCAAAATTTGTTGCATGTGAGCCAGGATACAGGAGTCCAGCCGTACTACAGGTAGGAGACACCGTTGACACAAAATAGAGACAATATCCCCCTCTGGCATTCCTAACCTAGTACGTGTGCTCATACCATCTTAAAGGGCCCTTTTACAGTACCTGCGCAAGCTGCAACTGGCGTCACGAACTGGAAGAAGGTATAAAGCACCCCTCAATCAGTATTTGGCGGAATCAGGTATATGGCACCCCTCAATCAGTATTTTGTGGAAGCAGGTGTATCGCAGCCCTCAATCAATATTTTGTGGAAGAAGGTATATAGCAATAACACCCCTCAATCAATATTTTGTGGAAGAAGGTATATAGCACCCCTCAATCAGTATTTGGCGGAAACAGGTATATAGCACCCCTCGATCAGGATTTTTTGAAAGAAGGTATATAGCACCCCTCAATCAGTCTTTCGCGGAAGCAGGTATATGGCACCCCTCAATCAGTATTTTGTGGAAGCAGGTGTATCACAGCCCTCAATAAGTATTTGGTGGAAGAAGGTATATAACATTAGCACCCCTCAATCAGTATTTTGTGGAAGAAGGTATATGGCACCCCCCAATCAGTATTTGGCAGAAGCTGGTATATAGCACCCATCAATCAGGATTTTGAGGAAGAAGGTATATCGCAGTCCTCAAGCAGTTTTTTGGGGGGCAACAGGTATATCACACCCGTTGCATTTAGTTACTCCAATAGCGTTTGTCCCTCTATCTAGCTGCGGTATCACAGCAGAACCGCACACAACTGCTGCACAATACAATACACTATAATATAATTTCTATGTTAGAAAGTACACTGCTCAAAAAAATAAAGGGAACACTTAAACAACACAATGTAACTCCAAGTCAATTACACTTCTGTGAAATCAAACTGTCCACTTAGGAAGCAACACTGAGTGACAATCAATTTCACATGCTGTTGTGCAAATGGAATAGACAACAGGTGGAAATTATAGGCAATTAGCAAGACACCCCCAATAAAGGAGTGGTTCTGCAGGTGGTAACCACAGACCACTTCTCAGTTCCTATGCTTCCTGGCTGATGTTTTGGTCACTTTTGAATGCTGGCGGTGCTTTCACTCTAGTGGTAGCATGAGACGGAGTCTACAACCCACACAAGTGGCTCAGGTAGTGCAGCTTATCCAGGATGGCACATCAATGCGAGCTGTGGCAAGAAGGTTTGCTGTGTCTGTCAGCGTATTGTCCAGAGCATGGAGGAGCTACCAGGAGACAGGCCAGTACATCAGGAGATGTGGAGGAGGCCGTAGGAGGGCAACAACCCAGCAGCAGGACCACTACCTCCGCCTTTGTGCAAGGAGGAACAGGAGGAGCACTGCCAGAGCCCTGCAAAATGACCCCCAGCAGGCCACAAATGTGCATGTGTCTGCTGAAAGGGTCAGAAACAGACTCCATGAGGGTGATATGAGGGCCTGACGTCCACAGGTGGGGGTTGTGCTTACAGCCCAACACCGTGCAGGACGTTTGGCATTTGCCAGAGAACACCAAGATTGGCAAATTCGCCACTGGCGCCCTGTGCTCTTCACAGATGAAAGCAGGTTCACACTGAGCACATGTGACAGACGTGACAGAGTCTGGAGACACCGTGGAGAACGTTCTGCTGCCTGCAACATCCTCCAGCATGACCAGTTTGGCATTGGGTCAGTAATGGTGTGGGGTGGCATTTCTTTGGAGAGCCGCACAGCCCTCCATGTGCTCGCCAGAGGTAGCCTGACTGCCATTAGATACCAAGATGAGATCCTCAGACCCCTTGTGAGACCATATGCTGGTGCGGTTGGCCCTGGGTTCCTCCTAATGCAAGACAATGCTAGACCTCATGTGGCTGGAGTGTGTCAGCAGTTCCTGCAAGACGAAGGCATTGATGCTATGGACTGGTCCGCCTGTTCCCCAGACCTGAATCCAATTGAGCACATCTGGGACATCATGTCTCGCTCTATCCACCAACGTCACGTTGCACCACAGACTGTCCAGGAGTTGGCAGATGCTTTAGTCCAGGTCTGGGAGGAGATCCCTCAGGAGACCGTCCACTACCTCATCAGGAGCATGCACAGGCGTTGTAGGGAGGTCATACAGGCACGTGGAGGCCACACACACTACTGATCCTCATTTTGACTTGTTTTAAGGACATTACATCAAAGTTGGATCAGCCTGTAGTGTGTTTTTCCACTTTAATTTTGAGTGTGACTCCAAATCCAGACCTCCATGGGTTGAAAAATTTGATTTTAATTTTTTAATTTTTGTGTGATTTTGTTGTCAGCACATTCAACTATGTAAAGAACAAAGTATTTCAGAAGAATATTTAATTAAGTCAGATCTAGGATGTGTTATTTTTGTGTTCCCTTTATTTTTTTTGAGCAGTGTATATTATAAGTATAGCACACCCCTCTATATCACACTATCACACCTATCGATAGCACACCTATACCAGTCCTTAAAAGGACTTTTGTGGCCCTATTAGCTAGCGTTTGGTGTCCCTAGCAGTCTGTCCCTGCCCCACAAAGCAAACTCTCCCTACACTGACAAAACACAGAATGTAAATGTCACGGATGGTGTACAGGAAACAAGACAAAGCAAAAGAATCTATGACTCACTGGATCCAAAACTAAGGAACAAAAGGGAGACCCCTGCATGAGACCTGTCACTCTCCCTGACTGCTCAGCCTATGCGAACACCCCAAAGGTGGATGGTCGCATATCCACGTACCTCGACTATCTACCACCTGAACACCCTACAATAGTGAGGGGACACGACCACCGGCTCCCTACACTAGACACGGAGGGAGTCAGGGTCAACTGAGATCCAGATAACAGAAAATCACAAATAAAAGTACAGCACTTATCTTTGTAGAAGACTGGGCAATAGGAACAGCATGCACACACACTCCAGGAAGTTGTATAAGCCACACACTATTGCATTATGGGGAGGAATTTAAAGGGATGCAATCAGTCCAAACACATGACAGCTGAGAGAGGCTAACGAGATGAGGAACTGAAAACCAAAACAAAGAAAACTCAAGGAGGAGGTTCTGAAAGGTTTCTGTCAGAGCTTCTCAGCTGTCTGGTTGTGACAGTAAAATGGCTTCCAGATCGGGTTCTGTTATAGGGTGGGGGTGTGTCCATGTGCTGAAACGTCTCAATTGGCTGTCCTGTCCCACCTAATGGATGTGTCATGAGTCAAAGTTCGGCGCTATGCAAAAAATATGGCGCATGCGAATATTGCCATACGAGCAATGAGCAAAGTTCGCCACGAAATGACCACCGAGCGAACCGCAAGGCCATCTCTACTGGTGTAGTATTGAGAGCCATGAGAACTTAAATATGGACATACACTTGCAAGAAAAATTATGTGAACCCTTTGGAATGATAAGGATTTCTGCACAAATTGGTCATAAAATGTGATCTGATCTTCATCTAAGTTACAACAATAGACAATCACAGTCTGCTTAAACTAATAACACACAAAGAATTAAATGTTACCATGTTTTTATTGAACACACCATGTAAACGTTCACAGTGCAGGTGGAAAAAGTATGTGAACCCTTGGATTTAATAACTGGTTGAACCTCCTTTGGCAGCAATAACTTCAACCAAATGTTTCCTGTAGTTGCAGATCAGACGTGCACAACGGTCAGGAGTAATTCTTTACCATTCCTTTTTACAGAACTGTTTCAGTTCAGCAATATTCTTGGGATGTCTGGTGTGAATCGCTTTCTTGAGGTCATGCCACAGCATCTCAATCGGGTTGAGGTCAGGACTCTGACTGGGCCACTCCAGAAGGCGTATTTTCTTCTGTTTAAGCCATTCTGTTGTTGATTTACTTCTATGCTTTGGGTCGTTGTCCTGTTGCAACACCCATCTTCTGTTGAGCTTCAGCTGGTGGACAGATCTCCTGTTCTCCTGCAAAATGTCTTGATAAACTTGGGAATTCATTTTTCTTTGATGATAGCAATCCATCCTGGCCCTGACGCAGCAAAGCAGCCCTAAACCATGATGCCCCCATCACCATACTTCACAGTTGGGATGAGGTTTTGATGTTGGTGTGCTGTGCCTATTTTTCTCCACACATAGTGTTGTGTGTTTCTTCCAAACAACTCAAGTTTGGTTTCATCTGTCCACAGAATATTTTGCCAGTACTGCTGTGGAACATCCAGGTGCTCTTGTTCAAACTGAAAACGTGCAGCAATGTTTTTTTTGGACAGCAGTGGCTTCCTCTGTGGTATGGGATGTTGGCTTATGCCAGATACTTTTGTAAGTCTTTAGCTGACACTTTAGGATTCTTCTTCACCTCATTGAGCAGTCTGCGCTGTGCTCTTGCAGTCATCTTTACAGGACGGCCAGTCCTAGGGAGAGTAGCAGCCGTGCTGAACTTTCTCCATTCATAGACAATTTGTTTTACCGTGGACTGATGAACAGCAAGGAGATACTTTTATAACCCTTTCCAGCTTTATGCAAGTCAACAATTCTTAATAGTAGGTCTTCTGAGAGCTCTTTTGTGCAAGGCATCATTCACATCAGGCAATGCTTCTTGTGAAAAAAGAAAAACAGAACTGGTGTGTGTTTTTTATAGGGCAGGGCAGCTGTAACCAACACCTCCAATCTCATCTCATTGATTGGACTCCAGTTGTCTGACACCTCACTCCAATTAGCTCTTGGAGATGTCATTAGTCTAGGGGTTCACATACTCTTTACACCTGCACTGTGAATGTTTACATGGTGTGTTCAATAAAAACATGGTAACATTTAATTCTTTGTGTGTTATTAGTTTAAGCAGACTGTGATTGTCTATTGTTGTGACTTAGATGAAGATCAGATCACATTTCATGATCAATTTGTGCAGAAATTTATATCATTCCAAAGGGTTCACATTCTTTTTCTTGCAACTGTATATGTATAATGTTTCCTGAACCCTATGTGATTTGTGTCATGTCTAGTGTTTACAGTAATTGGTAAATGTGGAGTTTTGCTTTACACTGATTTGATTAATGTAATCCCACCTAATTATGTTCCTTGATAATAAAATACTCTGCAGGGCATTGTTCCCCAGAGAAAGATACTTGGAAACATTGTATCAATGTCTTTTCTTCTCTCCGATGCATCATAAAGGACTTAATTTGCACCACACTGACAGACTTGGAGGCCCTTTGAATTTTCTCCTAAATTCTAGAAAAGTGGGTTTCCATAACTTGTGTGTGGCCGTGTTCACCACATGATTTTTTGTTCAACCAACTTCTATTTAAAATGGATGACCACCTTATATCGAACATTAGGCTATTTGCTTCAATTTCCTGGTCTCTAGTTTTCAGCGAGCATGCTCGGCCAAACACCACGTGTTCTCAAGCATGATGCTCGAGTCAGTGTATTTAAATGTAATTTAGCATCTATTTCTGAAAGTTTCTGCTGGGATTTGAATTCCCAATGGTGCACATTAGAGGAAAGGACCTTATCTACTCAGCTATAAAGCTGACTGCTAGAGTCTGATTTAGTGAGTATTCCTATTCAGCAGAAGACTTATTTTATATTTCTGTGCAGGTTCATATGTAGCTGTATAGTGTAGAGGTTAACATCCTTGCCTCTAATGTACAAGCTTGGGAGCTTTAAACATTTCAGAAATAGAGATGTGTATATATATATATATATATATATTTTTTTTTTTGTAATTGTACAAAATGTATGGCACAAAATAAATGCGTAATTACAAAAAAATAAGCAAAAAAAAAAAATATATATATATATATATTTTGATAAAATCATACTTCTAATATATATGAATGCATCACATGTGGGAAACTACTACTGATGTTTTTAGCCATAATATATTTACATATATTATAATATATTATATATTCTAAATATATAATAATATATGTAAATATATTATGGCTAAAAACGTATATATATTTAAAAAAAATCTGAAATGGTTCTGCCAGGATTTGAACTCCCAAGCTTGCACATTTGAGGTAAGGATCTTACCCACTCAGCTATTAATTCAGCGGAAGACTTATTCAGCGGAAGACTTATATTATATTTCTGTGCAGGTTAACATGTAGCTGTATAGTGTAGTGGTTAATGTCCTTGCCTCTAATGTACAAGCTTGGGAGTTCAAATCCCAGCAGGAATCTTTCAGAATTTTTTTTTTATATATAAACACCGTAAGTTTTTAGCCATAATATATTTACATATATTATCATTTATTTAGAATATATAATATATCTTAATATATGTAAATATATTAAGGCAAAAAATTTTTTTTTTTGTAATTACACATTTATTTTGTGCCATACATTTTTTACAATTACTAAAAAAATTATAAAATATATTAATTTATTCTCTATATCTGAAATGTTTCTGCCAGGATTCAAACTCTCAAGCTTGTACATTAGAGGCAAGGATGTTAACCACTACACTATACAGCTACATGTGAACCTACACAGAAATATAAAATAAGTCGTCTGCTGAATAAATCAGAAACTACTACTAGGTTTTTCTTACACAGTTTAGCATGGATCAGTTCCTTGCCTGTAATGTACAACATTGGTAGTTCAAATCCCAGCAGAAACTTTTCAGAAATTAGATTTAAATACACTGGGGTATCCCCAAGCACTGACTCCATATATGGATATAGCTATATATGGAGTCAGAGCAGGGACTCCGAAGCCGAACTAACGTCCCGACACCCTACCCTCTTCAGAGCAGGTGGTGCCTGGGGTTCGCCCATTGACTTCCATCGCAAAGTGTTCTACACGAGCACTTTGGTGCTCGCTCAACACTACTGGTCTCCATACTTTTAATGAAAAAGGGTAAAGTCAAGTGCTTCAAAACATGCCTCATCTAATGTTCCATACCAAGATAGTTGAAATTATCTTGTGCTCAAGTTATCTTTATTCATTCATTCATCCTCACTTTCTCACATGATCAGAAAAATTACTGCAGCTAAGGTAAGACTCACAGCTTTTTCCAGCTAGTAGACATTGAGCAGACAAATGACTTTTCCAGCCTGTTATGGAAAGTGCTGATACCACATCTTAGTCAGCTCATTGTGACAAGCTCACATCCCTATATCGACAAACTGTACGCTTCCAGAGTTTGACTATTAAAGGGCATCTGTCAGTAGATTTGTACCTATGACATTGTCTGACCTGTTACATGTGCACTTGACAGCTGAAGGCATGTGTGTTGGTGTAATTTAAATATATATGCGGCAGTTGCAGAGAGAGTTGAGCCTCAAGGTGTAATGACAACTCCCCCGTTGCTCCTAGGGACTCATTTGCATATATTAAAACATAATTTTTCTCAGCAATGTAGGTACATATGAACATGGGACCAGCATAGATGCCTTCAGCTGCCAAGTACACATGCAACAGGTCAGCCAGTGTCATAGGTACAGATGCCCTTTAAGTTGTTTACATGATCTAAATCTGGCCCACTGTACCCACACTTTCAGTCTTTTCAAACAGATGGTTTGGAGTATAGCTAAGAAAAAATGAGAGAGCGCACCATAGGGTAAGTATGTTCAAAAAAAAGAGTGAAAAATACCACCTTTAAGGGTTGTGCTATTCTAGACAAAACTCGTGGACGAAGCATATGTGCAAGGATGTCATGTTGTCATATGCCGCCACTGCAGGAGGCTTCCAACCAAAAAGTGCCCACTTTTTCTGGAGAGGAGTAGTAACATCAAATCAAGGTCCAAAGCTTCCGCGCACAAAGATAATCAGTATGTTTGGATGCATGTCATTTTAAACCTGAAAAATTGGAACTGTTATCTCCGAAACATGTTTTTTGATCTGCTATCATTATCAATAAAGAAACCAAACATACTGTGGCTACCCTGTGATCACCTTTGCATCGGGAAGCTGTCGGTCTTGATTTTATGTCAGACTTGTTCTTTTGCTAGGCCTGCATAGCAAAAGATAAGAAAAGATGTGCAACCTATAGGACAGAATGCAATGTGACTCTTTATGTATCCAGGCCTAGCAAAAGAACAAGTCTGACATAAAATCAAGACCGACAGCTTCCCGATGCAACGGTGATCACAGGGTAGCCACAGTATGTTTGGTTTCTCTATCAATAAAGAAACCAAACATACTGTGCCTAACCTGTGATCACCTTTCCATCGGGCAACTGTCGGTCTTGATTTTATGTCAGACTTGTTCTTTTGCTAGGCCTGGATACATAAAGAGTCACATTGCAATCTGTCCCTTAGGTTGCACACCTATTCTTATGCCGATGCTACAAGGTTGTTTAGTTCCAACTGGACAAAAATAAAAATGAATTAGATATGGACTGCATGAGATTTCTGAAGGCCTTATCCTGCATTTACAAAAGAAAACATATTGTCACTGTGTGCAGATATTCAAGATCCTTGTTCTGTACCAGAGTAATATTCAGCAGGTTTTCCCCTCCTCCCAGCAGAGTGGGAGGCATGCAATGGCTTGTTGATTGGGATGGCAAATATCCTACGGCTCTGAATACAGCACCATCTGTTCTGTGCTAACCTCATGGCTTATTACAATAACGTTTCTATTCCTCAGGTTGAAATTCACTTCAAGCTGAGAGACATACCTTATATGCCATAAGTCACGAGGTCTATTGTCTATCAGATAAAGTTTAGCAGACTGTTTGTAACATATTTAGTTTGTGATGTGTTTGACAGGTTAACCTCCTACGTGTACTACTGACGCCCACGCTAATATCAACATGGGTAGTTTTGTCTCTGCAGAGATATACTTCATTGCAATATCAGGTATTATTTTGGAAACATAAGGCCGTTTACCAGATGTACATGTACCATAGCAGCGTCTTTTCTTTGTTTTACTAGATGGGACAGGCTATGGCCATCTTTGCAACCAATTGTTTTATTGCTCCAACACATCTAAAATAAGAAATTAAGCAATTTTGCAAATATTCCTGATTAAAAATCTAATGTCTTGTGTCCTCAGCTTCTATGCTTACTTCTGTGTCTTTCTGGGAACAGACAGAGGTCGACTGGCCACAGACTACAGGGAAATTTCCCGGTGGGCCAATGCCCAGGGGGCTGCCCAAGCCCTCCCTACTACAGCTGGCCAAGTACATAAGGTGACGGTGATGAGCATCAGGTACTCATGTACCTGGCCGGCAGCTGCAGATGTCCACCTGAATTCAATTATATGGCTGTCCTCAGGATGGTGATACAGTTGAATACTACAGTGGGGATGGGAGCCGATCGCTTCATATCCTAATGGAAGAGGACAGAACATGCAACTATTATGGTAACAGAGGGACAGCTTCTGGGCACTATCTAGAGATGTACTGTAGCATTTATTTCTTCTGGGGCAGTATTTTGTGCTGAGCTATGGTATTGCTGACTCCACCTACTTGTGTTGGCACTGCCTTTTTATGGTGCTCTACCTTCTATCTATTTGGAATGTACAACATGGGGGCCACTTTTCCTTTTTTTCTATGGCCATTTTAAATTCCCTGTCTGCCCCTGGATACAGACTACAAGCAAACATGGTGTAATCTAATTCTGCAGTTATACGCTTAATCTGTAGCTCATACCTTCACTTTTTTAATGACAGATTTGTAGTGTCCTGGAGCAAGGCTGCTTTGGACCATGAACATTTGTGGACATTTGCACTTATTGCTACTACGCAAAGCCATCAACTCCCAACTTTAATGCATTTTGAAGGGTAAACGTGCACCGATTCATGCTGTTTTTTTTACTCTTACATGTTTCTTGCAATATATCCAGTTTGTGCACTGTTATTGCACTATAGCTGCGCTGCACTGCACTGTGAAAAGGGTCAATGCACAGCCAGCTAATACCGAGAGACTTTGAGTTTCATATCTATGCAAAAAATTTTAGGGAAAAAAACACAGACACACTGACCATCTAACTGTCTGGCTTAGGCCTCTTTCACACTTGCGTTGTCCGGATCCGGCGTGTACTCCACTTGCCGGAATTACACGCCGAATCCGGAAAAAACGCAAGTGTACTGAAAGCATTTGAAGACGGATCCATCTTCAAAATGCGTTCAGTGTTACTATGGCAGCCAGGACGCTATTAAAGTCCTGGCTGCCATAGTAGGAGCGGGGAGCGGTATACTTACAGTCCGTGCGGCTCCCCGGGTGCTCCAGAATGACGTCAGAGCGCCCCATGCGCATGGATGACGTGTCCATGCGATCACGTGATCCATGCGCTTGGGGCGCCCTGACGTCACTCTGGAGCGCCCCGGGAGCCGCACGGACGGTAAGTATACTGCTCCCCCGCTCCCCGCTACACTTTACCATGGCTGCCAGGACTTTAGCGTCCCGGCAGCCATGGTAACCATTCAGAAAAAGCTAAACGTCGGATGCGGCAATGCGCAACGCCTTTCAATGGGCATTAATTCCGGATCCGGCCTTGCGGCAAGTCTTCAGGATTTTTGGCCGGAGCAAAAAGCGCAGCATGCTGCGGTATTTTCTCCGGCCAAAAAACGTTCCGTTCCGGAACTGAAGACATCCTGATGCATCCTGAACGGATTTCTCTCCATTCAGAATGCATTGGGATAATCCTGATCAGGATTCTTCCGGCATAGAGGCCCGACGACGGAACTCTATGCCGGAAGAAAAGAACGCAAGTGTGAAAGAGCCCTTAGCTCTGTTGTTTATATCAGAAGACTTGTTTATGTCTGGAATAATTGCTTATTCATTCCCATAAAACTTGTACTGAAACCCTATAAAAGTCTATGATAGACAGAAATTGTGAAATTGTTTCTGTTTAGGCTGTGATTATCCACTTCACCCCTCCCGCTAGAAGGTTCTAGTTCAGCTAGAAACTGTATATAGGGAGAACATTTGGAGCCCTTATTTGTCTGAGATAGGGGGCAATATTTAGTAGAAGTGACTCTGCCAGTCTGAAGATAGGCACCAGTGCTTAGTAGAAGAGACTCTGCTGGTCTGCATATAGGCACCAGTGCATAGTAGAGGAGACTCTGATGGTCTTCAGATAGGGACCAGTGTTTAGTAGAAAAGACTCTGCCGCTCTGCAGTTAGAGAGCAATGTTAAGTAGAAGAGACCCTGCCGGTCTGCAGAGAGGGACCAGTGCTTAGTAGGCCAGACTGCATGAGTGACCAGAAAAAGACGCTGAGGTAGGTATGCAGAGCCACAAACCCCAGGTTACCAGCCCATTGACCAGGGCTCCAGTCGGATGACTAAGATGCAAACCCAGGGTCACCAGCCTTTGGCTAGGGTACTAGCATTCTGAGAAAGATGGACAACTAACTCAGTCTTTCTTCAGCATGAAACCTTTTTTTGCCCAGGAACCTACTGAAGAAGCCAGCTCAGTGCCTTGCCTATATTGTTTTGCATTTGAGTTTAAAGAAGCACACTGGTTTACTACAGACCCTGACTCTCAAAACTTATACTGGCCAGTATAGAGGTAGAAAACAAACATCTCTCTTTACTAAGGTGCAGAATGGAGGTTGTAGTACATCCAACGGTATTAAATCACAGCTCCAACAATTCACAGTGCAAATTTCCCCAGATGTATGGATTTGATCAAGGATGGGGGAATTGAGTTCTCTTTCCTCTCTATCTTCCCAAAGTATTTTTCTGCAGTGTCTAAGGCTGGCAATATTAATCTTGCAATATTGTAATTTCCAACTGAGGGGTATAGGGTTAACATACAATAGTTTGGCTGACAGCTATTGAATGTTTATGGCTGCTGCATGCTTTTACTGGATAAATATGTATGGTCGGTTTTCCTGAATGCTCAAGTTAGCCAAAGGACAACCACAGGGGTTTAAATATTGGACAGGACGTGCTCTTTTACTACTAATTTCAATTTTTTTGTCCTAGAATTTGATTTAATGTAGGTTTATAGACATTCATATGGTTGTGTGTCAACCTTTATTACATTTTACATTTAAATCACACCCCATATACCTGATGCCAGGATTGTTGAATTAGTCTGAATGATTCCTGTAACTATCGAGGGTATTTTAAATTTCTCGTAACATTTACTAGTTAAGCTATGACTAAGACTAGACCAAGAGATAAAAATACAACAAAGAGGATGGCACCTTTAGTAATATGTTCCACAATGGGATATGCACTTGTTCCCTGCAAAATGGCTGCTTACCTTAGAATGAAGAAATATGTGCATATAACCAACACAAGGGATAAAGGATGAAGTGACTGCAAGCCTGGTGCCCTGGACCAGCTATTCCTGGATTGGAAGACTGGTAGAGTCAACATAAACAGAATCACCAAAGGAATGACATCTTGCACAGCGCTGTCAGCTTCTGTGTAGACCAACATTGATATGGTAGGAATGTGCCAATAATCCTTTATTTACAATCTCACATAGACAATGCATTTTGGGATATAACCCTCATTATCAAGTTGGAGTTCTACACAGCCTTTCCTTTGGCCCAATCCCTTTTTAAAAGGAAGACGGACATTGAATCAGGAATTTGTAAAGTGGATCAATATAACAGGATTACAGGTTGGACCTGATGGACTTTTGTCTTTTTCCAACCTTAACAACTATGTCACTATGGAACAAGATATAATTCCTTTTGTGATTTTGTTTAACCCCTTAAGGACTCAGCCCTATTTCACCTTAAGGACGGCCATTTTTTGCAAATCTGACCAGTGTCACTTTAAGTGCTGATAACTTTAAAACGCTTAGACTTACCCAGGCCGTTCTGAAATGGTTTTTTCGTCACATATTGTACTTCATGACACTGCTAAAATTGGGTCGAAAAAGTTAATTTTTTTTGCATAAAAAAATACCAGATTTACCAAAGATTTTGAAAAAATTAGCAAATTTCAAAGTTTCAGTTTCTCTACTTCTGTAATACATAGTAATACCCCCAAAAATTGTGATGACTTTACATTCCCCATATGTCTACTTCATGTTTGTAGCATTTTGGGAATGATATTTTATTTTTTGGGGAGGTTACAAGGCTTAGAAGTTTAGAAGCAAATCTTGAAATTTTTCAGAAATTTACAAAAACCCCATTTTTAGGGACCACTACAGGTCTGAAGTCACTTTGCGAGGCTTACATAATAGAAACCGCCCAAAAATGACCCCATTCTATAAACTACACCCCTCAAGGTATTCAAAACTGATTTTACAAACTTCGTTAACCCTTTAGGTGTTGCACAAGAGTTATTGGCAAATGGGGATGAAATTTGAGAATTTCATTTTTTTGCCTAATTTTCCATTTTAACCCATTTTTTCCACTAACAAAGCAAGGGTTAACAGCCAAACAAGACTGTATCTTTAATGCCCTGACTCTGCCGTTTACAGAAACACCCCATATGTGGCCGTAAACTACTGTACGGGCACACAGTAGAGCGTAGAGGGAAAGGTGCGCCGTATGGTTTTTGGAAGCCAGATTTTGCTAGACTGGTTTTTTGACACCATGTCCCATTTGAAGCCCCCCTGATGCACCCCTAGAGTAGAAACTCCATAAAAGTGACCCCATCTAAGAAACTACACCCCTCAATGTATTCAAAACTGATTTTACAAACTTTGTTAACCCTTTAGGTGTTGCACAAGATTTAATGGAAAATAGAGATACAATTTCAAAATTTCACTTTTTTGGCAGATTTTCCATTTTAATATTTTTTTTCCAGTTACAAAGCAAGGGTTAACAGCCAAATAAAACTCATTATTTATGGCCCTGATTCTTTAGTTTACAGAAACACCCCATATGTGGCCGTAAACTGCTGTACGGCCACACAGCGGGGCGTAGAGTGAAAGGTGCGCCATATGGTTTTTGGAAGCCAGATTTTGCTGGATTGGTTTTTTGACACCATGTCCAATTTGAAGCCCCCCTGATGCACCCCTAGAGTAGAAACTCCATAAAAGTGACCCCATCTAAGAAACTACACCCCTCAAGGTATTTAAAACTGATTTTACAAATCTTGTTAACCCTTTAGGTGTTGCACAAGATTTAATGGAAAATAGAGATACAATTTCAAAATTTCACTTTTTTGGCAGATTTTCCATTTTAATATTTTTTTTCCAATTACAAAGCAAGGGTTAACAGCCAAACAAAACTCATTATTTATGGCCCTGATTCTGTAGTTTACAGAAACACCCCATATGTGGTCGTAAACCGCTGTACGGGCACGCGGCAGGGTGCAGAAGGAAAGTAAAGCCATACGGTTTTTGGAAGGCAGATTTTGCTGGACTGGTTTTTTTGACACCATGTCCCATTTGAAGCCCCCCTGATGCACCCCCAGAGTAGAAACTCCAAAAAAGTGACCCCATTTTAGAAACTACGGGATAGGGTGGCAGTTTTGTTGTAACTAGTTTTGGGTACATATGATTTTTGGTTGCTCTATATTACACATTTTTGTGCGGCAAGGTAACAAGAAATAGATTTTTTTTTTGTTATTTACAACATTCATCTGACAGGTTAGATCATGTGGTAATTTTATAGAGCAGGTTGTCACGGACGCGGCGATACCTAATATGTATACAATTTTTTTTTATTTATGTAAGTTTTACACAATGATTTCATTTTTAAAACAAAAAAAATGTTTTAGTGTCTCTATAGTCTAAGAGCCATAGTTTTTTTATTTTTTGGGCGATTATCTTAAGTAGGGTCTCATTTTTTGTGGGATGAGATGACGGTTTGATTGGCACTATTTTAGGGTGCATATGACATTTTGATCGCTTGCTATTACACTTTTTGTGACGTAAGATGACAAAAAATGACTTTTTTTACACCGTTTTTATTTTTACTTTTTTACGGTGGTCACCTGAGGGGTTAGGTCATGTGATATTTTTATAGAGCCGGTCGATACGGACGCGGTGATACCTAATATGTATACTTTTTTTTTATTTATTTAAGTTTTACACAATGATTTCATTTTTGAAACAAAAAAAATCATGTTTTAGTGTTTCCATAGTCTGAGAGCCATAGTTTTTTCAGTTTTTGGGCGATTATCTTGGGTAGGGTATGATTTTTGCGGGATGAGATGACGGTTTGATTGGTACTATTTTGGCGTACATGCGACTTTTTTGATCACTTTTATTACCTTTTTTGGGAAGTAAGGTGGGCAAAATTTCAATTTCCTAATAGTTTTTATTTTTTTATTTTTATGGCGTTCATCATGCGGGGAAAGTAACATGACTGTTTTATAGATCAGGTCGTTATGGACGCGGAGATACCAAACATGTGTAGGGAATTTTATTTTTTTCATTTTTAATCAGTGATAAATGTGTTTTTTGATTTTTACTTTTTTTTCACATTTTTTTTACTTTTATTTTTACCCACTTGGTTCTTGAAGATCCAGTGGGTCTGATGTCTGTATAATACAGTACAGTACACTATATAGTGTTTTGTACTGTATTTTACTTACACTTTGTCTGAACAGATCTATGCCTTCAGCACAGATATGTTCAGCACCATGGACAGCAGGATGCCTGAGTCGGCGTTCTGTTGCCATGGGAACCTTCCCCGTCTGCTCAGTAGTGGTCAGAACTTCACAGACGGGGAAGGGTAAGGACGGGTCTGTCGGGGGGCTGTCTGGGAGCTCTCTCCCTCTCCATCGGGGGGCTGCAAAGGCACAGCAGCCCCCCGATGGGAGAGGGAGGGAGCTCCCTCTTACTGTTAACTTTTTCTATACGTACGGACCGCGGTATGGAAAGGGTTAAACGGCTGACATCTGCACAGATGTCAGCCGTTTATACCAGGGTGTCAGCAATGTGCTGGTACCCTTGTATACCCACTAGACGCCAACGAATTTTCAAGAGGAGGCCGGCGGGGGTTCACGATCCCGCCTGCCGCACCGCCCACCTCCCGCACCGCCCGCACTGCCCGCAACTGCCCCCCCCTGCACCACCCGCCGGCAAAAAAATCATGCAGGGGTGCAGGGGGGGTGTAAAATCTATATTTGAGGGACACTAAAGTTTCTGATCCCCGCGGTCAGGGACCGCGGGGATCAGAAACTGCAGAAAGCGCAGCAAACCGCAGGTTTGAATTGACCTGCGATTTGCGGCGATCGCCGATACGGGGGGGTCACATGACCCCCCCTGGCGTTGTGACAGGATGCCGGCTGAAAGAAGTTAGAATTAGTGTAGCCTCCCCCCTGCTTGGGGAAGGCTGTGTGATAGCGTTCTGGAGATCCTCTGCATAGGGAAGACAGCAAGGACCAAGTCTCGGTCTGAGACTTGATCATATACCCAGTCTGACTACCTTCAGCCTCAGCTGGATGAAGAAGCAGAAAACTACGAACAACCTCCAGAGTTCCAGGAAGCAAGCATCCCCTGAGAATCCATCTGTGAGTTAAGTCCAGAGACCTAGGAGAAGCCATTCCTCCTCAGCTAGTCTGTCCCCATTGAACTTCATCTAAAGGTCTGGACATCATTTCTGCTGCAAAATTCCTCTATTACTCCTACTATCACTACACTCAAATTTATTGCAAGCGAGCCAGGAGTCCAGCCGTACCCAGGTAGGAGACACCGTTGACACCATTATCACCACCCTATAGAGACATTATAGGCCATTACACCACTCTGGCATTCCTAATCTGGGACGTGCGTTATAATACCTTGGAAGGGCCCTGGGATAGTACCCTGCGCACGCTGCAATTGGCGTCACGAACAAATACAGACTATTATTCACCCGTATCCTGGCCCACTGCATAAGTGGTGTCAGCGTACCTGTTCATGGTCACTGCAGATTTTTCGTGAGTTATTTCTAGTACCACTTAAGCTGCAGTCCCAAAAAAAGGGGGTAGGTCCAATCTCCCTATATTATAAAAGTCTATACATACAAGTTTGGGTCTGCCCTGGAAATTCACATGTAGAGAATGGTTCAAAAGCACTGATCTTTCAGGAGTTGTTTCTCTCGGTCTTTGGCTCTAACCCCCACGATCTTTGAACCGACCAGCATCCAGAGCTCATGTTATTCCTTCAAATTAAACATGAACATAGGGCAGATACGCAAGACAGGATATTCGTAATAATTTATTGTACTTACAAAAGTTCTTCTTTCAGTATCACACATAAAATATGCAAAACTCCTCCCCGACCCAGATTTCGCTCCTGCTTCGTCTTGGGCGTCATAGTTTCGTTTTCCTATGGGCGGTATTTATTGCACCATCACAATAATCATGTGATTTACTAAAGCTCCCCATCCTAAATTAATCGGGTATTCCTTTCTTATAAGGGGTTCTCAGTTTGGTACTTACATTCCATTTTACTCACATAAAATATTAAAACAGTTACATTTTATCTAAAAAAAAATTTTGTAAATGACACACATTTTCTTATCATTTGCGTTCCTTAAAATTATATAAAAAATCCTTACATTTCAGCGTCTATCCTGTATAACCTTCTTATCTGCTGCTACTCATGTACATTCCCTAACTCCCTTTATGTTTCAATGATGTTTATTAAAGTCTTTTCATATTAATAAGGTACACAGTACATTGTGCATAAAATAAAGGACTGAGCGTCCAGTCAAGTAGACATTAGCAAATAATACAAAGAACAAAAGACAAAGATTAAATTAATCAAAAATAAGGAAAATCTCAAGTAGTCAGGGTCAGTAGTCATGCAGTTCAAAGTTACATGAGTTAAGTCTTGGAAGGCGATCAGCAAAAAGCAGGCCCATATTAACCTCCATCCCTTAGTTGCAAACATCATATACAGAAACTTATCAAAGTTCAGAGCAGAGCGAAAGATTGGCAGAATGAGGAGAGGATGACCAAGGTTCCCAGACAGTCTCAAACAAAGGAAATGTATCAGAGCGGATAGCTGACATCCGTTCGTATTGGTAAATCCTGTTAACTCTATAAATCACCGCTTGGTAGCTCAAGATTGAGGAACGCCACTGAGAAGCAATATGTATTCTACACTGCGTGCAGAATTATTAGGCAAATGAGTATTTTGACCACATCATCCTCTTTATGCATGTTGTCTTACTCCAAGCTGTATAGGCTCGAAAGCCTACTACCAATTAAGCATATTAGGTGATGTGCATCTCTGTAATGAGAAGTGGTGTGGTCTAATGATATCAACACCCTATATTAGGTGTGCATAATTATTAGGCAACTTCCTTTCCTTTGGCAAAATGGGTCAAAAGAAGGACTTGACAGGCTCAGAAAAGTCAAAAATAGTGAGATATCTTGCAGAGGGATGCAGCACTCTTAAAATTGCAAAGCTTCTGAAGCGTGATCATCGAACAATCAAGCGTTTCATTCAAAATAGTCAACAGGGTCGCAAGAAGCGTGTGAAAAAACCAAGGCGCAAAATAACTGCCCATGAACTGAGAAAAGTCAAGCGTGCAGCTGCCAAGATGCCACTTGCCACCAGTTTGGCCATATTTCAGAGCTGCAACATCACTGGAGTGCCCAAAAGCACAAGGTGTGCAATACTCAGAGACATGGCCAAGGTAAGAAAGGCTGAAAGACGACCACCACTGAACAAGACACACAAGCTGAAACGTCAAGACTGGGCCAAGAAATATCTCAAGACTGATTTTTCTAAGGTTTTATGGACTGATGAAATGAGAGTGAGTCTTGATGGGCCAGATGGATGGTCCCGTGGCTGGATTGGTAAAGGGCAGAGAGCTCCAGTCCGACTCAGACGCCAGCAAGGTGGAGGTGGAGTACTGGTTTGGGCTGGTATCATCAAAGATGAGCTTGTGGGGCCTTTTCGGGTTGAGGATGGAGTCAAGCTCAACTCCCAGTCCTACTGCCAGTTTCTGGAAGACACCTTCTTCAAGCAGTGGTACAGGAAGAAGTCTGCATCCTTCAAGAAAAACATGATTTTCATGCAGGACAATGCTCCATCACACGCGTCCAAGTACTCCACAGCGTGGCTGGCAAGAAAGGGTATAAAATAAGAAAATCTAATGACATGGCCTCCTTGTTCACCTGATCTGAACCCCATTGAGAACCTGTGGTCCATCATCAAATGTGAGATTTGCAAGGAGGGAAAACAGTACACCTCTCTGAACAGTGTCTGGGAGGCTGTGGTTGCTGCTGCACGCAATGTTGATGGTGAACAGATCAAAACACTGACAGAATCCATGGATGGCAGGCTTTTGAGTGTCCTTGCAAAGAAAGGTGGCTATATTGGTCACTGATTTGTTTTTGTTTTGTTTTTGAATGTCAGAAATGTATATTTGTGAATGTTGAGATGTTATATTGGTTTCACTGGTAAAAATAAATAATTGAAATGGGTATATATTTGTTTTTTGTTAAGTTGCCTAATAATTATGCACAGTAATAGTCACCTGCACACACAGATATCCCCCTAAAATAGCTAAAACTAAAAACAAACTAAAAACTACTTCCAAAAATATTCGGCTTTGATATTAATGAGTTTTTTGGGTTTATTGAGAACATGGTTGTTGTTCAATAATAAAATTAATCCTCAAAAATACAACTTGCCTAATAATTCTGCACTCCCTGTAGTAGCAAGTAGAATGAATTGGGCCAACTTGAACCTAGCATTCGTTAGTTTAGATGGCTTGTCTCCAAGTAAAAATACCGGGGGTGTAAGGGGGAGGGTGTGTCCCAGCAAGGATGAGAGCAGATCGCAAATGCGACTCCATAACCTGGATACCATGGGACACGTCCACCATGTGTGGAACATCGTGCCCTCCTCCTCACAACCCCGGAAGAAAGTAGAGGGGACTTCTGGATAGAAGTGATGCAATTTGGCAGGTACCAAATAAGTCCTGTGCAGAATCTTAATAGAGGTCTCTGCCAGGGTAGTTTGCCACGAACCTTTAGAGAGTGTCTGGGAGCGTTGGTGCCACCTAGATACACTGAATTCCTCTAACAAATCAGCCTCCCACTCCAACATATAACGAAGCTTAGAATCCTCTGGAGGTGCAGTGAGAATCGAGTAAATCCGGGACAATAAACCCTGCTTATGTAGAGAGAAGGACATTAGCCTTTCAAAAGGTGTATAATCAATATCATGTGAGCCATTCTTTAGAGAATGAAGGAAGGAGAATACTCTTCGGACATTGAATTGTTCACGAACTGGAGGGGAGAATTTCTCAAGAAGATCAGACATAGTTAGAATTTTACCCCGTACCAGGAAGTCCCGGAGGGAGCACAATTTTTTTTCGACCCACCATGAGAAAGCCCCAGATTGGAGTCCAGGGGAGAAAGATGGATTACCCAAAAGATATTCTAAGGGGGACGGTTTAGATTGGAGGGAGCGCTTGAACCTAATGGATCTCCATAGGAGCAAAGCGTAATATGAAAGTTGGGATTTTGTACGGAGTGAGGAGGGTAATGAGGAGGTGGTCCAAATAAGGGCTCTCCAGGAGAACGGCCCCAGCAGCGATTGTTCAAGGGAAACCCAAATAGGCTAAGCCTGTGCAGGGAGATGAGTCAGAAATAGTTGAGCTAATCTGGCAGCCCTGTAATACTGAGCTAAATCCGGCACTGAAAGGCCACCACAAGCCTTATGACGACACATAACAAGCTTAGAGATACGAGCTCGTTTATGGGCCCAAATAAATTTAAGGATGTCCGCCTGGAGAGCCCCCAGGTCTGACGCTGGGACTGGGATCGGTAGGGTGCGGAATAGGTATAGTAGCCGTGGAAGGACCACCATTCTTACTATATGGATCCTACCCACCCAGGAAACTGGAAGAGACTCCCATGACTGCAGGTCCTTCCGTATTTGAGTGAACATGGGAAGATAATTATATTTATACAGGGTGTTAAGTGTTTTGGTCAGCGATATGCCTAAATATGGAAGGAAATGCGTGTTGTGTTGGAATGGAAACTCGCGATGAAGAATCTCAGAAACCTGGGAGGTGACATTACCTAACAAAAGCTCCGACTTAGATTGATTGACTAGTAGGCCTGATGCATCTGAGAAAAGTTTTAGTAGGGACAAAAGAGAGGGAAATGAAATGATAGGATTGGTGACTGTTAACAAAAGGTCGTCAGCAAAAAGGCTCAATTTATATTCCACACCCCCAACCGAGATTCCTGTTATGTCTGGGTGAGATCTAATTTTTAACGCTAATGGTTCCATGGCTAGTGCAAAAAGGGCTGGGGAGAGGGGGCAACCTTGGCGCGTTCCTCTAAAAATTGGTATAGATAACGGATGTGAGGAAGGTAATTTGAGACTAGCCTGAGGCGAAGAGTACAAAGCTTGAATAGCGGAGAGAAAAGGGCCTCTAATATTAAAATGGGAGAGAGTCCGCCAGAGATAGGTCCAGGAGACTGTGTCAAAGGCCTTCTCTATATCCAGCGCTAGTAAAGCTACTGGAGTTGAAGTCCTGTTCGCCTCATGAACTAACCCCAAGACCTTTCGTATATTATCTGGGGCTTCCCTGCTGGGGATGAAACCCACCTGATCTTTGTGTATCAAGCTAGGGAGAATTCTATTAAGTCTACGCGCTAAAATGGAGGTGAACAACTTGTTATCTATATTCAAAAGTGAAATGGGTCTATAGTTGGAGGGTAGGAGAGGGTCTTTATGAGGTTTGGGGATCACAGTAATTTTGGCTGCTAAGAACTCGGGTGGGGGTGTGGAGCCTTGCAATAAATGGTTACAGTATTTAGTAATGAAGGGGATTAACTGGTCTGCAAATTTTTTAAAGTAAAGTGCTGTATAGCCATCTGGGCCAGGGGCTTTTCCCAGTTTCAAGGCCTTAATTGTGTAAGTCACCTCCTCAGGTGTGATGGGGCTATTGAGCTCTTCTAGTGCTGCAGATGAGACCTTTGGGAGGGAAGCAGAGGAAAGAAAGTCATCTGCCTTAGTGTTGGAGTCACCTTTTTGTTCTGAGTATAATTGTTTATAGAAGGATTGAAAGGTGTCATATATGATATCTGGGTGGGAGGTAGTTCTACCAGACCATGTACGGATCTGGTAGACTTGGTTAAGTCTCTGTGTGGCTTTGAGTTGGCGTGCCAGCATCTTATCCGGTTTATTGGCATACTTGTAATAGTAGGAGGACGTCCAGCGGAGTGCTTTTTCAGTATTATTTGAAAGTAGGGCATTCAGCTGGGTTTTAGTATCTTTTATTTCCTTCAATAGGTAAAGGGTTGGTGTTTGTTGATGGGCTCTCACCAGTTTGGCCAATTTAGACTCTAGTGCAACCTGAGCTGCGGATCTGTCCTTTTTGAGCCTTGAAGCTACCTGAATGAGTTTGCCCCGTATGAAAGCCTTGTGAGTAAGCCACAAGTTCATAGGGTCGGCATCCGGAGTGTTGTTTAGCTTAAGAACTGTTTAAGCTCGTCTAATATCGAATTAAACACAACCGGTCGAGTCAGTAATGACTCATTCAGGCGCCAAGTAAAAGGGACACTAGAATTGTTGACTAAAGCGAATTCGGCTATAACCATGTCATGGTCTGACAAAGAGGACACAACATGTCTGGAGTAGGTTAGTGAGGGGAGGTAGGAGGTGGAGGCTAGGATTAAATCAATCCGGGTGTAAAGTTGGTGAGAAGGAGAATAATAGGTATATCCCCTTTGGGGGCCATTGTGCTCCCTCCAGGTATCCGCCAAGGACAAGGATTCCATCACATGCTTAACTTTAACATTATGGGATGCAGGGCGCATTTGAGCCGGGAGGGTGGAGCGATCAAGTACAGGGTTGAGTACAAAATTAAAGTCACCACACCACAATAATCTGTGATAGGTGAGAGGTGCAATAATGGAGTGCATTGAGACAAAAAAAGCAATAGGATCTTCAGTAGGCGCATACACGTTTACAATGCACAGGGTTTCTTCCTTGTAGGTTCCTAGAAGGATTACGAATCTCCCATTAGGATCTATTATAGAGCGTAGTAGTGTAAAAGGAAAGGAGTTACGCAATAAAATGATAGCTCCTCTACTTTTAGAGACATAGGTGGACGAAAAGAAACGCGTGTAATGCGGATGGAAATATTTGGGATGAGAGGTGGGCGTGAAGTGGGACTCCTGCAGGCAGATCACATCGGGCGTATGTTTGATATATGTAGAAAAAGCAGACTTCCGTTTTCTGGGGGAGTTAAATCCCCTTACGTTGTGCGATAGTATCTTACACATGACCAGAAAGTAAGGAGTATGCAGGAAAAGCGAAGTGAACCCGTGTGATCCGCCTCAGGAGCGCCACCTCCAGCCGTCGCCCAAACATGAAAACTACACGAGCATTTCCCCTGACATAAACAAGAAAAGAAATAAAAGAAAAAAGAAAAAAAAGAAAAGGGAGTACAAAATTGAGAACAAATAAAACAATATGTAACTAAGCCTAAATAGGCCTGAGAAAAATAGGTGGGTGCAGTTGAGCGGGGTGAGGACTCTAACGGAGTCTCCCAATCCAGCCCAGAGAACCCAAACATGGGGGCAAACATGACAGTCCTTCACGCCGAATCCCTAAAAGATGATATGCTTCGGGAAAATAGCAGATAATAATAGAAGGACTATATTATGAAGGCTAGTGTCCTGTAATACTGACAAAGGGAATATGGGTATGAAGTGGAACCTTAAGGTAGGATAACAACGTTCCTGAGTGCCATGACAGGCTAGAAGATCAGAGGCAGAAGTCCCGGACTTAAGTAGAGGATGACGAAGTCGGTCTCCGCGAAGTCGAGAGCACCTTCGTCCAGACTCTGGCTGGCCGTTGCGGTTCTGGAGCGGCTTCTGGAGCTGGATCTTGGTCACAAGGAACTCCTGCTTTCCGAAGGATCTCGATTCCCTCTCTGGGTGAGTGTATAACATGATCCCGAGAGTTGAGACGAAAAGAGAGGGAAAAAGGGAATCCCCATTTGTACCGCACCTGGGCGTTTTGTAGAGCCGAGGTCACCGGCTTCATATCCCTGCGTCTGCGGAGGGTGGAAGGGGCCAGGTCGGCATATAGGTGCACTGTGGAGGGGAGACCAGGGAGTTCAGTGAGGTTACGAGCAGCTGCAAGAATTTGATCCCGTGTGCCCGGATGATGAAATTTAAGAATAACATCTCTCGGTAAGGCATCTGAGCGTGGCCTCCCCAGGGCTCTATGAACCCTATCCATCAGGAGTTTCGCTAGTTCAGCTTGTGGCAGCAAGGCCTGGAACAATGCTGACAAAGTGGCCGAGAGGTCGGTGAAAATTTCAGGCAGACCTTTGATCCGAAGGTTACCCCTCCTGGTTCTGTTTTCTAGGTCTTCTAGTTTGAGCTCCATAGCTGCAATCTGTGCTGCCTGAGACTGAATATCCGCCTTATCTGAGTGCAGGGCGTCCGATAGATCATCCGTGCGTGTCTCCAAGTCAGAGACCCGGGTGCCTAGGTCATGGATCTGGCGGGAAAACTCGTCCACTGCTTGGGACAGTTCTGAGCGGAATAGGGAGGCGATATTTTTATAAAGTTCAGCCTGACCTGGATCTTGAATGTCCGGTGACAGCGAGATGTTGCTGGCTTCAGATGGTGTTGGGCTCCGGGATGCAGAGGCCTGATCCGCCATATTGCTGCGGCTTAAGTTTCTGAACAGCTCCGGTAGGGACTGTGAAGGCACGGGTGTTCCCGTCGACTTTGTCTTCCCTTTGTTGCGGGTCATCATAGGAGTCCCTTGCATGTAGGTTGAAGCCCGTGGAGCTGAATAAACAGCGCTAAATGAGGGAAAAGTTCGGCGCGAGGAGCGGAGCTCAGGGGAACACGTCCGCCATGCGAGCCTCGCGCATGCGCCTCCCCCCTAACTCCCTTTATGCATGGGTATTGCTAATATTATAAAAAGAGGTAAAAAGGGGTATAAACTCCTTATGTTTCATTCTCCTACATATAAAACCAAAATCCAATCACTACCCTAATGAATACTATTCAGACCAAATAGACTATGCTTTGTATTAAGAGGGTACCGTATTCCTTCTAACGGAGCGGTCTCTGCCTCCAGTGTTGCAGAAGCTTTCACCGCACCTAGTGAATTAGTGAGCATATTACAAATATTAAAAAAGGTTTGGAGACTCACAGTGTCTCTGCACACTTTAAAAGAGCGCACCAAAAAAATCCTTTGGGGCTGAAATTCACCGGGGGGAAATTGGTGCATAGAAAATGGAGAGGGGGAGATCCGGTAAAACAGATAAATAAAAAGGAACCAGAATGGATTTACAACATGGGTACACTACAGCCCACAGGTTTAAATATCGAATATGATATAAAATCTGTATGCATGATATTGCTAGATCCTGAGAATGCACGTAAGAATGTCAAACGAATAGCGAAAGGAATATTCCCATCCCATACTATCTATCCGATTACTTAGGTATAACGAAATGCACTTAGACCATAAATCAATCATGGTACAAGAAAGAACTATAAAGGGAGTGGAGAAAGAAGTAATCAAGTCCCCAGGATCGCGGCATTTCAGGCTAAGGAAGGAGTCTTGTGACAGGTTAGGTGTGGTGAAATCTTCTGCAATACCGAAGATAGGGACCACTCCATTAGAAGAAATACGATTCCTTATTGATAGGTTAGGTGCGGTGAAAGCTTCTGCAACACTGGAGGCAGAGACCGCTCCATTAGAAGGAATACGGTACCCTCTTAATACAAAGCATAGTCTATTTGGTCTGAATAGTATTCATTAGGGTAGTGATTGGATTTTGGTTTTATATGTAGGAGAATGAAACATAAGGAGTTTATACCCCTTTTTACCTCTTTTTATGATATTAGCGATACCCATGCATAAAGGGAGTTAGGGAATGTACATGAGTAGCAGCAGATAAGAAGGTTATACAGGATAGACACTGGAATGTAAGGATTTTTTATATAATTTTAAGGAATGTAAACTATAAGAAAATGTGTGTCATTTAAAAAAAAATTTTTTATAAAATGTAACAGTTTTAATATTTTATGTAAGTAAAATGGAATGTAAGTAACAAACTGAGAACCCCTTATAAGAAAGGAATACCCGATTAATTTAGGATGGGGAGCTTTAGTAAATCACGTGATTATTGTGATGGGGCAATAAATACCGCCCATACGAAAACGAAACTATGACACCCCAGACGAAGCAGCGCCGAAACCCAGGTCGGGCAGGAGTTTTGCATATTTTATGTGTGATACTGAAAGAAGAAATTTTGCAAGTACAATAAATTATTACGAATATCCTGTCTTGAGGATCTGCCCTATGTTCATGTTTAATTTGAAGGAATAACATCAGCTCTGGATGTTGGTCGGTTCAGAGATCGTGGGGGTTGGAGCCAAAGACCGAGCGAAACAACTCCTGAAAGATCAGTGCTTTTGAACCATTCTCTACATGTGAATTTCCAGCGTGGACCCAAACTTGTATGTAGTATAGACTGCATCAATTCTTTGCTGAAAAAGATGACTCAAGGAAGATTGGATAATCTGATTTAATTGAGGGGAGAAACGCTTTAAAGTTGAACTGAGTTTTCTTGCATGAATTCTATTTCCATGGTCCCTTTTACTTCTTCAGTAGACGAGATGAGCGTCCTTAATTTATACTTTGGTGAACCACTGCTTTTGCTTTCAGATCCGTATGATGGCTGCTATATTATGTATGAACTTCTTGCTGATGCTTCCTTTACTTCCTTTTAAGCGGGAGCCTGGTGAGCATTATTCCCATGACTTGTCCGCTACGTCCCTCTGCACTGGGGTATACGGGAGCATCAGCGCGAGGTTTCTACAGATATATATATATATACACTGTATGTATATAACCACAAATGAGGAGCTTCTCACAGTTTCCAAATGAAAGTGTTTCTGAGATTTTACTATAAGTATAAATTATTTATCCACCATGGAAATTATTTGTCAGAGGTTTGAACATTACTATAGCAATTCAATCAACCACATGCTTAGCTGCACTTAAAAAATCTGGCGCAGCGAGCACCGATTATATAACTGGCAAAATCTGCATCATTTGGCTACATGCACACGACCGTATGTGTTTTGGGGAAAAAAATGGATGACATCCATATGCCGTCCGTTTTTTTGTGGATCCATTGTAACAATGCCTAAAACGGACAAGAATAGGACATTTTCTATTTTTTAAGCAGGGCTACGGAATGAACATAGTGATGCAGACAGCACACGGTGTGCTGTCCACATTTTTGGCAATGGAAATGAATGGACACGGAAACAAACAATGTTCATGTGCATGTAGCCTTAGGGCTCATTAACACAAACGTGTGCTGTCCGTTGCCGTATTGCGGACCGCATTTGCGGATCCGCAATACACGGGCACATTTCCATGTGCATTACGCATCATGGATGCGGACCCATTCACTTCAATGGGTCCACAAATCCAGAGATGCGGAACCACGTGGAACGGAAGCACGGAACGGAACACTACGGAGTGCTTCCTGGGGTTCCGTTCCATGCCTCCGCACCGCAAAAAGATAGAACTTGCTCTATCTTTTTGCGGAACGGACGGATTGCTGACCCATTCAAGTGAATGGGTCTGAGTTCCCCATGCGGCTGGCCACGGTCGGTGCCCGTGCATTGCGGACCGCAATTTGCGGTCCACAGCACGAGCATGGGCTTTACACGGTCGTGTGAACAAGCCCTTAAAGAGACTTTTTTCTCCAGAGCTAGGACCCAATAACAGCTCATCCAGCAATTAGAGATTATCCCTTAAGCCAGGCATCCTCAAACTGCAGCCCTCCAGCTGTTGCAAAACTACAACTCTTCCCTTCAGGGACCCTTTGGACCCGGGATTTAAATTATTAGGGTTCAGATAGCCATACGGCTAATGGTTTCCCGTTTAAGGTCAAATATAAAATGTAACATTTATTAGGTTTTCTTTAAAATGAACGGGAAGATAGAAAAGAAAAGGTATCTAAAATTAAAGTGCTCTAGTGCTTGGCGACAGTATACACTTCTTTTGTTAATGGTTACTGCTTTTATTTGCAGTCTTTCCCATAGTGTATCTCAGTCCTGAGGAGTAGATCCTATTATGTTTCCCTCCTCCGGTCTAATAGGATTGTGACGAGATGTGAACTCTCTGTCAGCCCTGCACCCGGGTGGATGGAGTACGTATAACTCTATCCCTAAGTTCCTCATTTAGGACTGAGTGTAACTGTTCAAATCGGTTAGCCCAGTGTCTGCAGCGCACCAGGGGCCGATCACCATGCACACTACACTAATCTAAAACCTAAACTTGCAGCTCCCCCGACATGTTTCACCACGGATGTGGCGTCTTCAGGGGCAATGGAGCTACTATCAAAACTACAACTTCCAGCATGCCTGAACAGCCTACAGGTATCAGCCTACAGCAGGGCATTGTGGGAGTTGTAGTTTTACAACAGCTGGAGGGCCGCAGTTTGAGGATGCCTGCCTTAAGCCAACAAACAGGGAAAAAAAGCCACTGTAGTGCAGTAGTGCTTGGTGGAAGGGAACACAAAGGGGGACATTTATCAATAATGGCATAATTTGAGCCAAAAAAATACTAACATTACAAATCAAAAGTGGTGATTTATTTCACCTCATATATCAAAAGGCGCACGCCACTTTTAAAATGTGACCTTTTTAAAATATAAAAACGATTATCTACCTATTTCTCTCTATTTGCAACATTTTAACACCAATGGCGCTAAAATCTGACTTTTTAAAACCAAAATACACTATTTCAGCCACCCCCTGCATGACCACACGTGAGACTTTTGAAACATATTTGTGCCATTTACAGTGGTAAATTGCGGCTTTTGTTTCAGACCCGGGATGTTTTTGTTATTGTTTTGTTTTTGTTGAAACCCTGTTGTTTAGCTCATTTATATTAGGCTTCATTCACATCACTGTTCAGACTCCGTTTAGGAGCAGGAGAACGGAAAGGACAGAGAAGGCACATAACTGAGTCAAACGGAGCCTAATGACCCCATAGACTATAATGGGGTCCATAATGTTTCAGCTCAGAAGATGATTTTGAAGCAGAGACAAAAGTCCTGCATGCACAACTTTTGTCTCCGCTCCAAAATCATCTTCTGAGCGGAAACATAATGGACCCCATTATAGTCTATCGGGTCCTTAGGCTCCATTTGGCTCAGTTATGTGTCTTCCCCGTCCTACACGGAGCAGGAGAACAGAAAGGCTGAACGGTGATGTGAACGAAGCCTTAGATACAAATAAATGCGTCCTGTTTTATTACTTACCTATCACTTCTCCCCACGACAAGTTGGTTTTCTTTTCATAAATGTGACTTTTTGCACAAAACACCACCACGTGAGCTGGCTTAATTGTCCACAACAATTTGAGCCATTTCTGCAGATAAGAGGATGATAAATGAGGTGAAATATGCGGCAATTGGATAGCCCTACCCACTTTGACATTTAGAACTAATTTCTGTCGTGATGCATTCTTTATGGTGAAAATTCTAGAGAAAACAGTTGATAATATTGGGCTCAAATCAAAACACTATTCTTTTTAGCGCACTTTACCCATAATTCTGGTGCAACATGCTTAGTAAATGTCCCCCATTGTCTTTATTGCTGTGCTTGAAAGTTTTTAGCCTCAATCGGAATCCAATCATGGCAAATCATGCAAAATTCAAGGAGAAAACGTATAACTTTCGAGAGACATAGTAAATTATTTTCATCAAATTTCACAATTCATGTTAAATCAATAAAATTATTCTCCTAAATTAGTTTTTTGACTAGTCTGAAGAGATTCTTTTCTTGCTCTAAATTTGGTATGCCTGATGTGAACTTTTTACACCTTATTTGGTATGGTCCAAAATGTCACCGATATTTGTACAGTTCTTGCTTATTTAAAGAGGACCTTTTGTGGGATTTTTTTTACACCAATACCTTAGTAAGTAATCCACCTGCTGCAGATGCTATTGCTTTTTCTTTTTTTCAGACAGTCCCCTCCGTTGCGCTGCTATGCCCCCTCTGTGTGTTCTGGCACCCAATATGCCCATCGGTACAGGGAGTAGAAGACCTCAGCTCTCCTTAGTGGGGGTTTCCTTCTCCCTGGCTGTCACACTGTTCGATCGCAGCGGACTGCAGCAGACCGCTTCAGAGCCAAGGAGAAGACAAGCTGTTCTTGTGAGATTTCGTAAATTAGTGCTACCGTGCAGATACAAGTCTAATTCTGTGATTAAAGGTATATCTGTCACACAGCGCGTAAAAAATAGGCCTGACATTTCTATTCCTCCAAATCAGTACAGTTTTAGCTGGTCAAGTTATATTTAGTGACCGTAAAAGCACAGTTTTTGTTCTGGGTTGAAAAACTATTCCCAAATTTGCCATTCTCAAAATAAGTAGTTTCTGCTATATCAGGCCTACTTTAAATCTATCCCAAAAAGGATATCTTAGATTCAAGGTGCTGATAGTGTCATTCTGAAAAACTTAACACACACGCTACAGTGCAGATACAAGTCTAATTCTGTGATTAAAGGTATATCTGTCACACAGCATGTAAAAAATAGGCCTCACATTTATATTCAACCAAATCTGTCATTACTTGTGTGCCTGTATTAGTGTAATACGGTACCTAAATAGATAGCCAGACAGTGTTAGGTGTCTGTAAAAAAAGGCCTGAATTTTAATTTCAATACATTGGTCCGAATAATATTTTTCTTATTGTGGTGAACGGTAACAATGAGGAAAACATCTAATAAGGGACGCGGACGTGGACATGGTCGTGGTGGTGTTAGTGGACCCTCTGGTGCTGGGAGAGGACGTGGCCGTTCTGCCACAGCCACACGTCCTAGTGTACCAACTACCTCAGGTCCCAGTAGCCGCCAGAATTTACAGGGATATTTAGTGGGGCCCAATGCCGTTCTAAGGATGGTAAGGCCTGAGCAGGTACAGGCATTAGTCAATTGGGTGGCCGACAGTGCATCCAGCACGTTCACATTATCTCCCACCCAGTCTTCTGCAGAAAGCGCACAGATGGCGCATGAAAACCAAGCCCATCAGTCTGTCACATCACCCCCATGCATATCAGGGAAACTGTCTGAGCCTCAAGTTATGCAGCAGTCTCTTATGCTGTTTGAAGACTCTGCTGCCAGGGTTTCCCAAGGGCATCCACCTAGCCCTTCCCCAGGGGTGGAAGAGATAGAATGCACTAACGCACAACCACTTATGTTTCCTGATGATGAGGACATGGGAATACCACCTCAGCACGTCTCTGATGATGACGAAACACAGGTGCCAACTGCTGCGTCTTTCTGCAGTGTGCAGACTGAACAGGAGGTCAGGGATCAAGACTGGGTGGAAGACGATGCAGAGACGATGAGGTCCTAGACCCCACATGGAATGAAGGTCGTGCCACTGACTTTCACAGTTCAGAGGAAGAGGCAGTGGTGAGACCGAGCCAACAGCGTAGCAAAAGAGGGAGCAGTGGGCAAAATCAGAACACCCGCCGCCAAGAGACTCCGCCTGCTACTGACCGCCGCCATCTGGGACCGAGCACCCCAAAGGCAGCTTCAAGGAGTTCCCTGGCATGGCACTTCTTCAAACAATGTGCTGACGACAAGACCCGAGTGGTATGCACGCTGTGCCATCAGAGCCTGAAGCGAGGCATTAACGTTCTGAACCTTAGCACAACCTGCATGACCAGGCACCTGCATGCAAAGCATGAACTGCAGTGGAGTAAACACCTTAAAAACAAGGAAGTCACTCAGGCTCCCCCTGCTACCTCTTCTGCTGCTGCCGCCTCGGCCTCTTCTGCTGCTGCCGCCGCCTCGGCCTCTTCCTCCGCCTCTGCAGGGACGTTGGCACTTGCCGCCCAGCAAACATGGGATGTACCACCAACACCACCACCTGCGTCACCAAGCATCTCAACCATGTCACACGGCAGCGTTCAGCTCACCATCTCACAAACATTTGAGAGAAAGCGTAAATTCCCACCTAGCCACCCTCGATCCCTGGCCCTGAATGCCAGCATTTCTAAACTACTGGCCTATGAAATGCTGTCATTTAGGCTGGTGGACACACACAGCTTCAAACAGCTCATGTCGCTTGCTGTCCCACAGTATGTTGTTCCCAGCCGCCACTACTTCTCCAAGAGAGCCGTGCCTTCCCTGCACAACCAAGTATCCGATAAAATCAAGTGTGCACTGCGCAACGCCATCTGTGGCAAGGTCCACCTAACCACAGATACGTGGACCAGTAAGCACGGCCAGGGACGCTATATCTCCCTAACTGCACACTGGGTAAATGTAGTGGCGGCTGGGCCCCAGGCGGAGAGCTGTTTGGCGCACGTCCTTCCGCCGCCAAGGATCGCAGGGCAACATTCTTTGCCTCCTGTCTCCTCCTCCTCCTACTCAGCTTCCTCCTCCTCTTCTTCCACCTGCTCATCCAGTCAGCCACACACCTTCACCACCAACTTCAGCACAGCCCGGGGTAAATGTCAGCAGGCCGTTCTGAAACTCATATGTTTGGGGGACAGGCCCCACACCGCACAGGAGTTGTGGCGGGGTATAGAACAACAGACCGACGAGTGGTTGCTGCTGGTGAGCCTCAAGCCCGGCCTGATGGTGTGCGATAATGGGCGAAATCTCGTTGCAGCTCTGGGACTAGCCGGTTTGACGCACATCCCTTGCCTGGCGCATGTGCTGAATTTGGTGGTGCAGAAGTTCATTCGCAACTACCCCGACATGTCAGAGCTGCTGCATAAAGTGCGGGCCGTCTGTTCGCGCTTCCGGCGTTCACACCCTGCTGCTGCACGCCTGTCTGCGCTACAGCGTAACTTCGGCCTTCCCGCTCACCGCCTCATATGCGATGTGCCCACCAGGTGGAACTCCACCTTGCACATGCTGGACAGACTGTGCGAGCAGCAGCAGGCCATAGTGGAGTTTCAGCTGCAGCACGCACGGGTCAGTCGCACTGCGGAACAGCACCACTTCACCACCAATGACTGGGCCTCCATGCGAGACCTGTGTGCCCTGTTGCGCTGTTTCGAGTACTCCACCAACATGGCCAGTGGCGATGACGCCGTTATCAGCGTTACAATACCACTTCTATGTCTCCTTGAGAAAACACTTAGGGCGATGATGGAAGAGGAGGTGGCCCAGGAGGAAGAGGGGTCATTTTTAGCACTTTCAGGCCAGTCTCTTCGAAGTGACTCAGAGGGAGGTTTTTTGCAACACCAGAGGCCAGGTACAAATGTGGCCAGACAGGGCCCACTACTGGAGGACGAGGAGGACGAGGATGAGGAGGAGGTGGAGGAGGATGAGGATGAAGCATGTTCACAGCGGGGTGGCACCCAAAGCAGCTCGGGCCCATCACTGGTGCGTGGCTGGGGGGAAACACAGGACGATGACGATACGCCTCTGTCACGGCTGAGGATGGGGGAAACCCTCAGCCGTGTGCCGGAAGTAAGATGGTCGCTGCTTGACCAGGACGAACAGGATTAGGGAGCAGGTCACCTCCTAACAGCGTCCCTAACCTGACCCTAACTCCTACCTGCATGGGCCGACCTTGAAGGTAGGAGGACCCATGCACAGGAACCTCGGATCCCTACTCGCCCTCCGCCGGTCCCTAGGCTAGGAGTCAGAGTAAGACATCCTGTTCCTTCTGGATACGGAGGAACAGGAGTCTAACTGGCCAAGCTGCAAGGAAGGGAGAACAAGTGCAACCTGTGGCAGTGGCAGGTACTTGCCACAAACATCACACTGACCTGCCACAGACAACCAAGCCTGGAACCCATGTGGATGTACTGCCCACAGACAGAAGGACTCAGCACACAAACATACAACACACGGGAACCCAGGACCACAGGTGCAATAAAACAACATAAAGCAAACACATCTTCAGACACCAAAGGACAAGTAAGTAACCAGGAGGATGTCTACAGCCAGCATGGCTGAAACACCCTCTCTGGCTACTGCCTACAACTGAGGCTTTATAGGGCCAAGATGCCACACCCAACAGTCAGACACACCCCGTGACTCAGACACACAGAAAGGGAGTTAACCCTTCCAATACCACAGAAGGGAAAACATAACTTAAAGGGGAAGTGTCAAAAGTACAAACACACTGTGGCTGTTGCCGCAGGCAACGACATGGGTGGCAAGCGTGTCCTGGGAGTCAGCCCGAAGGCCGGGACACTGCCACCACATGTACACATACAACCAAACGTTGCCACGGGCAACCACAGTGAAGGGAAGATGTCAGTGCACACCACACACAAAACAGAGTGCACACAGACATACAAAAGTGCATACAAACGTGCACATAACTCCAAAGGAACCGCACACATAGCTGTTGTCCGCGGCAACCGCACCTGAGGCCAACTACATTATGCCTCAAGCTGCGGTTGACACTACAACCCAAAACCGCGGGCAACAGTATGCGGCTCCCAAGGAGTCACGGCCATAACCGTGGCCGTGACAGCCTCCCACAGAGGACAGCTTGTCCTTACCTCTGGGCAGCCTGGCACACATGAGCGACTACATGCTGCAGTGCCTGCGCAACGACAGCAGAGTTGCCCACATTTTAACGTGTGCGGACTACTGGGTTGCCACCCTGCTGGATCCCCGGTACAAAGACAATGTGCCCACCTTACTTCCTACACTGGAGCGTGATAGGAAGATGCGCAAGTACAAGCGCACGTTGGTAGACGCGCTACTGAGAGCATTCCCAAATGTCACAGGGGAACCAGTGGAAGCCCAAGGCGAAGGCAGAGGAGGAGCAAGAGGTCGCCAACGCAGCTGTGTCACGGCCAGCTCCTCTGAGGGCAGGGTTAGCATGGCAGAGATGTGGAAAAGTTTTGTCACCACGCCACAGCTAACTGCACCACCACCTGATACGGAACATGTTAGCAGGAGGCAACATTTCACTAACATGGTGGAACAGTACCTGTGCACACCCCTCCACGTACTGACTGATGGTTCGGCCCCATTCAACTTCTGGGTCTCCAAATTGTCCACGTGGCCAGAGCTAGCCTTTTATGCCTTGGAGGTGCTGGCCTGCCCGGCGGCCAGCGTTTTGTCTGAACGTGTATTCAGCACGGCAGGGGGCGTCATTACAGACAAACGCAGCTGCCTGTCTACAGCCAATGTGGACAAGCTGACGTTCATAAAAATGAACCAGGCATGGATCCCACAGGACCTGTCCATCCCTTGTGCAGATTAGACATTAACTACCTCCCCTTAACAATATATTATTGTACTCCAGGGCACTTCCTCATTCAATCCTATTTTTATTTTCATTTTACCATTATATTGCGGGGCAACCCAAAGTTGAATGAACCTCTCCTCTGTCTGGGTGCCGGGGCCTAAATGTGTGACAGTGGCCTGTTCCAGTGGTGGGTGACGTGAAGCCTGATTCTCTGCTATGACATGAAGACTGATTCTGTGCTGACATGAAGCCAGATTCTCTGTTATGGGACCTCTCTCCTCTGTCTGGGTGCCGGGGCCTAAATATGTGACAATGGCCTGTTCCAGTGGTGGGTGACGTGAAGCCTGATTCTCTGCTATGACATGAAGACTGATTCTCTGCTGACATGAAGCCTGAATCTCTGTTATGGGACCTCTCTCCTTTGCCTGGGTGCCTGGGCCTAAATATGTGACAGTGGCCTGTTCCAGTGGTGGGTGACGTGAAGCCTGATTCTCTGCTATGACATGCAGACTGATTCTCTGTTGACATGAAGCCAGATTCTCTGTTACGGGACCTCTCTCCTCTGCCTGGGTGCCGGTGTTCGCTCAACTCTATGGGTGATCCCTCGTTCCCAGAGTTCCTTGCTCCATGTCCTAACATGTGCAGCAGACATTTTAGGAGTAAATGCGATTCGTTACCATGAAGTGTGAGGAAATTCGGATTTGGTGCGAATCAAATTTTTCCTGAAATTTGGATCGAATTTGCTCATCTCTATTCTTAATGCAGCTATTTTGCTATCATGACAGACCTGTCTTTACTTTGCACCAGTCGTATAACTTTCCCATAGGTTACTGTTTGTCTATGTAGGAGACTTCTATCTTTACTTGGATTCGGAACCCTTATAATCAGGATTTGTGATTGTGCCACAGAGAGCAGAATCCACACACACTTATAATATAACACTCCATGAATCCCAGAATTTCTTTTCCTATTGATTTGCTTGAATTGTTGCTTGGGATAACTGTCTATGCGCCTTTATAGTGTTATTGATCAGGCCATTTGTGTGAAACGCTTACACAAGAGTCTCTGTTTATCCTCAGCATATGAATTGATCTCCACAGCTTTATATCTCTTTGATGTTGTACTTTGCAAATCAAGAGTAATCGTTACACTCATCAGGAGCTTTTACATTATCGTACTCCATTGTCATAAAGATCATATTTCTGGTGAAATACATCTCTACAGTCTGAATCTACAAAAAATCTCAGATGTGACCGCAGTGAACCCCAGTATCCTGTACCCCATAATATCACATTCAAGGGAGTACCCTCAGTGTTGAGTTGTTTGGCCTGTCACTGTGACAAAGGTATAACTTAAAGATCTTGGTGTCCATTTCCCCCAACAAGTATATACTATACAGTATATACCATGTATATGTGATAAATGCCTGATCAGTATGTGTCGCACCCAAGGGCAGATTAAGTGGCTTAAAGGCACGGGGCTGTTTGTGTAGTATCCCAAAGCGGGCACTACCATTCCTAACACCCTGCTACTGTCTCTAATGGCTAACCAATAATGTCACCTGTGTATTTATTCCAGGTCCTCCTATATTGTGCATTAATAACATTGCTATGAAAATGTTATATTCATGTACTGTGCCTGGTTCACCAGTAGGTGGCAGTGTATCTGGCAGAGAGCTCTTTAGATTTAATGGAACTTACCATTCCATTCACCCCTCTATTGGGCAGAAGTGGCCTAGTCCTGCAGGAAGCTTCATTCAGTCTAGTCGAATCTAGAGTTGGAAGCAGACGAGTCAAGATGGTGCAGTGAGGGGATTGGCTGTCCCTCCTGCAGCAGGAGTCGCCAAAGGGAAGCAGCTCATAGAGCACCATGACTCCTAACAGATACAGACAGAGTATCAGAAGGGAGTCAACAGCCAAAGGTACCCTGTTCAAAAGGTACCACAACAGTCATAAAAGTCCAGCTACCAGATCAAAGCCAGAGTCTAGCACAGCAGAGAGAAAGTTGAATATCCAAGTTTTTCTGTCAAAATCTGCTGGAGCCAAGAGAAAGACCAAATATTGTCTGGATGCAAGTTTATTCAAGTAAAGAAGTAAAGCTGTTGAACTTTAAAAAGTCTGGACTCAGATTATTCATCACCAACTATCACCCCCCCCCCCCCCACACACACACACACACACTTTTATTGCTACAGAGCCTAACCTTGGGGAGCGACGGTATCCAGGTAGGAGCACCAGGACACACAAACTTTTAAGGCCGCATCACCACTCATCACCACTCCGCATTCCTAAAAACCTGGGACATGATCATCCCTGGTGGGTGGCGCATTGCATTCATCAAGCTTGGGCCCCACGAGAAAAAAAACAATATACTGGACAGTATAAGCCCCCACCCCAGCCAAAGTGCTAAAGACATATTTTGATGGACATTAAATTGCACATGGTCACACATACAGAATAATACAGCACCACATACAGTACCTATTACATCCAGTGACATCTCCTCTGATATAGATGTTCTCTTTCGTCATATTCTTCACTGGAAGCAGACTGTCAGTTTTCCATCATCTACCCCCTAAAGTACTCTCAGCAGTTATAATGCCCCTATAGCAACTCCAGTAGCTACACTACCCCCTATAGCGCCTCCAGTAGTTATGTGCTCCCAGTAGTTACATGTTCCCCAATAGAGCTTATTGCCCCCAGTAGAGCCTATTGCCCCATTCACATAGCTGTATAAGGGCTTGCTTCTTGCAGGACAAGTTGCACTTTCTAATGGCACCATTTAATATGGCATACCATGTAGGAAAAAACGGGGAAAAAATTCCAAATGGGATGAAAATGGAAAAAATATGCAATTGCGTCATAGCTGTATTGGTTTTGTTTGTACAGCGTTCTCTATGTGGTAAAACTGACCTGTTAACATAATTCTCCAGGTCAGTCCGATTATTGCGACACCACATTTGTGTGTCTTTTTTGTTTTTGTTTTAATACCGGGAAAAAAAAATCTTTACATCACCATAAGTTTTTTTTACAGTTATGTATGAGGGCTAATTTTTTTTGGGATGATCTGTAAATTGTATTTATACAAATTTGGTGTCAATTTGGTGTGTTTCACATTTTTATTCATTTTTGTTAGGCAGATAAAGAGATGAAAAAAACTCTGGCGGATCCAAAGCTAGCTTAGGGGTTTATTAAAACTGGCATCTAAAACGCCGGTCTTAATAAATGTGCCCCAAAGTTCTTGCATCCAAATTGCTTATGCAGATTCTGCTTTTTCTACAAAGACGTTATTTTCTTAATTAATACTCTGTGGACCCAGTATTTCTGTTTACTGCATATTGGGGTCAGTAATTATACAATCATTTCTACTATAGTTTCCTAATAAAATGCTCCTTCTATATGTCAAGTTCAAAACGCCTCATAAAAAAATAAAAAGAACAAAAAAAGGAAAGAAAACAACAACATAATAATGAGATATTAAGTAGGGGGTATTCCACTACTGACAATGTTCTTTCTATACCATATCTCTTGTCTGTGATGTCTGTATACACAATAAACAACATATAGAATAGCATAGAAACCAATTACATTCACCAGTTCACAATAAATACAACATTTAATAGTTTCATAACTCTACTAAACACGTCGTGAATTTATGAGATTATTCTGACATTGCAAAAAGTGAGTGAGGAGGTTTGAAGACATAAATTCAATGGTGGTGACAAGATTTCAGTCCTCTGGGAAATAGTTGGTAATAATGTAGAAGAATTATAACAGCTGCAGTTATAAAGTACTATAAATTACATCACACTAAGTATTCATCATTGTACATAGGTGCCAAACGGCATAAAATATGACATCCAGTTGTCGCTGCTGTCACTGGAGCTTCTGTAGGATTGCTTATGCTTTCCTGATGGAATATGAATGTTTCTTCTGTACTAGAAGATAGCCTAAAAGAGAGAGACACAACAGGGCGTTCCCCTGGGTAGGACATGTCGACGACAAGGGAATCTTTTCTAGTTTTCCATCACCCAGAAAGATTGGTGCTGACCTTTATGTGTTGTATTCAGACACAACAGCCATTGAAATAGCTCCGTTGAGGCACCGCAGTTGATGAAAGGCTGCCTCAGAAATGTATTTAGGTTTGGTGCAATGCGATATACAGATGCAGAAGAAACTTAAACTAGATAAAAGCCAGGATACTGTGCTTCCCTTTACTTCAGATATAGATCAACTCAGCAACAACCAAATAGTGGAGTAAAGGTCAATAGTAGAGGAAAGTTGGGAGGGCCACCCCATACACACATACAGATTACTTTTCATCTATACAAGGGTAGATTTCTGGGGCCCCAATCAAAGTTATGTCTGGGGGCCCCAGTTACACAGCTAAGCTTCTCCCAGTAGCACTGCTAAGCTTTGCCTTGTCAGACCGCCAATATGGCTATCCCTTGTGTGCCCCGAGACAGTATAATGCTCCTTAAGTGCTCCTCACGCTGTATGAAACCTCCTTGTATACCTCCAACACAGTATGATACCTCTTTATGTACCTACAACACAGAATAATGCCCATCTATGTACCCCGAATGCTGTATGATGCCTCCTTATGTACCTACAAAACAGTATAATGCCTCTTTATGTGCCAAAAACACAGAATAATGCCTGTTTATGTGCCCTAAACACAATATGGTGTCCCCAGTACAATATGGTACCCCTTACATGCCACCAACACAGCATAATGCCCCTTTATGTGCCTGCAACCCAGAAAAATGACCCTTTAAAGCCCTCTTAAGCTGTATGACACCCTCTTATGTACCTCCAACACAGTATAATGCCGCTTTATGTGCCCATAACACAGAACAGTGCCTGTTTATGTGACCCAAACACAATATGGTGCCCCCAATACCACTTATGTGACACCAACAAAGTATAATGCCCCTTTATGTGTCCTAACACAAAATAATGCCTCCTTAGGTGCTCTCAACAATGTGGTGCCCTGAACACAATATGGGGCTCCCTAACGTGCCCCCAACACAATTTAGTGCCAAAATATGGTGCCCCCGCCGATCAGCTGTATGAGATGACGCGCGCAGTGTGCACATGCTGTCTCTCTTCCTGCTGCTGCTATGTCTATGGCCCCCACCAATCTGATATTGATGACGAGGGGCGTAGCTAAAGGCTCATGGGCCCTGGTGCAAGAGTTTAGCTTGGGCCCCCATCCCTCATTGCTTTGTGGCCAGGGGCAGGGAAGCACATTGCCTTCCTGCTGCCTGAGGCAAAAATCTAAACTGCACCCCCCACCGTGCCAAATTATTGACCTAACACCTTCCCTCCAGCCAGAGGTGTAACCTGACCAGCATGCACTTTCAATAAAACAGGTGTCTTCTCATGTGGTAGAAGGGTCTTTGGGGCCCCTCAGGCTCCTGGGCCCGGTAGCGACTGCTACCTCTGCACCCCCTATAGCTATGCCCCTGTTGATGACCTATCCTGAGGATAGGTCATCAATATTAAAAGCCCAGAGAACCCCTTTAAGATCTTTAGGGTCCAGAGGAGAAAAATCGGTCCTGTACTACTACTTCCTTCCCGTGGAAAATGGGAGCAATTTAGTTTTATACTGAATCTTCAAAAAGTTTCATGCACAAGGCTGATGATTCAATCTACTGGCCATTCACAGAATAGTATATTGATAGGTAATGTAATAGTCTTTGAAGGTATAATGTCACCATGAAAATGCTGGGTAATCTGCAGGTGGCTTGTTATAGAGCAGGAGCAGCGGAGAAGACTGATATATAGTTTTGTGGGAAAATACTCAGTTTAACTTGTATTTTATACATTTAAATGTCTACCATTTCTGAGCCAATTGGTTGGTCTTGTCAGTGACCGAGTACCTTCCTTGTATGTGTGCATGCCTAGATAGATATCAATTGGTGATAAGACTATCCACTTGGCTACATAATTCAGAAAGAGCAGAGAAAAATGTATACATTATAAGCTTTGTCTGAATCATTTCCCATAAAACTATATATCATTCTACTCAGCTCCTCCTGTTCTATAACACGCTGTCTACAGATTGTACTCATTTCATCCTGACAGGTTCCCTTTAGAGGGAACCTGTCACCTGGATTTTGTGTATAGAGCTGAGGACATAGGTTGCTAGATGGCCACTAGCACATCCGCAATACCCAGTCCTCATAGCTCTGTGTGCTTTTATTGTGTAAAAAAAAAAACGATTTGATACATATGCAAATTAACCTGAGATGTGTCCTGTCCGTGAGATTAGTCAGGGACAGGACTCATCTCAGGTTAATTTTCATATGTATCAAATCGGTTTTTTTTCACACATAAAAGCACACAGAGCTATGGGGACTGGGTATTGCGGATGTGCTAGCGGCCATCTAGCAACCCATGTCCTCAGCTCTATGCACAAAATCCCGGTGACAGGTTCCCTTTAAGGAAAATAAAATTCAGGAATGAGGAAGTCTAGTTTAATGGTCTCTTATTCTTGTTCTAATTCTGTTCGGTGGAACTTCTCAGCAGAGGTGGTCACTGTTGTCCTCTAGCTGGACCTGTGGTATGCTCAGTGTGATATATTGAACTTAGTCTCTCACTGTCAACTCTCCTTCCACCACTGAAAGCTGTTGATCTGCTAGGTTCTCACACTGTACAACCTTCATACAAAACATTTGATAAGGATGTGCAAACTCCACCCACCTGCACCCACCCGAGTGGTGACTGTAGGCAGAGAGAATTTTATCATCTAAGTCTATGGCTATGTGAAGGAAAACAAGGAAATTTGGAGCTCTGAATGAGAAAATAAGGCTGAGTTCACATCACCGTTTAGCATTTTTCGTTTTTCTGATCCGTCAGAAGAAGTGAGAAAGAAAAAAAAGGGATCCTGTAAAAAAAGGGATCCTGTTGCATCAGTTGTCACCCGTTTGAGCCATTTCCATATGAGATCCGTTTTGTACTGCATGCAGGACCTTTTTTCCCTGTCTAAAAAACGGATCTCAGACAGAAATGGCTCAAACGTATGACAACTGATGCAACAGGATCCGTTTTTTTACAGGATCCCTTTTTTTTCTCTCTCTCTCTTCTTCTAACGGATCAGAAGAACTGAAAGCTAAACAGTGATGTGAACTCACCCTAAACGGAATGAGCCATAGTCTATAGCAAAACACGTAGCAAGGAAAGTCAGTTCTATCATAAAGAGCCACCTACATCAAACAGACAGGGGTTACGACATATAACGATAAGTATAACCCTGATGAGAACAGTTTTTGGTTCTTGTCTGGCATCATTTAACCCTATTGAACCTCCCTGTCAATGTGCATCTTGTCCTTGCCCAATTTGTGTGAAATTATTTGGACAAGCTCCATATTCTTGTATTAAAATTTATAAAGAATACACTCAGGAGCAATACCTTAAGGCGAAAGATTTGTCAAAATTATAATGACAAAGCCTTTCTGTCTCCGTGTTCATACTTCAAAGTATTATGTATAATGTGCAAAGCTGCTGACCCTGCGACTAATAAACACATCTTCATGTCCAACTGAAGAATTGTATCTTACTGAATGTCTGGTGCTGAGCTAGAAAGATTTAAGAAAAACTGATGTAAAATCTATCTTACTTGGACACCTCTTTCACAGCACAAACTTGGTCTCACTGAGACTTGCTACTTCAGGGTGTCTTCACACATGGTGGATATGTAGTACCCTGGAACAAGGGCACTTTTGACTATGGATGTTTGTGGATATTTGCCCCTATTGCTACTATGCCAAGTCATCACCTCGCTACTTTATTAACTTGCACTGTGATTTATGCTGCTGTGTGCACTCATACTCTTTTATATTGTTGAAGTTTTGAAAGGAAAGAACAAACAGACTGACCTACTTACTGACTGTCTGGTTTAGCTATGTTATTTAAGTCTGAAGACTTGTTTATGTCTGGAAAAACTGCTTAGTCATTCCCATAGACTTGTATTGGAACTGTATTCACGTCTATGACAGACTAAAATAACAACATTGTTTCTGTTAGACTGTCCTTCTCCACTATACCCCTCTCACTAAAATGTTCTACAGTAGTTCGGTTAGAAATGGTATATAAGAAGAACAGTTAGAGCCCTTAGTTGTCTGTAGATAGGGATCATTCTTTAGTAGAAGAGACTCTGCCAAACTGCACAAGCGACCAGAAGACATTGAGATGGGGTTATTCTGCCACAGACTATGGGCCACCAGCCTTTGACTAGAGGGCCAGCCAACTGACTGGGCCATAGACCCTAGGCACCAGCCTTTTGCCTTCTTAGAGAGAGAGGGACAGCTACCTCATACCTTTCCTCAGCATAGAACCGTCTTCTGCCAGGGAGGAGACTGAAGAATCCAGCTCAGAGCCCTGCCTGTATTGTTTTGCACTGAATTCCTCCAGTAAAGTAGCACACTGATTTACTGCAGACCTTGACTCTCTGGACTTATTTCCCTTTGGGGTGCACCATGCCTTACCATCCCCTCCGGAGAACAGCAACACACAGTGCTACCTTGATGATTTGAAGGCTGCAGCATGTCAATTTATACTGAGGATCTTTACTACAAATTTCACGCTTTGCAATGGAAAGGGTAAATTCCACAGCAAAAACTGCTGTGGAACTGTAGCAAAAACCGCAGCAAACTTTTCTGCTGTATTTTCCGTCATGTGTGGATGTACCCTAAAAATTATATCTGTTGCTTTTTAGTTACAGTCTAAGGACTATTTGATGGAATTGTCAATGGCAGGCAGAAAATCTCAGTGACACTGAACCAAAGATTTAAATGGGTTGCCCACCATATGGCCAACCACTTAATCCTCCACTGATCCCTTGAACAAAATGGCTGCAGCTTCTGTAGCCTTTTCTCAATGCAGAAAAATTTATTGGAAAAGACACAAGATGACTGGGACAAAGGACCCCTGTTGGGTAATTTTGGCAGTAGATCAGGCCAGCTTCTGGAAATGATGTTTAATTGTGGCCCCCAACTAGCTCTACAGTCTCATGGAACAGTAAGGATACTTTCACACTAGCGTTTAGGTTTTCCGGTATTGAGTTCCATCATAGGGGCTCAATACCGGAAAAAAACGCTTCAGTTTTGTCCCTATTCATTGTCAATGGGGACAAAACTGAACTGAACAGAACGAATTGCTCCAAAATGCATTCCGTTCCGTTTAGTTGCTTTCCCAGACCGGAGAGCAAACCGTAACATGTTGTATTTTGTACAGAAACACCCCATATGTGGTCGTAAACCTCTGTAAGGGCACACAGCAGGGCGCAGAAGGAAAGCAATGCCATACGATTTTTGGAAGGCAGATTTTGCTGGACTGTTTTTTTGACACCATGTCCTATTTGAAGCCCCGCATATGCAACCCTAGAGTATAAACTCCAAAAAAGTGACCCCATTTTAAAAACTACAGGATAGGGTGGCAGTTTTGTTGGTACTAGTTTAGGGTACATATGATTTTTGGTTGCTCTATATTACACTTTTTGTGAGGCAAGGTAACAAGAAATAGCTGTTTTGGCTCCGTTTTTTGCTGTTGTTATTTATAACATTCATCTGACAGGGTAGATCATGTTGTATTTGTATAGAGCAGGTTGCCACGGACGCGGCGATACCTAATATGTATAATATTTTTTTATTTATGTAAGTTTTACACAATGATTTCATTTTAGTGTCTCCATAGTCTGAGAGCCATAGTTTTTTCAGTTTTTGGGCGATTGTCTTAGGTAAGGTATCATTTTTGTGGAATGAGATAACAGTTAGATTGGCACTTTTTTGGGGGGCATACGACTTTTTGATTGCTTGCTATTATACTTTTTGTAATGTAAGGTGACAAAAAATGGCTTTTTTGACACCGTTTTTTTTTTCTTTTTTTACGGTGTTCACCTCAGGGTTTAGGTCATGTGGTATTTTTATAGAGCAGATTCTTACGGACGCGGCGATACCTAATATGTCTACTTTTTTTTTATTTTTACGTTTAACATAAAAAAGCATTTTTGAAACAAAAAAATAATGTTTTAGTCTGAGAGTCATATTTTTTTTTTTTGGGGCCATTGTCTCATGTAGGGGTTCATTTTTTTGCGGGATGAGGTGACGGTTTGATTGGTACTATTTTGGCGTACATACAACTTTTTTTTATCACTTTTATTACCTTTTTTGGGAAGTAAGGTGGGCAAAATTTCTTTTTCATCATAGTTTTTATTTTTATTTTTTTATGGCGTTCACCGTGCAGGGAAAGTAACATGACCGTTTTATAGATCAGGTCATTACGGATGCGGTGATTTCAAATATGTGTAGAGAATTTTATTTTTTTCATTTTTAATCAGTGCTAAATGTGTTTTTTTATTTTGACTTTTTTATCACTTTTATTTGACCCAGACCCACTTGGTTCTTGAAGATCCAGTGGGTCTGATGTCTGTATAATACAGTACAGTACACTATATAGTGTACTGTACTGTATTTTCACTTTACAAAGTCTGATTAGACTTCTGTCTTTAGCAGAAGTCTGATCAGCACCATGGACAGCCTCTGATCAGCATGGTGCTGACACTCTGCAAACCGCTCGGCCATCCTGAGAGAGGGGGCGGGCGGATGATCACGCACCTGCCCGCTCCCCAGCACCGCCCTGATGATCGCGCGGCCTGAATTGACCTGCGGTTTGCAGCGATTGCCGATATGGGGGGGTCACAGGATCCCCTGGGCATTGACCCTGGGTGCCTGCTGATTGATTTCAGCAGGCACCGGGATCGGAAATGCATAGGACGTACCGGTACGTCCTGTGTCCTTAAGGACTGGGACATCAGGGTGTACCGGTACGCCCTATGTCCTAAACAGGTTATGGGTGGGTTCACACTTGCGTTTTGGCCTTCTGCTATAGGTTCTGATTATAATGGAACGCACAGACGGAATGCAAAACGGAAACCTTTAAGAGGCATTCTGTTTTGATCCGTCATAGTAGAAGTCTATGGGCAATCATAACGGATCCTGGCGACAGTACTTTGTTTTCCGTCTTGCATAACGGAAACCAGACCAGACGGATCCGTTATACTTGCCCATAGACTTCTATTGTGACGTATCAAAACGGAATGCCTCTTAAAGGTTTCCGTTTTTCATTCTGTCTGGGTATTCAGTTATAAATGGAGCCTATAACGGAAAGCCAGAATGCAAGTGTAAACCCACCCTTATTTGCTTGTATACAGTAATTTTGGTACTGGCAATTGATGGTGCGGGCAGCGGGTGAGAATGCAAGACCTGTGCCCGCATCATAATTGCAACATAAAATGACAGCAAGTTGCAGAAAGGAAAACTACAACTCCCAGCAGGTCCTGAAGGTTTGCATCTGACAAGGCATGCTAGAAGTTGTACTTTCCAAGGGGGGAAGGCAATAAAATGTGAAATTTTTTTTTTTTATTGTATTTTAACAGTTATTACTGGAATTTATGGTATTACCTATCTTGACTGCCTGGACTAGCCTGAGACAGAGAGCGTGACGTCCACTGCCTCTATCTGTCTTGCTCACAGGCAGGAGGCAGCGGGCTAACTGCTGGGCACCCACTGCACACTATAAACCCGCCGCTGCGCTCTGCAGACTCCAGGGCGCGGCGGGAACCTTACTGGCTGCGTGCCTGCGCTGCATAGGGATGCTCTGTACGGGCAGCGGTCTGGAGAGGAAGCGCTGGGCACTGGCGGGCGGCGGCTATGGCAAGTGAAGTGGCGAGGTGAATGATCATGGCCTGGATCAGTCATCTCGCCACTTATATGACAAGTCTGACTCTGGAGACGTCACTGTCAGTACTCATTGAAGTGGCAGGCAGCGGTGCTGGCCAGCGGGAAGCTGGAGATCTGCCTGCCGCACTAATCATTATGAATGAAAATGCCAGGGGCCCACCGAGGGTTTCCCCGGTTCCCCGGTGGGTCAGTCCGAGCCTGCAGGTAGCAGAGCACAGCAAGGAAAACCTATAACTGGCAAAGGTGATTGCCAGTTGCAGCCTTAAATAGGAAGCTAATCACCTGAGCGCTGACATCACCGGGGGGCGTAGCTCAGGTGTGAACTAAGAAGGCATGGCCAAAGCGGGAGATCGAGAGGGGGCGTGGCCTTTACGGCATCGCAAGGGGCGTGGCCTAAACGCAGAGTCACCAAGGGGCATGGCATGACAGCACGCCTGGCACCATGCTGCAGTGTCCGAGCCCCAGACTGTAGCGCTGGAGCTCGGACAGGCAAGTTGGTGACAATAATACAAGAATGGCAGACCACAGAGTCATAAGATTAGATGCTTCAGAATTGTTATTACAGGGGGAATGTATGTAGCCACTAAAACTGACATGTCAGGAGAGGTGATAGGTCCTCTTTAACAAAGGATGGTCCAGTTGCTTCAGATAGCAAAAAGCCCGCCAATATGAGATGGCCAATAGCCACATGACTTTCACAGTAATACTGCAGTGTGTGCCCCTTTTTCACAGCATATAGAAAAGGTTTTCAGCCACTTATGGCAGCCAATTCTTCTTTTCTTACCCTAAAGGTGTGCCTTAATGCAATGTGCCGGTCCACAGGGGAGAACACATGACGTTCACGGTGGGCCGAAGGGTACAATAGTTCATCGGGTACTCACGGTTAGCAGATGCCTCCCTGGGCCAGCAGTACAGTGAAGGGGAGAACAGCACTAGGTTCTCCAGAGCACACTCTGTTACAGGGGACACCGGCCAGGTGGTGATCGAGGTGCCCTTGATGGTGAGTGGATTTTTTGGGTGCTTGTGCGCCTGGGCCCCTGAATTAGGTTTTGTTGTGACGCGAGCACCTTGGTGGTGCAAAATGATGAGATTGGTTGTAGTATGGAGATAGAAGAATGAGGCAGGGTTTGAACCCAACTAAGAACTTTACTGTAACCAGGGTCTTGACAGCAATTTTACATCCAATTATAAACAGTCTCTTATGAACATGTAGGTTGGATGTGGCAAATCCCAGCAACAGGCTGTGTATGTGGCTATATCTTAGGCCAGTGGTCGGCTCGAGCCACAAGCAGCTCTTTTTATCCTTGAATACGGCTCTTTGGTGCGGGCTGGCGGGTGGGCGGCCGCGCAGCCACATCGCGCCGCTCAAGCTTGCAAAATGTCCGGCATGCGCCTCCTGCCCTGTCTGTCTGCTCCTTCCACTTTATGAATGAAGCAGGCAGGCGGGGCAGGAGGCGCATGACGGAGGGTGAGATGTCACGCTGCGCACAGCAGCAGAAGGGCGGGCAGCGGCGGACTTTCAGCAGAACACCGGCCATGTGAGGAGTGGTGAAGAGGCCGCCGCTCAGGTCCAGGAGGAGTGAAATGTCCTGCAGCAGAAAGGTAGGAGCTGCCCCCGGTGTGTGCACAGCGCCGGGCACTGCACCGGCCCCGCCGCAAGTGTCCCTGCCTCCTCCCTTCCCCCCACTAATATATTACATTACTTACTGGAGGGCACTTATGGGGGATATCTGTGGAGGGCACTTATGGGGGATATCTGTGGAGGGCACTTATGGGGGATATCTGTGGATGACGCACTTATGGGGGATATCTGTGGAGGGCACTTATGGGGGATATCTGTGGAGGGCACTTATATAGCATCTTATACTCTGATCCTGCAGTCAAATTGCCTTCCATAGGTTCCCTAATTCCTTTCAACTTACATTTCAAAAGAAAGCAAGAAGTGGAGACAGATGGACACACACCATGTCTCTTACTATCCTGCACAGGCATCCAAAATCAAATCTAACATAAACAGTATTTCACCTTGACACAAACAGCTAGTGACATAAATAACAACCCTGAATTGTTCCAAGCATTAATATTCCCAGCTGAATTCTGCACATTAGCGCCACATTGTATCTACACCATAAGCCAAGATATTGCTAGCACCCACACATTAATCATTATCAGCACAGAGCTACCCGTATCATAGACAAAATGATTTGTCCAAGCTACATAATATTGTTCATAAAATAATTATGACCAGGCAAAAGGATGTTTTGCATTTTCAGACAATATCAGGATTCCAGCATTCTCTGAATACCGTACATCCTGGACTCTTGGGTAAGGGCTAAAAATCAGGAGCCACATGAGAGTGCCATGAACCAAATGTTGAGTGCTCCTGTAATTTGTATTAGCATTATTACATATTGGAAGGGAACAATTTTTGACATTGGCTTAAAGGGGTTGTCCGGGTTCAGAGCTGAACCCGTACATACCCTTATTTTCACCCAGGCAGCCCCCCTGAGGATAGCATCGGAGTGTATTCACCCAGGCAGCCCCCCTGAGGAAACCTCCGCCCGGCAGTGTGTTCAGTGACGTCATTTTAAGGGCTAGAGCAGCGCTAAATCCCACCCATAAGTGCCAGTGATGTCACTGGGGTTCCTGGCAGCCCCATGGAGAGCCCCGGTACGTCACCGGATCTCCAAAAAATACCTTTGCCCTGCGTGATTTAGGGAGAGCATTAGGCAAAGGAAAGCATCGAAGCAAGAACTGCTCCGATGCTCAAGTCAGGGGGGCTGCCTGGGTGAAAATGGAGGGATGTCCGGGTTCAGCTCTGAACCCGGACAACCCCTTTATTTCCCTAGAATTTTGCTGGTTTGGTAGTTGGGATGGAAAGCTGCTACATAATTTGCACTGAAAACTAGTAGGTTTGTTATACCTCTGGATATTATCGCTTGAAATTACAGGCCCAAAGCTTTAGGTTAAATTAAAAGGGTTGTTCGGCCTAATTAAAAAAATAATTGCAGGCTGCAGTCGAAACCCCCTGTGTTCCAGCATCGTGGCTCTTGGCAGTCCTTGCCAGACTGGTAGTCAGTGTCGGACTGGGGTACCTAGGGACCACCAGTAAAATTTATTTTGGGGGCCCACCGTACGGATACATTCAAATATAATAAATAATCAAACTTTTTTTTATATGAACATAAGCTGGTTGATGTGCTGTACTTTGAATATATGTATGTAGTGTAATCTAATCTAATGTGTTATGTGCCACTTGTGCAGAATGTGGGAGACTAGGGGCCCACCTTGCTCAGGGGCCCACCGGGGGATTCCCCTGTACCCCTGAGGGCCAGTCCGAGCCTGCTGGTAGTGATGGTAACCGATTCTTGGTCAGGAGACTGCTGCAGTCATTCACTGGCCTCAGCAGTCACCTGTTACTGCTAGTGATGTGCCATTCTTGCACTAATGACCACTGAAGCCATTGATTGGCTGCAGTGGTCTTGTGACCAAGAATGGGTGACAGTGACTTCTGTTCTGGTGGGGACTACCGGGAGCTGCGATACTGCACCATGGTTGCTACTGACAGACACCCAACTACTCTAAAACATGCTGCCCGCAGATTGCGGTAACAGGTCTACTATGCTGCTGGAGATCTGCAAAAGGCAGGATAGTGACACTGTACACACACATATAAGGCTCTCTATGCATTTTACCTGGTCTTGGCTGGAGGCCACTGTACAACATCAAGTCCAGGAAACTGGAATAATCTCCTTCCCTGTGAATTGCCTCCTATTGATTTCAACTGTTGTACCGACCCTACAGGATCCTACAGGAAATACAGTCCTGAAGGGGTTTATAATCCTAATACGCCAGTGTTCTGTCCCAATTTGAAGCAAAAAATAAATAAAAATGGAGTGGTTGCTTTTCACTACAATAAGTGTTTTAAATGCATTTTTTGGCTCTTTCGACAGGGAGTATAGCTCAGAATATGAATATTTTGATGCAACATTCTAGCACAAAGTAAGCCAACGAAAAGGTGGTATAAATGTAATAAACACTAGTAGATGCGCTCAATTCAGACTAAATCTTAAGACTAAGAAATCTTCCCCATTATTTATTGTCAAATAACTTGGATTTAATAAATGGAATTAAAATTAAATTGAGGATGTGCTGGGAAACTATCCAGTTCACTACAATTAAATTAGTCTTCTAAAATAATAAACACAAACGGGAGCATTAGGAGAAGTCCGAATTTGCAGAACATGGGTCTCATAGTCACTTGAATCTTTGGAGCATTCTGCTCCTCAGGTTTTTATATAAGATCTTTTCATCTCTCTGTAACCAAATATAGGTTATCTTCTTCAAATCCCATTCTACAGCACAGCAGGATGGAGTTTAAATTCCATATTCCTCTTTCCTAGGCAGATTCTTTGACATGTAGAGCTTGAAAATAACTTATTTTATATGACATTTCCTTGATCAAATGGTGAATGAAACAGTGAGGGGGAATTTATCAAGTCCTGAACTCCAGAAGTCTGGCTTCAAAAAGTCGCAAAATAAAGTTTTCAACATTTGATCTAATTTTACACCACTCGCTCCAGTGGGTGGAAATGTGGATATGGTTAGCCCTTGCGAGCTGACTTAGGGTGCTTTCACACTTGCGTTTTTCTTTTCCGGCACTGAGTTCCGTCCTAGGGGCTCAATAACGGAAAAAAACTGATCAGTTTTATCCCTATGCATTCTGAATGGAGAGAAATCCGTTCAGGATGCATCAGGATGTCTTCAGTTCAGTCACTGAACGGCGTTTTGGGCAGAGGAAATACCGCAGCATGCTGCGGTATTATCTCCGTCCAAAATTCCGGATCAGTTGCCGGAATGCCGGATCCGGCATTAATTTACGAATAAATGTATTAGTGCCGGATCCGGCATTAATAATACCGCAATACCGGATCCGTTCTTTTAGGATGACGTGCAGAGAGACGGATCCATTCTTGCAATGCATTTGTAAGACGGATCCGCATCCGTCTACAAATGCTTTCAATTTGCATGCAGATTGCCGGATCACTCTGCCGCGAGTGTGAAAGTCTTCTTAGGCCTGATCTATTGAATGTAGCTTTTTAAAAAGGCACAAAAAAATTGCTGCAGTCTTACTCCAGTAAAGGGGTGCTATAGGAAATGGAGTAACATCTCAAGATAAAAGACTTCGACTTAAAGATTCATTAAATTTATCAAACATTCTGTGACAGTTAATAAATTTGATGCAAATTACGGCAATACAGACTGACTTTAAAAGGAGTCTGTCACCAGACTCCCTAAAACCACTATTAAACCAAGCACAATGCCTTGTAGGGCTTAAGATACCTTTCGCTTAGCGATCCATTTCTTCCTTCTGGAGAAAAGATACTTTAATCCATATGCAAATCAGAATCTAAGTGCACCAAGGGATGGCAGGAGTAGTTTTCCATCAGCCCCATTCTGATATGCTGCTCGCTTTAGTGTTAGGGTCCATTAACACGTCCGTAGTGTACTGCGGATCCGCAATACACCCGGCCGGCACCCCCATAGAACTGCCTATTCTTGTCCGCAATTGCGGACAAGAATAGAACATGTTCTATTTTTTTCGGGGAGCCATGAATCGGGTGATCGGGGCCGCGCTCCGGAAATGCGGATGCGGACAGCACACTGTGTGCTGTCCACATCTCTTCCGGCCCCATAGAGAATAAATGGGTCCAGGTTCGTTCTGCAACGTTGCTGAACGGATCCGGACCCATTCTCCGCATGTGTGAATGGACCCTTAGAGCGTTTATCAGCTGTGATCATGATGACATATGGACTTTACGAACTGTTTTCCCTGTGCGCAATATTCGAAACTGCACCAGCCAGGAGCTACAGTATTAGCTGAACACTGCTGACAAGTCCTGCAGTACATAATGCTCTGCTAATGTATAAAAAGAGCTTTTACCAAACCAACAGTGGACAGATGTTAGTCAATCAAATGTTAAAACAAAAGCCAAGGTCCTCAATTATGGTTTGTGTTGGGTAGAAATCAATATTACGGTAATAGCCGAGTAGTAGCAATGTACAACAGTATATAGTTGGGAAGGTAATTTAGTAAATATCTGATTGCAAAGGTAATACTTGCAATGAACAATACGGTGGACCCAAAGAGATTCAAAAGGTAACCGAATAACAGAAGGAATGCAATCATTAACCCCTTAGTGAGCAGCCTGTTTTGGAGCCTTATCTTTTTCTTTCTATTTTAATCGTCGCGTTCCAAGAGCTATAACTTTTTTTTATTTTTCCATCTATATAGCTTTATGAGGGTTTGTTTTTTGCCGGACAAGTTGTAGTTTTTAATGGCGCCATTTTGGGGTACACATAACTTTCTGATTAACTTATTAACTTTATTAACTCTTTCTGGGAGGGAGATGAGAAAAACAGAAATACTAAGTTATAAATTTTACGGCGTTGACTTTTCGGTATAAATAACATAATATCTTTATTCTCTGGGTCAGTATGATTACAGTGATACCAAATACATATAGTTTTTTTTTACTTTTTACAACTTTTTTTGCAATAAAACCCCCTTTTTTTTTTAAAAGAAAAATATGTTTTTGCATTGCCGCTTCCCAAGACCCATAACTTTTAAAATTTTCTTTCTATGGAGTTGTGTGAGGGCTTGATTTATGCGGGACAACTTGTATTTTTCATTGGCATCATTTTGGAGTAAATGGCGCTTTTTGATCGCTTGTTATTAAGTTTTTTCGGTGGTAACTAAGAATAAATTAGCAATTCTGTCTGGGTTTTTTTTTTTACGGCGTTCACCCTAGGGAATAATTTACATGATATTTATGTAGTCCAGGTCATAACGGACACGGCAATACCAAATATATGGGGAAGATTTTTATTTTTTTCATTGAAAAGCGTATTTTCAAAGGCGTTTTTTATTTTACTTTTTTTACCACTTAATAGTCCCACAAGGAGACTATAACAAACAGCTTTTTGATCGCTGTTAAAATGCAATGCACTATCCCTATAGTGCATTGCATTTTAATGGCAATACTATTCTGACATTGACCAGCAGGCTGCACCAGAGAGGCGCAGCCTGCTGGTAATTACTGAAGGCTGGTCTGGGGCCTACATCAGACCCCAGGCAGCCTTCACAAACATCGCCACCCCACGATCGCATTTGCGGGGTGCAGATGGGAGACAGAGGGAGTCCGCTCCCTCTGTGAGCAATTTACATGCGGCAGGCGCCATTGCCCGCTGCATGTAAAGTGTTAAACAGCCCGGATCGGCACTCCTGCTGGTCCTTGGCTGTAAGAGCAGGGTCGCGGCTCTCATGTGAATCTGTGCAGCACTTAGACTGGGCCGCCGTAAAAAAGCGGCGGCCCAGCCTAAGGCCACTTAGTGACGCCGTAAAAACATGTATGGGTGGTCACTAAAGGGTTAAGGGAAAATTAAATTTTAAATGTACCTGCAAAAAAACTTTTGATAAGTCACAGCGAGGTATCAAAGGTTTTGATTGGTGGAGGTGTGATTGTGACACCCTCATCGATCACTGGAATGAGGAGAGAGAAGCACTCACATAGAAGCGCTCACTACCTGTTCACTACAGAAGACAGAATTAGAATGGTCTAGTAGACTTTCTTTGGAGCATGTGCAGCAAGCTGTTGAGGAGCTTGAGTTGTTTCCCTCAAGCTGATGCTCCCTAGGGCCGCTGCAGTGAGAGGAGGGTGCACCCTTTCTTCACTCGGGCCACTCCCTGTAGTTGCAACTCCTGCCTGTTGGTAGTTTGGGGTGCCCTTGATGTTGGTGGTTGTATGGGTGTCTAGCAAAAGATGTAGTAGTGCATTGGCCAGCGTATGGTGTGGTAGGAGTCAAGAAACTAGGATAGAGGTAGAAGAATAACCATCTCCTTTTACTTGAGTGCAAAATAGGAGTTGTAGTACATCCAACAATAATCAATTTTCCAAATAATGAGGTATGGAGGCTTGCACAGTGGCATTCTTGGCATGCTGTATTGCTAAAGTCTCTCTAAAGTCTAGAGTAGAATCTCTGGCTAAAAACTGTAATCTGGCAATTGTGACTGTATTGTCTACTGTGGGATACAGGTTTTAGAGGCATGTCTGGCCAGGATGTAGATAAATGTGATGGGTGTTGTAAGGAAAATTTACTCTCTTCCCTAACGGTGTGTCCCTGACACATGATTTCAGTGGCCAGCTTGAATTAAGTCTTACCGGTACCGGGAGAATGAAGAAGATAGACCACATGAACACATGTTTATTTCCAATCCATTCTGGTTTATTCACAGCTGGCAAACAGTTTTAATAGAGGGGGTTGAGCTTCCTTTACATCCAATCATATGTTAGCATTAGTATTTGACCAATAGTATGGTCACACATAAGCTCTGCATTAACATCATAGCTGACTCATAGTAACAGCATTTGACCAATCAGGTATATACACATAGGCTAGCATACAGTTGAGCCAGATGTCCTTTTATGGCTAGAAGGCTGTTCATACTTTCAACATGTATGGATTTCATGAAACAGTTTAAGGAAGTGTCTCACATTCCATAGGGGGAGGGAGGTTTTGTAGTGCACTAACCAAATGTAATACACGTGGCTAAATGAGACAAAATGGAGTCACATATATCCCATCAAATCCCCTCTTAGAACCTTATATATATACCTTATACTATATGGTTCTTTCTCTGCTCTTCCTTGGTTTGCTTATAAGCCTTTAGGTATTCCATATACCCTTCAGCAGTATAATCCTCAGGCTTTGTTGAGGTTGGGTTTACCTCTTCTACCTCTACCGGAGTATAGAGGAATGTTGAGTGTACCCCTCTTTCGGCCACCTTTTTGACATATGGTAAGAAGGGAGGGCACACACTACAGACAACAGCAGAGACCCACTATTGCAGCGACCACGGCGAGTACCACTCCTAAAACATATCTTATTTGACCAAAGTCAGGTATTCAGCCAAAAAGCCAGTCCCACCAACCTTGGTCAACATCCTGTTTTATATGTTTTCTCATCTCCTCTAATTGGCCTATTTTATCTTTTATTCCACGGGAGTGATCTAATAAATTGAAACAACACATCCCTGCGAACGCTGAGCATCCTACACCATGTTGGAGCAATAAATAGTCAATAGTTGCCCTATTCTGCAAGATAGCCTTTTCATACGATTGTATATCCAGCAGCATATCTTGCAGAACTGCACTAGTGACATTTATCTGTTTTATCATAAAACAGGCAAGTTTTGATATTGTCCTGTGGTTATATATGGCCAACCCTGGTACTCCTATCAAAGATACCCCTAAACTCATATATTCTGATCTAGAGAGGAGATTCACATTATAATCACAATTTTCTGGTAACTGTAGGGAAGTGTCTCTCGTGTATCGTGTCTGCATTGCTGGAAATAGTGGTATCATTGCTAATGTCAACCTAGCTATTGTACAGGGTCCCTCTGTAATATTGGCCGGTATGTATGTGTAACTAGTATTCCCACAGGCCAATACCCATCCTGCTGGTAGAGGTACATGTTTGTCTAGGGATGGTACTGTTTTTGTAATATTACATTGCATATTCTTTCCTGATATTATCTTTTTACAATTACCTATATCTCTATCACAAATATTTGGCTTAATCTTATTCTGCATTTTTGCTTGTATGCAGGGAGGCAATAGTGTCTCATCACAGGTGAAGTTATAACATATTTCTGCTGCTGTGACAAGACCTGTAATTACTTCTATCATATTACTCTGCAGATTCTCATATGTAGGACAGTCATAACAAGCATGATAAGGATTTACATATCCATATTTAACATCATGATCCTCCAAGTCTGTGTCGTTCCATTGGGAACGTAGGAGCTCCGTCCATACGTCTAGTGGGGTGGGGACTGCTACCAGACATGTCTCCAAAATGTTAGATGCCGATAAAGTGGTTTGGAGACAAAAGTCAGTTAAGTTCAGAGTTTTGGCCAGGTACAGCCATAAGTTCTCCTTTGTCTTGCATAAACTGTCTTCCCCTCTGCATTCTGTTTCCAGGTATATCTGTCTGTTCCACAGCCATGGGACAGTAAGTAGGAGACACAAAATTACAATTATTAAGGCACTACATCTCAGCCATCTCGAGGAATTTCCCGACTGCGTCATCTCGTTGGGGGTCAAGGCTGTCTGCCTCCGTTAGTACCCCTTCTGTATCTTCTTCGAGGTCAAGGCTGTCTGCCTCCGTTAGTACCTCTGGGCCTCGTTGGAGGTCAGGGCTGTCTGCCCCCGTTAGTACCTCTCTTTTCTTCACCAACTTAATCCTTGTGGCGTGGATCCACGTGGGCGATTGTTCAGTGAGGACCGCTGTTCTGGTGATCGCGACTACCTCGGTGGGTGGTCCGTAGGTGAAACTTCCTGGTTCCTTTCCCTTCTTTAAGATCTTGATCATCACCTGGTTGCCTATCCGGAATGGACGGGTTGATTCCTGTGAAAGAGAAGGAGACTTACAAGCCACTTTTTCTTCAGTTTTACTGAGGACTTTGATCAGATTAGTACTTCTCTCTGATCAGGTCCAAGTCCCCTTCCTGCACCACCAGGGGGCGTCTTGCCCATGGTGTGGGGAAAGGCCTACCCATGAGTATCTCAATGCTGTTTATGTCCTACTCTGTGGAATGTCCTACTCTGTGGAAATGTGCTACTTAAGATGGAAGCACTGTGTTGGGGAATGCATAACTTCCCCTCTTCGCAGACTAATCCTATCTCAGGATTTTTCTGCAATACTGGATAACACCAGTCCTGCTGTTCCTGTTCAGTGACATACCACTGAAGATCAGTAAGTATTTGCAGCATCTCAGGGGTTGGAGATGCCAAACATGGCATCTCCCAATGGTTATACAAACCTGTGAGGTTGCTTTTGGCAACTCATTTCGCCATCTTAACTGCCAGCGCATTGCCCTGTGAGACATGTTCCTTACCATCTGCTGCCGTAAATCCTCTCCTCTGCCAGATCATACCATGGTCCCACACTACCCCATGTGTGTACCTACTCTCAGTATGAATGGTGACAGGTCTATCAGCATGTAGAATACATGTCCTAGTGAGTGCAATAAGCTCAGCTGCCTGCTGTGTTGAGTGCGGATGTCCTTGAGTAGGCCTACAACATCATGAGTGGTGTGCAAAATGGTGTAATGTCCCATTGTGAAAGAATTTGCCGACTCTACCATCATAGCACAGGCTGCAAGAGAACGCAGACATGCCGGCATCCCCTGGACAGAGGTGGGCATTACCTTTGAGAAAAACACACAAGGACGCAACTTGCCTCCGTTTTCTTGTGTCAGTACACCCGCCATGGTTTTACAATTTTGGCGTGCAAACATGTGGAAGGGCATATTATAGTCAGGGAGGCCCAGCCCTGGACTCGACATGAGCGAACATTTCAGATAATCAAATGCATTGTACATTTCAGAAGACCATTTAATCAAATCTGGATTTCCATCCAGAGTGGCTTGCCTCAAAACATTGTCAATAGTGGGAGCAATCAGTAATCCATTGTCTACCGTTTATCATACCAAGGAAAGATAACATTTCTTTCTTGGTGTGCGGGGCGACCAAACCCGCAATAGACTGGACTCTTTCTGCGCTGATTCTCCGTTCACCTTTTGTGAGGACAAAGCCCAAGTATTCAACCTGCATTTTACACCATTGCATTTGCTTAAGTGTCACTTTGTGACCACATCCTGACAACCATTATAACAGTGATAAACCATCCTGAATGCTGGCCTCCGCTGACATGCTACACAGTAATAAATCATCGACATATTGCAGCAGCACAGAACCTTGGGGGGATGTACCATGACTCTAACATCGCTCGGAGGACTATGCTGTACACTACAGGTGAATCAGCATATCCCTGGGGCATCTCTGCACCAGGTCAGTTGGCGTCTGTCAAAGGAAAAAGCAAAAAGTAGTCTGGTTATCTTATCAACTGGGATAGAAAAGAAAGCATTTTTCAGATCTATCACACTGAACCAAACAGCGTCTGCTGGAATGGCAGATAATAATTAAGTGACATCAGGTACAACAGGGGCTATAGGCACAATGATGTTGTTGATGGCCCTTAAATCCTGTACAAAGCGGGCAGCACCATCTGCCTTTGTCACTGGATTCACGGGCGTGCTGTAGGGTGAAATCACCTCTGCCAGGATTCCCTTTTGTAGGAATTCCTTTATCATTGGCCTAAGTCCATCAAGTTTCTCTTTTAACAGCAGGTATTGTTTCTGGAACACTGAGATGACACCTGGTTTCACAGTAGCTGTGTAATGTGTGCAATCTATGAATCCTGTGTCATATTCATTTGAGGACCATAATGCAGGGTTAATGTTATTCTGGGTGGTCCTGTATGTTTGCAAGAATCAGTGGCACTGGTGTAGAGACTGGAATGAGACCTGAGTGTACTCTTATGTCCTGATTCTTTGCTGATACCTGCAAGTTAAGCCTAATGAACAAATCTCTCCCTAATAGGCTGACTGGGCAATCTAGTATAATGCTAAATACATGACATGATGTATTCCCTGTCCATGGTTTCTACTGGTAAGGAATCTGTTCTGTATGTCCTTGTCAGTACCCCATTTATTCCCATAGAGGGCTCACATTTCCTTCCTGACACTCTGAGTCACCTAAGTCCGCCCCTTTTGGTGGACGCTTTGGTCTGTCTTCTGTTCTGCCATTAGTATCTTAGCTGTCCATACGAGCAGAGCTCTGATGTTAAGCACAACACTGAACATGTAACATGTAACTGCAAACATTGAAACAAACAGATCTGACAATACAGACATGAACACACAAAGGGCCCATAAAAACTTTTCATTGAAATAAAAATGTACAGCTTGATCAATGCTGTTGGTACCAATAAAAAACCCAAAAAACTTCCAATAAAATAAAATTCTTAATGCGCATATTTAAAAACAAATACCGTATTCCATACGCATTCATATACATTTTCATGTACTCATCTTCACAAACCAGCTCATAACCACGCCCTTATACATAAAATATGAATTACACACACAGCTCTGCTACGTACATATAACTCAGAGCCACACCCATTCACATTCCACTGAATCATGTATCTTTCACCCAATCACACAATCTCTTTGTTACATCCCAAAACTTGCAGCACAGACAAACACAGCAATTGCTGATGGTCTGTCGCTGTAAAACAATATACATGTTAATCATACAGTCATTTTGTTAAAATTAACAAATCATCTTATATGCCATGTCGTTTTTTTTTTTTTTTTTTTTTTTTTTTTTTTAGTGTTACACACATCGCCACTTATTGTATATAACTAACCCTTCCCCCATTTCCTCTGCCTTGCGTCTCCTATTTCAGGAGTGTTCAAACAGGGGAAGTAAAGCAATACATCAAGGACATTCAGCTGTACCACATGTTCCTCAAACTTTTACTCACATCTGAATAAGAACTTATTGGGTGCAACCTTAGATTGATACGAGTGGACACTTCCAATTAGCATCATCACTGCAGGCACATTTTAAACCATCGGAACATACAATTGGGAAAGATCTAATCCAATACTGGAGCCCTGTCTGGAATATCTTATAGATAACACAGGTTAGTATCTTCACATTCTGCTGATGCATTCAACAATTAGCAGCCCCCCCTCCCCCTCAACCCCCATATGAAATTCCTGAGCAGAGGAGAGGGGTGAGATGGGAGGGAGTTCTCTCTGAAAACACATCTCAAACAGGACAGGAAGAAGTTATTTTATTTTTATTTTTTTGTAGTACTACAAGTGACATTTTGGAATGTGGTGGGGGGGAGGGATGCCTCATGGCAACCTTTGTTCTCTATAGGATTCAAAATCCTCCATCTTGAAATAAGAAATGCTGCTCATTTCATTTCTCTAACTTCAAGTTCTCTCAGTCACTTCCATATACACTTTTTCACCATTACTCAGCTTGCACCAGGCTATTATTATCCTTTAACAACTTCTCTCTTCAACTATCAATACACTTATGCATTAACTGTCCATCTTTTAGTGCTGTAATCTCTAATTCCAGGGACTATAAATCGTCACTATTTAAACACACAAAGATCATTAGGGCAACAAAACTTAACCAGTTCATTTCTGAACGTTTAACACAAGCCCTTTCTAATTGCAAACACTGAGACACTTTTTCCCTTGCCATGAATTAACTTCCTGACTCTGCTGTGTCTTGTCACTCACTATAGCCCCCCTTCACAATCACAGGAGCTCTGATGTACACTGTCTGTAAGCTTCTAACAGATTTTTTGCAGCCTTTCATCCCTGCCAGCCTGGCATAACATTCTGTTTCACATTTTAACTGTCAATTCTCACATCTTGCCCAATTGTCTACTCATGTGTTAACTAGAAAATAATTTGTGGGACTAGACCGTGCAACAAAGTTTACATGTTGGCAGTGATGGAAACAGAATGATTTCAAAGCGGGATGCGACCGTAAACTTACCACCCGGCCAACATCTCACACAGACAGATAATCTTAATACTTCTAAAATACTTATACTATATATACATAAGAGTTAATTCAAGCTTGTATCCTTCTGTTCCCGGAACAGATATCCTTATATAGTGCACTATCTCTTAACGATACGGACTCAAATGAGCCTCTTACAATCAACATTTTATAACGATATGGACTCAATGATATGAGCCGCTTACAATCAACATTTTATAACGATATGGACTCAATGATATGAGCCGCTTACAATCAACATTTTATAACGATATGGACTCAATGATATGAGCCGCTTACAATCAACATTTTATAACGATATGGACTCAATGATATGAGCCGCTTACAATCAACATTTGCGTGAACCAGACATCGCAATCCACTGAAATCATAAATAGATGGTTCGACTTACTTGAATGGGATTTTTGGTCATTGCTCCCAGGTCCAAGGCGGACAAAAATTGATGTCTTTCACGGTAGACCTGAAGAGTTGACCCTCCCAATCCCGGAAACTGAGCCCCCAAATCTGTAAGGAAAATTTACTCTCTTCCCTAACGGTGTGTCCCTGACACATGATTTCAGTGGCCAGCTTGAATTAAGTCTTACCGGTACCGGGAGAATGAAGAAGATAGACCACATGAACACATGTCTATTTCCAATCCATTCTGGTTTATTCACAGCTGGCAAACAGTTTTAATAGAGGGGGTTGAGCTTCCTTTACATCCAATCATATGTTAGCATTAGTATTTGACCAATAGTATGGTCACACATAAGCTCTGCATTAACATCATAGCTGACTCATAGTAACAGCATTTGACCAATCAGGTATATACACATAGACTAGCATACAGTTGAGCCAGATGTCCTTTTATGGCTAGAAGGCTGTTCATACTTTCAACATGTATGGATTTCATGAAACAGTTTAAGGAAGTGTCTCACATTCCATAGGGGGAGGGAGGTTTTGTAGTGCACTAACCAAATGTAATACACGTGGCTAAATGAGACAAAATGGAGTCACATATATCCCATCAGGTGTCTTAACTGTAATCCCTCACAAGCAGCAAAGTCTGTATAGCTGTAGTTGCAGGTTACCTTGCTGACTCCTACACTTTAGCCATGCAGATTCTGAGTTCTTGTCTTTCCTTCTTTCTCGCTGTAGCAGAAGCATTAACTTTCACAGAGATCAGTTTGTCTCTGGATCCTGAGACCTAAGGAGAAGGAGCACATAGACTTGCTTCTTCCCTCCATACCCAATAGACTGGACTCCCCCTACTCTGGAAGTAGGGCCAGCCTACTCCTGCCAAGAGTGGAGGAACAGGGTGGTTTATCCTGTCGCAGCCAACCATAAGTTCATGGTGTCCAAAAAAGAAAAGCAGAGGTCCAGCTTCTAATACAAACGTGGCAGCTTTTATTTGAAATAGTGAATTAAAAAACAAAAAAGAAGTCCATATCTACGCGTTTCGGATCATAGCATACTTACTCATGCCAAGGATAGACTACACAGACTTGGATTTATATAGTGACCAGCTGAGAAAATCAGGTGACCACAATTAACCTTAGCCACATCTTCATGCAAATAAAATACACAATGTTCTTATGTTTCAATGTTTCAATAAAAAACAATCCTAAAAACAATGTTGCACAAAGAGTCAATAATGAAGAATCAAGTCATGTCTGCGATTTACTCCCTTGGGAATGCATGAACCCATACGAAAGATCCAAGAGGATTCCCTATTCAGTAATGTCCTTCTGTGGTCACCTCCTCGAACTGGGGGATTAACTCTTCAAAGTCCCTGAACCTGCATCCCTGTAACATCACCTCCATGAACAGCCGCATAGTGTGAACTAACCGCAGACACATTTCTCACTCTAGAATGTGGAATGTCTGAAATGTGTCTGCAGATTCTAACCTTAAGGCTGTTAGTTGTGCAACCCACATATTGGAGGTGGCGCGGGGAACATGTAATGCAGTAAACCACAAAATTAGTATTGCAATTGATGTATTGCTTTAATTCAAAAGATTGTTGGTTGGCAGTAGAAACGATGTGACACCCAGTTTGAATTGTTTTACAGCAAGTACATACCTGATGACCACATTTGAAATTACTCTTTTGTCTCAGCCAAGTAGGTCGACCACGCTCTATATCGGAGAACAGGGAAGGGCTCACTTTTTGTGCAGGAGTGGGTGATCGACGAGCTACACATTTAATACCGGCACTGGCAATATCAGCCCACTGCTCGTCACAACTAAGAACAGGTAGATGCTTCCTGATTATTTTCCCAAATACGTGAGTATTCCAAGCTGTAACTAGCGGCGAAGACTGGGACTGACAGATTTTTATGATTATGGGACTTATTTACAGTGAAAATCAGGTCGGATCGGGATTTACTGAGGGCATACTCTCGGATTTTAGTGCATTGCCAGAGAATTTGCGATCAGAGAGGCGGCTAGCAATCAAATCCATCTCTCTGCGGCAAGCTGCATCATTGGAGCAATTACGTCCCGCTCGAATAAACTCGCCCTTAGGTATGTTTTGAATAACATGGCGGGGAATGGCAGGATGTCGCTAGGAGTGTGGTGTTGCCTGCCGTCTCCTTACGGAAAGTGTGGGTGACTACAATTGATTTTTCTACAGAGCCTGTTAGTAAAAGGTTAAAAAATGTGATGGTGGAAGCATTGTCCGTCACTAAGAGGGAATTTAAGATTGCATATATTAATATTGAGATAGCCCCCGAAGAGTGGCACGGACGTCCGATTGCCCGACCATACAAACAGCAGATCATCGATATAACGGCCGTACCACTCCAGGGAGGCACCCCATGGATTGCTAGATGAAAATAAATGACAATGCTCCCACCAAGCTGCATCATTGGAGCAATTACGTCTTGCTGAAATAAACTCGCCCTTAGGTATGTTTTGAATAACATGGCGGGGCTGGCACTTAATTTTGTCACTTATAATCCTGACTTCTATCCAATCCAATCAAGTTTGTTTGCATTGGATCGGTTTCAGGATCTGATAGAGCGGGATCTGTTTGACCTTTATGCGTCTATCCATTCTTCCAATCGGTGTGCGCCAGCTAGCAATTAATCATTTCCAGAGCGCAATTCTTTGCAGGAGTTGAAGGAGCTGCCTGATATTGTGATAAAACAGGCTGATAAGGGAGAGGGGGGGGGGGGGGGGGGGCTGTCATCGTCATGGACAAGCTTATATATAAATCTCAAAATCTCAATATACTGTGAAGTATTCCAGTACTTATCTTGAGCTTGCCCATGACCCCATGCCCCTCTATCAACGGGATCTTCTGTCACTTCTGTCACTTCTGTCTCTTGGTTTACAAGGAGGGTACATGGATCAGAAGCAGGTTGATTTCAATCATGTTCCCCATCCTGTCATCCCTATTTTTCATTCCCTACCCAAAATTCATAAGGGAGGTCCCCCCCTTCCCCATGCACCCAATAGTGTCCGGCATTGGCTCTTTTACTGAGAAACTATCTGCTTGGGTTGATAGTATTTTACAACTCTTGGTTCAAATTATTCCTGGCTTCCTGCGTAATACCACAGCTGTTTTACAAGCTTTTCATGATTTCACCTGGAAGCCGGAATTTATCTGGATCACGGCTGATGTCACTGCACTTTATACTGTGATTCCACATGATTTAGCCATAATTTCCCTCCAATGGTTTCTCAGTATCTACTCAGATTTTTCTGTTAATTTTCGGGAATACATCTGTCAAGTTAAAACATAACGTATTCCTGTTTAATCACCGTTTTTTTCCTGCAACTTACTGGTGTTTCGATGGGAGCCAAATTTTCACCATCTATGGCCAATATCTTTATGGCTTGGTGGGAGCATTGTCATTTATTTTTATCTAGCAATTCATGGGGTGCCTCCCAGGAGTGGTACGGCCGTTATATCGATGATCTGCTGTTTGTATGGTCGGGCGATCAGATGTCCGTGCCACTCTTCGGGGGCTATCTCAATATTAATATATGCAATCTTAAATTCACTCTTAGTGACGGACAATGCCTCCACCATCCCATGGATGTTGTAGTCACCCACACTTTCCGTAAGGAGACGGCAGGCAACACCACACTCCTAGCGACATACTGCCATTCCCGCCATGTTATTCAAAACATACCTAAGGGCGAGTTTATTCAAGCAAGATGTAATTGCTCCAATGATGCAGCTTGCCGCAGAGAGATGGATTTGATTGCTAGCCGCTGATCGCAAATTCTCTGGCTATGCACTAAAATCAGAGAGTATGCCCTCAGTAAATCCCGATCCGACCTGATTTTCCCTGTAAATAAGTCCCATAATCATAAAAATCTGTCAGTCCCAGTCTTCGCCGCTAGCTACAGCTTGGAATACTCACGTATTTGCCAAATAATCAGGAAGCATCTACCTGTTCTTAGTTGTGACGAGCAGTGGGCTGATATTGCCAGTGCCGGTATTAAATGTGTAGCTTGTCGATCACCCACTCCTGCACAAAAAGTGAGCCCTTCCCTGTTCTCCGATACAGAGTGGGGTCGACCCACTTGGCTGAGACAAAAGGGTAATTTCAAATGTGGTCATCGGGAATGTACTTGCTGTAAAGCAATTCAAACTGGGTGTCACATCGTTTCTACTGCCAACCAACAATCTTTTGAATTAAAGCAATACAATAATTGCAATACTAATTTTGTGGTTTACTGCATTACATGTTCCCCGCGCCACCTCCAATATGTGGGTTGCACAACTAACAGCCTTAAGGTTAGAATCTGCAGACACATTTCGGACATTCCACATTCTAGAGTGAGAAATGTGTCTGCGGTTAGTTCACACTATGCGGCTGTTCATGGAGGTGATGTTACAGGGATGCAGGTTCAGGGACTTTAAAGAGTTAATCCCCCAGTTCGAGGAGGTGACCACAGAAGGAAATTACTGAATAGGGAATCCTCTTGGATCTTTCGTATGGGTTCATGCATTCCCAAGGGAGTAAATCGCAGACATGACTTGATTCTTCATTATTGACTCTTTGTGCAACATTGTTTTTAGGATTGTTTTTTATTGAAACATTGAAACATAAGAACATTGTGTATTTTATTTGCATGAAGATGTGGCTAAGGTTAATTGCTGGGGATCGCCATTAGCAACGGGCCACAAGTGCAGGATCTGCCCCCCCGGTATAGATGCACCACTGCATATGGGGTTGAGCACTTCCTGCTTTTTAATACCACGCCAATTTGTAGTTTGTAAGGTTAATTGTGGTCACCTGATTTTCTCAGCTGGTCACTATATAAATCCAAGCCTGTGTAGTCTATCCTTGTCATGAGTAAGTATGCTATGATCCAAAATGCGTAGATATGGACTTCCTTTTTGGTTTTTAATGCACGATTCCAAATAAAAGCTGCCACGTTTGTATTGGAAGCTGGACTTCTTCTCTTTTGTTTTGGACATTGTCTTCACGCTATGTTCTCGGTGTGCTCCGTGCTTCCGGCATTACTTATAGCCAGGTGAGCGCACCTCCTTTTCTTTCTTGTTTATTCATACGTTCTTGCTGGGTGTATATAGCATTACATAATAGTACAGGTACACAAAGTATTTGCAGGTACCTCCTGTACTGGGGTATTGCACAAGCAGAGAGACAACGTGCTTTGTAAGCGCTTCTCTCTCCTCATTCTAGAGATCGGCGGGGGTTGATCAATTAAAACTTTTGATATGTTGCTATAGAATATCAAAAGTTATTTTAAGGTACAGTTGTAGTACCCCAGAACGGGCACTTCCAATCCTACAACCTGCTACTCTCTTAAATGCCTAACCAATGTATGACACCACCATGCCTTCTGTTTCCAGGTCTGTTCACTATGTGCTATGTAATTGTTATGCATTGTATTTTATACACTGTGCCTGTTTCACCAGCAGGTGGCAGTGTATCTGACAGAGATCTTTAGTCAGAATGGAACTTACGACTCCATTCTCCCCTCTTTTGGACATTAGTGGGCTAGTACCACTTCCTACCAAGGGAAGGGTTGCAGGAAGCTGTAGTTTAATTGGAGAGTAGAAAGGGCAGTTGGGAGCTGGTTTGAGAGAGTGAAGCAGCATGGTGTGGTGAAGGAGTTTTCTCCCCTCACTTCTACAGGAGCTTTGGGAAAGTATCTCAGAGAGCAGCTAACTCCTGATATATAAAAGGACTTAGTACCTCTGAGAGGGAAAACAGAGCCAAAGACCCCTACTCAGCAAAACCGGTCATAGGATACCTCACTATCATAAGAAACAGTAACTAAAGCTGATAAGAACCAAACTGAAACCAGAGATTAGCACAGCAGTAGTGAGATATGGTAAGTATTGAAGTTTACCTGCCAGTTTACCCTTAGCCTGCTGGAGCCAAGAGAAAGATCAAGTATTGTTTGGATGACACAAGTTTAGCGCAAGTTTATTCAAGTAAAAACCATTGAACTTTACCAAATCTGGACTCTACTTACTCCAGCAACTGCAACTCCTTTGTTGCCACGAAGCCTAACCCCAGGGCGTGACAGTATCCAGGTAAGAGCACCGTGACACAATCTATCAAGGCCGCATCACCACTCGTCATTCCTTAACACGGGGACCCGATCTCCCCTGGGGGGCAACTTATCGCACAGTAACAATTTAAGGAGCAAGTAGGACATTGCTGAGGCGAGTAAGGCTACTTTCCCACTTGCATTGTTAATTCCAGAACCGGCAGAGGATCTCATTACCAGGATTAAACGGATACGCTTTGATTTTGCACATCAGGATGCATTAGTTCCATAAGGATGGGGGTCCGACGTTCAGCACCCCCGCTGATCAGCTGCATGAAGGGAAGGTGCTCTCAGTGTAAACCTGCCATCTCCCTTCTCTCTTCCTGCTCACTCCTGCTATGTATATGGCGAGCAGAAAGAGAGAAGGGAGACGGTACGCATGCAATCCAAGCACCTTCCCTTCATCCAGCTGATCCGCCGGGGTGCCATATGTCGGACCCCCACTGATCTGATATTGATGACATATCCTGAGGATAAGTCATCAATATTAAAAGCCGGGAACGGGAGAACTCATTTAAAACAAGTCACATACTGTATGATACATAGAGCTTGGAAAACTTATATTACACATCATAAACATCCTCCATTGCCCAAAGAAGAAAAATAAATAAAAAACCAAATAAATAAATAGATAAAATACAAAAAATAAGAGAAAAAGTAAGGCCTCTTGCACACGACTGTATGCCCTCCGAGACATGTGGTCTGTGAGCAGGCCATATGTCCCGGAGCGGCATTGATCGTGTGCACGGGAGCGCACAGCATCATAGATTACAATAATGCTGTGCACGTCGGTCCGCCCGCGAGGCTATTGTCCCGCACTCATATGATCATATGAGTGCGAGACAATAGCTCGAGGGCGGCCCAGCGGGCGCAGCATCATTGCAATCTATGAAGCTGTGCGCTCCCGTGCACAGGGCACAGGGCATACAGTCGTGTGCAAGAAGCCTAAACAAATACTATGCCTACTCAGGCCGCATATAACTACCAATGAGGAACTGTATCTTTGTTCACGGTTTACACCTATCCAGATAAATAGCCTTTTGCAAGTACAGTCCCAGTTGTGCTTCATATTGAAGATAAGTATTCAGTGTTTTACCTTTCCAATCTTTAGGATGATATTAATTTTCTAATCGGCCAGTAGAAAACCCCTCGTGGCATCCAAGATATGCATAGTTACCCACCTTCCCACTCATGGCAAGCTGTCTAATTTCAAATAAAAAAAAGCCACCTGAGGTAAGGTAGGAAACTCTATTCCCACAACTCTGGAAATCAACCCGAAAGTCTCAGACCAAGCACCCTTAAAAGAGTTGTCTCACCTCAAATATTGGGGGCATATCGTTAGAATATGCCACCAATGTTAGATAGGTACATGTTCTACCTCTGGGACCTACATCTTTAGAATGTGGCTATTTTTAGAATTTGGCTATTTTTTATCATCCCTATAAAAATGAATGTAGGGCGTTTGTGCATGCATGGTGTGCTCTCCATTATTTTGAGCAATCTGGATCACGTAGGGCAAATACATAAAGGGAATCAACTCGGTAAAGGAGGAGTGCATATTTAAAAGAAGAAAAACTACCACAAGAGGACACAGTTTTAAATTAGAGGGGCAAAGGTTTAAAAATAATATAAGGAAGTATTACTTTACTGAGAGAGTAGTGGATGCATGGAATAGCCTTCCTGCAGAAGTGGTAGCTGCAAATACAGTGAAGGGTTTTAAGCATGCATGGGATAGGCATAAGGCCATCCTTCATATAAGATAAGGGCCGGGGGCTATCCATAGTATTCAGTATATTGGGCAGACTAGATGGGCCAAATGGTTCTTATCTGCCGACACATTCTATGTTTCTATGTTTCTAAGGTTTTTTTTGGTTTATAACAACACACTGCTAGGCAGAGACTTCCACCCAGCAATGTTCCCGGTGATGTCACCGGCACTAATGGGTGGACTTTAGCGCTACCCTAGCCTGTAAAACGACCAGGGCAGCGCTAAAGCCCATCCATCTGAGCCGGTGACGTCACAGGGAACACTACTGGGTTGAAGCCTCCGCCTAGCAGTGTGTATTTATAAAAAAAAAAAACTTGGGCAGGGTGAAAACGTTGGCATTCCTGGGTTCAGCTCTGAATCCGGACAACCACTTTAAATAGGGAAGTAAATAGACGCTTTTGATTTTCTTGATTATCACTACTTGATTAAAGCAACAAGTTTACTTTCAGTTCTGATCCATAGCCTAACCTCATTCATGGTCACTAAAGTCTTGATTTAAGACTTTTACTAGCTGTAGCCCTTATTGGAGTTCCCTTTATATAAACGACATTCCAACCTTATGATGTAAAGGTCTTTAAAAAAGCTATTTTCGAGGAAGGGTGATCATACTTCCTTATCTTAGCAATTATATTACACTGCAGAGTTACTCTTTTTAATCTATGAAAAAATAAAAAGTCCAATGTCTCCTTCCCATATTTATGTTGTATGAAGTCAAGAGGAACATACACTTGCTCTTTCCATGTAACTGTTATGTTCACGTGTAATATGCCTGGTTCACCAGCAGGTGACAGCATAAATGGCAGAGCTACAGGGACAGAGAATAAAGCTTTCCTTCCATTCTAACACCAGAATTGCTGCATGGTGTGAATTACCACCAACACCGCAAGGTGACTTTTTGCTCGAATATGACTACTTGTTTTGTCACTTGCCTAAAGTGTGAATAAAGCACTGAACTGTTTGATCCAAAGAACTTGTTGCCTCTATACTGCGTCTGCTAATCCTGTCTACCAGAGCGAGCCCCCACAATTTATGAAGGATGCAGGCAAGACCAGTGAGGCTGGCGTGAATGCAGATATTTTTGGTTTCTGCATTTTTCAGGCACGTTTGCAAACCCTGGAAATCTCCACCCCAGGCCCAGGATGCACCCACGGCAGACCTGGCTCCGATAGTCTGCTGGCGGTGTCAGGAGCCTGGCCATGTAAGGGCTGACTGTCCCCATCGGGTTGAGCCCATGGACACTAACTATGGCTACCGTCAGTCGCTATAGGCCAGGAGGCTGTGTGCAACAGGTACCCCAGAGTCTCTAGATCACTTGTGCCAGGTGGAAGTGGGAGACACTCCGGCAGAGGCTCTGCTGGACTCAGGGAGTCTGGTGACCCTAGTAAGGGGTACCCTGGTGCGGTCCACTGAGTATACTGGCCGGACAGTCGGGGTGATGTGCATCCACACCGTACCGGTGTCTCTAACCACGGTGGCCGGTAGATGGGCCCACGAGGTGGCTGTTGCCGCAAATCTACATGATGAACTCATAATAGGGAGAAACTGAGAGTGACTGCTGATACCCATGAGACAGGGGTAACCCTAGCAGAGTGGCCCGGCTCAGGGGGGAGACCAGAACCCTGGGAACCTGAGACCGAAGGGCCAGCGGTACGGGTGACCGCCACTTCGGTGGAAGAGGGGGAGACAACCCCGCTAAGTGTGATGGTGGGAGACGTGGAAGACTTGCCGCTGGGTCCTGAATTGGCAGACCTCAATGTCTCTGGGGATAATTTTGGTACCGCCTAACATCGGGACCCAACCCTATCCCGCGCCTGGGCAAATGTGTTAATAGTAGATGGTAAACCACAACAACCTGGGGCAGAGTCAGTGTTTCCCTGTTTTGTGTTTATCAAGATATGTTGTATCAGGTAAACCAACTACGGGGTGAGCCTATTGAACAGCTGGTGGTCCCCAAGGCTTATCGCAAGCTTGTGTTAGATCTAGCCCACCAACACGTTCTCGGGGGGGTCACCTGGGGCTGCAGAAATCTCAGGATCATATTCTACAGCGGTTTTATTGGCCCAGCATATTCAAAGAAGTGGAAGAGTTTTGTAAGTCTTGCCCGACCTGCCAGATAACTAGCCTCCAGCCACATTTCCAGGGTCCCCTAGTACCTCTTCCGATTATCGAAGTACCGCTTGACCGAATAGCTATGAACCTCATGGGCCCAGTTCCGAAGTCTGCATCAACACATCTTAGTCATTCTAGACTACGCCACTCGGTACCCAGAGGTGGTACAACTGCGACATACCTCGGCCAAACTCATAGCTAAGGAGTTAAGGGAGATGTTTTCCCGAGTAAGACTACCTAAAGAGGTTCTGACCGACCAAGGGACCAAGGTGATGAGGGAACTCTGTAAGTTGCTGCACATAAAACAACTACGGACGTCCGTTTGCCATCCGCAAACAGACGGTCTGGTAGAACGGTTTAACCAAACATTAAAAAACATGTTGAAAAAGGTAGTGTCTAAAGATGGGAAGGACTGGGACCTCCTTCTGCCCTATCTCATGTTCGCAGTGCGAGAGGTACCCCAGGCCTCTACGGGGTTCTCGCCCTTCGAACTGCTATATGGCAGACACCCTCGCGGTCTCTTGGATGTGGCCAAAGAGGCATGGGAACAACAACCCACTCCACATAAAAGTGTCATTGAGTACGTTACCCAGATGCAAGATTGGATAGAGACAGTGTTGCCTCTTGTTAGGGAGCATATGGAGGCAGCTCAGCGAGCCCAGGGTCGGGTCTATAATCGGCAGGCTCAGGTCCGGATCTTTAACCCGAGTGATCGGGTTTTGGTTCTGGTGCCGACCGTGGACAGTACGTTTTTGGCTAGGTGGCAGGGGCCCTACGAAGTACTCGAAAAATTGGAGATGTAAACTACAAGGTACACCAGCCGGGGCGGCGAAAGCCGGAGCAGGTTTACCATGTGAATTTACTCAAACAGTGGAAAGATAGGGAAACCTGTACAGAAGACAGCCCGCGGCTGGGTTTCAAGGAGAAGAGGTACCGGCCCCTCTGTCTGATGCAAGAGAGGCGGATGCCACAGTAAAAATTGCTGACAGCCTCTCCTCTAAACAGACTCAGGAGGCCAGGGAGTTCGTTAGTTGGAACACGGATGTGTCCTTGGACCTCCCTGGACACAATTCCATTATCCAGCATGACATTGTCACTGAGCCTCAGGCAAAAGTCCGATTAAAACAATACCGGGTACCCGAGGCTCGGCGACAAGCCATATCGGAGGAGGTACAGCTAATGTTGCAGCTAGACGTAATTGAGTAGTCAAAAAGTGAGTGGGCTAGTCCTATAGTATTGATACCCAAGTTGGATTGGACGTTGCGGTTTTGTAACGACTTTCAAAAACTTAACGAGGTTTCCGAATTCGATGCGTATCCCATGCCCTGGGTGGATGAGCTCATCGAGAGGTTAGGACAAGCCCGGTATTTTTCTGTTTTGGACCTCACGAAAGGGTACTGGCAGGTGCTCTTAACGGAGGCTGCCAAAGAGAAAACTGCCTTCATCACGCCTGAGGGGCTGTATCAATATAAGGTCTTACCCTTTGGTCTGCATGGCGCCCACGCCACTTTTCAGCGACTAATGGACATTGTGCTTCGTCCACATCGTCGGTACGCTTCAACTTACCTGGACGATATTGTCATCCACAGTACCGACTGGAAAAGTCACCTACCCAAAGTGCAGGCTGTAGTGGACTCCCTTTGGAAAGCTGGTCTAACCGCTAACCCAAAAAATGTGTGATAGGGTTTGAAGAGACTAAGTACCTGGGGTATGTGATTGGGCGCGGAGTCATCAAACCCCAAGTGAACAAAATAGAGACGATACAGAATTGGCCCCGACCTGTCACCACTAGGCAAATAAAGTAATTCCTGGGAATGGTGGGCTATTACATGAGATTTGTTCCCCACTTTGCTACTCTAGCCGCACCCTTGACAGGACTCTTGAAGGGTCACAAGTCAATGATGTTTCACTGGGATGATCGGGCGGAAGAGGCTTTCTCCGCTTTGAAGTCGGCCCTGTGCCGGTCCCCGGTTTTGGTGACGCCCAACTTCAAAAGGGAGTTTATAGTACAGACCGATGCCTCCGAAGTAGGCCTCGCTGCTGCACTGTCTCAGGAAGTCAACGGGAAGAAGCATCCCGTTGTCTTTCTCAGACGTAAGCTCACCCCAGCCAAGACCCGGTATAGTATAGTGGAGAGATAGTGGGCACTAGAATATCTCCACTATTATTTATTGGGGAGAAAATTCTGCCTGGTGACTGACCACTCCCCTCTCAAGTGGAAGAGCCAGGCCAAGGACAGAAATGCCCGGGTCACCCGATGGTTTTTCTCCCTACAAAACTTTAAGTTTTCGGTGGAACACAGGACAGGAAAGTTACAGGGAAACGCGGATGCCCTGTCCCGCATACACTGGCGTGTGTTCACCCCCTCAGGGTTGAACAAAGGGGGGATATGTGACACAGTGAGAGATTTGGTCTAGGAAAACAGGTGGGCTGATTTACAACCAGGTCAGGTGAAATACCGGACCGGATTTTAAATGCCGATCCAGGGTTTGGCAGCACCAACTGTCCTTAAATAGGCAACTGGGCTCAAAAGCTAGGACTCTGTGTTGGGAAATGGGAGCCTTGTGTCTCGATGAAGGCTTGCTACCTATTTGGCGTGAAAAAGGTTGGTGCTGCTATGAGCAAGGACTCTTTTAAGCAGAATTGCCGCATGGTGTGAATTACCACCAACACCGCAAGGTGACTTTTTATTGGACTATGACTGCTTGTTTTGTCACTAGCCTAAAGTGGGAATAAAACACTGAACTGTTTATTCCAAAGAACTTGTTGTTGCTTCTATACTGCGTCTGCTAATCCTGTCTACCAGAGCGAGTCCCCACTATATATATATATATATATATATATATATATACAGTACAGACCAAAAGTTTGGACACACCTTCTCATTCAAAGAGTTTTCTTTATTTTTATGACTATGAAGGCATCAAAACTATGAATTAACACATGTGGAATTATATACATAACAAACAAGTGTGAAACAACTGAAAATATGTCATATTCTAGGTTCTTCAAAGTAGCCACCATTTACTTTGATTACTGCTTTGCATACTCTTGGCATTCTCTTGATGAGCTTCAAGAGGTAGTCCCCTGAAATGGTTTTCACTTCACAGGTGTGCCCTGTCAGGTTTAATAAGTGGGATTCCTTGCCTTATAAATGGGGTTGGGACCATCAGTTGCGTTGAGGAGAAGTCAGGTGGATACACAGCTGATAGTCCTACTGAATAGACTGTTAGAATTTGTATTATGGCAAGAAAAAAGCAGCTAAGTAAAGAAAAACAAGTGGCCATAATTACTTTAAGAAATGAAGGCCAGTCAGTCAGCTGAAAAATTGGGAAAACTTTGAAAGTAAGGGCTATTTGACCATGAAGGAGAGTGATGGGGTGCTGCGCCAGATGACCTGGCCTCCACAGTCACCGGACCTGAACCCAATCGAGATGGTTTGGGGTGAGCTGGACCGCAGAGTGAAGGCAAAAGGGCCAACAAGTGCTAAGCATCTCTGGGAACTCCTTCAAGACTGTTGGAAGACCATTTCAGGGGACTACCTCTTGAAGCTCATCAAGAGAATGCCAAGAGTGTGCAAAGCAGTAATCAAAGCAAAAGGTGGCTACTTTGAAGAACCTAGAATATGACATATTTTCAGTTGTTTCACACTTGTTTGTTATGTATATAATTCCACATGTGTTAATTCATAGTTTTGATGCCTTCATAGTCATGAAAATAAAGAAAACTCTTTGAATGAGAAGGTGTGTCCAAACTTTTGGTCTGTACTGTATATACATTATATATAAAACCAAAAAACGGAACAGCACCTCCAGAGACAAATCGGAGGTGCAAGCTACCCGGCAATAATACAGCAAACAAATAAAGTAGCAGCACACCACTAAATGCACTAAGACTGAGTGAACAGGTGAATGTGTGAACAGGGTCAAATACATGACGCCAATACTTGCTAATAAGCAATGAAGAAGCTCTTAGCGCATATTATTGATCAAAAATATGTCGGGCGGCTGAGGAGCCAGCACACGGCGGGTATTCACTATATTTATGTTTCTCCACATGTCACTTTTCCTTTTTCCCTGGTTTTGTCCGGGAGTTTCATGCACCTTATAGACAGGTGAATGTGGATGTCTGCTTTTTTCATGCTGTTCGCAGTGTCCCGTATGTGCTGACCCCTTAGCCTCTTCCTTGGTTTTGTGTCCTCCATTTTGTTATGGCTGCTGTCTAAAATAATTATCTATGTACTGTATTGTAATATTTTACCTTTAATAAAGTTTGTATTTACCATTTTCTCACCGAAGTGTGGCATTGCTATTTGTTTGTGGCTCAGTTTACATGTTTTTGCCCCTCTTCGTAGTATTAAAACTATTGATCCGGTTATCATATTGGTGAATGTGTGAACAGGGTCAAATACATGACGCCAATACTTGCTAATAAGCAGTGAAGAAGCTCTTAGCGCATATTATTGATCAAAAATATGTCGGGCCCACCTACCAGACGACAAGGTAGCTACCTTGTCATCTGGTAGGTGGGCCTGACATATTTTTGATCAATAATATGCGCTAAGAGCTTCTTTACTGCTTATTAGCAAGTAGTGGTATCATGTATTTGACCCTGTTCAAACATTCACCTGTTCAGTCAGTCTTTGTGCATTTAGTGGTCTGCTGCTACTTTATTTGTTTGCTGTATTATTGCCGGGTAGCTTATACCTGCGATTTGTCTCTGTAGGTGCTGTTCTGTTTTTTGGTTATATGTATATTATAGAGGACTAGGCATCCTCTTTGGAACTTAGCACTCCCCGCCCATCCCCCACCCCTTGGTGTTTTTAATCAGAGTAACAATGGAGCTGGACACTCCGTGTTAGAGTAGGTCCCATCTGATAAGAAGCTACCTTGTCGTCTGGTAGGTAGGCCCGACATATTTTTGATCAATAATATGCGCTAAGAGCTTCTTCACTGCTTATTAGCAAGTATTGGCGTCATGTATTTGACCCTGTTCACACATTCACATGTTCACTCAGTCTTAGTGCATTTAGTGGTGGGCTGCTACTTTATTTGTTTGCTATATATATATATATATATATATATATATATAAAATGGGAAATCGCTCTGGTAGGCAAGGTGAGTGGACGCAGAACAGAGGCACCAAAACAGTTCTTAATCAGACTCCAGTGTTTTATTCACACAAGCAGGTTTAACAGCTCAGCAAACAACTTCACCTTAGGGCTCTTTCACACCTGCGTTCTTGTCTTCCGGCATAGAGTTCCGTCGTCGGGGCTCTATGCCGAAAGAATCCTGATCAGGATTATCCTAATGCATTCTGAATGGAGTGAAATCCGTTCAGGATGCATCAGGATGTCTTCAGTTCCGGAACGGAACGTTTTTTGGCCGGAGAAAATACCGCAGCATGCTGCGCTTTTTGCTCCGGCCAAAAATCCGGAACACTTGCCGCAAGGCCGGATCCGGAATTAATGCCCATTGAAAGGCATTGATCCGGATCCGGCCTTAAGCTAAACGTCGTTTCGGCGCATTGCCGGAGCCGACATTTAGCTTTTTCTGAATGGTTACCATGGCTGCCGGGACGCTAAAGTCCTGGCAGCCATGGTAAAGTGTAGTGGGGAGCGGGGGAGCAGTATACTTACCGTCCGTGCGGCTCCCAGGGCGCTCCAGAGTGACGTCAGGGCACCCCAAGCACATGGATCATGTGATCGCATTGGACACGTCATCCATGCGCATGGGGCGCTCTGACGTCACTCTGGAGCACCCCGGGAGCCGCACGGACTGTAAGTATACCGCTCCCCCGCTCCCCGCTCCTACTATGGCAACCAGGACTTTAATAGCATCCTGGGTGCCATAGTAACACTGAAAGCATTTTGAAGACGGTTCCGTCTTAAAATGCTTTCAGTACACTTGCGTTTTTCCGGATCCGGAGTGTAATTCCGGCAAGTGGAGTGCACGCCGGATCCGGACAACGCAAGTGTGAAAGAGGCCTTAGTTGAAAGTCCTGGTGTTCAGTTCACACCATGCTGCAGGTCCTGCATTAAGAGTCTAAGTCCAGGCATGTGTTCACACTTTGCAAACAGGTCCACACCAAAGTTTAAGTCCAGGATTTAGTCGACCTGTCTTCCCCAAACAGGTTGCAAGCATTCATCCATGCACAGGCCTCATACCTTAACACACACCGGCTATCCCACACTCTAGCTGCTTTTAATGAGAGTTGGGCGTCCGCAAAGCCTGGACCGGCGAATGAAATCCGGCCCGGTGCTTGACCTCACTTTGCTTCTATTAGTCTCTGCAGCATTTGCTGGGGGGAAAATACCTCCCATCTACTTACAGACCTTTCACTGTGTCACATAACCCCCCTTTGTTCAACCTTGAGGGGGTGAACACTTGCCAAACAGTGCACCCGGGACAAGGCATTTGCATTTCCCTGTACCTGGCCTGCTCTATATTCCACCATGAACTTGAAGTTCTGTAAAGACAAGAATCATCTGGTGACCAGGGCCTTCCCCTTTTTGGCCTGGTGGTGAAAGGCCGTAGCCAACTCTGTATTGCCTCTATCTTATACATATGGGGTTTGATGACTCCGCGTCCAATGACATACCCCAAGTATCGTGCCTCCTCCGAGATGGCTTGTCGCCGAGCCACGGGTACTTTCACCTGGGGCTCTGTGACAATACCACGTCGTATTACGGAAGTACGTCCAGGGCGGTCCGAGAACATATCCGTGTCCAGACTAATGAACTCCCTGGCCTCCTGAGCCTGCTTAGAGGAAAGGCTGTCAGCAACACTGTGGCAGCCGCTTCCCCTGCAACAGACAGGGGTGACGGAACCACTTCTCCTAGATAAACAGGCTGCGGGCTGTTCTCAACACAAGTCTCCCTAACCTTCCAAGGCTTCAGTAAGTAGACATGGTAGATCTTCTCCGGCTTCCACCAACTTGGCTGGTGTACCTTGTAATTTACGTTACTTACTTTCTCTAGTATCTCATAGGGCCCCTGCCACCTAGCGATGAACTTACTGACCACAGGTGGCACAAAAACCAAGACCCGATCTCCTGGGCTAAAATTCCGGACCAGAGCCGCTCGATTATAGACCTGACTCTCGGCTCGCTGAGCTCCCTAACTATCCCATTCAGTGGGGTTGTCTCTCCCTCATCCAACAGAGTGGCTGTCACCCTCTGCCTTGGGTTCCCAGGGTTCTAGCACTCCGACCGATCCAGGCCTCTCCACTGGAGCTTTCCCTATCTCTCAGGGATCAGTAGGTATAACGGCTGGCCACAGGGTTGGGAACAAAGTAAAGTCTCTTCCTAGTATCAACTCATAGTGAAGGCTTGTGGCCACTGCCACTTCATGGATCCGTCTGCCGACACATGTGTTTAGGGACACCAGAGCAATGAGGTAGTCTTTTAAATCTCTGTGTATGCTGAATACGCCGACTTTCCAGCCAATAAACTCAGTGGGTAGCACCAGAGTAGCCCTCAGAAGGGTCACCAGACTCCCTGAGTCCAGCAGAGCCACCGCGGGAGTGACTCCTACCTCTACCTGACAAATGTTTGTTATCGAGAGTATCTGGAGTGTCTGAAGCACAGACCCTTCTGGCATACAGTGACTGTTGGTACCCAAAGTTTGTGTCCCTGGCTTATATAGCCGAGCTCATGACACTGCCAGCAGATTATCGGGGCTAGATTCCTAAAGGGCACGTCCCGAGTAGTCTTTCTCAGCTCTGGCCACCGGGTCTGGCCACGGGGTCTGGGGTGGGGATTTTTTTTTTTTTTTTTAACCCCCTTCCCTAGAGTCCCCTCCCCCCGAGTTCCTTGGTAGCCCCATACCGCTCTACCAGGTCCACCATCTCCACGGCACTAGCAGGGGACGCCTGGCCAACCCAGCGCTAAAGGGGTTGTGGCTACGCCCTCCATAACTTGTCAGCCACAACACGATCCAGCATGGCAGTAGGATTCAGTACTTCGGACTTTAGCCATTTCTGCAACAGGTGCACCAAGTCATAATACTGTAATCTCGCTGGATTGGCTGGGTCAAAATCCCACTGATGCACCCGCTTGGCCAAAACCAACATATTCATCCCCAGTCACTCCAGGATCTCACCGTTGACTTTGTTGCTCAGCTGACGAATCAAAGTAGACCTGTTGGGGTCCGGATGTCAGGAACGGAGAAAGAACGTCAGCCCACTGGTCTCGGGGAAGACCCTCCTGCTCGGCCACCTTCTTGAACACTGCCAGGTAGGTCTCAAAGTCATCTATTGGAGCCATTTTGAGGATCGCCGGGCGGACTGCTTTCCAGACATCGTGGACCACCTGATATTCCTCTGTCTTCTGTAAGGCCATCACATGTTGCAGTAGCAGCTGGTTCGTTTCTTGCTGTCGCTGATTAGCCTTCTGTTGGTGCTGGTTCATTTCCCGCTGTCGCTAATTAGCCTCTCACAGTTGCTAGTTAGCCTCCAAGAGGGCTTTCACTACAGCCTGGTTGCAATTTAGCAGGCTTAATCCAGGACATAAAACAGTGTCCATAAAAATAAAAATAAAAATTATTCTGGTTTTTCGTCGGCCTCGCTGTGTTTGCCCGCTCCAAGCCACCAATTGTAGGGATTCGCTCTGGTAGGCAGGTTGAGTGGACGCAGAACAGAGGCACCAAAAAAACTGTTCTTAACCGGACACTAGTTTTTATTCACACAAGCAGGTTTAACAGCTCAGCAAACAACTTCACCTTAGTTGAAAGTCCTGGTGTTCAGTTCACACCATGCTGCAGGTCCCACATAAAGAGTCTAAGTCCAGGCATGTGTTCAAACTTTGCAAACAGGTCCACAGCAAAGTTTAAGTCCAGGATTTAGTCGACCTGTCTTCCCCAAACAGGTCGTAAGCATTCATCCATGCACAGGCCTCATACCTTAACACTATGGTGGCCAGACGTCCGGTTTTAAGCCGTACAGTCCGGTTTTTAGATTCCTGGTCCTCCGTCCGGCACAAGGCCAGGACGGCCGGACAGAAGTCCTCCTTTTTTGTGGTTATCGGCACGAGTCGGGCGACTACTAGTACGGGGCACTCCGGTCTCCGGATCACTAAAAGGCAGAGCGCTCAGCGCACTGACGTCACACGTGACGTCCGGCAGTGCTGCCTGCAGATTCACGCCGTCAATTCTGGTTTGCAGGCGCAGAAGACGACTCTGAGGAGCGCAGCTGCGCTGAGGTAGTCCTAGCTTGAACCTACTTTGCTGTTGCTGTGGCTGGGCCGGGCCCCAGGGACTGTAATAACTGCTGTGAAAGGGGGGAAAATAAGTTATGAGAAAGTGAATGGCTAGTGGCTACTGGGCTGGCGCTGTTGATTTTGAAAGGTGTTAAATGGAGTCTGTCACCACATTTTGACATTATAGACCGCTTACATAGCGCTGTAGCATAACTGTAGATGATTCAAATGGTACCTTTGTTGTGTTCTTGTGAAGTTCACCCGAGGCAAAAACTGACTTTTTTTCGTATGTAAATGAGGGCTCGCAAATGCCCATGGGGCGGTGTTCACTTCATTGGAGCCCAGGCTGCTCTGCCTCTTTTGTTCATATCCCCAGCCTCTGCCTCTGCCCGCCCTTCTCTTCCCTTGTGTCCTCCTTCTCTCCCAGCAAGATCCCGTGCCTGCGCTCTACCTCGCTGGGCCGGGGCATGCGCACTGCGATTCCCATTGTGGGCACGGCATCACTGTAGCTACTGCGCCTCTGGTCCTCCTCCTTGCCACTGGTTTCACACCGTTGCCCGGCGCATGCGCAGTAACTACAGTGGTGCCGTGCCCACAATGGGCATCGAATTGAGACTTAGGGGTGGAGCAGGGAATGAGACATGCGCAGTTGTGCTGTGTAGATGCTGCATCCATCTGCACAATGCTGAGAACCCGTCTGCCTTTATGATGTTACATTGAACACACCCATAAAGATTGGTCACTGGTCACGACAATCACTTACTGTATATGAGGTATTTGATTGGTGAACATTGAATGTGATCTAATAATAGTGTTATATAATTGATTGGTCAAATGTGAAAGAGGAGGTGCTTTTTACGCTATATATGGTATTATGGTTCACTCTATATTATGCTTGAGAAAGACTATGATGTAGTCGAAACTTTGTGCGATCTTTGGCACTTTGTGTGCATATTTATGGACTCAATTTGAATAAAGAACCCTTGAAGGACATGCTGCTGTCGATTGTATTTGGACCATCCTGAGGATAGGTCATCAATATTAAAAGCCCGGACAAGCCCTTTAATAACTGAATTGGTCCTTTAAATAATGGGTTTTGGAAACTTTCAGGAATTCCAAAGCCATCTAACATCCTTTACTATTTTCAAAATGATGCCAACATAAAGTAGAAATATGGGGATTGTTGACTGATAACTATTTTATTAGGTGTTACTATCTGTCTTAAATGTATAAAATTTCAAAAATAGTGTTTTTTTCCAAATTTTCTGTAAATTTAGAATTTTTCCCAAATAAAGGAAAAAATATTGACCCAAATTTACCACTAACACGAAGTACAATGTGTCACGAGAAAACAATCTTAGAATTGGTTAGATAAGTAAAAGCATCCCAAAGTTATTACCACATAAAGTGACATGCCATATTTGGATTATCTATGGAGCGACAGTTATGGATCCGTGGTTGCTGACTGGCTGAGGCATTCCTAAGAGAGTCTGGATGGTATGTTAATTGCTGCTTTCATTTTGCTTTTTCTATCCTCAGGATGGGTCATCAATATCAGATCAGCGGGGGTCCGACACCCGGCACCCCCGCGCTGATCTGCTGTATGAGGAACCTTTTTAAGTTGTGTAGTGAGTACATTGACCCATTGGGGTTTCATAGATTAAGGAAACACTTGGCTGTGAAAATTACAAATTCCTTTTTTTCTAGAAAAAGTGATTTTAGGCCCACATTTTTTACTTTCACAAGGGGGAACTGGAGAAAATGCACCCCATAATTTGTTACCCATTTCCTCCTGATTAAGGCAGTACCTCATATGTGTTTGTATACTGCTATATGGGCGTACCACAGGGATCAGAAGGAAAAGAGTACCAAATGGCTTCTAGAGGACAGATTTCTCCTGACAGGCACTATCTCGTAATTGAATACATCGTGATGTACCTCTAGAGTGGTAACCCCGAAAAGGGATCCCATCCTGGAAACTACACCCCTCAAGGAATGCTTCAAGGCATGTAGTGAGCCCCAAATGTGTTTCATGGAACTGGCTGTAAAAATGAAAAATAAAAAAAATTTACAAAAAAAGTTGAATTTAGGCCGAAATTTTTCTCTTTCACAAGGGGGAACTGGAGAAAATGCACCCCATAATTTGTTGCCCATTTCCCCCTGATTATGTCAACACCCCATATGTGCTTGTATACTGATACAACATAGCTCAGAAAGAAAAAGCACCAAATAACTTCTGGAGGGCAGATTTCACCAGAATAATTGACAGGCGCATCTCGCAATTGAACACACTCTGATGTACCCCTAGAGTCGAAACCCCAAAAAAGTGACTCCATTCTGGAAACTAGACCCCCCAAAGAATGTTGCAAGTCATGTAAAAAAAAGCACTTTGGCCCCAAAGGTGTTTAATAGAATTGGGTGTGAAAATGAAAAATTAAAAAAATAATTCTAGAAAAATTGACTTTAGGCCCACATTTTTCACTTTCACAAGGGGGAACTGGAGAAAATGTACCCCATAATTTGTTGCCCATTTCCCCCTGATTACGGCAATATTCCCTATGTGCTCGAATCCTGCAGTATTATTACATAGCAGGGCGTTGAATACAAACTGCAATATATGGATTTTCCAGGCAGGCCTGAATTGCCAGACATGAATTTTAGGTGCCATGTCCCATGTCCCCAGAAATTGGAAACCCCATATAGTGACCCCATTTTGGAAAGTGCACCCCTGTATGAAAAGTTTAAGGGGTGGAAAGGGCAGCTTTGACCTAACAGGTGTCTCACAGAAGGCAGAAACACTTGTCAAGGAATATAAAAGCACACGATTGGGAAAAAGAAAAATTACACATGAAAAACTCACTTTATATGCAATTTTTTACTTTCACAAAGGGTTACAGGAAAAAATGACCCCACTATGTGTTGCATATTTTCTCCTGATCATGGAAACACCCCATATGTGCTTGTAGCCTGCTGCATGGGCGCACAGCAGGCAAACTGCAAAATATGGATTTTGCAGGCCTGAATTTATAGACATTGATTTTAGGTGCCATGTCCAATGAAAAAAATAACAATATGTGAAATGAGTGCTCACCGAAGTATAGCTCTGTCTGCTAATACACCTAGCATATATAAACCAAGTATGTACTGAATGACCGGCGTAATATAAAGTAACACACTTTATTACATTAGTATTACATACATATTGCCCCTAAAAAAAGTCATAAAAACGTATACTATTAAAATGCAAGGGGGGAACTAACTCTCCTTAGGGAGAGAGCACCTTAATCAGTGTGAGGAGACTTATAGGCCATACCTGCTCCTCTGGAATTCTGGGAGGGAAGGGATGCAAATGAGCTCTTAACAAGCTCCGCTTCTAATGCCACCGGATGTAAGGCAGCTATCCTGTAAGTCAATGTTCAGCTCTTAAGATAAGCCTTGATGTAGTGTACGGGAGCTGTAATGCCTATCACTACAGAAGGGTCACTTGTGTGCTGTCGTTTCCCCTTATTTATGGGGAGGTTGGTACCAGTCATCTTCATAATGTAATGCTATGTATTTCCCTATTACTGTGAAATGTGCATGTACAGGCCTGCTAGGGGTGTCATTCCAGCTCTGGGTCACTAGAGGGAGCTAGGGAGCCCTAGTTTATATAAGGCCGAGTCAGGGAAAGGAAGGGGAGTTGAAGTTGCAGATTTAGACTGTGTTAGAGATCAGACTATGTCTGAGTTAAGTCCAGGCCTGAAGCCTGCAAACCAGGAGAGGGTATTGCAGTCCCTGTAACCGGGTTCCAGATCCAAGGAGAAGGTTCCCCTCCTGAGTTCATATATGCAGAAGCAGGAACACCACCGTTAATCAGCCGGAGGAGACTGGGGAGTTCAGAAGTTTCTAGAGTCAGTGCTGGGAGAGACAGAGGCAAGTCCAGAAAAGCAAGAGGTACTAAAGATAACAGAGGAGGTACTTGATCATTATAAAACCAAGGATATAAGCCAGAGCTAGGGCATTGGGCCTTGGAGAAGAGTTTCTATGTTCCAGGATCAGTCAGGAATAGAGTGCAAGCCGCCTGTACTGCAAGTCCTGTGTTTAACACTCTGAAGTCACCTTGCTATATATTGCCTGCATCAAATGTTTTGAAACCAACTGTCTTCAAAGGAACTGCGCTTCCACCTGTGTCCATGTATGATGACTACTAAAGTTTGAGTTCTGTTTTAACATCACGTGGTTCCTCAGTTATTCCTGCTATCAGCAAACGGCGTGCCACCGTTTAATTGGCACTGGCGTCACGAACATTACTTATCATTACCTGCCTTGCAGAGAGTCAGCTGTCTCAGGTTAGTGGTCACAATTGCACTACAACACCCAGGAACACTATTAACCCTAACTTGAGTACGCTGCACCTCTCTTTTGGCATCACGAACAGGATACGCACGCTTTCTAGTGCAAGCGTGAACTTTGTGCCTTATACAGTTGCCCTGTGACCAAAGTGACAAATTGCCTGTTTTATTAAAGTGGACTTTGTGGACTGAAAAACATACCAAAAGTGTCCCTAAAACCTCCAAAAAGCGCTGTGTAGTGTTGCGCTATCAAGAGGAAAGAAATCGCCACATCGGAGTGTGGTTTTGTGGACTTTTTGCCATCCTGCTTGCTGTCGGTGAGTGGACAGCGTTTCTTGCTAAAAGATGGCCGCTGAGCTTGCTGGATTTACTGCTGCGTCATCTTCATCCCGAAAATGCGGGAAAAGTTGGCGCCTTTTTACTGAAAAAGCGGGAAAAAGTTCAAGGTCAGGCGCACCGCCTGTCTGGACATTTGCATGTCTGCCAGCATGGACTCCGCCTTCCACATACTGGAATACCTGGGGGGCGGCCTCCCAGTGCAATGGGAGGATCTGGCTGAACTTATTGGCGCCACCCTGTCGCTCTCCAGAGAGGGATCGAGCATGTTGGAGAGTGAGGACTGCTTTGCAGCGACGTCCGCGACTGAGTTACCAAAAATGACTGATATCGGTGTAGAGCCAGAGGACGCTCCACCGGCCTACTCTCCGGGACCGGAGAGACCCGCCTGCCCGCCACCGAGGAAAGAAACAGAGCCCTGCTATGGCTCTTGGAGAGACTTTTTTCAGCCCTCCTTCAAGTGGTCCGCGTTAATGGCAGAGATTTGGGAGGCCGCTATAAAGAGGAATACCAAAACTAAAATATATTATGAAGAGCTAACCAAGTCGATTCACGAGCGGCACACGAATACCCAACCTCGCCTGGAAAGGAGGAAGGGGTTGGTGGTGTCCTTTGACAAAACCCGTGGCTACGGGTTCATACAAGACTACCTAACTGGCAGAGACTTATATGTTAACAGGAAATCTGTCAAGAGGGATTATCTCCCTTCATATCAGCATAGCCTCCGCGAAGGAGAGGAGGTGGAGTACACCCCTGCCGAGAGTCTGCGAGGCCCATATGCAACTGCCGTGACCCGTCCCAAGAGGGAACCGGAGGACTGGGAGGCAGAAGAGGACTATTCTGGCTGCGAGCGGGAACCTGAACGCTCTCCAGAACAACCAGCCCATCACGCGTTCCAGGAGCGGGGCTCTTTCATTGGTCCTAATGTATTTTGGCAGCCAACCGTGTTGGAAAAATGGGTGAGTCCCTATCCGTCCCCCGAGCTGCCTCGCCGGGAGAAGACCATCCAAGACCTGGAAAGTCTCAAAGGACTCCGCGTTACCCTGGAGAATATCCGGAAGGGTAGGAGACCAGATGTGCCACCGGAGCCTGCAGCGGCCGCGTCCGATGCATCCTACGCTATACCTACGCCGGCGGCGCCAGCAAAGGACAGCGATTCGGAGACTGAAAGTATAGGTGACCAGATCGTCCGGCTGGAGGAAAAGTTGCGGGAGCTGCGCAAGATTGCCACCGCCAGGATCCAGACGCCGCCTAAAGAGGACGAGGTAAGGGTGCCTGTCACCACCCGTAAACCACCTTCTGCTAACATTGCTCCGTCAAGGTCCCAAAGAAGACCTGTTAATCCTGTGATTTGCTGCACAGAGCCCACCGGACCGCTTGCGGCGGCGGTATCAAGTCCACCGCAACCTACAATCATTATGCCTGGACCGGTACGGTCCACCAGGGTATTTACCCCTAGGCCTATGGGGCCTATACCTATCAGGGGTCCCTTCACTTTGCAGCTGCCCCCTGACACTGTGATGTGGGCACATCCTCCTGTAGAGGACTACTACAGGCCATATTTGCCAGCAGAGCCGGGTGATTATGACAGGCCCTTTTGAATTAGCCTGCTAGGCCTTTGATTTATTTTGCCAAGAGATGATTTTGAAAATTTAACTCTTCCAGGACAGGAGTCCTATGTTTCTGGTCCTTTGTTGCGGCTGCCAGTTTATCCACGGCTCAGTGGTAGGTGTCACCCACTGAAATAATAAAGTCAACAAAGCCAAGTTTGTTTCCAGGACCTCCTGCCTGCTTCTGCTATCACACACCAAGTTGTGCCTGTTCCGTTTTTGCACCTTTTTCCCTTAACCCCCTTTTCAGGTTGATCAGGGGTATTACAGCACTTGTTTTTAGCTGTCATTTTTACTGTGCAACTGGATTCCAAGTATACGTGCCCAGTGATAGACTCAAAAGTACCTGAGCCTCTGAGATCTTTGTTTTTAAGGAAATGTGCCCAGAGATGGACTCCACCGCACGAGAGCCTCTGTGATTTATACAAAGTAACCTGGGTACGGACTCATATTTGTTCTTTGAGCCTCCAAGAACTTTTAAATTGTTTACATTGTTTTGCTGTTCTATTAAGGACAATTTGCACATATGGACTATCCTGGTAATAATGTTACGCTGTGCCAGGTCAGCTCCCCAGTTCCATTCACTATCCTGAGAGAAGAGAACGACGCCCCTTGTCACCACACTTCACCTTTGCCAATTGGACCTGATATGAATGTATATGCAGATGAATTACGTATATGTATGCCTGCATGTGTCTTTTTCTATTTCAGGTGAAAATTCCAGTTGGGCGGGCCCTGATGGAGTACGAGGTCGTACTCAGCTTAAAGCAGCGGGGTATGTAGTGTACGGGAGCTGTAATGCCCGTCACTACAGAAGGGTCACTTGTGTGCTGTCGTTTCCCCTTATTTATGGGGAGGTTGGTACCAGTCATCTTCATAATGTAATGCTATGTATTTCCCTATTACTGTGAAATGTGCATGTACAGGCCTGCTAGGGGTGTCATTCCAGCTCTGGGTCACTAGAGGGAGCTAGGGAGCCCTAGTTTATATAAGGCCGAGTCAGGGAAAGGAAGGGGAGTTGAAGTTGCAGATTTAGACTGTGTTAGAGATCAGACTATGTCTGAGTTAAGTCCAGGCCTGAAGCCTGCAAACCAGGAGAGGGTATTGCAGTCCCTGTAACCGGGTTCCAGATCCAAGGAGAAGGTTCCCCTCCTGAGTTCATATATGCAGAAGCAGGAACACCACCGTTAATCAGCCGGAGGAGACTGGGGAGTTCAGAAGTTTCTAGAGTCAGTGCTGGGAGAGACAGAGGCAAGTCCAGAAAAGCAAGAGGTACTAAAGATAACAGAGGAGGTACTTGATCATTATAAAACCAAGGATATAAGCCAGAGCTAGGGCATTGGGCCTTGGAGAAGAGTTTCTATGTTCCAGGATCAGTCAGGAATAGAGTGCAAGCCGCCTGTACTGCAAGTCCTGTGTTTAACACTCTGAAGTCACCTTGCTATATATTGCCTGCATCAAATGTTTTGAAACCAACTGTCTTCAAAGGAACTGCGCTTCCACCTGTGTCCATGTATGATGACTACTAAAGTTTGAGTTCTGTTTTAACATCACGTGGTTCCTCAGTTATTCCTGCTATCAGCAAACGGCGTGCCACCGTTTAATTGGCACTGGCGTCACGAACATTACTTATCATTACCTGCCTTGCAGAGAGTCAGCTGTCTCAGGTTAGTGGTCACAATTGCACTACAACACCCAGGAACACTATTAACCCTAACTTGAGTACGCTGCATTGAGACATGACTTTGATAATAAATAAGCTGCACCTCATCTGCAGACAGCTGTTTCGGGGTGATTGCCCCTCATCAGTGCAGAGCAGAGAGCAGTGGCATAGCTAGAAATGACTGGGCCCCACAGCAAATTTTTGAATGGGGCCCCCCTCCCCCAGTAATTTTTTCGTAACCCCTTCCTTTCATGCCGCCCCCATTCCTGTGGCTAGTAAAGATCGCTCTCTCAGACCAGGCCCGGCAGCTGTTCCATCCGTTTTCTACACTGTCTATACTGTCACTGTATATAATTTCATTGTGTAATACTGTTGAGGGGGCCCTGACAAAATCTTTTAGTCCTCCTCTTCCTGGATGGGCCCCTTCTGGGTCAGGGCCCCAAAGCAGCTGCTTCCCCTGCTTCCCCTATAGTTACGCCGCTGCATCTAATTATACCTGCGACTACTGATCTCACAATATCCACTCAACAAGGGGCAGCCCTGCTTCGTACAAACCATGCGGCACCAGTATACCAATGCCGCCCTCCAGGCAACCAACCCAGCTGGACTAGAATAAAGTCTCTTGTACTGCTAACATCGTGTACATCTCCCTTGGATTCGACCCTACTGGATCCCACCGCACTGTAACACCTGTAACACTGGACATAAGGCAAGTGCATCACCACCAAGCTGCCAGCCTGCATAGACATGTTAGAAGCTCAGCAGAAGTGCCCAGTTATCAACCATACCAACGGAACCTTGGTCCGGCGGAGAAAACCGTAATTGCGGCTATGATGATATGAACTCACAACCATTTACATTAAAGGAAGGTCTGCAGCGTACTCAAGTTAGGGTTAATATTGTTCCTGGGTGTTGTAGTGCAATTGCGACCACTAACCTGGGGCAGCAGACCCTCTGCAAGGGCAGGTAGTGATAGGTAGTGTTCGTGACGCCAGTGCCAAGTAACGGTGGCACGCCGTTTGCTGATAACAGGAATAACTGAGGAACCACGTAATAATAAAACAGAACTTGTGCTTTACTTATTCTCCAATGATCATCATACACGGACATAGTTGGAAACGCAGTTCCTTTGAAGACAGTTAGTTTTGGTACATTTAATGCAGGCCATATGTAGCAAGGTGATCTCAGAGGGTTAAACACAGGACTTGCAGTACAGGCGGCTTGCACTCTATTCCTGACTGATCCTGCAACATGGAAACTATTCTCCAAGGCCCGATGCCCTAGCTCTGGCGTATATCCTTGGGTCTGTAAATATCAAGTACCTCCTCTGCTGTCTTTAGTACCTCTTGCTTTCCTAGACTTGGCTCTGCCTCTCAGTTTCCTCAGGCTGGTTAACCGTGGTGTTCCTGCTTCTGCAAATATGGACTCAGGAGGGGAACCTTCTCCTTGGATCTGGAACCCGGTTACAGGGACTGCAATACCCTCTCCTAGTCTGCAGGCCCCAGGCCTGCTCTGCTCTCACAGGCCCATGGCCTGGGCTTAACTCAGACACGGTCTAAATCCTCCTTTCCCTTCCCTGACTGGGCCTTATATAACCTAGGGCTCCCTAGCTCCCTCTAATGACTTAGAGCTGGAATGACACCCCTAGCAGGCCTGCACATGCAAATTTCACAGTAACAGGGAAGTACATAGCATTACATTATGAAGATGACTTATACCAACCTCCCCATAAATAAGGGGAAACGACAGCACACAAGTGACCCTTCTGTAGTGACGGGCATTACAGCTCCCGTACACTACATACCCCGCTGCTTTAAGCTGAGTATGACCTCGTACTCCATCAGGGCCCGCCCAACTGGAATCTTTACCTGAAACAGAAAAAGACACATACAGGCATACATAAATGTAATTCTTCTGCATTTACGTTCATATCAGGTCCAATTGGCAAAGGTGAAGTGCGGTGACAAGGGGCGTCGTTCTCTTCTCTCAGGATAGTGAGTGGAACTGGGGCGCTGACCTGGCACAGCGGATGTTAAGGAACCAGGATAGTCCATGACAATGAATAAGTCCATAATAAAATCAATATCACAGAGGCTCGCACATAGGAAGTCCATCTCTGGGCACATATCCTTAGAATTCCGTTGCACAATAGAATGATAGCACATTAAAAATAGTCCACCCTTTTCAAATGGCATAATATAAAACAAGTGCTGTAATACCCTTAATCAACCTGAAAAGGGGGTTAAAGGGTTAAAGGTGCAACGTAGGAACAGGCACAACTTGGTGTGAGATAGTAGAAGCAGGCAGGAGGTCCTGGAAACACACATGGCTTTTCTGACATTTTTATTTCAGTGGGTGACCACTACCACTGAGCCGTGGGTAACTGGCAGCAGCAACAAAGGACCAAAACAAAGGACTCCTGTCCTGGAAGGGTTAAATTTTCAGAAACAATCCCTTGGCAAAGTAAATCAAAGGCCTAGCAGGCTAATTCACAAGGGCTTATCATAATCACCTGGCTCTGCTGGCAAATAAGGCCTGTAATAATCCTCCACAGGCGGATGTGCCCACATTACAGTATCAGGGGGCAGCTGCAACATGAAGGGACCCCTAATAGGTATTGGCCCCATAGGCCTAGGGGTAAGGACAGTTGTGGACCGCACCGGTCCAGGCATAATTATGGTAGGCTGTGCTGGATTAGATACCGCCGCCGCAAGCGGTCCGGTGGGCTTTGGAATAACCGACTCTGCGCAGCAAGTCACAGTGTTAGAGGGCCTTCTTGTGGGCCCCGACGGAGCGGTGGTAGCAAAAGGTGGCCTACGGGTGGGGACAGGCACCCTTACCTCGGCCTTCTCAGGCGGCGTCTGGATCCTGGCGGTGGCAATCTTGCGCAGCTCCCGCAACTTTTCTTCCAGACGGACGATCTGGTCACCCAGGCTCTCGGTCTCAGAATCGCTGTCCTCTGCCTCGCGGAGGTTATGCAGATGCTCGGGGAGGTAATCTCTCTTGACAGACCTCCGGTTGACATATAAGTCTCTGCCAGTAATGTAATCTTGTATGAACCCGTAGCCACGGTTCTTATCAAAAGACACAACCAACCCCTTTCTCTTTTCCAGGCGGGGTTGGGTATTAGTGTGACGTTCGTGAATGGACTTGGTCAGTTCTTCGTAGTATATCTTAGTCTTAGTATTCCTCTTTATAGCGGCCTCCCGGACCTCTGCCATTAGTGCTGACCACTTGAATGAGGGCTGAAAGAAGTCTCTCCAGGAGCCATAATAGTTCTCCGGTTCTTTCCCCAGTGGCGGGCAGGCGGGTCTCTCCGGTCCCGGAGAGTAGGCCGGTGGAGTGTCCTCTGGCTCTACACCAATGACCTCCATTTTTAATAGATCGGGCGCGGACATCCCAGCAGAGCAGTCTTCACTCTCCAACATGCTCGATCCTTCTCTGGAGAGCGACAGGGTGGCGCTAATAAGTTCAGACAGATCCTCCCATTGCACTGGGAGGCCGCCCCCCAGGTACTCCAGTATGGGGAGGCGGAGTCCACCTCCGCAGACATGCAAATGTCCAGACAGGCGGTGGCGCCAACTTTTAGCTTTTTCCCGCTCTTTTCAGCAAGAAGGCGCCAACTTTTACCGCCAATTCAGGATGAAGATGACGCAGCAGTAAACTCAAGCAAGCTCAGCGGCCATCTTTAGTAGAAACGCTGTCTATTCACTGACAGCAAGCAGGATGATAAAAAGTCCATAAAAACACACTCTGATGTGGCGATTTTCTTCCTCTTGATAGCGCAACACTGCACAGCGCTTTTTGGAGGTTTTAGGGAGACTTTTTGGTATGCTTTTCAGTCCACAAAGTCCACTTTAAATAAACAGGCAATTTGTCACTTTGGTCACAGGGCAAACTGGATAAGGCACAAAGTTCACGCTTCTTGCACTAGAAAGCGTGCGCATCCTGTTCGTGACGCCAAAAGAGAGCTGCAGCGTACTCAAGTTAGGGTTAATATTGTTCCTGGGTGTTGTAGTGCAATTGCGACCACTAACCTGGGGCAGCAGACCCTCTGCAAGGGCAGGTAGTGATAGGTAGTGTTCGTGACGCCAGTGCCAAGTAACGGTGGCACGCCGTTTGCTGATAACAGGAATAACTGAGGAACCACGTAATAATAAAACAGAACTTGTGCTTTACTTATTCTCCAATGATCATCATACACGGACATAGTTGGAAACGCAGTTCCTTTGAAGACAGTTAGTTTTGGTACATTTAATGCAGGCCATATGTAGCAAGGTGATTTCAGAGGGTTAAACACAGGACTTGCAGTACAGGCGGCTTGCACTCTATTCCTGACTGATCCTGCAACATGGAAACTATTCTCCAAGGCCCGATGCCCTAGCTCTGGCGTATATCCTTGGGTCTGTAAATATCAAGTACCTCCTCTGCTGTCTTTAGTACCTCTTGCTTTCCTAGACTTGGCTCTGCCTCTCAGTTTCCTCAGGCTGGTTAACCGTGGTGTTCCTGCTTCTGCAAATATGGACTCAGGAGGGGAACCTTCTCCTTGGATCTGGAACCCGGTTACAGGGACTGCAATACCCTCTCCTAGTCTGCAGGCCCCAGGCCTGCTCTGCTCTCACAGGCCCATGGCCTGGGCTTAACTCAGACACGGTCTAAATCCTCCTTTCCCTTCCCTGACTGGGCCTTATATAACCTAGGGCTCCCTAGCTCCCTCTAATGACTTAGAGCTGGAATGACACCCCTAGCAGGCCTGCACATGCAAATTTCACAGTAACAGGGAAGTACATAGCATTACCTTATGAAGATTACTTATACCAACCTCCCCATAAATAAGGGGAAACGACAGCACACAAGTGACCCTTCTGTAGTGACGGGCATTACAGCTCCCGTACACTACAGGTCCATAGCCACGGGCTTCCTTAAGGGCAGCACCTCCCGCTGCATCTTGGTGTGGACAGAGCAAAAGGGTACATACCACACCAATCTGCTTCCACTTGCAAGAGGAAGTGACCAGAACAGAGAGGAGGTATATGTGACCTTCAGGATTTCCTGCACCGCCCCATCCTGTCTAAGGAGGATCCTCAGTGAATTAACCCTTAATGACCCTAATCTGCAACCTACTTAACCATTACTAAGACGGGGCCAGCTCCCTAAACGCCCATAAGGGGAAAAGGGGGAGGGGGGAGGACCATCAGTCCCTAAGCACCCTCCCTATACAGTTGGGCGCTTGCCAGGAATGTCTCCCACCTGTTAGAGAGGAAACTCTGCAAGCTACATTTGCCAAGCCTGTTACAAGGATTACAGCTGAGCCAAATTTGGATTATCACTTTTGCTATATAAATGAACTGTACTGACTACCCTGAGACAACTGATCAAGTAAAAGTTCCATTGCTTTCAACCATTGACTCCTCATCATTTCTACCACCTTGCTTTGCACCTAACGGTGCTGTCATCACAAACACCAGGGACCCTGCCTCCAAGGCACCTAAAAACCCATTCCACCAAGGGCACCTCAACTATCATCTGGCGGGAATCCCTGAACAACAGAGTGTGCCCGAAGGAACTGGTGCTGTCCTTTCCTTCACTGCACGCCGGGGAGAGCTGCTAACCGCGAGTAAAACTACTACTACCCCCATCAGCCCACCGTGCTTCACGTGTTGTTCCTGTGGCCCGGTCGCTGCAGGGGAAGGGTGTGCAGGGGCACGTCTCTGCTGGACGTGCCCACGCCAGACAGAGCACATTTAGCTCTGCTGGCCATGGAGGTCAAATCTTGAAGCCTCAGGAGCCAGGAGGAAAGTTCCCTGCCATAATCTAGAGTCAGACTACAAAGTGAAGTGCAGCATACAGAAGAAATCAAGTTTTACAGCCAGCCTGTCAGTACAGCAGAGTCAGAGAGAAACAGATATAGCAGAGTGGAGTTTGCCTGCCAGTTTTAATGCTAAAGCCTGCTGGAACCAAGACAAAGCCTTTAAACCATTTTGGAGAACCTTTATTCAAAGTAAAGCTGCCATTGAACTTTATCTCAAGGTCTGGACTCCTGTTATTCTTTTATCCCTCAATTATTCCCCCTATTTATTGCTTCGGAGCCAAAGCCTGGGGTCCAGCATTATCCAGGTAGGAGCACCGTGACACACATAAAGAGACATTTGGGCCGCACTATTACACCACTTGGCATTTCCTACACCTGGGACGCGTTATATAGAGGGCCCTAGAGGGAGGCGTACGTTGCACATCAGGCAGTAGTCCCAGAACCAGGTTGTGCACCGAGGTAAGTAAATGTGTGTGTTTCCATTCTGTGTATTGTAGTATCGTGCCCCACTCTCCTAGAGGTGATTTCACCCTTACTGCGGTGCTAAGTGATAAGCTGATTGGTGGAGCAGCAGAAAGCGGGAAGTAATGTGCTATGTGCACCAGGAAGTCTGCAGGTAGAGGGTAAAGATTATACAGATGATGTGCAGTTATAAGAATTGTTTTCTAATGATATGCATGGATATAATGGGCAGCACAGTGGCTCAGTGGTTAGCACTGGTGCTTTGTAGCGCTGGGGTCCTAAGTTTGAATCCGACCAAGGACCACATCTGCATGGAGTTTGTATGTTCTCCCCGTGTATCCTCCAGGTACTCTGGTTTCCTCCCACACTCCAAAGACATACTGATTGGGACCTTAGATTGTGAGCCCCATTTGGGACAGTTGGTTGCAAATGTCTGTAAAGCGCTGCGCTATATAAGTGCATTAAATAAATATTATTATCTTAGCGTTTTGTCACATTAGCGGCAGGGGACTCAGGCAGGCTGTTATGGCAGGTGAACAGCCTGTCGGATCCGTCCTAGTTCACGTGTGCCCCCGGACTGCCGCTCTGTCCCATTGACTATAATGGGGGCGGAGTTGCAGCGGCATGGTGAGAGGCAGCTGGACTAAAAGTACTGCATGGTGAGAGGCAGCTGGACTAAAAGTACTTAGTGCCGCCGCCGGAACTCCAACCCCGCCCCCATTATAGTCAATGGGGACGGAGCGGCAGTCTGGGGGCACACGTGAACTAGCGGCAGGACGGATCCGACAGGCTGTTCACCCGCCGGAACAGCATGCCGGAGTCCCCTGCCGCTAGTGTGAAACTAGCCTTAGCTGATCATTAATTGTCTGGAATTATCGCAAAATATCATAGGTAGCAGTGCACCATTTGTTAAAGCGGTTGTCCAAGATTTTAATATTGATGATCAATCCTCAGGATAGGTCATCAATATCAGAATGGTGGGGGTCCGACACCCAACATCCCACGATCAACTGTCTAAAGATGCCGCAGCACTCCAGTGAGCGCCACAGCATCTTCCTAGGCTAGTGTGCAGTGTCCTGAAATATGTAGTGTCCCACTAGGTAAAGGTGGGCACTGCACAAAAGGGGTTAATGTGTCTGAATTGCATTTAATGTCATGTGTATGCATTTTCCCTGTGTTAACTGGGTGTCAGGCCTGTCAGGGTGCAGTTTAGCCTCCCAGACGTTAGAGGGAGCCAGAGAGCCCCGGTCATATATAGGTAGCCCCAGACAGGGGAAGTTAGTTCATTCCAGGGGACTAGAGGAGCTACTTCGTCCACCTGAAGCTCCTGAGGCTAGGATTAGCTCAGTAGAGACACCCCAGTTGCAGGACAGAACCTCCTGGGAGAAACCCACAGCCCTTCTCCAGACAAGTCAGGATAATACAAGCAAAGATAAGTAACACTGATGGGCAGATGCTTTAGGAAGCAAAGCAAGGATTTAATACGAGAGGAAGATATATATATATACCAAGGATTTAAGCCACCATTTAGGCATCCGGGCCTTGGGATTGAAACCAGACAGGAGTTCTAGAAAGGACAGTGTACACTATTTCTGAGGAAAGGTACAACCTGATTCTGAGTGTGTTGTGGATTTACCCTCTGAGTATCTTGCATAATCAATACCTGCCATCTTGTGGAGTAAGCCTGCTTGTGAAACACTGTGATCTAAAGGACTGTATTACCATCTGTATGTACAAAGTTGGACTGTTAAGTAAAGCAACGTTTGGTTCACTATACCACCTGTGTACCTCACTTATTCCAACTATAAATCGGTGTGCCACCGTTACAGGCACTGGCGTCACGAATCCAAAAGGGACCTTGCCCCAGGCACTCAAAATACCTGTAACACCCAGGGCACCTCATCCACCACCAGGCCTGGTCCCTACAACCCGAGTGTGCCCCAGAGGAACTGTGTCTACCTCTCCTTCACTGCCGCATGCCTGCCCAGGGTTCTCCAATACACTGAGCAACCCTTCGATTGCCCATAACCGTGACCTCGCTTCGCAATACCCTGCAGGTCTGGCGTGCTGCATAAATTGGCGTCCCCGAACAGAATTTACGGAACATTCCTGCGCCATTGTGGATATACAACTGTGTGCTAAAAAGTGCCTTAAAGTGACCAAGCTCTATTGTTTTATTCAAAATTGCTGGGCCAAAGAACTGAAAAGAATTAGCGGTGTGAAGGTCTTATTTTCTGGACTGTTTGTGTCACGGAACCATGAACCAGACGTACAACAAGGGATAAGTGAAAATAAGAAGGCTTTATTGAAAATAAAGCTGTAAAGCAAAAGTCCAAACGGATGGCGAAACCGAAGCAGAGTCCTTGCGAAGCCAGAGGTCAGGAACCAGAAGGGTAGTCAGACGAAGCCAGGATCAGGAACCAGCAGGGTAGTCAGACGAAGCCAGGATCAGGAACCAGCAGGGTAGTCGGACGAAACCAGGATCAGGAACCAGCAGGGTAGTCGGACGAAACCAGGATCAGGAACCAGAAGCAGCAGCAGTCTAGAAGCATGTGAACACAGGAGGACCAAGCAAGGAACTGAAGCCACAGACCTCCTATATATATGAGCTAGGCATCCAGCTCCTCCCAGAGGGAAGGAGGAGCCGCAGGGTGGGAGGCTACAAGAAACCCAGAAACCAAGATGGCCGCCAGCACATGTCAAACGAAGGAGAACAGCAAGAAGGTAAGACCATGACAGTTTGCTGCTTATTTGAGCCACTGCTTGCTGTCAGTGAATAGACAGCCATTTTGCCACTTAAACCTGAGGTGGATTGCAAGTGCGCCGGGTGAACTGTTTGGCGCAAAAAAGAGGACTTTGGCGCGAAAAGAACCAGGCGGAGTCATCAACCAGCCGGCGAGGAGGAAGAACGCCGCCCTGTCTGGAGGAAAAGGTGCCGCCTACCTGAGTCCCGGAGCTACGAGAGGCCGCGCCCACCTGCTGACGCTGTACGCAGGACGCTCAACACCCGTAGCCACGCATCTCGCGAGACCTGGAGCGAGCACCACCGGAGTAAGTACAGACTTAGAACTTTTGCTGGCTCCCCCGATCACCTTACCGGAACATTCCCGACCCCTGCCAGGGCACCGGAGGGACTCCCGTTAGTAGCCAAAGACTTTTCTAAAAAAAATAAAATAAAATTATTATCATTGCCGCTCCGGTCCGCTCCGCTACATTTAAAGGGCCATACCCACCTAGCAACGCCATGTCTACACCTGAGGAAATCGGACAGGTGGCCCCAGTCGTGCCTTCTGGAGTATCCCCAGCCGACCCTAGGGCCCCTGCCGCCGCGGCACCGCCAAGCCTGATGCCGCTAACTATGCCGTACTATTTTGGGGCCCCCTGGTTCCCACGTTATTCAGGGGAAGCCCATAAGTTAAAGGACTTTAGGGAGCAGATACTGACCTTGTTCCGGCTTTATCCCATAACTGCTGATCAGCAAATGGAGATCCTCCTGGCTCAGTTGGAAGGGGCCGCCCGCAGGGAAGTCATGTCGTGGCCCCGCTCTGAGAAGAGTAGCCTGGAACAGATTTTTGATCGCTTGGGCACCACATTTGAGGCCAGAACGGTGTCAGAAGTTAAAATGCGTTTCTTCAGCAGAAAGCAGCAGCCTGGAGAGTCGCTCCGCGATTTTGCCCTGTCCTTACAAGAGACACTGAGAGCTGTAGTCCAAGTGGATCCTAAAGAAGCTGAGGACCAGGACCGGACTCTTAGAGAGCAATTCATTGCGGGCGTAAGTAATGAGCATTTAAAGGGCCAGCTACGCATGTTGTCAGCTCAACACCCCCACTGTGCATTTCTGGACTTTAAGGAATTGGCCATCAGTATATTAGGCCAGAACCCTGCTCCAGGGCCAGCGGCCTCCTATGAACCCCAGGCTTGTCAGCCAAAGACTGTTAATGTGGGGTCTGCAGGGGTCAGTCAGGCCACCCAAGCTCCAGTCACAGATGTAGTGGCAGCCCTCATGGAGCAAGTGAACCATCTTACTCTAAGTCTAGAGAAGGTGTGCAAGAAGATAGAGGAATGGGAGAGACCATTGTTACTAGAAGATGAAGGTCCTTTTCCTCCAAGGCTCCCATCTGCATATGGAGACGTATACCCAAAAGAGCCTGATGGGCGACCAAGGTACCGGCCCAGAAGTAGAAAACAGCCTGTCTGCCACCACTGCAAGAAATATGGACATACTGAATCAATGTGCTGGCAGTTAAACGGGCAACCCCTGAGGCAGAGGACCGCCCCTCGGGAGGTAGAACAGTAGGTCCAAAGGATCCAAGCTGGATGCCTAAGTATGTAGGATCCCGTCCAAAAGTCAATATATGTATCAACGGGATACCCTTTGAAGCCTTGTTGGACACTGGGTCACAGGTCACCACCATCCAAAGGCCTGCCTTTGACAAGTTCTGGGATCCAAGTCTCCTCACCCAGCCACCAGAGTCCTGGCTAGACATCATTGTCAGCAACGGTAAGCCAGTGAAAGTGCATGGGTATTGGGAACCTACCCTTCAGGTGGGAGAAGCCACCCTGCCACAGCAAGGCGTGATTGTGGTACAAGCAGGAGATAAAGGAGGACACCCTGTGATATTAGGGACTAACGTTCTGAAAAATTGTTACTCTGAAGTGCTTGACGCATTAAATCAAACTATATCTTCAGCCTCACCTGCTTCCAGAAGGGTTATCCAAAAGACTATTAGTGTGCTGTGTGCTCAACAAAAGTTTGCCAACAAGAAAGGAGAAATTTGCACTGTCCGGATCCAGGATAACCGACCGGTAATTCTGCCTCCAAATTCCCAGATCATCCTGTGGTGCCGTGCGGTGTTAGGGATCCAGGGCCAAGACTATCAAGCCCTAGTGGAACCTATTTCCTTTGAAAATCATCCCTTCGTACGGACAGCCAAGAGCATGGTGACTGTGTCTCAAGGTAAAGTGCCTGTCCGTTTAATTAACTTTGGTGATCATCCCGTTACTCTCCTTAAACATTGCCCCGTTGCTCAGCTTTTCCAGGTGTCTTTCCAGGATGTAATCCGTCTGCCTGCCATGGAGGCGTTCTAGACCACACAGAGCAGCAGCACCCTTTCAACATTCTGGTGGAAAGAACTGTAGTGTACAGGAACTGTAATACCCGTCACTACCAAAGTGTCACTTGGTGTGCTGTCGTCCCTCCTTAATTATGGAGAAGTTGTTATATGTCAGTTTTATAAAATGTCATGTAATGCAATGTTATGTATTTCCCTGTTACTGTGAAACTTGCATGTACAGGCCTGCAGGGGTGTCATTCCAGCTTCTAGTCCATAGAGGGAGCTAGGGAGCCCTAGTTTATATAAGGCCCAGTCAGGGAAGTAGAAGTCAGACGGAGTCTAGTGTCTGTAATCTACAGTTGGAGATTAGACAATGTCTGAGACAAGTCCAGGCCTGAAGCCTGCTGTCCAGGAGAAGATTCCCTCCTGAATTCCCATATGCAGAAACAGGAATATGTTAGATCAAGAACCTGAGGAAGTTTCCAGCAGCTGAGAGAGACAGAGGCAACGATCAGGAAAGCCAGAGGTACTCAGAAAGACAGAGGAGGTACTTATAAAAGCCATAGCCAAGGATATAAAGCCAGAATTAGGTTAATGGGCCTTGGTGAAGAATTGCTGTATTCCAGGATCAGACAGAATTAGAGTGCAAGCTCCTGTGCTGCAAGTCCTGTGTTCAACACTCTGTAATTACCCTGCTATAACTGAATTGCCTGCATCGACCGAATTGCAAAATCGACTGTATGCTTAGGAACTGCATTTCCTATATTGTCTCTGCTTGCAAAACTACTAAAGTTGGAGTTCTGTTTTAAGACTACGTTTCCTCAATTTATTCCTGCATCCGCAAACGGCGTGCCACCGTTTACTTGGCACTGGCGTCACGAACTATTCCTTACCTATACCTGCCCTTGCAGAGAGTCAGCTGTACCAGGTTAGTGTATATTGCACTACATCACCCAGAAACACCTATTGCACACAACTTGAGTACGCTGCAGAACTACATGTGGGGGACGAATCTACCCCCAAAGGAGCAGATAGAGGGAGTCCTGAAGCTGGTGAAGGAGCACCACCAGGCTTTCAGCAAGCACTCCACGGACTACGGAGAGGTCAGTGTAATCAAACACACCATACCCACTGGCTCTCATCCTCCTATTAAGGAGAGGCACAGACCCATACCACCTACTACCTATCAGTCTGTGAAAGAGATGATAAAAGAGATGAAAGACTCTAATATAATCCGGGACAGTCATAGTCCCTGGGCTGCGCCCCTAGTACTTGTCCGAAAAAAAGATGGCAGCATAAGGTTCTGCGTGGATTACAGAAAAATTAATCAAATCACCCACAAAGATGCATATCCATTGCCACGCATTGAAGAGTCCTTGACTGCCCTGGGGTCATCAGCCTATTTCTCCACCTTGGACTTAACCAGTGGGTACTGGCAAGTACCCATGGCCCCAGAAGATCGGGAAAAGACTGCTTTCACTACACCTATGGGCCTGTTTGAATTCAATTATATGACGTTTGGACTGTGTAACGCTCCAGGAACGTTCCAGAGGCTGATGGAACGTTGTTTAGGCCATAGGAATTTTGAGACTGTACTCTTATATCTGGATGACGTCATTGTATACTCCAAGACGTATGAGGACCATTTAAAGCACCTGGGTGAGGTGTTTCAAATTCTTGCTAAATATGGCCTCAAAATCAGGCCATCCAAGAGCCACCTACTGAAACCAGCGGTCAAATACCTTGGGCACGTTGTCCGTGCCGAAGGAATACAGCCTGATCCTGATAAACTTGCTGCTGTCCGCAACTGGCCTACTCCAACGACCGTGAAAGAGGTGAGAAGCTTTCTCAGTTTTGCAGGGTACTACAGGCGTTTCATCCCGCATTTCGCACAAATTGCGGATCCCATCCAGGAACTGTTGAGGGGGCATCCAAAGAAGAGCCCGAAAACTCCTATTTCTGTTGAATGGAACCAAGAACGAGAAATTGCCTTTCAACTCCTAAAGAAGAAGTTGACTGAACCCCCTGTTCTGGGTTACCTAGATTATCAGAAGCCATTCCTCCTCTACACGGATGCCAGTAAAAGAGGCCTGGGGGCCGTGTTGGCTCAAGTGCAAGACAACAAAGAAAGGGTAATTGCCTACGCCAGCAGATCCCTGAAGGGAGCTGAAAAGAATGACCAGAATTACAGTTCTTTCAAGCTGGAGTTTCTTGCCTTAGTGTGGGCTGTGACTGAAAAGTTCAAAGACTATCTCGCTGCCACACCGTTTGTTGCCTTCACGGACAATAATCCCCTGGCGCATCTGAACACGGCCAAGTTAGGGGCACTGGAGCAAAGATGGGCCTCCCGCCTTGCCAACTATGACTTTACTGTGAAGTACCGGGCAGGCCGCTCCAATGATAATGCTGATGCCCTGTCGCGGCTTCCCACTACAGAGGCCCCAGATGAGCTAAAAGATGCCTGGGAAGAAGTGGAAATGCCCGCGTTCTACAATAGATTTGCCCAGCAGGATAATATCCGTACTGAAAATTCCCCTGCTGCTGATCCTCCCTCCTCAGATGATCCTGAGTCCAGAGGCGATCAAGAAAGATGGATTAAGCTCCAGTCCAAAAGTAGAGTCCTCGGTGAACTGCTCGACTTCCTTACCAGTGGGAAAATCCCTGAGAGAATCCGCAGGAAGAGTGCAGACCCAGAACTAGTAAGACTGTGGAGACATCGCCACCAACTATTCCTTCAAAGAGGCCTGTTGCTCAGAAGGAGTCTGGATCCAGTGTCCTGTGATAGAGTTTACCAAATTCTCCTGCCACGTCGGGAAGCCAGCCTGGTACTGGACATGTACCACAACCAGTCCGGACACTTCGGTGTGCAAAAGACTGAGGCCACCATACGGAGAAGATTCTATTGGATTGGGATGAGAGAGGATATCGAAAAATGGTGCAGAGAATGCACTGCCTGTGCTGTGGGGCGGACCGAACGCCATGACCAGAGGGCGCCTCTCCATCCTATTGTAAGTTCAGCTCCTTTAGAACTTGTCGCGATTGATCATGTGAAGTTGGAGCCAAGTCGCTCAGGGTTTACTTATGCCATGACTGTAATTGATCACTTCACCAAGTTTGTCGTAGCAGTGCCAGTGAAAGATCTGACAGCCAAGACCACAGCAGAGGCGTTCTGGAAGCATTTCCTGTTGCCCTACGGCTGCCCAGAAAGGATCCTCATCGACCAAGGGTCTGCGTTTGAGTCCCAGCTGTTCCAGGAGATGTGTCTGCTGCACAACTGCCAGAAAGTCCGGACCACCGCCTATCATCCGCAAGGTAACGGACTCTGCGAAAAAATGAATAAGACTCTCATTGAAATGTTGAGAACAGTACCCCCTGAGACGAGGGGTGATTGGCCTACTCTGTTGCCGCAGCTCATGTACACTTACAACAACACCATCCATTGTTCCACCGGTTACACCCCGTTCTATTTGATGTTTGGCCGACAAGGGAGATTGCCTGCGGATCACTCCCTGGGTGTCCAAGTACCGGATGTAATCAACCCACTGCCCAGGACCGATTGGGTAGTGGAGCATCAAAGGCGTCTCCTCAATGCTAAGGAGATTGTCCAGGAACGGATGGAGATTGTTCGTGAGAGGCAGCAGAAGGACTATGACCAGACTGCCCATGCGGGACCCCTGGCTCTGGGAGACAAGGTATGGTTGAAAAACAACCACCGGACCAGCAAGTTGGACAGCAAATGGGAAAGGATTCCCTACCTTATTACTGCCGTACCCAATGCTGCAGCTCACATTTACCAGGTCTCCAGAGAAGGCAAAGGTCCCCAAGTCGTTCACAGGAACGGCCTCAAGCCCTGTATAGAGGGAGAACCAGCGGCGGAGGAGATGGAGCCTGAGCCTTCCGAGGAAGAATTGCCGGCTCCACCTACTGTATGGACCCTATGCAGGCTGTGGAGAACTTGATCCACGATAAAGACCCGCTCCACTGGGCCCTCACGCCTTGGCTGAATTTACTGGTTCCTGCTCCCGTTCCTGTTAGTCCTCCGTCTAAGGACATTTTACCCCAGAGAGCTCCTGAAGAAGTTCCAGAGGCGGTGAGCTCCCCTGACCTTCCTGCGTCCAGGCAGGAAGAATCTCTGCCACTAAGGAGGTCTACACGTTCTACCAGGGGACACCCACCTGTGAGGTTTGAGGACTACAGCATGGGCCCAGGTAGCCCCTCACGGGAAACCCCTGTTTAACCCTGTTGCAAGCCTGGGTACGGACTCATATTTGTTCTTTGAGCCTCCAAGAACTTTAAATCATTTTATATTGTTCTACTGTTATATTATGGACAATTTGCACTTATGGACTATCCTGGGTTATTGATACGCTGCACCAGGTCAGCGCCCCTGTTCCCTTCCATTATCCTGAGAGAAGAGAACGACGCCCCTTTTCACCATTCCTTCAGTTACAATGTTTGTTAATGTTTGTATTGTTGCTGTGATAATTGCCATGTATGCCGGTTCTCTATTTTGTCTTTCAGGCTGCAGTATCCAGCCGGGCAGAGCCCCTCCATGTTGCGCCGAGGACGGGCAACGTTATAGCGTGGTGGTATGTAGTGTCCCACTAGGTAAAGGTGGGCACTGCACAAAAGGGGTTAATGTGTCTGAATTGCATTTAATGTCATGTGTATGCATTTTCCCTATGTTAACTGGGTGTCAGGCCTGTCAGGGTGCAGTTTAGCCTCCCAGACGTTAGAGGGAGCCAGAGAGCCCCGGTCATATATAGGTAGGCCCAGACAGGGGAAGTTAGTTCATTCCAGGGGACTAGAGGAGCTACTTCGTCCACCTGAAGCTCCTGAGGCTAGGATTAGCTCAGTAGAGACACCCCAGTTGCAGGACAGAACCTCCTGGGAGAAACCCACAGCCCTTCTCCAGACAAGTCAGGATATTACAAGCAAAGATAAGTAACACTGATGGGCAGATGCTTTAGGAAGCAAAGCAAGGATTTAATACGAGAGGAAGATATATATATACCAAGGATTTAAGCCACCATTTAGGCATCCGGGCCTTGGGATTGAAACCAGACAGGAGTTCTAGAAAGGACAGTGTACACTATTTCTGAGGAAAGGTACAACCTGATTCTGAGTGTGTTGTGGATTTACCCTCTGAGTATCTTGCATAATCAATACCTGCCATCTTGTGGAAAAAAGCCTGCTTGTGAAACACTGTGATCTAAAGGACTGTGTTACCATCTGTATGTACAAAGTTGGACTGTTAAGTAAAGCAACGTTTGGTTCACTATACCACCTGTGTACCTCACTTATTCCAACTATAAATCGGTGTGCCACCGTTACAGGCACTGGCGTCACGAATCCAGAAGGGACCTTGCCCCAGGCACTCAAAATACCTGTAACACCCAGGGCACCTCATCCACCACCAGGCCTGGTCCCTACAACCCGAGTGTGCCCCAGAGGAACTGTGTCTACCTCTCCTTCACTGCCGCATGCCTGCCCAGGGTTCTCCAATACAGTGAGCAACCCTCGATTGCCCATAACCGTGACCTCGCTTCGCAATACCCTGCAGGTCTGGCGTGCTGCAAATACACTGCAAAGCACTGAAAGTGTTAATATCACTGTATTTAATGTATTATGTGAATATTATACATATCCCATAAGGTTGTATCGGGATTGGGAACTCCATGTGGCCAGACAGGGCTAGGAGGAAGATTCTGGAGTCTATGGCTCTCTGCTTAGGAGGTAAAATCTCAGAGAAGCAAGGAGCAGATCCTGTAGAGAGATTCCATTCCCCCACAGACTACAAGCAGTTTATGTGCCAGCCCTTAGAAGGGAGAAGATCTACAGAAGGTTTAGCTGCCACTAAGGGATTGCGGACGACTTTTGCAAGACTGCTGGTACTCAGGAACAGGGTTAGGATAAGAGAAATACCATCAGGCCCCCGTTATACACTTATCCTATAACAAAGGACACGGACACCGTTTAACTTTTAACTCGCTTTACTGGGTGATGATCGGCCACAGCTAAGCATTATAACGGCAAATTTAAACTCCTCCTCCAACCACTCCTTCGGTGCGGTGTGCCAACCCCTGGACCCCAGAGGGCACGTGCGCCAAATCTGTTCCCACCATGCTCCTGTTCTCTACATTGCCGCCAGCTGTGACTTCCGAATTCCACTCCAACTCAAGAACCTCGAAAAAGGAAAGACAACATGACCATCCAAATACAAAACAAACATAACCATAAAAGGGAGGGAGGGCGGGACCAGCTTGCCCTCACCGAACAGAGGAAGAGGCAGGAGCAAGGGGGGGGGGGGCGTATATATCCCCTGTCATTGCCACCTCCCCTTCCTGCTCCTTAGCCCCACCGCCACTCATTTAACCCTTACACCCCCGCTCCCCACTCCTTTTAACCCCACATCGCCCAGACGGGCCCAGTCTGCAGGGTCAAAGCCAAGGAGAGAAGAGACAGGGGGGAAAGGGGCCTGCTCTTATAACCTGGGAAGGGATGGGGGCACCATCAGTCCCTCATCACCCTCCCTAAACCGTCGGGTGCTCTCCAGACTGCTGGTACTCAGGAACAGGGTCAGAATAAGAGAAATACCATCAGGCCCCCCGTTATACACTTATCCTATAACAAAGGACACGGACACCGTTTAACTTTTAACTCGCTTTACTGGGTGATGATCAGCCACAGCTAAGCATTATAACGGCAAATTTAAACTACTCCTCCAACCACTCCTTCGGTGCGGTGTGCCAACCCCTGGCACGTGCGCCAAATCTGTTCCCACCATGCTCCTGTTCTCTACATTGCCGCCACGGAGGAGGACCAACTTTATACAGGACTCCGACCACCACCCAGCAAAAAGAAACCTTGCTCAATGCCATCTTGAAGGCCAGACAAAAATATTTCCCACCCGATTTCTGTCAGGTGTACCCCATCCGGTCTCATCAACTCCCTATTGTCACCTTCCAATTGTTGGTGACGAACCGTTACACCACCTCGAGAGCGCACAAAGCGTGAAATACGGCATTTAAAGTTTTCCGGCATCTCTCCAGTGCCTCTCCATCCCGAGCCCCATGCCACACCACTCGGGGAACCACCTCCGACCACACAATAACCAATTACCTAAAGAAGGCCGGGAACCTTTCCAGATCAGAGCGCATGAGCGCCATTAACTCAGTAAGCCGTAGGGCACAGAGATCACCAGTATTACTGGCCCCACAGACCGGAGACCCAAATCCGCCACCTCAGGTAACAGCTGTGACCATCGAAGGCCCCGTATCCCCTTCCAAAAAACCTCTACTTCCCTGAATCCAAGGCTTCGACCTCCAGGCCTGCGTTCCTCTGTGCTGCCCAAAATATGTACGAGTGGCCCAACAGCCACACCACCGGACGAACAGCCCCTAAAAACGGAAAAATAATGAAACATAGATCTGCCATGAATACCTTAATCACCAATAAACATATATATATATATTTTTTTTTAATATAATTTTTTTTATGTGTCTATAATGCCATGGCAGCAAACATAATAACTCAAACCAGCAAATCAGGACGAATATATCGCGCAAAACAGGCAGACCGCCACCTGCCAATGCGCATCACCTCCGATTCCGATAAACCCGCCCTAGCCGTCTCTGTGGCCACACCTATACGAAAAGAGTGAGTGCCGAATTCACCCGGCTCCACCCCCGAATGCCTCAAGCAATTGTGCAAGACCAAAGAAAACTGAAATTTCATAAATGGTGGTAACCCATCAGCATGCGCAAGAAAATTTACACCTCCCATCCTAACCGACTTGTATTCAGACACCAACCGAACCGGGCAGGCTATTCCCGGTACTGGCAATATCCGTAACCATACCCCATTCCCCAACTGGTGTGTCTTTGACCTTTTTATATGGACTCTGAGAGCATTATTACCCAGCACGACATCCAATTCCGACAAGCCACCAGGTCTATCGCCTGAAGGTGCCACTAGCTCCCCCACCCTTAGAGCCGCAAAAAAGGCTAGAAACTAGCCGCCACCATAGAACCCTCAAAAGCTGATGAACAAACCACCCCGCAACACTCAATCAACTTGCATAGCAATGTAAAAGAAATAGGCCGTCTACTATCCCTCACCACATACTCCCTCTGCCATCCCTTCATGGCCTGCCTCACCACAAAGTTTTTTGTCACATCCGTCCATCCACACAACTTAAAGTAAAACGCCACCCCCGCCAAACGCTGCCGCGCCACCGGGGCAGAGACCCCCATGGACCTCATCCCTAACAGCCATTCAATAGTAACCTCTAAACGAATATCATCCCTCTTAGCGACTCTCTTACCCCTCTCACAGCCAACCAGTCTGGCCAGGCCTTACCATGTGCCTGCCACGTCGCTGGTGACACCGACGCACTCACAAGGGACATCAACTGCTGGCTACTAGCTGCCACAGGTACTGTGGGCAGTCCATTCCATCCGCCTCCGGAAGAAGCTCCCAAAACACCTGCCAATTGAAGCGAGAAAGAGCATCAGCGATCCAGTTGTCGACCCCAGGAACATGCCTGGCTCTAAAATAAATGTTACGCTCCAGGCAACGGAGGACCAAGTGCTGTAGCAACGCTAACACCGGGAGGGATGATGATGACAAACAATTAATACATTGAACAGTCCCTAAATTATCAGACCAAAAACAAACATGCCGATTCGCTAAACAGTCCCCCCAGATCTCCACCGCCACCACTATAGGGAACAGCTCCAGCAGAGTAAGGTTCCGAACAAGCCCCGAGGCACGCCAATCCTCTGGCCAGGAAGAAGCGCACCACTCCGTTCTCAGTATTGTGCCAATACCACAGGAGCCAGCCGCATCAGACCACAATGCCAGCTCCGAGTTTGAAACCTCTGCCGCAATAATAATGTCCGCAGGGAGACGAAAGACCATAGCGGCCGTATCAATCTCAATTCCTAAAAAGGAAAGACAGGTCACCGGACCCTCTGTTTTTTCGGCCGAGATAGGGACTCCAAAACGCGCCAATAAATCCAGAAAGGTGGACAGCAGGAATCGGCAGCCGTCCCCCTCCCACGGAGCCACGAAAAGGAAGTCGTCAAGATAATGAATCACTAACGACAACCCAGACTCAAGACGCACAACCCATTCCAAAAATGAGCTGAACATTTCGAAATAATGGCACGAAATAGAGCACCCCATGGGCAAGCACATGTTGTAGTAAAAAAGGCCCTCGAAACAACCTCCCAGCAAATTAAAACAGTCAGGGTGAATGGGCAGAAGTCTAAACGCCGATTCTATATCTGATTTGGCCAGAAGGGCACCCTGACCCGCTGTTCTCACCAACGCCACTGCCCTATCAAACGACACATACGTTACCGATGCTTTCTCATGAAGGATAGCATGATTAACGGACGAACCCCGGGGATAAGATAAATGATGTATGAGGCAGAATTTTCCTGACTCTTTTTTAGGAACTACGCCCTACGGCGAAACCCTCAAATTAGGAAAAGGGGGGGCTACAAAAGGACCGGAAATCCTTCCCGCTGACACCTCCTTCCGCAACTTAGACTCCAGTACTTCCGGGTTTTCCCTGACTGACTTAAGATTATCAGAATAAACCGGGGACCTATTAAGAACAAAGGGTATGAAAAACCCTCAGAAAAACCGTTACGCAGCGTGAAAGCCGCCTCCTTATTGGGATACCTGTCTAGCCAAGGCGCCATCTCTACCACGCTGACTGGCGTCCTTCTGCTCGAAGGTGAAGGTTTTTTTTCCGGGCCTAACCTGGGACCTGGTACACCTACCCGCTGTGTGAGGGCCCCCACAAGACGAGCATTCGTGCTTGTATTTGCACAAAGCGGCATACTTGCAGAAACCTTCATTAAACAACCAGCACGCGCCTGGTCGTCGAACGGCCACTGATCCCTGGGTTGTTGAGGCCCCGGTCCCAGCGGCCGCCCCTTGAAAGGAAGGGGGTCGTTGTGACACCATCAGGCGAAGCCAAACATCCGTGGCCTTCACTCCCCACCCCAGTGTCGGCTGAAGCGCCAAACGTCTCCTAAACTCTTCATCATATCTCCACCACGCACTGCCCCCGTGAGCCTTATACTCACTATAGATAGTGTCCAAGTATATGAACAACTCAGAACAGTGCTCAGGGTGCCGCTGACCCATAACGCAACCCAGAACTGAGAAAGCTTGCAACCAATTGTTCATAGTCTTTGACACCTTCACTCTCCTGTCATACGGCTTATCTAAAAAACGCTTTTCTTTATCTACCATGTGTTGGTCCACCGATATCAAAGACCAAATGTCCCTGTATTGGTTGGACCAAATTTTTGACCCGCACCGCCTCCTCTAAATGAGAACCTAAGGGGCTAACCCCGCAGAAAAAGGAATCCTTATGCACGATCGCCAATACCGGGGGGACCCTCTCAGAGGGCGACGAGGCCTCCTGTGGATCCGACCCCGGTTCTGGCGCCGCAGCCACCGGAGCCGCTGGGGGCAACAAGGACGGCAATTTGTCCAATAAGGATTTCAGCAACACTTCCAGACCAGTACCGGATCCACCCGCCCTCCAGGCCCCCGCATATTGGTACTCACCAGCTGAGGAAGGCATTGGTGCCGCAATTGCAGGTACAGGCACGACATCCCTGTGAGCCGCGAAAGTAGCCAGGCTAGAGGCCCTGGACCCCTCAACCGGAACCGGTCTGCCCCGTCTGGAACGCGGTGTACGAACAGACTCCCCTGATGCGCCCGAGGACCCATCCGAGGATGACGGGGAGCGCCATCGGGGTTAGGTTGGGATTAGGTTGGGAACAGCGCCGCGAACGGCGACTACGACGGTCCCACCGGCCCCTACTCCTGCTGTCCACTGACGAGGAAGGGGACAATGACAACTCCCTGCGCCTGCATGATCGGACAGGGGGGGGAGGGACCGCAAGTGGCTGAGAGGGTTGTGAGGGGGGGGCCAATTGAGGGGAGCCAGAAACAGGCATACCCCCAGCAGGGCACTGTGGTGGGCTTTATTACTACTGGGGGACTATGGGGAACATGATTACTAGTATGAGAGCATTATTACTTCTGGGGAACAGTAGGGAATGTTGGGGGCACTGTAGGAGCATAATTACTACCGAGTGTGATCTAGCAGAGAATTATTACTATTCATGGGACGTTGGGGAGAACTATTAGGCCTCTTTCACATCGGTGAGATTTCCGTGCGGGTGCAATGCGTGAGGTGAACGCATTGCACCCGCACTGAATCCGGACCCATTAATTTCTATGGGGCTGTTCACATGAGCGGAGATTTTTACTCATCACTATCTATTTTGTGCGTTTTTTCACGCAACGCAGGCCCCATAGAAGTGAATAGGGCTGCGTGAAAATCACAAGCATCCGCAAGCAAGTGCGGATGTGGTGCGATTTTCACGCATGGTTGCTAGGAGATGATCGGGATGAAGACCCGATCTTTATTATTTTCCCTTATAACATGGTTATAAGGGAAAATAATTGCATTCTTAATACAGAATGCTTAGTAAAATAGGGCTGGAGGGGTTAAATAAAATAATAATAATTTTTTACTCACCTTAATCCACTTGTTTGCGCAGCCCGGCTTCTATTCTGTCTTCTTCATTGCTGTGCAGGAGGAAAAGGACCTGTGGTGATGTCACTGAGCTCATCACATGGTCTGTCACATGATCCATCACCATGGTGATGGATCATGTGATGGACCATGTGATGAGTGCAGTGACGTCACCACAGGTCCTTTACCCAGGTCCTGAAGAAAGAAGACAGAAGAGATGCCGGCTGCGCGAACAAGTGGATTAAGGTGAGTTAAATTATTTATTTATTCATTTTACTAAGCATTCTGTATTAAGAATGATATTATTTTCCCTTATAACCACGTTATAAGGGAAACTAATTACATCTACACAACCTTGAACCCAAACCTGAACTTCAGTGAAGAAGTTCGGGTCTGGGTACCACATTCAGTATTTTTATCATGCGCGTGCAAAACGCATTGCACCCGCGTGATAAAAACTGAACAACGGAACGCAATTGCAGTCAAAACTGATTGAAATTGCATACCTACTCGGGTGGGTTTGCCGCAATGCACCCGGGACGCATCCTGAGCCAAAATGTGACGCCTGTGTGAAAGAGCCCTTAATGTGGGGCGCACCCTGGCACAGTATCCGCTTAGCACAGTTATTTTAGGAGGACATTATGTTTACACTATTAGTGTCAGGGGCAATATTTGCTGGGCGCAATAATTATTGAAGGGCACTATCTGTGTGGTACTAGTATTATCAGGGGGTTTATCTGTTTCTGCAGTATAATATTGGGGAGCACAGCAGCACAGTATTGGGGGTGGTAGGATGATTTGTCCAGAAGATGGGAGGATGATGGAAAGGTAGTAAACTTAAGATTTTTTTAAGAGACGAGAGATGGCTGAAAAATCATCATAGTAGAAGAATATAAATATGGGAGGCACTCAAATACCTAGGGCTGCATATAATAACCACGATCTATGTAGAACTATTAACGATTTATTGATATTGGTAAAAATATTTTTTATTAATGTAGGAAATAGATAGACAAATATTAAAATTGTTGAAAAGGTTAAAAGGTAGTGTAGTTGATCAACTAAAATAAGGAGGTATATAGGATATTCGAGGGGTTAAAAAAGATTGATAATGGATAGAAAATAATATAATAAAGAAAAATAAGAATAAAAAATGAAAAATATATTAATACACAATAAAATCACAATATTGTTCACTGTATAATCCAAGGAATAGTTCTTATTAATGTCCAGTAGGGGGAGCGATCACATCAAATAATGATTAGTGGTCCAGGTTCATTCCGGATGGTAGAAGCTGTAATGCTGGATTATAGGAATCTCCCCTGTGGTGTGTAGGTAACTCTGTGTCTAGTAATGCACCAGAGAACCGAGTTCTGGGTTTGAATATTCCCTTTTGACTGGATAATAATTATATATGTCTCTCTAAAATAGAGGAAGGGAAAAAAAAAGTTCTAATATAGTTTGTGGTAATAACACATTAAATGCGCACTTACCCTATGATTGGTTTAGGGTATTTGTTGCGCTATCTTGTATGCGTTAGTAGTATGTTGTTTACTGTTGTGAATAATATGCCGCTTCAAGGAAAAAAGACGTATAGTATAACAGATCAGAATAGGTGCCTTGTGCAAGTTGAAGGCCGTTCGTTACATTACCCGTCCTGACGGGATGATGAAATGCTTGCCGGCCGGGCTCTACCTGCCCGTTGTGTGGCGTCCCACGTGGGCGAGAGGGATCGGCTTGCTTTTAGTTTTTCAAAAGTAACCAGTCGCGATGCAGGTCCGTAGGTGGTGCTTGTCTTGGGGAGACCGGTGGCCGTCAGGGGCACTATATAGAGGCATTTTATACTGGTACATTATGGGGGGCACTATGTGGAAGGGGGGGAGACAAGCACTATGGGAGCATTTACTGGGGGCACTATATAGGGGTATTTTATATTGGCACATTATGGGAAAGGGGGGAGAGGAGCACTATAGGGGCATTGACTTGGGGGCATTATATGGGGGTATTTTATACTGGCACACATTCTGGGGGCACTATGGGGGCATTAGCTTAACTGGGGCATTAAAGGGGGCATTTTTTGCACTGGCACACATTATAGGGGGGCATTTTTTTTATAGTGGCACACATTATAGGGGGGCATTTTTTTTATAGTGGCACACATTAGGGGGTATTTTTCTACTGTCACGTTATAAGGAGAATGATTACTACTGAGAGGCATTATGGTGGGCTTTATTACTACTGGGGGACTATGGGGAACATGATTACTAGTGTGGGCACTATGAGAGCATTATTACTTCTGGGGAACAGTGGGGACATGTTGGGGGCACTGTAGGAGCACTATTACTACCGAGTGTGATCTAGCAGAGAATTATTACTATTGGTGGGACGTTGGGGAGAACTATTACTGTGGGGCGCACCCTGGCACAGTATCCGCTTAGCACAGTTATTTTAGGAGGACATTAGGTTTACACTATTAGTGTCAGGGGCAATATTTGCTGGGCGCAATAATTGTTGAAGGGCACTATCTGTGTGGTACTAGTATTATCAGGGGGTTTATCTGTTTCTGCAGTATAATATTGGGGAGCACAGCGGCACAGTATTGGGGGTGGTAGGATGATTTGTCCAGAAGATGGGAGGATGATGGAAAAGTAGTAAACTAAGATATTTTTTGTCAAACTGCAGAGACAAGAGATGGCTGAAAAATCATCATGGTGGTCTGGTCTGAGAGGAGAAGATGAGGAAAGAGAACATCTACATTAGAAGAGACGTCACTGGAGGTAAGAGGTATGGGGCGCTGAATTACCCTGTATGTTTTGTAGTGATAGACGTAATGTTAGGAGTGAAGGGGTTAGGTTGAGAATTTGGTATGGGGGGGGGGGGGCGCTGTTTAAATTTTCGCCTCAGGCAGCAGAAAGGCTCGGTGCACCCCTGAGTGCAGTACCCCAGAGCAGGGGGTATCTGTAAATGGTTTGTTGTTAATGTTATGTAATGTGATGTATTGTTGTGTACTGTATTATACCCAGTATAGCATAGTATGGTTGGCATGTCCAGGGCTCACATCCCAGAGGTGGGACCAGCACCTATAAGACATTGGGGGCATATACTAGCCATATACTACCAATGTGTGAGATGGGCCAGCACCTTCAACAGAATAGCTGCGTAGATATAAAGCCTCATGAGCCGTCACCAGCCGATATCTGTAGTGCTTCTGAGTGCATGGGGTGTAGTGGATAGCGCTACATCTGACAGACTCAGCACTGCTACATCACTACTAGATCTGATGAGTGGACGCCTCTCTCCAGAGGATTCTCAGACTGCTGACCTCTCATGTGAAGGATCTAGAAGCCGGAGAGCGGTGTGCATGGGGCGAGGTGAGAGTTGTGCCTGCAGGGGGCGGTATTATAACAGACAGGGCCGCTATAAGCAACGTCTGTGCCCCATACAGACTAATGATCCAGGCCTTGACCTCCATCAACCCCCATCTTGTATCTTTCTGCATATATTTGGTGGCACATACAGAAGGCTCTTAGGCCCCTTTCACACGGGCGAGTATTCCGCGCGGATGCGATGCGTGAGTTGAACGCATTGCACCCGCACTGAATACCGACCCATTAATTTCTATGGGGCTGTTCACATGAGCTGTGATTTTCACGCATCACTTGTGCGTTGCGTGAAAATCGCAGCAAGCTCTATATTCTGCGTTTTTCACGCAACGCAGGCCCCATAGAAGTGAATGGGGCTGCGTGAAAATCGCAAGCATCCGCAAGCAAGTGCGGATGCGGTGCGATTTTCACGCACGGTTGCTAGGAGACGATCGGGATGGAGACCCGATCATTATTATTTTCCCTTATAACATGGTTATAAGGGAAAATAATAGCATTCTGAATACAGAATGCATAGTAAAACAGCGCTGGAGGGGTTAAAATAATAATAATAATAATTAAACTCACCTTAGTCCACTTGATCGCGGCCCGGCATCTCCTTCTGTCTCCTTTGCTGAACAGGACCTGTGGTGAGCATTAATTACAGGTAAAGGACCTTTGGTGACGTCACTCTGGTCATCACATGATCCATCACATGATCTTTTACCATGGTGATGGATCATGTGATGACCGGAGTGACGTCACCAAAGGTCCTTTACCTGTAATTAATGCTCACCACAGGTCCTGTTCAGCAAAGGAGACAGAAGGAGATGCCGGCATCGCGATCAAGTGGACAAAGGTGAGTTAAATTTTTATTATTTTTTTTTAACCCCTCCAGCGCTAGTTTACTATGCATTCTGTATTCAGAATGCTATTATTTTCCCTTATAACTATGTTATAAGGGGAAATAATACAATCTACAGAACATCGATCGCAAGCCCGAACTTCTGTGAAGAAGTTCGGGTTTGGGTACCAAACATGCGCGATTTTTCTCACGCGAGTGCAAAACGCATTACAATGTTTTGCACTCGTGCGGAAAAATCGCGGGTGTTCCCGCAACGCACCCGCACATTTTCCCGCAACGCCCGTGTGAAAGATGCCTAAGAGCTCTTTCACACAAGCGTGACGGATTGGCTCCGGATGCGTTCAGGGTGCATTCAGTGAAACTCGCACCATTTTGCAAGCAGGTTCAGTCAGTTTTGTCTGCGATTGCGTTCAGTTGTTCCGTTTTTTCTGTGCGGGTGCAATGCGTTTAGATGCGTTTTTTATGAGCGTCATAAAAAACTGAAGGTTTACAAACAACATCTCCTAGCAACCATCAGTGAAAAACGCATTGCATCCGCAAGCAAGCCCCATTCACTTCTATGACCCCTTTCACACGGGCGTTGCGGGAAAATGTGCGGGTGCGTTGCGGGAACACCCGCGATTTTTCCGAGCGAGTGCAAAACATTGTAATCCGTTTTGCACTCGCGTGAGAAAAATCACGCATGTTTGGTACCCAAACCCGAACTTCTTTACAGAAGTTCGGGCTTGGGTTAGGTGTTCTGTAGATGTTATTATTTTCCCTTATAACATGGTTATAAGGGAAAATAATAGCATTCTGAATACAGAATGCTTAGTAGGTCATCAATTGAGGGTTAAAAAAAAAAAAAAAAATTAACTCACCTTTTCCTCTTGTTCGCGTAGTTCCCGGTCTCTTCTTTACTTCTTTAATGATGAGCTGTGGGCTAAAGGACCTTTGGTGACGTCAGATCACATGCTCCAATCACATGGTCCATCACCGTGGTGATGGACCATGTGATTGGAGCATGTGATCTGACGTCACCACAGGTCCTAGCCGATAGTTCATCTTTTAAGAAGTAAAGAAGAGACCGGGAACTACGCGAACAAGAGGAGAAGGTGAGTTAATTTTTATTTATTTTTTTAACCCTCAATTGATCACCTACTAAGCATTCTGTATTCAGAATGCTATTATTTTACCTTATAACCATGTTATAAGGGAAAATAATACAGTGAATAGACTGTCACCGAGCAACCATGCGTGAAAATCGCACCGCATCCGCACTTGCTTGCGGATGCTAGCGATTTTCAGGCAACCCCATTCACTTCTATGGGGCCTGCGTTGCGTGAAAAACGCTGAATATAGAGCATGCTGCGATTTTCACGCAACGCACAAGTGATGCGTGAAAATCACCGCTCATGTGAACAGCCCCATAGAAATGAATGGGTCGGTATTCAGTGCGGGTGCAATGTGTTCACGTCACGCTCGTGTGAAAGGGGCCTTATACAGGTTCCCAGGCCCATATTATATATTTAATGAGATCATAAGAGAGGGGGAAGGGAAAACTAACTGGGACTGTGTATATAAAATGATGAGACATCACAGATACCAGAACCAGATGTCCATATCATGTCCTATTATATGAAGCCTTCACTTACAAATGAGGCTTTGTAGCTACAATGCCATGACTGGTGGATGGTGGGCGGGTGGCCGGTCACAGGTGAGCAGGTCCAGCAGCATTCAGTGTGACGTCTTCTGCTCATTGCTGTCCTGTTGCACAGACCTTTCCTCCTGGGCCGATCTCTAATGTCGCTGACTGCCTGCTTACATGTCTAACGCTGGCCGCTTGCCCTGGAGACCTGAGAAGAGGCTGATCCTCTGGTTTGAAGCTGGCATTATCGGCTCTTCTGTTCTTGCATTATGGGCTCTATTGTGAAGCTGGCACCATTAAAGTCGTTTTCCAGCGAAACCAAAATAGTTGGCAGTGGGGTCAGAGTGGCTTAAAAACATAAAAAAACAATATATATATAGCTCCACCGAGCCCCCGCAGCTGCCATTTTAATGCTGCTTGGATCCGCCCTGCTTTCTACTTCCAGCTCCTGTCGCGACATGCAGGAAATGTTCCGAAATCCATGTCCCGCCTCAGCCGGTGATTGATTGAGTGCAGGCAGTTCTTGCATATAAAGATGGGAGCTGGAAGTAGAGAGCAGCAGGGACCTGGACAGCGCCAGGGGGATCAATGGAGGAGAGAATGGCTTAATTTAGGTTTTTAATCCACTTTTACCCCTCTGACCCAATTTGAAACTTAAAGGGATTCTCCAAGATTTTGATATTTATAGACAATCCTTAAGACCTCTTTACATGGAACGACAGAGCAGCAGATTATCGGGAAGGAACAATCCTACTGTTCCTATAACGCGATTATCTTTAAGACTCTCGGCCCATGTAAAGAGCCCTTTAGGATGTTTCACCAATATCAGATTGGCGGGGGTCCGACACCCCACACCCCTGCTTACCAGCTGTTGGGAAGTAGCTTCGGCGGAGGAACTACACATCTCCGTCCACTGTGTAGTGTATGGACCTGGTTACTGCAGTGCTGCTCCCGTTCACTCAGCTACTCCCCAACAGCTGATTGGTGGGGTGCGGAGTCTCAGACCCCAAACCAGTCTGATATTAATAACCAGTCTGATATAATAACCTATAAGAATTTAGAAATCCTCAGGTGACCCTATACTGCCGCCATATCATGCCTAATAGTAATTTCTCCCTTTAGCGTCTGGAAAGAGATGGAACGGTCAGATTTCCAGAGGATTACTCGTCAGCACATCCGCAGACACAGGATACGTTCTGGGAGCCTGTGCTTCAGAAAATGCAGACTATATCCTGCGGTAAACAGCAGCCTGTATTCTGCTGACAGATTACCACATTTATCAGAACACTACACAATGGAAATAAAGACACAGACACAAGATGTAAGGGAGGGGGCGAAAATAACCATTTATTTCTACTTATAGGAGGGGGGATTTTTATGAGGGGAATTTTAGGGCTGAGTTGATCCTGAGGAAGGCGAAAACCCCATAAGAGGAAAGAGCCAATTGTCCTCAAGGAGCAAAAATTCCTTCCCGACCCCAAATATGGCGATCAGAATGAATCCCAGGATCAAAGCAGTTATCTATCCTATCTGATTCCTATAGATATGATATTAATATAAATTTTTATTTTATAAATTTATTTTTAATTCTATTTACTATATATTTATAAGTGAAATGGAAAATGTATGGAACTAAACCTATTTGTAGACTGTTGATCCAGAGGAAGGCGAAAACCCCCTTGAGGAATGAGCCAATTATCCTCTTTTTAAGGGGGAAAAATTCCTTCCCGACCCCAAATATGGCGATCAGAAAAAATCCCAAGATCAAAAGTCACTACCTAACCTACCTAGTATAAAAAAAACATTTTTAAATATTTTTTATATTTTTAATGATCTAATATTTGTATGTCCTACATTGTATGAAACTAAAGCTAAACCTAAGTTATTTTTTTATTTTTATTGTTTAAATAAATTTTTATGTCTATTTAATATATATTATTACTATCAATTTATGTGTGAAATGTAAAGTGTATTAAGCTAAACCTATGTGTAGACTGTTGATCCAGAGGAAGGCGAAAACCCCCTTGAGGAATGAGCCAATTATCCTCTTTTTAAGGGGGAAAAATTCCTTCCCGACCCCAAATATGGCGATCAGAACAAGTCCCAGGATCAAAAGTCACTACCTAACCTGCTTAGTATAAATAATTTTTTGTTTTTTATTTATATTTTTCTAATCTAATATACCTATTTTATTTGATATATTTTTTTATTTTTAAATTAAGATAAATATGTGTAGTGAAGATCTCTAATACTAAACCTATTTAAGGCTGAGATGATCCTGGGGAAGGCAAAAACCCCCTTGAGGAATGAGCCAATTGTCCTCAAGGGGGAAAAATTCCTTCCCGACCCCAAATATGGCGATCAGAACAAGTCCCAGGATCGGAGCCGATATCTATATCTATTAGTCCTATGTGTCTGTATGTCAGTGTGTCTATATGTGTATCTATGTCTCTATACTTATATCTATGTCTCTATACTTATATCTATCTATATGTGTGTAGTGTGATGTGTGTGATGCATGTTAAGCCTCATTCTCACATGTCAGTGTTCGGTCAGTGATTTCCATCAGTGATTTTGAGCCAAACCAGGTGTGACTCTAAACACAGAACAGGTGCAGATCTTTCCCTTATACCTTATGTCTGTGGAGGCTTCACGCCTGGTTTTGGCTCACAATCGCTGATGGAAATCACTGACCAAAACACTGACATGTGAATGAGGCATTACTTACCAGGCCTGTACATAGATGTTGTTAGAAGTTGGTGAGTTCAGGGATAACAGCCGCTCTGGTAAGATCTCTGCTATCTGCCCCAGGGCTACAATATGCGGCTATTTCTCCTGAACTCACCGGATGCCAGATGGGATCAAGCACAGGCCGCTCCTGGGGTGTAGAGGGTCTTCAGGAGGAGGTGGTGATGTCTGATGCCGGCGAGATATTGGAGGATGCCGAGTCAAGGTCCGGGGCAACAACATGATGGAAAATAAGCAGCAATAAGATGGTAAAAAGAGGATGTTGCAGGCAAGCCGAGGTCTTCTACAGCAGCAGAGACGTGGGGCAGGAGGCACAAAGCTCTGGGCAGGAGGCGCGGGCCGATCCTGCAAGACATAACAGAGCGCTGTTAGTTTTATCTATTGTGGATGTAGAAAAGTGACCCACAGTAACATGACTTATCCTGATCAGATTTCTACCTGATATATTAAAATGTAAAATTCTGCAGATCCACCAAAATACATCTTTAAGTATCATTCAGACGACCGTGTGAATGGGTCCACATCCGCTCCGCAATTTTGATGAACAGGTGCGGACCCATTAATTTCAATAGGGCCGCAAAAGATACGGACAGCACACCGTGTGCTCTCAGCATCCATAGATCCGTTCCGCAGCCCCGCAGAAAAAAAAGAAGATAGAGCGAATTCTATTCTTGTCTGCAATCACGGACAAGAATAGTAATTTCTATGATTGTGCCGGCCATTTGGGGATCGCAAACTGCGGAACGCACACAGCCGGTATCCGTGTTTTGCAGATCTGCAATATGCGGACTGCAAAACACTATCGCGTCTGAATGAGCCCTTAGTATGAGTCCATACTAGGACTTTTGCAAATGTCCATTAGATTTTCTAAAAACAGCTATAACTCAGGAGAGGATGACTCGGAGACTAATATTATTTTTGAAGAACTGTTCTTTATAAACTCTCCAATGTATGTGAAATGCATGGCTATGATGGTAGGTGTCCAGTGTATATAGGTATGTACAGATATGTGCAGAGGGAGCTCACCAGATGGTCGTGGATCCCCTCACAGTTTGGACCTTTTCACCATCCTAAGAAGAAGCAGAGACACAGTGATTGGACAGGTGACAGGTCCAGAAGAACAATGATGATGACCACAGAGGTGAGACTGAAAACATCATCAGTAGAGGAGGGGGATCTTACCGGGCCAAGCTTGGTGACATGTAGGAGAATCCGGCCACGGGGTGAAGGGGTGTGGTATCCTCCGGCCACAGCAGATGTTGGTTCTCCAGAGCTGCCCTGAATGGTACACATGGTGGCTGTGCTCTCCTCTCCTCCAGGTCCTCCCAGACAATGGTGTTAAAGAATGGATGGTCTCTGATGTTCTTATACACACCCAGCCGCCTCTCTGGGTTTTTACGCAGCAGTTTTTTCAAAAGGTGTTGTACATCAGCGTCCAGCCAAGATGGGATGTCTGCCTTGGCTGTGGTGATGGATTTGCACACCTCTTCACTGATGGAGCCATAGTAAAATGGGGAGCATCCTGATGACATCCTGGACACTACAATACCCAGGCTCCACCAGTCAACTGCTGTGTAATACTCCAATCCGGCAATCACCTCCGGGGCCATATACACATCTGTGCCCGTCACTCCACTGGTCTTACTGGAGGAGGTGACGCCGTCTTGGGCCAGACCCAGGTCAATGATGCGGATGTGTCCATCCTTGTCCAGCATGATGTTATCTGGCTTTATGTCTCTGAAATAAGGGGACAGATAAAGAAAAGAGAATGGTGAATCTGTCCAGTGAGGCACTGACACAGAATACATGGGACATCAGGACTCTAGGAAAGCTGGGTGCATTACTTCCACCATTACAGGGAGATGTGGGGAGGTTCTTCTTACCGGTGGACGATGTTGTGTCCATGGAGGAACTGGAGGCCACACACAATCTCTGCTGTGTAGAATCTGACGGAGAGGACAGGGTGTAGTGTCAATGACATGAAATCCTTCTCTAGCAATTCCCTAACATTATGTTACTACCTTATTATCTGTCACCACCAGCAGAGCGGAGGCGCTGTTTATGACAGCCTGTTTTCCCTCCATTCTCTGCCTTCGTCTCAGTCTGACCTGTCATGTCTCCTTTTATTTTCCACCCTTCAGTCACTTTCTTTTCAGTATTTTCCTCTCTGTCTCCTGATCGGTCATTTACTCACCTTACGTTGTTGATGTTCAAGTAGCCGCACAGATCGATTAAATCCTCCAGGCTGCCGCCGGACAGATACTCGGTGACGAAATAGGCCCGCTCCTGTGTCTGATGTGCGGCATAGAGGTGGCACAGGAACGGGCAGTCTCGGGCCGCCAGGAGTATCCGCCGCTCTCTCATTAAAATTGCTGCATTGTCCCCTCTTTTGTTGATAATCTTAATGGCCGTGTAGGTGTTCCGGCGGGGGACTGATGCCAGGACCACCTGAAGAGGACAAATGGAAGTGGTCACAGGGGAATTCTTCTACATTTATTACATGGGGGATTTATCTCCAGGGGTTTCTGGCTATTCAGCTAAGGCTACTTTCACATTAGTGTTTTTTGCCGATCCATAATACAACCGCATGCATCCGTCATGAACGGATCCGGTTGTATTATGTCTTCTATAGCTATGACAGATCCGTCATGAACACCATTGAAAGTCAATAGGGAACAGATCAGTTTTCTATTGTGTCAGAGAAAACGGATCCGTCCCCATTGACTTACATTGTGTGTCAGGACGGATCCGTCTTGCTCCGCAGCACATGGCGGACAGAAAAACGCTAAAGGTAGTGTTTTGGTGTCCGCCTCCAGAGCGGAATGGTGACTGAACGGAGGCAAACTGATGCAATCTGAGCGGATCCTTTTCCATTCAGAATGCATTAGGGCAAAACTGATCCGTTTTTGGACCGCTTGCGAGAGCCCATGACGGATCTCAGAAACAGAAAGCTAAAACGCTAGTGTGAAAGTAGCCTTAGGCCTCTTGCACACGGCCGTTTTTTTTCCCTGTTTACTGGCCGTTTTTTGCGTTCCTTATACGGTCCGTATACGCAACCATTCATTTCAATGGTTCCGCAAAAAAAACTGAATGTACTCCGTATGCATTCCGTTTCCGTATTTCCGTTATTCCGTTCCGTTTTAACATAGAACATGTCCTATTATTGCCCGCAAATCACGTTCCGTGGCTCCATTCAAGTCAATGGGTCCGCAAAAAAAACGGAACACATACGGAAATGCATCCGTATGTCTTCCGTTTCCGTTCCGTTCTTTGCTGAACCATCTATTGAAAATGTTATGCCCAGTCCAATTTTATCTATGTAATTACTGTATACTGTATATGCCATACGGAAAAACGGAACGGAAAAATGGAACAGAAACGGAAACACAACGGAAGCAAAAAACGGAACAACGGATCCGTGAAAAACGGACCGCAAAACACTGAAAAAGCCATACGGTCGTGTGCAATAGGCCTAAGAACGAGGAATGAGGGAAGTGGTCGTCAGTCAGGTAACATCCAGACCCTACAGCTGCACAAAAGTGAGGATCACAAAATAAAATCCCGATAAGGTCCATACAGATATGGGTCACCAATCATGGGACCCTACTGTTACACCACATCAAGAGAGCTACAAGGGGGAACCATTATTATCTACATTTTCACATTTAATCCAATTTGTTTAAGAAATATCTTCACAATAACCACATAAGAGGTGAAAACAGAACATTGAGCATTAATCCCCATTACCAGTGATTAAAAGGACTATGATGTGATAGGAACCAAACTATAAGATCATGTATTTCCATATAGCAGGCCCTTCAGTAAGAACGCCTGTTCAGTTTTGGAACACACAGAATGAAAGGGTCTTATGGAAGACCCTCACTGCACCAAACATTGGTGTATCCTTACCCTGTTAAGACTGTAGTAGACAGGCTCATCAGCAAGCAGTATCCCAGCAATCGCTGCTAGCTAGTGGAGGAGACCACTGCTATTACGTGCAGCGATTTGTGCAGCATGGGGAGGAGTAGTCGCTATGCCATTGCTCGTCCTCATACTGTCTAGCGGTTGCTGGCGGTAGATCGCTATTGAACAACATGATCTGCTGCCGGCAAGCGCTGATTTTTAAGCATGCTTAAAGAACAGAATTCGCCGATGAAAGAGCTTTTACTTGTTAATCAGGCAATCAGCATCAGTATTACACTGCAAGATGATTGCTAACGAGCGTTCATACAAACGCTCATTAGCGATTATCGGCAGAAATATCGGTCAGTGTAATACAGGCTTTACTCTCTGCACTGGATATCCTGCCCTAAGTATCTGAACCATGGAGCTCCCACCCTGACAAGGGCGACCGCGTCCAGACCACGGCCCTTATATTGTACTAGGAGACCCTGCAATTCCCTAATAGTCGGTCACACAGTGAATGATCCCTAGGCCTTTCATCTGTGGAGGAAATGAGTGAGCGGACATATTGTGGTGTCTGTTCTTGGGAAGGTTCTGCGGATTTTTCTTTTACCATATCACATAGGAATAACTAAGGACAGTGTAGATAGGGGCGGTAATGTTACTGGAGGTCTCAGCACTAGAGATAGAAAGGACTGAACATAGGAGCAGAGAACTTTCTGGAATGCCTGTCACTTATCCAGATGTAGAAATGTACAGTTAGCCTCTTAGGAGTCTGAAATGGCTGATAACAGAAGACAATAGACTGCATCTAGCTGCACAGAAGATGGAAATCATGTAGAATTAGGATCTCTGTCTCTATAGCAGGAAATAAGAAGTAATAAAACTTACTACACCAAAGCCGCCCCTACCCAGCACCTGATGGATGGTGAAGCGAGTGATGTTTAATTTGGGGTAGGGGCTGGGTGCTCCAGGGTCCTGGCTGCTGCCGGCTCTTGGCTCCTCATCCTCCAATACTCTGGCCTTCTCTCCTCTCCTCTTCTTCATCTCCTTGGATCCGCTCTCGTTGTCCTCTTCCCTCTTTCTCTTCTCATCTTCTCTCTTCTTTTCTCTCTTCTTCCTCTTCATCTCCTTGGATCCGCTCTCGTTGTCCTCTTCCCTCTTTCTCTTCTCATCTTCTCTCTTCTTTTCTCTCTTCTTCCTCTTCATCTCCTTGGAGTTCTTGCTGTTCTTCTCCGTCTTTCTCTTCTTATCTTCTCTCTCTTCGCCGTCTTCTCTGTGTCCAGTGGACGCCATTCTCTCTTCTCCTGTCGGGTTCAGTCCAGTCGCTGTCGATGACAGTTGAAAATGAACGGCAGTTGGTCGTGTGCAGGTGCATAAGGTCAGAGGTCATGGAAGCCTCAGGTGGCACCTGCCTGCCAGTGGTGCATGGACCTGCTCTGCCATCTACACTGTGATATGGGCATCAGGAGTGGTGGTCCAGTGTCTAGAGAAATGGAGACATTCATGGCCGTGTCTTCTAGTGCTATATTATTAGGAGATGGGGGAGGGGATGGGACCTTTATATCTGGGGTGGCAGTGGTGTCCGTAGTTCTTTAGAAACTCTGCACTTGTGTGGAAATTCACATGAACCAGGTGGAGAAATAAACCATAAATTGTACTTGCTGCAAATGTCAGGAATAATAAAGCCTTGTTGGGGTAATTCTGGGTGTACAGGGAGGAGAAGACATTGTGGACAAGAGGAATTGGGTGAAGGAGTCTTCTGTGGAGATTGCATAGGGATTCACCACAATTACAATTTATTCTAAGGTGGGAAATGTTAGAAAGGCTTCATTTGGACAATTTTGGATTGGTCCCAGTTTTAGTAGCCGGCCATGGTTTGTGTGATTGTTGGGGGTGTACATTTTCCATTATGGAAGAATGAGGGTTTCTATACAAGATACTGCCAGGTGTATAGGTGACTTGTTTAACCACCTCCGGACCGCCTAACGCAGGATCGCGTTCCGGAGGTGGCAGCCCTGCGCAGAGTCACGCATATATGCGTCATCTCGCGATGGCCGAGATTTCCTGTGAACGCGCGCACACAGGCGCGCGCGCTCACAGGAACGGAAGGTAAGAGAGTTGATCTCCAGCCTGCCAGCGGCGATCGTTCGCTGGCAGGCTGGAGATGTGTTTTTTTTAACCCCTAACAGGTATATTAGACGCTGTTTTGATAACAGCGTCTAATATACCTGCTACCTGGTCCTCTGGTGGTCCTCTTTGTTTGGATCGACCACCAGAGGACACAGGTAGCTCAGTAAAGTAGCACCAAGCACCACTACACTACACTACACCCCCCCCGTCACTTATTAACCCCTTATTAGCCCCTGATCACCCCTGATCACCCCATATAGACTCCCTGATCACCCCCCTGTCATTGATTACCCCCCTGTAAAGCTCCATTCAGATGTCCGCATGATTTTTACGGATGCACTGATAGATGGATCCGATCCGCAAAACGCATCCGGACGTCTGAATGAAGCCTTACAGGGGCATGATCAATGACTGTGGTGATCACCCCATATAGACTCCCTGATCACCCCCCTGTAAAGCTCCATTCAGATGTCCGCATGATTTTTACGGATGCACTGATAGATGGATCCGATCCGCAAAACGCATCCGGACGTCTGAATGAAGCCTTACAGGGGCATGATCAATGACTGTGGTGATCACCCCATATAGACTCCCTGATCACCCCCCTGTAAAGCTCCATTCAGATGTCCGCATGATTTTTACGGATGCACTGATAGATAGATCCGATCCGCAAAACGCATCCGGACGTCTGAATGAAGCCTTACAGGGGCATGATCAATGACTGTGGTGATCACCCCCCTGTCATTGATTACCCCCCTGTAAATCTCCATTCAGATGTCCGCATGATTTTTACGGATGCACTGATAGATGGATCCGATCCGCAAAACGCATCCGGACGTCTGAATGAAGCCTTACAGGGGCATGATCAATGACTGTGGTGATCACCCCATATAGACTCCCTGATCACCCCCCTGTAAAGCTCCATTCAGATGTCCGCATGATTTTTACGGATGCACTGATAGATGGATCCGATCCGCAAAACGCATCCGGACGTCTGAATGAAGCCTTACAGGGGCATGATCAATGACTGTGGTGATCACCCCATATAGACTCCCTGATCACCCCCCTGTAAAGCTCCATTCAGATGTCCGCATGATTTTTACGGATGCACTGATAGATGGATCCGATCCGCAAAACGCATCCGGACGTCTGAATGAAGCCTTACAGGGGCATGATCAATGACTGTGGTGATCACCCCCCTGTCATTGATTACCCCCCTGTAAAGCTCCATTCAGATGTCCGCATGATTTTTACGGATGCACTGATAGATGGATCCGATCCGCAAAACCATCCGGACGTCTGAATGAAGCCTTACAGGGGCATGATCAATGACTGTGGTGATCACCCCATATAGACTCCCTGATCACCCCCCTGTAAAGCTCCATTCAGATGTCCGCATGATTTTTACGGATGCACTGATAGATGGATCCGATCCGCAAAACGCATCCGGACGTCTGAATGAAGCCTTACAGGGGCATGATCAATGACTGTGGTGATCACCCCATATAGACTCCCTGATCACCCCCCTGTCATTGATCACCCCCCCTGTCATTGATCACCCCCCCTGTCATTGATCACCCCCCCTGTCATTGATCACCCCCCCTGTCATTGATCACCACCCCTGTCATTGATCACCCCCCTGTCATTGATCACCCCCCTGTCATTGATCACCCCTCTGTAAGGCTCCATTCAGACATTTTTTTGGCCCAAGTTAGCGGAATTTTTTATTTTTTTTTCTTACAAAGTCTCATATTCCACTAACTTGTGTCAAAAAATAAAATCTCACATGAACTCACCATACCCCTCACGGAATCCAAATGCGTAAAATTTTTTAGACATTTATATTCCAGACTTCTTCTCACGCTTTAGGGCCCCTAGAATGCCAGGGCAGTATAAATACCCCACATGTGACCCCATTTCGGAAAGAAGACACCCCCAGGTATTCCGTGAGGGGCATATTGAGTCCATGAAAGATTGAAATTTTTGTCCCAAGTTAGCGGAACGGGAGACTTTGTGAGAAAAAAATTAAAAATATCAATTTCCGCTAACTTGTGCCAAAAAAAATTTTTTTCTATGAACTCGCCATGCCCCTCATTGAATACCTTGGGGTGTCTTATTTCCAAAATGGGGTCACATGTGGGGTATTTATACTGCCCTGGCATTCTAGGGGCCCCAAAGCGTGAGAAGAAGTCTGGTATCCAAATGTCTAAAAATGCCCTCCTAAAAGGAATTTGGGCACCTTTGCGCATCTAGGCTGCAAAAAAGTGTCACACATCTGGTATCGCCGTACTCAGGAGAAGTTGGGGAATGTGTTTTGGGGTGTCATTTTACATATACCCATGCTGGGTGAGAGAAATATCTTGGCAAAAGACAACTTTTCCCATTTTTTTTATACAAAGTTGGCATTTGACCAAGATATTTATCTCACCCAGCATGGGTATATGTAAAATGACACCCCAAAACACATTCCCCACCTTCTCCTGAGTACGGCAATACCAGATGTGTGACACTTTTTTGCAGCCTAGGTGGGCAAAGGGGCCCACATTCCAAAGAGCACCTTTCGGATTTCACAGGTCATTTTTTACAGAATTTGATTTCAAACTCCTTACCACACATTTGGGCCCCTAGAATGCCAGGGCAGTATAACTACCCCACAAGTGACCCCATTTTGGAAAGAAGAGACCCCAAGGTATTCGCTGATGGGCATAGTGAGTTCATGGAAGTTTTTATTTTTTGTCACAAGTTAGTGGAATATGAGAATTTGTATGAAAAAAAAAAAAAAAAAAATCATCATTTTCCACTAACTTGTGACAAAAAATAAAAAATTCTAGGAACTTGCCATGCCCCTCACGGAATACCTTGGGGTGTCTTCTTTCCAAAATGGGGTCACTTGTGGGGTAGTTATACTGCCCTGGCATTCTAGGGGCCCAAATGTGTGGTAAGGAGTTTGAAATCAAATTCTGTAAAAAATGACCTGTGAAATCCGAAAGGTGCTCTTTGGAATATGGGCCCCTTTGCCCACCTAGGCTGCAAAAAAGTGTCACACATCTGGTATCTCCGTACTCAGGAGAAGGTGGGGAATGTGTTTTGGGGTGTCATTTTACATATACCCATGCTGGGTGAGAGAAATATCTTGGCAAAAGACAACTTTTCCCATTTTTTTATACAAAGTTGGCATTTGACCAAGATATTTATCTCACCCAGCATGGGTATATGTAAAAAGACACCCCAAAACACATTCCCCACCTTCTCCTGAGTACGGAGATACCAGATGTGTGACACTTTTTTGCAGCCTAGGTGGGCAAAGGTGCCCATATTCCAAAGAGCACCTTTCGGATTTCACAGGTCATTTTTTACAGAATTTGATTTCAAACTCCTTACCACACATTTGGGCCCCTAGAATGCCAGGGCAGTATAACTACCCCACAAGTGACCCCATTTTGGAAAGAAGAGACCCCAAGGTATTTCGTGATGGGCATAGTGAGTTCATAGAAGTTTTTATTTTTTGTCACAAGTTAGTGGAATATGAGACTTTGTAAGAAAAAAAAAAAAATCATCATTTTCCGCTAACTTGTGACAAAAAATAAAAAGTTCTATGAACTCACTATGCCCATCAGCGAATACCTTAGGGTGTCTACTTTACGAAATGGGGTCATTTGTGGGGTGTTTGTACTGTCTGGGCATTGTAGAACCTCAGGAAACATGACAGGTGCTCAGAAAGTCAGAGCTGCTTCAAAAAGCGGAAATTCACATTTTTGTACCATAGTTTGTAAACGCTATAACTTTTACCCAAACCATTTTTTTTTTACCCAAACATTTTTTTTTTATCAAAGACATGTAGAACTATAAATTTAGAGCAAAATTTCTATATGGATCTCGTTTTTTTTGCAAAATTTTACAACTGAAAGTGAAAAATGTCATTTTTTTGCAAAAAAATCGTTAAATTTCGATTAATAACAAAAAAAGTAAAAATGTCAGCAGCAATGAAATACCACCAAATGAAAGCTCTATTAGTGAGAAGAAAAGGAGGTAAAATTCATTTGGGTGGGAAGCTGCATGACCGAGCAATAAATGGTGAAAGTAGTGTAGGTCAGAAGTGTAAAAAGTGGCCTGGTCTTTCAGGGTGTTTAAGCACTGGGGGCTGAAGTGGTTAATTTGCAGTAATTTATATGGGAAATTTCATCTTATTCATTATTATGCTGATTGGCAGTGATAATAGGAATTATAGAGGAACACAAAGGCTCTGTAGCGCACATAAGATTTGTAGCTCTGCTATATCCCTCTGATGGGTCCCTGGTCTCCACCTTTCTCAGTTTACTCCGCTGCACCGATGACATGTTGTCTTCACATCTGACTGCTGCGGCTCCATGTAAAGAGGGTTTTCCTCCTGAGACAATCCCTATCATCCTCTTCAGTAATATGTCGGCACTGGTTGTAATAAAGTGCACACAATACATTTCGGCACATGCGCAGTGCACTTCTCTCCAGAAGAGGGACAGGATTATATCATCTGCATGCACCGAAATTCTGGTGCAAAGCCACATGATGAGATTACAGGACCAGACGAGAGCAGTCCTCTTTAAGATGAGGCTGGTAGAAATGGCCTTGCAGTTCGCCCGGCGGTCGTTTCGCGGCGAACTTTACGTGTTCGCCATTCGCCAAACATGCGAACATATGGAGATATTCGCGCCCGCCATATTCTTTTACATTGTGAAGAACTTAGACCCATGACACATCCATCAGGTGGTACAGGACAGCCAATTGAGACGTTTCAGCCCATGGACATACCCCCCTACCTTATAAATAGAGCTGATCTGGCTCTACATTCAGTGTTTTGCCAGTGTAGGGAGAGGTTGCTGTGTGGGGCAGGGACAGGCTGTTAGGGACACTGAACGCTAGCTAATAGGGCCACAAAAGTCCTTTTAAAGGGACACTGACAGGCCAAATCAGCATATATAGTTATATATATGACATTACAGGTCTTATACAGTCTATTAAAAGCATCTAAGTATCCCCCCTGTCCACCTTCTAAATACCGAAATATAACGTTTTATAACCTGCCTGTCTCGTCACCAATCTGCCCAAGGGGCGGCGTTTCATCTCAAAATGCGCCCAGCCAGCCGCTCCCAACTGCCGTTCTGAAGCCCCGCCCAGCTCATCAATATTCACTTCGCTGGGCGGCGGCTACAACTCTCCCCACTCACGATCCTGCGCAAGGGCAGATTTGACATGAACGATGCCAGGAGGATTCAATTGCCCATGCGCAGACTAGATGGGCCAAATGGTTCTTATCTGCCAACACATTCTATGGTATAGGTGTGCTATCGATAGGTGTGATACACAGAGGGGTGCGATATACTTATAATATACTTTTATAATGAGTCAAATGAGTCAAAAACACATAGATCTATATAGTGATCACCTGGAAGTCAGGGGGCTAGGGGCTTACTAGGGCCATTTTTATATAGGGTAAGGTTCCGGACGGGGTCGCTCTTATCAGGACGGGTGGTCTGTGGTTAGGCTATCAGGGCCAGAATTGCACCCCCCTGTAGGGCAATATCAGGGACAGTTCTTTGCCCACCCTGTCCTTTAATACCACATCATCATTTAGCCCAGGGATAGATGTTTTTTGCTTTCCCTCCGGGATTCATGGATGTGCACTGGAACCCCCCGGATTGTGGTAGGACATATGGTTTCTGATTTGGTGCCGCCAAGCACTTGTTATTACCTACCACATCTATGCTTTTTGCTTAACTTTAATAATTAAATTTATTTTCATTTTGAGGGATATCTTTTCCATTCACACGTCCGCAAAATGGGTCCGCATCCGTTCCGCAATTTTGCGGAACGGGTGCAGACCCATTCATTTTCAATCGGGTCGGAATGTGCTGTCAGCATCCACATTTGTGGATCTGCACTTCCGCATCCGTGCTTCCGTTTCCGCAAAAAAATAGAACATCTCCTATTCTTGTCCGCAATTGCAGACAAGATTAGGCATTTTCTATTATAGTGCCGGCAATGTGCGGTCCGCAAATTGCGGAATGCACACTGCCGGTGTCCGTGTTTTGCGGATCCGCAAAACACTTACGGACGTGTGAATGGACCCTCATAGTAACATTATTAAAGGTTACGTTTTATCTTGATGTATATTCTAATGGATTGCCTTCCTTGTACAATGTTATAATATACTTTCTATGTTAGACAGTATATTATAGTGCATTTGTATTGTGCGGCAGTTGTGTGCGGTTCTGCTGCGATACTGCAGGTATATAGAGGGACAAGCGTTATTGGAACAAATCATTTCTACTGGTGTGATATACCAGTCGTCCTCCAAAAAAACAGATTGAAGCGGGGTGTTAGAAACCAATATACTTCCTTTATAGTGCATTTGGGTACTGTATAGTGCATTCGCGCATGCGCAAACGCGAACATTATATTGCCGATATTTCGCATCGAAAAAAATTATGAATGGAGATCGCCAATTCGAATAATACATCTGGTATGTCACTGTCCATGTTGTGGGACTATTTGTGCACTTCTAGTAATTATTTCTTGGCTGCAAATATGAGCTGAAAGTTTTTCAGTTTCGGCTGCCATTAAAATGAATGGGACCGCCGCGAACTTGCGGTTCACGAACATTTGATCGCGTTCGCGAACCGTCCCGGCAGATGTTCGTCCATCACTAGAGACTGGAAGTCTTCCTACTGGGTCCCACAGTTGAGGGCGCAAAAGTCCTTCTTTAACCCCTTAGGGACCCATGACGTACCGGTACGCATGGATCCCGAGTCCTTAAGGACCCATGACGTACCGGTACGTCATGTATAGTTCCGATCACCGCCGCCCGGCGGGCGGTGATCGGAACCTGGTGCCTGCTCAAATCAAATGTCCCGTGACCCCCCCGTGTTGGCGATCGCCGCAAACCGCAGGTCAATTCAGACCTGCGGTTTGCGGCTTTTTATTGTGCGGCGGCGGCTGGCGGAGGTGCCATCGGGTACCCATGGGGCTGTGGGGGGGACCCGATGGCATGGAAGGCAGCGCAAAGTGGGACAAAAAAAAAAGTGAAAAAAAAAGTTTAAAAAATAAAGTTTCCCCCCCAAAAAATTCAAAGTTTCAAGTAAAAATAAACAAAAACATCATTTTCCCCAAATAAAGTTAAAAAAAATTGGTAAAAAATAGGGGAAAAGAAAAAAGTAAACATATTAGGTATCGCCACATCCGTATCGACCGGCTCTATAAACATATCACATTACCTAACCCCTCGGATGAACACCGTAAAAAATAAAAAATAAAAACTGTGCTAAATAAACAATTTTTTTGTCACCTTACATCACAAAAAGTACAACAGCAAGCGATCAAAAAGGCTTTTGCCCACCAAAATAGTACCAATCTAATCGTCACCTCATCCCGCAAAAAATGAGCCACTACCTGAGACAATTGCCTAAAAAATAAAAAAAACTATGGCTCAGAATATGGAGACACTAAAACATCATTTTTTTTGTTTGAAAAAAGCTGTTATTGTGTAAAACTTACATAAATAAAAAAAAAGTATACATATTTGGTATCGCCGCGTTCCTATCAACCGGCTCTATAAAAAAATATCACATGACCTAACCTCTCAGATGAACACTGTAAAAAATAAAAAATAAAAACTGTGCTAAATAAACCATTTTTTGTCGCCTTACATCACAAAAAGTGTAATAGCAAGTGATCAAAAAGTCATATGCACCCCAAAATAGTGCCAATCAAACCGCCATCTCATCCCGCAAAAAATTAGACCCTACCTAAGATAATCGCCCAAAAACTGAAAAAACTATGGCTCTCAGAATATGGAGACACGAAAACAGGATTTTCTTTTTGTTTCAAAAATTATATTATTGTGTAAAACTTACATAAATAAAAAAAAGTATACATATTAGGTATCACCGCATCCGTATCGACCGGCTCTATAAAAATATCACATGACCTAACCTGTCAGATGAACACCGTAAATTTTTTTTAATAAAAACTGTGCTAAATAAACAATTTTTTATCACCTTACATCACAAAAAGTGTAATAGCAAGCGATCAAAAAGTCACATGCACCCTAAAATAGTGCCAATAAAACCGTCATCTCATCCCGCAAAAATCATACCCTACCCAAGGTAATCGCCCAAAAACTGAAAAAATTATAGCTCTCAGACTATGGAAACACTAAAACATTATTATTTTTTGCTTCAAAAATGAAATCATTGTGTAAAACTTACATAAATAAAAAAAAGTATACATATTAGGTATAGCCGCATCCGTGACAACCTGGTCTATAAAAATATCACATGATCTAACCTGTCAGATGAATGTTGTAAATAACAAAAAATAAAAATGGTGCCACAATAGCTATTTCTTGTTATCTTGCCTTACAAAAAGTGTAATATAGAGCAACCAAAAATCATATGTACCCTAAACTAGTACCAACAATACTGCCACCCTATCCCGTAGTTTCTCAAATGGGGCTACTTTTTTGGAGTTTCTACTCTAGGGGTGCATCAGGGGGTCTTCAAATGGGACATGGTGTCAAAAAAACCAGTCCAGCAAAATCTGCCTTCCAAAAACCGTATGGCATTCCTTTCCTTCTGCGCCCTGCCGTGTGCCCGTACAGCTGTTTACGACCACATATGGGGTGTTTCTGTAAACTACAGAATCAGGGCCATAAATATTGAGTTTTGTTTGGCTGTTAACCCTTGCTTTGTTATTGGGAAAAATGGATTAAAATTGAAAATTTGCCCAAAAATTAAAATTTTGAAATTCCATCTCCATTTGCCAATAACTCTTGTTTAACACCTAAAGGGTTAATGACGTTTGTAAAATCTGTTTTGAATACCTTGAGGGTTGTAGTTTCTTAGATGGGGTCACTTTTATGGAGTTTCTACTCTAGGGGTGCATCAGGGGGGCTTCAAATGGGACATGGTGTAAAAAAAAACAATCCAGCAAAACCTGCCTTCCAAAAACCGTATGGCATTCCTTTCCTTCTGCGCCCTGCCGTGTGCCCATACAGCTGTTTACGACCACATATGGGGTGTTTCTGTAAACTACAGAATCAGGGCCATAAATATTGAGTTTGGTTTGGCTGTTAACCCTTGCTTTGTAACTGGAAAAAAATTATTAAAATGGAAAATCTGCCAAAAAAGTGACATTTTGAAACTGTATCTCTATTTTCCATTCATTCTTGTGGAACACCTAAAGGGTTAACAAAGTTTGTAAAATCAGTTTTGAATACCTTGAGGGGTTTAGTTTATAGAATGGGGTCATTTTTGGTTGGTTTCTATTATGTAAGCCTCGCAAAGTGACTTCAGACCTGAAGTGGTCCCTAAAAATTGGGTTTTTGAAAATTTCTGAAAAATTTCAAGATTTGCTTCTAAACTTCTAAGCCTTGTAACATCCCCAAAAAATAAAATATCATTCCCAAAATGATCCAAACATGAAGTAGACATATGGGTAATGTAAAGTAATAACTAGAGAAATTGAAACTTGGAAATTTGCTAATTTTTCCCAATTTTTGGTAAATTTGGTATTTTTTTATGCAAAAAAATTAACTTTTTTGACCCAATTTTAGCAGTATCATGAAGTACAATATGTGACGAAAAAACAATCTCAGAACGGCTTGGGTAAGTAAAAGCGTTTTAAAGTTATCAGCACTTAAAGTGACACTGGTCAGATTTGCAAAAAATGTCTAAGTCCTTAAAGGGCTTCTGTCACCCCACTAAATCTGGCACCGGCGCCGTACCTGTCTTCAGTCGGCACAGGCGCACTGAGGGGAGGATGCTCGCTCAGCCGCTCCTTCCTCAGTGCGCCTGCGCCAGGTGTAGATGTGACGTCACCGTCGCAGGCGCATTGAGGATGGAGCGGCCGAGCGAGCGTCCTCCCCTCAGTGCGCCTGCGCCGACTGAAGACAGGTACGGCGCCGGCGCCAGATTTAGTGGGGTGACAGAAGCCCTTTAAGGTGAAATAGGGCTGAGTCCTTAAGGGGTTAAGCTGCATGATATCCTCAACGCTGTCACTGCTAGCTCTGGTGCTCTCTGCAGCTGTAACTCCAGCAGAAACTTCATCTGCAATCTCCTGGTGACCTCCTGTGGCCGAACTTGGAAAAGCAGCTTCACCTTCCGCTGGAAGATCCTCTATAAGCCTTGGCTTTTTCCTTGTAGGTGACAGGTTCTCCAGGCAGCAATAAAGTACAAACCCTTGGTCCTTCATAGCAAGAATTTCTGCATTCGGTGGTGGTTCCGGAGAGCATGCAGCAGTATCAGTGGACTCCTCACTGGTGAATAGTTCACTTTTAATGGTTGGAGGCTCTGGTAGTGTCGTACCAGGTGTGCTGTGCGGTCTTCAGCAGGCGGTTGACAGCAAGTCTCGGCATTTTTGTAGGCTTCATGCAATTCCCTTTCTCTGCGCTCTTTTTCCTCCACAATTTCTTTATATGTTTTTATCCTGTTTCTTCTTGCTGTCAAGTCACCTTCTCCACTAAGCATTCTCTCAATCTTGAAAAATAACAACGAAGAAAGTAGTCAGCGGCACTCACCAGTGCACTGTATCAAATCGATGCTTTATTTTACCAAAGACATGGCATGGGGCAGACAGACAACTGCACGCACCAAACAGCGGCGGCCGTTTCGCGCTCCATGCGCTTCATCTGGCTGTGTGTCAGCGCGTCCATTTGCGCCGCCCCTTTAAAGGTTTTAGCGCTACGTGTTGTTCTAACAACGGGCAACAACAATGTGCCTACCTAAAGGGTCAGTAAAAACATTTCATAACATATAGAGACCAATGCAGAACATAACTGTGATCCAATCAGGACGGCGATCTCACATCAGATCAGAGGAATACACTTAAATCATTCCTATCATTTAAGCCAAGTTCACCTAATGCCTGGGTCCATGTCTGGTTCATCCGTATTAGACGGCAGAGAAGGGGCAGACGATTTCTTCACGCAGTGTAACAATAGAGACTTTTTGCAGAACCTCGCTAGAAGCTAAAGTAACGCAATTGGCTGACAAGGAGGTACGCCTTTTTTGGACAGTAAATTCGCTAAAATCCTACAAGGAAAGCGAAAGAGTGCCGAGAGGTTTGAGAATTTACAAATACCCTGCACAATATGAACAGGATGAAATGTTTTTGAAGTAATGGCAACAATTACATGCAAATTTCTCCTTGCAAATTTTGGAAACAGTGTTGCAAAGGGACATTAAAGAATATGATAAAATAAAAGAGGAACTGAATAAAGCCAAAGCTGAATTGGGGACAAGCGGACAAGGGGGGTAATATAGTACTCATGTCCAGAGAATATTATGTGAGTGAATCCCTCAGACAGTTAGGGGATACACTCATCTATGAGAAGGAACGGGGTGACCCCATACCCAACATCCAAGGAAAGCTCAGATGCCTGGTTTCAAAATATGTGGAACTGGGTTTCTTCGCAAAAAAAAATATGATGGATAAATTGGTACCTTTATTTCCAGCTAAACCATCATGGTACTTCCTTCCGAAGATCCACAAATCGCTGAGCCAACCCCCGGGATGTCCTATCGTGTCGGGGATTGGCTCGGTGATTGAGCCTTTGTCAAAATATGGAACATGTTGAAAGGGTAACTACAGACTATATCTTAAAGGAAACTGTTCAAATCATTAAGATATAGTCTGTAGTTACCCTTTCAACATGTTCCCTTTTTCTTTCTTCCACAGAGAACGTGATGCATTCCAAAATCTGTGTCAATTAGTGTCTGATCAGGGCGTAAGTTCACCATTTAGTATATAGTATTTAATATCTAATATTTTGTACCATCATAATAATGCTTTGTATGCTGCAGCACTGTAAAGCATGGTGTCCTGTGTATTTATGACCTCTGTACCTGCGCATTCATTGCAGTATGTAGCTTTTAGCATTTTACACCATTATAACAATGTGCAGCAAAATATAGCACTGTAAAGCATGGTGTTTAGCACTGTAAAGTATAATATAGCATTACGCAAGCTCACCATCCAGCATGGAGTATTTAATATTTATTACCTAGAATATAATGCTTAGCATGTTACAGCAGTGTAAAGCATGGTGCCTTGTGAATTTATGACACATTTTTTTCTAGCGAATTTTTTGCAGCATGCAGCCTCTAGCATTATACATCACTATAACAATGTTTAGCGTAATTCAGCACTACATAACATGGTGCCCTGACAACTAATCTTATTTCTGTATTGTTGTGCGTCATTTCCGGCTCCATCGCGGGCTATTTAAACTTGTTTGTTGCTTGTAATGATTATGTTTGACAAAGGCTCATAGTAGCCGAAACGCGTCACTTACCACTTGTATGTGACCATTAAAATTACTTGAAAATCATAACTAAATCGAGTGTCGGTCCTCTCTATACCAGTATCTGTGGATCTTCCCTGGACACGCGCACCGCATCGCTGACAGCGGAGTGCCGCCTGTATCTTCCTTGGATCTGGATACAGGATCAGCGGCGGCGGGTTTCACAGCACCCGTGCAGCCTGGTGAGATCTCATGGGGTCCTCTTTTGTCTATTCTTGGCTGTCCAGGGGGCTTCGGGGGTGCGGGACGTCCAGAGGAGGTTGGAAGGGGCTTGGGACAGTTTTTGGGCGGATTAGCGGGGTGGTTGTCGGATGTCAGGACGGGGGGAGCATCGTGGGGCCCGGGGGTGGGGGGACGGAGGCGGGTGCGAGTCCTAGGGCAGTTGGGTCAGCGTCAGTACAGACTCAGGCTGGGGGGGAGGAGGATAGGCCTAAAGTGGAAGACGGTGCACGGGGCGAGGTGTACGTGTGTTTTGAGGGTCCGCTGGGGGCGCACTTAAAACAATAAGTTTGGGAACGGATCTGGAAAGGGGAGTATGTGGAAATATTTTCCCTACTCCCGTTGGAGGGGTTTCAGTTGGACAAAGGAAAGAAGGAGGAGGGTAAAAAAGAGGAGGATGAGAAGCGGCGTTATCGTTTGCAAACTGGTTGCAGGCGTTTGCAATTTTGGCCAGCGTCATTGGAGAAAAAGCGCCGGAATGTTGTTCGGCTCTGTTCTGTTATATCGACGCGATAGGGGAGGCGTTCCGGGTTTATGGGGGTACGGGGTGGCTCCGGTACGACAAGCAATTTAGGCAGAGAAAGGCAGTCCGGCCCAACATACGGTGGGACCACAAGGATATTGGGCTATGGTTGAGGGTTACGGCCCCGGTACGGTCCGGGCATCCCTTTCGGGGGAGGCTGGGGGGTCAGGACAGGGGAATTTTGCGGCGGCATCAGCGAGAGGGTTGTGTTTCCTGTTCAATGAAGGAAACTGTAAATTTGGCGCAAAGTGTAAGTTCAAACACGAGTGCACCATATGCGGTGGATCTCATGGAGCGAATCGCTGCTTCAGGGTAGGTCGACAGAGAGCGGGGACAATGTTGGAAAAGGGTCGGACGCCGGTACGGGTGGATAGGATGGCACGCTTCCTAAATAGGTACCCGCGTCGGGAGGCGGTTAAGTTGCTGGAAGGTGGTTTTCAGGCGGGTTTTTATATTCCGTCAGTTTCGTCGCAGGGGTACGGGGTTCCTAAGAATTGGAGGTCAGCACTAACTCATCCGGAGGTAGTTTCCAAGAAATTGTCCAAGGAGGTGATGCTGGGAAGAATGGGGGGCCCCGAACCTGAGGGTATCGCCGTTGGGGGTGGTTCCCAAGAAAGAGCCGAATAAGTTTCGGCTCATTCATCACCTGTCCTTTCCAAAAGAGGCGTCGGTCAATGATGGTATTGATCCTGAATTATGTTCAGTGGTTTATACGTCATTTGACGCAGCTGTGGATTGGGTACGGAAGTTGGGCCCGGGGACGTTGCTAGCAAAAATTATTAAGGCGGCGTTTCGTTTGTTACTGGTGCATCCGGAAGTATGACAGTGGAGCGAGGCACAGACGTAGCGCAGCGAGAATTGACTGGAAGGGGGAAGTTTCTAGGCCTGGATAGGGTTAAATTGTAGGGGAAGGGGTAGTGTTTCAGGGGCGGGTTTGGGGGCGGTTTTTGTATTTGCGCGCGCTGTTATATTCTGGGGTGGAGGCGGGAACAGCACCAGTGTCCGCTGCGCTTTGCGAGTTGCTAGCGGTGTGAAGCGCAGGCTAATTTGGTGTCACGTCGTCGTTGGAGGATTTAATGGCGGCGGTGCGGGCAGCGGCAGAACAGCACGGTTCTGGCTGGCTTGTGAGTAGTTTGCAGGCGGCGGTGGGGCCCCATAGTGTCCCTGCGGTAGCTCCGGGTGGTCGGGTGAGGGCCAGGAGATCGGTACCGCCGGAGCGGTTGAGCCCGGAGGCGACCCCTCGGGTTCGGCGGCGTCTCAGGAGCCCCCCTGGGGACCCTCCGCTGCCGTCGGCTGCGGTGGCAAGTGTCTCTGCCAGCCGGCGCAGCGGGAGGAATCCTGCGCCGCGTCATGCGTTTGCGGAGGATTCGATGTGTGGTGCCCGGTTAGTGTCTCCTTCTCGGCGGGGGGGTAGGGCGCGCAGCGGTGCAGTTAGTCGGGGCCTGGTGAGTGCTGTTCGCCGGAGCGATATGGGACAGGCGTTCGGCGCAGGGGGCGGAGGGGTTGAGGCGGCCTCACTGACTGGCGGTGGGGGCCCGGTGGCCTACAGTTCTTTCAGGGGACAGCGGTCGGCACCGCGGTCTGAGCAGGTGTCCGGCGGCAGCGGCGATGAGGGAGGACAGGTGGATGCGGCCTCACTTACCTCCGGTGGTGGCCGGGCTGCGAGCGGAGAGTCCAGATTGAGGCGGGCGGCGTCACGGTCCGGGTCTGCAGGTCGGAGGCAGTCTGCTGGGACGCAGCGTCGGCGAGAGTGTGAGGAGATGTCGCCACCTGCTGGTCAGTCGCAGCATGGGCCAGGCAGAGGTCTGCTGAGTAATGCGCTGGCTGGGGATCTGGATGTGGCTCCGCCCCCAGTGCAGCTGGTTGATGCCTGTAATATAGGGGACCGGGTTGCGGCTCGCGGTGGACAGGCCGTGGAGCTGGGGCTGGTGGACCCTGAAGCAGGAGATGATCGGCGATGGCGGCCACCTGGTGGTGAGCCGGTATGCAGGGAATTGTCGTCCGTGCAGCCACGTCCAGTGGTTCCTGGCGGGGGTTTCGTAGCGGACCAATCGTTTGAAGATGGAGAAGTCAGCCAGGAGGCGTGGGAGATCGAGGGTCGGATGGACGATGCTGACGGCGCATGTCCTTCAACGTCCAGGTCATCGGCTGGGTCGACGCGGAGAGGAGCAACGGTGAGGTCGGCGGCTGCTGTTAGGATACCCCAGGGACGGCCAGGTGAGAGGACGTCGGGTCAGGTTCCTGTTGGGGGGGGCGTGGATGTACTGTCGGGAGAGGAGGGGTTAGCGAGTGAAGTGTTGGCGGGTATGTGGACTTTATTGGCGCGTTGGAAATCTGGGGCTGTGTCGTCTCCGGCCACAGTATGGGCTGCTGCGCCTGCGGTTGGGGATGGGGTGTGTTTGAGCGCGGCTGGTGGTGGCGGCTCTCCTGCTGTTGTGGCTGGGTCGGCGGCGGTTGAAGTCGCCGTGAGCGGAGGTGGTAGAGGGACGGCCGGTGAGGAGGTCAGGTTGGCGGACGCGGCAAAAGGGGAGGTATACGTGTGCTTTGAGGGGCAGTTGGGGGCTCATTTGAAGAGTGAGGTCAGGGAGAAGATTTGGAAGGACGAGTATGTCGACATATTCTCGTTGCTTCCGTTAGACAAGTTTCATTTGGATAGGGTGAAGCCAGATGAGAGTAAGAAGGAGGAGGAGGAGAAGAGGAGGTACAGGTTGATTCCGCGTACTTTTTTAAATCGGCTTCAGGCTTTTGCTATTCTTGCTAGTGTGGTGGGTGAGAAGGCGCCTGAACACTGTTCCCCTCTTTTTTGCTATATGGACGCCATAGGGGAGGCGTATCGGACGTATGGCGGGGTGGCGTGGCTCAGGTACGATGAGCAGTTTCGCCAGAGGAAAGCGGTCAGGCCTAGTATTCGGTGGGACCACAAGGGCATTGGTCTGTGGATGCGGTTGATGACTGCTCCGAAAGGAGTTGGCCTGCCCTTTCGTGGGGCGGCCGGGGGTTCCTCGGCAACAGATGCGGCCGGTAGTAACAAAAGGGGATGTTGCTGGCAGTTTAACGAAGGTTACTGCAAGTATCTTGCCGATTGCCGTTTCAAACATGAGTGTTCCGGTTGCGGCGGAGCTCATAGTTTCGCGCGATGTTTCAAGCGCGGTAGGGGGAGGGGACTGGAGGTTACGCAGAAGAGGGGTGACCCCGGTGAGGGTGGACGTGATGGCGCCGTTTCTAGAGATTTATCCAAATAGGGAGGCGGCAGCTGTGTTATTGTCTGGTTTTCGGGATGGTTTTAGGATCCCGTGTGCCGCAGTGGGTCAGAGCGTTGCAGTGTGAAATTTGTCGTCAGCATTGCAGCAGCCAGAAGTGGTGTCTGACAAGATTGCGAAGGAGGTGGCAGCGGGGAGAGTAGTGGGCCCCTTTAGGGAGTGTCCTTTACGGGACTTGTGGGTTTCTCCGTTGGGGTTGGTCCCTAAGAAGGAACCTAACAAGTTTCGGCTTATTCACAACCTGTCTTACCCGGCTGGGGGTTCCGTAAATGACGGTATAGATGATGTGTTGTGTTCTGTGTCTTATACGTCATTTGATGAGGCAGTTCGGTGGGTGCGGCGTTTTGGGCAAGGGACTTTGTTGGCTAAGACCGATATCGAGGCTGCGTTTCGCTTGTTACCAATTCATCCGGATAGTTTTCGTTTGCTTGGTTTTAAATGGGAGGGGCAGTTTTTTGTGGATTGTTGTTTACCCATGGGGTGTGCGATTTCTTGTTCGTTGTTCGAGACGTTTAGTTCTTTTTTGGAATGGGTGGTGAAGCGGGAGGCAGGATGGAGTTCGGTGCTGCATTACCTTGATGACTTTCTTTTTTTAGGCCCGGCTGGGTCAAGAGTGTGTTCGGTTCTGTTGCATACTATGGAGAGGGTGGCTGCGAGTTTTGGGGTACCTTTGGCTCGGGAGAAAACGGAAGGTCCGTCTACGACGGTGAAGTTTTTGGGGATTGTGATTGATAGTGTTGCTATGGAATGCAGGTTGCCCTTAGATAAGGTGGTGGATTTGTGTAGCGAAGTGGGGTTTTTGCGGAAGGCAAGGAAAGTCCAGCTTAGACGGGTGCAGTCTGTTTTAGGTAAATTGAACTTTGCCTGTAGGATTTTGCCCATGGGGCGGGTTTTTTGTAGGCGCTTGTCCATGGCCACGGCGGGGGTGAAGGCGCCTTTTCATTTTGTGCGGTTGGGGGGTTGAGGTGCGTGCAGATCTGGAAGTGTGGGAGAGTTTTTTGAGTGAATTTAACGGTCGTTCCGTTTGGATGGAGGCGCCCATTTCTAATGTGGATTTGGAATTGTTTACGGACGCGTCAGGTTCATGTGGTTATGGTGCCTTTTGTCAGGGGCATTGGAGTGCGGGTACTTGGCCGGAAGAATGGAGGATGGCCGGGTTTCTTGGGAATTTGGCGTTGCTGGAGTTGTTCCCTATAGTTTTGGCGACTGAGTTATGGGGTGAGTTGTTGAGGAATAAACGGGTGCGTTTTTGTTGCGACAATTTGGGGGTGGTGCAGGCGGTGAATAGTCAGTCGGCTAATTCCCCACCAGTGGTGCGGTTGCTTCGGCACCTGGTTCTGACCGGTTTGAGGTTGAATGCTTGTTTTGTGGCGGTGCATGTTCCAGGTGTCGATAATTGCATAGCTGATGCTCTTTCTCGTTTCCAGTGGGATCGTTTTCGCAGCCTGGTGCCGGGTGCGGACGTGACGGGTTTGCTGTGTCCTCAGTGGCTCTGGAGCGTGGCCTTGGGGTCTCGTTAGATCTGATTCAGCGGTCCGTGAGTAGCGGTACGTGGTCGGCTTATTCATCTGTGTGGTCTCAGTGGGAACGTTTAATAGAGCCGGTGGGGGGGTGCGAAGGGGTTGAGGATTTTCATTCGTTGCTGGTGTACTTTGTGGGCATGTCGTTTAGTGCGGGTTTGTCTTTCTCTGTTGCGGCAAAAAGGGTGGCGGCGGTTGCTTTTTGGTTGAGGCTGCGCGGTTTGGCTGATGTGTCCAGAAGTTTTCTAGTGCGGCAGGCATTGAAAGGGTATCGGCGTAGTGTGGTTAGGAAGGATGCTCGTCGTCCGGTTTCTTTTCAGGTGTTGCAGAGGTTGTGGGACCGGGCGGAGAGTGTGTGCTCGTCTTGGTATGAGGCGTGTTTGTTTCGGGCGGCTTTTTCTTTGGCTTTCTTTGGAGCCTTTCGGGTTTCAGAGCTGGTGGCTGGCAGTTGTGTGAGTGGTGGGGGTTTGCTGCGGGATGACGTGTGTGTTGGTGAAGACGGATTGCGGTGTAAGTTGCGCAGGTCAAAAACGGATCAGGTGGGGAAAGGGGTGTGCATTCTGTTGCGGCCTCTTGTGGGGTCGGTGGTGTGTCCGGTGCGGTGTTTAGAGGAATTTCTGGCGCTGCGGCAGTGTACAGGGGGTTATTTATTGATTCATATGGATGGTTCGGCATTGTCTCGTTATCAGTTTGTGGCGGTTTTCAGGAAATGTTTGACAGCGGCTGGTTATACGGCGAGTGAGTTTGCGTCTCATTCGTTTCGCATTGGTGCAGCGACTGAGGCTGCCAGATGGGGTCTTGGTGATGAGGCCATTATGCGGATTGGCAGATGGGAGTCAGCGTGTTTTCGTTCTTATGTTCGTCCTCACATGTTGTAATGGGGGTGTGTGTTGGGGGTGTTATCTGTTTTAATTGTTAAGTGGCATGTTTGGGTTCTAATTTAATTTGTTTGTTTGCAGGACCGCCGTCATGTTTGGCTTGGATTCTCGGCCATTCTTATGTGTATTGGGGAGCGTTAAGAGCTGATGTGAGGAGAAATGGACGACAGTTAGGTTTCCGGCCGGATTATTTGCGGGTCCGGTGGATTGGTGTGCGGGGTATGTTGTGGGGGCGTGTGTTACTGAATTTCATGCTTATGCGGCTTTGGATAGGTGTCCGGACATCGTGGTTTTGCATGTGGGTGGGAATGATTTAGGTGTTCGCCGCTCGAGGGATGTTGTACGAGATATTAAGCTGGATTTGTTGCGTTTGACGGAGGAGTTTCCGGATTTGCTGGTTGTGTGGTCGGACATGGTGGCAAGGAGCTCGTGGCGTTTTGCGAGGTCAGTGGATCGCATTAACAAAGCACGTGCTAAGTTGAACAAGGAGGTGGGGCGCTTTGTACGGCGGCAAGGTGGCTTTGTGATTCGTCACAGGGAGTTGGAGGTTGCTTCGCCTCAATTCCTCAGGGCGGATGGGGTTCATCTCAATGAGATCGGTACGGATTTGTGGGCGCTGGGGCTCCAGGAGGGTTTGGAGACAGCGTTCAGGGTGTGGCGGGACGTCCATAGGTGAGGTGTCTCCTATGTGCGTCTATGGCAGGTTAACGGGGGTCCTGGAAGGCAATACTACAGGGGTAGAGGAAGATATGGATTCTGGAGGATTTGGTGCCCTTGGGTCGGAGAGTGCGGCCGAGGGTAAAGGAAAGATGTGTGGAGTAAAGATCGCAGCTTGCTTGTGTTGCCTTCTAGGATCCTTCCGCAAAGTGAATGTTGTTACATTGTATTGATATGTTTACCTTGATATATTAATGTATGCATTAAATGACGTTGGATAATTATGGTTGTTTAATAAACGGCTGCTATGGCCTTTTCCACCAAGAATTTGGATTCTGTGTGTTTACTGGGGATGGGAGGAGTTGTTGGTGGAAGGGGTCTGGAAATGATCTTACCTCCTTAAGTCAAGTATGCACCTATTGGGTTGTTGTTGGGAGGGGCGTTATTTCCTGGATAGGTGCTTGCCGATGGGGTGCTCATTGTCGTGCGCCTACTTTGAGACATTTAGTTCGTTTCTTGAATGGGTAATAGTTGAGGTGTCCGGGTGCTCTTCAGTTATTCATTATTTAGACGACGTTTTGTGTCTAGGCCCGGCGGGTTCAAGGGTGTGTTCGTTGCTGTTGCACACGGTGCAGGCGGTTTTTGGGGAGTTTGGGGTTCCGTTGGCGGAGGATAAGACAGAGGGGCCGACAACCGAGTTGTGTTTTTTGGGGATCGTGATTGACACGGAAAAAATTGAGTGCAGGCTGCCGGAGGATAAGTTAACAAATTTAAGATTGGAAGTTAGTAAGGCAAAACAGGCGTCAAAAATTAGGTTGAGGGAGTTACAATCTTCGTTGGGTAAACTTAATTTCGCATGTAGGATCATGCCGATGGAACGGATTTTTTGCAGGCGTTTGGCGCTCGCGACGGCAGGGGTTAAAGCGCCGCATCATTTTGTTTGGTTGGGTAAAGAGCTACGGGGGGACTTGGATGTTTTGGCGGGGTTTTTAGAGGTTTATAATGGGAAGACGTCGGTTATGGGGGGGTGGTGAGTAATGTTGACTTTGAGCTGTTTTCCGATGCGGCTGGGGGGATTGGTTTCGGGGCATACTGCCAGGGACAATGGTGTGCGGGACGGTGGCCTGATTCTTGGATTACTAAGGGTTGGGTTAGGAATTTGGTGCTGCTAGAGCTGTTTCCAATTGTGATGGCAGTGGTGCTGTGGGAGGAGAAATTTGCGAACAAGAAGGTTCGGTTCCATTGCGACAATATGGGGGTAGTGCAAGCAATTAATAGTCTTTCCGCATCGTCTCCTCCAGTTGTGAAGCTGTTGCAGTTTTTAGTGCTCAGATGTTTGTCCATTAATGCGTGGATAGTAGCGGTTCATGTTCCGTGAGTTTCTAATTGTATTGCGGATGCCCTTTCTCGTTTGCAGTGGGAGCGATTTCGTCAACTGGTGCCAGAGGCGGAGGCCGAGGGGTTGGATTGTCCAGCTTGTCTGTGGGAAATCTTAGAGGAACGGTAATGGGGCTGGTTCGGGTATCCTTGTGTCCTGGCACTTGGGCTGCGTACGGTAAGGCATGGGAGGCTTGGGAGAAGTGGTGTGTACAGTTAGGGACGCAGGAAGGGGACTGGGAGATGGCGTTATTGTTATTTTTGGGTCACATTAGGGAGGAAGGGTGGTCATTAGCACAGGTAAACAGGTGTGTGGCAGGGTTGGCGTTCGGGTTTCGGTTACGAGGTCATACGGATTTTACGAAAACGTTATTGGTGAGGCAAGTATTGAGGGGGTGGAGAAGAGGAAAACGGGCTGAGGATACTAGAAGACCAGTGTCGTTTCAGTTGTTGATTGATATGGGGGCTCAGTTGGGGGCAGTTTGTAGGTCTAAATGGGAGGTTAGTTTATTTAAAGCTGCTTTTTCATTAGCGTTTTTTGGGGCGTTTCGGTTGGGGGAATTGGTAAGCAGCAGTGTAACTAGGGCAGGGGGTTTGCGTTCGGAGGATGTGGATTTGTATGTGGATTGAGTGGAGATACGCATCCGGAAATCTAAAATGGACTGTGAGGGCAGGGGAAGGCGGTTGTCTTTGTTTGAGGTTCCGGGATGTATGCTTTGTCCGATCAGGTGTTTGCGGGAGTATGAAGGTGTGAGGGGTATAGGGACTGAGCCTTTCCTGAGACACGAAGCCTTTCCTGTCTCGGTTCCAATTCCTGGCGATTTTTAAGCGGTGCTTGAAAGTATTGGGGATTGAGTCTGTGGGTTATACAGGGCACTCTTTTAGGATCGGGGGTGTGACGGAGGCGGCGCGCTGGGGATTGAGCGAGGAGGTGATAAAGAAAATAGGGCGCTGGGAGTCTATCCGATTCCGCTCTTATGTGAGGATAGGGAGATTGTGATTGGTGAGAAAAGTTTTTTTCTGTTTGGTAATGTGGCAGTTTTTGTTGTTGTTCTTTAATTATAGGTTCGCAGACGGCCTTGGTGTGGATAATGGGACACTCGTTCATGTTCTGGGGGGCAATAAGAGCGGATGTCAGACCGAATGGGCGGCAATTGGGTTTCGCACGCGAGGTGGCAGTGTTGCGGTGGCTCGGGATGAGAGGTATGCTTTGGGGCGGGGTGTTGAGGGAGGTGCATAGGTTTGTGCGCTTAGATCGCCCCCCAGACGTTTTGGTGTTACACGTTGGGGGGAATGATCTGGGGGCTCGGCCGTTCAGGGAGTTGATTAGGGATATTAAATTCGACCTACTGAAGCTTTGGGCGTTGTTTCCACGCATGGTTACGGTTTGGTCAGACATTGTGCCTAGGCGGACGTGAAGGGGTGCGAGGTCGGTGGACAGATTGAATAAGGCCCGCATTAAGGTTAACAGGGTGGTCGGCAGATTTGTGTCTAGGAACGGGGCGGTCGCCGTGCGGCATTCGGAGCTGGAAGATGGAGTGGGCGAATTTTGGAGGGCGGATGGTGTGCACCTTAATGCGGTGGGAATTGATTTATGGGCGTTAGGAATCCAGGGTGGTATTGAGATAGCCCTGAGGATGTGGAGGAACGCGCAATCTTAAGGTGGTCAAGTTGCGCGCTGTTGGCGGTGGGAGGTCCTAGAAGTTGGTGGATATGGTGTTAGTGGAGAATGGGAGGGCCCCCACGGGTGGGGCTGGACTCTCATCGGTTAACAGGAATCGAGGATTAGGCGCCCATCAGCTGGTGCCTCCGAGCTGGCGTTCATTGGCTGGGGGCAAGATGGAGTTGCCAGTTGGTTTTGGTGGTTTATCTTATTTGGGCTTCTTGGACCTCCCTCGTCATTTACTCGGCCTATTGGGGGTTAATGTTAATTTATTCATGTTCTGTTATGTTGTTTATGTAATAAAACGGCTGCTGTGGCCGAATTAATCAGATTCTTGAGTCTGGCTCTTATTCGTAAAAGGGGGTAAGAGGGGTAAGTGGTTAGGAAGACCCGAGCAGTCTAACCAATACCCTAGTCATGCCTAGGGCGGCAAAAATCCTTGCACCGGCCCTGCATGTAAGGACTGCTCATGCAGGTAACATAGATTGCATCTCCTTTGCAGGCTTGGAGACCGTGCCCGCCCCTCCACAGGGAGGAGACAGACACCACCTCCTCCTGCAGAGAGAAGCGAAGTGGATTCTGCGTACCCAGGCATTAGGTGAACTTGGCATAAATGATAGAAATGATTTAAGTGTATTCCTCTGATCTGATGTGAGATCGCCGTCCTGATTGGATCACAATTATGTTCTGCATTGGTCTCTATATGTTATGAAATGTTTTTACTGACCCTTTAGGTAGGCACATTGTTGTTGCCCGTTGTTATGGCAACGCGTAGCGCTAATACCTTTAAAGGGGCGGCACAAATGGACGCGCTGACACACAGCCAGATGAAGCGCATGTAGCGCAAAACAGCCGCCGCTGTTTGGTGCGTGCAGTTGTCTGTCTGCCCCATGCCATGTTTTTGGTAAAATAAAGCATCGATTTGATACAGTACACTGGTGAGTGCCGCTGACTACTTTCTTTGTTGTTATTTTTCATATACACCTATCTTCTCAGCTGTGCACCACCGTCAGTGTATATGAACAGGAGAACCAGTGGATTTTGCTATACTCTGCTTGTTGTTTGAAAGGGTCTGAGTTCACGCAGCTGTGCCGCCCGTCTCTACACTTGTTTAATTCTCTCAATGCCTCCATTTGCCAAGGTAGCTGATAGGTGTTAGCCACAGATGCTGGTTGAGGAAGAGGTGTTGGGGGCGCGGGCAGACCCGGTATAAGGGGCTCTGGCTCTGTTTGGGGCTGTTCCTTTCAATGCTCCCCCTGCAGTCTCTTGCAGGTATCCGATTTTCCCTACTGAAGCTGGGTCCTCCTGCCAGTGCTCCGGTGTGGACACTGGGACCAGCGGTTCACTTCTTCTGGGCGGCTCGCTTACTCTGGGTGGCGGAGTGGGATCTCCTGCCACCTCCGCCGCGCCAGCCGTCACGGGGAGTGCTCCGGACCCCTCCTCAGGTCTCTGTGCGAGCTGCGACACTTTAATCTCCTTCATAGTATCGTATAGTTCCGGCAGGTCATTGCCGCACAGCACTTCTCCCCAGTTCGGTTTGGGCACCACCATGTTGCCTTCTCTTTCTCTAACTCGAACTGGTGAAGGAGGAGGAGCTATAGGGGTGGAGCTTCCCTTTCCTCCCTTTCACAGTAACACCGCTCCCGGTGGGCTGGGCTAGAGTTTCCCGCTTTAGCTGGGGGCGTTTCTGGATTTTCTCGCTTCAGCTGGGCATGAAGAATCTGCGCTATGACACACAAAAATGGCGATTTAACTCCTCGAGCGCCAGCGCGCAGTGTTTTTCGCCAGTCACTCTGCAATAAACGTATCAAAATCATTTTTAAAGGCAATTTTAGTAATCAAATAGGCTAGATAGGTCATAGGCACACAGATGGGTAATGTCCGTATCCTGTTCATAGACGCCAAATAAGGGCTCACTACTGGGGGGATTCCTTAAAGGGAAAGGGTTTTTCGTGACGCCAGTTGCATTTCAGCAACGAGGGATGGAGTCCCCCTTTTAGTAGATATGGTGATACCCAGGGTAGGAATGCCAGAGTTGTGTAACGGTGGCCTAATGTCCCTTGGTGTTGTAGCATGTGTCACAGTGCTCCTACCTGAATATCCTGGAACCTCGCGCGTAGTCGCCCGCAGCCGAGCAACTAAAAGGATTAGTAGGTGAAGGTATGATGAAAGAAATGGAGTCCAGACTTGGTATAATGTTGAACAACAGCTTTACTTGAGAAAACTTGCATCAGAAACAATCTTCAAGCTTTATCTTGGTCATTAGCAGATTTTGACAGGTTTTGGCAGGCAAACACTCTCAGCTCTGCTACATCTGTACTCTCTCGGCTCTGTTATGCTGACTGGATTAAATAGGAACTTTTCCTTTTCTGTTGTAGGCTGCAACTTAACTTTCTGTGGTCTGACTCTGTATCTTGATCTGTACCTTTTGTCTTTATCTTTATTTCGCTCTCTCTTTATCTTTATCCAGGGAACCTTTCTTCCTGGCTTCTGAAGTTCTTTACTTCTTTTCTCTGGTTCCAGCAGAGTTGAAGGTACTCTGGCTGGTTCTGGCAAGGCCCGTCCAACAGGGATGAAGGCTTGCTTCTTCCCCTTACAGAGGGTAAGCTACTCTGACCTTCACTAACATTGAACTCCTTCCTGTATAGAAGGAGGGCTGAGATGGAAGAAAGGTTCCATTCCAGCTAACATAGCTCTGCCAGAGGTGCCGCCATCTGCTGGTGAACCAGGCATATTGCATGATAACATAAAAGTTGCATTGAAATGAATACACATTGTGCAGGATATGGTAATAACATACTAACTAGTGTTCGGCGAGCATGCTCTGCCGAACACTAATTTTACTCGCAGCCAATAAAAGTGCGCAGAGGTATTGGCACTCACTGTAGTGCCGTAGCAATGTTGGCTACTGGCATTACAGTGATTGGCTGGCCAGAACGCGTGATTGGGTGCTATATAGCACCCAATGGCACGTGTTTGGCTCAGTCTTCATCAGGGAGAGCTGTGCTGAAGAAGGGACAGATAGTGTAGGGAGTGAAATAGTAATATTTTAGTGAAAAAACTTGTTAGAGACCCAAACGTCCTTTTAAGGACTATTGTTATATCTGGAAACAATATAATAATTCGTGCAACCTGATAATAATATCTGTGAAATTCAGCGCAATTCTTTGGCCGCTGGTGACAGCGACATTACCAGCACTACATCTCCTGTATAACGTTTGCGCATTCTAAATATCAGTGACATTAATTCAGTGTAATTTTTTTATTAGCTGCTGGTGACAGCGACATTACTTGTGTAGTGTCCCACTAGGTAAAGGTGGGCACTCCACAAGGGTTAACAAGTCTTTTGCGTTACTGTGATGTTTAATTATGCATTTCCCTGTGTTATCTGGGTGTCAGGCCTGTTAGGGTGTAGTTTATCCTCCTAGACATTAGAGGGAGTTAGAGAGTCCTAAGTATATATAGGTAGGCCCAGACAGGGGAGAGTTAGTTCAGTCCAGGTGGCTAGAAGTGTAACCTAGTCAGCCTGAAGTTCCTGAGTCTAAGCTTAGCTCAGAAGATTACCCCAGAAGAAGAGCTTACTTTCTGGGAGAAACCTGCAGTTATCCTCCAGCAAAGCAAAGGCAATACAACCAGCTCAGACAAGTAAGCTGATGGGCAGAAGTACTATAAAATAGAAGCAAGGGTTAATACGGGAGGAAGATTATTTACCAAGGATTAAAGCCAGCATTTAGGCATCCGGGCCTTGGGATACAGCCAGCCAGAATAGCTGTGGAGATAGTGCAGCCGGGGCTGTGAAGCATTAATTGTATACCCTCCAAGTATCTTGCAAGATTATTACCTGCCATATTATTGAATGTAAGCCTGCTTGTGGAACATTGATATAAGGAACTGCATCAACTGAATGTGTTTTGGGGTGTCATTTTACATATACCCATGCTGGGTGAGAGAAATATCTTGGCAAAAGACAACTTTTCCCATTTTTTTATACAAAGTTGGCATTTGACCAAGATATTTATCTCACCCAGCATGGGTATATGTAAAATGACACCCCAAAACACATTCCCCAACTTCTCCTGAGTACGGCGATACCAGATGTGTGACACTTTTTTGCAGCCTAGGTGGGCAAAGGGGCCCACATTCTAAAGAGCACCTTTCGGATTTCACCGGTTATTTTTTACACATTTTGATTTCAAACTCCTTACCACACATTTGGGCCCCTAGAATGCCAGGGCAGTATAACTACCCCACAAGTGACCCCATTTTGGAAAGAAGACACCCCAAGGTATTCGCTGATGGGCATAGTGAGTTCATAGAAGTTTTTATTTTTTGTCACAAGTTAGTGGAATATGAGACTTTGTAAGAAAAAAAAAAAAAAATCATAATTTTCCACTAACTTGTGACAAAAAATAAAAAGTTCTATGAACTCACTATGCCCATCAGCGAATACCTTAGGGTGTCTAATTTCCGAAATGGGGTCATTTGTGGGGTGTTTGTACTGTCTGGGCATTGTAGAACCTCAGGAGACATGACAGGTGCTCAGAAAGTCAGAGCTGCTTCAAAAAGCGGAAATTCACATTTTTGTACCATAGTTTGTAAACGCTATAACTTTTACCCAAACCATTTTTTTTTTACCCAAACATTTTTTTTTTATCAAAGACATGTAGAACAATACATTTAGAGAAAAATTTATATATGGATGTCGTTTTTTTTTGCAAAATTTTACAACTGAAAGTGAAAAATGTCATTTTTTTGCAAAAATATCGTTAAATTTCGATTAATAACAAAAAAATGTCAGCAGCAATGAAATACCAGCAAATGAAAGCTCTATTAGTGAGAAGAAAAGGAGGTAAAATTAATTTGGGTGGTAAGTTGCATGACCGAGCAATAAACGGTGAAAGTAGTGTAGGTCAGATGTGTAAAAAGTGGCCTGGTCATTAAGGGTGTTTAAGCTAGGGGGGCTGAGGTGGTTAAAGGTGCTTTTCTGAATCCTGAAACTTCTATTCCAATGTTGTTCTGACAGTTGGCCTAACTGTCCTCAGGAATTGAACTGGAGGTGTGGATGCTTCATGCTGTCTCCTACACCTACTACAAAGGTGCCTAATAAGTCCTCAGGTAACGACTATCTTGCTAATCCTTTGTCTTGCATAAATGTGATAATTCCTTAAATACTCGGCTGCGTGCAGTTTAGAGATTGGTCACCCTGGAAGTGCGATCTATAGGAGTGGATTGCTCACCTCTAGGTAGAATGATTGCAGGCCTTAGCCCTGGGCTGTGGAGCCGACAGGGACAGAGTAGAGAGGCTAGGAATATGCCTCCCTCCAGATATTCAGCTACATGGCTGTTTCTTTCTTGAAGGCTCATGAAAGAACTGCTTTCAACTGAACTCTCACTTGGATTGACCTGAGCTCATCTGAACTGGTTTGGATTGACCTCAACCAGCCAACAACTTAACTGCCTAACTTAGGTCTGAGCTAAGCTATATATACACACTGACACTGCTCCATCTTGTGGAGAAACAAGTGTAGTTCACCCTGACTAGGCCTGTGTAAAGCATATTTGCATATAGGATCACATTGTGACATGGAGAATATGACAGGAGATAAAATACAAAATACAGGCATATCACATGACATTAGTACATGATAAAAGCACGTTTGCGGTGCCCACGGTCACGTGAGTGGGACACTGCAGAGGCAGGGTCTCATGGATTTCAGATAGCTTTTGCTACGTATTTACCACGGATATCATCCTATATGGATGAAATCTGCAGAGAACCTTATGTTCTCTTCTGGGTGGAAATCTTTTTTGCAGCGTGTGGATTTGATTAAATCTCATCCACTTTGCTTTTATTGTACGTTCACATCCACACCTGCCAGAAATTGGAGCAGGCAGTTCTGCCTAAAAAAATGCAACAAAACGAGCAACAAAAGCCACGTATACGATGTGCGCTTTTGCCATGGAAAAGCCAGAGGACTTTTCCCTCTCCATTTCAAAGGGTGAAATCCACTGGGGAAAACTGCAGCATAAACTGACATGCAGCAGATTTCAAATTCGATCTGTCCGATCCAATCAACTGAAAGAGGGGACCCTGTGTCCCCTTCATTGTTTACCCAGGAACAGCACCTTCAATTCGGTTCTGGTTGCATAACATACTGTAGCTCACAGAGCTCAATCTCTTTCAAGTGCATGGGACTGATCTGCAGTACCACACACAGCCACAACCGTATGTATGGTGCTGTTCCTGGGTAAATAAAGCCACCCGGTGGTCCAGCTGGAGTGCCCTGCACTTTTGCATAGAAGTCGGATAGGCCATCAATATCGCAGTCTGCGTAAACGACATAAGAACTAATGGATGGCTACGAGGCATTCTAAAGGATACAATGTGTCATTGCCCCTGACAAGAAGCGTGACTACACTTGAATTGACTTGTGTTGCATTGTTAAGGTAACTGTAGTAAGGAAAGTTTTTACTTTGGTGATATATTGTTTCCAATGGGATTAAAATGATAGAGAGAATAGGTAAATAGCAGAAAAGCATGGAACTTTGTAGCTGCTGATAATTGCAGGCCTGTCAGCCTGGCTGATGATGCCACAGGTCCCTCTGTCATGTCATGTGACCTTTAGAATATGGTGATGTCACAGGGCCCTTTGTGACATCATGCAACAGTTAGGTTTAGAACTCTGCAACCTGAACGGCAGCCATATTTCTTCATCGTTTGACTGGTGAAGGCGACTTTTGCTAGTGCTTGGCAAATTTTTCAAATACAAGACCAGAAAAGAAGGACTGTTAGCCAAACCGTTCCAAGTGTCACCCCGGAACGTGCTGAAGGCAGACAGGACCTTCCTCAGCCTAACATAACATCTAGGGGCTGAATATGGAGACTTCCAGGAATCTTCCAAAGAAAAGGAAGAGGAAGAGAAAGAGGAGAGTTCAGCCGCCAAATAAGAGGAGGAGAATAGTAACACCGGAGAGGGCAAATGATGGCGGCAAAGAAAAAATGATCAAGGCTTCAAAAAGACCTGGAAGCCCTATACAGGAGAGTATCCAGAGAAAGAGGAAGAGGGGAGAAGAGATGGGGGAAAAAGCTGATGACAGACCCAGCATGTCCTACAATACTGACATGGAACAGCTGTCAGGTGAGTGCAGATCTAAGTTTCCTAGAGCCATTACCCCCTAATGTACGAATTCATGGGATTCTCCACTTTTGGAGAACCCTAATTATGACCAAGATTATGAATTCCCTTCTTTGCTACCCCCTAATGTAGTTACATTGTATTGTAATGGCAAAAATATAGAGATATTAAATCTTACGGTATCTCTCCTGTCTCCACCAGGGGCAATCCCAGCAGACGCCCCCATCCTTGTGACTGGACTGGAAAGCTTCACCTTCCATAAAATCCTTGGAGAGGGTGGTTATGGTAAAGTGAGTATTAGGAATTCTTGGGACTTCTTCCTCATGTGTGTCATGTGTGTCGCAGTAATATCACTCTAGGGATGTCAACGCTTCATGTCTTCTAATCAGGTCTCATGGCAGGACAGGCCTTTCTTCCAGTTCTAATGCTCTGTCTCCTACAGGTCATGCTGGCCACACATCCCGCCTGCCAACAACAACTGGCAGTGAAGCTGGTGAAGAAGAGGGTCCTGCTTCAGGACTTTAAAGACACTGTCCTGATTGAGCGACAGGTCCTGGAGGTGACTGGGAAGAGTCCATTGTTTACCCATGCGTATGCCACCTTCCAGACCAAGGTAAGAGTCTAAACCATTATCGAGGCTTGATCAGTGGGATAGCTATACCCGATCCCAACTGAGGAGGCTGCAGGACCTTTACTATAATATTTTAGAAACCTGGATCATATTTTCTGTCTTTTATCATAGGACTATGCCTTCTTCATCATGGAGTTTCTTAGCGGAGGAGATCTAAGTGGCCTCATGAGAGCCAACGCCTTATTCACCATTCCAGTCACCAGGTAAGACAGAACATGGATATATTAGATAAAACTGACGATTGCTGTCAGGAACATGCAGCTTTGTGTCATTATTAGTCTGGTAGTTTAATGGGTGAAATGTTGATATTTTTTCTTTTTGCCATCAGATTTATGGCAGCTGAGATCATCTGTGGGCTGCAGTTTCTCCACACCAGAGGCATCATACACAGGGACATAAAACCAGCCAATATCTTAATGAACAGCGCCGGTCACTTGAAGATCGCCGATTTTGGTCTTGCCGTGATGAACATCTTTGGGGATAAGAAGATCTCAGAATATGCCGGAACTCTTAGATACATGGCTCCTGAGGTGAGGAATCATCGACTGCACATGCTACTAAGCTGTTTCTTTCTATAGGGCTGGACAGCTGCATGACTTCTGCTGGCCTGGACAATGTTCTAACTCTTATTGTCTGCTGGATGTTTTCACAGATTCTTCTACGGAAGCCCTACAACACGGCAGTGGACTGGTTCTCAGCTGGTGTGATGATATATGAGATGGCTACTGGCAAATATCCATTCAATGCCGGTATACTTTCTGAAACAATCGAAAAGTCACTGATCAATGATGTTCCCACCTACCCAAAAGGGCTCAACCCCCAAGCTAGAGACCTTATAGTGGGGGTGAGTAGAAAGACACATAACAGTAATACAGCGGCTAAATATTATGAAAATGAGGACATTGAAAATCAGGGATAGCATTGCAACGTGTGATGGAATGAATGTCTTTATTCTACATTTTTCCAGCTCTTAAACAAGTCACCAGAGAGTCGCCAGGTAGCAGTAGATAACATCAGGGAACATCCGTTTTTCATGGAAATCAACTGGACAGATATAGAGGGAGCAGGAGCTCGTCCACCATTCCAACTAGGACCAGTAAGTAAATGATCCAGAGAAGATGTGGCTAGTAGTACAGTTCCATTGTTTTCCTTCTTTATCAACACCGCTTTTGGTATGTTCTCTCCATAGCCACCAGTGATGACATTGACAAAAATCGATGACATCCTGTCCTCCAACGAAGCCAAAAAGTCACCAATGGCTGAAAGAGATAAACAACTGTTCTGTGGATTCACATTTGCCAATGAGAACTGGCAGGTCGTAAAGCCAATTAAAGAACCTTTCATACGACCACGCAGGTGAGTCATTGTAGCTGAGAGGGGAATACAGATGGGGATTATTGGAGATTCCCTGTGAATCTGTGCAGTGTGGATTCCATTCACTGGCTTATAGTCTGCTCATGGGTGGACAGAGCAAACTTGAAGGTGGTTACCATTTTGCAAGGCTATTTCATTTCATTTCCAACCTGTTTTAATTTTTTCTTGGTAGAACGTTTGGCAGATTTGTAAGAGAGACCATCCGCAGGATCTGGAGGAAGATGAAAAACTGGAAGTAAAGAGCTCCACTCTGTATACAGATGTCCCCAGTAGATCAGTGGCTGAAAAACATCATGTTCCAGCAGAGCCTCTTGCTGACATCATAAACAGCAGAAAAACCAACCAACACTTGCTGTCCTTGTATGAGCCTCAGATTCCAAACTCTGACCTCTATCTGCTCTCCTGACTACTCATCGGTACTGTGCCACACCAGTCCTTGTTCCTCAGCTTCATTTCCAGCTGCCACTAGAAGTAACCTGAGGGCTGTGACCTGCAGTCTAGCATGCAGCCAAGAAGCTATGGAGTCGATGAAGATTCTTCCAAGAATCAATGACTTGACCGCCAGCGCTTCTAGTCGACAAGTTGCCTCTTGTGCCCAAAGGGAAGGGTGGTCCTTAGGCCATGGTTCCCTAGAGGTTTCCTCCACAGGGGGTTTTTCCTTTCCTGCGTGCCAATGGATCATAACATCAACAAGAAAATGGCGACTTGTTAGACTTTGCCCTCAGTGGAGATCACACCATCCACTAGTGGTACAGAGGGACAGAAAAGGACATCTACCACCAATAAACAGTACCATTCACCATCATGTGGTTGTAGCTTATTTATGTTTTATCCAACAAGTCCCACATGCATATTAGGGCAAGAGCCATCTATGTACTATGGATTGCTATTTAGCCTGTAGTTGGGGGAAATTTGAAGGCACTTTCATTGCATGTTGTCTTTTTTAGGTGGTACTCCCCAGTTGCATGCGTTGAATTGTATTTTGTTACTGATGTTCAGTGTAGAGGCTGCATGGAAAAAATCTGCTACAAATCTGTCTTGTTTTCCCAGAGTCTAAAACAGACTCCCTGCCCACATATTCAAGCCATTTCTTGGATATCCATGTCAAGACATGGCATGATGAACTGTGTACTTATAGTTAAATAAATTGGAAAACCATCTGAGAAATAAAACCCCTAGAGAGGAGGTTATAGTATCCATTCCCATATTAAAATCAGCCATGCGGGTTTTTAGCTGATGTTTCTGCTCAGTCTGTCCCTTTTATAGCCCATGATGAAGCATTGAAATCAGAGCATTAAATAAAAAGCGTAAAAACTTTCAGAAACCGGCAGACAAAAAGAAACGTTTAGGTTAGATAGGCTACGCCACCTAACCTCAGCTTGATCCCTGTTCTGTCTGCCCTGGTTTGTAAACAGTCAAAGTACAGTGCAGAGGTAGTCATATAAAAGATTACACCTTCACTGGTTACTAGAGACTAGAAAACCTCAAAGCTCGGGCAAGAGGGTGGATCCAAAGCCCAGCTAAATAGGGAGGCTGATCAGCTCCTTAGTCATCAGCTGGACAGGGAGCAAAAGGGAAGGATTTACTCTGGCAGTGCTGAAACAAAGTTCCCAGAGTACTAGACCCAATACACAAAGGGAGTGCGGAGCAACGCCCGCACCTGCGCGGGACAGCAGAACAGCGGTGGACTCAGACCCCACCACCCCATAACAGTGCCATCCACAGACCCCCCACCCCATAACAGTGCCATCCACAGACCCCCCTACCCCATAACAGTGCCATCCACAGACCCCCCCACCCCATAACAGTGCCATCCACAGACCCACCCCATAACAGTGCCATCCACAGACCCCCCCCCATCCTATAACAGTGCCATCCACAGACCCCCCCACCCCATAACAGTGCCATCCACAGACCCCCCCCACCCCATAACAGTGCCATCCACAGACCCCCCCACCCCATAACAGTGCCATCCACAGACCCCCCCACCCCATAACAGTGCCATCCACAAACCCCCCCCCCACCCCATAACAGTGCCATCCACAAATCCCCCTCCACCCCATAACAGTGCCATCCACAGACCCCCCATCCTATAACAGTGCCATCCACAGACCCCCCCATCCTATAACAGTGCCATCCACAGACCCCCCCCACCCCATAACAGTGCAATCCACAGACCCCCCCACCCCATAACAGTGCCATCCACAGACCCCCCCACCCAATAACAGTGCCATCCACAGACCCCCCCCCACCCCATAACAGTGCCATCCACAGACCCCCCCCCACCCCATAACAGTGCCATCCACAGACCCCCCTCCACCCCATAACAGTGCCATCCACAGACCCCCCCCACCCACCCCATAACAGTGCCATCCACAGACCCCCCTCCACCCCATAACAGTGCCATCCACAGACCCCCCCACCCCATAACAGTGCCATCCACAGACCCCCCCACCCCATAACAGTGCCATCCACAGACCCCCACCCCATAACAGTGCCATCCACAGACTCCCCCACCCTATAACAGTGCCATCCACAGACCCCCCCATCCTATAACATTGCCATCCACAGACCCCCCCACCCCATAACAGTGCCATCCACAGACCCCCCCACCCCATAACCGTGCCATCCACAGACCCCCCCCCACCCCATAACAGTGCCATCCACAGACCCCCCCCCACCCCATAACAGTGCCATCCACAGACCCCCCCACCCCATAACAGTGGTATCCACAAACCCCCCCATCCCATAACAGTGCCATCCACAGACCCCCCTCCACCCCATAACAGTGCCATCCACAGACCCCCCATCCTATAACAGTGCCATCCACAGACCCCCCCATCCTATAACAGTGCCATCCACAGACCCCCCCCACCCCATAACAGTGCCATCCACAGACCCCCCCCCACCCCATAACAGTGCCATCCACAGACCCCCCCACCCCATAACAGTGCCATCCACAGACCCCCCCACCCCATAACAGTGCCATCCACAGACCCCCCTCCACACAATAACAGTGCCATCCACAGACCCCCCCACCCCATAACAGTGCCATCCACAGACCCCCCCCCCACCCACCCCATAACAGTGCCATCCACAGACCCCCCTCCACCCCATAACAGTGCCATTCACAGACCCCCCCACCCCATAACAGTGCCATCCACAGACCCCCCCCCACCCCATAACAGTGCCATCCACAGACCCCCCCACCCCATAACAGTGTCATCCACAGACCCCCCCCACCCCATAACAGTGTCATCCACAGACCCCCCATTGCCGCTCCAGTACAGTTATAAAATGTGTAATTAAATGAATAATGATTCATGCTGCCCCCTCAGTAGTATAACTTTCAATATATTGTACTCACAGGGCTACTGTTATCGTAATGCAGGCCGGCCGGGCAGACGAGCGGCAGCGTCACTGACTGACGTCACGTGCCTGCGCCGCCTACTTTATGAATGAAGCAGGCGGCGCAGGCACGTGACGTCAGTCAGTGACGCTGCCGCACGTCTGCCCGGCCGGCCTGCATTACGATAACAGTAGCCCTGTGAGTACCATCCACAGACCCCCCATCCTATAGCAGTGCCATCCACAGACCCCCCCATCCTATAACAGTGCCATCCACAGACCCCCCCCCTACCCCATAACAGTGCCATCCACAGACCCCCCCACCCCATAACAGTGCCATCCACAGACCCCCCCACCCCATAACAGTGCCATCCACAGACCCCCCCACCCCATAACAGTGCCATCCACAGACCCCCCTCCACCCCATAACAATGCCATCCACAGACCCCCCCACCCCATAACAGTGCCATTCACAGACCCCCCCACCCACCCCATAACAGTGCCATCCACAGACCCCCCTCCACCCCATAACAGTGCCATCCACAGAACCCCCCCCCCCACCCCATAACAGTGCCATCCACAGACCCCCCCCACCCCATAACAGTGCCATCCACAGACCCCCCCACCCCATAACAGTGTCATCCACAGACCCCCCCCACCCCATAACAGTGTCATCCACAGACCCCCCATTGCCGCTCCTGTACAGTTATAAAATGTGTAATTAAATGAATAATGATTCATGCTGCCCCCTCAGTAGTATAACTTTCAATATATTGTACTCACAGGGCTACTGTTATCGTAATGCAGGCCGGCCGGGCAGACGAGCGGCAGCGTCACTGACTGACGTCACGTGCCTGCGCCGCCTGCTTCATTCATAAAGTAGGCGGCGCAGGCACGTGACGTCAGTCAGTGACGATGCCGCAAGTCTGCCCGGCCGGCCTGCATTACGATAACAGTAGCCCTGTGAGTACAATATATTGAAAGTTATACTACAGAGGGGGCAGCATGAATCATTATTCATTTAATTACACATTTTATAAGTCTCTACTGGAGCTGCGGGGCCGGAGCACAGTGAACGTACTGGCCCCCAGCTCCTCCTCCCAGTCCCTCCCCGCTGATACATCGCAGGCTGCGATGTCAAAAGGTGGCGGAACGCCGTTCCGGTGCGTTCTGCCAGAAAAAAAGCCCTGGTTACAGATATTTTTTCACTCCAGCTGAGTAAATCCGTACAGCGTCTCCCGAAAACCAAGTAAATCCGAAGGTGTTGTGAATATATAGCTCCCAATCCCCCACAAACAGGATCCAGGACTTCAGAGAACCGGCTGGACAACTGAGCCACAAACCCTGGGCCACCAGCCTTTGGCCAGAGAGCCAGCTTTCTGAGAGAGACAGAGAGGAGCGGGGGGGGGGGGGGGAAAGCAAGCTCAAGTCTCAGACCGAAGAAGTCAGTTCTGTGCTTTGCCTGTGTTGACTTGTACTGAGTTCCTCCAGTAAAGAAGCATACTGGTTTACTGCAAACATTGACTCTCTGGAGTTATTTCCCATTGGGGTGCACCATGCCTTACCAGCAGGAACATATGGTGACTAGAGATTGCCTTGCGGTTCGCCTGGGCGGTCGTTTTGCGGCGAAGTTTGCGTGTTTCGCCAAACATGCAAATATATGGAGATATTTGCGCCCCCCATATTCTTTTACATTGTGAAGAACTTTTACCCATGACACATCCATCAGGTGGTACAGGACAGCCAATTAAGACGTTTCAGGACATGAACATACCCCCTACCTTATAAGCAAAGTAAATAATATTTTCCAAACCGATTGTGTAACATCCTGAGGTATGTCACTAAACTCTTCGCTACAACATGTTAGGTATATGCATATTGTCATCTGGTATAAGTTTGCATCACTCTCTTCATAATGTGCATTTTCTAGGCCTGTATTGTATATTTTCTGTAATTCTCAATGTACACCAGTAGGTGGCAGCAATATGTAAGCAGACCATGGTTAGTTAATATATCTAGACTGGAATAGACCATTCCAGGCTAGCTCCCCCTTTTCTGAGGAGGAGTGGAATGTTCCCACATCCTACGTGATAAAAACTGAACAACGGAACGCAATTGCAGTCAAAACTGATTGAAATTGCATACCTACTCGGGTGGGTTTGCCGCAATGCACCCGGGACGCATCCTGAGCCAAAATGTGACGCCCGTGTGAAAGAGCCCTTAATGTGGGGCGCACCCTGGCACAGTATCCGCTTAGCACAGTTATTTTAGGAGGACATTAGGTTTACACTATTAGTGTCAGGGGCAATATTTGCTGGGCGCAATAATTGTTGAAGGGCACTATCTGTGTGGTACTAGTATTATCAGGGGGTTTATCTGTTTCTGCAGTATAATATTGGGGAGCACAGCAGCACAGTATTGGGGGTGGTAGGATGATTTGTCCAGAAGATGGGAGGATGATGGAAAAGTAGTAAACTAAGATATTTTTTGTCAAACTGCAGAGACAAGAGATGGCTGAAAAATCATCATGGTGGTCTGGTCTGAGAGGAGAAGATGAGGAAAGAGAACATCTACATTAGAAGAGACGTCACTGGAGGTAAGAGGTATGGGGCGCTGTATTACCCTGTATGTTTTGTAGTGATAGACGTAATGTTAGGAGGGAAGGGGTTAGGTTGAGAATTTGGTATGGGGGGGGGGGGGGGGGGTGGCGCTGTTTAAATTTTCGCCTCAGGCAGCAGAAAGGCTCGGTGCACCCCTGAGTGCAGTACCCCAGAGCAGGGGGTATCTGTAAATGGTTTGTTGTTAATGTTATGTAATGTGATGTATTGTTGTGTACTGTATTATACCCAGTATAGCATAGTATGGTTGGCATGTCCAGGGCTCACATCCCAGAGGTGGGACCAGCACCTATAAGACATTGGGGGCATATACTAGCCATATACTACCAATGTGTGAGATGGGCCAGCACCTTCAACAGAATAGCTGCGTAGATATAAAGCCTCATGAGCCGTCATATCTGTAGTGCTTCTGAGTGCATGGGGTGTAGTGGATAGCGCTACATCTGACAGACTCAGCACTGCTACATCACTACTAGATCTGATGAGTGGACGCCTCTCTCCAGAGGATTCTCAGACTGCTGACCTCTCATGTGAAGGATCTAGAAGCCGGAGAGCGGTGTGCATGGGGCGAGGTGAGAGTTGTGCCTGCAGGGGGCGATATTATAACAGACAGGGCCGCTATAAGCAACGTCTGTGCCCCATACAGACTAATGATCCATGCCTTGACCTCCATTAACCTCCATCTTGTATCTTTCTGCATATATTTGGTGGCACATACAGAAGGCTCTTAGGCCCCTTTCACACGGGCAAGTATTCCGCGCGGATGCGATGTGTGAGTTGAACGCATTGCACCCGCACTGAATACCGACCTATTCATTTCTATGGGGCTGTTCACATGAGCTGTGATTTTCACGCATCACTTGTGCGTTGCGTGAAAATCGCAGCATGCTCTATATTCTGCGTTTTTCACGCAACGCAGGCCCCATAGAAGTGAATGGGGCTGCGTGAAAATCGCAAGCATCCGCAAGCAAGTGCGGATGCGGTGCGATTTTCACGCACGGTTGCTAGGAGACGATCGGGATGGAGACCCGATCATTATTATTTTCCCTTATAACATGGTTATAAGGGAAAATAATAGCATTCTGAATACAGAATGCATAGTAAAACAGCGCTGGAGGGGTTAAAAAAATAATAATAATAATTAAACTCACCTTAGTCCACTTGATCGCGGCCCGGCATCTCCTTCTGTCTCCTTTGCTGAACAGGACCTGTGGTGAGCATTAATTACAGGTAAAGGACCTTTGGTGACGTCACTCTGGTCATCACATGATCCATCACATGATCTTTTACCATGGTGATGGATCATGTGATGACCGGAGTGACGTCACCAAAGGTCCTTTACCTGTAATTAATGCTCACCACAGGTCCTGTTCAGCAAAGGAGACAGAAGGAGATGCCGGCATCGCTATCAAGTGGACTAAGGTGAGTTAATTTTTTATTTATTTTTTAACCCCTCCAGCGCTAGTTTACTATGCATTCTGTATTCAGAATGCTATTATTTTCCCTTATAACTATGTTATAAGGGGAAATAATACAATCTAAAGAACACCGATCCCAAGCCCGAACTTCTGTGAAGAAGTTCGGGTTTGGGTACCAAACATGCGTGATTTTTCTTACGCGAGTGCAAAACGCATTACAGTGTTTTGCACTCGCGCGGAAAAATCGTGGGTGTTCCCGCAACGCACCTGCACATTTTCCCGCAACGCCCGTGTGAAAGAAGCCTAAGAGCTCTTTCACACAAGCGTGACGGATTGGCTCCGGATGCGTTCAGGGTGCATTCAGTGAAACTCGCACCATTTTGCAAGCAGGTTCAGCCAGTTTTGTCTGCGATTGCGTTCAGTTGTTCAGTTTTTTCTGTGCGGGTGCAATGCGTTTAGATGCGTTTTTATGAGCGTCATAAAAAACTGAAGGTTTACAAACAACATCTCCTAGCAACCATCAGTGAAAAACGCATTGCATCCGCAAGCAAGCCCCATTCACTTCTATGGCCCCTTTCACACGGGCGTTGCGGGAAAATGTGCGGGTGCGTTGCGGGAACACCCGCGATATTTCCGCGCGAGTGCAAAACATTGTAATCCGTTTTGCACTCGCGTGAGAAAAATCACGCATGTTTGGTACCCAAACCCGAACTTCTTCACAGAAGTTCGGGCTTGGGTTAGGTGTTCTGTAGATGTTATTATTTTACCTTATAACATGGTTATAAGGGAAAATAATAGGATTCTGAATACAGAATGCTTAGTAGGTCATCAATTGAGGGTTAAAAAAAAAAAAAAAAATTAACTCACCTTTTCCTCTTGTTCGCGTAGTTCCCGGTCTCTTCTTTACTTCTTTAATGATGAGCTGTGGGCTAAAGGACCTTTGGTGACGTCAGATCACATGCTCCAATCACATGGTCCATCACCGTGGTGATGGACCATGTGATTGGAGCATGTGATCTGACGTCACCACAGGTCCTAGCCGATAGTTCATCTTTTAAGAAGTAAAGAAGAGACCGGGAACTACGCGAACAAGAGGAGAAGGTGAGTTAATTTTTATTAATTTTTTTAACCCTCAATTGATCACCTACTAAGCATTCTGTATTCAGAATGCTATTATTTTCCCTTATAACCATGTTATAAGGGAAAATAATACAGTGAATAGACTGTCACCTAGCAACCATGCGTGAAAATCGCACCGCATCCGCACTTGCTTGCGGATGCTTGCGATTTTCAGGCAACCCCATTCACTTCTATGGGGCCTGCGTTGCGTGAAAAACGCTGAATATAGAGGATGCTGCGATTTTCACGCAACGCACAAGTGATGCGTGAAAATCACCGCTCATGTGAACAGCCCCATAGAAATGAATGGGTCGGTATTCAGTGCGGGTGCAATGCGTTCACCTCACGCATCGCATCCGCGCTGGAATACTCGCCCGTGTGAAAGGGGCCTTTGGGGCCAGGGCTGCGTGAAAAACGCAGAATATAGAACATGCTGCATTTTCCACACAACGCAGAACTGATGTGTGAAAAAAAAAAACCGCTGATGTACACAGCCCCATTGAAATGAATGGGTCTGGATTCAGTGCGGGTGCTATGTGTTCACGTCACGCTCGTGTGAAAGGGGCCTTATACAGGTTCCCAGGCCCATATTATATATTTACTGAGATCATAAGAGAGGGGGAAGGGAAAACTAACTGGGACTGTGTATATAAAATGATGTGACATCACAGATACCAGAACCAGATGTCCATATCATGTCCTATTATATGAAGCCTTCACTTACAAATGAGGCTTTGTAGCTACAATGCCATGACTGGTGGATGGTGGGCGGGTGGCCGGTCACAGGTGAGCAGGTCCAGCAGCATTCAGTGTAACGTCTTCTGCTCATTGCTGTCCTGTTGCACAGACCTTTCCTCCTGGGCCGATCTCTAATGTCGCTGACTGCCTGCTTACATGTCTAACGCTGGCCGCTTGCCCTGGAGACCTGAGAAGAGGCTGATCCTCTGGTTTGAAGCTGGCATTATCGGCTCTTCTGTTCTTGCATTATGGGCTCTATTGTCAAGCTGGCACCATTAAAGGGGTTTTCCAGCGAAACCAAAATAGTTGGCAGTGGGGTCAGAGTGGCTTAAAAACATAAAAAAAAAACAATATATATATACCTCCACCGAGCCCCCGCAGCTGCCATTTTAATGCTGCTTGGATCCGCCCTGCTTTCTACTTCCAGCTCCTGTCGCGACATGCAGGAAATGTTCCGAAATCCATGTCCCGCCTCAGCCGGTGATTGATTGAGTGCAGGCATTTCTTGCATATAAAGATGGGAGCTGGAAGTAGAGAGCAGCAGGGACCTGGACATACCCAGGGGGATCAATGGAGGAGAGAATCGCTTTATTTATGTTTTTCATCCACTTTTACCCCTCTGACCCAAATCTGAAACTGAAAGGGATTCTCCAAGATTTTGATATTTATAGACAATCCTTAAGACCCCTTTACATGGAACGACAGAGCAGCAGATTATCGGGAAGGAACAATCCTACCGTTCCTATAACGCTATTTTCTTTAAGACTCTCGGCCCATGTAAAGAGCCCTTTAGGATATATCACCAATATCAGATTGGCGGGGGTCCGACACCCCACACCTCTGCTTACCAGCTGTTGGGAAGTAGCTTCGGCGGAGGAACTACACATCTCCGTCCACTGTGTAGTGTATGGACCTGGTTACTGCAGTGCTGCTCCCGTTCACTCAGCTACTCCCCAACAGCTGATTGGTGGGGTGCGGAGTCTCAGACCCCAAACCAGTCTGATATTAATAACCAGTCTGATATAATAACCTATAAGAATTCAGAAATCCTCAGGTGACCCTATGCTGCCGCCATATCATGCCTAATAGTAATTTCTCCCTTTAGCGTCTGGAAAGAGATGGAACGGTCAGATTTCCAGAGGATTACTCGTCAGCACATCCGCAGACACAGGATACGTTCTGGGAGCCTGTGCTTCAGAAAATGCAGTCTATATCCTGCGGTAAACAGCAGCCTGTATTCTGCTGACAGATTACCACATTTATCAGAACAGGCAGAGGAGAGAGGTCCCGTAACAGAGAATCTGGCTTCATGTCAACACAGAATCAGTCTTCATGTCATAGCAGAGAATCAGGCTTCACGTCACCCACCACTGGAACAGGCCACTGTCACATATTTAGGCCCAGGCACCCAGGCAGAGGAGAGAGGTCCCGTAACAGAGAATCTGGCTTCATGTAAGCAGAGAATCAGTCTTCATGTCATAGCAGAGAATCAGGCTTCACGTCACCCACCACTGGAACAGGCCACTGTCACATATTTAGGCCCCGGCACCCAGACAGAGGAGAGAGGTCCCGTAACAAAGAATCTGGCTTCATGTCAGCACAGAATCAGTCTTCATGTCATAGCAGAGAATCAGGCTTCACGTCACCCACCACTGGAACAGGCCACTGTCACATATTTAGGCCCCGGCACCCAGACAGAGGAGAGAGGTCCCGTAACAGAGAATCTGGCTTCATGTTAGCAGAGAATCAGTCTTCATGTCATAGCAGAGAATCAGGCTTCACGTCACCCACCACTGGAACAGGCCACTGTCACATATTTAGGCCCCGGCACCCAGACAGAGGAGAGAGGTCCTGTAACAGAGAATCTGGCTTCATGTCAGCACAGAATCAGTCTTCATGTCATAGCAGAGAATCAGGCTTCACGTCACCCACCACTGGAACAGGCCACTGTCACATATTTAACGCGCCGGCACCCAGACAGAGGAGAGAGGTCCCGTAACAGAGAATCTGGCTTCATGTCAGCACAGAATCAGTCTTCATGTCATAGCAGAGAATCAGGTTTCACGTCACCCACCACTGGAACAGGCCACTGTCACATATTTAGGCCCCGGCACCCAGACAGAGGAGAGAGGTCCCGTAACAGAGAATCTGGCTTCATGTCAGCACAGAATCAGTCTTCATGTCATAGCAGAGAATCAGGCTTCACGTCACCCACCACTGGAACAGGCCACTGTCACATATTTAGGCCCAGGCACCCAGGCAGAGGAGAGAGGTCCCGTAACAGAGAATCTGGCTTCATGTCAGCACAGAATCAGTCTTCGTGTCATAGCAGAGAATCAGGCTTCACGTCACCCACCACTGGAACAGGCCACTGTCACATATTTAGGCCCAGGCACCCAGACAGAGGAGAGGTTCATTCAACTTTGGGTTGCCCCGCAATATAATGGTAAAATGAAAATAAAAATAGGATTGAATGAGGAAGTGCCCTGGAGTACAATAATATATTGTTAAGGGGAGGTAGTTAATGTCTAATCTGCACAAGGAATGGACAGGTCCTGTGGGATCCATGCCTGGTTCATTTTTATGAACGTCAGCTTGTCCACATTGGCTGTAGACAGGCGGCTGCGTTTGTCTGTAATGACGCCCCCTGCCGTGCTGAATACACGTTCAGACAAAATGCTGGCCGCCGGGCAGGCCAGCACCTCCAAAGCATAAAAGGCTAGCTCTGGCCACGTGGACAATTTGGAGACCCAGAAGTTGAATGGGGCCGAACCATCAGTCAGTACGTGGAGGGGTGTGCACAGGTACTGTTCCACCATGTTAGTGAAATGTTGCCTCCTGCTAACACGTTCCGTATCAGGTGGTGGTGCAGTTAGCTGTGGCGTGGTGACAAAACGTTTCCACATCTCTGCCATGCTAACCCTGCTCTCAGAGGAGCTGGCCGTGACACAGCTGCGTTGGCGACCTCTTGCTCCTCCTCTGCCTTCGCCTTGGGCTTCCACTGGTTCCCCTGTGACATTTGGGAATGCTCTCAGTAGCGCGTCTACCAACGTGCGCTTGTACTCGCGCATCTTCCTATCACGCTCCAGTGTAGGAAGTAAGGTGGGCACATTGTCTTTGTACCGGGGATCCAGCAGGGTGGCAACTCAGTAGTCCGCACACGTTAAAATGTGGGCAACTCTGCTGTCGTTGCGCAGGCACTGCAGCATGTAGTCGCTCATGTGTGCCAGGCTGCCCAGAGGTAAGGACAAGCTGTCCTCTGTGGGAGGCGTATCGTCATCGTCCTGTGTTTCCCCCCAGCCACGCACCAGTGATGGGCCCGAGCTGCTTTGGGTGCCACCCAGCTGTGAACATGCTTCATCCTCATCCTCCTCCACCTCCTCCTCATCCTCGTCCTCCTCGTCCTCCAGTAGTGGGCCCTGTCTGGCCACATTTGTACCTGGCCTCTGCTGTTGCAAAAAACCTCCCTCTGAGTCACTTCGAAGAGACTGGCCTGAAAGTGCTAAAAATGACCCCTCTTTCTCCTCTTCCTCCTGGGCCACCTCCTCTTCCATCATCGCCCTAAGTGTTTTCTCAAGGAGACATAGAAGTGGTATTGTAACGCTGATAACGGCGTCATCGCCACTGGCCATGTTGGTGGAGTACTTGAAACAGCGCAACAGGGCACACAGGTCTCGCATGGAGGCCCAGTCATTGGTGGTGAAGTGGGGCTGATCCGCAGTGCGACTGACCCGTGCGTGCTGCAGCTGAAACTCCACTATGGCCTGCTGCTGCTCGCACAGTCTGTCCAGCATGTGCAAGGTGGAGTTCTGTAGTGTCCCCACTAGATAAGCGTGGGCACTACACAAGGGTCAATTGGTGTGTGCGTTATCCCTCCTCATTAGGGACAGGAATGTTATCTCTAATTGTGCATTTTATGTAATTTATAAGGTATTGTTTGTATGCAATGTTCCCTGTAATATGCAATATCAGGCCTAGTTCGATGCAGTTAGTCATCCCAGACGTTAGAGGGAGTTAGAGAACCCCTGGTATAAGTATTCAGGCCCAGACAGGGAGGGGCGGTTGAAGGTCAGGAGTCTGCAGAGACAAGCTAGAAGGCACAAGCCAGAGCCTTCTCCTGACATGCAACTAGACAGCCCAGGCTTCTAGTTGCTACCAGGAGACTAGTAGAGGGATCCTAGTCTACCTACTGATCCAGAGAGCCATGGTTAGCTCAGAAGATGTACCCCAATGGAAGAGTTTACCTCCTGGGAGAGAAACCCTGTAGTTCCCACCAAGTCAAGCAGAGTCAACATGTCCAGCTAATACAAGTAAGCTGAAGAACAGAGAGAGTTGAAATGTAAAGCAAGAATGAGTACCTGAGGAGGATTATTTACCAAGGATAAAAGCCTACAATAAGGTATCTGGGCCTTGGGATCAAAGCCAGACAGGAGTTCTAAGGAACAGTGTACACTATCTCCGAGGAGTCTGTACAGCCTGATTCTGCGCGTGTGGATGTTTACCCTCTGTGTATCTTGCCAGGAAACAGTATACCTGCCATAATTGTGAAACCCTGCTTGCGAAGTGTACTTGATATGTGGAACTGAGTTGTCATCTAACTGTATAAAGTGGAATTGATTACAGTAAAGCAAAGTTTGGTTCACCATACCATCTGTGTTCCTCGCTTATTAAGACCATCCATCGGTGTGCCACCGTTACAGGCACTGGCGTCACGTACCTTAAAGGGACCTTGCCCCAGGCACATAAAACACCTGCAACATCCCGGGCACCTCATCCATCACCAGGCCTGGTCCCTAAATACAGAGTGTGCCCCAGAGGACTCCTGTGCCAGCCTCTCCTTCACTGCTGTATGCCTGCCCAGGGTTTCCTTATAGAACTGTGAGTAACCCTCGATTGCCATTAACCGTGACCTCACAATCGCATTACCCTGCAGGTCTGGCGTACCGCATAAATTGGCGTCACGAACAGGATACGGAACATTCCTGCGCCATTGCGGATATTAAACTGTGTGCTGAAGACTACCTTAAAGTGACAAACCCTAAATGTTTTATTGAAAATTGCTGGGCCTAAAGGACTGCCCTAAGTAGCGGTGTGAACATAGTGTCTTCTGGACTGTTTTGCTGCTTGTTTAAGCCACCGCTTGCTGTCAGTGAATAGACAGCGTTTTGCTAAAGATGGCCGCTGAGCTTGTTTGAGTTTACTGCTGCGTCATCTTCATCCTGAATTGGCGGTAAAAGTTGGCGCCTTTTTGCTGAGAAGAGCGGGAAAAAGCTCAAAGTCGGCGCCACCGCCTGTCTGGACATTTGCATGTCTGCAGAAATGGACTCCGCCTTCCCCATACTGGAGTACCTGGGGGGCGGCCTCCCAGGGCAATGGGAGGATCTGTCTGAACTTATTGGCGCCACCCTGTCGCTCTCCAGAGAAGGATCGAGCATGTTGGAGAGTGAAGACTGCTCTGCTGGGATGTCCGCGCCTGATCTACTAAACATGGATGACATTGGTGTAGAGCCAGAGGACGCTCCACCGGCCTACTCTCCGGGACCGGAGAGACCCGCCTGCCCGCCACTGGGGACAGAACCGGAGAACTACTATGGCTCCTGGAGGGACTTCTTTCAGCCCTCGTTCAAGTGGTCAGCACTAATGGCAGAGATCCGGGAGGCCGCCATAAAGAAAAATACCAAGACTAAAATATACTACGAAGAACTGGCAAAGACCGTTCACGAGCGTCACACTAACGCCCAACCCCGCCTGGAAAGGAGAAAGGGGTTGGTTGTGTCTTTTGATAAGAACCGTGGCTACGGGTTCATACAAGACTATACACTGCGTGCAGAATTATTAGGCAAATGAGTATTTTGACCACATCATCCTCTTTATGCATGTTGTCTTACTCCAAGCTGAATAGGCTCGAAAGCCTACTACCAATTAAGCATATTAGGTGATGTGCATCTCTGTAATGAGAAGGGGTGTGGTCTAATGACATCAACACCCTATATCAGGTGTGCATAATTATTAGGCAACTTCCTTTCCTTTGGCAAAATGGGTCAAAAGAAGGACTTGACAGGCTCAGAAAAGTCAAAAATAGTGAGATATCTTGCAGAGGGATGCAGCACTCTTAAAATTGCAAAGCTTCTGAAGCGTGATCATCGAACAATCAAGCGTTTCATTCAAAATAGTCAACAGGGTCGCAAGAAGCGTGTGGAAAAACCAAGGCGCAAAATAACTGTCCATGAACTGAGAAAAGTCAAGCGTGCAGCTGCCAAGATGCCACTTGCCACCAGTTTGGCCATATTTCAGAGCTGCAACATCACTGGAGTGCCCAAAAGCACAAGGTGTGCAATACTCAGAGACATGGCCAAGGTAAGAAAGGCTGAAAGACGACAACCACTGAACAAGACACACAAGCTGAAACGTCAAGACTGATATTTCTAAGGTTTTATGGACTGATGAAATGAGAGTAAGTCTTGATGGGCCAGATGTATGGGCCCGTGGCTGGATTGGTAAAGGGCAGAGAGCTCCAGTCAGACTCAGACGCCAGCAAGGTGGAGGTGGAGTACTGGTTTGGGCTGGTATCATCAAAGATGAGCTTGTGGGGCCTTTTCGGGTTGAGGATGGAGTCAAGCTCAACTCCCAGTCCTACTGCCAGTTTCTGGAAGACACCTTCTTCAAGCAGTGGTACAGGAAGAAGTCTGCATCCTTCAAGAAAAACATGATTTTCATGCAGGACAATGCTCCATCACACGCGTCCAAGTACTCCACAGCGTGGCTGGCAAGAAAGGGTATAAAAGAAGAAAATCTAATGACATGGCCTCCTTGTTCACCTGATCTGAACCCCATTGAGAACCTGTGGTCCATCATCAAATGTGAGATTTACAAGGAGGGAAAACAGTACACCTCTCTGAACAGTGTCTGGGAGGCTGTGGTTGCTGCTGCACGCAATGTTGATGGTGAACAGATCAAAACACTGACAGAATCCATGGATGGCAGGCTTTTGAGTGTCCTTGCAAAGAAAGGTGGCTATATTGGTCACTGATTTGTTTTTGTTTTGTTTTTGAATGTCAGAAATGTATATTTGTGAATGTTGAGATGTTATATTGGTTTCACTGGTAAAAATAAATAATTGAAATGGGTATATATTTGTTTTTTGTTAAGTTGCCTAATAATTATGCACAGTAATAGTCACCTGCACACACAGATATCCCCCTAAAATAGCTAAAACTAAAAACAAACTAAAAACTACTTCTAAAAATATTCAGCTTTGATATTAATGAGTTTTTTGGGTTCATTGAGAACATGGTTGTTGTTCAATAATAAAATTAATCCTCAAAAATACAACTTGCCTAATAATTCTGCACTCCCTGTATTACTGGCAGAGACTTATATGTAAACCGGAGGTCCGTCAAGCGGGGTTACCTCCCCGAGCATCTGCATAACCTCCGCGAGGGAGAGGAAGTGGAATTCACCCCTGCCGAGAGCCTGCGAGGCCCATATGCTACTGCCGTGACCCGTCCTAAGAAAGAACCGGAGGACTGGGAGGCAGATGAGGACTACTCTGGCTGCGAGTGCAAACCTGTGCGCTCTCCAGAACCGGCCCATCACGCATTCCAAGAGCGGGGCTCTTTCATTGGTCCTAACGTATTTTGGCAGCCAACCGTGTTAGAGAAATGGGTGAGTCCCTATCCATCCCCCGAGCTGCCTCGCCGGGAGAAAACAATCCAAGAAATGGAAAAGTTAAAAGGACTCCGCGTCACCCTGGAGAATATCCGGAAGGGTAGGAGACCTGATGCGCCACCGGAACCTGCAGCGGCCACGTCCGATGCATCATATACTGTACCTGTGCCGGCGGCGACAGCGGAAGACAGCGATCCTGAGAACGAGAGCCTCGACGACCAGATCGTCCGACTGGAGGAAAAGTTGCGGGAGTTGCGTAAGATTGCCACCGCCAGGATCCAGACGCCGCCTAAGAAGGAAGAGGTAAGGGTGCCTGTCCCCACCCGTCGGCCACCTTCTGCTACCACAGCTACGTTGAGGCCCCCAAGAAGGCCCTCTCACCCTGTGACTTGCTGCGCAGAGCCAGTTGTTCCAGCGCCCACCGGACCGCTTGCGGCGGCGGTATCTAGGCAAGCGCCACCTGCGATTGTCATCCCTGTACCGGTGCGGTCATCACCCCTAGGCCTATGGGGCCAATACCTATTAGGGGTCCCTTCGTGCTGCAGCTGCCCCCTAATACTGTGTTGTGGGCACATCCGCCTGTGGAGGATTATTACAGGCCTCATTTGCCAGCAGAGCCAGGGAGCACCACTGAAGTACCAGGTGATTATGATATGCCCCTGTGAATTGGCCTGCTAGGCCCATGAGTTATTTGCTTTGCCAAGGGATTTATTTCTAGTAGATTTAACCCTTTCAGGACAGGAGTCCTTTGTTATGGTCCTTTGTTGCTGCTGCCAGTTACCCACGGCTCAGTGGTAGTGGTCACCCACTGAAATAAATATGTCAGCAAAACCATGTTGTTTCCAGGACCTCCTGCCTGCTTCTACGATTTCACACCAAGTTGTGCCTGTTCCTACGTTGCACCTTTAACCCTTTAACCCCCTTTTCAGGTTGATTAAGGGTATTACAGCACTTGTTTTTATACTATGCCATTTGAAAAGTGTGGGCTATCTTTCATGTGCTGTCATTCTATTGTGCAACTGGATTTTAAGGATACGTGCCCAGTGATAGACTCAAAAGTACCTGAGCCTCTGTGATTTGCTACCTTGCCTTGCTGGTGAAAGGCACTCACTCTAAGTAAGAAAGGAACCTGGGTACGGACTCATATTTGTTCCTTGAGCCTCCAAGAACTTTTAAATTGTTTACATTTTCCTGCTGTTCTATTAAGGACAATTTGCACATATGGACTATCCTGGTAATAATGTTACGCTGCACCAGGTCAGCGCCCCTGTTCCCTCACATGATCCTGAGAGAAGAGAACGACGCCCCTTTTCACCGTTACTTGTTCCTAAGCCAGTGGACTGCCTGATTTATGCATGTAATGTGCTTCTGCAAATGTAGATGTATTTCTCCTGCTTTGCATTATGGTCTCTTTTTCAGGTGCAGTATCCAGCTGGGCAGGGCCCCTCCATGTTGCGCCGAGGTCGGGCAACGTTAAAGCGTGGTGGTATGTAGTGTCCCCACTAGATAAGCGTGGGCACTACACAAGGGTCAATTGGTGTGTGCGTTATCCCTCCTCATTAGGGACAGAAATGTTATCTCTAATTGTGCATTTTATGTAATTTATAAGGTATTGTTTGTATGCAATGTTCCCTGTAATATGCAATATCAGGCCTAGTTCGATGCAGTTAGTCATCCCAGATGTTAGAGGGAGTTAGAGAACCCCTGGTATAAGTATTCAGGCCCAGACAGGGAGGGGCGGTTGAAGGTCAGGAGTCTGCAGAGACAAGCTAGAAGGCACAAGCCAGAGCCTTCTCCTGACATGCAACTAGACAGCCCAGGCTTCTAGTTGCTACCAGGAGACTAGTAGAGGGATCCTAGTCTACCTACTGATCCAGAGAGCCATGGTTAGCTCAGAAGATGTACCCCAATGGAAGAGTTTACCTCCTGGGAGAGAAACCCTGTAGTTCCCACCAAGTCAAGCAGAGTCAACATGTCCAGCTAATACAAGTAAGCTGAAGGGCAGAGAGAGTAGAAATGTAAAGCAAGAATGAGTACCTGAGGAGGATTATTTACCAAGGATAAAAGCCTACAATAAGGTATCCGGGCCTTGGGATCAAAGCCAGACAGGAGTTCTAAGGAACAGTGTACACTATCTCCGAGGAGTCTGTACAGCCTGATTCTGCGCGTGTGGATGTTTACCCTCTGTGTATCTTGCCAGGAAACAGTATACCTGCCATAATTGTGAAACCCTGCTTGCGAAGTGTACTTGATATGTGGAACTGAGTTGTCATCTAACTGTATAAAGTGGAATTGATTACAGTAAAGCAAAGTTTGGTTCACCATACCATCTGTGTTCCTCGCTTATTAAGACCATCCATCGGTGTGCCACCGTTACAGGCACTGGCGTCACGTACCTTAAAGGGACCTTGCCCCAGGCACATAAAACACCTGCAACATCCCGGGCACCTCATCTATCACCAGGCCTGGTCCCTAAATACAGAGTGTGCCCCAGAGGACTCCTGTGCCAGCCTCTCCTTCACTGCTGTATGCCTACCCAGGGTTTCCTTATAGAACTGTGAGTAACCCTCGCTTGCCATTAACCGTGACCTCACAATCGCATTACCCTGCAGGTCTGGCGTACCGCAGTTCCACCTGGTGGGCACGTCGCATATGAGGCGGTGAGCGGGCAGGCCGAAGTTACGCTGTAGCGCAGACAGGCGAGCAGCGGCAGGGTGTGAACGCCGGAAGCGCGAACAGACGGCCCGCACTTTATGCAGCAGCTCTGACATGTCGGGGTAGTTGTGAATGAACTTCTGCACCACCAAATTCAGAGCTGCAACGAGATTTCGCCCATTATCGCACACCACCAGGCCAGGCTTGAGGCTCACCGGCAGCAACCACTCGTCGGTCTGTTGTTCTATACCCCGCCAAAACTCCTGTGCGGTGTGGGGCCTGTCCCCCAAACATATGAGTTTCAGAACGGCCTGCTGATGTTTACCCCGGGCTGTGCTGAAGTTGGTGGTGAAGGTGTGTGGCTGACTGGATGAGCAGGTGGAAGAAGAGGAGGAGGAAGCTGAGTAGGAGGAGGAGGAGACAGGAGGCAAAGAATGTTGCCCTGCGATCCTTGGCGGCGGAAGGACGTGCGCCAAACAGCTTTCCGCCTGGGGCCCAGCCGCCACTACATTTACCCAGTGTGCAGTTAGGGAGATATAGCGTCCCTGGCCGTGCTTACTGGTCCACGAATCTGTGGTTAGGTGAACCTTGCCACAGATGGCGTTGCGCAGTGCACACTTGATTTTATCGGATACTTGGTTGTGCAGGGAAGGCACGGCTCTCTTGGAGAAGTAGTGCCGGCTGGGAACAACATACTGTGGGACAGCAATCGAAGCTGTCTGTGTCCACCAGCCAAAATGACAGCATTTCATAGGCCAGTAGTTTAGAAATGCTGGCATTCAGGGCCAGGGATCGAGGGTGGCTAGGTGGGAATTTACGCTTTCTCTCAAATGTTTGTGAGATGGAGAGCTGAACGCTGCCGTGTGACATGGTTGAGATGCTTGGTGACGCAGGTGGTGGTGTTGGTGGTACATCCCATGTTTGCTGGGTGGCAAGTGCCAACGTCCCTCCAGAGGCGGAGGAAGAGGCCGAGGCGGCAGCAGCAGAAGAGGTAGCAGGGGGAGCCTGAGTGACTTCCTTGTTTTTAAGGTGTTTACTCCACTGCAGTTCATGCTTTGCATGCAGGTGCCTGGTCATGCAGGTTGTGCTAAGGTTCAGAATGTTAATGCCTCGCTTCAGGCTCTGATGGCACAGCGTGCAAACCACTCGGGTCTTGTCGTCAGCACATTGTTTGAAGAAGTGCCATGCCAGGGAACTCCTTGAAGCTGCCTTTGGGGTGCTCGGTCCCAGATGGCGGCGGTCAGTAGCAGGCGGAGTCTCTTGGCGGCGGGTGTTCATATTTTGCCCACTGCTCCCTCTTTTGCTACGCTGTTGGCTCGGTCTCACCACTGCCTCTTCCTCTGAACTGTGAAAGTCAGTGGCACGACCTTCATTCCATGTGGGGTCTAGGACCTCATCGTCCCCTGCATTGTCTTCCACCCAGTCTTGATCCCTGACCTCCTGTTCAGTCTGCACACTGCAGAAAGACGCAGCAGTTGGCACCTGTGTTTCGTCATCATCAGAGACGTGCTGAGGTGGTATTCCCATGTCCTCATCATCAGGAAACATAAGTGGTTGTGCGTTAGTGCATTCTATCTCTTCCACCCCTGGGGAAGGGCTAGGTGGATGCCCTTGGGAAACCCTGCCAGCAGAGTCTTCAAACAGCATAAGAGACTGCTGCATAACTTGAGGCTCAGACAGTTTCCCTGATATGCATGGGGGTGATGTGACAGACTGATGGGCTTGGTTTTCATGCGCCATCTGTGCGCTTTCTGCAGAAGACTGGGTGGGAGATAATGTGAACGTGCTGGATGCACTGTCGGCCACCCAATTGACTAATGCCTGTACCTGCTCAGGCCTTACCATCCTTAGAACGGCATTGGGCCCCACCAAATATGGCTGTAAATTCTGGCGGCTACTGGGACCTGAGGTAGTTGGTACACTAGGACGTGTGGCTGTGGCAGAACGGCCACGTCCTCTCCCAGCACCAGAGGGTCCACTAACACCACCACGACCATGTCCACGTCCGCGTCCCTTACTAGATGTTTTCCTCATTGTTACCGTTCACCACAATAAGAAAAATATTATTCGGGCCAATGTATTGAATTCCAATTCAGGCCTTTTTTTACAGACACCTAACACTATCTGGCTATCTATTTAGGTCGTATTACACTAATACAGGCACACCAGTAATGACAGATTTAGCTGAATATAAATGTGAGGCCGATTTTTTAGGCGCTGGGTGACAGGTATACGTTTAATCACAGAATTAGATTCGGATCTGCACTGTAGCGTGTGTGTTAAGTTTTTCAGAATGACCCTATCAGCACCTTGAATCTAATATACCCTTTTAGGGATAGATTTAAAGTAGGCCTGATACAGCAGAAACCACTAATTTTGAGAATTGCAAATTTGGGAATTGTTTTTCAACCCAGAACAAAAACTGTGCTTTCACGGTCACAAACAATAACTTGACCAGCTAAAACAGTACAGATTTGGTTGAATATAAATGTGAGGCCTATTTTTTAGGCGCTGGGTGACAGGTATACGTTTAATCACAGAATTAGACTTGGATCTGCACTGTAGCGTGTGTGTTAAGTTTTTGAGAATGACCCTATCAGCACCTTGAATCTAATATACCCTTTTAGGGATAGATTTAAAGTAGGCCTGATACAGCAGAAACCACTAATTTTGAGAATTGCAAATTTGGGAATTGTTTTTCAACCCAGAACAAAAACTGTGCTTTCACGGTCACAAACAATAACTTGACCAGCTAAAACAGTACAGATTTGGTTGAATATAAATGTGAGGCCTATTTTTTAGGCGCTGGGTGACAGGCTCAACTTGCCCCTGATGTAGTATATGTCCAAAAAATAACCACACTATTGATGGTTAAATGCACTTGGTGGTAGCTTGTGCTGGCGCACCACAAGCCACAAAATGGCCGCCGATCACCCCAGAAAAAAGTGATATAAAAACGCTCTGGGCAGCCTAAAAAAAGTGAGCAATTGAATATCAGCACTTCAATGATCCACAGCTGTAGATCGATCACTGAATGAAGTCTTTTGGAGGAGTTGATCACTGCCTAATCTCGCCCTAACGTCGCAGCTGCAACCTCTCCCTACGCTTGTATCAGCAGAGTGACGTGCAGCGCTACCTGACTCAAGCTTATATAGAGGCTGGGTCACATGCTGCACTGGCCAATCACAGCCATGCCAATAGTAGGCATGGCTGTGATGGCCTCTTGGGGCAAGTAGTATGATGCTTGTTGATTGGCTGCTTTGCAGCCTTTCAAAAAGCGCCAAGAAAGTGCCGAACACCGAACCCGAACCCGGACTTTTACGAAAATGTTCGGGTTCGGGTCCGTGACACGGACACCCCAAAATTCGGTACGAACCCGAACTATACAGTTCGGGTTCGCTCATCCCTAGTCTCTATATGTTATGAAATGTTTTTACTGACCCTTTAGGTAGGCACATTGTTGTTGCCCGTTGTTATAGCAACGTGTAGCGCTAATACCTTTAAAGGGGCAGCGCAAATGGACGCGCTGACACACAGCCAGATGAAGCGCATGTAGCGCAAAACAGCCGCCGCTGTTTGGTGCGTGCAGTTGTCTGTCTGCCCCATGCCATGTTTTTGGTAAAATAAAGCATCGATTTGATACAGTACACTGGTGAGTGCCGCTGACTACTTTCTTTCTTGTTATTTTTCATATACACCTATCTTCTCAGCTGTGCACCACCGTCAGTGTATATGAACAGGAGAACCAGTGGATTTTGCTATACTCTGCTTGTTGTTTGAAAGGGTCTGAGTTCGCGCAGCTGTGCCGCCCGTCTCTACACTTGTTTAATTCTCTCAATGCCTCCATTTGCCAAGGTAGCTGATAGGTGTTAGCCACAGATGCTGGTTGAGGAAGAGGTGTTGGGGGCGCGGGCAGACCCGGTATAAGGGGCTCTGGCTCTGTTTGGGGCTGTTCCCTTAAATGCTCCCCCTGCAGTCTCTTGCAGGTATCCGATTTTCCCTACTGAAGCTGGGTCCTCCTGCCAGTGCTCCGGTGTGGACACTGGGACCAGCGGTTCACTTCTTCTGGGCGGCTCGCTTACTCTGGGTGGCGGAATGGGATCTCCTGCCACCTCCGCCGCGCCAGCCGTCACGGGGAGTGCTCCGGACCCCTCCTCAGGTCTCTGTGCGAGCTGCGACACCTTAATCTCCTTCATGGTATTGCGTAGTTCCGGCAGGTCATTGCCGCACAGCACTTCTCCCTAGTTCGGTTTGGGCACCACCATGTTGCCTTCTCTTTCTCTAACTCGAACTGGTGAAGGAGGAGGAGCTATAGGGGTGGAGCTTCCCTTTCCTCCCTTTCACAGTAACATCGCTCCCGGTGGGCTGGGCTAGAGTTTCCCGCTTTAGCTGGGGGCGTTTCTGGATTTTGTCGCTTCAGCTGGGCATGAAGAATCTGCGCCATGACACACAAAAATGGCAATTTAACTCCTCGAGCGCCAGCGCGCAGTGTTTTTCGCCAGTCACTCTGCAATAAACGTATCAAAATCATTTTTAAAGGCAATTTTGGTAATCAAATAGGCTAGATAGGTCATAGGCACACAGATGGGTAATGTCCGTATCCTGTTCATAGACGCCAAATAAGGGCTCACTACTGGGGGGTTCCTTAAAGGGAAAGGGTTTTTCGTGACGCCAGTTGCATTTCAGCAACGAGGGATGGAGTCCCCCTTTTAGTAGATATGGTGATACCCAGGGTAGGAATGCCAGAGTTGTGTAACGGTGGCCTAATGTCCCTTGGTGTTGTAGCATGTGTCACGGTGCTCCTACCTGAATATCCTGGAACCTCGCGCGTAGTCGCCCGCAGCCGAGCAACTAAAAGGATTAGTAGGTGAAGGTATGATGAAAGAAATGGAGTCCAGACTTGGTATAATGTTGAACAACAGCTTTACTTGAGTAAACTTGCATCAGAAACAATCTTCAAGCTTTATCTTGGTCATCAGCAGATTTTGGCAGGAAAACACTCTCAGCCCTGCTACATCTGTACTCTCTCAGCTCTGTTATGCTGACTGGATTAAATAGGAACTTTTCCTTTTCTGCTGTAGGCTGCAACTTAACTTTCTGTGGTCTGACTCTGTATCTTGATCTGTACCTTTTGTCTTTATCTTTATTTCGCTCTCTCTTTATCTTTATCCAGGGAACCTTTCTTCCTGGCTTCTGAAGTTCTTTACTTCTTTTCTCTGGTTCCAGCAGAGTTGAAGGTACTCTGGCTGGTTCTGGCAAGGCCCCTCCAACAGGGATGAAGGCTTGCTTCTTCCCCTTACAGGGGGTAAGCTACTCTGACCTTCACTAACATTGAACTCCTTCCTGTATAGAAGGAGGGCTGAGATGGAAGAAAGGTTCCATTCCAGCTAACATAGCTCTGCCAGAGGTGCCGCCATCTGCTGGTGAACCAGGCATATTGCATGATAACATAAAAGTTGCATTGAAATGAATACACATTGTGCAGGATATGGTAATAACATACTAACTAGTGTTCGGCGAGCATGCTCTGCCGAACACTAATTTTACTCGCAGCCAATAAAAGTGCGCAGAGGTATTGGCACTCGCTGTAGTGCCGTAGCAATGTTGGCTACTGGCATTACAGTGATTGGCTGGCCAGAACGTGTGATCGGGTGCTATATAGCACCCAATGGCACGTGTTTGGCTCAGTCTTCATCAGGGAGAGCTGTGCTGAAGAAGGGACAGATAGTGTAGGGAGTGAAATAGTAATATTTTAGTGAAAAAACTTGTTAGAGACCCAAATGTCCTTTTAAGGACTATTGTTATATCTGGAAACAATATAATAATTCGTGCAACCTGATAATAATATCTGTGAAATTCAGTGCAATTCTTTGGCCGCTGGGGACAGCGACATTACCAGCACTACATCTCCTGTATAACGTTTGCGCATTCTAAATATCAGTGACATTAATTCAGTGTAATTTTTTTATTAGCTGCTGGTGACAGCGACATTACTTGTGTAGTGTCCCACTAGGTAAAGGTGGGCACTCCACAAGGGTTAACAAGTCTTTTGCATTACTGTGATGTTTAATTATGCATTTCCCTGTGTTATCTGGGTGTCAGGCCTGTTAGGGTGTAGTTTAGCCTCCTAGACATTAGAGGGAGTTAGAGAGTCCTAAGTATATATAGGTAGGCCCAGACAGGGGAGAGTTAGTTCAGTCCAGGTGGCTAGAAGTGTAACCTAGTCAGCCTGAAGTTCCTGAGTCTAAGCTTAGCTCAGAAGATTACCCCAGAAGAAGAGCTTACCTTCTGGGAGAAACCTGCAGTTATCCTCCAGCAAAGCAAAGTCAATACAACCAGCTCAGACAAGTAAGCTGATGGGCAGAAGTACTATAAAATAGAAGCAAGGGTCAATACGGGAGGAAGATTATTTACCAAGGATTAAAGCCAGCATTTAGGCATCCGGGCCTTGGGATACAGCCAGCCAGAATAGCTGTGGAGATAGTGCAGCCGGGGCTGTGAAGCATTAATTGTATACCCTCCAAGTATCTTGCAAGATTATTACCTGCCATATTATTGAATGTAAGCCTGCTTGTGGAACATTGATATAAGGAACTGCATCAACTGAATGTGTTTTGGGGTGTCATTTTACATATACCCATGCTGGGTGAGAGAAATATCTTGGCAAAAGACAACTTTTCCCATTTTTTTATACAAAGTTGGCATTTGACCAAGATATTTATCTCACCCAGCATGGGTATATGTAAAATGACACCCCAAAACACATTCCCCACCTTCTCCTGAGTACGGCGATACCAAATGTGTGCCACTTTTTTGCAGCCTAGGTGGGCAAAGGGGCCCACATTCTAAAGAGCACCTTTCGGATTTCACCGGTCATTTTTTACACATTTTGATTTCAAACTCCTTACCACACATTTGGGCCCCTAGAATGCCAGGGCAGTATAACTACCCCACAAGTGACCCCATTTTGGAAAGAAGACACCCCAACGTATTCGCTGATGGGCATAGTGAGTTCATAGAAGTTTTTATTTTTTGTCACAAGTTAGTGGAATATGAGACTTTGTAAGAAAAAAAAAAAATAATCATAATTTTCCACTAACTTGTGACAAAAAATAAAAAGTTCTATGAACTCACTATGCCCATCAGCGAATACCTTAGGGTGTCTAATTTCCGAAATGGGGTCATTTGTGGGGTGTTTGTACTGTCTGGGCATTGTAGAACCTCAGGAAACATGACAGGTGCTCAGAAAGTCAGAGCTGCTTCAAAAAGCGGAAATTCACATTTTTGGACCATAGTTTGTAAACGCTATAACTTTTACCCAAACCATTTTTTTTTTACCCAAACATTTTTTTTTTATCAAAGACATGTAGAACAATACATTTAGAGAAAAATTTATATATGGATGTCGTTTTTTTTGCAAAATTTTACAACTGAAAGTGAAAAATGTCATTTTTTTGCAAAAATATCGTTAAATTTCGATTAAGAACAAAAAAATGTCAGCAGCAATGAAATACCAGCAAATGAAAGCTCTATTAGTGAGAAGAAAAGGAGGTAAAATTAATTTGGGTGGTAAGTTGCATGACCGAGCAATAAACGGTGAAAGTAGTGTAGGTCAGATGTGTAAAAAGTGGCCTGGTCATTAAGGATGTTTAAGCACTGGGGGCTGAGGTGGTTAAAGGTGCTTTTCTGAATCCTGAAACTTCTATTCCAACGTTGTTCTGACCTTGGCCTAACTGTCCTCAGGAATTGAACTGGAGGTGTGGATGCTTCATGCTGTCTCCTACACCTACTACAAAGGTGCCTAATAAGTCCTCAGGTAACGACTATCTTGCTAATCCTTTGTCTTGCATAAACGTGATAATTCCTTAAATACTCGGCTGCATGCAGTTTAGAGATTGGTCACCCTGGAAGTGCGATCTATAGGAGTGGATTGCTCACCTCTAGGTAGAATGATTGCAGGCCTTAGCCCTGGGCTGTGGAGCCGACAGGGACAGAGTAGAGAGGCTAGGAATATGCCTCCCTCCAGATATTCAGCTACATGGCTGTTTCTTTCTTGTAGGCTCATGAAAGAACTGCTTTCAACTGAACTCTCACTTGGATTGACCTGAGCTCATCTGAACTGGTTTGGATTGACCTCAACCAGCCAACAACTTAACTGCCTAACTTAAGTCTGAGCTAAGCTATATATACACACTGACACTGCTCCATCTTGTGGAGAAACAAGTGTAGTGCACCCTGACTAGGCCTGTCTAAAGCATATTTGCATATAGGATCACATTGTGACATGGAGAATATGACAGGAGATAAAATACAAAATACAGGCATATCACATGACATTAATACATGATAAAAGCACGTTTGCGGTGCCCACGGTCACGTGAGTGGGACACTGCAGAGGCAGGGTCTCATGGATTTCAGATAGCTTTTGCTACGTATTTACCACGGATATCATCCTATATGGATGAAATCTGCAGAGAACCTTATGTTCTCTTCTGGGTGGAAATCTTTTTTGCAGCGTGTGGATTTGATTAAATCTCATCCACTTTGCTTTTATTGTACGTTCACATCCACACCTGCCAGAAATTGGAGCAGGCAGTTCTGCCTAAAAAAATGCAACAAAACGAGCAACAAAAACCACGTATACGATGTGCGCTTTTGCCATGGAAAAGCCAGAGGACTATTCCCTCTCCATTTCAAAGGGTGAAATCCGCTGGGGAAAACTGCAGCATAAACTGACATGCAGATTTCAAATTCGATCTGTCCGATCCAATCAACTGAAAGAGGGGACCCTGTGTCCCCTTCATTGTTTACCCAGGAACAGCACCTTCAATTCGGTTCTGGTTGCGTAACATACTGTAGCTCACAGAGCTCAATCTCTTTCAAGTGCATGGGACTGATCTGCAGTACCACACACAGCCACAACCGTATGTATGGTGCTGTTCCTGGGTAAATAAAGCCACCCGGTGGTCCAGCTGGAGTGCCCTGCACTTTTGCATAGAAGTCGGATAGGCCATCAATATCGCAGTCTGCGTAAACGACATAAGAACTAATGGATGGCTACGAGGCATTCTAAAGGATACAATGTGTCATTGCCCCTGACAAGAAGCGTGACTACACTTGAATTGACTTGTGTTGCATTGTTAAGGTAACTGTAGTAAGGAAAGTTTTTACTTTGGTGATATATTGTTTCCAATGGGATTAAAATGATAGAGAGAATAGGTAAATAGCAGAAAAGCATGGAACTTTGTAGCTGCTGATAATTGCAGGCCTGTCAGCCTGGCTGATGATGCCACAGGTCCCTCTGTCATGTCATGTGACCTTTAGAATATGGTGATGTCACAGGGCCCTTTGTGACATCATGCAACAGTTAGGTTTAGAACTCTGCAACCTGAACGGCAGCCATATTTCTTCATCGTTTGACTGGTGAAGGCGACTTTTGCTAGTGCTTGGCAAATTTTTCAAATACAAGACCAGAAAAGAAGGACTGTTAGCCAAACCGTTCCAAGTGTCACCCCGGAAACGTGCTGAAGGCAGACAGGACCTTCCTCAGCCTAACATAACATCTAGGGGCTGAATATGGAGACTTCCAGGAATCTTCCAAAGAAAAGGAAGAGGAAGAGAAAGAGGAGAGTTCAGCCGCCAAATAAGAGGAGGAGAATAGTAACACCGGAGAGGGCAAATGATGGCGGCAAAGAAAAAATGATCAAGGCTTCAAAAAGACCTGGAAGCCCTATACAGGAGAGTATCCAGAGAAAGAGGAAGAGGGGAGAAGAGATGGGGAAAAAGCTGATGACAGACCCAGCATGTCCTACAATACTGACATGGAACAGCTGTCAGGTGAGTGCAGATCTAAGTTTCCTAGAGCCATTACCCCCTAATGTACGAATTCATGGGATTCTCCACTTTTGGAGAACCCTAATTATGACCAAGATTATGAATTCCCTTCTTTGCTACCCCCTAATGTAGTTACATTGTATTGTAATGGCAAAAATATAGAAATATTAAATCTTACGGTATCTCTCCTGTCTCCACCAGGGGCAATCCCAGCAGACGCCCCCATCCTTGTGACTGGACTGGAAAGCTTCACCTTCCATAAAATCCTTGGAGAGGGTGGTTATGGTAAAGTGAGTATTAGGAATTCTTGGGACTTCTTCCTCATGTGTGTCATGTGTGTCGCAGTAATATCACTCTAGGGATGTCAACGCTTCATGTCTTCTCATCAGGTCTCATGGCAGGACAGGCCTTTCTTCCAGTTCTAATGCTCTGTCTCCTACAGGTCATGCTGGCCACACATCCCGCCTGCCAACAACAACTGGCAGTGAAGCTGGTGAAGAAGAGGGTCCTGCTTCAGGACTTTAAAGACACTGTCCTGATTGAGCGACAGGTCCTGGAGGTGACTGGGAAGAGTCCATTGTTTACCCATGCTTATGCCACCTTCCAGACCAAGGTAAGAGTCTAAACCATTATCGAGGCTTGATCAGTGGGTTAGCTATACCCGATCCCAACTGAGGAGGCTGCAGGACCTTTACTATAATATTTTAGAAACCTGGATCATATTTTCTGTCTTTTATCATAGGACTATGCCTTCTTCATCATGGAGTTTCTTAGCGGAGGAGATCTAAGTGGCCTCATGAGAGCCAACGCCCTATTCACCATTCCAGTCACCAGGTAAGACAGAACATGGATATATTAGATAAAACTGATGATTGCTGTCAGGAACATGCAGCTTTGTGTCATTATTAGTCTGGTAGTTTAATGGGTGAAATGTTGATATTTTTTCTTTTTGCCATCAGATTTATGGCAGCTGAGATCATCTGTGGGCTGCAGTTTCTCCACACCAGAGGCATCATACACAGGGACATAAAACCAGCCAATATCTTAATGAACAGCGCCGGTCACTTGAAGATAGCCGATTTTGGTCTTGCCGTGATGAACATCTTTGGGGATAAGAAGATCTCAGAATATGCCGGAACTCTTAGATACATGGCTCCTGAGGTGAGGAATCATCGACTGCACATGCTACTGAGCTGTTTCTTTCTACAGGGCTGGACAGCTGCATGACTTCTGCTGGCCTGGACAATGTTCTAACTCTTATTGTCTGCTGGATGTTTTCACAGATTCTTCTACGGAAGCCCTACAACACGGCAGTGGACTGGTTCTCAGCTGGTGTGATGATATATGAGATGGCTACTGGCAAATATCCATTCAATGCCGGTATACTTCCTGAAACAATCGAAAAGTCACTGATCAATGATGTTCCCACCTACCCAAAAGGGCTCAACCCCCAAGCTAGAGACCTTATAGTGGGGGTGAGTAGAAAGACACATAACAGTAATACAGCGGCTAAATATTATGAAAATGAGGACATTGAAAATCAGGGATAGCATTGCAACGTGTGATGGAATGAATGTCTTTATTCTACATTTTTCCAGCTCTTAAACAAGTCACCAGAGAGTCGCCAGGTAGCAGTAGATAACATCAGGGAACATCCGTTTTTCATGGAAATCAACTGGACAGATATAGAGGGAGCAGAAGCTCGTCCACCATTCCAACTAGGACCAGTAAGTAAATGATCCAGAGAAGATGTGGCTAGTAGTACAGTTCCATTGTTTTCCTTCTTTATCAACACCGCTTTTGGTATGTTCTCTCCATAGCCACCAGTGATGACATTGACAAAAATCGATGACATCCTGTCCTCCAACGAAGCCAAAAAGTCACCAATGGCTGAAAGAGATCAACAACTGTTCTGTGGATTCACATTTGCCAATGAGAACTGGCAGGTCGTAAAGCCAATTAAAGAACCTTTCATACGACCACGCAGGTGAGTCATTGTAGCTGAGAGGGGAATACAGATGGGGATTATTGGAGATTCCCTGTGAATCTGTGCAGTGTGGATTCCATTCACTGGCTTATAGTCTGCTCATGGGTGGACAGAGCAAACTTGAAGGTGGTTACCATTTTGCAAGGCTATTTCATTTCATTTCCAACCTGTTTTCATTTTTTCTTGGTAGAACGTTTGGCAGATTTGTGAGAGAGACCATCCGCAGGATCTGGAGGAAGATGAAAAACTGGAAGTAAAGAGCTCCACTCTGTATACAGATGTCCCCAGTAGATCAGTGGCTGAAAAACATCATGTTCCAGCAGAGCCTCTTGCTGACATCATAAACAGCAGAAAAACCAACCAACACTTGCTGTCCTTGTATGAGCCTCAGATTCCAAACTCTGACCTCTATCTGCTCTCCTGACTACTCATCGGTACTGTGCCACACCAGTCCTTGTTCCTCAGCTTCATTTCCAGCTGCCACTAGAAGTAACCTGAGGGCTGTGACCTGCAGTCTAGCATGCAGCCAAGAAGCTATGGAGTCGATGAAGATTCTTCCAAGAATCAATGACTTGACCGCCATCGCTTCTAGTCGACAAGTTGCCTCTTGTGCCCAAAGGGAAGGGTGGTCCTTAGGCCATGGTGCCCTAGAGGTTTCCTCCACAGGGGGTTTTTCCTTTCCTGCGTGCCAATGGATCATAACATCAACAAGAAAATGGCGACTTGTTAGACTTTGCCCTCAGTGGAGATCACACCATCCACTAGTGGTACAGAGGGACAGAAAAGGACATCTACCACCAATAAACAGTACCATTCACCATCATGTGGTTGTAGCTTATTTATGTTTTATCCAACAAGTCCCACATGCATATTAGGGCAAGAGCCATCTATGTACTATGGATTGCTATTTAGCCTGTAGTTGGGGGAAATCTGAAGGCACTTTCATTGCATGTTGTCTTTTTTAGGTGGTACTCCCCAGATGCATGCGTTGAATTGTATTTTGTTACTGATGTTCAGTGTAGAGGCTGCATGGAAAAAATCTGCTACAAATCTGTCTTGTTTTCCCAGAGTCTAAAACAGGCTGTAAGGCCCAGACTCCCTGCCCACATATTCAAGCCATTTCTTGGATATCCATGTCAAGACATGGCATGATGAACTGTGTACTTATAGTTAAATAAATTGGAAAACCATCTGAGAAATAAACCCCCTAGAGAGGAGGTTATAGTATCCATTCCCATATTAAAATCAGCCATGCGGGTTTTTAGCTGATGTTTCTGCTCAGTCTGTCCCTTTTATAGCTCATGATGAAGCATTGAAATCAGAGCATTAAATAAAAAGCGTAAAAACTTTCAGAAACCGGCAGACAAAAAGAAACGTTTAGGTTAGATAGGCTACGCCACCTAACCTCAGCTTGATCCCTGTTCTGTCTGCCCTGGTTTGTAAACAGTCAAAGTACAGTGCAGAGGTAGTCATATAAAAGATTACACCTTCACTGGTTACTAGAGACTAGAAAACCTAAAAGCTCGGGCAAGAGGGTGGATCCAAAGCCCAGCTATATAGGGAGGCTGATCAGCTCCTTAGTCATCAGCTGGACAGGGAGCAAAAGGGAAGGCTTTACTCTGGCAGTGCTGAAACAAAGTTCCCAGAGTACTAGACCCAATACACAAAGGGAGTGCGGAGCAACGCCCGCACCTGCGCGGGACAGCAGAACAGCGGTGGACTCAGACCCCACCACCCCATAACAGTGCCATCCACAGACCCCCCACCCCATAACAGTGCCATCCACAGACCCCCCCACCCCATAACAGTGCCATCCACAGACCCTCCCACCCCATAACAGTGCCATCCACAGACCCACCCCATAACAGTGCCATCCACAGACCCCCCCCATCCTATAACAGTGCCATCCACAGACCCCCCCACCCCATAACAGTGCCATCCACAGACCCCCCCCCACCCCATAACAGTGCCATCCACAGACCCCCCCCACCCCATAACAGTGCCATCCACAGACCCCCCCACCCCATAACAGTGCCATCCACAAACCCCCCCCCACCCCATAACAGTGCCATCCACAAATCCCCCCCACCCCATAACAGTGCCATCCACAGACCCCCCTCCACCCCATAACAGTGCCATCCACAGACCCCCCATCCTATAACAGTGCCATCCACAGACCCCCCCATCCTATTACAGTGCCATCCACAGACCCCCCCACCCCATAACAGTGCAATCCACAGACCCCCCCACCCCCTAACAGTGCCATCCACAGACCCCCCCACCCAATAACAGTGCCATCCACAGACCCCCCCACCTCATAACAGTGCCATCCACAGACCCCCCCCCCACCCCATAACAGTGCCATCCACAGACCCCCCTCCACCCCATAACAGTGCCATCCACAGACCCCCCCCCCCACCCACCCCATAACAGTGCCATCCACAGACCCCCCTCCACCCCATAACAGTGCCATCCACAGACCCCCCCCACCCCATAACAGTGCCATCCACAGACCCCCCCACCCCATGACAGTGCCATCCACAGACCCCCACCCCATAACAGTGCCATCCACAGACTCCCCCACCCCATAACAGTGCCATCCACAGACCCCCCCCATCCTATAACAGTGCCATCCACAGACCCCCCCACCCTATAACAGTGCCATCCACAGACCCCCCCACCCCATAACCGTGCCATCCACAGACCCCCCCACCCCATAACAGTGCCACCCACAGACCCCCCACCCCATAACAGTGCCATCCACAGACCCCCCCACCCCATAACAGTGGTATCCACAAACCCCCCCCCACCCCATAACAGTGCCATCCACAGACCCCCCTCCACCCCATAACAGTGCCATCCACAGACCCCCCCATCCTATAACAGTGCCATCCACAGACCCCCCCATCCTATAACAGTGCCATCCACAGACCCCCCCCCACCCCATAACAGTGCCATCCACAGACCCCCCCCACCCCATAACAGTGCCATCCACAGACCCCCCCACCCCATAACAGTGCCATCCACAGACCCCCCCACCCCATAACAGTGCCATCCACAGACCCCCCTCCACCCAATAACAGTGCCATCCACAGACCCCCCCACCCCATAACAGTGCCATCCACAGACCCCCCCCACCCACCCCATAACAGTGCCATCCACAGACCCCCCTCCACCCCATAACAGTGCCATTCACAGACCCCCCCACCCCATAACAGTGCCATCCACAGACCCCCCCCCCACCCCATAACAGTGCCATCCACAGACCCCCCCACCACATAACAGTGTCATCCACAGACCCCCCCCACCCCATAACAGTGTCATCCACAGACCCCCCATTGCCGCTCCAGTACAGTTATAAAATGTGTAATTAAATGAATAATGATTCATGCTGCCCCCTCAGTAGTATAACTTTCAATATATTGTACTCACAGGGCTACTGTTATCGTAATGCAGGCCGGCCGGGCAGACGAGCGGCAGCGTCACTGACTGACGTCACGTGCCTACGCCGCCTGCTTCATTCATAAAGTAGGCGGCGCAGGCACGTGACGTCAGTCAGTGACGCTGCCGCAAGTCTGCCCGGCCGGCCTGCATTACGATAACAGTAGCCCTGTGAGTACAATATATTGAAAGTTATACTACAGAGGGGGCGGCATGAATCATTATTCATTTAATTACACATTTTATAAGTCTCTACTGGAGCTGCGGGGCCGGAGCACAGTGAACGTACCGGCCCCCAGCTCCTCCTCCCAGTCCCTCCCCGCTGATACATCGCAGGCTGCGATGTCAAAAGGTGGCGGAGCGCCGTTCCGGTGCGTTTTGCCAGAAAAAAAGCCCTGGTTACAGATATTTTACACTCCAGCTGAGTAAATCCGTACAGCGTCTCCCGAAAACCAAGTAAATCCGAAGGTGTTGTGAATATATAGCTCCCAATCCCCCACAAACAGGATCCAGGACTTCAGAGAACCGGCTGGACGACTGAGCCACAAACCCTGGGCCACCAGCCTTTGGCCAGAGAGCCAGCTTTCTGAGAGAGACAGAGAGGAGCGGGGGGGGGGGGGAAAGCTAGCTCAAGTCTCAGACCGAAGAAGTCAGTTCTGTGCTTTGCCTGTGTTGACTTGTACTGAGTTCCTCCAGTAAAGAAGCATACTGGTTTACTGCAAACATTGACTCTCTGGAGTTATTTCCCATTGGGGTGCACCATGCCTTACCAGCAGCAACATATGGTGACTAGAGATTGCCTTGCGGTTCGCCTGGGCGGTCGTTTTGCGGCGAAGTTTGCGTGTTTCGCGATTCGCCAAACATGCAAATATATGGAGATATTCGCGCCCCCCATATTCTTTTACATTGTAAAGAACTTTTACCCATGACACATCCATCAGGTGGTACAGGACAGCCAATTAAGACGTTATAGGACATGAACATACCCCCTACCTTATAAGCAAAGTAAATAATATTTTCCAAACCGATTGAGTAACATCCTGAGGTATGTCACTAAACTCTTCGCTACAACATGTTAGGTATATGCATATTGTCATCTGGTATAAGTTTGCATCACTCTCTTCATAATGTGCATTTTCTAGGCCTGTATTGTATATTTTCTGTAATTCTCAATGTGCACCAGTAGGTGGCAGCAATATGTAAGCAGACCATGGTTAGTTAATATATCTAGACTGGAATAGACCATTCCAGGCTAGCTCCCCCCTTTCTGAGGAGGAGTGGAATGTTCCCACATCCTACGTGATAAAAACTGAACAACGGAACGCAATTGCAGTCAAAACTGATTGAAATTGCATACCTACTCGGGTGGGTTTGCCGCAATGCACCCGGGACGCATCCTGAGCCAAAATGTGACGCCCGTATGAAAGAGCCCTTAATGTGGGGCGCACCCTGGCACAGTATCCGCTTAGCACAGTTATTTTAGGAGGACATTAGGTTTACACTATTAGTGTCAGGGGCAATATTTGCTGGGCGCAATAATTGTTGAAGGGCACTATCTGTGTGGTACTAGTATTATCAGGGGGTTTATCTGTTTCTGCAGTATAATATTGGGGAGCACAGCGGCACAGTATTGGGGGTGGTAGGATAATTTGTCCAGAAGATGGGAGGATGATGGAAAAGTAGTAAACTAAGATATTTTTTGTCAAACTGCAGAGACAAGAGATGGCTGAAAAATCATCATGGTGGTCTGGTCTGAGAGGAGAAGATGAGGAAAGAGAACATCTACATTAGAAGAGACGTCACTGGAGGTAAGAGGTATGGGGCGCTGTATTACCCTGTATGTTTTGTAGTGATAGACGTAATGTTAGGAGAGAAGGGGTTAGGTTGAGAATTTGGTATGGGGAGGGGGGGGGGGCTGTTTAAATTTTCGCCTCAGGCAGCAGAAAGGCTCGGTGCACCCCTGAGTGCAGTACCCCAGAGCAGGGGGTATCTGTAAATGGTTTGTTGTTAATGTTATGTAATGTGATGTATTGTTGTGTACTGTATTATACCCAGTATAGCATAGTATGGTTGGCATGTCCAGGGCTCACATCCCAGAGGTGGGACCAGCACCTATAAGACATTGGGGGCATATACTAGCCATATACTACCAATGTGTGAGATGGGCCAGCACCTTCAACAGAATAGCTGCGTAGATATAAAGCCTCATGAGCCGTCACCAGCCGATATCTGTAGTGCTTCTGAGTGCATGGGGTGTAGTGGATAGCGCTACATCTGACAGACTCAGCACTGCTACATCACTACTAGATCTGATGAGTGGACGCCTCTCTCCAGAGGATTCTCAGGCTGCTGACCTCTCATGTGAAGGATCTAGAAGCCGGAGAGCGGTGTGCATGGGGCGAGGTGAGAGTTGTGCCTGCAGGGGGCGGTATTATAACAGACAGGGCCGCTATAAGCAACTTCTGTGCCCCATACACACCTTGATCTCCATCAACCCCCATCTTGTATCTTTCTGCATATATTTGGTGGCACATACAGAAGGCTGTTAGGCCCCTTTCACACGGGCGAGTATTCCGCGCGGATGCGATGCGTGAGTTGAACGCATTGCACCCGCACTGAATACCGACCCATTCATTTCTATGGGGCTGTTCACATGAGCTGTGATTTTCACGCATCACTTGTGCGTTGCGTGAAAATTGCAGCATGCTCTATATTCTGCGTTTTTCACGCAACGCAGGCCCCAAAGAAGTGAATGGGGCTGCGTGAAAATCGCAAGCATCCGCAAGCAAGTGCGGATGTGGTGCGATTTTCACGCACGGTTGCTAGGAGACGATTGGGATGGAGACCCGATCATTATTATTTTCCCTCACCACAGGTCCTGTTCAGCAAAGGAGACAGAAGTCGATGCCGGCATCGCGATCAAGTGGACTAAGGTGAGTTAAATTTTTATTTATTTTTTTTAACCCCTCCAGCGCTAGTTTACTATGCATTCTGTATTCAGAATGCTATTATTTTCCCTTATAACTATGTTATAAGGGGAAATAATACAATCTACAGAACACCGATCCCAAGCCCGAACTTCTGTGTAACGCGAGTGCAAAACGCATTACAATGTTTTGCACTCGTGCGGAAAAATCGCCGGTGTTCCCGCAACGCACCCGCACATTTTCCCGCAACGCCCGTGTGAACCTTCTCCAGTATCCGGCCAAGGTTGAAATGAAGAGGAATAATATGATTTAGGCCCCTTTCACACCAGCGAGTATTCCGCGCGGATGCGATGCGTGAGGTGAACGCATTGCACCCGCACTGAATACCGACCCATTCATTTCTATGGGGCTGTTCAGATGAGCGGTGATTTTCACGCATCACTTATGCGTTGCGTGAAAATCGCAGCATGCTCTATATTCTGCGTTTTTCACGCAACGCAGACCCCATAGCAGTAAATGGGGTTGCGTGAAAATCGCAAGCATCCGCAAGCAAGTGCGGATGTGGTGCGATTTTCACGCACGGTTGCTAGGAGACGATTGGGATGGAGACCCGATCATTATTATTTTCCCTTATAACATGGTTATAAGGGAAAATAATAGCATTCTGAATACAGAATGCATAGTAAACTAGCGCTGGAGGGGTAAAAAAATTATAATAATAATTTAACTCACCTTAGTCCACTTGCTCGCTTAGCCCGGCAACTCCTTGTGTCTCCTTTGTTGAATAGGACCTGTGGTGAGCATTAAATACAGTTACAGGACCTTTGATGATGTCATTCCGGTCATCACATGGTACGTCACATGATCTTTTACTATGGTGATAGATCATATGATGACCGGAGTGACGTCATCAAAGGTCCTTTACCCAGGTCCTAAAGAAAGAATACAGAAGGAGATGCCGGCTGCGCTATCAAGTGGACTAAAGTGAGTTAAATTATTTTATTTATTTTTTTAACCCCTCCAGCGCTATTTTACTTTGCATTCTGTATTCAGAATGCTATTATTTTCCCTTATAACCATGTTATAAGGGGAAATAATACAATCTACAGAACATCGATCGCAAGCCCGAACTTCTGTGAAGAAGTTCGGGTTTGGGTACCAAACATGCGTGATTTTTCTCAAGCGAGTGCAAAACGCATTACAGTGTTTTGCACTCGCGCGGAAAAATCGTGGGTGTTCCCGCAACGCACCTGCACATTTTCCCGCAACGCCCGTGTGAAAGAAGCCTAAGAGCTCTTTCACACAAGCGTGACGGATTGGCTCCGGATGCGTTCAGGGTGCATTCAGTGAAACTCGCACCATTTTGCAAGCAGGTTCAGTCAGTTTTGTCTGCGATTGCGTTCAGTTGTTCCGTTTTTTCTGTGCGGGTGCAATGCGTTTAGATGCGTTTTTTATGAGCGTCATAAAAAACTGAAGGTTTACAAACAACATCTCCTAGCAACCATCAGTGAAAAACGCATTGCATCCGCAAGCAAGCCCCATTCACTTCTAAGGCCCCTTTCACACGGGCGTTGAGGGAAAATGTGCGGGTGCGTTGCGGGAACACCTGCAATTTTTCCGCGCGAGTGCAAAACATTGTAATGCGTTTTGCACTCGCGTGAGAAAAATCACGCATGTTTGGTACCCAAACCCGAACTTTTTCACAGAAGTTCGGGCTTGGGTTAGGTTCTGTAGATGTTATTATTTTCCCTTATAACATGGTTATAAGGGAAAATAATAGCATTCTGAATACAGAATGCTTAGTAGGTCATCAATTGAGGGTTAAAAAAAAATAAAAAAATTAACTCACCTTCTCCTCTTGTTCGCGTAGTTCCCGGTCTCTTCTTTACTTCTTTAATGATGAGCTGTGGGCTAAAGGACCTTTGGTGACGTCAGATCACATGCTCCAATCACATGGTCCATCACCGTGGTGATGGACCATGTGATTGGAGCATGTGATCTGACGTCACCACTGGTCCTAGCCGATAGTTCATCTTTTAAGAAGTAAAGAAGAGACCGGGAACTACGCGAACAAGAGGAGAAGGTAAGTTAATTTTTATTTATTTTTTTAACCCTCAATTGATCACCTACTAAGCATTCTGTATTCAGAATGCTATTATTTTACCTTATAACCATGTTATAAGGGAAAATAATACAGTGAATAGACTGTCACCTAGCAACCATGCGTGAAAATCGCACCGCATCTGCACTTGTTGCGGATGCTTGCGATTTTCAGGCAACCCCATTCACTTCTATGGGGCCTGCATTGCGTGAAAAACGCTGAATATAGAGCATGCTGCGATTTTCACGCAACGCACAAGTGATGCGTGAAAATCACCGCTCATGTGAACAGCCCCATAGAAATGAATGGGTCGGTATTCAGTGCGGGTGCTATGTGTTCACCTCACGCATCGCATCCGCGCTGGAATACTCGCCCGTGTGTAAGGGGCCTTTGGGGCCAGGGCTGCTTGAAAAACGCAGAATATAGAACATGCTGCATTTTCCACCAAACGCAGAACTGATGTGTGAAAAAAAAAAACGCTGATGTACACAGACCCATTGAAATGAATGGGTCTGGATTCAGTGCGGGTGCTATGTGTTCACGTCACGCTCGTGTGAAAGGGGCCTTCTACAGGTTCCCAGGCCCATATTATATATTTACTGAGATCATAAGAGAGGGGGAAGGGAAAACTAACTGGGACTGTGTATATAAAATGATGTGACATTACAGATACCAGAACCAGATGTCCATATCATGTCCTATTATATGAAGCCTTCACTTACAAATGAGGCTTTGTAGCTACAATGCCATGACTGGTGGATGGTGGGCGGGTGGCCGGTCACAGGTGAGCAGGTCCAGCAGCATTCAGTGTGACGTCTTCTGCTCATTGCTGTCCTGTTGCACAGACCTTTCCTCCTGGGCCGATCTCTAATGTCGCTGACTGCCTGCTTACATGTCTAACGCTGGCCGCTTGCCCTGGAGACCTGAGAAGAGGCTGATCCTCTGGTTTGAAGCTGGCATTATCGGCTCTTCTGTTCTTGCATTATGGGCTCTATTGTGAAGCTGGCACCATTAAAGGGGTTTTCCAGCGAAACCAAAATAGTTGGCAGTGGGGTCAGAGTGGCTAAAAAACATAAAAAAACAATATATATATACCTCCACCGAGCGCCCGCAGCTGCCATTTTAATGCTGCTTGGATCTGCCCTGCTTTCTACTTCCAGCTCCTGTCGCGACAAACAGGAAATGTTCCGAAATCCATGTCCCGCCTCAGCCGGTGATTGATTGAGTGCAGGCATTTCTTGCATATAAAGATGGGAGCTGGAAGTAGAGAGCAGCAGGGACCTGGACAGCGCCAGGGGGATCAACGGAGGAGAGAATCGCTTTATTTAGGTTTTTCATCCACTTTTACCCCTCTGACCCAATTTGAAACTTAAAGGGATTCTCCAAGATTTTGATATTTATAGACAATCCTTAAGACCCCTTTACATGGAACGACAGAGCAGCAGATTATCGGGAAGGAACAATCCTACCGTTCCTATAATGCTATTATCTATAAGACTCTCGGCCCATGTAAAGAGCCCTTTAGGATATATCACCAATATCAGATTGGCGGGGGTCCGACACCCCACACCTCTGCTTACCAGCTGTTGGGGAGTAGCTTCGGCGGAGGAACTACACATCTCCGTCCACTGTGTAGTGTATGGACCTGGTTACTGCAGTGCTGCTCCCGTTCACTCAGCTACTCCCCAACAGCTGATTGGTGGGGTGCGGAGTCTCAGACCCCAAACCAGTCTGATATTAATAACCAGTCTGATATAATAACCTATAAGAATTTAGAAATCCTCAGGTGACCCTATACTGCCGCCATATCATGCCTAATAGTAATTTCTCCCTTTAGCGTCTGGAAAGAGATGGAACGGTCAGATTTCCAGAGGATTACTCGTCAGCACATCCGCAGACACAGGATACGTTCTGGGAGCCTGTGCTTCAGAAAATGCAGTCTATATCCTGCGGTAAACAGCAGCCTGTATTCTGCTGACAGATTACCACATTTATCAGAACACTACACAATGGAAATAAAGACACGGACACAAGATGTAAGGGAGGGGGCGAAAATAACAATTTATTTCTACTTATAGGAGGGGGGATTTTTATGAGGGGAATTTTAGGGCTGAGTTGATCCTGAGGAAGGCGAAAACCCCATAAGAGGAAAGAGCCAATTGTCCTCAAGGGGCAAAAATTCCTTCCCGACCCCAAATATGGCGATCAGAATGAATCCCAGGATCAAAGCCGTTATCTATCCTATCTGATTCCTATACATATGATATTAATATAAATTTTTATTTTATAAATTTATTTTTAATTCTATTTACTATATATTTATGTGTGAAAAGGAAAATGTATGGAACTAAACCTATTTGTAGACTGTTGATCCAGAGGAAGGCGAAAACCCCCTTGAGGAATGAGCCAATTATCCTCTTTTTAAGGGGGAATAATTCCTTCCCGACCCCAAATATGGCGATCAGAAAAAATCCCAAGATCAAAAGTCACGACCTAACCTACCTAGTATAAAAAAACATTTTTTAATATTTTTTATATTTTTAATGATCTAATATTTGTATGTCCTACATTGTATGAAACTAAAGCTAAACCTATGTTTTTTTATTTTTTTATTGTTTAAATAAATTTTTATGTCTATTTAATATATATTTTTACTATCAATTTATGTGTGAAATGTAAAGTGTATTAAGCTAAACCTATGTGTAGACTGTTGATCCAGAGGAAGGCGAAAACCCCCTTGAGGAATGAGCCAATTATCCTCTTTTTAAGGGGGAAAAATTCCTTCCCGACCCCAAATATGGCGATCAGAACAAGTCCCAGGATCAAAAGTCACTACCTAACCTGCTTAGTATAAATAATTTTTTGTTTTTTATTTATATTTTTCTAATCTAATATACCTATTTTATTTGATAAATTTTTTTATTTTTAAATTAAGATAAATATGTGTAGTGAAGATCTATAATACTAAACCTATTTAAGGCTGAGATGATCCTGGGGAAGGCAAAAACCTCCTTGAGGAATGAGCCAATTGTCCTCAAGGGGGGAAAATTCCTTCCCGACCCCAAATATGGCGATCAGAACAAGTCCCAGGATCGGAGCCGATATCTATATCTATTAGTCTTATGTGTCTGTATGTCAGTGTGTCTATATGTGTATCTATGTCTCTATACTTATATCTATGTCTCTATACTTATATCTATCTATATGTGTGTAGTGTGATGTGTGTGATGCATGTTAAGCCTCATTCTCACATGTCAGTGTTCGGTCAGTGATTTCCATCAGTGATTTTGAGCCAAACCAGGTGTGGCTCTAAACACAGAACAGGTGCAGATCTTTCCCTTATACCTTATGTCTGTGGAGGCTTCACGCCTGGTTTTGGCTCACAATCACTGATGGAAATCACTGACCAAAACACTGACATGTGAATGAGGCATTACTTACCAGGCCTGTACATAGATGTTGTTAGAAGTTGGTGAGTTCAGGGATAACAGCCGCTCTGGTAAGATCTCTGCTATCTGCCCCAGGGCTACAATATGCGGCTATTTCTCCTGAACTCACCGGATGCCAGATGGGATCAAGCACAGGTTGCTCCTGGGGTGTAGAGGGTCTTCAGGAGGAGGTGGTGATGTCTGATGCCGGCGAGATATTGGAGGATGCCGAGTCAAGGTCCGGGGCAACAACATGATGGAAAATGAGCAGCAATAAGATGGTAAAAAGAGGATGTTGCAGGCAAGCCGAGGTCTTCTACAGCAGCAGAGACGTGGGGCAGGAGGCACAAAGCTCTGGGCAGGAGGCGCGGGCCGATCCTGCAAGACATAACAGAGCGCTGTTAGTTTTATCTATTGTGGATGTAGAAAAGTGACCTACAGTAACATGACTTATCCTGATCAGATTTCTACCTGATATATTAAAATGTAAAATTCTGCAGATCCACCAAAATACATCTTTCAGTATCATTCAGACGACCGTGTGAATGGGTCCACATCCGCTCCGCAATTTTGATGAACAGGTGCGGACCCATTCATTTCAATAGGACCGCAAAAGATACGGACAGCACACCGTGTGCTCTCAGCATCCATAGATCCGTTCCGCAGCCCCGCAGAAAAAAAAAAGATAGAGCGAATTCTATTCTTGTCTGCAATCACGGACAAGAATAGTAATTTCTATGATTGTGCCGGCCATGTGGGGATCGCAAACTGCCGAACGCACACAGCCGGTATCCGTGTTCTGCAAAACACTATCGCCGTCTGAATGAGCCCTTAGTATGAGTCCATACTAGGACTTTTGCAAATGTCCATTAGATTTTCTAAAAACAGCTATAACTCAGGAGAGGATGCCTCGGAGACTAATATTATTTTTGAAGAACTGTTCTTTATAAACTTTCCAATGTATGTGAAATGCATGGCTATGATGGTAGGTGTCCAGTGTATATAGGTATGTACAGATATGTGCAGGGGGAGCTCACCAGATGGTCGTGGATCCCCTCACAGTTTGGACCTTTTCACCATCCTAAGAAGAAGCAGAGACACAGTGATTGGACAGGTGACAGGTCCAGAAGAACAATGATGATGACCACAGAGGTGAGACTGAAAACATCATCAGTAGAGGAGGGGGATCTTACCGGGCCAAGCTTGGTGACATGTAGGAGAATCCGGCCACGGGGTGAAGGGGTGTGGTATCCTCCGGCCACAGCAGATGTTGGTTCTCCAGAGCTGCCCTGAATGGTACACATGGTGGCTGTGCTCTCCTCTCCTCCAGGTCCTCCCAGACAATGGTGTTAAAGAATGGATGGTCTCTGATGTTCTTATACACACCCAGCCGCCTCTCTGGGTTTTTACGCAGCAGTTTTTTCAAAAGGTGTTGTACATCAGCGTCCAGCCAAGATGGGATGTCTGCCTTGGCTGTGGTGATGGATTTGCACACCTCTTCACTGATGGAGCCATAGTAAAATGGGGAGCATCCTGATGACATCCTGGACACTACAATACCCAGGCTCCACCAGTCAACTGCTGTGTAATACTCCAATCCGGCAATCACCTCCGGGGCCATATACACATCTGTGCCCGTCACTCCACTGGTCTTACTGGAGAAGGTGACGCCATCTTGGGCCAGACCCAGGTCAATGATGCGGATGTGTCCATCCTTGTCCAGCATGATGTTATCTGGCTTTATGTCTCTGAAATAAGGGGACAGATAAAGAAAAGAGAATGGTGAATCTGTCCAGTGAGGCACTGACACAGAATACATGGGACATCAGGACTCTAGGAAAGCTGGGTGCATTACTTCCACCATTACAGGGAGATGTGGGGAAGTTCTTCTTACCGGTGGACGATGTTGTGTCCATGGAGGAACTGGAGGCCGCACACAATCTCTGCTGTGTAGAATCTGACGGAGAGGACAGGGTGTAGTGTCAATGACATGAGATCCTTCTCTAGCAATTCCCTAACATTATGTTACTACCTTATTATCTGTCACCACCAGCAGAGCGGAGGCGCTGTTTATGACAGCCTGTTTTCCCTCCATTCTCTGCCTTCATCTCAGTCTGACCTGTCATGTCTCCTTTTATTTTCCACCCTTCAGTCACTTTCTTTTCAGTATTTTCCTCTCTGTCTCCTGATCGGTCATTTACTCACCTTACGTTGTTGATGTTCAAGTAGCCGCACAGATCGATTAAATCCTCCAGGCTGCCGCCCGACAGATACTCGGTGACGAAATAGGCCCGCTCCTGTGTCTGATGTGCGGCATAGAGGTGGCACAGGAACGGGCAGTCTCGGGCCACCAGGAGTATCCGCCGCTCTCTCATTAAAATTGCTGCATTGTCCCCTCTTTTGTTGATAATCTTAATGGCCGTGTAGGTGTTCCGGCGGGGGACTGATGCCAGGACCACCTGAAGAGGACAAATGGAAGTGGTCACAGGGTAATTCTTCTACATTTATTACATGGGGGATTTATCTCCAGGGGTTTCTGGCTATTCAGCTAAGGCTACTTTCACATTAGTGTTTTTTGCAGATCCATAATACAACCGCATGCATCCGTCATGAACGGATCCGGTTGTATTATGTCTTCTATGGCTATGACAGATCCGTCATGAACACCATTGAAAGTCAATAGGGAACAGATCAGTTTTCTATTGTGTCAGAGAAAACGGATCCGTCCCCATTGACTTACATTGTGTGTCAGGACGGATCCGTCTTGCTCCGCAGCACATGGCGGACAGAAAAACGCTAAAGGTAGTGTTTTGGTGTCCGCCTCCAGAGCGGAATGGTGACTGAACGGAGGCAAACTGATGCAATCTGAGCGGATCCTTTTCCATTCAGAATGCATTAGGGCAAAACTGATCCGTTTTTGGACCGCTTGCGAGAGCCCATGACGGATCTCAGAAACAGAAAGCTAAAACGCTAGTGTGAAAGTAGCCTTAGGCCTCTTGCACACGGCCGTTTTTTTTCCCTGTTTACTGGCCGTTTTTTGCGTTCCGTATACGGTCTATATACGCAACCATTCATTTCAATAGTTCCGCAAAAAAAACTGAATGTACTCCGTATGCATTCCGTTTCCGTATTTCCGTTATTCCGTTCCGTTTTAACATAGAACATGTCCTATTATTGCCCGCAAATCACGTTCCGTGGCTCCATTCAAGTCAATGGGTCCGCAAAAAAAACGGAACACATACGGAAATGCATCCGTATGTCTTCCGTTTCCATTCCGTTCTTTGCTGAACCATCTATTGAAAATGTTATGCCCAGTCCAATTTTATCTATGTAATTACTGTATACTGTATATGCCATACGGAAAAACGGAACGGAAAAATGGAACAGAAACGGAAACACAACGGAAGCAAAAAACGGAACAACGGATCCGTGAAAAACGGACCGCAAAACACTGAAAAAGCCATACGGTCGTGTGCAATAGGCCTAAGAACGAGGAATGAGGGAAGTGGTCGTCAGTCAGGTAACATCCAGACCCTACAGCTGCACAAAAGTGAGGATCACAAAATAAAATCCCGATAAGGTCCATACAGATATGGGTCACCAATCATGGGACCCTACTGTTACACCACATCAAGAGAGCTACAAGGGGGAACCATCATTATCTACATTTTCACATTTAATCCAATTTGTTTAAGAAATATCTTCACAATAACCACATAAGAGGTGAAAACAGAACATTGAGCATTAATCCCCATTACCAGTGATTAAAAGGACTATGATGTGATAGGAACCAAACTATAAGATCATGTATTTCCATATAGCAGGCCCTTCAGTAAGAACGCCTGTTCAGTTTTGGAACACACAGAATGAAAGGGTCTTATGGAAGACCCTCACTGCACCAAACATTGGTGTATCCTTACCCTGTTAAGACTGTAGTAGACAGGCTCATCAGCAAGCAGTATCCCAGCAATCGCTGCTAGCTAGTGGAGGAGACCACTGCTATTACGTGCAGCGATTTGTGCAGCATGGGGAGGAGTAGTCGCTATGCCATTGCTCGTCCTCATACTGTCTAGCGGTTGCTGGCGGTAGATCGCTATTGAACAACATGATCTGCTGCCGGCAAGCGCTGATTTTTAAGCATGCTTAAAGAACAGAATTCGCAGATGAAAGAGCTTTTACTTGTTAATCAGGCAATCAGCATCAGTATTACACTGCAAGATGATTGCTAACGAGCGTTTATGCAAACGCTCATTAGCGATTATCGGCAGAAATATCGGTCAGTGTAATACAGGCTTTACTCTCTGCACTGGATATCCTGCCCTAAGTATCTGAACCATGGAGCTCCCACCCTGACAAGGGCGACCGCGTCCAGACCACGGCCCTTATATTGTACTAGGAGACCCTGCAATTCCCTAATAGTCGGTCACACAGTGAATGATCCCTATGCCTTTCATCTGTGGAAGAAATGAGTGAGCGGACATATTGTGGTGTCTGTTCTTGGGAAGGTTCTGTGGATTTTTCTTTTACCATATCACATAGGAATAACTAAGGACAGTGTAGATGGGGGCGGTAATGTTACTGGAGGTCTCAGCACTAGAGATAGAAAGGACTGAACATAGGAGCAGAGAACTTTCTGGAATGCCTGTCACTTATCCCGATGTAGAAATGTACAGTTAGCCTCTTAGGAGTCTGAAATGGCTGATAACAGAAGACAATAGACTGCATCTAGCTGCACAGGAGATGGAAATCATGTAGAATTAGGATCTCTGTCTCTATAGCAGGAAATAAGAAGTAATAAAACTTACTACACCAAAGCCGCCCCTACCCAGCACCTGATGGATGGTGAAGCGAGTGATGTTTAATTTGGGGTAGGGGCTGGGTGCTCCAGGGTCCTGGCTGCTGCCGGCTCTTGGCTCCTCATCCTCCAATACTCTGGCCTTCTCTCCTCTCCTCTTCTTCATCTCCTTGGATCCGCTCTCGTTGTCCTCTTCCCTCTTTCTCTTCTCATCTTCTCTCTTCTTTTCTCTCTTCTTCCTCTTCATCTCCTTGGATCCGCTCTCGTTGTCCTCTTCCCTCTTTCTCTTCTCATCTTCTCTCTTCTTTTCTCTCTTCTTCCTCTTCATCTCCTTGGAGTTCTTGCTGTTCTTCTCCGTCTTTCTCTTCTTATCTTCTCTCTCTTCGCCGTCTTCTCTGTGTCCAGTGGACGCCATTCTCTCTTCTCCTGTCGGGTTCAGTCCAGTCGCTGTCGATGACAGTTGAAAATGAACGGCAGTTGGTCGTGTGCAGGTGCATAAGGTCAGAGGTCATGGAAGCCTCAGGTGGCACCTGCCTGCCAGTGGTGCATGGACCTGCTCTGCCATCTACACTGTGATATGGGCATCAGGAGTGGTGGTCCAGTGTCTAGAGGAATGGAGACATTCATGGCCGTGTCTTCTAGTGCTATATTATTAGGAGATGGGGCAGGGGATAGGACCTTTATATCTGGGGTGGCAGCGGTGTCCGTAGTTCTTCAGAAACTCTGCACTTGTGTGGAAATTCACATGAACCAGGTGGAGAAATAAACCATAAATTGTACTTGCTGCTAATGTCAGGAATAATAAAGCCTTGTTGGGGTAATTCTGGGTGTACAGGGAGGAGAAGACATTGTGGACAAGAGGAATTGGGTGAAGGAGTCTTCTGTGGAGATTGCATAGGGATTCACCACAATTACAATTTATTCTAAGGTGGGAAATGTTAGAAAGGCTTCATTTGGACAATTTTGGATTGGTCCCAGTTTTAGTAGCCGGCCATGGTTTGTGTGATTGTTGGGGGTGTACATTTTCCATTATGGAAGAATGAGGGTTTCTATACAAGATACTGCCAGGTGTATAGGTGACTTGTTTAACCACCTCCGGACCGCCTAACGCAGGATCGCGTTCCGGAGGTGGCAGCCCTGCGTAGAGTCACGCATATATGCGTCATCTCGCGATGGCCGAGATTTCCTGTGAACGCGCGCACACAGGCGCGCGCGCTCACAAGAACGGAAGGTAAGAGAGTTGATCTCCAGCCTGCCAGCGGCGATCGTTCGCTGGCAGGCTGGAGATGTGTTTTTTTTAACCCCTAACAGGTATATTAGACGCTGTTTTCATAACAGCGTCTAATATACCTGCTACCTGGTCCTCTGGTGGTCCCCTTTGTTTGGATCGACCACCAGAGGACACAGGTAGCTCAGTAAAGTAGCACCAAGCACCACTACACTACACTACACCCCCCCCCCCCGTCACTTATTAACCCCTTATTAGCCCCTGATCACCCCTGATCACCCCATATAGACTCCCTGATCACCCCCCTGTCATTGATTACCCCCCTGTAAAGCTCCATTCAGATGTCCGCATGATTTTTACGGATGCACTGATAGATGGATCCGATCCGCAAAACGCATCCTGACGTCTGAATGAAGCCTTACAGGGGCATGATCAATGACTGTGGTGATCACCCCATATAGACTCCCTGATCACCCCCCTGTAAAGCTCCATTCAGATGTCCGCATGATTTTTACGGATGCACTGATAGATGGATCCGATCCGCAAAACGCATCCGGACGTCTGAATGAAGCCTTACAGGGGCATGATCAATGACTGTGGTGATCACCCCCCTGTCATTGATTACCCCCCTGTAAAGCTCCATTCAGATGTCCGCATGATTTTTACGGATGCACTGATAGATGGATCCGATCCGCAAAACGCATCCGGACGTCTGAATGAAGCCTTACAGGGGCATGATCAATGACTGTGGTGATCACCCCATATAGACTCCCTGATCACCCCCCTGTAAAGCTCCATTCAGATGTCCGCATGATTTTTACGGATGCACTGATAGATGGATCCGACCCGCAAAACGCATCCGGACGTCTGAATGAAGCCTTACAGGGGCATGATCAATGACTGTGGTGATCACCCCATATAGACTCCCTGATCACCCCCCTGTAAAGCTCCATTCAGATGTCCGCATGATTTTTACGGATGCACTGATAGATGGATCCGATCCGCAAAACGCATCCGGACGTCTGAATGAAGCCTTACAGGGGCATGATCAATGACTGTGGTGATCACCCCCCTGTCATTGATTACCCCCCTGTAAAGCTCCATTCAGATGTCCGCATGATTTTTACGGATGCACTGATAGATGGATCCGATCCGCAAAACCATCCGGACGTCTGAATGAAGCCTTACAGGGGCATGATCAATGACTGTGGTGATCACCCCATATAGACTCCCTGATCACCCCCCTGTAAAGCTCCATTCAGATGTCCGCATGATTTTTACGGATGCACTGATAGATGGATCCGATCCGCAAAACGCATCCGGACGTCTGAATGAAGCCTTACAGGGGCATGATCAATGACTGTGGTGATCACCCCATATAGACTCCCTGATCACCCCCCTGTCATTGATCACCCCCCCTGTCATTGATCACCCCCCCTGTCATTGATCACCACCCCTGTCATTGATCACCCCCCTGTCATTGATCACCCCCCTGTCATTGATCACCCCTCTGTAAGGCTCCATTCAGACATTTTTTTGGCCCAAGTTAGCGGAATTTTTTTTTTTTTTTTCTTACAAAGTCTCATATTCCACTAACTTGTGTCAAAAAATAAAATCTCACATGAACTCACCATACCCCTCACGGAATCCAAATGCATAAAATTTTTTAGACATTTATATTCCAGACTTCTTCTCACGCTTTAGGGCCCCTAGAATGCCAGGGCAGTATAAATACCCCACATGTGACCCCATTTCGGAAAGAAGACACCCCCAGGTATTCCGTGAGGGGCATATTGAGTCCATGAAAGATTGAAATTTTTGTCCCAAGTTAGCGGAACGGGAGACTTTGTGAGAAAAAAATAAAAAATATCAATTTCCGCTAACTTGTGCCCAAAAAAATTTTTTTCTATGAACTCGCCATGCCCCTCATTGAATACCTTGGGGTGTCTTATTTCCAAAATGGGGTCACATGTGGGTAATTTATACTGCCCTGGTATTCTAGGGGCCCCAAAGCGTGAGAAGAAGTCTGGTATCCAAATGTCTAAAAATGCCCTCCTAAAAGGAATTTGGGCACCTTTGCGCATCTAGGCTGCAAAAAAGTGTCACACATCTGGTATCGCCGTACTCAGGAGAAGTTGGGGAATGTGTTTTGGGGTGTCATTTTACATATACCCATGCTGGGTGAGAGAAATATCTTGGCAAAAGACAACTTTTCCCATTTTTTTTATACAAAGTTGGCATTTGACCAAGATATTTATCTCACCCAGCATGGGTATATGTAAAATGACACCCCAAAACACATTCCCCACCTTCTCCTGAGTACGGCAATACCAGATGTGTGACACTTTTTTGCAGCCTAGGTGGGCAAAGGGGCCCACATTCCAAAGAGCACCTTTCGGATTTCACAGGTCATTTTTTACAGAATTTGATTTCAAACTCCTTACCACACATTTGGGCCCCTAGAATGCCAGGGCAGTATAACTACCCCACAAGTGTCCCCATTTTGGAAAGAAGAGACCCCAAGGTATTCGCTGATGGGCATAGTGAGTTCATGGAAGTTTTTATTTTTTGTCACAAGTTAGTGGAATATGAGACTTTGTATGAAAAAAAAAAAAAAATAAAATCATCATTTTCCACTAACTTGTGACAAAAAATAAAAAATTCTAGGAACTTGCCATGCACCTCACGGAATACCTTGGGGTGTCTTCTTTCCAAAATGGGGTCACTTGTGGGGTAGTTATACTGCCCTGGCATTCTAGGGGCCCAAATGTGTGGTAAGGAGTTTGAAATCAAATTCTGTAAAAAATGACCTGTGAAATCCGAAAGGTGCTCTTTGGAATATGGGCCCCTTTGCCCACCTAGGCTGCAAAAAAGTGTCACACATCTGGTATCTCCGTACTCAGGAGAAGGTGGGGAATGTGTTTTGGGGTGTCATTTTACATATACCCATGCTGGATGAGAGAAATATCTTGGCAAAAGACAACTTTTCCCATTTTTTTATACAAAGTTGGCATTTGACCAAGATATTTATCTCACCCAGCATGGGTATATGTAAAAAGACACCCCAAAACACATTCCCCACCTTCTCCTGAGTACGGAGATACCAGATGTGTGACACTTTTTTGCAGCCTAGGTGGGCAAAGGGGCCCATATTCCAAAGAGCACCTTTCGGATTTCACAGGTCATTTTTTACAGAATTTGATTTCAAACTCCTTACCACACATTTGGGCCCCTAGAATGCCAGGGCAGTATAACTACCCCTCAAGTGACCCCATTTTGGAAAGAAGAGACCCCAAGGTATTTAGTGATGGGCATAGTGAGTTCATAGAAGTTTTTTTTTTTTGTCACAAGTTAGTGGAATATGAGACTTTGTGAGAAAAAAAAAAAATCATCATTTTCCGCTAACTTGTGACAAAAAATAAAAAGTTCTATGAACTCACTATGCCCATCAGCGAATACCTTAGGGTGTGTACTTTCCGAAATGGGGTCATTTGTGGGGTGTTTGTACTGTCTGGCCATTGTAGAACCTCAGGAAACATGACAGGTGCTCAGAAAGTCAGAGCTGCTTCAAAAAGCGGAAATTCACATTTTTGTACCATAGTTTGTAAACGCTATAACTTTTACCCAAACCATTTTTTTTTACCCAAACATTTTTTTTTTATCAAAGACATGTAGAACTATAAATTTAGAGCAAAATTTCTATATGGATCTCGTTTTTTTTGCAAAATTTTACAACTGAAAGTGAAAAATGTCATTTTTTTGCAAAAAAATCGTTAAATTTCGATTAATAACAAAAAAAGTAAAAATGTCAGCAGCAATGAAATACCACCAAATGAAAGCTCTATTAGTGAGAAGAAAAGGAGGTAAAATTCATTTGGGTGGGAAGCTGCATGACCGAGCAATAAATGGTGAAAGTAGTGTAGGTCAGAAGTGTAAAAAGTGGCCTGGTCTTTCAGGGTGTTTAAGCACTGGGGGCTGAAGTGGTTAATTTGCAGTAATTTATATGGGAAATTTCATCTTATTCATTATTATGCTGATTGGCAGTGATAATAGGAATTATAGAGGAACACAAAGGCTCTGTAGCGCACATAAGATTTGTAGCTCTGCTATATCCCTCTGATGGGTCCCTGGTCTCCACCTTTCTCAGTTTACTCCGCTGCACCGATGACATGTTGTCTTCACATCTGACTGCTGCGGCTCCATGTAAAGAGGGTTTTCCTCCTGGGACAATCCCTATCATCCTCTTCAGTAATATGTCGGCACTGGTTGTAATAAAGTGCACACAATACATTTCGGCACATGCGCAGTGCACTTCTCTCCAGAAGAGGGACAGGATTATATCATCTGCATGCACCGAAATTCTGGTGCAAAGCCACATGATGAGATTACAGGACCAGACGAGAGCAGTCCTCTTTAAGATGAGGCTGGTAGAAATGGCCTTGCAGTTCGCCCGGCGGTCATTTCGCGGCGAACTTTACGTGTTCGCCATTCGCCAAACATGCAAACATATGGAGATATTCGCGCCCGCCATATTCTTTTACATTGTGAAGAACTTTTACCCATGACACATCCATCAGGTGGTACAGGACAGCCAATTGAGACATTTCAGCCCATGGACATACCCCCCTACCTTATAAATAGAGCTGATCTGGCTCTACATTCAGTGTTTTGCCAGTGTAGGGAGAGGTTGCTGTGTGGGGCAGGGACAGGCTGTTAGGGACACTGAACGCTAACTAATAGGGCCACAAAAGTCCTTTTAAAGGGACACTGACAGGCCAAATCAGCATATATAGTTATATATATGACATTACAGGTCTTATACAGTCTATTAAAAGCATCTAAATATCCCCCCTGTCCACCTTCTAAATACCGAAATATAAAGTTTTATAACCTGCCTGTCTCGTCACCAATCTGCCCAAGGGGCGGCGTTTCATCTCAAAATGCGCCCAGCCAGCCGCTCCCAACTGCCGTTCTGAAGCCCCGCCCAGCTCATCAATATTCACTTCGCTGGGCGGCGGCTACAACTCTCCCCAGTCACGATCCTGCGCATGGGCAGATTTGACATGAACGATGCCAGGAGGATTCAATTGCCCATGCGCAGACTAGATGGGCTAAATGGTTCTTATCTGCCCACACATTCTATGGTATAGGTGTGCTATCGAAAAGTGTGATACACAGAGGGGTGCGATATACTTATAATATACTTTTATAATGAGTCATAAACACATAGATCTATATAGTCATCACCTGGAAGTCAGGGGGCTAGGGGCTTACTAGGGCCATTTTTATATAGGGTAAGGTTCCGGACGGGGTCGCTCTTATCAGGGCGGGTGGTCTGTGGTTAGTCTATCAGGGCCAGAATAGCACCCCGCTGTAGGGCAATATCAGGGACAGTTCTTTGCCCACCCCGTCCTTTAATACCACATCATCATTTAGCCCAGGGATAGATGTTTTTTGCTTTCCCTCGGGGATTCATGGATGTGCACTGGAACCCCCCGGATTGTGGTAGGACATATGGTTTCTGATTTGGTGCCGCCATGCACTTATTACCTACCACATCTATGCTTTTTGCTTAACTTTAATAATTTAATTTATTTTAATTTTGAGGGATATCTTTTCCATTCACACATCCGCAAAATGGGTCCGCATCCGTTCCGCAATTTTGCGGAACGGGTGCAGACCCATTCATTTTCAATGGGGCCGGAATGTGCTGTCCGCATCCGTATTTTTGGATCCGCACTTCCGCATCCGCGCTTTCGTTTCCGCCAAAAAAATAGAACATCTCCTATTCTTGTCCGCAATTGCAGACAAGATTAGGCATTTTCTATTATAGTGCCGGCAATGTGCGGTCCGCAAATTGCGGAATGCACATTGCCGGTGTCCGTGTTTTGCGGATCCGCAAAACACTTACGGACGTGTGAATGGACCCTCATAGTAACATTATTAAAGGTTACGTTTTATCTTGATGTATATTCTAATGGATTGCCTTCCTTGTACAATGTTATAATATACTTTCTATGTTAGAAAGTATATTATAGTGCATTTGTATTGTGCGGCAGTTGTGTGCGGTTCTGCTGCGATACTGCAGGTATATAGAGGGACAAGCGTTATTGGAACAAATTATTTCTACTGGTGTGATATACCAGTCGTCCTCCAAAAAAACTGATTGAAGTGGGGTGTTAGATACCAATATACTTCCTTTATAGTGCATTTGGGTACTGTATAGTGCATTCGCGCATGCGCAAACGCGAACATTATATTGCCGATATTTTGCATCGAAAAAAATTATGAATGGAGATCGCCAATTCGAATAATACATCTGGTATGTCACTGTCCATGTTGTGGGACTATTTGTGCACTTCTAGTAATTATTTCTTGGCTGCAAATATGAGCTGAAAGTTTTTCAGTTTCGGCTGCCATTAAAATGAATGGGACCCGCCGCAAACTTGCGGTTCACGAACATTTGATCGCGTTCGCGAACCGTCCCGGCAGATGTTCGTCCATCACTAGAGACTGGAAGTCTTCCTACTGGGTCCCACAGTTGAGGGCGCAAAAGTCCTTCTTTAACCCCTTAGGGACCCATGACGTACCGGTACGTCATGTATAGTTCCGATCACCGCCGCCCAGCGGGCGGTGATCGGAACCTGGTGCCTGCTCAAATCAAATGTCCCGTGACCCCCCCGTGTTGGCGATCGCCGCAAACCGCAGGTCAATTCAGACATGCGGTTTGCGGCTTTTTATTGTGCGGCGGCGGCTGGCGGAGGTGCCATCGGGTACCCATGGGGCTGTGGGGGGGAACCGATGGCATGGAAGGCAGCGCGATGTCTAAGGAAGGCATCGCGCTGCCTTCCGGTGACGAGCCTGTGAGATCCAGCCCCCTGGATCTCACAGGCCGGAAGCTGTATGAGTAATACACACAGTATTACTCATACAGCCAATGCATTCCAATACAGAAGTATTGGAATGCATTGTAAAGGATTAGACCCCAAAAAGTTCAAGTCCCAAAGTGGGACAAAAAATAAAGTGAAAAAAAAAGTTTAAAAAATAAATTTTCCCCCCCAAAAAATTCAAAGTTTCAAGTAAAAATAAACAAAAACATCATTTTCCCCAAATAAAGTTAAAAAAAATTGGTAAAAAATAGGGGAAAAGAAAAAAGTAAACATATTAGGTATCGCCACATCCGTATCGACCGGCTCTATAAACATATCACATTACCTAACCCCTCGGATGAACACCGTAAAAAATAAAAACTGTGCTAAATAAAAAATTTTTTGTCACCTTACATCAAAAAGTACAACAGCAAGCGATCAAAAAGGCTTTTGCCCACCAAAATAGTACCAATCTAATCGTCACCTCATCCCGCAAAAAATGAGCCACTACCTGAGACAATCGCCTAAAAAATAAAAAAAACTATGGCTCAGAATATGGAGACACTAAAACATCATTTTTTTTGTTTGAAAAAAGCTGTTATTGTGTAAAACTTACATAAATAAAAAAAAAGTATACATATTTGGTATCGCCGCGTTCGTATCAACCGGCTCTATAAAAAAATATCACATGACCTAACCTCTCAGATGAACACTGTAAAAAATAAAAAATAAAAACTGTGCTAAATAAACCATTTTTTGTCGCCTTACATCACAAAAAGTGTAATAGCAAGTGATCAAAAAGTCATATGCACCCCAAAATAGTGCCAATCAAACCGCCATCTCATCCCGCAAAAAATTAGACCCTACCTAAGATAATCGCCCAAAAACTGAAAAAACTATGGCTCTTAGAATATGGAGACACGAAAACAGGATTTTCTTTTTGTTTCAAAAATTATATTATTGTGTAAAACTTACATAAATAAAAAAAAGTATACATATTAGGTATCGTCGCATCCGTATCGACCGGCTCTATAAAAATATCACATGACCTAACCTGTCAGATGAACACCGTAAAAATTTTTTAATAAAAACTGTGCTAAATAAACAATTTTTTATCACCTTACATCACAAAAAGTGTAATAGCAAGCGATCAAAAAGTCACATGCACCCTAAAATAGTGCCAATAAAACCGTCATCTCATCCCGCAAAAATCATACCCTACCCAAGGTAATCGCCCAAAAACTGAAAAAATTATAGCTCTCAGACTATGGAAACACTAAAACATTATTATTTTTTGCTTCAAAAATGAAATCATTGTGTAAAAATTACATAAATAAAAAAAAGTATACATATTAGGTATAGCCGCATCCGTGACAACCTGGTCTATAAAAATATCACATGATCTAACCTGTCAGATGAATGTTGTAAATAACAAAAAATAAAAACGGTGCCACAACAGCTATTTCTTGTTATCTTGCCTTACAAAAAGTGTAATATAGAGCAACCAAAAATCATATGTACCCTAAACTAGTACCAACAATACTGCCACCCTATCCCGTAGTTTCTAAAATGGGGCTACTTTTTTGGAGTTTCTACTCTAGGGGTGCATCAGGGGGGCTTCAAATGGGACATGGTGTCAAAAAAACCAGTCCAGCAAAACCTGCCTTCCAAAAACCGTATGGCATTCCTTTCCTTCTGCACCCTGCCGTGTGCCGTACAGCGGTTTACGACCACATATGGGGTGTTTCTGTAAACTACAGAATCAGGGCCATAAATATTGAGCTTGGTTTGGCTGTTAACCCTTGCTTTGTAACTGGAAAAAAATTATTAAAATGGAAAATCTGCCAAAAAAGTGACATTTTGAAACTGTATCTCTATTTTCCATTCATTCTTGTGGAACACCTAAAGGGTTAACAAAGTTTGTAAAATCAGTTTTGAATACCTTGAGGGGTGTAGTTTATAGAATGGGGTCATTTTTGGTTGGTTTCTATTATGTAAGCCTCGCAAAGTGACTTCAGACCTGAACTGGTCCCTAAAAATTGGGTTTTTGAAAATCTCTGAAAAATTTCAAGATTTGCTTCTAAACTTCTAAGCCTTGTAACATCCCCAAAAAATAAAATATCATTCCCAAAATGATCCAAACATGAAGTAGACATATGGGTAATGTAAAGTAATAACTAGAGAAATTGAAACTTGGAAATTTGCTAATTTTTCCCAATTTTTGGTAAATTTGGTATTTTTTTATGCAAAAAAATTAACTTTTTTGACCCAATTTTAGCAGTATCATGAAGTACAATATGTGACGAAAAAACAATCTCAGAACGGCTTGGGTAAGTAAAAGCGTTTTAAAGTTATCAGCACTTAGTGACACTGGTCAGATTTGCAAAAAATGTCTAAGTCCTTAAAGGGCTTCTGTCACCCCACTAAATCTGGCACCGGCGCCGTACCAGATTTAGTGGGGTGACAGAAGCCCTTTAAGGTGAAATAGGGCTGAGTCCTTAAGGGGTTAAGCTGCATGATATCCTCAACGCTGTCACTGCTAGCTCTGGTGCTCTCTGCAGCTGTAACTCCAGCAGAAACTTCATCTGCAATCTCCTGGTGACCTCCTGTGGCCGAACTTGGAAAAGCAGCTTCACCTTCCGCTGGAAGATCCTCTATAAGCCTTGGCTTTTTCCTTGTAGGTGACAGGTTCTCCGGGCAGCAATAAAGTACAAACCCTTGGTCCTTCATAGCAAGAATTTCTGCATTCGGTGGTGGTTCCGGAGAGCATGCAGCAGTATCAGTGGACTCCTCACTGGTGAATAGTTCACTTTTAATGGTTGGAGGCTCTGGTAGTGTCGTACCAGGTGTGCTGTGCGGTCTTCAGCAGGCGGTTGACAGCAAGTCTCGGCATTTTTGTAGGCTTCATGCAATTCCCTTTCTCTGCGCTCTTTTTCCTCCACAATTTCTTTATATGTTTTTATCCTGTTTCTTCTTGCTGTCAAGTCACCTTCTCCACTAAGCATTCTCTCAATCTTGAAAAATAACAACGAAGAAAGTAGTCAGCGGCACTCACCAGTGCACTGTATCAAATCGATGCTTTATTTTACCAAAGACATGGCATGGGGCAGACAGACAACTGCACGCACCAAACAGCAGCGGCCGTTTCGCGCTACATGCGCTTCATCTGGCTGTGTGTCAGCGCGTCCATTTGCGCCGCCCCTTTAAAGGTTTTAGCGCTACGTGTTGTTATAACAACGGGCAACAACAATGTGCCTACCTAAAGGGTCAGTAAAAACATTTCATAACATATAGAGACCAATGCAGAACATAACTGTGATCCAATCAGGACGGCGATCTCACATCAGATCAGAGGAATACACTTAAATCATTCCTATCATTTAAGCCAAGTTCACCTAATGCCTGGGTCCATGTCTGGTTCATCCGTATTAGACGGCAGAGAAGGGGCAGACGATTTCTTCACGCAGTGTAACAATAGAGACTTTTTGCAGAACCTCGCTAGAAGCTAAAGTAACGCAATTGGCTGACAAGGAGGTACGCCTTTTTTGGACAATAAATTCGCTGAAATCCTACAAGGAAAGCGAAAGAGTGCCGAGAGGTTTGAGAATTTACAAATACCCTGCACAATATGAACAGGATGAAATGTTTTTGAAGTAATGGCAACAATTACATGCAAATTTCTCCTTGCAAATTTTGGAAACAGTGTTGCAAAGGGACATTAAAGAATATGATAAAATAAAAGAGGAACTGAATAAAGCCAAAGCTGAATTGGGGACAAGCGGACAAGGGGGGCAATATAGTACTCATGTCCAGAGAATATTATGTGAGTGAATCCCTCAGACAGTTAGGGGATACACTCATCTATGAGAAGGAACGGGGTGACCCCATACCCAACATCCAAGGAAAGCTCGGATGCCTGGTTTCAAAATATGTGGAACTGGGTTTCTTCGCAAAAAAAATATGATGGATAAATTGGTACCTTTATTTCCAGCGAAACCATCATGGTACTTCCTTCCGAAGATCCACAAATCGCTGAGCCAACCCCCGGGATGTCCCATCGTGTCGGGGATTGGCTCGGTGATTGAGCCTTTGTCAAAATATGGAACATGTTGAAAGGGTAACTACAGACTATATCTTAAAGGAAACTGTTCAAATCATTAAGATATAGTCTGTAGTTACCCTTTCAACATGTTCCCTTTTTCTTTCTTCCACAGAGAACTTGATGCATTCCAAAATCTGTGTCAATTAGTGTCTGATCAGGGCGTAAGTTCACCATTTAGTATATAGTATTTAATATCTAATATTTTGTACCATCATAATAATGCTTTGTATGCTGCAGCACTGTAAAGCATGGTGTCCTGTGTATTTATGACCTCTGTACCTGCGCATTCATTGCAGTATGTAGCTTTTAGCATTTTACACCATTATAACAATGTGCAGCAAAATATAGCACTGTAAAGCATGGTGTTTAGCACTGTAAAGTATAATATAGCATTACGCAAGCTCACCATCCAGCATGGAGTATTTCATATTTATTATTATGTAACATTCAGTACCTACAATATAATGCTTAGCATGTTACAGCAGTGTAAAGCATGGTGCCTTGTGAATTTATGACACATTTTTTTCTAGCGAATTTTTTGCAGCATGCAGCCTCTAGCATTATACATCACTATAACAATGTTTAGCGTAATTCAGCACTACATAACATGGTGCCCTGACAACTAATCTTATTTCTGTATTGTTGTGCGTCATTTCCGGCTCCATCGCGGGCTATTTAAACTTGTTTGTTGCTTGTAATGATTATGTTTGACAAAGGCTCATAGTAGCCGAAACGCGTCACTTACCACTTGTATGTGACCATTAAAATTACTTGAAAATCATAACTAAAGCGAGTGCCGGTCCTCTCTATACCAGTATCTGTGGATCTTCCCTGGACACGTGCACCGCATCGCTGACAGCGGAGTGCCGCCTGTATCTTCCTTGGATCTGGATACAGGATCAGCGGCGGCGGGTTTCACAGCACCCGTGCAGCCTGGTGAGATCTCATGGGGTCCTCTTTTGTCTATTCTTGGCTGTCCAGGGGGCTTCGGGGGTGCGGGACGTCCAGAGGAGGTTGGAAGGGGCTTGGGACAGTTTTTGGGCGGATTAGCGGGGTGGTTGTCGGGTGTCAGGACGGGGGGAGCATCGTGGGGCCCGGGGGTGGGGGGACGGAGGCGGGTGCGAGTCCTAGGGCAGTTGGGTCAGCGTCAGTACAGACTCAGGCTGGGGGGGAGGAGGATAGGCCTAAAGTGGAAGACGGTGCACGGGGCGAGGTGTACGTGTGTTTTGAGGGTCCGCTGGGGGCGCACTTAAAACAAGAAGTTTGGGAACGGATCTGGAAAGGGGAGTATGTGGAAATATTTTCCCTACTCCCGTTGGAGGGGTTCAGTTGGACAAAGGAAAGAAGGAGGAGGGTAAAAAAGAGGAGGATGAGAAGCGGCGTTATCGTTCGCAAACTGGTTGCAGGCGTTTGCAATTTTGGCCAGCGTCATTGGAGAAAAAGCGCCGGAATGTTGTTCGGCTCTGTTCTGTTATATCGACGCGATAGGGGAGGCGTTCCGGGTTTATGGGGGTACGGGGTGGCTCCGGTACGACAAGCAATTTAGGCAGAGAAAGGCAGTCCGGCCCAACATACGGTGGGACCACAAGGATATTGGGCTATGGTTGAGGGTTACGGCCCCGGTACGGTCCGGGCATCCCTTTCGGGGGAGGCTGGGGGGTCAGGACAGGGGAATTTTGCGGCGGCATCAGCGAGAGGGTTGTGTTTCCTGTTCAATGAAGGAAACTGTAAATTTGGCGCAAAGTGTAAGTTCAAACACGAGTGCACCATATGCGGTGGATCTCATGGAGCGAATCGCTGCTTCAGGGTAGGTCGACAGAGAGCGGGGACAATGTTGGAAAAGGGTCGGACGCCGGTACGGGTGGATAGGATGGCACGCTTCCTAAATAGGTACCCGCGTCGGGAGGCGGTTAAGTTGCTGGAAGGTGGTTTTCAGGCGGGTTTTTATATTCCGTCAGTTTCGTCGCAGGGGTACGGGGTTCCTAAGAATTGGAGGTCAGCACTAACTCATCCGGAGGTAGTTTCCAAGAAATTGTCCAAGGAGGTGATGCTGGGAAGAATGGGGGGCCCGAACCTGAGGGTATCGCCATTGGGGGTGGTTCCCAAGAAAGAGCCGAATAAGTTTTGGCTCATTCATAACCTGTCCTTTCCAAAAGAGGCGTCGGTCAATGATGGTATTGATCCTGAATTATGTTCAGTGGTTTATACGTCATTTGACACAGCTGTTATTAAGGCGGCGTTTCGTTTGTTACTGGTGCATCCGGAAAGTATGCACCTATTGGGTTGTTGTTGGGAGGGGCGTTATTTCCTGGATAGGTGCTTGCCGATGGGGTGCTCATTGTCGTGCGCCTACTTCGAGACATTTAGTTCGTTTCTTGAATGGGTAATAGTTGAGGTGTCCGGGTGCTCTTCAGTTATTCATTATTTAGACAACGTTTTGTGTCTAGGCCCGGCGGGTTCAAGGGTGTGTTCGTTGCTGTTGCACACGGTGCAGGCGGTTTTTGGGGAGTTTGGGGTTCCGTTGGCGGAGGATAAGACAGAGGGGCCGACAACCGAGTTGTGTTTTTTGGGGATCGTGATTGACATGGAAAAAATTGAGTGCAGGCTGCCGGAGGATAAGTTAACAAATTTAAGATTGGAAGTTAGTAAGGCAAAACAGGCGTCAAAAATTAGGTTGAGGGAGTTACAATCTTTGTTTGGTAAACTTAATTTCGCATGTAGGATCATGCCGATGGGACGGATTTTTTGCAGGCGTTTGGCGCTCGCAACTGCAGGGGTTAAAGCGCCGCATCATTTTGTTTGGTTGGGTAAAGAGCTACGGGGAGACTTGGATGTTTGGGCGGGGTTTTTAGAGGTTTATAATGGGAAGACGTTGGTTATGGGGGGGTGGTGAGTAATGTTGACTTTGAGCTGTTTTCCGATGCGGCTGGGGGGGTTGGTTTCGGGGCATACTGCCAGGGGCAATGGTGTGCGGGACGGTGGCCTGATTCTTGGATTACTAAGGGTTGGGTTAGGAATTTGGTGCTGCTAGAGCTGTTTCCAATTGTGATGGCAGTGGTGCTGTGGGAGGAGAAATTTGCGAACAAGAAGGTTCGGTTCCATTGCGACAATATGGGGGTAGTGCAAGCAATTAATAGTCTTTCCGCATCGTCTCCTCCGGTTGTGAAGCTGTTGCAGTTTTTAGTGCTCAGATGTTTGTCCATTAATGCGTGGATAGTAGCGGTTCATGTTCCGTGAGTTTCTAATTGTATTGCGGATGCCCTTTCTCGTTTGCAGTGGGAGCGATTTCGTCAACTGGTGCCAGAGGCGGAGGCCGAGGGGTTGGATTGTCCAGCTTGTCTGTGGGAAATCTTTGAGGAACGGTAATGGGGCTGGTTCGGGCATCCTTGTGTCCTGGCACTTGGGCTGCGTACGGTAAGGCATGGGAGGCTTGGGAGAAGTGGTGTGTACAGTTAGGGACGCAGGAAGGGGACTGGGAGATGACGTTATTGTTATTTTTGGGTCACATTAGGGAGGAAGGGTGGTCAGTAGCACAGTTAAACAGGTGTGTGGCAGGGTTGGCGTTCGGGTTTCGGTTACGAGGTCATACGGATTTTACGAAAACGTTTTTGGTGAGGCAAGTATTGAGGGGGTGGAGAAGAGGAAAACGGGCTGAGGATACTAGAAGACCAGTGTCGTTTCAGTTGTTGATTGATATGGGGGCTCAGTTGGGGGCAGTTTGTAGGTCTAAATGGGAGGTTAGTTTATTTAAAGCTGCTTTTTCATTAGCGTTTTTTAGGGCGTTTCGGTTGGGGGAATTGGTAAGCAGCAGTGTAACTAGGGCAGGGGGTTTGCGTTCGGAGGATGTGGATTTGTATGTGGATCGAGTGGAGATACGCATCTGGAAATCTAAAATGGACTGTGAGGGCAGGGGAAGGCGGTTGTCTTTGTTTAAGGTTCCGGGATGTATGCTTTGTCCGATCAGGTGTTTGCGGGAGTATGAAGGTGTGAGGGGTATAGGGATTGAGCCTTTCCTGAGACACGAAGCCTTTCCTGTCTCGGTTCCAATTCCTGGCGATTTTTAAGCGGTGCTTGAAAGTATTGGGGATTGAGTCTGTGGGTTATACAGGGCACTCTTTTAGGATCGGGGCTGTGACGGAGGCGGCGCGCTGGGGATTGAGCGAGGAGGTGATAAAGAAAATAGGGCGCTGGGAGTCTATCCGATTCCGCTCTTATGTGAGGATAGGGAGATTGTGATTGGTGAGGGAAGTTTTTTTCTGTTTGGTAATGTGGCAGTTTTTTTTGTTGTTGTTTAATTATAGGTTCGCAGACGGCCTTGGTGTGGATAATGGGACACTCGTTCGTGTTCTGGGGGGCAATAAGAGCGGATGTCAGACCGAATGGGCGGCAATTGGGTTTCGCACGTGGCGGTGTTGCGGTGGCTCGGGATGAGAGGTATGCTTTGGGGCGGGGTGTTGAGGGAGGTGCATAGGTTTGTGCGCTTAGATCGCCCCCCAAACGTTTTGGTGTTACACGTTGGGGGGAATGATCTGGGGGCTCGGCCGTTCAGGGAGTTGATTAGGGATATTAAATTCGACCTACTGAAGCTTTGGGCGTTGTTTCCACGCATGGTTACGGTTTGGTCAGACATTGTGCCTAGGCGGACGTGGAGGGGTGCGAGGTCGGTGGACAGATTGAATAAGGCCCGCATTAAGGTTAACAGGGTGGTCGGCAGATTTGTGTCTAGGAACGGGGCGGTCGCCGTGCGGCATTCGGAGCTGGAAGATGGAGTGGGCAAGTTGCGCGCTGTTGGCGGTGGGAGGTCCTAGAAGTTGGTGGATATGGTGTTAGTGGAGAATGGGAGGGCCCCCACGGGTGGGGCTGGACTCTCATCGGTTAACAGGAATCGAGGATTAGGCGCCCATCAGCTGGTGCCTCCGAGCTGGCGTTCATTGGCTGGGGGCAAGATGGAGTTGCCAGTTGGTTTTGGTGGTTTATATTATTTGGGAGCCTTGGACCTTCCTCGTCATTTACTCGGCCTATTGGGGGTTAATGTTAATTTATTCATGTTCTGTTATGTTGTTTATGTAATAAAACGGCTGCTGTGGCCGATTTAATCCGATTCTTGAGTCTGGCTCTTATTCGTAAAAGGGGGGTAAGAGGGGTAAGGGGTTAGGAAGACCCGAGCAGTCTAACCAATACCCTAGTCATGCCTAGGGCGGCAAAAATCCTTGCACCGGCCCTGCATGTAAGGACTGCTCATGCAGGTAACATAGATTGCATCTCCTTTGCAGGCTTGGAGACCGTGCCCGCCCCTCCACAGGGAGGAGACAGACACCACCTCCTCCTGCAGAGAGAAGCGAAGTGGATTCTGCGTACCCAGGCATTAGGTGAACTTGGCTTAAATGATAGAAATGATTTAAGTGTATTCCTCTGATCTGATGTGAGATTGCCGTCCTGATTGGATCACAATTATGTTCTGCATTGGTCTCTATTAGAGTTGAGCGAACACCTGGATGTTCGGGTTCGAGAAGTTCGGCCGAACTTCCCGGAAATGTTCGGGTTCGGGATCCGAACCCGACCCGAACTTCGTCCCGAACCCGAACCCCATTGAAGTCAATGGGGACCCGAACTTTTCGGCACTAAAAAGGCTGTAAAACAGCCCAGGAAAGAGCTAGAGGGCTGCAGATGGCAGCAACATGTAGGTAAATCCCCTGCAAACAAATGTGGATAGGGAAATAAATTAAAATAAAAATAGAAAAAATAAAAATTAACCAATATCAATTGGACAGAGGTCCCATAGCAGAGAATCTGGCTTCACGTCAGCAGAGAATCAGTCTCTTCATGCCATAGCAGAGAATCTGGCTTCATGTCAGCAGAGAATCAGTCTTCATGTCATAGCAGAGAATCAGGCTTCACGTCACCCACCACTGGAACAGGCCACTGTCACATATTTAGGCCCCGGCACCCAGACAGAGGAGAGAGGTCCCGTAACAGAGAATCTGGCTTCATATCAGCACAGAATCAGTCTTCATGTCATAGCAGAGAATCAGTCTTCCCGTCACCCACCACTGGAACAGGCCACTGTCACATATTTAGGCCCTGACACCCAGACAGAGGAGAGAGGTCCCGTAACAGAGAATCTGGCTTCATGTCAGCACAGAATCAGTCTTCATGTCATAGCAGAGAATCAGGTTTCACGTCACCCACCACTGGAACAGGCCACTGTCACATATTTAGGCCCCGGCACCCAGACAGAGGAGAGAGGTCCCGTAACAGAGAATCTGGCTTCATGTCAGCACAGAATCAGTCTTCATGTCATAGCAGAGAATCAGGCTTCACGTCACCCACCACTGGAACAGGCCACTGTCACATATTTAGGCCCCGGCACCAAGACAGAGGAGAGAGGTCCCGTAACAGAGAATCTGGCTTCATGTCAGCACAGAATCAGTCTTCATGTCATAGCAGAGAATCAGGCTTCACGTCACCCACCACTGGAACAGGCCACTGTCACATATTTAGGCCCAGGCACCCAGGCAGAGGAGAGAGGTCCCGTAACAGAGAATCTGGCTTCATGTCAGCACAGAATCAGTCTTCATGTCATAGCAGAGAATCAGGCTTCACGTCACCCACCACTGGAACAGGCCACTGTCACATATTTAGGCCCCGGCACCCAGACAGAGGAGAGAGGTCCCGTAACAGAGAATCTGGCTTCATGTCAGCACAGAATCAGTCTTCATGTCATAGCAGAGAATCAGGCTTCACGTCACCCACCACTGGAATAGGCCACTGTCACATATTTAGGCCCAGGCACCCAAACAGCGGAGAGGTTCATTCAACTTTGGGTTGCCCCGCAATATAATGGTAAAATGAAAATAAAAATAGGATTGAATGAGGAAGTGCCCTGGAGTACAATAATATATTGTTAAGGGGAGGTAGTTAATGTCTAATCTGCACAAGGGATGGACAGGTCCTGTGGGATCCATGCCTGGTTAATTTTTATGAACGTCAGCTTGTCCACATTGGCTGTAGACAGGCGGCTGCGTTTGTCTGTAATGACGCCCCCTGCCGTGCTGAATACATGTTCAGACAAAACGCTGGCCGCCGGGCAGGCCAGCGCCTCCAAGGCATAAAAGGCTAGCTCTGGCCACGTGGACAATTTGGAGACCCAGAAGTTGAATGGGGCCGAACCATCAGTCAGTACGTGGAGGGGTGTGCACAGGTACTGTTCCACCATGTTAGTGAAATGTTGCCTCCTGCTAACACGTTCCGTATCAGGTGGTGGTGCAGTTAGCTGTGGCGTGGTGACAAAACGTTTCCACATCTCTGCCATGCTAACCCTGCCCTCAGAGGAGCTGGCCGTGACACAGCTGCGTTGGCGACCTCTTGCTCCTCCTCTGCCTTCGCCTTGGGCTTCCACTGGTTCCCCTGTGACATTTGGGAATGCTCTCAGTAGCGCGTCTACCAACGTGCGCTTGTACTCGCGCATCTTCCTATCACGCTCCAGTGTAGGAAGTAAGGTGGGCACATTGTCTTTGTACCGGGGATCCAGCAGGGTGGCAACTCAGTAGTCCGCACACGTTAAAATGTGGGCAACTCTGCTGTCGTTGCGCAGGCACTGCAGCATGTAGTCGCTCATGTGTGCCAGGCTGCCCAGAGGTAAGGACAAGCTGTCCTCTGTGGGAGGCGTATCGTCATCGTCCTGTGTTTCCCCCCAGCCACGCACCAGTGATGGGCCCGAGCTGCTTTGGGTGCCACCCAGCTGTGAACATGCTTCATCCTCATTCTCCTCCACCTCCTCCTCATCCTCGTCCTCCAGTAGTGGGCCCTGTCTGGCCACATTTGTACCTGGCCAGGTACAAAAAACCTCCCTCTGAGTCACTTCGAAGAGACTGGCCTGAAAGTGCTAAAAATGACCCCTCTTTCTCCTCTTCCTCCTGGGCCACCTCCTCTTCCATCATCGCCCTAAGTGTTTTCTCAAGGAGACATAGAAGTGGTATTGTAACGCTGATAACGGCGTCATCGCCACTGGCCATGTTGGTGGAGTACTCGAAACAGCGCAACAGGGCACACAGGTCTCGCATGGAGGCCCAGTCATTGGTGGTGAAGTGGGGCTGATCCGCAGTGCGACTGACCCGTGCGTGCTGCAGCTGAAACTCCACTATGGCCTATGTGCATTTTATGTAATTTATAAGGTATTGTTTGTATGCAATGTTCCCTGTAATATGCAATATCAGGCCTAGTTCGATGCAGTTAGTCATCCCAGACGTTAGAGGGAGTTAGAGAACCCCTGGTATAAGTATTCAGGCCCAGACAGGGAGGGGCGGTTGAAGGTCAGGAGTCTGCAGAGACAAGCTAGAAGGCACAAGCCAGAGCCTTCTCCTGACATGCAACTAGACAGCCCAGGCTTCTAGTTGCTACCAGGAGACTAGTAGAGGGATCCTAGTCTACCTACTGATCCAGAGAGCCATGGTTAGCTCAGAAGATGTACCCCAATGGAAGAGTTTACCTCCTGGGAGAGAAACCCTGTAGTTCCCACCAAGTCAAGCAGAGTCAACATGTCCAGCTAATACAAGTAAGCTGAAGGGCAGAGAGAGTAGAAATGTAAAGCAAGAATGAGTACCTGAGGAGGATTATTTACCAAGGATAAAAGCCTACAATAAGGTATCCGGGCCTTGGGATCAAAGCCAGACAGGAGTTCTAAGGAACAGTGTACACTATCTCCGAGGAGTCTGTACAGCCTGATTCTGCGCGTGTGGATGTTTACCCTCTGTGTATCTTGCCAGGAAACAGTATACCTGCCATAATTGTGAAACCCTGCTTGCGAAGTGTACTTGATATGTGGAACTGAGTTGTCATCTAACTGTATAAAGTGGAATTGATTACAGTAAAGCAAAGTTTGGTTCACCATACCATCTGTGTTCCTCGCTTATTAAGACCATCCATCGGTGTGCCACCGTTACAGGCACTGGCGTTACGTACCTTAAAGGGACCTTGCCCCAGGCACATAAAACACCTGCAACATCCCGGGCACCTCATCTATCACCAGGCCTGGTCCCTAAATACAGAGTGTGCCCCAGAGGACTCCTGTGCCAGCCTCTCCTTCACTGCTGTATGCCTGCCCAGGGTTTCCTTATAGAACTGTGAGTAACCCTCGCTTGCCATTAACCGTGACCTCACAATCGCATTACCCTGCAGGTCTGGCGTACCGCAGTTCCACCTGGTGGGCACGTCGCATATGAGGCGGTGAGCGGGCAGGCCGAAGTTACGCTGTAGCGCAGACAGGCGAGCAGCGGCAGGGTGTGAACGCCGGAAGCGCGAACAGACGGCCCGCACTTTATGCAGCAGCTCTGACATGTCGGGGTAGTTGTGAATGAACTTCTGCACCACCAAATTCAGCACATGCGTCAGGCAAGGGATGTGCGTCAAACCGGCTAGTCCCAGAGCTGCAACGAGATTTCGCCCATTATCGCACACCACCAGGCCAGGCTTGAGGCTCACCGGCAGCAACCACTCGTCGGTCTGTTGTTCTATACCCCGCCACAACTCCTGTGCGGTGTGGGGCCTGTCCCCCAAACATATGAGTTTCAGAACGGCCTGCTGATGTTTACCCCGGGCTGTGCTGAAGTTGGTGGTGAAGGTGTGTGGCTGACTGGATGAGCAGGTGGAAGAAGAGGAGGAGGAAGCTGAGTAGGAGGAGGAGGAGACAGGAGGCAAAGAATGTTGCCCTGCGATCCTTGGCGGCGGAAGGACGTGCGCCAAACAGCTCTCCGCCTGGGGCCCAGCCGCCACTACATTTACCCAGTGTGCAGTTAGGGAGATATAGCGTCCCTGGCCGTGCTTACTGGTCCACGTATCTGTGGTTAGGTGAACCTTGCCACAGATGGCGTTGCGCAGTGCACACTTGATTTTATCGGATACTTGGTTGTGCAGGGAAGGCACGGCTCTCTTGGAGAAGTAGTGCCGGCTGGGAACAACATACTGTGGGACAGCAATCGAAGCTGTCTGTGTCCACCAGCCTAAATGACAGCATTTCATAGGCCAGTAGTTTAGAAATGCTGCCATTCAGGGCCAGGGATCGAGGGTGGCTAGGTGGGAATTTACGCTTTCTCTCAAATGTTTGTGAGATGGAGAGCTGAACGCTGCCGTGTGACATGGTTGAGATGCTTGGTGACGCAGGTGGTGGTGTTGGTGGTACATCCCATGTTTGCTGGGCGGCAAGTGCCAACGTCCCTCCAGAGGCGGAGGAAGAGGCCGAGGCGGCGGCAGCAGCAGAAGAGGCCGAGGCGGCAGCAGCAGCAGAAGAGGTAGCAGGGGGAGCCTGAGTGACTTCCTTGTTTTTAAGGTGTTTACTCCACTGCAGTTCATGCTTTGCATGCAGGTGCCTGGTCATGCAGGTTGTGCTAAGGTTCAGAATGTTAATGCCTCGCTTCAGGCTCTGATGGCACAGCGTGCAAACCACTCGGGTCTTGTCGTCAGCACATTGTTTGAAGAAGTGCCATGCCAGGGAACTCCTTGAAGCTGCCTTTGGGGTGCTCGGTCCCAGATGGCGGCGGTCAGTAGCAGGCGGAGTCTCTTGGCGGCGGGTGTTCAGATTTTGCCCACTGCTCCCTCTTTTGCTACGCTGTTGGCTCGGTCTCACCACTGCCTCTTCCTCTGAACTGTGAAAGTCAGTGGCACGACCTTCATTCCATGTGGGGTCTAGGACCTCATCGTCCCCTGCATTGTATTCCACCCAGTCTTGATCCCTGACCTCCTGTTCAGTCTGCACACTGCAGAAAGACGCAGCAGTTGGCACCTGTGTTTCGTCATCATCAGAGACGTGCTGAGGTGGTATTCCCATGTCCTCATCATCAGGAAACATAAGTGGTTGTGCGTTAGTGCATTCTATCTCTTCCACCCCTGGGGAAGGGCTAGGTGGATGCCCTTGGGAAACCCTGCCAGCAGAGTCTTCAAACAGCATAAGAGACTGCTGCATAACTTGAGGCTCAGACAGTTTCCCTGATATGCATGGGGGTGATGTGACAGACTGATGGGCTTGGTTTTCATGCGCCATCTGTGCGCTTTCTGCAGAAGACTGGGTGGGAGATAATGTGAACGTGCTGGATGCACTGTCGGCCACCCAATTGACTAATGCCTGTACCTGCTCAGGCCTTACCATCCTTAGAACGGCATTGGGCCCCACCAAATATGGCTGTAAATTCTGGCGGCTACTGGGACCTGAGGTAGTTGGTACACTAGGACGTGTGGCTGTGGCAGAACGGCCACGTCCTCTCCCAGCACTTGAGGGTCCACTAACACCACCACGACCATGTCCACGTCCGCGTCCCTTACTAGATGTTTTCCTCATTGTTACCGTTCACCACAATAAGAAAAATATTATTCGGGCCAATGTATTGAATTCCAATTCAGGCCTTTTTTTACAGACACCTAACACTATCTGGCTATCTATTTAGGTCGTATTACACTAATACAGGCACACCAGTAATGACAGATTTAGCTGAATATAAATGTGAGGCCGATTTTTTAGGCGCTGGGTGACAGGTATACGTTTAATCACAGAATTAGACTTGGATCTGCACTGTAGCGTGTGTGTTAAGTTTTTCAGAATGACCCTATCAGCACCTTGAATCTAATATACCCTTTTAGGGATAGATTTAAAGTAGGCCTGATACAGCAGAAACCACTAATTTTGAGAATTGCAAATTTGGGAATTGTTTTTCAACCCAGAACAAAAACTGTGCTTTGACGGTCACAAACAATAACTTGACCAGCTAAAACAGTACAGATTTTGTTGAATATAAATGTGAGGCCTATTTTTTAGGCGCTGGGTGACAGGTATACGTTTAATCACAGAATTAGACTTGGATCTGCACTCTAGCGTGTGTGTTAAGTTTTTGAGAATGACCCTATCAGCACCTTGAATCTAATATACCCTTTTAGGGATAGATTTAAAGTAGGCCTGATACAGCAGCAACCACTAATTTTGAGAATTGCAAATTTGGGAATTGTTTTTCAACCCAGAACAAAAACTGTGCTTTCACGGTCACAAACAATAACTTGACCAGCTAAAACAGTACAGATTTGGTTGAATATAAATGTAAGGCCTATTTTTTAGGCGCTGGGTGACAGGCTCAACTTGCCCCTGATGTAGTATATGTCCAAAAAATAACCACACTATTGATGGTTAAATGCACTTGATGAAAGCTTGACCCTGATGTAGGATATAGCAAAAAATAACCACACTATTGATGGTTAAATGTACTTGGTGGTAGCTTGTGCTGGCGCACCACAAGCCACAAAATCACCCCAGAAAAAAGTGATATAAAAACGCTCTGGGCAGCCTAAAAAAAGTGAGCAATTGAATATCAGCACTTCAATGATCCACAGCTGTAGATCGATCACTGAATGAAGTCTTTTGGAGGAGTTAATCACTGCCTAATCTCGCCCTAACGTCGCAGCTGCAACCTCTCCCTACGCTTGTATCAGCAGAGTGACGTGCAGCGCTACCTGACTCAAGCTTATATAGAGGCTGGGTCACATGCTGCACTGGCCAATCACAGTCATGCCAATAGTAGGCATGGCTGTGATGGCCTCTTGGGGCAAGTAGTATGATGCTTGTTGATTGGCTGCTTTGCAGCCTTTCAAAAAGCGCCAAGAAAGCGCCGAACACCGAACCCGAACCCGAATCCCTAGTCTCTATATGTTATGAAATGTTTTTACTGACCCTTTAGGTAGGCACATTGTTGTTGCCCGTTGTTATAGCAACGCGTAGCGCTAATACCTTTAAAGGGGCAGCGCAAATGGACGCCCTGACACACAGCCAGATGAAGCGCATGTAGCGCAAAACAGCCGCCGCTGTTTGGTGCGTGCAGTTGTCTGTCTGCCCCATGCCATGTTTTTGGTAAAATAAAGCATCGATTTGATACAGTGCACTGGTGAGTGCCGCTGACTACTTTCTTTCTTGTTATTTTTCATATACACCTATCTTCTCAGCTGTGCACCACCGTCAGTGTATATGAACAGGAGAACCAGTGGATTTTGCTATACTCTGCTTGTTGTTTGAAAGGGTCTGAGTTCGCGCAGCTGTGCCGCCCGTCTCTACACTTGTTTAATTCTCTCAATGCCTCCATTTGCCAAGGTAGCTGATAGGTGTTAGCCACAGATGCTGGTTGAGGAAGAGGTGTTGGGGGCGCGGGCAGACCCGGTATAAGGGGCTCTGGCTCTGTTTGGGGCTGTTCCCTTAAATGCTCCCCCTGCAGTCTCTTGCAGGTATCCGATTTTCCCTACTAAAGCTGGGTCCTCCTGCCAGTGCTCCGGTGTGGACACTGGGACCAGCGGTTCACTTCTTCTGGGCGGCTCGCTTACTCTGGGTGGCGGAGTGGGATCTCCTGCCACCTCCGCCGCGCCAGCCGTCACGGGGAGTGCTCCGGACCCCTCCTCAGGTCTCTGTGCGAGCTGCGACACCTTAATCTCCTTCATGGTATCGCGTAGTTCCGGCAGGTCATTGCCGCACAGCACTTCTCCCCAGTTCGGTTTGGGCACCACCATGTTGCCTTCTCTTTCTCTAACTCGAACTGGTGAAGGAGGAGGAGCTATAGGGGAGGAGCTTCCCTTTCCTCCCTTTCACAGTAACACCGCTCCCGGTGGGCTGGGCTAGAGTTGCGCCATGACACACAAAAATGGCGATTTAACTCCTCGAGCGCCAGCGCGCAGTGTTTTTCGCCAGTCACTCTGCAATAAACGTATCAAAATCATTTTTAAAGGCAATTTTGGTAATCAAATAGGCTAGATAGGTCATAGGCACACAGATGGGTAATGTCCGTATCCTGTTCATAGACGCCAAATAAGGGCTCACTACTGGGGGGTTCCTTAAAGGGAAAGGGTTTTTCGTGACGCCAGTTGCATTTCAGCAACGAGGGATGGAGTCCCCCTTTTAGTAGATATGGTGATACCCAGGGTAGGAATGCCAGAGTTGTGTAACGGTGGCCTAATGTCCCTTGGTGTTGTAGCATGTGTCACGGTGCTCCTACCTGAATATCCTGGAACCTCGCGCGTAGTCGCCCGCAGCCGAGCAACTAAAAGGATTAGTAGGTGAAGGTATGATGAAAGAAATGGAGTCCAGACTTAGTATAATGTTGAACAACAGCTTTACTTGAGTAAACTTGCATCAGAAACAATCTTCAAGCTTTATCTTGGTCATCAGCAGATTTTGGCAGGAAAACACTCTCAGCCCTGCTACATCTGTACTCTCTCAGCTCTGTTATGCTGACTGGATTAAATAGGAACTTTTCCTTTTCTGCTGTAGGCTGCAACTTAACTTTCTGTGGTCTGACTCTGTATCTTGATCTGTACCTTTTGTCTTTATCTTTATTTCGCTCTCTCTTTATCTTTATCCAGGGAACCTTTCTTCCTGGCTTCTGAAGTTCTTTACTTCTTTTCTCTGGTTCCAGCAGAGTTGAAGGTACTCTGGCTGGTTCTGGCAAGGCCCGTCCAACAGGGATGAAGGCTTGCTTCTTCCCCTTACAGGGGGTAAGCTACTCTGACCTTCACTAACATTAAACTCCTTCCTGTATAGAAGGAGGGCTGAGATGGAAGAAAGGTTCCATTCCAGCTAACATAGCTCTGCCAGAGGTGCCGCCATCTGCTGGTGAACCAGGCATATTGCATGATAACATAAAAGTTGCATTGAAATGAATACACATTGTGCAGGATATGGTAATAACATACTAACTAGTGTTCGGCGAGCATGCTCTGCCGAACACTAATTTTACTCGCAGCCAATAAAAGTGCGCAGAGGTATTGGCACTCACTGTAGTGCCGTAGCAATGTTGGCTACTGGCATTACAGTGATTGGCTGGCCAGAACGCGTGATTGGGTGCTATATAGCACCCAATGGCACGTGTTTGGCTCAGTCTTCATCAGGGAGAGCTGTGAAGGGACAGATAGTGTAGGGAGTGAAATAGTAATATTTTAGTGAAAAAACTTGTTAGAGACCCAAACGTCCTTTTAAGGACTATTGTTATATCTGGAAACAATATAATAATTCGTGCAACCTGATAATAATATCTGTGAAATTCAGTGCAATTCTTTGGCCGCTGGTGACAGCGACATTACCAGCACTACATCTCCTGTATAACGTTTGCGCATTCTAAATATCAGTGACATTAATTCAGTGTAATTTTTTTATTAGCTGCTGGTGACAGCGACATTACTTGTGTAGTGTCCCACTAGGTAAAGGTGGGCACTCCACAAGGGTTAACAAGTCTTTTGCGTTACTGTGATGTTTAATTATGCATTTCCCTGTGTTATCTGGGTGTCAGGCCTGTTAGGGTGTAGTTTAGCCTCCTAGACATTAGAGGGAGCTAGAGAGCCCTAAGTATATATAGGTAGGCCCAGACAGGGGAGAGTTAGTTCAGTACAGGTGGCTAGAAGTGTATCCTAGTCAGCCTGAAGTTCCTGAGTCTAAGCTTAGCTCAGAAGATTACCCCAGAAGAAGAGCTTACCTTCTGGGAGAAACCTGCAGTTATCCTCCAGCAAAGCAAAGGCAATACAACCAGCTCAGACAAGTAAGCTGATGGGCAGAAGTACTATAAAATAGAAACAAGGGTCAATACGGGAGGAAGATTATTTACCAAGGATTAAAGCCAGCATTTAGGCATCCGAGCCTTGGGATACAGCCAGCCAGAATAGCTGTGGAGATAGTGCAGCCGGGGCTGTGAAGCATTAATTGTATACCCCCCAAGTATCTTGCAAGATTATTACCTGCCATATTATTGAATGTAAGCCTGCTTGTGGAACATTGATATAAGGAACTCCATCAACTGAATGTGTTTTGGGGTGTCATTTTACATATACCCATGCTGGGTGAGAGAAATATCTTGGCAAAAGACAACTTTTCCCATTTTTTTATACAAAGTTGGCATTTGACCAAGATATTTATCTCACCCAGCATGGGTATATGTAAAATGACACCCCAAAACACATTCCCCAACTTCTCCTGAGTACGGCGATACCAAATGTGTGCCACTTTTTTGCAGCCTAGGTGGGCAAAGGGGCCCACATTCTAAAGAGCACCTTTCGGATTTCACCGGTCATTTTTTACACATTTTGATTTCAAACTCCTTACCACACATTTGGGCCCCTAGAATGCCAGGGCAGTATAACTACCCCACAAGTGACCCCATTTTGGAAAGAAGACACCCCAAGGTATTCGCTGATGGGCATAGTGAGTTCATAGAAGTTTTTATTTTTTGTCACAAGTTAGTGGAATATGAGACTTTGTAAGAAAAAAAAAAAAAATCATAATTTTCCACTAACTTGTGACAAAAAATAAAAAGTTCTATGAACTCACTATGCCCATCAGCGAATACCTTAGGGTGTCTAATTTCCGAAATGGGGTCATTTGTGGGGTGTTTGTACTGTCTGGGCATTGTAGAACCTCAGGAAACATGACAGGTGCTCAGAAAGTCAGAGCTGCTTCAAAAAGCGGAAATTCACATTTTTGGACCATAGTTTGTAAACGCTATAACTTGTACCCAAACCATTTTTTTTTTACCCAAACATTTTTTTTTTTTCAAAGACATGTAGAACAATAAATTTAGAGAAAAATTTATATATGGATGTCGTTTTTTTTGCAAAATTTTACAACTGAAAGTGAAAAATGTCATTTTTTTGCAAAAATATCGTTAAATTTCAATTAAGAACAAAAAAATGTCAGCAGCAATGAAATACCAGCAAATGAAAGCTCTATTAGTGAGAAGAAAAGGAGGTAAAATTAATTTGGGTGGTAAGTTGCATGACCGAGCAATAAACGGTGAAAGTAGTGTAGGTCAGAAGTGTAAAAAGTGGCCTGGTCATTAAGGGTGTTTAAGCTAGGGGGGCTGAGGTGGTTAAAGGTGCTTTTCTGAATCCTGAAACTTCTATTCCAATGTTGTTCTGACAGTTGGCCTAACTGTCCTCAGGAATTGAACTGGAGGTGTGGATGCTTCATGCTGTCTCCTACACCTACTACAAAGGTGCCTAATAAGTCCTCAGGTAACGACTATCTTGCTAATCCTTTGTCTTGCATAAACGTGATAATTCCTTAAATACTCGGCTGCATGCAGTTTAGAGATTGGTCACCCTGGAAGTGCGATCTATAGGAGTGGATTGCTCACCTCTAGGTAGAATGATTGCAGGCCTTAGCCCTGGGCTGTGGAGCCGACAGGGACAGAGTAGAGAGGCTAGGAATATGCCTCCCTCCAGATATTCAGATACATGGCTGTTTCTTTCTTGAAGGCTCATGAAAGAACTGCTTTCAACTGAACTCTCACTTGGATTGACCTGAGCTCATCTGAACTGGTTTGGATTGACCTCAACCAGCCAACAACTTAACAGCCTAACTTAGGTCTGAGCTAAGCTATATATACACACTGACACTGCTCCATCTTGTGGAGAAACAAGTGTAGTGCACCCTGACTAGGCCTGTGTAAAGGATATTTGCATATAGGATCACATTGTGACATGGAGAATATGACAGGAGATAAAATACAAAATACAGGCATATCACATGACATTAATACATGATAAAAGCACGTTTGCGGTGCCCACGGTCACGTGAGTGGGACAGGGTCTCATGGATTTCAGATAGCTTTTGCTACGTATTTACCACGGATATCATCCTATATGGATGAAATCTGCAGAGAACCTTATGTTCTCTTCTGGGTGGAAATCTTTTTTGCAGCGTGTGCATTTGATTAAATCTCATCCACTTTGCTTTTATTGTACGTTCACATCCACACCTGCCAGAAATTGGAGCAGGCAGTTCTGCCTAAAAAAATGCAACAAAACGAGCAACAAAAGCCACGTATACGATGTGCGCTTTTGCCATGGAAAAGCCAGAGGACTTTTCCCTCTCCATTTCAAAGGGTGAAATCCACTGGGGAAAACTGCAGCATAAACTGACATGCAGATTTCAAATTCGATCTGTCCGATGCAATCAACTGAAAGAGGGGACCCTGTGTCCCCTTCATTGTTTACCCAGGAACAGCACCTTCAATTCGGTTCTGGTTGCGTAACATACTGTAGCTCACAGAGCTCAATCTCTTTCAAGTGCATGGGACTGATCTGCAGTACCACACACAGCCACAACCGTATGTATGGTGCTGTTCCTGGGTAAATAAAGCCACCCGGTGGTCCAGCTGGAGTGCCCTGCACTTTTGCATAGAAGTCGGATAGGCCATCAATATCGCAGTCTGCGTAAACGACATAAGAACTAATGGATGGCTACGAGGCATTCTAAAGGATACAATGTGTCATTGCCCCTGACAAGAAGCGTGACTACACTTGAATTGACTTGTGTTGCATTGTTAAGGTAACTGTAGTAAGGAAAGTTTTTACTTTGGTGATATATTGTTTCCAATGGGATTAAAATGATAGAGAGAATAGGTAAATAGCAGAAAAGCATGGAACTTTGTAGCTGCTGATAATTGCAGGCCTGTCAGCCTGGCTGCTGATGCCACAGGTCCCTCTGTCATGTCATGTGACCTTTAGAATATGGTGATGTCACAGGGCCCTTTGTGACATCATGCAACAGTTAGGTTTAGAACTCTGCAACCTGAACGGCAGCCATATTTCTTCATCGTTTGACTGGTGAAGGCGACTTTTGCTAGTGCTTGGCAAATTTTTCAAATACAAGACCAGAAAAGAAGGACTGTTAGCCAAACCGTTCCAAGTGTCACCCCGGAACGTGCTGAAGGCAGACAGGACCTTCCTCAGCCTAACATAACATCTAGGGGCTGAATATGGAGACTTCCAGGAATCTTCCAAAGAAAAGGAAGAGGAAGAGAAAGAGGAGAGTTCAGCCGCCAAATAAGAGGAGGAGAATAGTAACACCGGAGAGGGCAAATGATGGCGGCAAAGAAAAAATGATCAAGGCTTCAAAAAGACCTGGAAGCCCTATACAGGAGAGTATCCAGAGAAAGAGGAAGAGGGGAGAAGAGATGGGGGAAAAAGCTGATGACAGACCCAGCATGTCCTACAATACTGACATGGAACAGCTGTCAGGTGAGTGCAGATCTAAGTTTCCTAGAGCCATTACCCCCTAATGTACGAATTCATGGGATTCTCCACTTTTGGAGAACCCTAATTATGACCAAGATTATGAATTCCCTTCTTTGCTACCCCCTAATGTAGTTACATTGTATTCTAATGGCAAAAATATAGAAATATTAAATCTTACGGTATCTCTCCTGTCTCCACCAGGGACAATCCCAGCAGACGCCCCCATCCTTGTGACTGGACTGGAAAGCTTCACCTTCCATAAAATCCTTGGAGAGGGTGGTTATGGTAAAGTGAGTATTAGGAATTCTTGGGACTTCTTCCTCATGTGTGTCATGTGTGTCGCAGTAATATCACTCTAGGGATGTCAACGCTTCATGTCTTCTCATCAGGTCTCATGGCAGGACAGGCCTTTCTTCCAGTTCTAATGCTCTGTCTCCTACAGGTCATGCTGGCCACACATCCCGCCTGCCAACAACAACTGGCAGTGAAGCTCGTGAAGAAGAGGGTCCTGCTTCAGGACTTTAACCACCTCCGGACCGCCTAACGCAGGATCGCGTTCCGGAGGTGGCAGCCCTGCGCAGAGTCACGCATATATATGCGTCATCTCGCGATGGGCGAGATTTCCTGTGAACGCGCGCACACAGGCGCGCGCGCTCACAGGAACGGAAGGTAAGAGAGTTGATCTCCAGCCTGCCAGCGGCGATCGTTCGCTGGCAGGCTGGAGATGTGTTTTTTTTAACCCCTAACAGGTATATTAGACGCTGTTTTGATAACAGCGTCTAATATACCTGCTACCTGGTCCTCTGGTGGTCCCATTTGTTTGGATCGACCACCAGAGGACACAGGTAGCTCAGTAAAGTCCCACCAAGCACCACTACACTACACTACACCCCCCCCCCCCCGTCACTTATTAACCCCTTATTAGCCCCTGATCACCCCTGATCACCCCATATGGACTCCCTGATCACCCCCCTGTCATTGATCACCCCCCTGTCATTGATTACCCCCTGTAAAGCTCCATTCAGATGTCCGCATGATTTTTACGGATCCACTGATAGATGGATCGGATCCGCAAAACGCATCCGGACGTCTGAATGAAGCCTTACAGGGGCGTGATCAATGACTGTGGTTATCACCCCATATAGACTCCCTGATCACCCCCCCTGTCATTGATTACCCCCCTGTCATTGATCAACCCCCTGTAAAGCTCCATTCAGACGTCCGCATGATTTTTACGGATGCACTGATAGATGGATCCGATCCGCAAAACGCATCCGGACGTCTGAATGAAGCCTTACAGGGGCATGATCAATGACTGTGGTGATCACCCCATATAGACTCCCTGATCACCCCCCTGTCATTGATCACCCCCCTGTAAAGCTCCATTCAGATGTCCGCATGATTTTTACGGATGCACTGATAGATGGATCCGATCCGCAAAACGCATCCGGACGTCTGAATGAAGCCTTACAGGGGCATGATCAATGACTGTGGTGATCACCCCATATAGACTCCCTGATCACCCCCCTGTCATTGATTACCCCCCTGTAAAGCTCCATTCAGATGTCCGCATGATTTTTACGGATGCACTGATAGATGGATCGGATCCGCAAAACGCATCCGGACGTCTGAATGAAGCCTTACAGGGGAGTGATCAATGACTGTGGTGATCACCCCATATAGACTCCCTGATCACCCCCCTGTCATTGATTACCCCCCTGTAAAGCTCCATTCAGATGTCCGCATGATTTTTACGGATGCACTGATAGATGGATCGGATCCGCAAAACGCATCCGGACGTCTGAATGAAGCCTTACAGGGGCGTGATCAATGACTGTGGTGATCACCCCATATAGACTCCCTGATCACCCCCCTGTCATTGATCAACCCCCTGTCATTGATTACCCCCCTGTAAAGCTCCATTCAGACGTCCGCATGATTTTTACGGATCCACTGATAGATGGATCGGATCCGCAAAACGCATCCGGACGTCTGAATGAAGCCTTACAGGGGCGTGATCAATGACTGTGGTGATCACCCCATATAGACTCCCTGATCACCCCCCCTGTCATTGATCACCCCCCCTGTCATTGATCAACCCCCCTGTCATTGATCAACCCCCCTGTCATTGATCAACCCCCCTGTCATTGATCAACCCCCCTGTCATTGATCACCCCTCTGTAAGGCTCCATTCAGATATTTTTTTGGCCCAAGTTAGCAGAATTTTTTTTTTTTTTTCTTACAAAGTCTCATATTCCACTAACTTGTGTCAAAAAATAAAATCTCACATGAACTCACCATACCCCTCACGGAATCCAAATGCGTAAAATTTTTTAGACATTTATATTCCAGACTTCTTCTCACGCTTTAGGGCCCCTAGAATGCCAGGGCAGTATAAATACCCCACATGTGACCCCATTTCGGAAAGAAGACACCCCCAGGTATTCCGTGAGGGGCATATTGAGTCCATGAAAGATTGAAATTTTTGTCCCAAGTTAGCGGAACGGGAGACTTTGTGAGAAAAAAATTAAAAATATCAATTTCCGCTAACTTGTGCCAAAAAAAAAAAAATTCTATGAACTCGCCATGCCCCTCATTGAATACCTTGGGGGGTCTTCTTTCCAAAATGGGGTCACATGTGGGGTATTTATACTGCCCTGGCATTCTAGGGGCCCCAAAGCGTGAGAAGAAGTCTGGTATCCAAATGTCTAAAAATGCCCTCCTAAAAGGAATTTGGGCACCTTTGCGCATCTAGGCTGCAAAAAAGTGTCACACATCTGGTATCGCCGTACTCAGGAGAAGTTGGGGAATGTGTTTTGGGGTGTCATTTTACATATACCCATGCTGGGTGAGAGAAATATCTTGGTCAAATGCCAACTTTGTATAAAAAAAGGGAAAAGTTGTCTTTTGCCAAGATATTTCTCTCACCCAGCATGGGTATATGTAAAATGACACCCCAAAACACATTCCCCAACTTCTCCTGAATACGGCGATACCACATGTGTGACACTTTTTTTCAGCCTAGGTGGGCAAAGGGGCCCATATTCCAAAGAGCACCTTTAGGATTTCACAGGTCATTTACCTACTTACCACACATTAGGGCCCCTGGAAAATGCCAGGGCAGTATAACTACCCCACAAGTGACCCCATTTTGGAAAGAAGACACCCCAAGGTATTCCGTGAGGGGCATGGCGAGTTCCTAGAATTTTTTATTTTTTGTCACAAGTTAGTGGAAAATGCTTATTTTTTTTTTTATTTTTTTTTTCATACAAAGTCTCATATTCCACTAACTTGTGACAAAAAATAAAAACTTCCATGAACTCACTATGCCCATCAGCGAATACCTTGGGGTCTCTTCTTTCCAAAATGGGGTCACTTGTGGGGTAGTTATACTGCCCTGGCATTCTAGGGGCCCAAATGTGTGGTAAGGAGTTTGAAATCAAATTCTGTAAAAAATGACCTGTGAAATCCGAAAGGTGCTCTTTTGAATATGGGCCCCTTTGCCCACCTAGGCTGCAAAAAAGTGTCACACATCTGGTATCTCCGTAATCGGGAGAAGTTGGGGAATGTGTTTTGGGGTGTCATTTTACATATACCCATGCTGGGTGAGAGAAATATCTTGGCAAAAGACAACTTTTCCCATTTTTTTATACAAAGTTGGCATTTGACCAAGATATTTATCTCACCCAGCATGGGTATATGTAAAAAGACACCCCAAAACACATTCCTCAACTTCTCCTGAATACAGAGATACCAGATGTGTGACACTTTTTTGCAGCCTAGGTGGGCAAAGGGGCCCACATTCCAAAGAGCACCTTTCGGATTTCACAGGTCATTTACCTACTTACCACACATTTGGGCCCCTAGAATGCCAGGGCAGTATAACTACCCCACAAGTGACCCCATTATGGAAAGAAGAGACCCCAAGGTATTCGCTGATGGGCATAGTGAGTTCATGGAAGTTTTTATTTTTTGTCACAAGTTTGTGGAATATGAGACTTTGTATGAAAAAAATAAATAAATAAAAAAATCATCATTTTCCACTAACTTGTGACAAAAAATAAAAAATTCTAGGAACTCGCCATGCCCCTCACGGAATACCTTGGGGTGTCTTCTTTCCAAAATGGGGTCACTTGTGGGGTAGTTATACTGCCCTGGTATTCTAGGGGCCCAAATGTGTGGTAAGGAGTTTGAAATCAAATTCAGGAAAAAATGAGGAGTGAAATCCGAAAGGTGCTCTTTGGAATATGGGCCCCTTTGCCCACCTAGGCTGCAAAAAAGTGTCACACATCTGGTATCGCCGTACTCAGGAGAAGTTGAGGAATGTGTTTTGGGGTGTCTTTTTACATATACCCATGCTGGGTGAGATAAATATCTTGGTCAAATGACAACTTTGTATAAAAAAATGGGAAAAGTTGTCTTTTGCCAAGATATTTCTCTCACCCAGCATGGGTATATATAAAATGACACCCCAAAACACATTCCCCACCTTCTCCTGAGTACGGAGATACCAGATGTGTGACACTTTTTTGCAGCCTAGGTGGGCAAAGGGGCCCATATTCCAAAGAGCACCTTTCGGATTTCACAGGTCATTTTTTACAGAATTTGATTTCAAACTCCTTACCACACATTTGGGCCCCTAGAATGCCAGGGCAGTATAACTACCCCACAAGTGACCCCATTTTGGAAAGAAGAGACCCCAAGGTATTCGCTGATGGGCATAGTGAGTTCATAGAACTTTTTATTTTTTGTCACAAGTTAGTGGAATATGAGACTTTGTAAGAAAAAAAAAAAAAAAAAAAAATCATAATTTTCCGCTAACTTGTGACAAAAAATAAAAAGTTCTATGAACTCACTATGCCCATCAGCGAATACCTTAGGGTGTGTACTTTCAGAAATGGGGTCAGTTGTGGGGTGTTTGTACTGTCTGGGCATTGTAGAACCTCAGGAAACATGACAGGTGCTCAGAAAGTCAGAGCTGCTTCAAAAAGCGGAAATTCACATTTTTGTACCATAGTTTGTAAACGCTATAACTTTTACCCAAACCATTTTTTTTTTACCCAAACATTTTTTTTTTATCAAAGACATGTAGAACTATAAATTTAGAGCAAAATTTCTATATGGATGTCGTTTTTTTTTGCAAAATTTTACAACTGAAAGTGAAAAATGTCATTTTTTTGCAAAAAAAATCGTTAAATTTCGATTAATAACAAAAAAAGTAAAAATGTCAGCAGCAATGAAATACCACCAAATGAAAGCTCTATTAGTGAGAAGAAAAGGAGGTAAAATTCATTTGGGTGGTAAGTTGCATGACCGAGCAATAAACGGTGAAAGTAGTGTAGGTCAGAAGTGTAAAAAGTGGCCTGGTCTTTCAGGGTGTTTAAGCACTGGGGGCTGAAGTGGTTAAAGACACTGTCCTGATTGAGCGACAGGTCCTGGAGGTGACTGGGAAGAGTCCATTGTTTACCCATGCTTATGCCACCTTCCAGACCAAGGTAAGAGTCTAAACCATTATCGAGGCTTGATCAGTGGGTTAGCTATACCCGATCCCAACTGAGGAGGCTGCAGGACCTTTACTATAATATTTTAGAAACCTGGATCATATTTTCTGTCTTTTATCATAGGACTATGCCTTCTTCATCATGGAGTTTCTTAGCGGAGGAGATCTAAGTGGCCTCATGAGAGCCAACGCCCTATTCACCATTCCAGTCACCAGGTAAGACAGAACATGGATATATTAGATAAAACTGACGATTGCTGTCAGGAACATGCAGCTTTGTGTCATTATTAGTCTGGTAGTTTAATGGGTGAAATGTTGATATTTTTTCTTTTTGCCATCAGATTTATGGCAGCTGAGATCATCTGTGGGCTGCAGTTTCTCCACACCAGAGGCATCATACACAGGGACATAAAACCAGCCAATATCTTAATGAACAGCGCCGGTCACTTGAAGATCGCCGATTTTGGTCTTGCCGTGATGAACATCTTTGGGGATAAGAAGATCTCAGAATATGCCGGAACTCTTAGATACATGGCTCCTGAGGTGAGGAATCATCGACTGCACATGCTACTGAGCTGTTTCTTTCTACAGGGCTGGACAGCTGCATGACTTCTGCTGGCCTGGACAATGTTCTAACTCTTATTGTCTGCTGGATGTTTTCACAGATTCTTCTACGGAAGCCCTACAACACGGCAGTGGACTGGTTCTCAGCTGGTGTGATGATATATGAGATGGCTACTGGCAAATATCCATTCAATGCCGGTATACTTCCTGAAACAATCGAAAAGTCACTGATCAATGATGTTCCCACCTACCCAAAAGGGCTCAACCCCCAAGCTAGAGACCTTATAGTGGGGGTGAGTAGAAAGACACATAACAGTAATACAGCGGCTAAATATTATGAAAATGAGGACATTGAAAATCAGGGATAGCATTGCAACGTGTGATGGAATGAATGTCTTTATTCTACATTTTTCCAGCTCTTAAACAAGTCACCAGAGAGTCGCCAGGTAGCAGTAGATAACATCAGGGAACATCCGTTTTTCATGGAAATCAACTGGACAGATATAGAGGGAGCAGGAGCTCGTCCACCATTCCAACTAGGACCAGTAAGTAAATGATCCAGAGAAGATGTGGCTAGTAGTACAGTTCCATTGTTTTCCTTCTTTATCAACACCGCTTTTGGTATGTTCTCTCCATAGCCACCAGTGATGACATTGACAAAAATCGATGACATCCTGTCCTCCAACGAAGCCAAAAAGTCACCAATGGCTGAAAGAGATCAACAACTGTTCTGTGGATTCACATTTGCCAATGAGAACTGGCAGGTCGTAAAGCCAATTAAAGAACCTTTCATACGACCACGCAGGTGAGTCATTGTAGCTGAGAGGGGAATACAGATGGGGATTATTGGAGATTCCCTGTGAATCTGTGCAGTGTGGATTCCATTCACTGGCTTATAGTCTGCTCATGGGTGGACAGAGCAAACTTGAAGGTGGTTACCATTTTGCAAGGCTATTTCATTTCATTTCCAACCTGTTTTAATTTTTTCTTGGTAGAACGTTTGGCAGATTTGTGAGAGAGACCATCCGCAGGATCTGGAGGAAGATGAAAAACTGGAAGTAAAGAGCTCCACTCTGTATACAGATGTCCCCAGTAGATCAGTGGCTGAAAAACATCATGTTCCAGCAGAGCCTCTTGCTGACATCATAAACAGCAGAAAAACCAACCAACACTTGCTGTCCTTGTATGAGCCTCAGATTCCAAACTCTGACCTCTATCTGCTCTCCTGACTACTCATCGGTACTGTGCCACACCAGTCCTTGTTCCTCAGCTTCATTTCCAGCTGCCACTATAAGTAACCTGAGGGCTGTGACCTGCAGTCTAGCATGCAGCCAAGAAGCTATGGAGTCGATGAAGATTCTTCCAAGAATCAATGACTTGACCGCCAGCGCTTCTAGTCGACAAGTTGCCTCTTGTGCCCAAAGGGAAGGGTGGTCCTTAGGCCATGGTTCCCTAGAGGTTTCCTCCACAGGGGGTTTTTCCTTTCCTGCGTGCCAATGGATCATAACATCAACAAGAAAATGGCGACTTGTTAGACTTTGCCCTCAGTGGAGATCACACCATCCACTAGTGGTACAGAGGGACAGAAAAGGACATCTACCACCAATAAACAGTACCATTCACCATCATGTGGTTGTAGCTTATTTATGTTTTATTCAACAAGTCCCACATGCATATTAGGGCAAGAGCCATCTATGTACTATGGATTGCTATTTAGCCTGTAGTTGGGGGAAATCTGAAGGCACTTTCATTGGATGTTGTCTTTTTTAGGTGGTACTCCCCAGTTGCATGCGTTGAATTGTATTTTGTTACTGAAGTTCAGTGTAGAGGCTTGATGGAAAAAATCTGCTACAAATCTGTCTTGTTTTCCCAGAGTCTAAAACAGGCTGTAAGGCCCAGACTCCTTGCCCACATATTCAAGCCATTTCTTGGATATCCATGTCAAGACATGGCATGATGAACTGTGTACTTATAGTTAAATAAATTGGAAAACCATCTGAGAAATAAAACCCCTAGAGAGGAGGTTATAGTATCCATTCCCATATTAAAATCAGCCATGCGGGTTTTTAGCTGATGTTTCTGCTCAGTCTGTCCCTTTTATAGCCCATGATGAAGCATTGAAATCAGAGCATTAAATAAAAAGCGTAAAAACTTTCAGCAACCGGCAGACAAAAAGAAACGTTTAGGTTAGATAGGCTACGCCACCTAACCTCAGCTTGATCCCTGTTCTGTCTGCCCTAGTTTGTAAACAGTCAAAGTACAGTGCAGAGGTAGTCATATAAAAGATTACACCTTCACTGGTTACTAGAGACTAGAAAACCTCAAAGCTCGGGCAAGAGGGTGGATCCAAAGCCCAGCTAAATAGGGAGGCTGATCAGCTCCTTAGTCATCAGCTGGACAGGGAGCAAAAGGGAAGGATTTACTCTGGCAGTGCTGAAACAAAGTTCCCAGAGTACTAGACCCAATACACAAAGGGAGTGCGGAGCAACGCCCGCACCTGCGCGGGACAGCAGGACAGCGGTGGACTCAGACCCCACCACCCCATAACAGTGCCATCCACAGACCCCCCACCCCATAACAGTGCCATCCACAGACCCCCCCACCCCATAACAGTGCCATCCACAGACCCCCCCACCCCATAACAGTGCCATCCACAGACCCACCCCATAACAGTGCCATCCACAGACCCCCCCATCCTATAACAGTGCCATCCACAGACCCCCCCACCCCATAACAGTGCCATCCACAGACCCCCCCCACCCCATAACAGTGCCATCCACAGACCCCCCCACCCCATAACAGTGCCATCCACAGACCCCCCCACCCTATAACAGTGCCATCCACAAACCCCCCCCACCCCATAACAGTGCCATCCACAAATCCCCCCCACCCCATAACAGTGCCATCCACAGACCCCCCTCCACCCCATAACAGTGCCATCCACAGACCCCCCATCCTATAACAGTGCCATCCACAGACCCCCCCATCCTATAACAGTGCCATCCACAGACCCCCCCACCCCATAACAGTGCAATCCACAGACCCCCCCACCCCATAACAGTGCCATCCACAGACCCCCCCACCCAATAACAGTGCCATCCACAGCCCCCCCCCCCACCCCATAACAGTGCCATCCACAGACCCCCCCCACCCCATAACAGTGCCATCCACAGACCCCCCTCCACCCCATAACAGTGCCATCCACAGACCCCCCCCCCACCCACCCCATAACAGTGCCATCCACAGACCCCCCTCCACCCCATAACAGTGCCATCCACAGACCAACCCACCCCATAACAGTGCCATCCACAGACCCCCCCACCCCATAACAGTGCCATCCACAGACCCCCACCCCATAACAGTGCCATCCACAGACTCCCCCACCCCATAACAGTGCCATCCACAGACCCCCCCCATCCTATAACAGTGCCATCCACAGACCCCCCCACCCCATAACAGTGCCATCCACAGACCCCCCCACCCCATAACCGTGCCATCCACAGACCCCCCCACCCCATAACAGTGCCATCCACAGACCCCCCACCCCATAACAGTGCCATCCACAGACCCCCCCCACCCCATAACAGTGGTATCCACAAACCCCCCCCCCACCCCATAACAGTGCCATCCACAGACCCCCCTCCACCCCATAACAGTGCCATCCACAGACCCCCCATCCTATAACAGTGCCATCCACAGACCCCCCCATTCTATAACAGTGCCATCCACAGACCCCCCCCACCCCATAACAGTGCCATCCACAGACCCCCCCCCACCCCATAACAGTGCCATCCACAGACCCCCCCACCCCATAACAGTGCCATCCACAGACCCCCCTCCACCCAATAACAGTGCCATCCACAGACCCCCCCACCCCATAACAGTGCCATCCACAGACCCCCCCCCCACCCACCCCATAACAGTGCCATCCACAGACCCCCCTCCACCCCATAACAGTGCCATTCACAGACCCCCCCCACCCCATAACAGTGCCATCCACAGACCCCCCCCACCCCATAACAGTGCCATCCACAGACCCCCCCACCCCATAACAGTGTCATCCACAGACCCCCCATTGCCGCTCCAGTACAGTTATAAAATGTGTAATTAAATGAATAATGATTCATGCTGCCCCCTCAGTAGTATAACTTTCAATATATTGTACTCACAGGGCTACTGTTATCGTAATGCAGGCCGGCCGGGCAGACGAGCGGCAGCGTCACTGACTGACGTCACGTGCCTGCGCCGCCTGCTTCATTCATAAAGTAGGCGGCGCAGGCACGTGACGTCAGTCAGTGACGCTGCCGCACGTCTGCCCGGCCGGCTTGCATTACGATAACAGTAGCCCTGTGAGTACCATCCACAGACCCCCCATCCTATAGCAGTGCCATCCACAGACCCCCCCATCCTATAACAGTGCCATCCACAGACCCCCCCCCCTACCCCATAACAGTGCCATCCACAGACCCCCCTACCCCATAACAGTTCCATCCACAGACCCCCCCACCCCATAACAGTGCCATCCACAGACCCCCCCACCCCATAACAGTGCCATCCACAGACCCCCCTCCACCCCATAACAGTGCCATCCACAGACCCCCCCACCCCATAACAGTGCCATCCACAAACCCCCCCACCCACCCCATAACAGTGCCATCCACAGACCCCCCTCCACCCCATAACAGTGCCATCCACAGACCCCCCCCACCCCATAACAGTGCCATCCACAGACCCCCCCCACCCCATAACAGTGCCATCCACAGACCCCCCCACCCCATAACAGTGTCCTCCACAGACCCCCCCACCCCATAACAGTGCCATCCACAGACCCCCCCCCACCACATAACAGTGTCATCCACAGACCCCCCCACCCCATAACAGTGTCATCCACAGACCCCCCCACCCCATAACAGTGTCATCCACAGACCCCCCCACCCCATAACAGTGTCATCCACAGACCCCCCATTGCCGCTCCAGTACAGTTATAAAATGTGTAATTAAATGAATAATGATTCATGCTGCCCCCTCAGTAGTATAACTTTCAATATATTGTACTCCCAGGGCTACTGTTATCGTAATGCAGGCCGGCCGGGCAGACGAGCGGCAGCGTCACTGACTGACGTCACGTGCCTGCGCCGCCTGCTTCATTCATAAAGTAGGCGGCGCAGGCACGTGACGTCAGTCAGTGACGCTGCCGCACGTCTGCCCGGCCGGCCTGCATTACGATAACAGTAGCCCTGTGAGTACCATCCACAGACCCCCCATCCTATAGCAGTGCCATCCACAGACCCCCCCATCCTATAACAGTGCCATCCACAGACCCCCCCCTACCCCATAACAGTGCCATCCACAGACCCCCCTACCCCATAACAGTTCCATCCACAGACCCCCCCACCCCATAACAGTGCCATCCACAGACCCCCCCACCCCATAACAGTGCCATCCACAGACCCCCCTCCACCCCATAACAGTGCCATCCACAGACCCCCCCACCCCATAACAGTGCCATCCACAAACCCCCCCACCCACCCCATAACAGTGCCATCCACAGACCCCCCTCCACCCCATAACAGTGCCATCCACAGACCCCCCCACCCCATAACAGTGCCATCCACAGACCCCTCCCACCCCATAACAGTGCCATCCACAGACCCCCCCACCCCATAACAGTGTCCTCCACAGACCCCCCCACCCCATAACAGTGCCATCCACAGACCCCCCCCACCACATAACAGTGTCATCCACAGACCCCCCCACCCCATAACAGTGTCATCCACAGACCCCCCCACCCCATAACAGTGTCATCCACAGACCCCCCCACCCCATAACAGTGTCATCCACAGACCCCCCATTGCCGCTCCAGTACAGTTATAAAATGTGTAATTAAATGAATAATGATTCATGCTGCCCCCTCAGTAGTATAACTTTCAATATATTGTACTCCCAGGGCTACTGTTATCGTAATGCAGGCCGGCCGGGCAGACGAACGGCAGCGTCACTGACTGACGTCACGTGCCTGCGCCGCCTGCTTCATTCATAAAGTAGGCGGCGCAGGCACGTGACGTCAGTCAGTGACGCTGCCGCAAGTCTGCCCGGCCGGCCTGCATTACGATAACAGTAGCCCTGTGAGTACAATATATTGAAAGTTATACTACAGAGGGGGCAGCATGAATCATTATTCATTTAATTACACATTTTATAAGTCTCTACTGGAGCTGCGGGGCCGGAGCACAGTGAACGTACTGGCCCCCAGCTCCTCCTCCCAGTCCCTCCCCGCTGATACATCGCAGGCTGCGATGTAAAAAGGTGGCGGAACGCCGTTCCGGTGCGTTCTGCCAGAAAAAAAGCCCTGGTTACAGATATTTTTTCACTCCAGCTGAGTAAATCCGTACAGCGTCTCCCGAAAACCAAATAAATCCGAAGGTGTTGTGAATATATAGCTCCCAATCCCCCACAAACAGGATCCAGGACTTCAGAGAACCGGCTGGACAACTGAGCCACAAACCCTGGGCCACCAGCCTTTGGCCAGAGAGCCAGCTTTCTGAGAGAGACAGAGAGGAGCGGGGGGGGGGGGGGGGGGGGGGAGGGGGAAAGACGACAGCTAGCTCAAGTCTCAGACCGAAGAAGTCAGTTCTGTGCTTTGCCTGTGTTGACTTGTACTGAGTTCCTCCAGTAAAGAAGCATACTGGTTTACTGCAAACATTGACTCTCTGGAGTTATTTCCCATTGGGGTGCACCATGCCTTACCAGCAGCAACATATGGTGACTAGAGATTGCCTTGCGGTTCGCCTGGGCGGTTGTTTTGCGGCGAAGTTTGCGTGTTTCGCGATTCGCCAAACATGCAAATATATGGAGATATTCGCGCCCCCCATATTCTTTTACATTGTAAAGAACTTTTACCCATGACACATCCATCAGGTGGTACAGGACAGCCAATTAAGACGTTTCAGGACATGGACATACCCCCTACCTTATAAGCAAAGTAAATAATATTTTCCAAACCGATTGAGTAACATCCTGAGGTATGTCACTAAACTCTTCGCTACATGTTAGGTATATGCATATTGTCATCTGGTATAAGTTTGCATCACTCTCTTCATAATGTGCATTTTCTAGGCCTGTATTGTATATTTTCTGTAATTCTCAATGTACACCAGTAGGTGGCAGCAATATGTAAGCAGACCATGGTTAGTTAATATATCTAGACTGGAATAGACCATTCCAGGCTAGCTCCCCCCTTTCTGAGGAGGAGTGGAATGTTCCCACATCCTACGTGATAAAAACTGAACAACGGAACGCAATTGCAGTCAAAACTGATTGAAATTGCATACCTACTCGGGTGGGTTTGCCGCAATGCACCCGGTACGCATCCTGAGCCAAAATGTGACGCCCGTGTGAAAGAGCCCTTAATGTGGGGCGCACCCTGGCACAGTATCCGCTTAGCACAGTTATTTTAGGAGGACATTAGGTTTACACTATTAGTGTCAGGGGCAATATTTGCTGGGCGCAATAATTATTGAAGGGCACTATCTGTGTGGTACTAGTATTATCAGGGGGTTTATCTGTTTCTGCAGTATAATATTGGGGAGCACAGCGGCACAGTATTGGGGGTGGTAGGATGATTTGTCCAGAAGATGGGAGGATGATGGAAAAGTAGTAAACTAAGATATTTTTTGTCAAACTGCAGAGACAAGAGATGGCTGAAAAATCATCATGGTGGTCTGGTCTGAGAGGAGAAGATGAGGAAAGAGAACATCTACATTAGAAGAGACGTCACTGGAGGTAAGAGGTATGGGGCGCTGTATTTCCCTGTATGTTTTGTAGTGATAGACGTAATGTTAGGAGGGAAGGGGTTAGGTTGAGAATTTGGTATGGGGGGGGGGGGGCTGTTTAAATTTTCGCCTCAGGCAGCAGAAAGGCTCGGTGCACCCCTGAGTGCAGTACCCCAGAGCAGGGGGTATCTGTAAATGGTTTGTTGTTAATGTTATGTAATGTGATGTATTGTTGTGTACTGTATTATACCCAGTATAGCATAGTATGGTTGGCATGTCCAGGGCTCACATCCCAGAGGTGGGACCAGCACCTATAAGACATTGGGGGCATATACTAGCCATATTCTACCAATGTGTGAGATGGGCCAGCACCTTCAACAGTATAGCTGCGTAGATATAAAGCCTCATGAGCCGTCACCAGCCGATATCTGTAGTGCTTCTGAGTGCATGGGGTGTAGTGGATAGCGCTACATCTGACAGACTCAGCACTGCTACATCACTACTAGATCTGATGAGTGGACGCCTCTCTCCAGAGGATTCTCAGGCTGCTGACCTCTCATGTGAAGGATCTAGAAGCCGGAGAGCGGTGTGCATGGGGCGAGGTGAGAGTTCTGCCTGCAGGGGGCGGTATTATAACAGACAGGGCCGCTATAAGCAACGTCTGTGCCCCATACAGACTAATGATCCAGGCCTTGACCTCCATCAACCCCCATCTTGTATCTTTCTGCATATATTTGGTGGCACATACAGAAGGCTCTTAGGCCCCTTTCACACGGGCGAGTATTCCGCGCGGATGCGATGCGTGAGTTGAACGCATTGCACCCGCACTGAATACCGACCCATTCATTTCTATGGGGCTGTTCACATGAGCTGTGATTTTCACGCATCACTTGTGCGTTGCGTGAAAATCGCAGCATGCTCTATATTCTGCGTTTTTCACGCAACGCAGGCCCCATAGAAGTGAATGGGGCTGCGTGAAAATCGCAAGCATCCGCAAGCAAGTGCGGATGCGGTGCGATTTTCACGCACGGTTGCTAGGAGACGATCGGGATGGAGACCCGATCATTATTATTTTCCCTTATAACATGGTTATAAGGGAAAATAATAGCATTCTGAATACAGAATGCATAGTAAAACAGCGCTGGAGGGGTTAAAAAAAAAAATAATAATAATTAAACTCACCTTAGTCCACTTGATCGCGGCCCGGCATCCTTCTGTCTCCTTTGCTGAACAGGACCTGTGGTGAGCATTAATTACAGGTAAAGGACCTTTGGTGACGTCACTCTGGTCATCACATGATCCATCACATGATCTTTTACCATGGTGATGGATCATGTGATGACCGGAGTGACGTCACCAAAGGTCCTTTACCTGTAATTAATGCTCACCACAGGTCCTGTTCAGCAAAGGAGACAGAAGGAGATGCCGGCATCGCGATCAAGTGGACTAAGGTGAGTTAAATTTTATTTTTATTTTTTTAACCCCTCCAGCGCTAGTTTACTATGCATTCTGTATTCAGAATGCTATTATTTTCCCTTATAACTATGTTATAAGGGGAAATAATACAATCTACAGAACACCGATCCCAAGCCCGAACTTCTGTGAAGAAGTTCGGGTTTGGGTACCAAACATGCGCGATATTTCTCACGCGAGTGCAAAACGCATTACAATGTTTTGCACTCGTGCGGAAAAATCGCGGGTGTTCCCGCAACGCACCCGCACATTTTCCCGCAACGCCCGTGTGAACCTTCTCCAGTATCCGGCCAAGGTTCAAATGAAGAGGAATAATATGATTTAGGCCCCTTTCACACCAGCGAGTATTCCGCGCGGATGCGATGCGTGAGGTGAACGCATTGCACCCGCACTGAATACCGACCCATTCATTTCTATGGGGCTGTTCAGATGAGCGGTGATTTTCACGCATCACTTATGCGTTGCGTGAAAATCGCAGCATGCTCTATATTCTGCGTTTTTCACGCAACGCAGGCCCCATAGCAGTGAATGGGGTTGCGTGAAAATCGCAAGCATCCGCAAGCAAGTGCGGATGTGGTGCGATTTTCACGCACGGTTGCTAGGAGACGATTGGGATGGAGACCCGATCATTATTATTTTCCCTTATAACATGGTTATAAGGGAAAATAATAGCATTCTGAATACAGAATGCATAGTAAACTAGCGCTGGAGGGGTTAAAAAAATAATAATAATAATTTAACTCACCTTAGTCCACTTGCTCGCTTAGCCCGGCAACTCCTTGTGTCTCCTTTGTTGAATAGGACCTGTGGTGAGCATTAAATACAGTTACAGGACCTTTGATGACGTCATTCCGGTCATCACATGGTACGTCACATGATCTTTTACTATGGTGATGGATCATATGATGACCGGAGTGACGTCATCAAAAGTTCTTTACCCAGGTCCTAAAGAAAGAATACAGAAGGCGATGCCGGCTGCGCTATCAAGTGGACTAAGGTGAGTTAAATTATTTTATTTATTTTTTTAACCCCTCCAGCGCTATTTTACTTTGCATTCTGTATTCAGAATGCTATTATTTTCCCTTATAACCATGTTATAAGGGAAAATAATACAATCTACAGAACATCGATCGCAAGCCCGAACTTCTGTGAAGAAGTTCGGGTTTGGGTACCAAACATGCGTGATTTTTCTCAAGCGAGTGCAAAACGCATTACAGTGTTTTGCACTCGCGCGGAAAAATCGTGGTTGTTCCCGCAACGCACCTGCACATTTTCCCGCAACGCCCGTGTGAAAGAAGCCTAAGAGCTCTTTCACACAAGCGTGACGGATTGGCTCCGGATGCGTTCAGGGTGCATTCAGTGAAACTCGCACCATTTTGCAAGCAGGTTCAGTCAGTTTTGTCTGCGATTGCGTTCAGTTGTTCCGTTTTTTCTGTGCGGGTGCAATGCGTTTAGATGCGTTTTTTATGAGCGTCATAAAAAACTGAAGGTTTACAAACAACATCTCCTAGCAACCATCAGTGAAAAACGCATTGCATCCGCAAGCAAGCCCCATTGACTTCTATGACCCCTTTCACACGGGCGTTGAGAGAAAATGTGCGGGTGCGTTGCGGGAACACCTGCAATTTTTCCGCGTGAGTGCAAAACATTGTAATGCGTTTTGCACTCGCGTGAGAAAAATCACGCATGTTTGGTACCCAAACCCGAACTTTTTCACAGAAGTTCGGGCTTGGGTTAGGTTCTGTAGATGTTATTATTTTCCCTTATAACATGGTTATAAGGGAAAATAATAGGATTCTGAATACAGAATGCTTAGTAGGTCATCAATTGAGGGTTAAAAAAAAATAAAAATATTGACTCACCTTCTCCTCTTGTTCGCGTAGTTCCCGGTCTCTTCTTTACTTCTTTAATGATGAACTGTGGGCTAAAGGACCTTTGGTGACGTCAGATCACATGCTCCAATCACATGGTCCATCACCGTGGTGATGGACCATGTGATTGGAGCATGTGATCTGACGTCACCACTGGTCCTAGCCGATAGTTCATATTTTAAGAAGTAAAGAAGAGACCGGGAACTACGCGAACAAGAGGAGAAGGTGAGTTAATTTTTATTTATTTTTTTAACCCTCAATTGATCAAGTACTAAGCATTCTGTATTCAGAATGCTATTATTTTACCTTATAACCATGTTATAAGGGAAAATAATACAGTGAATAGACTGTCACCTAGCAACCGTGCGTGAAAATCGCACCGCATCCGCACTCGCTTGCGGATGCTTGCGATTTTCAGGCAACCCCATTCACTTCTATGGGGCCTGCGTTGCGTGAAAAACTCTGAATATAGAGCATGCTGCGATTTTCACGCAACGCACAAGTGATGCGTGAAAATCACCGCTCATGTGAACAGCCCCATAGAAATGAATGGGTCGGTATTCAGTGCGGGTGCAATGCGTTCACCTCACGCATCGCATCCGCGCTGGAATACTCGCCCGTGTGAAAGGGGCCTTTGGGGCCAGGGCTGCGTGAAAAACGCAGAATATAGAACATGCTGCATTTTCCACCCAACGCAGAACTGATGTGTGAAAAAAAAAAACGCTGATGTACACAGACCCATTGAAATGAATGGGTCTGGATTCAGTGCGGGTGCTATGTGTTCACGTCACGCACGTGTGAAAGGGGCCTTATACAGGTTCCCAGGCCCATATTATATATTTACTGAGATCATAAGAGAGGGGGAAGGGAAAACTAACTGGGACTGTGTATATAAAATGATGTGACATCACAGATACCAGAACCAGATGTCCATATCATGTCCTATTATATGAAGCCTTCACTTACAAATGAGGCTTTGTAGCTACAATGCCATGACTGGTGGATGGTGGGCGGGTGGCCGGTCACAGGTGAGCAGGTCCAGCAGCATTCAGTGTGACGTCTTCTGCTCATTGCTGTCCTGTTGCACAGACCTTTCCTCCTGGGCCGATCTCTAATCTCGCTGACTGCCTGCTTACATGTCTAACGCTGGCCGCTTGCCCTGGAGACCTGAGAAGAGGCTGATCCTCTGGTTTGAAGCTGGCATTATCGGCTCTTCTGTTCTTGCATTATGGGCTCTATTGTGAAGCTGGCACCATTAAAGGGGTTTTCCAGCGAAACCAAAATAGTTGGCAGTGGGGTCAGAGTGGCTTAAAAACATAAAAAAAAAACAATATATATATACCTCCACCGAGCCCCCGCAGCTGCCATTTTAATGCTGCTTGGATCCGCCCTGCTTTCTACTTCCAGCTCCTGTCGCGACAAACAGGAAATGTTCCGAAATCCATGTCCCGCCTCAGCCGGTGATTGATTGAGTGCAGGCATTTCTTGCATATAAAGATGGGAGCTGGAAGTAGAGAGCAGCAGGGACCTGGACAGCGCCAGGGGGATCAATGGAGGAGAGAATCGCTTTATTTAGGTTTTTCATCCACTTTTACCCCTCTGACCCAATTTGAAACTTAAAGGGATGCTCCAAGATTTTGATATTTATAGACAATCCTTAAGACCCCTTTACATGGAACGACAGAGCAGCAGATTATCGGGAAGGAACAATCCTACCGTTCCTATAACGCGATTATCTATAATACTCTCGGCCCATGTAAAGAGCCCTTTAGGATGTATCACCAATATCAGATTGGCGGGGGTCCGACACCCCACACCTCTGCTTACCAGCTGTTGGGAAGTAGCTTCGGCGGAGGAACTACACATCTCCGTCCACTGTGTAGTGTATGGACCTGGTTACTGCAGTGCTGCTCCCGTTCACTCAGCTACTCCCCAACAGCTGATTGGTGGGGTGCGAAGTCTCAGACCCCAAACCAGTCTGATATTAATAACCAGTCTGATATAATAACCTATAAGAATTTAGAAATCCTCAGGTGACCCTATACTGCCGCCATATCATGCCTAATAGTAATTTCTCCCTTTAGCGTCTGGAAAGAGATGGAACGGTCAGATTTCCAGAGGATTACTCGTCAGCACATCCGCAGACACAGGATACGTTCTGGGAGCCTGTGCTTCAGAAAATGCAGACTATATCCTGCGGTAAACAGCAGCCTGTATTCTGCTGACAGATTACCACATTTATCAGAACACTACACAATGGAAATAAAGACACGGACGCAAGATGTAAGGGAGGGGGCGAAAATAACAATTTATTTCTACTTATGGGAGGGGGGATTTTTATCAGGGGAATTTTAGGGCTGAGTTGATCCTGAGGAAGGCGAAAACCCCATAAGAGGAAAGAGCCAATTGTCCTCAAGGGGCAAAAATTCCTTCCTTCCTTCCCGACCCCATAAAAATCCCAGGATCAAAGCAGTTATCTATCCTATCTGATTCCTATACATATGATATTAATATAAATTTTTATTTTATAAATTTATTTTTAATTCTATTTACTATATATTTATGTGTGAAAAGGAAAATGTATGGAACTAAACCTATTTGTAGACTGTTGATCCAGAGGAAGGCGAAAACCCCCTTGAGGAATGAGCCAATTATCCTCTTTTTAAGGGGGAAAAATTCCTTCCCGACCCCAAATATGGCGATCAGAACAAGTCCCAAGATCAAAAGTCACTACCTAACCTACCTAGTAGAAAAAAAAAAATTTTTTATATTTTTAATGATCTAATATTTGTGTGTCCTACATTGTATGAAACTAAAGCTAAACCTAAGTTATTTTTTTTTTTTATTGTTTAAATAAATTTTTATGTCTATTTAATATATATTTTTACTATCAATTTATGTGTGAAATGTAAAGTGTATTAAGCTAAACCTATGTGTAGACTGTTGATCCAGAGGAAGGCGAAAACCCCCTTGAGGAATGAGCCAATTATCCTCTTTTTAAGGGGGAGAAATTCCTTTCCGACCCCAAATATGGCGATCAGAACAAGTCCCAGGATCAAAAGTCACTACCTAACCTGCTTAGTATAAATAATTTTCTGTTTTTTATTTATATTTTTCTAATCTAATATACCTATTTTATTTGATATATTTTTTTATTTTTAAATTAAGCAAAATATGTGTAGTGAAGATCTATAATACTAAACCTATTTAAGGCTGAGATGATCCTGGGGAAGGCAAAAACCCCCTTGAGGAATGAGCCAATTGTCCTCAAGGGGGAAAAATTCCTTCCCGACCCCAAATATGGCGATCAGAACAAGTCCCAGGATCGGAGCCGATATCTATATCTATTAGTCCTATGTGTCTGTATGTCAGTGTGTCTATATGTGTATCTATGTCTCTATACTTATATCTATGTCTCTATACTTATATCTATCTATATGTGTGTAGTGTGATGTGTGTGATGCATGTTAAGCCTCATTCTCACATGTCAGTGTTCGGTCAGTGATTTCCATCAGTGATTTTGAGCCAAACCAGGTGTGACTCTAAACACAGAACAGGTGCAGATCTTTCCCTTATACCTTATGTCTGTGGAGGCTTCACGCCTGGTTTTGGCTCACAATCGCTGATGGAAATCACTGACCAAAACACTGACATGTGAATGAGGCATTACTTACCAGGCCTGTACATAGATGTTGTTAGAAGTTGGTGAGTTCAGGGATAACAGCCGCTCTGGTAAGATCTCTGCTATCTGCCCCAGGACTACAATATGCGGCTATTTCTCCTGAACTCACCTGATACCAGATGGGATCAAGCACAGGCCGCTCCTGGGGTGTAGAGGGTCTTCAGGAGGAGGTGGTGATGTCTGATGCCGGCGAGATATTGGAGGATGCCGAGTCAAGGTCCGGGGCAACAACATGATGGAAAATGAGCAGCAATAAGATGGTAAAAAGAGGATGTTGCAGGCAAGCCGAGGTCTTCTACAGCAGCAGAGACGTGGGGCAGGAGGCACAAAGCTCTGGGCAGGAGGCGCGGGCCGATCCTGCAAGACATAACAGAGCGCTGTTAGTTTTATCTATTGTGGATGTAGAAAAGTGACCTACAGTAACATGACTTATCCTGATCAGATTTCTACCTGATATATTAAAATGTAAAACTCTGCAGATCCACCAAAATACTTCTTTCAGTATCATTCAGACGACCGTGTGAATGGGTCCACATCCGCTCCGCAATTTTGATGAACAGGTGCGGACCCATTAATTTCAATAGGACCGCAAAAGATACGGACAGCACACCGTGTGCTCTCAGCATCCATAGATCCGTTCCGCAGCCCCGCAGAAAAAAAAAAGATAGAGCGAATTCTATTCTTGTCTGCAATCACGGAGAAGAATAGTAATTTCTATGATTGTGCCGGCCATGTGGGGATCGCAAACTGCGGAACGCACACAGCCGGTATCCGTGTTTTGCAGATCTGCAATATGCGGACTGCAAAACACTATCGCCGTCTGAATGAGTCCTTAGTATGAGTCCATACTAGGACTTTTGCAAATGTCCATTAGATTTTCTAAAAACAGCTATAACTCAGGAGAGGATGACTCGGAGACTAATATTATTTTTGAAGAACTGTTCTTTATAAACTCTCCAATGTATGTGAAATGCATGGCTATGATGGTAGGTGTCCAGTGTATATAGGTATGTACAGATATGTGCAGGGGGAGCTCACCAGATGGTCGTGGATCCCCTCACAGTTTGGACCTTTTCACCGTCCTAAGAAGAAGCAGAGACACAGTGATTGGACAGGTGACAGGTCCAGAGGAACAATGATGATGACCACAGAGGTGAAACTGAAAACATCATCAGTAGAGGAGGGGGATCTTACCGGGCCAAGCTTGGTGACATGTAGGAGAATCCAGCCACGGGGTAAAGGGGTGTGGTATCCTCCGGCCACTGCAGATGTTGGTTCTCCAGAGCTGCCCTGAATGGTACACATGGTGGCTGTGCTCTCCTCTCCTCCAGGTCCTCCCAGACAATGGTGTTAAAGAATGGATGGTCTCTGATGTTCTTATACACACCCAGCCGCCTCTCTGGGTTTTTACGCAGCAGTTTTTTCAAAAGGTGTTGTACATCAGCGTCCAGCCAAGATGGGATGTCTGCCTTGGCTGTGGTGATGGATTTGCACACCTCTTCACTGATGGAGCCATAGTAAAATGGGGAGCATCCTGATGACATCCTGGACACTACAATACCCAGGCTCCACCAGTCAACTGCTGTGTAATACTCCAATCCGGCAATCACCTCCGGGGCCATATACACATCTGTGCCCGTCACTCCACTGGTCTTACTGGAGGAGGTGACGCCGTCTTGGGCCAGACCCAGGTCAATGATGCGGATGTGTCCATCCTTGTCCAGCATGATGTTATCTGGCTTTATGTCTCTGAAATAAGGGGACAGATAAAGAAAAGAGAATGGTGAATCTGTCCAGTGAGGCACTGGCACAGAATACATGGGACATCAGGACTCTAGGAAAGCTGGGTGCATTACTTCCACCATTACAGGGAGATGTGGGGAAGTTCTTCTTACCGGTGGACGATGTTGTGTCCATGGAGGAACTGGAGGCCACACACAATCTCTGCTGTGTAGAATCTGACGGAGAGGACAGGGTGTAGTGTCAATGACATGAAATCCTTCTCTAGCAATTCCCTAACATTATGTTACTACCTTATTATCTGTCACCACCAGCAGAGCGGAGGCGCTGTTTATGACAGCCTGTTTTCCCTCCATTCTCTGCCTTCGTCTCAGTCTGACCTGTCATGTCTCCTTTTATTTTCCACCCTTCAGTCACTTTCTTTTCAGTATTTTCCTCTCTGTCTCCTGATCGGTCATTTACTCACCTTACGTTGTTGATGTTCAAGTAGCCGCACAGATCGATTAAATCCTCCAGGCTGCCGCCGGACAGATACTCGGTGACGAAATAGGCCCGCTCCTGTGTCTGATGTGCGGCATAGAGGTGGCACAGGAACGGGCAGTCTCGGGCCACCAGGAGTATCCGCCGCTCTCTCATTAAAATTGCTGCATTGTCCCCTCTTTTGTTGATAATCTTAATGGCCGTGTAGGTGTTCCGGCGGGGGACTGATGCCAGGACCACCTGAAGAGGACAAATGGAAGTGGTCACATGGGAATTCTTCTAGATTTATTACATGGGGGATTTATCTCCAGGGGTTTCTGGCTATTCAGCTAAGGCTACTTTCACATTAGTGTTTTTTGCAGATCCATAATACAACCGCATGCATCCGTCATGAACGGATCCGGTTGTATTATGTCTTCTATGGCTATGACAGATCCGTCATGAACACCATTGAAAGTCAATAGGGAACAGATCAGTTTTCTATTGTGTCAGAGAAAACGGATCAGTCCCCATTGACTTACATTGTGTGTCAGGACGGATCCGTCTTGCTCCGCAGCACATGGCGGACAGAAAAACGCTAAAGGCAGTGTTTTGGTGTCCGCCTCCAGAGCGGAATGGTGACTGAACGGAGGCAAACTGATGCATTCTGAGCGGATCCTTTTCCATTCAGAATGCATTAGGGCAAAACTGATCCGTTTTTGGACCGCTTGCGAGAGCCCATGACGGATCTCAGAAACAGAAAGCTAAAACGCTAGTGTGAAAGTAGCCTAAGAAAGAGGAATGAGGAAGTGGTCGTCAGTCAGGTAACATCCAGACCCTACAGCTGCACAAAAGTGAGGATCACAAAATAAAATCCCGATAAGGTCCATACAGATATGGGTCACCAATCATGGGACCCTACTGTTACACCACATCAAGAGAGCTACAAGGGGGAACCATCATTATCTACATTTTGACATTTAATCCAATTTGTTTAAGAAATATCTTCACAATAACCACATAAGAGGTGAAAACAGAACATTGAGCATTAATCCCCATTACCAGTGATTAAAAGGACTATGATGTGATAGGAACCAAACTATAGGATCATGTATTTCCATATAGCAGGCCCTTCAGTAAGAACGCCTGTTCAGTTTTGGAACACACAGAATGAAAGGGTCTTATGGAAGACCCTCACTGCACCAAACATTGGGGTATCCTTACCCTGTTAAGGCTGTAGTAGACAGGCTCATCAGCAAGCAGTATCCCAGCAATCGCTGCTAGCTAGTGGAGGAGACCACTGCTATTACGTGCAGCATGGGGAGGAGTAGTCGCTATGCCATTGCTCGTCCTCATACTGTCTAGCGGTTGCTGGCGGTAGATCGCTATTGAACAACATGATCTGCTGCCGGCAAGCGCTGATTTTTAAGCATGCTTAAAGAACAGAATTCGCCGATGAAAGAGCTTTTAATCGTTATTCAGGCAATCAGCGTCAGTATTACACTGCAAGATGATTGCTAACGAGCGTTTATGCAAACGCTCATTAGCGATTATCGGCAGAAATATCGGTCAGTGTAATACAGGCTTTACTCTCTGCACTGGATATCCTGCCCTAAGTATCTGAACCATGGAGCTCCCACCCTGACAAGGGCGACCGCGTCCAGACCACGGCCCTTATATTGTACTAGGAGACCCTGCAATTCCCTAATAGTCGGTCACACAGTGAATGATCCCTAGGCCTTTCATCTGTGGAAGAAATGAGTGAGCGGACATATTGTGGTGTCTGTTCTTGGGAAGGTTCTGGGGATTTTTCTTTTACCATATCACATAGGAATAACTAAGGACAGTGTAGATAGGGGCGGTAATGTTACTGGAGGTCTCAGCACTAGAGATAGAAAGGACTGAACATAGGAGCAGAGAACTTTCTGAAATGCCTGTCACTTATCCCGATGTAGAAATGTACAGTTAGCCTCTTAGGAGTCTGAAATGGCTGATAACAGAAGACAATAGACTGCATCTAGCTGCACAGGAGATGGAAATCATGTAGAATTAGGATCTCTGTCTCTATAGCAGGAAATAAGAAGTAATAAAACTTACTACACCAAAGCCGCCCCTACCCAGCACCTGATGGATGGTGAAGCGAGTGATGTTTAATTTGGGGTAGGGGCTGGGTGCTCCAGGGTCCTGGCTGCTGCCGGCTCTTGGCTCCTCATCCTCCAATACTCTGGCCTTCTCTCCTCTCCTCTTCTTCATCTCCTTGGATCCGCTCTCGTTGTCCTCTTCCCTCTTTCTCTTCTCATCTTCTCTCTTCTTTTCTCTCTTCTTCCTCTTCATCTCCTTGGATCCGCTCTCGTTGTCCTCTTCCCTCTTTCTCTTCTCATCTTCTCTCTTCTTCCTCTTCATCTCCTTGGAGTTCTTGCTGTTCTTCTCCCTCTTTCTCTTCTTATCTTCTCTCTCTTCGCCGTCTTCTCTGTGTCCAGTGGACGCCATTCTCTTTTCTCCTGTCGGGTTCTGTCCAGTCGCTGGCGATGACAGTTGAAAATGAACGGCAGTTGGTCGTGTGCAGGTGGATAAGGTCAGAGGTCATGGAGGCCTCAGGTGGCACCTGCCTGCCAGTGTTGCATGGACCTGCTCTGCCATCTACACTGTGATATGGGCATCAGGAGTGGTGGTCCAGTGTCTAGAGGAATGGAGACATTCATGGCGGTGTCTTCTAGTGCTATATTATTAGGAGATGGGGGAGGGGATGGGACCTTTATATCTGGGGTGGCAGCGGTGTCCGTAGTTCTTTAGAAACTCTGCACTTGTGTGGAAATTCACATGAACCAGGTGGAGAAATAAACCATAAATTGTACTTGCTGCTAATGTCAGGAATAATAAAGCCTTGTTGGAGGTAATTCTGGGTGTACAGGGAGGAGAAGACATTGTGGACAAGAGGAATTGGGTGAAGGAGTCTTCTGTGGAGATTGCATAGGGATTCACCACAATTACAATTTATTCTAAGGTGGGAAATGTTAGAAAGGCTTCATTTGGACATTTTTGGGTTGGTCCCAGTTTTAGTAGCCGGCCATGGTTTGTGTGATTGTTGGGGGTGTACATTTTCCATTATGGAAGAATGAGGGTTTCTATACAAGATACTGCCAGGTGTATAGGTGACTTGTTTAATTTGCAGTAATTTATATGGGCAAATTTCATCTTATTCATTATTATGCTGATTGGCGGGTGATAATAGGAATTATAGAGGAACACAAAGGCTCTGTAGCGCACATAAGATTTGTAGCTCTGCTATATCCCTCTGATGGGTCCCTGGTCTCCACCTTTCTCAGTTTACTCCGCTGCACCGATGACATGTTGTCTTCACATCTGACTGCTGCGGCTCCATGTAAAGAGGGTTTTCCTCCTGAGACAATCCCTATCATCCTCTTCAGTAATGTGTCGGCACTGGTTGTAATAAAGTGCACACAATACATTTCGGCACATGCGCAGTGCACTTCTCTCCAGAAGAGGGACAGGATTATATAATCTGCATGCACCGAAATTCTGGTGCAAAGCCACATGATGAGATTACAGGACCAGACGAGAGCAGTCCTCTTTAAGATGAGGCTGGTAGAAATGGCCTTGCAGTTCGCCCGGCGGTCGTTTCGCGGCGAACTTTGCGTGTTCGCGATTCGCCAAACATGCGAACATATGGAGATATTCGCGCCCCCCATATTCTTTTACATTGTGAAGAACTTAGACCCATGACACATCCATCAGGTGGTACAGGACAGCCAATTGAGACGTTTCAGCCCACGGACATACCCCCTACCTTATAAATAGAGCTGATCTGGCTCTACATTCAGTGTTTTGCCAGTGTAGGGAGAGGTTGCTGTGTGGGGCAGGGACAGGCTGTTAGGGACACTGAACGCTAGCTAATAGGGCCACAAAAGTCCTTTTAAAGGGACACTGACAGGCCAAATCAGCATATATAGTTATATATATGACATTACAGGTCTTATACAGTCTATTAAAAGCATCTAAGTATCCCCCCTGTTCACCTTCTAAATACCGAAATATAAAGTTTTATAACCTGCCTGTCTCATCACCAATCTGCCCAAGGGGCGGCGTTTCATCTCAAAATGCGCCCAGCCAGCCGCTCCCAACTGCCGTTCTGAAGCCCCGCCCAGCTCATCAATATTCACTTCGCTGGGCGGCGGCTACAACTCTCCCCAGTCACGATCCTGCGCATGGGCAGATTTGACATGAACGATGCCAGGAGGATTCAATTGCCCATGCGCAGGATGGCTCCACCGAAGCAAATTACGGAATGCACACTGCCGATGTCCGTGTTTTGCTGATCCGAAAAACACTTACGAACGTGTGAATGGACCCTCATAGTAACATTATTAAAGGTTACGTTTTATCTTGATGTATATTCTAATGGATTGCCTTCCTTGTACAATGTTATAATATACTTTCTATGTTAGACAGTATATTATAGTGCATTTGTATTGTGCGGCAGTTGTGTGCGGTTCTGCTGCGATACTGCAGGTATATAGAGGGACAAGCGTTATTGGAACAAATTATTTCTACTGGTGTGATATACCAGTCGTCCCCCAAAAAAACTGATTGAAGCGGGGTGTTAGAAACCAATATACTTCCTTTATAGTGCATTTGGGTACTGTATAGTGCATTTGCACATGCGCATACGCGAAAATTATATTGCCGATATTTCGCATCGAAAAAATTTATGAATGGAGATCGCCAATTCGAATAATACATCTGGTATGTCACTGTCCATGTTGTGGGACTATTTGTGCACTTCTAGTAATTATTTCTTGGCTGCAAATATGAGCTGAAAGTTTTTCAGGTTCGCCTGCCATTAAAATGAATGGGACCCGCCGCAAACTTGTGGTTCACGAACATTTGTTCGCGAACCGTCCCGGCAGATGTTCGTCCATCACTAGAGGCTGGAAGTCTTCCTCCTGGGTCCCACAGTTGAGAGCGCAAAAGTCCTTCTTTAACCCCTTAGGGACCCATGACGTACCGGTACGGCATGGATCCCGAGTCCTTAAGGACCCATGACGTACCGGTACGTCATGTATAGTTCCGATCACCGCCCCCCGGCGGGCGGTGATCGGAACCTGGTGCCTGCTCAAATCAAATGTCCCGTGACCCCCCCGTGTCGGAGATAGCCGCAAACCGCAGGTCAATTCAGACCTGCGGTTTGCAGCTTTTTATTGTGCGGCGGCGGCTGGCGGAGGTGCCATCGGGTCCCCATGGGGCTGTGGGGGGGACCCGATGGCATAGAAGGCAGCGCGATGTCTAAGGAAGGCATCGCGCTGCCTTCCGGTGACGAGCCTGTGAGATCCAGCCCCCTGGATCTCACGGGCCGGAAGCTGTATGAGTAATACACACAGTATTACTCATACAGCCAATGCATTCCAATACAGAAGTATTGGAATGCATTGTAAAGGATTAGACCCCCAAAAGTTCAAGTCCCAAAGTGGGACAAAAAATAAAGTGAAAAAAAAAGTTGAAAAAATAAAGTTTTCCCCCCAAAAATTCAAAGTTTCAAGTAAAAATAAACAAAAACGTCATTTTCCCCAAATAAAATTAAAAAGAATTGGTAAAAAATAGGGGAAAAGAAAAAAGTATACATATTAGGTATCGCCACATCCGTATCGACCGGCTCTATAAACATATCACATTACCTAACCCCTCAGATGAACACCGTAAAAAATAAAAAATAAAAACTGTGCTAAATAAACAATTTTTTTGTCACCTTACATCACAAAAAGTACAACAGCAAGCGATCAAAAAGGCTTTTGCCAACCAAAATAGTACCAATCTAATCGTCACCTCATCCCGCAAAAAATGAGCCACTACCTTAGACAATCGCCTAAAAAATAAAAAAACTATGGCTCAGAATATGGAGACACTAAAACATCATTTTTTTTGTTTGAAAAAAGCTGTTATTGTGTAAAACTTACATAAATAAAAAAAAAAGTATACATATTTGGTATCGCCGCGTTCGTATCGACCGGCTCTATAAAAATATCACATGACCTAACCCCTCAGATGAACACCGTAAAAATATTTAAATAAAAACTGTGCTAAATAAACCATTTTTTATCACCTTGCATCACAAAAAGTGTAATAGCAAGCGATCAAAAAGTCACACGCACCCCAAAATAGTGGCAATAAAACCGTCATCTCATCACGCAAAAATCATACCCTACCCAAGGTAATCGCCCAAAAACTGAAAAAATTATAGCTCTCAGACTATGGAAACACTAAAACATTATTTTATTTTGCTTCAAAAATGAAATCATTGTGTAAAACTTACATAAATAAAAAAAAAGTATACATATTAGGTATAGCCGCATCCGTGACAACCTGGTCTATAAAAATATCACATGATATAACCTGTCAGATGAATGTTGTAAATAACAAAAAATAAAAACAGTGCCAAAACAGCTATTTCTTGTTATCTTGCCTTACAAAAAGTGTAATATAGAGCAACCAAAAATCATATGTACCCTAAACTAGTACCAACAATACTGCCACCCTATCCCGTAGTTTCTAAAATGGGGCAACTTTTTTGGAGTTTCTACTCTAGGGGTGCATCAGGGGGGCTTCAAATGGGACATGGTGTCAAAAAACCAGTCCAGCAAAATCTGCCTTCCAAAAACCGTATGGCATTCCTTTCCTTCTGCGCCCTGCCGTGTGCCCGTACAGCTGTTTACGACCACATATGGGGTGTTTCTGTAAACTACAGAATCAGGGCCATAAATATTGAGTTTTGTTTGGCTGTTAACCCTTGCTTTGTTACTGGGAAAAATGGATTAAAATGGAAAATTTGCCCAAAAATTGAAATTCTGAAATTCCATGTCCATTTGCCAATAACTCTTGTGGAACACCTAAAGGGTTAATTAGGTTTGTAAAATCTGTTTTGAATACCTTGAGGGTTGTAGTTTCTTAGATGGGGTCACTTTTATGGAGTTTCTACTCTAGGGTTGCATCAGGGGGGCTTCAAATGGGACATGGTGTCAAAAAAACCAGTCCATTTCGGCCAAAGCTCAGGAAACGAGCTACAAAATTATATCCAGATGGTACCGAGTACCAGCACTACTCCATAAATGGTTCCCGACGGTGTCGGATCGTTGTTGGAGATGTCTGAATGAGGAAGGCACGATGATCCATATATGGTGGAACTGTAGCGGCTTAAGGCCCTTTTGGAACTTCGTTCATAGAATGATTAAAGAGATCACAGGTGTCCCTATCCAAAACTCTCCAGAAGCCCTTCTGTTATTCGACAGTGTCCTGAACGTCCCGGCATATAAAAAATCCCTTATAAAATATATGGTTCAGGCAGCAAAGGCAGTGATTCCCAGACATTGGAAATCTTCTTCTCCCCCCTCACCTGAGGAGTGGTTTGACGAAATTGCCTTGTATCAGAGGTTGGAAGATCTCATTTGTATTACGCCCTCAGACACCACATGCTATGTACAGACTTGGGGCCCCTGGGAAGTCTTTCGCTCCTCAGACACATTTCGTGATGCGCAAGTTTAACCGCTTTAGCAGAAATTATACCCTTTCCCCTCCTTTCCTCCCCCCTAATCCCTTGTCCAATGTCTTGTCTGTCTATATGTTACTGAAATCTTACATGTCCATTTAGATATGTCTCACTCATATTCTTCCATGAGCTAAGCTATGTGATAACGGGTGTATACCCAACACAATTCTGTGGACATTATGTTTAAATTGATAACATTTTTTGAATGTGCATTTGTCTCTATTTTGGTTGTACCGGAAAAATCTCAATAAAACTTAAATTTGAAAAAAAAAAAAAAAAAACAGTCCAGCAAAACCTGCCTTCCAAAAACTGTATGGCATTCCTTTCCTTCTGCGCCCTGCCGTGTGCCCGTACAGCGGTTTACGACCATATATGAGGTGTTTCTGTAAACTACAGAATCAGGGCCATAAATATTGAGTTTGGTTTGGCTGTTAACCCTTGCTTTGTAACTGGAAAAAAATTATTAAAATGGAAAATCTGCCAAAAAAGTGACATTTTGAAATTGTATCTCTATTTTCCATTCATTCTTGTGGAACACCTAAAGGGTTAACAAAGTTTGTAAAATCAGTTTTGAATACCTTGAGGGGTGTAGTTTATAGAATGGGGTCATTTTTGGTTGGTTTCTATTATGTAAGCCTCGCAAAGATTTGCTTCTAAACTTCTAAGCCTTGTAACATCCCCAAAAAATAAAATATCATTCCCAAAATGATCCAAACATGAAGTAGACATATGGGGAATGTAAAGTAATAAATATTTTTGGAGGTATTACTATGTATTATAAAAGTAGAGAAATTGAAACTTGGAAATTTGCTAATTTTTCCAAATTTTTGGTAAATTTGGTATTTTTTTATGCAAAAAAATTAACTTTTTTGACCCAATTTTAGCAGTGTCATGAAGTACAATATGTGACGAAAAAACTATCTCAGAACGGCTTGGGTAAGTAAAAGCGTTTTAAAGTTATCAGCACTTAAAGTGACACTGGTCAGATTTGCAAAAAATGGCTAAGTCCTTAAAGGGCTTCTGTCACCCCACTAAATCTGGCGCCGGCACCGTACCTGTCTTCAGTCGGCGCAGGCGCACTGAGGGGAGGATGCTCGCTCGGCCGTTCCTTCCTCTGTGCGCCTGCGCCGGGTGTAGATGTGACGTCACCGGCGCAGGCGCATTGAGGATGGAGCGGCCGAGCGAGCGTCCTCCCCTAAGTGCGCCTGCGCCGACTGAAGACAGGTACGGCGCTGGCGCCAGATTTTGAATGCAGACAGGGCCAGCAGAGAACGAGCGCGTCCGCTGGCCCTGTCAATCAACATGAGAAGGGGGCGTCTTTATGATAGGAGGATGCGGCTACTACCAGCAACTAGCCGCCCTACTTGCTGGTAGACAGGTAATTTGCATATTATAAAAGTACGTTTTTTGCAGTATCTACTGAACCAAAATGATTAATCACATTATGTATGGATAAATCGCAGTATAGGGATTATAAGTACCCAAAAAAAATAAAAAAGAGTTTAGTGGGGTGACAGAAGCCCTTTAAGGTGAAATAGGGCTGAGTCCTTAAGGGGTTAAGCTGCATGATATCCTCATCGCTGTCACTGCTAGCTCTGGTGCTCTCTGCAGCTGTAACTCCAGCAGAAACTTCATCTGCAATCTCCTGGTGACCTCCTGTGGCAGAACTTGGAAAAGCAGCTTCACCTTCCGCTGGAAGATCCTCTATTAGCCTTGGCTTTTTCCTTGTAGGTGACAGGTTCTCCGGGCAGCAATAAAGTACAAACCCTTGGTCCTTCATAGCAAGAATTTCTGCATTCGGTGGTGGTTCCGGAGAGCATGCAGCAGTATCAGTGGACTCCTCACTGGTGAATAGTTCACTTTTAATGGTTGGAGGCTCTGGTAGTGTCGTACCAGGTGTGCTGTGCGGTCTTCAGCAGGCGGTTGACAGCAAGTCTCGGCATTTTTGTAGGCTTCATGCAATTCCCTTTCTCTGCGCTCTTTTTCCTCCACAATTTCTTTATATGTTTTTATCCTGTTTCTTCTTGCTGTCAAGTCACCTTCTCCACTAAGCATTCTCTCAATCTTGAAAAATAACAACGAAGAAAGTAGTCAGCGGCACTCACCAGTGCACTGTATCAAATCGATGCTTTATTTTACCAAAGACATGGCATGGGGCAGACAGACAACTGCACGCACCAAACAGCGGCGGCCGTTTCGCGCTACATGCGCTTCATCTGGCTGTGTGTCAGCGCGTCCATTTGCGCCGCCCCTTTAAAGGTTTTAGCGCTACGTGTTGTTATAACAACGGGCGACAACAATGTGCCTACCTAAAGGGTCAGTAAAAAGATTTCATAACATATAGAGACCAATGCAGAACATAACTGTGATCCAATCAGGACGGCGATCTCACATCAGATCAGAGGAATACACTTAAATCATTCCTATCATTTAAGCCAAGTTCACCTAATGCCTGGGGACATGTCTGGTTCATCCGTATTAGACGGCAGAGAAGGGGCAGACGATTTCTTCACGCAGTGTAACAATAGAGACTTTTTGCAGAACCTCGCTAGAAGCTAAAGTAACGCAATTGGCTGACAAGGAGGTACGCCTTTTTTGGACAGTAAATTCGCTGAAATCCTACAAGGAAAGCGAAAGAGTGCCGAGAGGTTTGAGAATTTACAAATACCCTGCACAATATGAACAGGATGAAATGTTTTTGAAGTAATGGCAACAATTACATGCAAATTTCTCCTTGCAAATTTTGGAAACAGTGTTGCAAAGGGACATTAAAGAATATGATAAAATAAAAGAGGAACTGAATAAAGCCAAAGCTGAATTGGGGACAAGCGGACAAGGGGGCAATATAGTACTCATGTCCAGAGAATATTATGTGAGTGAATCCCTCAGACAGTTAGGGGATACACTCATCTATGAGAAGGAACGGGGTGACCCCATACCCAACATCCAAGGAAAGCTCAGATGCCTGGTTTCAAAATATGTGGAACTGGGTTTCTTCGCAAAAAAAAATATGATGGATAAATTGGTACCTTTATTTCCAGCTAAACCATCATGGTACTTCCTTCCGAAGATCCACAAATCGCTGAGCCAACCCCCGGGATGTCCTATCGTGTCGGGGATTGGCTCGGTGATTGAGCCTTTGTCAAAATATGGAACATGTTGAAAGGGTAACTACAGACTATATCTTAAAGGAAACTGTTCAAATCATTAAGATATAGTCTGTAGTTACCCTTTCAACATGTTCCCTTTTTCTTTCTTCCACAGAGAACGTGATGCATTCCAAAATCTGTGTCAATTAGTGTCTGATCAGGGCGTAAGTTCACCATTTAGTATATAGTATTTAATATCTAATATTTTGTACCATCATAATAATGCTTTGTATGCTGCAGCACTGTAAAGCATGGTGTCCTGTGTATTTATGACCTCTGTACCTGCGCATTCATTGCAGTATGTAGCTTTTAGCATTTTACACCATTATAACAATGTGCAGCAAAATATAGCACTGTAAAGCATGGTGTTTAGCACTGTAAAGTATAATATAGCATTACGCAAGCTCACCATCCAGCATGGAGTATTTCATATTTATTATTATGTAACATTCAGTACCTACAATATAATGCTTAGCATGTTACAGCAGTGTAAAGCATGGTGCCTTGTGAATTTATGACACATTTTTTTCTAGCGAATTTTTTGCAGCATGCAGCCTCTAGCATTATACATCACTATAACAATGTTTAGCGTAATTCAGCACTACATAACATGGTGCCCTGACAACTAATCTTATTTCTGTATTGTTGTGCGTCATTTCCGGCTCCATCGCGGGCTATTTAAACTTGTTTGTTGCTTGTAATGATTATGTTTGACAAAGGCTCATAGTAGCCGAAACGCGTCACTTACCACTTGTATGTGACCATTAAAATTACTTGAAAATCATAACTAAAGCGAGTGCCGGTCCTCTCTATACCAGTATCTGTGGATCTTCCCTGGACACGTGCACCGCATCGCTGACAGCGGAGTGCCGCCTGTATCTTCCTTGGATCTGGATACAGGATCAGCGGCGGCGGGTTTCACAGCACCCGTGCAGCCTGGTGAGATCTCATGGGGTCCTCTTTTGTCTATTCTTGGCTGTCCAGGGGGCTTCGGGGGTGCGGGACGTCCAGAGGAGGTTGGAAGGGGCTTGGGACAGTTTTTGGGCGGATTAGCGGGGTGGTTGTCGGGTGTCAGGACGGGGGGAGCATCGTGGGGCCCGGGGGTGGGGGGACGGAGGCGGGTGCGAGTCCTAGGGCAGTTGGGTCAGCGTCAGTACAGACTCAGGCTGGGGGGGAGGAGGATAGGCCTAAAGTGGAAGACGGTGCACGGGGCGAGGTGTACGTGTGTTTTGAGGGTCCGCTGGGGGCGCACTTAAAACAAGAAGTTTGGGAACGGATCTGGAAAGGGGAGTATGTGGAAATATTTTCCCTACTCCCGTTGGAGGGGTTCAGTTGGACAAAGGAAAGAAGGAGGAGGGTAAAAAAGAGGAGGATGAGAAGCGGCGTTATCGTTCGCAAACTGGTTGCAGGCGTTTGCAATTTTGGCCAGCGTCATTGGAGAAAAAGCGCCGGAATGTTGTTCGGCTCTGTTCTGTTATATCGACGCGATAGGGGAGGCGTTCCGGGTTTATGGGGGTACGGGGTGGCTCCGGTACGACAAGCAATTTAGGCAGAGAAAGGCAGTCCGGCCCAACATACGGTGGGACCACAAGGATATTGGGCTATGGTTGAGGGTTACGGCCCCGGTACGGTCCGGGCATCCCTTTCGGGGGAGGCTGGGGGGTCAGGACAGGGGAATTTTGCGGCGGCATCAGCGAGAGGGTTGTGTTTCCTGTTCAATGAAGGAAACTGTAAATTTGGCGCAAAGTGTAAGTTCAAACACGAGTGCACCATATGCGGTGGATCTCATGGAGCGAATCGCTGCTTCAGGGTAGGTCGACAGAGAGCGGGGACAATGTTGGAAAAGGGTCGGACGCCGGTACGGGTGGATAGGATGGCACGCTTCCTAAATAGGTACCCGCGTCGGGAGGCGGTTAAGTTGCTGGAAGGTGGTTTTCAGGCGGGTTTTTATATTCCGTCAGTTTCGTCGCAGGGGTACGGGGTTCCTAAGAATTGGAGGTCAGCACTAACTCATCCGGAGGTAGTTTCCAAGAAATTGTCCAAGGAGGTGATGCTGGGAAGAATGGGGGGCCCGAACCTGAGGGTATCGCCATTGGGGGTGGTTCCCAAGAAAGAGCCGAATAAGTTTTGGCTCATTCATAACCTGTCCTTTCCAAAAGAGGCGTCGGTCAATGATGGTATTGATCCTGAATTATGTTCAGTGGTTTATACGTCATTTGACACAGCTGTTATTAAGGCGGCGTTTCGTTTGTTACTGGTGCATCCGGAAAGTATGCACCTATTGGGTTGTTGTTGGGAGGGGCGTTATTTCCTGGATAGGTGCTTGCCGATGGGGTGCTCATTGTCGTGCGCCTACTTCGAGACATTTAGTTCGTTTCTTGAATGGGTAATAGTTGAGGTGTCCGGGTGCTCTTCAGTTATTCATTATTTAGACAACGTTTTGTGTCTAGGCCCGGCGGGTTCAAGGGTGTGTTCGTTGCTGTTGCACACGGTGCAGGCGGTTTTTGGGGAGTTTGGGGTTCCGTTGGCGAAGGATAAGACAGAGGGGCCGACAACCGAGTTGTGTTTTTTGGGGATCGTGATTGACATGGAAAAAATTGAGTGCAGGCTGCCGGAGGATAAGTTAACAAATTTAAGATTTGGTAGTTAGTAAGGCAAAACAGGCGTCAAAAATTAGGTTGAGGGAGTTACAATCTTTGTTTGGTAAACTTAATTTCGCATGTAGGATCATGCCGATGGAACGGATTTTTTGCAGGCGTTTGGCGCTCGCAACTGCAGGGGTTAAAGCGCCGCATCATTTTGTTTGGTTGGGTAAAGAGCTACGGGGGGACTTGGATGTTTGGGCGGGGTTTTTAGAGGTTTATAATGGGAAGACGTTGGTTATGGAGGGGTGGTGAGTAATGTTGACTTTGAGCTGTTTTCCGATGCGGCTGGGGGGGTTGGTTTCGGGGCATACTGCCAGGGGCAATGGTGTGCGGGACGGTGGCCTGATTCTTGGATTACTAAGGGTTGGGTTAGGAATTTGGTGCTGCTAGAGCTGTTTCCAATTGTGATGGCAGTGGTGCTGTGGGAGGAGAAATTTGCGAACAAGAAGGTTCGGTTCCATTGCGACAATATGGGGGTAGTGCAAGCAATTAATAGTCTTTCCGCATCGTCTCCTCCGGTTGTGAAGCTGTTGCAGTTTTTAGTGCTCAGATGTTTGTCCATTAATGCGTGGATAGTAGCGGTTCATGTTCCGTGAGTTTCTAATTGTATTGCGGATGCCCTTTCTCGTTTGCAGTGGGAGCGATTTCGTCAACTGGTGCCAGAGGCGGAGGCCGAGGGGTTGGATTGTCCAGCTTGTCTGTGGGAAATCTTGGAGGAACGGTAATGGGGCTGGTTTGGGCATCCTTGTGTCCTGGCACTTGGGCTGCGTACGGTAAGGCATGGGAGGCTTGGGAGAAGTGGTGTGTACAGTTAGGGACGCAGGAAGGGGACTGGGAGATGACGTTATTGTTATTTTTGGGTCACATTAGGGAGGAAGGGTGGTCAGTAGCACAGTTAAACAGGTGTGTGGCAGGGTTGGCGTTCGGGTTTCGGTTACGAGGTCATACGGATTTTACGAAAACGTTTTTGGTGAGGCAAGTATTGAGGGGGTGGAGAAGAGGAAAACGGGCTGAGGATACTAGAAGACCAGTGTCGTTTCAGTTGTTGATTGATATGGGGGCTCAGTTGGGGGCAGTTTGTAGTTCTAAATGGGAGGTTAGTTTATTTAAAACTGCTTTTTCATTAGCGTTTTTTAGGGCGTTTCGGTTGGGGGAATTGGTAAGCAGCAGTGTAACTAGGGCAGGGGGTTTGCGTTCGGAGGATGTGGATTTGTATGTGGATCGAGTGGAGATACGCATCCGGAAATCTAAAATGGACTGTGAGGGCAGGGGAAGGCGGTTGTCTTTGTTTGAGGTTCCGGGATGTATGCTTTGTTTGATCAGGTGTTTGCGGGAGTATGAAGGTGTGAGGGGTATAGGGATTGAGCCTTTCCTGAGACACGAAGCCTTTCCTGTCTCGGTTCTAATTCCTGGCGATTTTTAAGCGGTGCTTGAAAGTATTGGGGATTGAGTCTGTGGGTTATACAGGGCACTCTTTTAGGATCGGGGCTGTGACGGAGGCGGCGCGCTGGGGATTGAGCGAGGAGGTGATAAAGAAAATAGGGCGCTGGGAGTCTATCCGATTCCGCTCTTATGTGAGGATAGGGAGATTGTGATTGGTGAGGGAAGTTTTTTTCTGTTTGGTAATGTGGCAGTTTTTTTTGTTGTTGTTTAATTATAGGTTCGCAGACGGCCTTGGTGTGGATAATGGGACACTCGTTCGTGTTCTGGGGGGCAATAAGAGCGGATGTCAGACCGAATGGGCGGCAATTGGGTTTCGCACGTGGCGGTGTTGCGGTGGCTCGGGATGAGAGGTATGCTTTGGGGCGGGGTGTTGAGGGAGGTGCATAGGTTTGTGCGCTTAGATCGCCCCCCAGACGTTTTGGTGTTACACGTTGGGGGGAATGATCTGGGGGCTCGGCCGTTCAGGGAGTTGATTAGGGATATTAAATTCGACCTACTGAAGCTTTGGGCGTTGTTTCCACGCATGGTTACGGTTTGGTCAGACATTGTGCCTAGGCGGACGTGGAGGGGTGCGAGGTCGGTAGACAGATTGAATAAGGCCCGCATTAAGGTTAACAGGGTGGTCAGCAGATTTGTGTCTAGGAACGGGGCGGTCGCCGTGCGGCATTCGGAGCTGGAAGATGGAGTGGGCAAGTTGCGCGCTGTTGGCGGTGGGAGGTCCTAGAAGTTGGTGGATATGGTGTTAGTGGAGAATGGGAGGGCCCCCACGGGTGGGGCTGGACTCTCATCGGTTAACAGGAATCGAGGATTAGGCGCCCATCAGCTGGTGCCTCCGAGCTGGCGTTCATTGGCTGGGGGCAAGATGGAGTTGCCAGTTGGTTTTGGTGGTTTATCTTATTTGGGCTCCTTGGACCTCCCTCGTCATTTACTCGGCCTATTGGGGGTTAATGTTAATTTATTCATGTTCTGTTATGTTGTTTATGTAATAAAACGGCTGCTGTGGCCGATTTAATCCGATTCTTGAGTCTGGCTCTTATTCGTAAAAGGGGGGTAAGAGACCCGAGCAGTCTAACCAATACCCTTGTCATGCCTAGGGCGGCAAAAATCCTTGCACCGGCCCTGCATGTAAGGACTGCTCATGCAGGTAACATAGATTGCATCTCCTTTGCAGGCTTGGAGACCGTGCCCGCCCCTCCACAGGGAGGAGACAGACACCACCTCCTCCTGCAGAGAGAAGCGAAGTGGATTCTGCGTACCCAGGCATTAGGTGAACTTGGCTTAAATGATAGAAATGATTTAAGTGTATTCCTCTGATCTGATGTGAGATCGCCGTCCTGATTGGATCACAATTATGTTCTGCATTGGTCTCTATTAGAGTTGAGCGAACACCTGGATGTTCGGGTTCGAGAAGTTCGGCCGAACTTCCCGGAAATGTTCGGGTTCGGGATCCGAACCCGACCCGAACTTCGTCCCGAACCCGAACCCCATTGAAGTCAATGGGGACCCGAACTTTTCGGCACTAAAAAGGCTGTAAAACAGCACAGGAAAGAGCTAGAGGGCTGCAGATGGCAGCAACATGTAGGTAAATCCCCTGCAAACAAATGTGGATAGGGAAATAAATTAAAATAAAAATAGAAAAAATAAAAATTAACCAATATCAATTGGACAGAGGTCCCATAGCAGAGAATCTGGCTTCACGTCAGCAGAGAATCAGTCTCTTCATGCCATAGCAGAGAATCTGGCTTCATGTCAGCAGAGAATCAGTCTTCATGTCATAGCAGAGAATCAGGCTTCACGTCACCCACCACTGGAACAGGCCACTGTCACATATTTAGGCCCCGAGACCCAGACAGAGGAGAGAGGTCCCGTAACAGAGAATCTGGCTTCATGTCAGCACAGAATCAGTCTTCATGTCATAGCAGAGAATCAGGCTTCACGTCACCCACCACTGGAACAGGCCACTGTCACATATTTAGGCCCAGGCACCCAGGCAGAGGAGAGAGGTCCCGTAACAGAGAATCTGGCTTCATGTCAGCAGAGAATCAGTCTTCATGTCATAGCAGAGAATCAGGCTTCACGTCACTCACCACTGGAACAGGCCACTGTCACATATTTAGGCCCCGGCACCCAGACAGAGGAGAGAGGTCCCGTAACAGAGAATCTGGCTTCATGTCAGCACAGAATCAGTCTTCATGTCATAGCAGAGAATCAGGCTTCACGTCACCCACCACTGGAACAGGCCACTGTCACATATTTAGGCCCCGGCACCCAGACAGAGGAGAGAGGTCCCGTAACAGAGAATCTGGCTTCATGTCAGCACAGAATCAGTCTTCATGTCATAGCAGAGAATCAGGTTTCACGTCACCCACCACTGGAACAGGCCACTGTCACATATTTAGGCCCCGGCACCCAGACAGAGGAGAGAGGTCCCGTAACAGAGAATCTGGCTTCATGTCAGCACAGAATCAGTCTTCATGTCATAGCAGAGAATCAGGCTTCACGTCACCCACCACTGGAACAGGCCACTGTCACATATTTAGGCCCCGGCACCAAGACAGAGGATAAAGGTCCCGTAACAGAGAATCTGGCTTCATGTCAGCACAGAATCAGTCTTCATGTCATAGCAGAGAATCAGGCTTCACGTCACCCACCACTGGAACAGGCCACTGTCACATATTTAGGCCCAGGCACCCAGGCAGAGGAGAGAGGTCCTGTAACAGAGAATCTGGCTTCATGTCAGCACAGAATCAGTCTTCATGTCATAGCAGAGAATCAGGCTTCACGTCACCCACCACTGGAACAGGCCACTGTCACATATTTAGGCCCCGGCACCCAGACAGAGGAGAGAGGTCCCGTAACAGAGAATCTGGCTTCATGTCAGCACAGAATAAGTCTTCATGTCATAGCAGAGAATCAGGCTTCACGTCACCCACCACTGGAACAGACCACAGTCACATATTTAGGCCCAGGCACCCAGACAGAGGAGAGGTTCATTCAACTTTGGGTTGCCCCGCAATATAATGGTAAAATGAAAATAAAAATAGGATTGAATGAGGAAGTGCCCTGGAGTACAATAATATATTGTTAAGGGGAGGTAGTTAATGTCTAATCTGCACAAGGGATGGACAGGTCCTGTGGGATCCATGCCTGGTTCATTTTTATGAACGTCACCTTGTCCACATTGGCTGTAGACAGGCGGCTGCGTTTGTCTGTAATGACGCCCCCTGCCGTGCTGAATACACGTTCAGACAAAACGCTGGCCGCCGGGCAGGCCAGCACCACCAAGGCATAAAAGGCTAGCTCTGGCCACGTGGACAATTTGGAGACCCAGAAGTTAAATGGGGCCGAACCATCAGTCAGTACGTGGAGGGGTGTGCACAGGTACTGTTCCACCATGTTAGTGAAATGTTGCCTCCTGCTAACACGTTCCGTATAAGGTGGTGGTGCAGTTAGCTGTGGCGTGGTGACAAAACGTTTCCACATCTCTGCCATGCTAACCCTGCCCTCAGAGGAGCTGGCCGTGACACAGCTGCGTTGGCGACCTCTTGCTCCTCCTCTGCCTTCGCCTTGGGCTTCCACTGGTTCCCCTGTGACATTTGGGAATGCTCTCAGTAGCGCGTCTACCAACGTGCGCTTGTACTCGCGCATCTTCCTATCACGCTCCAGTGTAGGAAGTAAGGTGGGCACATTGTCTTTGTACCGGGGATCCAGCAGGGTGGCAACTCAGTAGTCCGCACACGTTAAAATGTGGGCAACTCTGCTGTCGTTGCGCAGGCACTGCAGCATGTAGTCGCTCATGTGTGCCAGGCTGCCCAGAGGTAAGGACAAGCTGTCCTCTGTGGGAGGCGTATCGTCATCGTCCTGTGTTTCCCCCCAGCCACGCACCAGTGATGGGCCCGAGCTGCTTTGGGTGCCACCCAGCTGTGAACATGCTTCATCCTCATCCTCCTCCACCTCCTCCTCATCCTCGTCCTCCTCGTCCTCCAGTAGTGGGCCCTGTCTGGCCACATTTGTACCTGGCCTCTGCTGTTGCAAAAAACCTCCCTCTGAGTCACTTCGAAGAGACTGGCCTGAAAGTGCTAAAAATGACCCCTCTTTCTCCTCTTCCTCCTGGGCCACCTCCTCTTCCATCATCGCCCTAAGTGTTTTCTCAAGGAGACATAGAAGTGGTATTGTAACGCTGATAACGGCGTCATCGCCACTGGCCATGTTGGTGGAGTACTCGAAACAGCGCAACAGGGCACACAGGTCTCGCATGGAGGCCCAGTCATTGGTGGTGAAGTGGGGCTGATCCGCAGTGCGACTGACCCGTGCGTGCTGCAGCTGAAACTCCACTATGGCCTGCTGCTGCTCGCACAGTCTGTCCAGCATGTGCAAGGTGGAGTTCTGTAGTGTCCTCACTAGATAAGCGTGGGCACTACACAAGGGTCAATTGGTGTGTGCGTTATCCCTCCTCATTAGGGACAGGAATGTTATCTCTAATTGTGCATTTTATGTAATTTATAAGGTATTGTTTGTATGCAATGTTCCCTGTAATATGCAATATCAGGCCTAGTTCGATGCAGTTAGTCATCCCAGACGTTAGAGGGAGTTAGAGAACCCCTGGTATAAGTATTCAGGCCCAGACAGGGAGAGGCGGTTGAAGGTCAGGAGTCTGCAGAGACAAGCTAGAAGGCACAAGCCAGAGCCTTCTCCTGACATGCAACTAGACAGCCCAGGCTTCTAGTTGCTACCAGGAGACTAGTAGAGGGATCCTAGTCTACCTACTGATCCAGAGAGCCATGGTTAGCTCAGAAGATGTACCCCAATGGAAGAGTTTACCTCCTGGGAGAGAAACCCTGTAGTTCCCACCAAGTCAAGCAGAGTCAACATGTCCAGCTAATACAAGTAAGCTGAAGGGCAGAGAGAGTAGAAATGTAAAGCAAGAATGAGTACCTGAGGAGGATTATTTACCAAGGATAAAAGCCTACAATAAGGTATCCGGGCCTTGGGATCAAAGCCAGACAGGAGTTCTAAGGAACAGTGTACACTATCTCCGAGGAGTCTGTACAGCCTGATTCTGCGCGTGTGGATGTTTACCCTCTGTGTATCTTGCCAGGAAACAGTATACCTGCCATAATTGTGAAACCCTGCTTGCGAAGTGTACTTGATATGTGGAACTGAGTTGTCATCTAACTGTATAAAGTGGAATTGATTACAGTAAAGCAAAGTTTGGTTCACCATACCATCTGTGTTCCTCGCTTATTAAGACCATCCATTGGTGTGCCACCGTTAAAGGCACTGGCGTCACGTACCTTAAAGGGACCTTGCCCCAGGCACATAAAACACCTGCAACATCCCAGGCACCTCATCCATCACCAGGCCTGGTCCCTAAATACAGAGTGTGCCCCAGAGGACTCCTGTGCCAGCCTCTCCTTCACTGCTGTATGCCTGCCCAGGGTTTCCTTATAGAACTGTGAGTAACCCTCGCTTGCCATTAACCGTGACCTCACAATCGCATTACCCTGCAGGTCTGGCGTACCGCATAAATTGGCGTCACGAACAGGATACGGAACATTTCTGCGCCATTGCGGATATTAAACTGTGTGTTGAAGACTACCTTAAAGTGACAAACCCTAAATGTTTTATTGAAAATTGCTGGGCCTAAAGGACTGCCCTAAGTAGCGGTGTGAACATAGTGTCTTCTGGACTGTTTTGCTGCTTAAGCCACCGCTTGCTGTCAGTGAATAGACAGCGTTTTGCTAAAGATGGCCGCTGAGCTTGTTTGAGTTTACTGCTGCGTCATCTTCATCCTGAATTGGCGGTAAAAGTTGGCGCCTTTTTGCTGAGAAGAGCGGGAAAAAGCTCAAAGTCGGCGCCACCGCCTGTCTGGACATTTGCATGTCTGCAGAAATGGACTCCGCCTTCCCCATACTGGAGTACCTGGGGGGCGGCCTCCCAGGGCAATGGGAGGATCTGTCTGAACTTATTGGCGCCACCCTGTCGCTCTCCAGAGAAGGATCAAGCATGTTGGAGAGTGAAGACTGCTCTGCTGGGATGTCCGCGCCTGATCTACTAAACATGGATGACATTGGTGTAGAGCCAGAGGACGCTCCACCGGCCTACTCTCCGGGACCGGAGAGACCCGCCTGCCCGCCACTGGGGACAGAACCGGAGAACTACTATGGCTCCTGGAGGGACTTCTTTCAGCCCTCGTTCAAGTGGTCAGCACTAATGGCAGAGATCCGGGAGGCCGCCATAAAGAAAAATACCAAGACTAAAATATACTACGAAGAACTGGCAAAGACCGTTCACGAGCGTCACACTAACGCCCAACCCCGCCTGGAAAGGAGAAAGGGGTTGGTTGTGTCTTTTGATAAGAACCGTGGCTACGGGTTCATACAAGACTATATTACTGGCAGAGACTTATATGTAAACCGGAGGTCCGTCAAGCGGGGTTACCTCACCGAGCATCTGCATAACCTCCGCGAGGGAGAGGAAGTGGAATTCACCCCTGCCGAGAGCCTGCGAGGCCCATATGCTACTGCCGTGACCCGTCCTAAGAAAGAACCGGAGGACTGGGAGGCAGATGAGGACTACTCTGGCTGCGAGTGCAAACCTGTGCGCTCTCCAGAACCGGCCCATCACGCATTCCAAGAGCGGGGCTCTTTCATTGGTCCTAACGTATTTTGGCAGCCAACCGTGTTAGAGAAATGGGTGAGTCCCTATCCATCCCCCGAGCTGCCTCGCCTGGAGAAAACAATCCAAGAAATGGAAAAGTTAAAAGGACTCCGCGTCACCCTGGAGAATATCCGGAAGGGTAGGAGACCTGATGCGCCACCGGAACCTGCAGCGGCCGCGTCCGATGCATCATATACTGTACCTGTGCCGGCGGCGACAGCGGAAGACAGCGATCCTGAGAACGAGAGCCTCGACGACCAGATCGTCCGACTGGAGGAAAAGTTGCGGGAGTTGCGTAAGATTGCCACCGCCAGGATCCAGACGCCGCCTAAGAAGGAAGAGGTAAGGGTGCCTGTCCCCACCCGTCGGCCACCTTCTGCTACCACAGCTACGTTGAGGCCCCCAAGAAGGCCCTCTCACCCTGTGACTTGCTGCGCAGAGCCAGTTGTTCCAGCGCCCACAGGACCGCTTGCGGCAGCGGTATCTAGGCAAGCGCCACCTGCGATTGTCATCCCTGTACCGGTGCGGTCAGCAGCTGTCATCACCCCTAGGCCTATGGGGCCAATACCTATTAGGGGTCCCTTCGTGCTGCAGCTGCCCCCTAATACTGTGTTGTGGGCACATCCGCCTGTGGAGGATTATTACAGGCCTCATTTGCCAGCAGAGCCAGGGAGCACCACTGAAGTACCAGGTGATTATGATATGCCCCTGTGAATTGGCCTGCTAGGCCCATGATTTATTTGCTTTGCCAAGGGATTTATTTCTAGTAGATTTAACCCTTTCAGGACAGGAGTCCTTTGTTATGGTCCTTTGTTGCTGCTGCCAGTTACCCACGGCTCAGTGGTAGTGGTCACCCACTGAAATAAATATGTCAGCAAAACCATGTTGTTTCCAGGACCTCCTGCCTGCTTCTACGATTTCACACCAAGTTGTGCCTGTTCCTACGTTGCACCTTTAACCCTTTAACCCCCTTTTCAGGTTGATTAAGGGTATTACAGCACTTGTTTTTATACTATGCCATTTGAAAAGTGTGGGCTATCTTTCATGTGCTGTCATTCTATTGTGCAACTGGATTTTAAGGATACGTGCCCAGTGATAGACTCAAAAGTACCTGAGCCTCTGTAATTTGCTACCTTGCCTTGCTGGTGAAAGGCACTCACTCTAAGTAAGAAAGGAACCTGGGTACGGACTCATATTTGTTCCTTGAGCCTCCAAGAACTTTTAAATTGTTTACATTTTCCTGCTGTTCTATTAAGGACAATTTGCACATATGGACTATCCTGGTAATAATGTTACGCTGCACCAGGTCAGCGCCCCTGTTCCCTCACATGATCCTGAGAGAAGAGAACAACGCCCCTTTTCACCGTTACTTGTTCCTAAGCCAGTGGACTGCCTGATTTATGCATGTAATGTGCTTCTGCAAATGTAGATGTATTTCTCCTGCTTTGCATTATGGTCTCTTTTTCAGGTGCAATATCCAGCTGGGCAGGTCCCCTCCATGTTGCGCCGAGGTCGGGCAACGTTAAAGCGTGGTGGTATGTAGTGTCCCCACTAGATAAGCGTGGGCACTACACAAGGGTCAATTGGTGTGTGCGTTATCCCTCCTCATTAGGTACAGGAATGTTATCTCTAATTGTGCATTTTATGTAATTTATAAGGTATTGTTTGTATGCAATGTTCCCTGTAATATGCAATATCAGGCCTAGTTCGATGCAGTTAGTCATCCCAGACGTTAGAGGGAGTTAGAGAACCCCTGGTATAAGTATTCAGGCCCAGACAGGGAGGGGCGGTTGAAGGTCAGGAGTCTGCAGAGACAAGCTAGAAGGCACAAGCCAGAGCCTTCTCCTGACATGCAACTAGACAGCCCAGGCTTCTAGTTGCTACCAGGAGACCAGTAGAGGGATCCTAGTCTACCTACTGATCCAGAGAGCCATGGTTAGCTCAGAAGATGTACCCCAATGGAAGAGTTTACCTCCTGGGAGAGAAACCCTGTAGTTCCCACCAAGTCAAGCAGAGTCAACATGTCCAGCTAATACAAGTAAGCTGAAGGGCAGAGAGAGTAGAAATGTAAAGCAAGAATGAGTGTAGTGTACGGGAACTGTAATGCCCGTCACTACAGAAGGGTCACTTGTTGTGTTGTCGTTTCCCCTTATTTATGGGGAGGTTGGTATGAGTCATCTTCATAATGTAATGCTATGTACTTCCCTGTTACTGTGAAATTTGCATGTGCAGGCCTGCTAGGGGTGTTATTCCAGCTCTTAGTCACAAGAGGGAGCTAGGGAGCCCTAGTTTATATAAGGCCCAGTCAGGGAAGGGAAAGGCAGTCTAAGGTTGATAGTCTAGTCTAACCAGAGATTAGACAATGTCAGAGTCAAGTCCAGGCCTGAAGCCTGCAGACTAGGAGAGGGTAATGCAGTCCCTGTAACCGGGTTCCAGATCCAAGGAGAAGGTTCCCCTCCTGAATTCATATACGCAGAAGCAGGAGTGCTGAAGTTTCTAGAGCCTGAGGAAACTGAGAGAGAGACAGAGGCAAGTCAAGAAAAGCAAGAGGTACTCAAGACAACAGAGGAGGTACTTGATAGAGATAAAACCAAGGATATACGCCAGAGCTAGGGCATTGGACCTTGGAGAAGAGTTTCTATGTTCCAGGATCAGTCAGGAATAGAGTGCAAGCTGCCTGTACTGCAAGTCCTGTGTTTAACACTCTAAAGTCACCTTGCTATATATATATATATATATATTGCCTGCATCAACTGTATTGAAAATCAACTGTCTTCAAAGGAACTGCGCTTCCGTCAATGTCCCTAAATGATGACTACTAAAGTTTGAATTCTGTTTTAACATCACGTGGTTCCTCAGTTATTCCTGCTATCAGCAAACGGCGTGCCACCGTTTAATTGGCACTGGCGTCACGAACATTTCTCATCATCACCTGCCCTTGCAGAGAGTCAGCCGTCTCAGGTTAGTGTCTATTGCACTACAACACCCAGGAACATTTCTAAACCTAACTTGAGTACGCTGCACCTCTCTTTTGGCGTCACGAACAGGATACGCACGCTTTCTAGTGCAAGAAGCGTGAACTTTGTGCCTTATACAGTTGCCCTGTGACCAAAGTGACAAATTGCCTGTTTTATTAAAGTGGACTTTGTGGACTGAAAAACATACCAAAAGTGTCCCTAAAACCTCAAAAAAGCGCTGTGCAGTGTTGCGCTATCAAGAGGAAAGAAATCGCCACACCGGAGTGTGGTTTTATGGACTTTTTATCATCCTGCTTGCTGTCAGTGAATAGACAGCGGATTTTGCTAAAGATGGCCGCTGAGCTTGCTGAATTTACTGCTGCGTCATCTTCATCCCGAAATTGCGGGAAAAGTTGGCGCCTTTTTGATGAAAAAGCGGGAAAGGGTTCAAGGTCAGGCGCCATAGCCTGTCTGGACATTTGCATGTCTGCCAGCATGGATTCCGCCTTCCGTATACTGGAATACTTGGGGGGCGGCCTCCCAGTGCAATGGGAGGATCTGGCTGATCTTATTGGCGCCACCCTGTCGCTCTCCAGAGAAGGATCGAGCATGTTGGAGAGTGAGGACTGCTCTGCTACTATGTCTGCGCCTGAGCTATTGAAGACGGATGTCGTTGGTGTCGAGCCAGAGGAGGCTCCACCGGCCTACTCTCCGGGACCGGAGAGACCCGCCTGCCCGCCACTGGGGAAAGAACCGGAGCTCCATTATGGCTCTTGGAGAGACTTCTTTCAGCCCTCTTTCAAGTGGTCCTCATTGATGGCAGAAATCCGGGAGGCCGCTATAAAGAGGAACACAAAAACTAAAATTTACTATGAGGAATTAACCAAGACTATTCACGAGCGCCACACCAGTACCCAACCCCGCCTGGAAAGGAGAAAGGGGTTGGTGGTATCCTTTGACAAAACCCGTGGCTACGGGTTCATACAAGACTACCTAACTGGCAGAGACTTATACGTCAACAGGAGATCTGTTAAGAGAGACTACCTCCCTTCGTATCAGCATAGCCTCCGCGAGGGAGAGGAGGTGGAGTTCACCCCTGCCGAGAGCCTGAGAGGCCCATATGCGACTGCTGTGACCCGTCCCAAGCGAGAACCTGAGGACTGGGAGGCAGAAGAAGACTACTCTGGCTGCGAGCGGGAACCTGAACGCTCTCCAGAACAGGCCCACCACGCCTTCCAGGAGCGAGGCTCCTTCATTGGGCCTAATGTCTTCTGGCAGCCAACCGTGTTGGAAAAATGGGTGAGCCCCTATCCTTCCCCCGAGCTGCCTCGTCGGGAGAAGACAATCCAGGACTTGGAAAATCTCAAGGGACTCCGTGTTACCCTGGAGAATATCCGTAAGGGAAAGAGACCCGATGTGCCACCGGAGCCTGACGCGGCCGCGTCCGACGCATCGTTGACTGTACCTGCGCCGGCGACGCCAGCAGAGGACAACGATTCCGACACGGAAAGCATCGGTGACCAGATTGTCCGGCTGGAGGAAAAGTTGCGGGAGCTGCGCAAGATTGCCACCGCCAGGATCCAGACGCCGCCTAAGAAGGACGAGGTAAGGGGGCCTGTCACCACCCGTAAACCACCTTCTACTAATGTTGCTCCGTCCAGGTCCCAAAGAAGACCCCCTATTGCTGTGAATTGCTGCACAGAGCCCACCGGACCGCTTGTGGCGGCGGTACCAAGTCCACTACAGCCTACAGTAGTTATGCCGGGACCGGTACGGTCCACAAGAGTGTTTACCCCTAGGCCTATGGGGCCAATACCTATTAGGGGTCCCTTCACTTTGCAGCTGCCCCCTAACACTGTAATGTGGGCACATCCTCCTGAAGAGGACTACTACAGGCCGTATTTGCCAGCAGAGCCAGGTGATTATGACATGCCACTGTGAATCAGCCTGCTAGGCCTTTGATTTATTTTGCTAAAGAATGATGTTGAAAGCTTAACCCTTCCAGGACAGAAGTCTCTGTTTCTTGGTCGTTTGTTGCTGCTGCCAGTTTATCCACGGCTCAGTGGTAGGTGTTAACCACTGAAGTATTAAAGTCAACGAAGCCAAGTTTGTTTCCAGGACCTCCTGCCTGCTTTTGCTATCCCACGCCAAGTTTTGCCTGTTCCTTTGTTGCACCTTTTACCCTTAACCCCCTTTTCAGGTTGATCAGGGGTATTACAGCACTTGTTTTATATTGTGCAACTTGATATTAAGGAACCGTGCCCGGAGATAGACTCAAAAGAACCTGAGCCTCTGAGATTCTTACTCTTTTTTAAAGGAAATGTGCCCAGAGATGGACTCCACCGCATGAGAGCCTCTGTGATTTATAGGAAAGTAACCTGGGTACGGACTCATATTTGTTCTTTGAGCCTCCAAGAACTTTTATACTGTTTTACCGTTTCTTGCTGTTCTATTAAGGACAATTTGCACATATGGACTATCCTGGTATTAATGTCACGCTGTGCCAGGTCAGCGCCCCAGTTCCATTCACTATCCTGAGAGAAGAGAACGACGCCCCTTGTCACCACCCTTCACCTTTGCCAATTGGACCTGATATGAATGTAAATGCAGATGAATTACATATATGTATGCCTGCATGTCTCTTTTTCTATTTCAGGTGAAAATTCCAGTTGGGCGGGCCCTGATGGAGTACGAGGTCGTACTCAGCTTAAAGCAGCGGGGTATGTAGTGTACGGGGACTGTAATGCCCGTCACTACGGAAGGGTCACTTGTTGTGTTGTCGTTTCCCCTTATTTATGGGGAGGTTGGTATGAGTCATCTTCATAATGTAATGCTATGTACTTCCCTGTTACTGTGAAATTTGCATGTGCAGGCCTGCTAGGGGTGTTATTCCAGCTCTTAGTCACAAGAGGGAGCTAGGGAGCCCTAGTTTATATAAGGCCCAGTCAGGGAAGGGAAAGGCAGTCTAAGGTTGATAGTCTAGTCTAACCAGAGATTAGACAATTTCAGAGTCAAGTCCAGGCCTGAAGCCTGCAGACTAGGAGAGGGTAATGCAGTCCCTGTAACCGGGTTCCAGATCCAAGGAGAAGGTTCCCCTCCTGAATTCATATACGCAGAAGCAGGAGTGCTGAAGTTTCTAGAGCCTGAGGAAACTGAGAGAGAGACAGAGGCAAGTCAAGAAAAGCAAGAGGTACTCAAGACAACAGAGGTGGTACTTGATAGAGATAAAACCAAGGATATACGCCAGAGCTAGGGCATTGGACCTTGGAGAAGAGTTTCTATGTTCCAGGATCAGTCAGGAATATTGTGCAAGCTGCCTGTACTGCAAGTCCTGTGTTTAACACTCTAAAGTCACCTTGCTATATATATATATATTGCCTGCATCAACTGTATTGAAAATCAACTGTCTTCAAAGGAACTGCGCTTCCGTCAATGTCCCTAAATGATGACTACTAAAGTTTGAATTCTGTTTTAACATCACGTGGTTCCTCAGTTATTCCTGCTATCAGCAAACGGCGTGCCACGTTTAATTGGCACTGGCGTCACAAACATTTCTCATCATCACCTGCCCTTGCAGAGAGTCAGCCGTCTCAGGTTAGTGTCTATTGCACTACAACACCCAGGAACATTTCTAAACCTAACTTGAGTACGCTGCATGAGTACCTGAGGAGGATTATTTACCAAGGATAAAAGCCTACAATAAGGTATCCGGGCCTTGGGATCAAAGCCAGACAGGAGTTCTAAGGAACAGTGTACACTATCTCCGAGGAGTCTGTACAGCCTGATTCTGCGCGTGTGGATGTTTACCCTCTGTGTATCTTGCCAGGAAACAGTATACCTGCCATAATTGTGAAACCCTGCTTGCGAAGTGTACTTGATATGTGGAACTGAGTTGTCATCTTACTGTATAAAGTGGAATTGATTACAGTAAAGCAAAGTTTGGTTCACCATACCATCTGTGTTCCTCGCTTATTAAGACCATCCATCGGTGTGCCACCGTTACAGGCACTGGCGTTACGTACCTTAAAGGGACCTTGCCCCAGGCACATAAAACACCTGCAACATCCCGGGCACCTCATCTATCACCAGGCCTGGTCCCTAAATACAGAGTGTGCCCCAGAGGACTCCTGTGCCAGCCTCTCCTTCACTGCTGTATGCCTGCCCAGGGTTTCCTTATAGAACTGTGAGTAACCCTCGCTTGCCATTAACCGTGACCTCACAATCGCATTACCCTGCAGGTCTGGCGTACCGCAGTTCCACCTGGTGGGCACGTCGCATATGAGGCGGTGAGCGGGCAGGCCGAAGTTACGCTGTAGCGCAGACAGGCGAGCAGCGGCAGGGTGTGAACGCCGGAAGCGCGAACAGATGGCCCGCACTTTATGCAGCAGCTCTGACATGTCGGGGTAGTTGTGAATGAACTTCTGCACCACCAAATTCAGCACATGCGTCAGGCAAGGGATGTGCGTCAAACCGGCTAGTCCCAGAGCTGCAACGAGATTTCGCCCATTATCGCACACCACCAGGCCAGGCTTGAGGCTCACCGGCAGCAACCACTCGTCGGTCTGTTGTTCTATACCCCGCCACAACTCCTGTGCGGTGTGGGGCCTGTCCCCCAAACATATGAGTTTCAGAACGGCCTGCTGATGTTTACCCCGGGCTGTGCTGAAGTTGGTGGTGAAGGTGTGTGGCTGACTGGATGAGCAGGTGGAAGAAGAGGAGGAGGAAGCTGAGTAGGAGGAGGAGGAGACAGGAGGCAAAGAATGTTGCCCTGCGATCCTTGGCGGCGGAAGGACGTGCGCCAAACAGCTCTCCGCCTGGGGCCCAGCCGCCACTACATTTACCCAGTGTGCAGTTAGGGAGATATAGCGTCCCTGGCCGTGCTTACTGGTCCACGTATCTGTGGTTAGGTGAACCTTGCCACAGATGGCGTTGCGCAGTGCACACTTGATTTTATCGGATACTTGGTTGTGCAGGGAAGGCACGGCTCTCTTGGAGAAGTAGTGCCGGCTGGGAACAACATACTGTGGGACAGCAATCGAAGCTGTCTGTGTCCACCAGCCAAAATGACAGCATTTCATAGGCCAGTAGTTTAGAAATGCTGGCATTCAGGGCCAGGGATCGAGGGTGGCTAGGTGGGAATTTACGCTTTCTCTCAAATGTTTGTGAGATGGAGAGCTGAACGCTGCCGTGTGACATGGTTGAGATGCTTGGTGACGCAGGTGGTGGTGTTGGTGGTACATCCCATGTTTGCTGGGTGGCAAGTGCCAACGTCCCTCCAGAGGCGGAGGAAGAGGCCGAGGCGGCGGCAGCAGCAGAAGAGGCCGAGGCGGCAGCAGCAGCAGAAGAGGTAGCAGGGGGAGCCTGAGTGACTTCCTTGTTTTTAAGGTGTTTACTCCACTGCAGTTCATGCTTTGCATGCAGGTGCCTGGTCATGCAGGTTGTGCTAAGGTTCAGAATGTTAATGCCTCGCTTCAGGCTCTGATGGCACAGCGTGCAAACCACTCGGGTCTTGTCGTCAGCACATTGTTTGAAGAAGTGCCATGCCAGGGAACTCCTTGAAGCTGCCTTTGGGGTGCTCGGTCCCAGATGGCGGCGGTCAGTAGCAGGCGGAGTCTCTTGGCGGCGGGTGTTCAGATTTTGCCCACTGCTCCCTCTTTTGCTACGCTGTTGGATCGGTCTCACCACTGCCTCTTCCTCTGAACTGTGAAAGTCAGTGGCACGACCTTCATTCCATGTGGGGTCTAGGACCTCATCGTCCCCTGCATTGTCTTCCACCCAGTCTTGATCCCTGACCTCCTGTTCAGTCTGCACACTGCAGAAAGACGCAGCAGTTGGCACCTGTGTTTCGTCATCATCAGAGACGTGCTGAGGTGGTATTCCCATGTCCTCATCATCAGGAAACATAAGTGGTTGTGCGTTAGTGCATTCTATCTCTTCCACCCCTGGGGAAGGGCTAGGTGGATGCCCTTGGGAAACCCTGCCAGCAGAGTCTTCAAACAGCATAAGAGACTGCTGCATAACTTGAGGCTCAGACAGTTTCCCTGATATGCATGGGGGTGATGTGACAGACTGATGGGCTTGGTTTTCATGCGCCATCTGTGCGCTTTCTGCAGAAGACTGGGTGGGAGATAATGTGAACGTGCTGGATGCACTGTCGGCCACCCAATTGACTAATGCCTGTACCTGCTCAGGCCTTACCCTCCTTAGAACAGCATTGGGCCCCACCAAATATGGCTGTAAATTCTGGCGGCTACTGGGACCTGAGGTAGTTGGTACACTAGGACGTGTGGCTGTGGCAGAACGGCCACGTCCTCTCCCAGCACCAGAGGGTCCACTAACACCACCACGACCATGTCCACGTCCGCGTCCCTTACTAGATGTTTTCCTCATTGTTACCGTTCACCACAATAAGAAAAATATTATTCGGGCCAATGTATTGAATTCCAATTCAGGCCTTTTTTTACAGACACCTAACACTGTCTGGCTATCTATTTAGGTCGTATTACACTAATACAGGCACACCAGTAATGACAGATTTAGCTGAATATAAATGTGAGGCCTATTTTTTAGGCGCTGGGTGACAGGTATACGTTTAATCACAGAATTAGACTTGGATCTGCACTGTAGCGTGTGTGTTAAGTTTTTCAGAATGACCCTATCAGCACCTTGAATCTAATATAGCCTTTTAGGGATAGATTAAAAGTAGGCCTGATACAGCAGAAACCACTAATTTTGAGAATTGCAAATTTGGGAATTGTTTTTCAACCCAGAACAAAAACTGTGCTTTCACGGTCACAAACAATAACTTGACCAGCTAAAACAGTACAGATTTGGTTGAATATAAATGTAAGGCCTATTTTTTAGGCGCTGGGTGACAGGTATACGTTTAATCACAGAATTAGACTTGGATCTGCACTGTAGCGTGTGTGTTAAGTTTTTCAGAATGACCCTATCAGCACCTTGAATCTAATATACCCTTTTAGGGATAGATTTAAAGTAGGCCTGATACAGCAGAAACCACTAATTTTGAGAATTGCAAATTTGGGAATTGTTTTTCAACCCAGAACAAAAACTGTGCTTTCACGGTCACAAACAATAACTTGACCAGCTAAAACAGTACAGATTTGGTTGAATATAAATGTGAGGCCTATTTTTTAGGCGCTGGGTGACAGGCTCAACTTGCCCCTGATGTAGTATATGTCCAAAAAATAACCACACTATTGATGGTTAAATGTACTTGGTGGCAGCTTGTGCTGGCGCACCACAAGCCACAAAATGGCCGCCGATCACCCCAGAAAAAAGTGATATAAAAACGCTCTGGGCAGCCTAAAAAAAGTGAGCAATTGAATATCAGCACTTCAATGATCCACAGCTGTAGATCGATCACTGAATGAAGTCTTTTGGAGGAGTTAATCACTGCCTAATCTCGCCCTAACGTCGCAGCTGCAACCTCTCCCTACGCTTGTATCAGCAGAGTGACGTGCAGCGCTACCTGACTCAAGCTTATATAGAGGCTGGGTCACATGCTGCACTGGCCAATCACAGCCATGCCAATAGTAGGCATGGCTGTGATGGCCTCTTGGGGCAAGTAGTATGATGCTTGTTGATTGGCTGCTTTGCAGCCTTTCAAAAAGCGCCAAAAAAGCGCCGAACACCGAACCCGGACTTTTACGAAAATGTTCGGGTTCGGGTCCGTGACACGGACACCCCAAAATTCGGTACGAACCCGAACTATACAGTTCGGGTTCGCTCATCCCTAGTCTCTATATGTTATGAAATGTTTTTACTGACCCTTTAGGTAGGCACATTGTTGTTGCCCGTTGTTATAGCAACGCGTAGCGCTAATACCTTTAAAGGGGCAGCGCAAATGGACGCGCTGACACACAGCCAGATGAAGCGCATGTAGCGCGAAACGGCCGCCACTGTTTGGTGCGTGCAGTTGTCTGTCTGCCCCATGCCATGTTTTTGGTAAAATAAAGCATCGATTTGATACAGTGCACTGGTGAGTGCCGCTGACTACTTTCTTTGTTGTTATTTTTCATATACACCTATCTTCTCAGCTGTGCACCACCGTCAGTGTATATGAACAGGAGAACCAGTGGATTTTGCTATACTCTGCTTGTTGTTTGAAAGGGTCTGAGTTCGCGCAGCTGTGCCGCCCGTCTCTACACTTGTTTAATTCTCTCAATGCCTCCATTTGCCAAGGTAGCTGATAGGTGTTAGCCACAAATGCTGGTTGAGGAAGAGGTGTTGGGGGCGCGGGCAGACCCTGTATAAGGGGCTCTGTTTGGGGATGTTCCCTTAAATGCTCCCCCTGCAGTCTCTTGCAGGTATCCGATTTTCCCTACTGAAGCTGGGTCCTCCTGCCAGTGCTCCGGTGTGGACACTGGGACCAGCGGTTCACTTCTTCTGGGCGGCTCGCTTACTCTGGGTGGCGGAGTGGGATCTCCTGCCACCTCCGCCGTGCCAGCCGTCACGGGGAGTGCTCCGGACCCCTCCTCAGGTCTCTGTGCGAGCTGCGACACTTTAATCTCCTTCATAGTATCGCGTAGTTCCGGCAGGTCATTGCCGCACAGCACTTCTCCCCAGTTCGGTTTGGGCACCACCATGTTGCCTTCTCTTTCTCTAACTCGAACTGGTGAAGGAGGAGGAGCTATAGGGGTGGAGCTTCCCTTTCCTCCCTTTCACAGTAACATCGCTCCCGGTGGGCTGGGCTAGAGTTGCACCATGACACACAAAAATGGCGATTTAACTCCTCGAGCGCCAGCGCGCAGTGTTTTTCGCCAGTCACTCTGCAATAAACGTATCAAAATCATTTTTAAAGGCAATTTTGGTAATCAAATAGGCTAGATATGTCAAGGGCACACAGATGGGTAATGTCCGTATCCTGTTCATAGACGCCAAATAAGGGCTCACTACTGGGGGGTTCCTTAAAGGGAAAGGGTTTTTCGTGACGCCAGTTGCATTTCAGCAACGAAGGATGGAGTCCCCCTTTTAGTAGATATGGTGATACCCAGGGTAGGAATGCCAGAGTTGTGTAACGGTGGCCTAATGTCCCTTGGTGTTGTAGCATGTGTCACGGTGCTCCTACCTGAATATCCTGGAACCTCGCGCGTAGTCGCCCGCAGCCGAGCAACTAAAAGGATTAGTAGGTGAAGGTATGATGAAAGAAATGGAGTCCAGACTTGGTATAATGTTGAACAACAGCTTTACTTGAGTAAACTTGCATCAGAAACAATCTTCAAGCTTTATCTTGGTCATCAGCAGATTTTGGCAGGAAAACACTCTCAGCCCTGCTACATCTGTACTCTCTCAGCTCTGTTATGCTGACTGGATTAAATAGGAACTTTTCCTTTTCTGCTGTAGGCTGCAACTTAACTTTCTGTGGTCTGACTCTGTATCTTGATCTGTACCTTTTGTCTTTATCTTTATTTCGCTCTCTCTTTATCTTTATCCAGGGAACCTTTCTTCCTGGCTTCTGAAGTTCTTTACTTCTTTTCTCTGGTTCCAGCAGAGTTGAAGGTACTCTGGCTGGTTCTGGCAAGGCCCGTCCAACAGGGATGAAGGCTTGCTTTTTCCCCTTACAGAGGGTAAGCTACTCTGACCTTCACTAACATTGAACTCCTTCCTGTATAGAAGGAGGGCTGAGATGGAAGAAAGGTTCCATTCCAGCTAACATAGCTCTGCCAGAGGTGCCGCCATCTGCTGGTGAACCAGGCATATTGCATGATAACATAAAAGTTGCATTGAAATGAATACACATTGTGCAGGATATGGTAATAACATACTAACTAGTGTTCGGCGAGCATGCTCTGCCGAACACAAATTTTACTCGCAGCCAATAAAAGTGCGCAGAGGTATTGGCACTCACTGTAGTGCCGTAGCAATGTTGGCTACTGGCATTACAGTGATTGGCTGGCCAGAACGCGTGATTGGGTGCTATATAGCACCAATGGCACGTGTTTGGCTCAGTCTTCATCAGGGAGAGCTGTGCTGAAGAAGGGACAGATAGTGTAGGGAGTGAAATAGTAATATTTTAGTGAAAAAACTTGTTAGAGACCCAAACGTCCTTTTAAGGACTATTGTTATATCTGGAAACAATATAATAATTTGTGCAACCTGATAATAATATCTGTGAAATTCAGTGCAATTCTTTGGCCACTGGTGACAGCGACATTACTTGTGTAGTGTCCCACTAGGTAAAGGTGGGCACTCCACAAGGGTTAACAAGTCTTTTGCGTTACTGTGATGTTTAATTATGCATTTCCCTGTGTTATCTGGGTGTCAGGCCTGTTAGGGTGTAGTTTAGCCTCCTAGACATTAGAGGGAGTTAGAGAGTCCTAAGTATATATAGGTAGGCCCAGACAGGGGAGAGTTAGTTCAGTACAGGTGGCTAGAAGTGTAACCTAGTCAGCCTGAAGTTCCTGAGTCTAAGCTTAGCTCAGAAGATTACCCCAGAAGAAGAGCTTACCTTCTGGGAGAAACCTGCAGTTATCCTCCAGCAAAGCAAAGGCAATACAACCAGCTCAGACAAGTAAGCTGATGGGCAGAAGTACTATAAAATAGAAGCAAGGGTCAATACGGGAGGAAGATTATTTACCAAGGATTAAAGCCAGCATTTAGGCATCCGAGCCTTGGGATACAGCCAGCCAGAATAGCTGTGGAGATAGTGCAGCCGGGGCTGTGAAGCATTAATTGTATACCCTCCAAGTATCTTGCAAGATTATTACCTGCCATATTATTGAATGTAAGCCTGCTTGTGGAACATTGATATAAGGAACTGCATCAACTGAATGTGTTTTGGGGTGTCATTTTACATATACCCATGCTGGGTGAGAGAAATATCTTGGCAAAAGACAACTTTTCCCATTTTTTTATACAAAGTTGGCATTTGACCAAGATATTTATCTCACCCAGCATGGGTATATGTAAAATGACACCCCAAAACACATTCCCCAACTTCTCCTGAGTACGGCGATACCAGATGTGTGACACTTTTTTGCAGCCTAGGTGGGCAAAGGGGCCCACATTCTAAAGAGCACCTTTCGGATTTCACCGGTCATTTTTTACACATTTTGATTTCAAACTCCTTACCACACATTTGGGCCCCTAGAATGCCAGGGCAGTATAACTACCCCACAAGTGACCCCATTTTGGAAAGAAGACACCCCAAGGTATTTGCTGATGGGCATAGTGAGTTCATAGAAGTTTTTATTTTTTGTCACAAGTTAGTGGAATATGAGACTTTGTAAGAAAAAAAAAAAAAAATCATAATTTTCCACTAACTTGTGACAAAAAATAAAAAGTTCTATGAACTCACTATGCCCATCAGCGAATAGCTTAGGGTGTCTAATTTCCGAAATGGGGTCATTTGTGGGGTGTTTGTACTGTCTGGGCATTGTAGAACCTCAGGAAACATGACAGGTGCTCAGAAAGTCAGAGCTGCTTCAAAAAGTGGAAATTCACATTTCTGTACCATAGTTTGTAAACGCTATAACTTTTACCCAAACCATTTTTTTTTTACCCAAACATTTTTTTTTTATCAAAGACATGTAGAACAATAAATTTAGAGAAAAATTTATATATGGATGTCGTTTTTTTTGCAAAATTTTACAACTGCAAAAATATCGTTAAATTTCGATTAATAACAAAAAAAGTAAAAATGTCAGCAGCAATGAAATACCAGCAAATGAAAGCTCTATTAGTGAGAAGAAAAGGAGGTAAAATTCATTTGGGTGGTAAGTTGCATGACCGAGCAATAAACGGTGAAAGTAGTGTAGGTCAGAAGTGTAAAAAGTGGCCTGGTCATTAAGGGTGTTTAAGCTAGGGGGGCTGAGGTGGTTAAAGGTGCTTTTCTGAATCCTGAAACTTCTATTCCAATGTTGTTCTGACAGTTGGCCTAACTGTCCTCAGGAATTGAACTGGAGGTGTGGATGCTTCATGCTGTCTCCTACACCTACTACAAAGGTGCCTAATAAGTCCTCAGGTAACGACTATCTTGCTAATCCTTTGTCTTGCATAAACGTGATAATTCCTTAAATACTCGGCTGCATGCAGTTTAGAGATTGGTCACCCTGGAAGTGCGATCTATAGGAGTGGATTGCTCACCTCTAGGTAGAATGATTGCAGGCCTTAGCCCTGGGCTGTGGAGCCGACAGGGACAGAGTAGAGAGGCTAGGAATATGCCTCCCTCCAGATATTCAGCTACATGGCTGTTTCTTTCTTGAAGGCTCATGAAAGAACTGCTTTCAACTGAACTCTCACTTGGATTGACCTGAGCTCATCTGAACTGGTTTGGATTGACCTCAACCAGCCAACAACTTAACTGCCTAACTTAAGTCTGAGCTAAGCTATATATACACACTGACACTGCTCCATCTTGTGGAGAAACAAGTGTAGTGCACCCTGACTAGGCCTGTGTAAAGGATATTTGCATATAGGATCACATTGTGACATGGAGAATATGACAGGAGATAAAATACAAAATACAGGCATATCACATGACATTAATACATGATAAAAGCACGTTTGCGGTGCCCACGGTCACGTGAGTGGGACACTGCAGAGGCAGGGTCTCATGGACTTCAGATAGCTTTTGCTACGTATTTACCACGGATATCATCCTATATGGATGAAATCTGCAGAGAACCTTATGTTCTCTTCTGGGTGGAAATCTTTTTTGCAGCGTGTGGATTTGATTAAATCTCATCCACTTTGCTTTTATTGTACGTTCACATCCACACCTGCCAGAAATTGGAGCAGGCAGTTCTGCCTAAAAAAATGCAACAAAACGAGCAACAAAAGCCACATATACGATGTGCGCTTTTGCCATGGAAAAGCCAGAGGACTTTTCCCTCTCCATTTCAAAGGGTGAAATCCACTGGGGAAAACTGCAGCATAAACTGACATGCAGCAGATTTCAAATTCGATCTGTCCGATCCAATCAACTGAAAGAGGGGACCCTGTGTCCCCTTCATTGTTTACCCAGGAACAGCACCTTCAATTCGGTTCTGGTTGCGTAACATACTGTAGCTCACAGAGCTCAATCTCTTTCAAGTGCATGGGACTGATCTGCAGTACCACACACAGCCACAACCGTATGTATGGTGCTGTTCCTGGGTAAATAAAGCCACCCGGTGGTCCAGCTGGAGTGCCCAGCACTTTTGCATAGAAGTCGGATAGGCCATCAATATCGCAGTCTGCGTAAACGACATAAGAACTAATGGATGGCTACGAGGCATTCTAAAGGATACAATGTGTCATTGCCCCTGACAAGAAGCGTGACTACACTTGAATTGTCTTGTGTTGCATTGTTAAGGTAACTGTAGTAAGGAAAGTTTTTACTTTGGTGATATATTGTTTCCAATGGGATTAAAATGATAGAGAGAATAGGTAAATAGCAGAAAAGCATGGAACTTTGTAGCTGCTGATAATTGCAGGCCTGTCAGCCTGGCTGATGATGCCACAGGTCCCTCTGTCATGTCATGTGACCTTTAGAATATGGTGATGTCACAGGGCCCTTTGTGACATCATGCAACAGTTAGGTTTAGAACTCTGCAACCTGAACGGCAGCCATATTTCTTCATCGTTTGACTGGTGAAGGCGACTTTTGCTAGTGCTTGGCAAATTTTTCAAATACAAGACCAGAAAAGAAGGACTGTTAGCCAAACCGTTCCAAGTGTCACCCCGGAACGTGCTGAAGGCAGACAGGACCTTCCTCAGCCTAACATAACATCTAGGGGCTGAATATGGAGACTTCCAGGAATCTTCCAAAGAAAAGGAAGAGGAAGAGAAAGAGGAGAGTTCAGCCGCCAAATAAGAGGAGGAGAATAGTAACACCGGAGAGGGCAAATGATGGCGGCAAAGAAAAAATGATCAAGGCTTCAAAAAGACCTGGAAGCCCTATACAAGAGAGTATCCAGAGAAAGAGGAAGAGGGGAGAAGAGATGGGGGAAAAAGCTGATGACAGACCCAGCATGTCCTACAATACTGACATGGAACAGCTGTCAGGTGAGTGCAGATCTAAGTTTCCTAGAGCCATTACCCCCTAATGTACGAATTCATGGGATTCTCCACTTTTGGAGAACCCTAATTATGACCAAGATTATGAATTCCCTTCTTTGCTACCCCCTAATGTAGTTACATTGTATTGTAATGGCAAAAATATAGAAATATTAAATCTTACGGTATCTCTCCTGTCTCCACCAGGGGCAATTCCAGCAGACGCCCCCATCCTTGTGACTGGACTGGAAAGCTTCACCTTCCATAAAATCCTTGGAGAGGGTGGTTATGGTAAAGTGAGTATTAGGAATTCTTGGGACTTCTTCCTCATGTGTGTCATGTGTGTCGCAGTAATATCACTCTAGGGATGTCAACGCTTCATGTCTTTTCATCAGGTCTCATGGCAGGACAGGCCTTTCTTCCAGTTCTAATGCTCTGTCTCCTACAGGTCATGCTGGCCACACATCCCGCCTGCCAACAACAACTGGCAGTGAAGCTGGTGAAGAAGAGGGTCCTGCTTCAGGACTTTAAAGACACTGTCCTGATTGAGCGACAGGTCCTGGAGGTGACTGGGAAGAGTCCATTGTTTACCCATGCTTATGCCACCTTCCAGACCAAGGTAAGAGTCTAAACCATTATCGAGGCTTGATCAGTGGGTTAGCTATACCCGATCCCAACTGAGGAGGCTGCAGGACCTTTACTATAATATTTTAGAAACCTGGATCATATTTTCTGTCTTTTATCATAGGACTATGCCTTCTTCATCATGGAGTTTCTTAGCGGAGGAGATCTAAGTGGCCTCATGAGAGCCAACGCCCTATTCACCATTCCAGTCACCAGGTAAGACAGAACATGGATATATTAGATAAAACTGACGATTGCTGTCAGGAACATGCAGCTTTGTGTCATTATTAGTCTGGTAGTTTAATGGGTGAAATGTTGATATTTTTTCTTTTTGCCATCAGATTTATGGCAGCTGAGATCATCTGTGGGCTGCAGTTTCTCCACACCAGAGGCATCATACACAGGGACATAAAACCAGCCAATATCTTAATGAACAGCGCCGGTCACTTGAAGATCGCCGATTTTGGTCTTGCCGTGATGAACATCTTTGGGGATAAGAAGATCTCAGAATATGCCGGAACTCTTAGATACATGGCTCCTGAGGTGAGGAATCATCGACTGCACATGCTACTGAGCTGTTTCTTTCTACAGGGCTGGACAGCTGCATGACTTCTGCTGGCCTGGACAATGTTCTAACTCTTATTGTCTGCTGGATGTTTTCACAGATTCTTCTACGGAAGCCCTACAACACGGCAGTGGACTGGTTCTCAGCTGGTGTGATGATATATGAGATGGCTACTGGCAAATATCCATTCAATGCCGGTATACTTCCTGAAACAATCGAAAAGTCACTGATCAATGATGTTCCCACCTACCCAAAAGGGCTCAACCCCCAAGCTAGAGACCTTATAGTGGGGGTGAGTAGAAAGACACATAACAGTAATACAGCGGCTAAATATTATGAAAATGAGGACATTGAAAATCAGGGATAGCATTGCAACGTGTGATGGAATGAATGTCTTTATTCTACATTTTTCCAGCTCTTAAACAAGTCACCAGAGAGTCGCCAGGTAGCAGTAGATAACATCAGGGAACATCCGTTTTTCATGGAAATCAACTGGACAGATATAGAGGGAGCAGGAGCTCGTCCACCATTCCAACTAGGACCAGTAAGTAAATGATCCAGAGAAGATGTGGCTAGTAGTACAGTTCCATTGTTTTCCTTCTTTATCAACACCACTTTTGGTATGTTCTCTCCATAGCCACCAGTGATGACATTGACAAAAATCGATGACATCCTGTCCTCCAACGAAGCCAAAAAGTCACCAATGGCTGAAAGAGATCAACAACTGTTCTGTGGATTCACATTTGCCAATGAGAACTGGCAGGTCGTAAAGCCAATTAAAGAACCTTTCATACGACCACGCAGGTGAGTCATTGTAGCTGAGAGGGGAATACAGATGGGGATTATTGGAGATTCCCTGTGAATCTGTGCAGTGTGGATTCCATTCACTGGCTTATAGTCTGCTCATGGGTGGACAGAGCAAACTTGAAGGTGGTTACCATTTTGCAAGGCTATTTCATTTCATTTCCAACCTGTTTTAATTTTTTCTTGGTAGAACGTTTGGCAGATTTGTGAGAGAGACCATCCGCAGGATCTGGAGGAAGATGAAAAACTGGAAGTAAAGAGCTCCACTCTGTATACAGATGTCCCCAGTAGATCAGTGGCTGAAAAACATCATGTTCCAGCAGAGCCTCTTGCTGACATCATAAACAGCAGAAAAACCAACCAACACTTGCTGTCCTTGTATGAGCCTCAGATTCCAAACTCTGACCTCTATCTGCTCTCCTGACTACTCATCGGTACTGTGCCACACCAGTCCTTGTTCCTCAGCTTCATTTCCAGCTGCCACTAGAAGTAACCTGAGGGCTGTGACCTGCAGTCTAGCATGCAGCCAAGAAGCTATGGAGTCGATGAAGATTCTTCCAAGAATCAATGACTTGACCGCCAGCACTTCTAGTCGACAAGTTGCCTCTTGTGCCCAAAGGGAAGGGTGGTCCTTAGGCCATGGTTCCCTAGAGGTTTCCTCCACAGGGGGTTTTTCCTTTCCTGCGTGCCAATGGATCATAACATCAACAAGAAAATGGCGACTTGTTAGACTTTGCCCTCAGTGGAGCTCACACCATCCACTAGTGGTACAGAGGGACAGAAAAGGACATCTACCACCAATAAACAGTACCATTCACCATCATGTGGTTGTAGCTTATTTATGTTTTATCCAACAAGTCCCACATGCATATTAAGGCAAGAGCCATCTATGTACTATGGATTGCTATTTATCCTGTAGTTGGGGGAAATCTGAAGGCACTTTCATTGCATGTTGTCTTTTTTAGGTGGTACTCCCCAGATGCATGTGTTGAATTGTATTTTGTTACTGATGTTCAGTGTAGAGGCTTGATGGAAAAAATCTGCTACAAATCTGTCTTGTTTGCCCAGAGTCTAAAACAGGCTGTAAGGCCCAGACTCCCTGCCCACATATTCAAGCCATTTCTTGGATATCCATGTCAAGACATGGCATGATGAACTGTGTACTTATAGTTAAATAAATTGGAAAACCATCTGAGAAATAAAACCCCTAGAGAGGAGGTTATAGTATCCATTCCCATATTAAAATCAGCTATGCAGGTTTTTAGCTGATGTTTCTGCTCAGTCTGTCCCTTTTATAGCCCATGATGAAGCATTGAAATCAGAGCATTAAATAAAAAGCGTAAAAACTTTCAGAAACCGGCAGACAAAAAGAAACGTTTAGGTTAGATAGGCTACGCCACCTAACCTCAGCTTGATCCCTGTTCTGTCTGCCCTGGTTTGTAAACAGTCAAAGTACAGTGCAGAGGTAGTCATATAAAAGATTACACCTTCACTGGTTACTAGAGACTAGAAAACCTCAAAGCTCGGGCAAGAGGGTGGATCCAAAGCCCAGCTAAATAGGGAGGCTGATCAGCTCCTTAGTCATTAGCTGGACAGGGAGCAAAAGGGAAGGATTTACTCTGGCAGTGCTGAAAGGAAGTTCCCAGAGTACTAGACCCAATACACAAAGGGAGTGCGGAGCAACGCCCGCACCTGCGCGGGACAGCAGAACAGCGGTGGACTCAGACCACCAGCCTAACAGGTTTCTTTATTGAAGAATTAAAATGCAAACAGTTCAGGACAGGTCATACTTGCAATGGACCAGCTGATGTTACACAGAAATCCAGTATCCTCAGTGTTACAGACAGGGCTTTTTTTCTCAGAGAAAAGGTGGTGGAACACCCCCCCCCCCCTCCCCTGGCCATGCCCCTACCCAACCCTAGGACTGCCCCCTACCCGCCCCTAAGACCACCCCCCTACCCACCCCTAGGACCGCCCCCTAAAACCGCCCCTTTAGAGAACAGGGGGGGGGCTATAAAAGTCCAGCCCAGCAAAGAAACCCCCCAGATGGGGATAGCACTGTTAATGGGGGATCTGGGGATGGCACTGTTAATGGGGGATCTGGGGATGGCACTGTTAATGGGGGATCTGGGGATGGCACTGTTAATGGGGGATCTGGGGATGGCACTGTTAATGGGGGATCTGGGGATGGCACTTTTAATGGGGGATCTGGGGATGGCACTGTTATGGGGTGGAGGATCTGGGGATGGCATCCAAGTTCGGGCTTGGGTTAGGTGTTCTGTAGATGTTATTATTTTCCCTTATAACATGGTTATAAGGGAAAATAATAGCATTCTGAATACAGAATGCTTAGTAGGTCATCAATTGAGGGTTAAAAAAAAATAAAAAAATTAACTCACCTTCTCCTCTTGTTCGCGTAGTTCCCGGTCTCTTCTTTACTTCTTTAATGATGAGCTGTGGGCTAAAGGACCTTTGGTGATGTCAGATCACATGCTCCAATCACATGGTCCATCACCGTGGTGATGGACCATGTGATTGGAGCATGTGATCTGACGTCACCACAGGTCCTAGCCGATAGTTCATCTTTTAAGAAGTAAAGAACAGACCGGGAACTACGTGAACAAGAGGAGAAGGTGAGTTAATTTTTATTTATTTTTTTAACCCTCAATTGATCACCTACTAAGCATTCTGTATTCAGAATGCTATTATTTTACCTTATAACCATGTTATAAGGGAAAATAATACAGTGAATAGACTGTCACCTAGCAACCATGCGTGAAAATCGCACCGCATCCGCACTTGTTGCGGATGCTTGCGATTTTCAGGCAACCCCATTCACTTCTATGGGGCCTGCGTTGCGTGAAAAACTCTGAATATAGAGCATGCTGCGATTTTCACGCAACGCACAAGTGATGCGTGAAAATCACAGCTCATGTGAACAGCCCCATAGAAATGAATGGGTCGGTATTCAGTGCGGGTGCAATGCGTTCACCTCACGCATCGCATCCGCGCTGGAATACTCGCCCGTGTGAAAGGGGCCTTTGGGGCCAGGGCTGCGTGAAAAACGCAGAATATAGAACATGCTGCATTTTCCACACAACGCAGAACTGATGTGTGAAAAAAAAAAACGCTGATGTACACAGACCCATTGAAATGAATGGTCTGGATTCAGTGCGGGTGCTATGTGTTCACGTCACGCTCGTGTGAAAGGGGCCTTATACAGGTTCCCAGGCCCATATTATATATTTACTGAGATCATAAGAGAGGGGGAAGGGAAAACTAACTGGGACTGTGTATATAAAATGATGTGACATTACAGATACCAGAACCAGATGTCCATATCATGTCCTATTATATGAAGCCTTCACTTACAAATGAGGCTTTGTAGCTCCAATGCCATGACTGGTGGATGGTGGGCGGGTGGCCGGTCACAGGTGAGCAGGTCCAGCAGCATTCAGTGTGACGTCTTCTGCTCATTGCTGTCCTGTTGCACAGACCTTTCCTCCTGGGCCGATCTCTAATGTCGCTGACTGCCTGCTTACATGTCTAACGCTGGCCGCTTGCCCTGGAGACCTGAGAAGAGGCTGATCCTCTGGTTTGAAGCTGGCATTATCGGCTCTTCTGTTCTTGCATTATGGGCTCTATTGTGAAGCTGGCACCATTAAAGGGGTTTTCCAGCGAAACCAAAATAGTTGGCAGTGGGTCAGAGTGGCTTAAAAACATAAAAAATATATATATATATACCTCCACCGAGCCCCCGCAGCTGCCATTTTAATGCTGCTTGGATCCGCCCTGCTTTCTACTTCCAGCTCCTGTCGCGACATGCAGGAAATGTTCCGAAATCCATGTCCCGCCTCAGCCGGTGATTGATTGAGTGCAGGCAGTTCTTGCATATAAAGATGGGAGCTGGAAGTAGAGAGCAGCAGGGACCTGGACAGCGCCAGGGGGATCAATGGAGGAGAGAATCGCTTTATTTATGTTTTTCATCCACTTTTACCCCTCTGACCCAATTTGAAACTTAAAGGGATTCTCCAAGATTTTGATATTTATAGACAATCCTTAAGACCCCTTTACATGGAACGACAGAGCAGCAGATTATCGGGAAGGAACAATCCTACCGTTCCTATAACGCGATTATCTATAATACTCTCGGCCCATGTAAAGAGCCCTTTAGGATGTATCACCAATATCAGATTGGCGGGGGTCCGACACCCCACACCTCTGCTTACCAGCTGTTGGGGAGTAGCTTCGGCGGAGGAACTACACATCTCCGTCCACTGTGTAGTGTATGGACCTGGTTACTGCAGTGCTGCTCCCGTTCACTCAGCTACTCCCCAACAGCTGATTGGTGGGGTGCGAAGTCTCAGACCCCAAACCAGTCTGATATTAATAACCAGTCTGATATAATAACCTATAAGAATTTAGAAATCCTCAGGTGACCCTATACTGCCGCCATATCATGCCTAATAGTAATTTCTCCCTTTAGCGTCTGGAAAGAGATGGAACGGTCAGATTTCCAGAGGATTACTCGTCAGCACATCCGCAGACACAGGATACGTTCTGGGAGCCTGTGCTTCAGAAAATGCAGACTATATCCTGCGGTAAACAGCAGCCTGTATTCTGCTGACAGATTACCACATTTATCAGAACACTACACAATGGAAATAAAGACACGGACACAAGATGTAAGGGAGGGGGCGAAAATAACAATTTATTTCTACTTATAGGAGGGGGGATTTTTATGAGGGGAATTTTAGGGCTGAGTTGATCCTGAGGAAGGCGAAAACCCCATAAGAGGAAAGAGCCAATTGTCCTCAAGGGGCAAAAATTCCTTCCCGACCCCAAATATGGCGATCAGAATGAATCCCAGGATCAAAGCCGTTATCTATCCTATCTGATTCCTATACATATGATATTAATATAAAGTTTTATTTTATAAATTTATTTTTAATTCTATTTACTATATATTTATGTGTGAAATGGAAAATGTATGAAACTAAACCTATTTGTAGACTGTTGATCCAGAGGAAGGCGAAAACCCCCTTGAGGAATGAGCCAATTATCCTCTTTTTAAGGGGGAAAAATTCCTTCCCGACCCCAAATATGGCGATCAGAAAAAATCCCAAGATCAAAAGTCACGACCTAACCTACCTAGTATAAAAAAACATTTTTTAATATTTTTTATATTTTTAATGATCTAATATTTGTATGTCCTACATTGTATGAAACTAAAGCTAAACCTATGTTTTTTTATTTTTTTATTGTTTAAATAAATTTTTATGTCTATTTAATATATATTTTTACTATCAATTTATGTGTGAAATGTAAAGTGTATTAAGCTAAACCTATGTGTAGACTGTTGATCCAGAGGAAGGCGAAAACCCCCTTGAGGAATGAGCCAATTATCCTCTTTTTAAGGGGGAAAAATTCCTTCCCGACCCCAAATATGGCGATCAGAACAAGTCCCAGGATCAAAAGTCACTACCTAACCTGCTTAGTATAAATAATTTTTTGTTTTTTATTTATATTTTTCTAATCTAATATACCTATTTTATTTGATATATTTTTTTTATTTTTAAATTAAGATAAATATGTGTAGTGAAGATCTATAATACTAAACCTATTTAAGGCTGAGATGATCCTGGGGAAGGCAAAAACCTCCTTGAGGAATGAGCCAATTGTCCTCAAGGGGGAAAAATTCCTTCCCGACCCCAAATATGGCGATCAGAACAAGTCCCAGGATCGGAGCCGATATCTATATCTATTAGTCCTATGTGTCTGTATGTCAGTGTGTCTATATGTGTATCTATGTCTCTATACTTATATCTATGTCTCTATACTTATATCTATCTATATGTGTGTAGTGTGATGTGTGTGATGCATGTTAAGCCTCATTCTCACATGTCAGTGTTCGGTCAGTGATTTCCATCAGTGATTTTGAGCCAAACCAGGTGCGGCTCTAAACACAGAACAGGTGCAGATCTTTCCCTTATACCTTATGTCTGTGGAGGCTTCACGCCTGGTTTTGGCTCACAATCGCTGATGGAAATCACTGACCAAAACACTGACATGTGAATGAGGCATTACTTACCAGGCCTGTACATAGATGTTGTTAGAAGTTGGTGAGTTCAGGGATAACAGCCGCTCTGGTAAGATCTCTGCTATCTGCCCCAGGACTACAATATGCGGCTATTTCTCCTGAACTCACCGGATGCCAGATGGGATCAAGCACAGGCCGCTCCTGGGGTGTAGAGGGTCTTCAGGAGGAGGTGGTGATGTCTGATGCCGGCGAGATATTGGAGGATGCCGAGTCAAGGTCCGGGGCAACAACATGATGGAAAATGAGCAGCAATAAGATGGTAAAAAGAGGATGTTGCAGGCAAGCCGAGGTCTTCTACAGCAGCAGAGACGTGGGGCAGGAGGCACAAAGCTCTGGGCAGGAGGCGCGGGCCGATCCTGCAAGACATAACAGAGCGCTGTTAGTTTTATCTATTGTGGATGTAGAAAAGTGACCTACAGTAACATGACTTATCCTGATCAGATTTCTACCTGATATATTAAAATGTAAAATTCTGCAGATCCACCAAAATACATCTTTAAGTATCATTCAGACGACCGTGTGAATGGGTCCACATCCGCTCCGCAATTTTGATGAACAGGTGCGGACCCATTAATTTCAATAGGACCGCAAAAGATACGGACAGCACACCGTGTGCTCTCAGCATCCATAGATCCGTTCCGCAGCCCCGCAGAAAAAAAAAAGATAGAGCGAATTCTATTCTTGTCTGCAATCACGGAGAAGAATAGTAATTTCTATGATTGTGCCGGCCATGTGGGGATCGCAAACTGCGGAACGCACACAGCCGGTATCCGTCTTCTGCAAAAAACTATCGCCGTCTGAATGAGCCCTTAGTATGAGTCCATACTAGGACTTTTGCAAATGTCCATTAGATTTTCTAAAAACAGCTATAACTCAGGAGAGGATGACTCGGAGACTAATATTATTTTTGAAGAACTGTTCTTTATAAACTCTCCAATGTATGTGAAATGCATGGCTATGATGGTAGGTGTCCAGTGTATATAGGTATGTACAGATATGTGCAGGGGGAGCTCACCAGATGGTCGTGGATCCCCTCACAGTTTGGACCTTTTCACCATCCTAAGAAGAAGCAGAGACACAGTGATTGGACAGGTGACAGGTCCAGAGGAACAATGATGATGACCACAGAGGTGAGACTGAAAACATCATCAGTAGAGGAGGGGGATCTTACCGGGCCAAGCTTGGTGACATGTAGGAGAATCCGGCCACGGGGTGAAGGGGTGTGGTATCCTCCGGCCACTGCAGATGTTGGTTCTCCAGAGCTGCCCTGAATGGTACACATGGTGGCTGTGCTCTCCTCTCCTCCAGGTCCTCCCAGACAATGGTGTTAAAGAATGGATGGTCTCTGATGTTCTTATACACACCCAGCCGCCTCTCTGGGTTTTTACGCAGCAGTTTTTTCAAAAGGTGTTGTACATCAGCGTCCAGCCAAGATGGGATGTCTGCCTTGGCTGTGGTGATGGATTTGCACACCTCTTCACTGATGGAGCCATAGTAAAATGGGGAGCATCCTGAGGACATCCTGGACACTACAATACCCAGGCTCCACCAGTCAACTGCTGTGTAATACTCCAATCCGGCAATCACCTCCGGGGCCATATACACATCTGTGCCCGTCACTCCACTGGTCTTATTGGAGGAGGTGACGCCGTCTTGGGCCAGACCCAGGTCAATGATGCGGATGTGTCCATCCTTGTCCAGCATGATGTTATCTGGCTTTATGTCTCTGAAATAAGGGGACAGATAAAGAAAAGAGAATGGTGAATCTGTCCAGTGAGGCACTGACACAGAATACATGGGACATCAGGACTCTAGGAAAGCTGGGTGCATCACTTCCACCATTACAGGGAGATGTGGGGAAGTTCTTCTTACCGGTGGACGATGTTGTGTCCATGGAGGAACTGGAGGCCACACACAATCTCTGCTGTGTAGAATCTGACGGAGAGGACAGGGTGTAGTGTCAATGACATGAAATCCTTCTCTAGCAATTCCCTAACATTATGTTACTACCTTATTATCTGTCACCACCAGCAGAGCGGAGGCGCTGTTTATGACAGCCTGTTTTCCCTCCATTCTCTGCCTTCGTCTCAGTCTGACCTGTCATGTCTCCTTTTATTTTCCACCCTTCAGTCACTTTCTTTTCAGTATTTTCCTCTCTGTCTCCTGATCGGTCATTTACTCACCTTACGTTGTTGATGTTCAAGTAGCCGCACAGATCGATTAAATCCTCCAGGCTGCCGCCCGACAGATACTCGGTGACGAAATAGGCCCGCTCCTGTGTCTGATGTGCGGCATAGAGGTGGCACAGGAACGGGCAGTCTCGGGCCACCAGGAGTATCCGCCGCTCTCTCATTAAAATTGCTGCATTGTCCCCTCTTTTGTTGATAATCTTAATGGCCGTGTAGGTGTTCCGGCGGGGGACTGATGCCAGGACCACCTGAAGAGGACAAATGGAAGTGGTCACAGGGGAATTCTTCTACATTTATTACATGGGGGATTTATCTCCAGGGGTTTCTGGCTATTCAGCTAAGGCTACTTTCACATTAGTGTTTTTTGCAGATCCATAATACAACCGCATGCATCCGTCATGAACGGATCCGGTTGTATTATGTCTTCTATGGCTATGACAGATCCGTCATGAACACCATTGAAAGTCAATAGGGAACAGATCAGTTTTCTATTGTGTCAGAGAAAACGGATCCATCCCCATTGACTTACATTGTGTGTCAGGACGGATCCGTCTTGCTCCGCAGCACATGGCGGACAGAAAAACGCTAAAGGTAGTGTTTTGGTGTCCGCCTCCAGAGCGGAATGGTGACTGAACGGAGGCAAACTGATGCAATCTGAGCGGATCCTTTTCCATTCAGAATGCATTAGGGCAAAACTGATCCGTTTTTGGACCGCTTGCGAGAGCCCATGACGGATCTCAGAAACAGAAAGCTAAAACGCTAGTGTGAAAGTAGCCTTAGGCCTCTTGCACACGGCCGTTTTTTTTCCCTGTTTACTGGCCGTTTTTTGCGTTCCTTATACGGTCCGTATACGCAACCATTCATTTCAATGGTTCCGCAAAAAAAACTGAATGTACTCCATATGCATTCCGTTTCCGTATTTCCGTTATTCCGTTCCGTTTTAACATAGAACATGTCCTATTATTGCCCGCAAATCACGTTCCGTGGCTCCATTCAAGTCAATGGGTCCGCAAAAAAAAACGGAACACATACGGAAATGCATCCGTATGTCTTCCGTTTCCGTTCCGTTCTTTGCTGAACCATCTATTGAAAATGTTATGCCCAGTCCAATTTTATCTATGTAATTACTGTATACTGTATATGCCATACGGAAAAACGGAACGGAAAAATGGAACAGAAACGGAAACACAACGGAAGCAAAAAACGGAACAACGGATCTGTGAAAAACGGACCGCAAAACACTGAAAAAGCCATACGGTCGTGTGCAATAGGCCTAAGAAAGAGGAATGAGGGAAGTGGTCGTCAGTCAGGTAACATCCAGACCCTACAGCTGCACAAAAGTGAGGATCACAAAATAAAATCCCGATAAGGTCCATACAGATATGGGTCACCAATCATGGGACCCTACTGTTACACCACATCAAGAGAGCTACAAGGGGGAACCATTATTATCTACATTTTCACATTTAATCAAATTCTTTTTTTTAAAATATCTTCACAATAACCACATAAGAGGTGAAAACAGAACATTGAGCATTAATCCTCATTACCAGTGATTAAAAGGACTATGATGTGATAGGAACCAAACTATAAGATCATGTATTTCCATATAGCAGGCCCTTCAGTAAGAACGCCTGTTCAGTTTTGGAACACACAGAATGAAAGGGTCTTATGGAAGACCCTCACTGCACCAAACATTGGGGTATCCTTACCCTGTTAAGACTGCAAAAGCTGTAAAAACGTTCTTTAATCCCCTGCCGTCTCGCTTCTCTAGTCAGGCTTGAAGTCATGGTAACCACGCCCCCATCCCTGCCCCTTCACTGTGACTGACAGCAAAGCCAGCCGAACTGTCGTGCATAAGCGCTGTCAATCACAGCGAAGGGGGCGTGGTTACCATGACTTGAAGCAAGGAGGTCGCTTGTATTATTACACTGCAAGATGATTGCTAACGAGCGTTCATACAAACGCTCATTAGCGATTATCGGCAGAAATATCGGTCAGTGTAATACAGGCTTTACTCTCTGCACTGGATATCCTGCCCTAAGTATCTGAACCATGGAGCTCCCACCCTGACAAGGGCGACCGCGTCCAGACCACGGCCCTTATATTGTACTAGGAGACCCTGCAATTCCCTAATAGTCGGTCACACAGTGAATGATCCCTAGGCCTTTCATCTGTGGAAGAAATGAGTGAGCGGACATATTGTGGTGTCTGTTCTTGGGAAGGTTCTGGGGATTTTTCTTTTACCATATCACATAGGAATAACTAAGGACAGTGTAGATAGGGGCGGTAATGTTACTGGAGGTCTCAGCACTAGAGATAGAAAGGACTGAACATAGGAGCAGAGAACTTTCTGGAATGCCTGTCACTTATCCCGATGTAGAAATGTACAGTTAGCCTCTTAGGAGTCTGAAATGGCTGATAACAGAAGACAATAGACTGCATCTAGCTGCACAGAAGATGGAAATCATGTAGAATTAGGATCTCTGTCTCTATAGCAGGAAATAAGAAGTAATAAAACTTACTACACCAAAGCCGCCCCTACCCAGCACCTGATGGATGGTGAAGCGAGTGATGTTTAATTTGGGGTAGGGGCTGGGTGCTCCAGGGTCCTGGCTGCTGCCGGCTCTTGGCTCCTCATCCTCCAATACTCTGGCCTTCTCTCCTCTCCTCTTCTTCATCTCCTTGGATCCGCTCTCGTTGTCCTCTTCCCTCTTTCTCTTCTCATCTTCTCTCTTCTTTTCTCTCTTCTTCCTCTTCATCTCCTTGGAGTTCTTGCTGTTCTTCTCCCTCTTCCTCTTCTTATCTTCTCTCTCTTCGCCGTCTTCTCTGTGTCCAGTGGACGCCATTCTCTCTTCTCCTGTCGGGTTCAGTCCAGTCGCTGCCGATGACAGTTGAAAATGAACGGCAGTTGGTCGTGTGCAGGTGGCATGAGGTCAGAGGTCATGGAAGCCTCAGGTGGCACCTGCCTGCCAGTGGTGCATGGACCTGCTCTGCCATCTACACTGTGATATGGGCATCAGGAGTGGTGGTCCAGTGTCTAGAGGAATGGAGACATTCATGGCGGTGTCTTCTAGTGCTATATTATTAGGAGATGGGGGAGGGGATGGGACCTTTATATCTGGGGTGGCAGCGGTGTCCGTAGTTCTTCAGAAACTCTGCACTTGTGTGGAAATCCACATGAACCAGGTGGAGAAATAAACCATAAATTGTACTTGCTGCTAATGTCAGGAATAATAAAGCCTTGTTGGAGGTAATTCTGGGTGTACAGGGAGGAGAAGACATTGTGGACAAGAGGAATTGGGTGAAGGAGTCTTCTGTGGAGATTGCATAGGGATTCACCACAATTACAATTTATTCTAAGGTGGGAAATGTTAGAAAGGCTTCATTTGGACAATTTTGGATTGGTCCCAGTTTTAGTAGCCGGCCATGGTTTGTGTGATTGTTGGGGGTGTACATTTTCCATTATGGAAGAATGAGGGTTTCTATACAAGATACTGCCAGGTGTATAGGTGACTTGTTTAATTTGCAGTAATTTATATGGGCAAATTTCATCTTATTCATTATTATGCTGATTGGCAGTGATAATAGGAATTATAGAGGAACACAAAGGCTCTGTAGCGCACATAAGATTTGTAGCTCTGCTATATCCCTCTGATGGGTCCCTGGTCTCCACCTTTCTCAGTTTACTCCGCTGCACCGATGACATGTTGTCTTCACATCTGACTGCTGCGGCTCCATGTAAAGAGGGTTTTCCTCTTGAGACAATCCCTATCATCCTCTTCAGTAATATTTCAGAGATGAGATTACAGGACCAGGCGAGAGCAGTTCCCAGAAGCCTGACCCTGTCAATTACAAATGGTGGGAGGGGCTTAGTGACCAGAGGGAAGGAACAAAGGTGCACCAAGGAATATGCCCCGCCCTTAGTGCTCCGAACACCCAATCTGCATACAGTACACTATGTGTTCACTCTACTCTTTCTACTAATTGAAGCTGCGGTTTACTCTGAGAAAGTTGACAATTTCAATGTCTCGGCTAGCATTACCTGACACAACGCTTAGTGTAATAAGCAAAATAAGGTGACAGAGAGAGCGGCACACATCCACAGCCACCTCTCATTAATTCTCCATCTGAATTGGGCGTCCAGTGGCCCCCTGACCAGTAAGGTCTGAGACCCTCAATCTACACCTAGAGGTGGGTTCCACATTAATCAGACATTTTTAGCAGATATGTCATTAATGTCTAAACTGGTAATAAATCTTTTTTAACATACTGTATTTTTTGAACTATAAGGGGAGCACAAGGGGAGGGTCTTTTCTGCTGCAGCTCAGGGGGCGTGTCCATGATCTCCCTATCACAGCTCAGGGGGCGTGTCCATGATCTCCCTATCACAGCTCAGCAAAACTAAAGCCTAATTAGGCTAATAACCTCACTTGTCCCAGATAAAAAAATATATAATAATAATATCTGGAACAAGTGAGGTTATTAGCCTTAGCCTTTCACACTAGCGTTTTTCTTTTCCGGCATAGAGTTCCGTCCTAGGGGCTCTGTACCGGAAAAGAACTGATCAGTTTTATCCCCATGCATTCTGAATGGAGAGTAATCCGTTCAGGATGAATCAGGATGTCTTCAGTTCTGTCGTTTTGACTGATCAGGCAAAAGATAAAACCGTAGCATGCTACGGTTTTATCTCCGGCGAAAAAAACTGAAGACATGCGTGAATGACAGATCCGGCATTTTTCCCCATAGGAATGTATTAGTGCCGGATCCAGCATTCAAAATACCGGAATGCCGGATCCGTCCTTCAGGCCTGCGCATGCGCAGAATGGTAAGAATTAAAAAAAAAAATACAAGACGGATCCGTCTGTCCGCATGACAAGCGGAGAGACGGATCCGTTCTTGCAATGCATTTGTGAGACGGATCCACCTCCAGATCCGTCTCACAAAGGCTTTCAGTCACATCCAAATCGGCGGATCCGGCGGGCAGTTCCGACAACGAAACTGCCCGCCGGATCACACTGCCGCAAGTGTGAAAGTAGCCTAATTAGGCTTTAGTTTTGGTGATTTATCTAAACCCTTCCCAGATAGGGTCGTGTTTGTTTATCACAGCTCAGGAGGCAGTTGTAGGATTAAATTTGAGCATGTGCGGCCATCTCAGTCAGCCGGACAAAGAAATAAGAAAACAAACAGCAGGTGGCGCTATACAGGTACATTTTAGTGAATAACTAAGTTGCTATGCTAAATATTTAATTACAAGCAATTACAAAAGTATTCAGATCCAGGTGCTGGTTTAAAGGGGACAACCCCTTTAAATATACCTATCAAAGTCCATGTGTCACATGTCATAGCTCTGTAGTGTCCAATTATTTTTGTATTTTTTTCACTCTCCATGATTATTACATTATAAAAATACACACATAGCTGTGCTGTACATATACTATATCCAAACATGTTCAGCAGTGTGCCCGTGCTGTACGTCCATTATACACACACAGCTCTGCAGCACACACATAATAGATACAAATGCATTATACCAGTGCTTCTCAATTATTTTCTGTCATGCCCCCCCTAGGAAGAAGAAAACATTTCGCGCCCCCCGCGCGACTGTAAATAGTATCATTTGTCTATAAAATTGTTATAAGTACACCTCTGCATAACACTGTATCCTTATTAACGTATAAGAGAATAAAAAAAGAAAGAAATGTGGATCGGACACACACTTATGGGGGGGATCTGTGGATGACGGACACTTATGGGGGGATCTGTGGATGACGGACACTTATGGGGAGATCTGTGGATGACGGACACTTATGGGGGGATCTGTGGATGACGGACACTTATGGGGGGATCTGTGGATGACGGACACTTATGGGGGGATCTGTGGATGACGGACACTTATGGGGGGATCTGTGGATGACGGACACTTATGGGGGGATCTGTGGATGACGGACACTTATGGGGGGATCTGTGGATGACGGACACTTATGGGGGGACCTGTGGATGACGGACACTTATGGGGGGATCTGTGGATGACGGACACTTATGGGGGGATCTGTGGATGACGGACACTTATGGGGGGATCTGTGGATGACGGACACTTATGGGGGGATCTGTGGATGACGGACACTTATGGGGGGATCTGTGGATGACGGACACTTATGGGGGGATCTGTGGATGACGGACACTTATGGGGGGATCTGTGGATGACGGACACTTATGGGGGGATCTGTGGATGACGGACACTTATGGGGGGATCTGTGGATGACGGACACTTATGGGGAGATCTGTGGATGACGGACACTTATGGGGGGATCTGTGGATGACGGACACTTATGGGGGGATCTGTGGATGACGGACACTTATGGGGAGATCTGTGGATGACGGACACTTATGGGGGGATCTGTGGATGACGGACACTTATGGGGGGATCTGTGGATGACGGACACTTATGGGGGGATCTGTGGATGACGGACACTTATAGGGGATCTGTGGATGACGGACACTTATGGGGGATCTGTGGATGACGGACACTTATGGGGAGATCTGTGGATGACGGACACTTATGGGGGGATCTGTGGATGACGGACACTTATGGGGGGATCTGTGGATGATGGACACTTATGGGCGGATCTGTGGATGATGGACACTTATGGGGGATCTGTGGATGACGGACACTTATGGGGGATCTGTGGATGACGGACACTTATGGGGGGATCTGTGGATGACGGACACTTATGGGGGGATCTGTGGATGACGGACACTTATGGGGGGATCTGTGGATGACGGACACTTATGGGGGGATCTGTGGATGAAGGACACTTATGGGGGGGATCTGTGGATGACGGACACTTATGGGGGGATCTGTGGATGACGGACACTTATGGGGGGATCTGTGGATGACGGACACTTATGGGGAGATCTGTGGATGACGGACACTTATGGGGGGATCTGTGGATGACGGACACTTATGCGGGGATCTGTGGATGACGGACACTTATGGGGGGATCTGTGGATGATGGACACTTATTGGGGATCTGTGGATGACTGTCACGGCCATGCCCATGACCGTGACTCCTTTACCGCATGCGGTTGCCTGCGGTTTTGTATGGGCGTTCAACCACGGGTGAGGGCTGCTTGTCTGTGGCCTCACTTGTGGTTGCCGCGGGCAACCAGTGTTGTTGTTAGCAGCAGAGCAGCCTGAGCGTCGCTAGGCAGCTTGCTGCCCTGGCATGCGGTCTCACCTGACGTTCCTTTTGTTAGGTGTGTTTGTTGTGTGCACTGTGTTGTAAGTTATTGTGTGCACTTTCCCTTTATGTATGTTTGTTTTCCCTTCTGTGTTACTGGAAGGGTTAACTTCCTTCCCAGTGTGTGTGTGATGTCACTGGGTGTGTCCAATCCTTGGGTGTGGCCACTGGGGCCTATAAAGACCCTCTCTCTTGCAGAGCTCAGTAGGTTGCTTCAGCATGTTTGCTGATAGCAGCCTCCTGTGTTTGTTCATCCGCCAGTGAGAGCCACCACTGTGGTCATAGTTTAAGTTTGAGTTTAGGTTTAAGTTAAAGTTTTATGTATGCCTATGTCTTTATGTGTGTGTTGTAGCAAGTTTGTCTGTTGGGATTTTCATATGTGTTTGTGCAGCATAACGGTTCTGGATCCCTGTCTGTTTAGGGATCCAGTCAGCAGGGCTGTGGCAGGTTGCTGAATGTCTGTTCACCTGCCATTTCCGTATTGCTGTTTCTGTTCCCCTTTTCCCAACAGCTTGGCCATTGAGGCTCCTGCTCCTCCGTGTCAAGGAGGAGTAGGTTGCCTTACCCAGCTCCTAGCTCAGGGATCTGCGGAGGGTAAGATAGGGCTCCGAGGTTCCGGCGCATGGGCCCTCCTACCTTAAAGGTCGCCCCCATGCAGGTTAGGAGTTAGGGTCAGGGTAGGGACGCTGTAGGAGGTGACCTGCTCCCTGTCCTGTGGCTTCATGGCCGAGTAGCTACTTCAACATCTGGCACCTCACGGCTGAGGGTTTCCCCCATCCTCAGCCGTGACAATGACGGACACTTATGGGGGATCTGTGGATGACGGACACTTATGGGGAGATCTGTGGATGACGGACACTTATGGGGGGATCTGTGGATGACGGACACTTATGGGGGGATCTGTGGATGACGGACACTTATGGGGAGATCTGTGGATGACGGACACTTATGGGGGGATCTGTGGATGACGGACACTTATGGGCGGATCTGTGGATGACGGACACTTATGGGGGATCTGTGGATGACGGACACTTATGGGGAATCTGTGGATGACGGACACTTATGGGGGGATCTGTGGATGACGGACACTTATGGGGGGATCTGTGGATGACGGACACTTATGGGGGGATCTGTGGATGACGGACACTTATGGGGGGATCTGTGGATGACGGACACTTATGGGGGGATCTGTGGATGACGGACACTTATGGGGGGATCTGTGGATGACAGACACTGTTACAGGGGGGGGGGGATCTGTGGCTGGCATTGTTACAGGGAGATCTGTGGTTGGCACTGTTATATATGTGCCATCCACAGACCCCCCACCCCATAACAGTGCCATCCACAGTGCCCCCCCAGCCCATAACAGTGCCATCCACAGACCCCCACCCCTTAACTGTGCCATCCACAGATTCCGTGTGCCCGCCGCCGCCGTTTAAAGCTATTAAACATGCCCCCCTCACTCCTAATAGTACCGTATATCCGAATTTCTTCTGTGTAATGCTAGCAGGCGGGCCGGGAGGCCGGCGCGTCCCTCAGTGACGTCACTTGTCTGCGCCGCCTGCTTCATTCATAAAGCAGGCGGCGCAGGCACGTGACATCACTGAGGGACGCGCCGGCCGCCCGGCCTGCCTGCCGGCATTATACAGAAGAAATTCGCACACCCCAAAGGCCGGCCCTGAACGAGCCCCCTTTACGGAGCCTGGCGCCCCCCCCTATTTGAGAAGCACTGCATTATACACACACAGCACTCCTGCATGCAAAGCTCACACATACACACACAGCTCTGCTGCATGCATAGCTGACGCACACTATTATCCTTAAAGCAGTTAGCCCATCTCAGATGATGGGTGCTCTGGATCAACACTTCTGGGCTAGCATCCAGAGAACTGATGAGATACCTTTTGGATCTAATATAATGCATGGGTTATGGTTTCTGTGGGAAGCGACAGGGTCAGTGGCCAGAGGGCTTATTTTTTTATATGTAGTTTGGAATATCAAGCTGGCAGTTCAAGGGGAGTGTCCTTTTTGCTGCAGCTCAAGCGGTGTGTCCATTCTGCTGCAGCTCTCTGGAGCACAACTGGAAGCAGTTAAAGGATGAAACTGAGCCGGACAAAGAAATAAGAAAAGAATAAAGAGCAGGTGGTACTATACAGATATTTTATAGAATTAGGCTAGGTCTACACGACGATATTCGTCGCGCGACATTTTGTTGCACCAATGTCGCGCGACTATTTTTATAATGGCAGTCTATGGTGTCGCACTGCAACATGCGACATGCTGCGACGCGACAGTCGCAGAAAATCCATTTGAGCATGTTGCAGTGCGACACCATAGACTGCCATTATAAAAATTGTCGCGCGACATTGGTGCAACAAAATGTTGCGTGACAAATGTTGCAGTGTAGTTGTGCCCTATCTGTCGCGCAACTTATTGTCGCACGACAAATGTTGTCATGTAGACCTAGCCTAACTCAGTGGCTATGCAAAATTTTTAATTACATGCAATTACAAAAGTATTCAGATCCAGGTGCTGGTTTGAAAACTTTTTCATGGGACAACCCCTATAAGTAAACAAAGGCAGGAGACTTTGCGTTCACTTTCTGAATGGCTTTTTTGTTGTGATATCACACTCAAGTCCATCAGCTACATCTGTAAATGGACTCGAAGAACTCATCGACACACTGGACTTTTCATGACTGGTGCACTTTTTGATTTACTGCTGGTTATGAGGGGGAGTATTTTGTTTTACTGTATAAACTTCAAAAAATATTAATAACTTTAATAAAAAGGATGCAATGTAAAAAAAAATACTTTCCAGTAAGCAATTCAGGTCCAATTCATATTCACTCACTCCAACAGTAAGCAGCCTTCTCACTTTAGTCCTGACTCCTTAGAGCACCTTCTCAGTGTAGGTCAGGACTGTATCACTGAATTGCAGTGGCCAATATGGGGGAACTGCTCAAACCCCAAACACTGTGGCGTGTTTCTCATTGGGGGAGCAGTCCCACTGCATGTGGACCGCAGCAAACGACCATACGCCACAGTGTTTGGGGTTTGAGCAGCTCCCCCATATCTGCCACGATATTTCTGTGGTTCACATGTGGTGGGACTGCTCGCCCAATGAGAAACACACTACAGTGTTTGGGGTTTGAGCAGTTCCCCCATATTGGCCACTGCAATTCTGTGATTTTGTTTTATATGTAGTGAATGTGCCTTTACCTGGCATTTAAACACTCCTTTGCACCTGGTAACCTCCATCACATGGTCTGATATGGGTGTGGCTTACAGTCTGGCTTTGTTCACATTGCACTAGTTGTCCTGCTAGGCGGTTGTGTGGAAGCTTGGCTGTGAGCTGGATTACATCACCTTCAGACCGTGTTCACACCACAGTTAGCGTAGTGGTAGGACCCCTTGCCATGCTGAGTGACCGTGACGTGGTGCATGATGGGCTCCGATATTTTCCTGACAGGAATATATTGGCGAAAGTCTCAGCTTTTAATATCTGCTTGTATGACCAGCCAGTATAGTCAGTGGCATATCCTTTTGGTGCATTCTTTTCAGCGATTTATAGGTCAGGACTGTACTACACAAATCTCAGAGGCAACAAGAAGATACTGTCGCTTGCCTCGCCAGGACAGAGAACATTCTCAGTCCCACAATTGGCCCTAACTACAGCTTCCCCAAGGTTTGAGCACAATACCACTCAAACCACCAATGGTTTCCCGACCAAGCTGCCTATTCCCACAGCCCTAGTAGACTTCCCAAACCTAACCATTCAGGTTGGTGAGGCACTTTAGCTGTCACCATTTCAGTGGAGACCAACAAGGCACACTGACAGGCCCACTGCTTCCACATGCTACGTCTGTCCACCCCTTGCTGGTCACTTTGTTAGCTCACCATCTGCTCCATGACAAAGTCTCCAGAGCCCACATGGCAAAGCAGCCATACCTCTATCCGCTAATTCTTTGAAGATGACCCACTCCTCAGCTCCAGGCAGGCCTCCTGTCACAACTTCCAACCTCTGTTCCACCAGCTCCTCAGTCACAGCCTCAAGTCTTCCCCACCTCTTTGCAGAAGAACAAGCCTGCTCTTATTGGTGACAAGGTCCTGGTCTATAACTTGCACAGACCTTTAGAACTCACACAGCTTATGCACCCTTCTCCAACCTCTAAACCTATATCTTACATAAGCTCTCTTTCCGGTTCACATCTTATGTACAGTAGTTGTCATATTTATGGCGCTGGTTGTCCGGTTGTAATGTACGGTGAGAAATGATTGTGTAAAGACCCTTGTAATCTACATGGAAGAGACAGAAGGAAGTTAGTAGCAGTGATGGTGCGGCACAAACATTACATTTTGAACAGTGTGCCGTACATTATGACGCCAGAACACTAAATTAAGTGATATTTATTAATTGTTATCATTAAAGGGGTTATCCGAGTTAACTTAATTTCTCTCTATGGCTTTATTTCCCCTATACATTAGTTTTCCTAAATAACTTGCAGTACCTATCTTGTGCCGTTTCTCTGCTACACTAAACAGTCATGTGACTGCCCACGTCATCAGCTGTGACGTTCCGTTTACATGGAGCTCTCTGCTTGTCGGAGTGACTAAGCCATGTAAACGGAACGTCATCAGCCTTGGCCACGCCCCCACCTCTCTGGATTACAGTCCGTGCGGCTGTGAGTTGATCGCGCATGCGCGATCCTCACTTGTGCCGCGGCTACCTCAAAGTTCCTCCCTGCGGCTAATAGGTGATCGCATATGCGCGATCATCAGGCCAGGCAAAACCAGCAATAGCTTGGGGCCCCGAACTGGTTGGGGCCCCGAGCTGGCCAAGCAGAGTAAAAGTCAGAAGATCCAATGGTATAAAATATTCTATCCCCCAGGCGTTCCCATGGTGACGGGGACGCTTGCCTGGTAAGAATATACCATCGGATCTGAGTTTTTCGAGCTCAGTGAGATTGTGAAAAAACTCAAATCCGATGGTATATTCTAACCCCCAAGCGTTCCCATGGTGACAGGGACGCTTGCCTGGGGGTTAGAATATACAGGGCGCTGTAGTGAGCTCTTTACTTGCATTCTTAGCTCTGTACTCCGGTAATAGCAGAGCAGGCAATTCGGGGGGCGGCGCTCACTCACTGTCACTGACGTCACGCGCCTGCTCCTCCCACTAGGCGGAGCAGGCGCGTGACGTCAGTGAATGAACGCTGCCTGCACTGCCTGCTGTTGTTACCGGAGCTCAGCCAAAGTAAGAGTCAGAGACTCAGAGATTTCAAAATAATAAGAAAATAGCTCTGCATTGAGAAATGAAGTGACTGATTAGTACTGCTGCTGTGAGCGTCGGGGAGGGGGATCTGTGGATGGCACTGTAGGGGGATCTGTGGTCTGTGGATGGCAGGCAGTGCCATCCACAGATCCCCCTACAGTGCCATCCACAGATCCCCCCTCCCCTAAACAGTGCCATCCACACAGATCTCCCCCCTAAACAGTGCCATCCACAGATCCCCCTACAGTGCCATCCACAGATCCCCCCTCCCCTAAACAGTGCCATCCACACAGATCTCCCCCCTAAACAGTGCCATCCACAGATCCCCTCCCACAAATATTCATGAGGGAGAGATGAGTCATTGTTGTTACTGCTGCATGTAAACACAGCAATAACAGAACCTAGAAAAGGTGTAAAGATCGTTTTTTTTTTTTTTCAAAAAATCAAGCTTGACTAATGTATATGTATATCCTGATTAATTTTGTTAGGTTTTATTTTTTTTCCCATAACTCGGATAACCCCTTTAAGTATAGAAATCCTTTTACAAATGAGGGTTAGTTAGCTTATTCATGAGTGATACCACATTCTATGAGCCTTCCATATTTTACATTATTCTCATACCTTAGTTTCTCTCTCCTGAGATATGACATCTTAGACAATAAGCCTTGACACTGTGAACATAACATATTTGAAAAGGAAAGGGATTTTAATAATTTACAGATTTGTAAAAGCAAGGGAACAAAATAAAAACAATTTCTCCCATGTGCATGAGTGCATCTCTGTGCAGCGGTCTGATTATTATCAAACCCATTCTCTACACCTCTCCTGCATCTCTTCATCAACCTGATTATACCTGTCAATACCAGGCAGTAAATGCACAACCATGTAAACACACTAGGTGGAGCTTTGTCCCTCAGGGGTGGGGCAAGCTGTCTTGGTGCCTAAGGAAATGGGCACAGAATGTTCTCCCAAACTGTGAGTCCCAGAAGCTCATTATGATAGTGGATGGATGGACAATTCATTTAATTACCCCTTTTCCCCTGCAACCTTTAGCAGTCTGATTTATCATTATAATTTTACTCTTCACTTGTATCCGCCTCTGTCCTTCTACCCGTGAGTAGTCTGTAATGAGGGTTGGTCTGGTGCTCTATCCTATGCACTTAGTAGGTGTCCAATGACTACTCTTTTCAATCAGCATTTAATTTTTTTATTTAAATGCATTTACAAATGGCAAACTTCCCCATTTATGTTACCCCACAAGGCCATTTACTCTGACCACCAGAGGCGTAGCCTGGGTTACCAGCACCCGGGGCAAGCCATGTATTGCCCCCCCCCCCCCCCCTTTTTACCAATAATGTAGTAGATGTAACCTGCAGTCCTATGTAACACTACAGATAACATGGTGGTAACTCTCTAAGTACAGATGATGTAGTAGATGGGTATAAGGCCCCAGAATTCAGAACATGCACAGTGTGACCTGAAGTCTGGGGCCAGGATGCGGCAGGGTGGGCCAAATTCTCAATCCACCCCCAAACCCTAACGTGAAACAAATATGTGGATGGACATTATTATATACAGTATAATACAGCACCACATACCTCATCCATCCAGTGACATCTCCTGTGATGTAGACGTCTTCATTCGGAGATAAGACCGCCATGATACCTTCTTTCAGCCGCATCTCATCTCTACAAAGTTTCACAGAAAACATTTTTAGATTCCTCACTTTACTATCATCCTCTACTATCCTTATACACAGGGGACCATTATATATACTAATAATACAGAGGGGCCATTATATATACTAATAATACAGAGGGGGCCATTATATATATATATATATACTAATAATACAGAGGGGCCCTTATATATACTAATAATACAGAGGGGCCATTATATATTATACAGGGGGCCATTATATATACTAATAATACAGAGGGGCCATTATATATATATATATACACTAATAATACAGAGGGGCCATTATATATTATAATAATATGGAGGGGGCTATTATATATACTAATAATAAGGAGGGGGTCATTATATATTATAATAATACAGAGGGGTCTATTATATATACTAATAATACAGAGGCGGCCATTATATATACTAATAATACAGAGGGGGCTTTTATATGCTAATAATACTGAGGGGGCATTATATATACTAATAATACAGAGTAAGCCATTATATATACTAATAATACAGAGGGGCCATTATATATCCTAATATTACACAGGGGCCATTATATATTATAATAATACGGAGGGGCCATTATATATACTAATAATACAGAGGGGGCCATTATATATTATAATAATACGGAGGGGCCATTATATATACTAATAATACAGAGGGGGCCTTTATATATCTTAATATTACACAGGGGCCATTATATATTATAATTATAAAAAGGGGTCATTATTAATGGCCCCTCTGTATAATTATAATATATAATGGTCCTTCTGTAAAATTAATATATATACTGGCCCCCTCTGTATAATATATAATGTGGCCCCTCTGTATAATATATATTCTTAGTTTTTTCTTCTATTTAAACTGATAATGCCCCCCACCTCCATAATGCCCCCAGTATGGCCTGCTTTAGGGTACTTGCGCAAAAAAAAAAAAAAAATACTAACTCACCTGCCTTCCTCACTCCATTACCGCTTGTGGCGTCCCAGCGCAGGCGATCACGAACACCTCACTGTGCCCTCCCGCGCCACGTCATCTCGCGAGACCCGTCACAGGAGGTCACAGTGAGGTAATCGCGATCTCCTGCACAGTTCTACTGCCTCATAGCTTCAGGCCTGGCCTGAAGTCTATGAGGCAGAACAGAGGGGAAGGGAGCCATAGGCTCCCGTGGCACTCCGTGAGATGCCTGCTGCCTGACGCCAGGGCTGGGACAAGGTCCACCACCAACAGAGCGCCCCCCCCCCCCCCCCCCCCCCGCCATTTAGATATATATGTTTGTTATTAATCAGACATCCACCCCAACCCACCCAACAAAAGATGGGCAAAAAGATGAGCATAACTACTGTGAAGGGGCACAAGGTGGCCATAACTACTGTGAAGGGGCCACAGTTTTCTTGGGGGGGAAAGGTAACAAAAAAATGGTGAATTGTGTGTTTTTAATTTTCTATAGCGTTTACCACACAGGAAATTTTCAAATATATTTTGATAGTTCAGAAATTTTCACATGCAGTGATACCTGATATATATTTTTTTTTATTGTTAATATATTTTTAGATGTAAAATTGGGAAAAGGGGGTGATTTAAACTTTTAATGTTTTTTTTTAAACTTTTTTTAATAACTATTAGCCCCCTTAGGGGCCTAGAACCTGGGATCTTTTCATCCCTTGTCCTATTCATCCTAACAGAGATCTATTAGGGTGTGTAGAATTCTAAGGGCTCATGCATATGACTGTTGGATGTTTTGCGGTTCGTAAATTGAAGATCCGCAAAACACGGGTACCAGCCGTGTGCATTCCATATTTTGCGGAACAGGAACAGCTGTCTCCTAATAGAACAGTCCTATCCTTGTCGGTAATGCGGACAATAATAGGACATGTTCCATTTTTTTGTGGAATGGACATAAGGACATATGGAAACGAAAAAAACGGAACAGACATGGAAAAAAAATATGTTTGTGTGCATGAGCCCTCACACTGTCCCTGGTGAGCTGTGCCTCATGCACACAGCAGCAGGGAGCTTACCATGGCAGGTCTGGAAGGCTTCAGAAGTGTCCAGACTGCCATGGTAACCGATCGGAGCCCCACAATTTCACTGTGGGGGCTCCAATCAGAAGGCAGAGGGAGCCGCATCCCTCTGCCTTACCTCACAGGTGCGGAAATCAGTGTTGATCGCGACTGAGGGGTAAATGACGAGGTTCTGCGCAATTGCTGTTCCATCATTGCGGCCGAGTGTCTGCTGTATGATACAGCCAGCACCCGCTGTGTATGGAGCGGGCTCACCGCAGCAGTCCGCTCCATACATTCCCTCAACCACTGTGACGTATGGATACGTCATGGTGGTTGAAAATAATCTCACTCACTTCGCTGGCACTGTAAAATGCTGCTGATTTGATGCACATAATTCCACAGCAGAAAATCTCCATCATATCTGTGACGTGCAAACATATCCTTATGGGGGCAGTGTGGCTAGCAGGTGAAGTTGACTCGGGAAAAGCAGTTATCTTGCTAAAGGAGCTATATGCACCCGTTTTATGACATCCGTACAGGGGCGGATTGGCCATAGACCTTACAGGGAAATTTCCCGGTGGGCCAATGCCCAAGGAGCCACCTGAGCCCTCATCACAGCTGCCAGTGGAAGTTTTTGGAGATATATTTTGTACTGATGGGGGGCAGTAGTTTGTGATGGACTGTGATATTTGGCTCTGTTGGGTTGGTATAATGTGCCGCAATATGGCATTGCTGGCCTGCCTACATGTATTGGCCCTGACTTACATCAATTTGGAACCGAATATAAACTAGGGCCACTTTTAGCATTTTTTCCAGGGCCACTTTAAGTTCCCAGTCCGCTCCTGCATCCATATACCTCTGTAAGCCGTGTACCAGGGTGGGCTCCCGAGGATACAGCGAAGTCACGAACAAGGAAAACAACTCCACCACCAGCTTTTGCCAAAACAGAATTTTACTTAAACATAGTAACATACACTGCTCAAAAAAATAAAGGGAACACTTAAACAACACAATGTAACTCCAAGTCAATCACTCTTCTGTAAAATCAAACTGTCCACTTAGGAAGCAACACTGAGTGACAATCAATTTCACATGCTGTTGTGCAAATGGGATAGACAACAGGTGGAAAATATAGGCAATTAGCAAGACACCCCCAATAAAGGAGTGGTTCTGCAGGTGGTGACCACAGATCACTTCTCAGTTCCTATGCTTCCTGGCTGATGTTTTGGTCACTTTTGAATGCTGGCGGTGCTTTCACTCTAGTGGTAGCATGAGACGGAGTCTACAACCCACACAAGTGGCTCAGGTAGTGCAGCTTATCCAGGATGGCACATCAGTGCGAGCTGTGGCAAGAAGGTTTGCTGTGTCTGTCAGCGTAGTGTCCAGAGCATGGAGGCGCTACCAGGAGACAGGCCAGTACATCAGGAGACGTGGAGGAGGCCGTAGGAGGGCAACAACCCAGCAGCAGGACCGCTACCTCCGCCTTTGTACAAGGAGGAACAGGAGGAGCACTGCCAGAGCCCTGCAAAATGACCTCCAGCAGGCCACAAATGTGCATGTGTCTGCTCAAACGGTCAGAAACAGACTCCATGAGGGTGATATGAGGGCCCGACGTCCACAGGTGGGGGTTGTGCTTACAGCCCAACACCGTGCAGGACGTTTGGCATTTTCCAGAGAACACCAAGATTGGCAAATTCGCCACTGGCGCCCTGTGCTCTTCACAGATGAAAGCAGGTTCACACTGAGCACATGTGACAGACGTGACAGAGTCTTGAGACGTCGTGGAGAACGTTCTGCTGCCTGCAACATCCTCCCGCATGACCGGTTTGCCATTGGGTCAGTAATGGTGTGGGGTGGCATTTCTTTGGAGGGCCACACAGCCCTCCATGTGCTCGCCAGAGGTAGCCTGACTGCCATTAGGTACCGAGATGAGATCCTCAGACCCCTTGTGAGACCATATGCTAGTGCGGTTGGCCCTGGGTTCCTCCTAATGCAAGACAATGCTAGACCTCATGTGGCTGGAGTGTGTCAGCAGTTCCTGCAAGACGAAGGCATTGATGCTATGGACTGGCCCGCCCGTTCCCCAGACCTGAATCCAATTGAGCACATCTGGGACATCATCTCTATCCACCACAGACTGTCCAGGAGTTGGCAGATGCTTTAGTCCAGGTCTGGGAGGAGATCCCTCATGAGACCGTCCGCCACCTCATCAGGAGCATGCACAGGCATTGTAGGGAGGTCATACAGGCACGTGGAGGCCACACACACTACTGAGCCTCATTTTGACTTGTTTTAAGGACATTACATCAAAGTTGGATCAGCCTGTAGTGTGTTTTTCCACTTTAATTTTGAGGGTGACTCCAAATCCAGACCTCCATGGGTTGAAAAATTTGATTTCCATTTTTTTTTTTTTGTGTGATTTTGTTGTCAGCACATTCAACTATGTAAAGAACAAAGTATTTCAGAAGAATATTTAATTAATTCAGATCTAGGATGTGTTATTTTTGTGTTCCCTTTATTTTTTTGAGCAGTGTAGTACATAAGGCCGAAAAAAGACATTTGTCCATCCAGTTCGGCCTGTCATCCTGCAAGTTGATCCAGAGGAAGGCAAAAAAAAAAACCCTGTGAGGTAGAAGCCAATTTTCCCCACTTTAGGGGAATAAAAAATTCCTTCCCGACTCCAATCAGAATAACTCCCTGGATCAACGACCCCTCTCTAGTAGCTATAGCCTGTAATATTATTACGCTCCAGAAATACATCCAGGCCCCTCTTGAATTCCTTTATTGTACTCACCATCACCACCTCCTCAGGCAGAGAGTTCCATAGTCTCACTGCTCTTACCGTAAAGAATCCTTTTCTATGTTTGTGTACAAACCTTCTTTCCTCCAGACGCAGAGGATGTCCCCTCGTCACAGTCACAGTCCTGGGGATAAATAGATGATGGGAGAGATCTCTGTACTGCCCCCTGATATATTTATACATAGTAATTAGATCTCCCCTCAGTCGTCTTTTTTTCTAAAGTGAATAACCCTAATTTTGATAATCTTTCAGGGTACTGTAGTTGCCCCATTCCAGTTATTACTTTAAACGTGGTAATGAACACAACCACAAATGCTGGGAACATACAATAAATTTACATACACCAGAGCTACAGCTAAGGGCTCTTTCACACTTGCGTTCTTGTCTTCCGGCATAGAGTTCCGTCGTCGGGGCTCTATGCCGGAAGAATCCTGATCAGTTTTATCCTAATGCATTCTGAATGGAGTGAAATCCGTTCAGGATGCATCAGGATGTCTTCAGTTCCGGAACGGAACGTTTTTTGGCCGGAGAAAATACCGCAGCATGCTGCGCTTTTTGCTCCGGCCAAAAATCCGGAACACTTGCCGCAATGCCGGATCCGGAATTAATGCCCATTGAAAGGCATTGATCCGGATCCGGCCTTAAGCTAAACGTCGTTTCGGCGCATTGCCGGAGCCGACATTTAGCTTTTTCTGAATGGTTACCATGGCTGCCGGGACGCTAAAGTCCTGTTTGCCATGGTAAAGTGTAGCGGGGAGCGGGGGAGCAGCATACTTACCGTCCGTGCGGCTCCCCAGGCGCTCCAGAGTGACGTCAGGGCGCCCCAAGCGCATGGATCATGTGATCGCATTGGACACGTCATCCATGCGCATGGGGCGCTCTGACGTCATTCTGGAGCGCCTGGGGAGCCGCACGGACTGTAAGTATACCGCTCCCCCGCTCCCCGCTCCTACTATGGCAGCCAGGACTTTAATAGCGTCCTGGGTGCCATAGTAACACTGAAAGCATTTTGAAGACGGTTCCGTCTTCAAATGCTTTCAGTACACTTGCGTTTTTCCGGATCCGGAGTGTAATTCCGGCAAGTGGAGTACATGCCGGATCCGGACAACGCAAGTGTGAAAGAGGCCTAAGTGAAGCTGATTGAACGAGGATTGCTTCCAGGAATGCTGATGAGAGCTGAGAGGCAAAGCTACATACACTACGGCACCGCATGCTTGTTGGAGAGGCATTTGTTCTGTTCAGAGTCACCAGCGGAGGCAGAGCAGACCCGGTTCGGTAAGATCGTGCACGCACCTCATTACAGTGTTGGCGCCTAGAGACTGAGACAAGGCCTGTAGTTAGTTAGGGTCTCTGTTTGTGTCAGGCCACAAGTGTTGCTATTGAGAGGTGGAGTTACACAGAGAGAGAGAGGAAGAGAAAGGAAGCAGCCATCTTAGAGGGAGCTGAGACTCAGGAACTGTGTGAGAGCCATTTACTCCAAAATGATACTAATGAAAAATACAAGTCGTCCTGCAAAAATCAAGCCCTCAAACAACTCCATAGAAAGAAAAATAAAAAATAAAAAAAGTTATGAGTCTTGCAATGCAAAAACATTTTTTTTCTTTTAAAAAAAGGGGGTTTTATTGCAAAAAAGTAGTAAAATGTAAAAAAAACTATATGTATTTGGTATCACTAATCGTACTGACCCAGAGAATAAAGATATTATGTTATTTGTACCGAAAAATGAACGTCGTAAAATTTATAATGTAAAAACGCAGTGGCAGTATTGCTGTTTTTCCCATCTCCCTCCCAAAAAGAGTTAATAAAAGTTATTCAGAAAGTTATGTGTACCCCAAAATGGCGCCATTAAAAACTACAACTTTTCCTGCAAAAAACAACCCCTCATAAAGCTATATAGACGAAAAATTAAAAAAGTTATAGCTCTTGGAACGCAACGATAAAAAAAAGGAAGAAAAGCGCTTGTATTATGACGGAATGCAAAACGGAAGCCTTTAAAAGACATTCAGTTTGCTTTCCGTCCTATTAGAAGTCTATGGGAAAGCATAACAGATCCGCCTGGGTCCCGTTATGCAAGACGGAAAACAAAATCCTGTAGACAGGACTTTGTTTTCCGTCTTGCATAATGGGACCCAGACGTATCCGTTTTGATTCCCATAGACTTCGTTTAGGACGGAAAGCAAACAAAATGCCTTTTAAAGGCTTCCGTTTTGCATTCCGTCATAATACAAGTCTATAGGCAGAAGAACCGATCTGTCCTTCTGTCTTATGGATTCTGTTATAACCAAGTTTTATGCGAATCGACTTCGGATGTTTCATCCAAAGTCGATTATCTCCTCCCTAATTATAAGCGTAGGTGGATTTTGTTTTACAACCCTATTTGAGAAGATATTTCTCATAAGTGAAGAGTGTAATAATTTCGGCTCATAGGAGCCAATACATTCTAATACTGTACAGAGCTCCTGCGCCGTACAGTATTAGAACGAAGTTTTATGCGAATCGACTTTGGATGTTGTATCCGAAGTCGATTCGCTCAGCCCTACTTATAATATATGCTCGTAAGTACTGAGCTGCATATTAATACAGGGTGGGCCATTTATATGGATACACCTTAATAAAATGGGAATGGTTGGTGATATTAACTTCCTGTTTGTGGCACATTAGTATATGTGAGGGGGGAAACTTTTCAAGATGGGTGGTGACCATGGCGGCCATTTTGAAGTCGGCCATTTTGAATCCAACTTTTGTTTTTTCAATAGGAAGAGGGTCATTTGACACATCAAAATTATTGGGAATTTCACAAGAAAAACAATGGTGTGCTTGGTTTTAACGTAACTTTATTCTTTCATGAGTTATTTACAAGTTTCTGACCACTTATAAAATGTGTTCAATGTGCTTCCCACAGGCTTCCAGTATCCGTAGTTTCAGGTGCTGCACATCTCGTAACTTCACAGCATAGACGATTGCCTTCAGATGATACGAGATGTGCAGCACCTGAAACTACGGATACTGGAAGCCTGTGCTAGCATTTCTCCTGCGGTGTTGCTATCAGTGTGTGAAGAGTGGGAGAAAAGGGTTGCATTGACAATCCAACACAATGGGCAGCACATTGAACACATTTTATAAGTGGTCAGAAACTTGTAAATAACTCATGAAAGAATAAAGTTACATTAAAACCAAGCACACCATTGTTTTTCTTGTGAAATTCCCAATAAGTTTGATGTGTCACATGACCCTCTTCTTATTGAAAAAACAAAAGTTGGATTCAAAATGGCCAACTTCAAAATGGCCGCCATGGTCACTCACCACCCATCTTGAAAAGTTTCCCCCCCTCACATATACTAATTGTCCACAAACAGGAAGTTAATATCACCAACCATTCCCATTTTATTAAGGTGTATTCATATAAATGGCCCACCCTGGAGATTGCTGCAGTGCTAATCAGAAGTTCCATGCAGTGATGACAGCGCCATCTGCTTGTGACTTGGAGGTATGACATAATATAATTCTCTCTAGCCTATAAAGCTTACTACTACGGCTACAAGGCGACAATGGTCGCGCAACACCTGTCGCGGCCAAGTTCACAGAGTACTGGTGAGCCCATAAAAATGAATGTGATAGCCGGGTGAGTTGCAAGAAATCCAACACTGCAGAATTTCTTGCAACTAGAGCGGCGATTCCATTCATTTCTATGGAATCACTGCAACTCTGCAAACCTGGACACGACAGCCGTACTCTAACAGGGGCAAAAAGGAAATACTCTTCTACAGGAATGTATTATTTGATACCACCCAGGGGTGTAACGAGTAACCATGGAACCCCATGGTGCAACGGGCGCCTCCCCCTCTATAACACGACCCAGTTGCAAACATCGGAAATGCACAGTGTAATGGACCTGAACAAAATACATAAGATGACATTATATTAGCCCATTAAAGACAGTAGCGGGGTGAAGACGTGGTGATGCCACTCTGGGGCGTTACAGTGGCACAACCCTCAATGGAGCCCCAGTCGACCATGACCACCTAAAGCAGTAAGTTCAGTAAGTTTCCCTAAAGAACATGGATAATGCACACAGTGGTGGCCCACTAGTGGAATAAGGCTCCATTCACACGTCCGCAAAATGGGTCCGCATCCTTTCCGCAATTTTGCGGAATGGGTGCGGACCCATTCATTCTCTACGGGGACGGAATGGATGCGGACAGCACACAGTGTGCTGTCTGCAGCCGCAATTGCGGAGTGCGGCCCCGATTTTGGGTTCGCAGCTCCGCAAAAAGATAGAGCATGCCCTATTCTTGTCCACAGCTTGCGGACAAGAATAGGCATTTCTATGGGGGTGCCGGGCTGGTGTGTTGCGGACCCGCTATTTGCAAGTCCGCAACACACCACGGACGTGTAAATGTAGCCTAATGCACACAGTGATGTCACAGTAGTGAAACGGTAACCCTGCACATGTTGCAGATTACACACGTTTTTTCTCCGCAGATTCTTCTCATTCAGAAAAACGGCAGCGTAATACGATACCAGCAAAGTGTGTGACATTAGACCGATCTCATGTGCCTCGTGCTGTTACGTTCCATGCGGAAATTGACCCGCTGTGCGCATTTCGAAATTTGCAGCATGTCAACTATATTGACAACTTTTGGTGCAGATTTCTCCCTTTTCAACGGAAGGGTGCGATCTGCTACAAAACCACATCTAATCCGCACCAAAAGCCGCCAGTAAAGCTGGGTTCAGATCACGTTTTTGTTATACCTTTAACATGCACTAAAAACCTATATATTACCAGACGCCGCAGACATGTGGCATCCGTCACCACAGGGTCCCATTGTAAGAAAATAAAAAAAAGTATACGTTAATGTATAATTTTTTTTTTTTTTTGCTGGACTTTGCAGGATGGAAAAACGTGGTACACTACGCCTTCCCGTTATGCAGAGACCTGCATAAAACCGTACACGCTAACGCTTACTATTTGTTATACCATGGAACGCCATGGTGATGGATGCCACAGTACGGCATTTGTCTGAGGCAACCGTTAATGTAAACAATTATTTTTTTGTGTACGTTAAAACGTACGACAAAAACCTGATGTGACCGCAGCCTCACGCATTCGGTTTTTGGAACGGGAACGCACAGAAATCTGAACGGAAATGAATGCGGGTCTCCTGCATGTTTACCCGCGCCCCTGGGCAGGTAGCCTTCTGGTGGGGTTATTTGGGTATTCGCACACACACAGTACATGTTCGCTGTACCACAAAGCCCCTTTAAATGAGGGACGAGCTGTAAATGCAGTTTATTATTTTAGAGCAGCCCTACTGGAAGCATAATGTTATCTATAGTGTCCCAGTGTACGCAGGACACATTATATAGTGGATGTAGTCTTCTCCCTACAGGGCTAGCACTGAGGAAGAGGAGCTATATCCTTCCCTTGGCCTCATTCACGGAGCACTGCCTCAGACCTGACCAATCCACCCAGAGCCAATAGCAAGAGGCGTAAGACCTAACCAATCAACACGTGCGTTCCACAGCTCCCGGAAGTGAGTGTACATGTGTGTAGGTCAGGCTGTGCAGTGGGTAGGACTGTGTTTGCAGTGATCTGCCAGCGCTGCACTGACTTTCCCCGTGTGTGGTGTGTATCTGACAGCCTTACCATGGCAGTGTGTGAGCTGACGGTCACAGGTCATGGCTCTGCCAGCTCTCCAGGGCACAGGATTCCAGTTCCGGAGGATCCTGGGTTATTTTCCCCAGGATATCAGCCTTGGCTTTGCCTATGGATCTGCAGTCTTCAAGCAGATTGGGGCTGCACAGACCAATGTCCAGGTAAAGATGGGATTTACAGGGGGGGGGTGTATGATGGGATGATGGGCGCTGATAATTCAGATGATTGGACAATATAAATTATAATATCTCTTATGGATGATATCGCACGAGGATGGATCGCTTACATTTGTCCACGCTGCGACAATGATCATTTTACTAAATATAATGTTTAAGCCAATTCCTACCCTTCTCGCTAAAAACCTCCCCCTTTTACCTCATTGTTGTACTGTGTCCTCCCTTAGTTACGGCCACCTTTCGCCGGCCGAATGCAATGGCCGCGCATGCGCGGCGAGCGAAACCACCTTGATCCAGTGTGTGGCTGTATTTTTTCCATGAACGCGCACGCCGCCGGCCGGGCATGCGCGGTTCTTCATTCCCTTGTGCTGCTTCTGAAACAGAGCCGCGCATGCTCTGATTGCCTACAGATTGGCAATCTGTGACTACAGATTGGGTCCATATAAAGCAGATGATTGCCGGGGGTCCAGGGGGTCTTGGAAAACCCCTTTAAGCCACTTCCACGTGGTCAGTATTTAGTCAGTATTTCTCATCAGTATTTGTAAGCCACAACCAGGAGCAGAACCTACAGCAAAAACGTATAATGGGAAGATTTGTGCCTCTTCTGTGTTTTGGACCCGCTTCCAGTGTTAGCTTACTGATGAAAACTACTGACCATGTGAGAGAAGCAGAGGAGTTCACACAGCCGATTTTGGGGGAGATTTATCAAAACTGGTACAAAGTAACCAATCAGATTTCACCTTTCCTTTTTTACAGCTTCTTTGGAAAATGAAAGGTGGAATCTGGTTGCTATGGGCAACTAAGCCAGGTCTACTTTACACCAGTTTGATAAATCTCCCCCTTTGTGACAAAATCCACTGAGGTGATTGCGGTGGATCTAATTGCAGCTTTAGCGCCATTCAATGGAACCTAGTGGGGTCCGAACGGAAACCGCGGCAAGAACGGAAATGTTCTTTTTTTTTTTTTTTTTTTTTTTTTTTTTTACTGTGGCCTTGAAAGCCGCACGGAAACAATGAGAGGCAATTTAGGCTTGGACTCCACATGTGTTTCACTGCAGACTCTGCACCAAACTCCATGCATCTAGAAGCCTGTGTAAACGCACCCTTAGGCCCCTTTCAGACGGGCGAGTATTCCGCGCGGATGCGATGCGTGAGTTGAACGCATTGCACCTGCACTGAATCCTGACCCATTCATTTCTATGGGGCTGTTCACATGAGCGGTGATTTTCACGCATCACTTGTGCGTTTCGTGAAAATTGCAGCATGCTCCTCTTTGTGCGTTTTTCACGTAACGCAGGCCCCATAGAAGTGAATGGGGTTGCGTGAAAATTGCAAGCATCCGCAATCAAGTGCGGATGCGGTGCGATTTTCACGCACGGTTGCTAGGAGACGATCGGGATGGAGACCCGATCATTATTATTTCCCCTTATAACATGGTTATAAGGGGAAATAATAGCATTCTGAATACAGAATATATAGTAAAATAGCGCTGGAGGGGTTAAAAAAAATAAATAAATTATAATTTAACTCACCTTAATCCACTTGTTCGCGCAGCCGGCATCTCTTCTGTCTTTATCTGTGAGCAATAGGACCTTTGATGCCGGCTGCGCGAAAAAGTGGATTAAGGTGAGTTTAAATTTATTTTTATTTTTTTAACCCCTCCAGCTTTATTGTACTTCTGTATTTAGAATGCTATTCTTTTCCCTTATAACCATGTTATAAGGGGAAATAATACAATCTACACAACCTTGAACCCAAACCTGAACTTCAGTGAAGAAGTTCGGGTCTGGGTACCACATTCAGTTTTTTATCACACGCGTGCAAAACGCATTGCACCCGCGCGATAAAAATTGAACAACGGAACGCAATCGCAGTCAAAACTGACTGCAATTAGGTACCTACTCGCGCGGGTTTGACGCAATGCATCCGGACACGCCCGTGTGAAAGAGGCCTTAGGGCTCACGCACACGGCTGTAGCTGAACACGGATACAGGCTGAGAATGGAATGTCCTGCCCTACATACATGGTTGTGTGCATGAGCCCTGCACTCAAGACTTCTGGCTTCAAAAAGTCACAAAATAGGGCTTTTGTGACTTTTCTTTTGGATTTATTGGCACAAAAATGTAAACCTTTTGCATTTTTCCACCACCCGCTCCAGGTTTGTAATGTGGGTGGGGAACTGGACGTGATTAGCTATGTGAATTAGCTCCATTACAGACTTATCGGAGACTCTTTCAAAAAGTCACAAACTCACTTCAGTAGAGCAGGGTGGCGTAGAAAATCTGAAGAGGCATTTCTAGACTAAAGATTTGCATTGCGACAAATTGAACAAACGACCTATATTTGCTTAGTACACCAACGTAAACTCAAGCAACTCTGATTCAGATATTACCGTCATAATAAATTCCACCCGTTAAATGGTTTGACTTGTTACCCTGCAACTTTTAAAGGGGGTTTTCCAGATCTTCTTTATGGAGGATCTACCGTCCTGACTTCCGGCACCCCTGCCGATCAGCTGTTTAACCACCTCAGCCCCCATAGCTTAAACACCCTGAAAGACCAGGCCACTTTTTACACTTCTGACCTACACTACTTTCACCGTTTATTGCTCGGTCATGCAACTTACCACCCAAATGAATTTTACCTCCTTTTCTTCTCACTAATAGAGCTTTCATTTGGTGGTATTTCATTGCTGCTGACATTTTTACTTTTTTTGTTATTAATCGAAATTTAACGATTTTTTTTGCAAAAAAATGACATTTTTCACTTTCAGTTGTAAAATTTTGCAAAAAAAACGAGATCCATATATAAATTTTGCTCTAAATTTATTGTTCTACATGTCTTTGATAAAAAAAAAATGTTTGGGTAAAAAAAAAAAATGGTTTGGGTAAAAGTTATAGCGTTTACAAACTATGGTACAAAAATGTGAATTTCCGCTTTTTGAAGCAGCTCTGACTTTCTGAGCACCTGTCATGTTTCCTGAGGTTCTACAATGGCCAGACAGTACAAACACCCCACAAGTGACCCCATTTCGGAAAGTAGACACCCTAAGGTATTCGCTGATGGGCATAGTGAGTTCATAGAACTTTTTTATTTTTTGTCACAAGTTAGCGGAAAATGATGATTTTTTTTTTTTTTTTTTCTTACAAAGTCTCATATTCCACTAACTTGTGACAAAAAATAAAAACTTCCATGAACTCACTATGCCCATCAGCGAATACCTTGGGGTCTCTTCTTTCCAAAATGGGGTCACTTGTGGGGTAGTTATACTGCCCTGGCATTCTAGGGGCCCAAATGTGTGGTAAGGAGTTTGAAATCAAATTCTGTAAAAAATGACCAGTGAAATCCGAAAGGTGCTCTTTGGAATATGGGCCCCTTTGCCCACCTAGGCTGCAAAAAAGTGTCACACATCTGGTATCTCCGTATTCAGGAGAAGTTGGGGAATGTGTTTTGGGGTGTCATTTTACATATACCCATGCTGGGTGAGATAAATATCTTGGTCAAATGCCAACTTTGTATAAAAAAATGGGAAAAGTTGTCTTTTGCCAAGATATTTCTCTCACCCAGCATGGGTATATGTAAAATGACACCCCAAAACACATTCCCCAACTTCTCCTGAATACGGAGATACCAGATGTGTGACACTTTTTTGCAGCCTAGGTGGGCAAAGGGGCCCATATTCCAAAGAGCACCTTTCGGATTTCACTGGTCATTTTTTACAGAATTTGATTTCAAACTCCTTACCACACATTTAGGCCCCTAGAATGCCAGGGCAGTATAACTACCCCACAAGTGACCCCATTTTGGAAAGAAGACACCCCAAGGTATTCCGTGAGGGGCATGGCGAGTTCCTAGAATTTTTTATTTTTTGTCACAAGTTAGTGGAAAATGATGATTTTTTTTTCATTTATTTTTTTCTTACAAAGTCTCATATTCTACTAACTTGTGACAAAAAATAAATACTTCCATGAACTCACTATGCCCATCAGCGAATACCTTGGGGTGTCTTCTTTCCAAAATGGGGTCACTTGTGGGGTAGTTATACTGCCCTGGCATTCTAGGGGCCCAAATGTGTGGTAAGGAGTTTGAAATCAAATTCTGTAAAACATGACCAGTGAAATCCGAAAGGTGCTCTTTGGAATGTGGGCCCTTTTGCCCACCTAGGCTGCAAAAAAGTGCCACACATGTGGTATCTCCGTATTCAGGAGAAGTTGGTGAATGTGTTTTGCGGTGTCATTTTACATATACCCATGCTGGGTGAGAGAAATATCTTGGCAAAAGACAACTTTTCCCATTTTTTTATACAAAGTTGGCATTTGACCAAGATATTTATCTCACCCAGCATGGGTATATGTAAAATGACACCCCAAAACACATTCCCCAACTTCTCCTGAAGACGGAGATACCACATGTGTGACAATTTTTTTGCAGCCTAGGTGGGCAAAGGGGCCCAGATTCCAAAGAGCACCTTTCGGATTTCACTGGTCATTTTTTACAGAATTTGATTTCAAACTCCTTACCACACATTTGGGCCCCTAGAATGCCAGGGCAGTATAACTACCCCACAAGTGACCCCATTTTGGAAAGAAGACACCCCAAGGTATTCGGTGATGGGCATAGTGAGTTCATGGAAGTTTTTATTTTTTGTCACAAGTTAGTGGAATATGAGACTTTGTAAGGAAAAAAAAAAAAAAAAAAAAATCATCATTTTCCACTAACTTGTGACAAAAAATAAAAAATTCTAGGAACTTGCCATGCCCCTCACGGAGTACCTTGGGGTGTCTTCTTTCCAAAATGGGGTCACTTGTGGGGTAGTTATACTGCCCTGGCATTTTCCAGGGGCCCTAATGTGTTGTAAGTAGGTAAATGACCTGTGAAATCCGAAAGGTGCTCTTTGGAATGTGGGCCCCTTTGCCCACCTAGGCTGCAAAAAAGTGCCACACATGTGGTATCGCCGTATTCAGAAGAAGTTGGGGAATGTGTTTTGGGGTGTCATTTTACATATACCCATGCTGGGTGAGAGAAATATCTTGGTCAAATGCCAACTTTGTATAAAAAAATGGGAAAAGTTGTCTTTTGCCAAGATATTTCTCTCACCCAGCATGGGTATATGTAAAATGACACCCCAAAACACATTCCCCAACTTCTCCTGAGTACGGCGATTCCAGATGTGTGACACTTTTTTGCAGCCTAGATGCGCAAAGGGGCCCACATTCCTTTTATGAGGGCATTTTTAGACATTTGGATCCCAGACTTCTTCTCACGCTTTAGGGCCCCTAGAATGCCAGGGCAGTATAAATACCCCACATGTGACCCCATTTTGGAAAGAAGACACCCCAAGGTATTCAATGAGGGGCATGGCGAGTTCATAGAAATTTTTATTTTTTTTTGGCACAAGTTAGCGGAAATTGATTTTATTTATTTTTTTCTCACAAAGTCTCCCTTTCCGCTAACTTGGGACAAAAATTTCAATCTTTCATGGACTCAATATGCCCCTCACGGAATACCTGGGGGTGTCTTCTTTCCGAAATGGGGTCACATGTGGGGTATTTATACTGCCCTGGCAATCTAGGGGCCCTAAAGCGTGAGAAGAAGTCTGGAATATAAATGTCTAAAAATTTTTACGCATTTGGATTCCGTGAGGGGTATGGTGAGTTCATGTGAGATTTAATTTTTTGACACAAGTTAGTGGAATATGAGACTTTGTAAGAAAAAAAAAATAATTTCCGCTAACTTGGGCCAAAAAAATGTCTGAATGGAGCCTTACAGAGGGGTGATCAATGACAGGGGGGTGATCAGGGAGTCTATATGGGGTGATCACCCCCCTGTCAGGCTCCATTCAGATGTCCGTATGTGTTTTGCGGATCCGATCCATCTATCAGTGGATCCGTAAAAATCATGCGGACATCTGAATAGATCTTACAGGGGGGTGATCAATGACAGGGGGGTGATCAGGGAGTCTATATAGGGTGATCACCACAGTCATTGATCACGCCCCTGTAAGGCTTTATTCAGACGTCCGTATGCGTTTTGCGGATCCGATCCATCTATCAGTGGATCCGTAAAAATCATGCGGACATCTGAATGGAGCTTTACAGGGGTGTGATCAATGACAGGGGGGTGATCAGGGAGTCTATATGGGGTGATCACCCCCCTGTCATTGATCACCCCCCTATAAGGCTCCATTCAGATGTCCGTATGTGTTTTGCGGATCTGATCCATCTATCAGTGGATCCGTAAAAATCATGCGGACATCTGAATAGATCTTACAGGGGGGTGATCAATGACAGGGGGGAGATCAGGGAGTCTATATGGGGTGATCACCACAGTCATTGATCACGCCCCTGTAAGGCTTTATTCAGACGTCCGTATGCGTTTTGCGGATCCGATCCATCTATCAGTGGATCCGTAAAAATCATGCGGACATCTGAATGGAGCTTTACAGGGGGGTGATCAATGACAGGGGGTGATCAGGGAGTCTATATGGGGTGATCAGGGGTGATCAAGGGTGAATAAGGGGTTAATAAGTGACAGGGGGGGGGTGTAGTGTAGTGGTGCTTGGTGCAACATATTACTGAGCTACCTGTGTCCTCTGGTGGTCGATCCAAACAAAAGGGCCACCAGAGGACCAGGTAGCAGGTATATTAGACGCTGTTATCAAAACAGCGTCTAATATACCTGTTAGGGGTTAAAAAAAAATCACATCTCCAGCCTGCCAGCGAACGATCGCCGCTGGCAGGCTGGAGATCCACTCTCTTACCTTCCGTTCCTGTGAGCGCGCGCGCCTGTGTGCGCGCGTTCACAGGAAATCTCGGCCATCGCGAGAGGACGCATATATGCGTGACTCTGCGCAGGGCTGCCACCTCCGGAACGCGAATCTGCGTTAGGCGGTCCGGAGGTGGTTAAAGGGGCGGCAGTGACCTGGTGAGCTCCGCAGCCTTCTCGCAGCTTACCAGGCACAGCGCTGTACAACGTATAGTGGCTGTGCTTGGTATTGCTTTCACTTAAATGGGCCTGAGCTTCGCCTAGGCCATGTGACCTCTGAACGAGGCATCACCTGTCTCTTCAAACAGCTGAGTGATGGGGATGCCCCCATTAGGGTCCATTCACACATCCGTGTGTGTTTTGCGGATCCGCAAAATACGGACACTGGCAATGCGTGTTCCGCATTTTGCGGACCGCACATCGCCGGCACTTAATAGAAAATATCTAATCTTGTCCGGACAAGAATAGGACATGTTCTATTTTTTTTCTCTGCATTTCCGGATCCGAGCAGCACATAGTGCGGCCCCATAGAAATAAATGGGTCCGCGATTCCGTTCCCGCAAAATGCGGAACAGAATTGCGGACATGTGAATGGACCCTTAATCACATATTGTTGACCTATCCTGAGCATGGGTCATCTATATAGAAATCCTGGAAAACCCCTTTAATACATCCAGTACCGGGCGATCGTTATTTAAAGGACCATTAAATCTAAAATTAGCGGTTTTAGTGAAAACGGAGAAGGAATGCTATTATAATTCACCTACAGGTGTGTAAATGTATGCAGAGGATCTGAGAATGGGGAATGAAGTACTTTACATGGGGTGGGCATGTCTCTAGACCACCAGTCTATATATTGTCTTCTCCTGCACAGTATATATAAATACAATATATGTGTGTGTATAATTTTTTGCAATGCTTTTTGAGAAATAAAACTGTACAGGTTCCTATGTACCGCTCTATAGTGTTACAAATGGCCTTGTTGATTTCCCTCCCCTAGAACATGGTGGACTTTGTGTTTGCGGTGGACGACCCTGTCACGTGGCACACCATGAACCTGATGCAGAACCGAAGTCACTACTCTGTGCTGAAGTATCTGGGACCAAAGAAAATAAGTACCGTACAGAACAAGTATGGCGCCGGCGTCTATTATAACACCCTGGTTCCGTGTGACGGGAAGGTACGGGACTTTTACTTGTATATTTTCTGTTCCAGAGCCATCTCATGGGCTGTCATTCTGTCATCACTTTCCCTGTGTGCACCTTGCCCCGGTATAACAATATGGCCTCTTTCACACGGTCAGTATTTATAAGCCAAAACCAGGAGTGGTTCGATAATGCGGAAGAGGCACAAATATTTCTATTCTACCTTTTCTCCCTGTAGGTTCCACTTCTGGTTTTGGCTTACAAATACTGACCGTGGGAAACAGGTCTATCTGTGAATCTGAGAAAATGACCTGTTTGTGTGTCCATGGGGTGGAGATCTTACATGGAGGGATTCCGCTCAATCTATGTGGAAATCAGCATCATATGGGGGGGACGGGAACAGGCGAGTCCCATAGGAGTCTGCAGGTGCCATACTACAGCTTTGTATAAGGCCCCATGCACACGGCTACGAGGTTGCTAGTGCACTCTCGTTCTGGTGCTGACTTCCATTGACTGAGCGTCACAGACCAGCTGATTGGTGGGGGTGTGGGGTGTTGGACCCTAGGCAATTACTTAAAAAACCCTGGGCAACCCCTTTAACCACCTAACTGTTCTGCCCGAGCTCAGCTCCAGCTGTGGGAAAAGTACTTAAAGGGATTATCCCATGACTAATGTAAAAATGAAAATCAGACGTCATATAGGACATGACAATATCCTTCTAACAAATCTAGAACCAGCCCTGTACCTCACATGGATCCAGAGATCTCCCCATTCATTGCTCTGTGAGATTTATATCAAGCTGACAGCTCAGGGGAGTGTCTTTTCTGCTGCAGCTCAGGGGGCGTGTCTCAGCTCTCCCTATCACAGCTCAGGGGGCGTGTCTCAGCTCTCCCTATCACAGCTCAGGGGGCGTGTCCATGCTCTCCCTATCACTGCTCAGGAGGCAGTTGAAGAATGAAACTGAGCATGTGCGGCCATCTCAGTGAGCAGGACAAAGAAGTAAAAGAAATAAGAAACAGCAGGTATCGCTATACAGATATACTTTATTGAATAACTCGGTGACTAAGCAAAATTTTTCATTACATGCAATTACAGAAGTATTCAGATCCAGGTGCTGGTTTGAAAACTGTAGAATATTTTTTGTGGGACAAACCCTTTAACTGTTCTGCCAGAGCTGAGAAGTGGAGGGGGGAGGGCTGCTTTAGCTGCTGATATCTGCTGATTGGTAGCAGATAGAAGCATGGAACTGTCTTGTTTAAAAGCTGACATTCCAAGCTTTCATACAAGACAAAATGACAGCTGAAGTCCAATCTAAACAGGAGAGATCACTGTCAGGCCTCACACAAACGATACGGATTGGCTCCGGATGCGTTCAGGGAAACTCGCACAAGTTCGGTCAGTTTTGTCTGCGATTGCATTCCGTTTTTTTCCGGAGAGTGCAATGTGTTTTGATGCGTTTTTCACGCGCATGATAAAAAACTGAAGGTTTACAAACAACATCTCCTAGCAACCATCAGTGAAAAACACATCGCATCCACACTTGCTTCCGGATGCAATGCGTTTTTCACTGAAGCCCCATTTACTTCTATGGGGCCAGGGCTGCGTGAAAAATGCAAAATATAGAACATGCTGCGTTTTTCACGCAATGCAGAACTGATGTGTGAAAAAAAAACGTTTATGTACACAGACCTATTAAAATGAAAGGGTCAGGATTCAGTGCGGGTGCTATGCATTTACGTCACGCATTTGACCCGCGTGGAAAATTCACTTGTGTGAAAGGGGCCTTAGAAATCGAGTCGGGAATAATCACGGGTAAAACTTGCTTTTACCTTCACTTTCAGCTACATTCACTGCATCCCGATTTCTAACAGTGATATCTTCTCAGGTACTGAAGATAATGCTGTCGTTCTGGCATTGTTTGAAAGCTTAGAAAATCGGCTTTCAAACAATACAAAGCCAACCCCCCCCCCCCCCCCTCCTTCAGTCTGGAGGAGGGGGAGCAGCTGCAGAGCTGACAGGCTGCAGGAGAAAAGGAAAAATAGTTGAAAATATATATATATATGTATATGTGACATTTTCATCACTGTATGGACCGACATAATAAAATTGTTATTTTTACCACTCCGTGAACGCTGTAAATAAATTCCACAAAATAATGTAAAAATTGCTGTTTTTTTTTAAATATTTTTATCTCCCCCCCCCCCCCCCCTAAAAATAAAATTATAAGTTATTTACTACTCTGTATATACCCCAAAATGGTTCCTAAAAAAACTAGAACTAATCCTGCAAAAAAAATTAACAAATTTAGAGCATAAAATTAAAAAGTTATGGTTTCTAGAACACAAAGGGGGGCATGCTACTGGTCCTTGAGGCTAAAATAAATCATGTCACTAAAAATGCAATAGTGTCCCCTGAGTTGTGCGCCAAGATTTACTGCAGACACACAAAAAATCTACAATAAAAGTCACATTTTTGGGAAGGTTTTTCCAATTTTAATGTGTCTGTTAGGAGGTTAGCAGTTGTCTAGTTTATGAGAACACATCACAGAATGGTAGACATATATAATATCTGTCCTGTTCCCACACCTCTGAAGATATTACTATTGATGATTAATACAGAGGACTTGAGAATGACAGATGCTGGGGCACAGGAATTGGAATGACAATTTTTTCCCCCCTAATATCTTGAAGTGTGCACTCCGGCCACTGAGCCTCACAATGGGCTAACACTTTCTGGTCTGTAGAGATAATTTCTCAGCAGTCATATCATTATCACAACAGGCAGGATTACAATGACGACTAACATCTCACGATAGAGAACACAGGATCTGTCATTCACAGTAGATTATAATCACCGCTCGCTTCCTCCCCTTCCCTGCTCAATGACCTCTGCACAGATCAGAGAGCAGGTCTGGAAAACTCTTGCATACAAGTCCGGGAGACGGCTACAGACTGCAGGTTCATATGGTCCACGGCCGCTGCTGTAAAACAAATCTGTGAAGGTGGTTAACGTGGCAAAATGGCAACCATAAGCATGTTCAGGAAATGAAATTCCCCCAAAAATCTCCAACCGAATTAAAAACAGTTTAGAATAAAAGAATATTCATCGGTAGTTGGTTTTAATTAGTAAACAATATGCAGCGATACATACATTACCTTTACCTTTAAACCACATGATCCATCTCATCCAATCAGGGACTCTGGGAAGGATTCCTGAGATGACTCCTGTTTCGCGGAGTGAATGTCACATGATTGGCTACTTTCACACTAGCATTTCTATTTTCCCTTATTGAGATCCGTCATAGCTGCGGTTTTCTTTCCGTCATGGGGTGCAGAGCAAAATGGATCCGGCATGACCCACAATGCAAGTCGATAGGGACGGATCCGTTTTCTCTGACAATAGAAAATGGATCCGTCCCCCATTGACTTTCAATGAAGTTCATGACGGATCCGTCTTGGGTACGTTAAAGATAATACAACCGGATCCGTTCATAACGGATCCGGACGGTTGTATCATCAGTAACGGAAGCGTTTTTGCTGAGCCCTGCCGGACCCAGCAAAAACTCTAGTGTGAAAGTAGCCTTACTTCTTCTAAACAGATGAATCGATTCGTCTCCTCCATGAGTTCTTCGAGAATTGCACAAAGATATAAGCAAACACTGAATAAAAAATAGCTGCTTGTTGGCCATACTTACTGCAAGGACAGTTAGAAGCTCTTTGCGCATATAATTGATCAAACATATGTCGGGCCCATCTACTAGACGACAAGGTGGCTTCTAATCAGATGGGGCCTACTCTAACATGCCTCTCCTGGGCTTACAGCCTACAATCTGGGCAAAGTAGCACCCGGCTATATCCTACACATGCCTCTCCCAGGCTGGGCTGAGTAGAATACAGCTGTACAATCTATCTAATTAAAAGCCCATGGTAAATGGGCGGTGGTGCGTGGTTCAAACTCTCCACCAGGGGGCGACAATAGGGAAGAAAAACAAACGAACCGGCACCTCCATAATAAGTGAATATGAGAACGCAGGTGCACGCTACCTTGGCTGAAACACAATTGGATTAGTAGAACTACAAGTAACAGCACACTGCTAGTCAATTGCACAAAGATATAAGCATTAGTTCTACTAATCCAATTGTGTTTCAGCCAAGGTAGCGTGCACCTGCGTTCTCAAAATAACTTACTATGGAGGTGCTGAGTTCTTAGAGAAGGACTGCTGAAGAAGCTCCCCCTGCCGTTTGATTGACAGGGCCAGATATCTCACCCGGCCCTGAACGTCTCGCACCTGCGCCACTGCTGCGGGTAGTGTATGCACTGCTAGACTTTCCGGCAGTGGCGCATGAACAGTGGCTGCTCCGGAAGCAGAAGCTGAGCCTCTGCTCCATACAACAGCGCCGGTGCGAGGTTGTTGGGCTGAGTAGGATGTCCATCAATCAGCAGGGGCAGTGAGGACAGTCCCCCCTCACATGTAGCCGATGAGACAAATCCATTCACTTATCTTTAATTATGTCCCATGCTGTTGCCCAATGAAAGGTGAGTAACTCGCCCATTACATTCTATTAGATTAAGCGCCTCCTTCTAGGTGGACATCTCCATCTTGTACCCCCATGTAGATTGCGCATTGTTAGAGGATTTGGTCACAGCCGCAATCTAGCAGCATAGACTGCGCTTGCGCAGGGCAGCACAGATTTCCTGCTTGTGTGGTGGCCGGGATGGCGGGAGTGCACAGAGTCGCACGCGGTTCCAGCCCCCCGTCCCGGGCACCTCATACCGACCTCTCAAGATTCTGTAGGGCATGCACATCAATCCTGGAGGTGATCTACAGAACTAATGTCGATGCTGCTAATGAACGTCATGCACAGGCAAGCGGCGAGATGATGTCCACTAAAGTGCTGCTTGTCAGGTCCATAACTGTTCACAGAAGAGGCAGGAGGTCCAAGCTGTGGACCAGCAGCAGCAGCAGCTCTGGAGAGGTGAAATGGGACAACCCCTTTAAATCCGATCTGTCACTTTTAATATCCTTCCGTCCCTCTGATCACGTGCACCTTAGTGGCCGGGTCGTGTGTTGCTTGGGGACACTTATTTGGACCCAATTATTTACTAAAGAATAGATTCGCCATAAAATAGCAACTCTGGAGCATCTTTTCTTCGATCTCTCTGTTGTGCTGTTCCTCTGTTATTCCTCCTGGAAATGTATGACTAAAATTGACAACTGGTCATCACATTGCCCTTGTCAATGTGTTGCATCCCCTTCCACTCTGTATTTCCACCATGACGCGCCCCATAGTCCAGACTCCTCTGACCACCGATGCCTCTCTTCCAGGTGATAAAGTACGGCATCGTGAGCACGGATACCCTCGTTGAAGATTTACTGCACTGGAGGACCTTGTACATTGCTGGCCGCTTACACAAACCTGTGAGTTCCTGAGCGGGTGTCATCCACACAGCAGTTTTCTACTTGTACATAGACTTCATAGGTGTGTAAGGCTGCGTTTCCACACTTGCGTTGTTAATTCCGGTATTGAGATCCGGCGGAGGATCTCAATACCGAAATGAAACTGGATCCGTTTTGATTTTTGCACATCAGGAGGCATCCTGTAGGATGCAGTTGTGTGAAATCAAAACGGGGGGAAAAAACGGATCCGTCACTAAATACATTGAGAGTCAATGGGTGACGGATCCGTTTTTTTAAAGGGAACCTGTCACCTGGAAAACGCATTTTAAACCAACCATAGTACCTTACAGTATCCCCCAGTGTGTTGCTAATCATGATTCTTTCCTCATTCTGTCGTCTCATATTTGTTAAAATCGCAGCTGTTGGCTCCAAGTCAGGCTTGAAGTGAAGGGGGCAGCGGCCTTCTTGCTTCAAGGCACGATAAGAACGCCCCTTACCTCTCCTCCCTACAGTGTGATGGACATCTTGCCGTGATGCCGGGACCGCGCTCTTCTCGCGCATGCGCCGTGCGCTGCCTGTTACAGCGCGATCCCGGGGTCCCTCACTCACTGCCTTCTTTTGCAGTCTGCGCCATGCGCCATTCAGTTCCATCGAGCTCGCGCCCGACTGTCGCTTCTCGTCTTTAGCGCGAGCGTGATCCGACGCAGAGCCGAGTGATCACGCTCACGCTAAAGACGAGAAGCGATGGAACAAAACGGCGCATGCGCAGTCTGCAAAATGAAGGCGGTGAGTGAGGGAGCCGGGATCGCGCTGTAACAGATGGCGCATGTGCGAGAAGAGCGCGGTCCCGGCATCACGGCAAGATGTCCATCACACTGTGGAGAGGTAAGGGGCGGGGTGTGAAAGTAGCCTAAAAAGGGCTTTGGCAGTTTAACCCTTAAAGGGGTTGTCCAACCCTATATTCACCAGAGGCCATCACTATCTCCAACACACCGCACCCTCGCTGAAGTGAATGGGAGCAGCACTGCAGTAACTAGCCTCGTCCACTGCACTGTGAAGTTCTGTTGCTACTGCAGAACGGCTGATCAGTGACTGTGCGGAGTCACCCCCACCAATCAGATCGCGCTGACCCATCCTGAGGACAACAACCGCTTTAAAGGAAACCTCTGCCCTTACATAAAAGGTTGAAACCTTGTAAAGATCTTTAGTTTCTCCTGACAGATTCTGCTTCCTTCGTCAGTCTCCAAACATCGAATCGTTATGGGGGCCGCATGTCTGTCTCACAACAAGGATCAGACATGTTGAATTTGAACATGCCCAAGTTTTTGGTCCCCCTCCTCCCTATGGTGGTAAAAGAACATTCTTTGATTGTGTTGGCAGAGATGGCTGTTGACCACACACGCGGTCTTGACAGTGGAGTGGGGACAGCGTTGCCGGTCTCCAAGGGCAACCAGCAGAATTGTGAAAGCGCTATATATGTGAAGAAAAAAAAAAAGCCATGCTATTAAAGGGAGCCTGTCCGGTATTATATGGGGTTATTCTGGGAAAGATGAGGATTAATTCTCCTCAGGATAGGTTATCATTATCACATCAGCAGGTGGTCCCCAGCACCCCCCACCCATCAGCTGTTTCAGGGAGCCGCTTTCTAAGCACAGCGCCGTACATCGTGTAGTGGCAGTGCTTGGTATTGCAGCTCCGCTCTATTGACTTGAATGGGACTGAGCTGCAACAAGGCCATATGACCGATATACAGTGATCTCACTGGCCTAGGAAGAGGCCTTGAGTGCTGAAGCCTCTTCCTAACAGCTGATTGGCAGGCATCCCGTGTGTCGCACCCCTGCAGATCTGATACTGATGACCTATCCTGAGGATAAGTCATAAATGTATTTTCCTGGCAAACCCCTTAAAGGGTCCATTCACACATCCGTATGTGTTTTGCGGATCCACATCATGCCGACCGCACGTCGCCGACACTATAATAGAAAATGCCTAATCTTGTCTGCAATTGCGGACAAGAATAGGACATGTTCTATTTTTTTTTTTTTTTCGGGAACGGAATTGCGGACCCGGAAGTGCGGATCCGGACAGCACATAGTGTGGCCCCATAGAAATGAGTGGTTCGGCAAAATGCGGACCCTAACATGACTTGGTAGATATGTACAGAAAGAGAGATTTTATTTAATGCAAATGAGATGGCGGGTTCCCTGGGGGCTGTCCCCAGCTCAGCTAGACTGCCCACCCCACCCCATCGGGCACAATTCAAGGAGGTGGCGCATGCGCAGCACATCACTGAGGATCCTCACCAGTGTAGGGAGACTGCCACACTGAGCACGCACAATAGTTTATATTCGTAAATTTACTCATTTTTAATTAAATTCTTTTAAAAGCACGGTATGATTTAACCCTTTCACTGCCAAGGACATATATGATGACGTTTGTCACATCAAGGCTATAGCTTGGATTTTAGCATCGTACTAACCCCCCACAATCTTAGACTAGGTTTACAGTATCCAAGTACTCTGTTTCGGCAAAAGATTGTGAGAAGACTACTGGAATTACCATATCCGGCATAGCCTGGGTCCACCGCCTCCCCATTCACTATGATGGGATCCGTCGGGTTTCTGGCATGAACCCTAACTTTCTGCCAGAAAAATTCTGCTACATGCAGCGTTTTTTTTCCAGCAGAAAGCTGGCGTTTTTTGCAGACACCCGACAGATCCCATTATAGTAAACAGGGATCCGGCTAGCCCCGGCGGTGTCTGGCTATGCTGGATATGGTAATTCCGGTATTCTGCTCCTCTGCTGGAACCGAGAACTGGGATGCTAAAACGAAGGTGTAGACCTAGCCTAAGCTTTGACATTATATAGAGCTGAAGGTGCAAAATTCAGGGAGCAGGGTGACGTTTTACTTCCTGACTGCAAGAGACAGCATGCCCTGTACAACCTTCCTTTTTTTGCAGATCGCACGCGGACCCATTTATTTCTATGGGGCCACAAAAAAATGCAGACAGCGCATGAACGTCATCCGTGTGCTGTCCTCATCTGTGTGGCCAAGCCACAAATTATAGAACATGTCCTCTTCTTGTCCGTTTTTTAATTATAGGCCTTTTTTTTCAGTGGGGACCACAAAATGAACGGGATGCACACGTACCGCATCTGTAGGTAGCGGATCCGCGATTTGCCAACCACAAAACAGCTAATGTCATATGTATGCCCCCCAAAATGAGAAGGTTGTCCATTTTTATGTTGCACAAGTCCCATTTATGCCTTCTTTACATAATTTACTTTTTTTTTTTTTGTTTTTTTGGGGGGGGCCTATCCTTGGGATAGGTCATCAGTATCTGATCGTGGGGGTCTGACTCCCGATGAGCCGTCATGGCACTATGGTGAGCGCTGCTGCCTTCTGACAGTTTGACAAGCACAGCGCCGCACATTGTATAGTGGCTGTGCTTGGTATTCACTTGAATGGGACTGAGCGGCACCTAGGCCACGTCTTTGAACGTGAAGTCACTCACCTAGGCAGAGGCCACGGCGCTCCCTGAGGCCTCTTCAAACACCTGATTGGCAGTGGTCCGATCAGATATTGATGATCTATCCGGAGGACAGGTCATCAATATTCTACTCCCGGAGAACCCCTTTAATCATACATAATGTTATCTGCTCTGTGACATTCGGACAGACAGTTTTCACGCTGTCCACTAGGTGGCATCAAAGGCCACTTTTCCATTCTGGGTCATATTAGTACAATTAGTGTTTGCCACAAAGTCTTCCTTTTAATAAAAGCTCCATTATTCTTTCTACAGAGCTCGCCTCAGGGGTGAACATTTTAACTGGCAGCTCCAGAAAGGATTCCGATAGAGATCTGTATGTCGACTTCTGTGTGATGCAAAATCTCAGTATTAAATCAGAGGTCGCCTATGTATTTATACAAGGTAATAGGCAGCTTCTTCATCGTGTGCAAACCTGCTTATTACAGGTGAAAATTCTGGTGCAGAAAGAGAACGAGCGGCTCAAAGCGGCGCTGAACAGCAACCTGAAGAGCGCTGTCCTAGCCTCCTTCCTCATGTTACCTGAAAGCTTTTCTGAGGAAGATTTCTACCTGCAGATCGCTGGTCTTTCGTATTCAGGTGAGACCAGGTGTACAGTGGGCGCAGAAGGAGTCATTGTGCATGCAGAATTGAAAAAAAAAAGATATAAAAAATTGTAAAAAAAAAAAATGTGCTAAAGGCCCCTAAATAGTTTGTAGTGGCACAATGAACTTCACAGCCGCCCCAATTTTTCTTTAGAAGCCGCCCGGCTGTGTAAACGGTGCGGAGCTGCTGTCGCCTCATCCATAGAAAGCATAAGGATGGCTGTCAAGTCAGAACGTGTCCAGCACAGGAGCGGATACAGGAGATGCTGCTGTATCTGCGCATGCGCTGAATGCTTTCATCTGCTGTTCAGCGCCTGCGCAGAAGAGGATGCAGCTGCAGTCGTCCTCTTGCTTTCAATAGATAGGGATTACACAGCCTGCAGATGGGCGGCTGGGGGGAAAGTATGACGAGCTTTACAGATTTCATTTCTTTTCCTTCTTTTGCAAGGTGTATGCAGCAGTGATTCATCTTTTGTTGCGTCGTCTTGAATAGTTTTTATTCGGAGCGGCTGGCATATGATTGAATGACGAGCAGACGGCGGGCTTTGCCTTTGTTATGGTTACGAGGTTCACTAGAAGATGTGGTCGAGTTAAGGAAGAAAAATAGACTTTGCCAATTAAAAACTGTTGGCTTGATTTTATTTGTTTTATTTCAATATACGTGTGCTGCTCTTAGTTTTATTATTTTCATGTGGTCGTCTGTTACCAGCAGAGGTCCATACAAGATATACTGTATGTGTGCATACGGTATATGTGTATAAATATATATGTATGTATAAACTTATATAATATATATATATATATATATATATATATATGTCACACACTAAGTGGAATTGCATGCAGTTTTCTATGTGTGACTGTAATGATGATATACAGTATATAAGTGATCAGAATATTAGAGAGAAAGGACACGTTTATTTGGGAAAATGGTACAATTGAACGGAGACTCTAGGACACTGTTGGGCATGGAGGAATTCTGTATGGTATCCTGCGGCACATTTAATCACAGATGTTACAGCTTGGCTTGTAGATCCTGCACCCAAAGCTACTTCCCAGCTAATCCCATAAATGCTCGTTTGGTGATCTAACTCGTTTGGTCTGATCTGGTGACCGGGCAGCCAAGGAAGTGTTGTAATCTGGCGGAGACATTCCTGGGAAGCGCTTGCTGTATACGTATTTTTCGCCCTAAAAGACCTAGGCTTTAGAGAAGGGACAATAAGAAAATATTTTTCATTAGACCTCACGTCAGACCACCGATCAGACCCCCCAATGTCAATCAGAGCTCAGCTGACAGCCAAAATCAGACCCCCAATGTTAATAAGACCCTCGATCATATGTAAGATCAGACACCCAATGTTAATAGGACCCCAATAAGGACTCAGATCAAACCCACAATCAGACCTCACCTCAGACCCCAATGTGAAAGAGCCCCAATATAAATAAGCCCCCATGCCTCATATCAACAGCCCACATCCTTCATATGGCATAAAAAAAAAATCCACTTACCTCTCCTGCTATGGACGCTGCCGCTCCTCACCTCCACTTCTTCTTCCTGCCGTTGGCTGTGCTGTGACCTGACTTGCACGGTCGACGGCAGAGGACCAGGAAGCTGTGCGTACAGGGCCCGTAGAGCGCTGCATGCCCTGCTTCCTGGTTCTCCGGTACTAATGAGTGCTTCATTAGTATTCACCTCATAAGATGCAGTGATATTTTCCCCCGACTTTGGGGTAAAAAAGTGCGTCTTCTGGGGAGAAAATAAGAAAATACGGTTTGTATGTGTGTGTATAAATAAATATATATATTAGCTGAAGGATTTTATCTATTTCATTTAAAGGGAACCTGTCACCGGGATTTTGGGTATAGAGCTAAGGACATGGGTTGGTAGATGGCCGCTAGCACATCCGCAATACCCAGTCCCCATAGCTCTGTGTGCTTTTATTGTGTAAAAAAAACGATTTGATACATATGCAAATTAACCTGAGATGAGTCCTGTCCGTGACTCATCTCACATACAGGACTCTTCTCAGGCTAATTTGCATATGTATAAAATTGGCTTTTTTTACACAATAAAAGCACACAGAGCTATGGGGACTGGGTATTGCGGATGTGCTAGTGGCCATCTAGCAACCCATGTCCTCAGCTCTATACACAAAATCTACGTGACAGGTTCCCTTTAATGTTTGTGTGTGTCATTAAAAGATATCGACAGTATACACTATAACACTGAAATCCACAGCCCCCCACCCCTTAACACTGACCCCCCCCCCCCCCACACACACACTGCCCCGTCTCCTTAAAATGGGACTTCCACAGCAGCACACCCCCTTAGCTTTGACCTTTACAGAAGCCTGCCCCTTTAACAGCGAGTTCCACAACACCCCACCCCCTTGACAGTGACCTCCACAGGGGCCAGCCCCCTTAACAGTGACCTCTACAGCACCAGCCCTTTAACACTGACCATAGGTTACAGTCCCCTTAACTGACCTCAACCATTCCCGGCCCCATTAACAGAGACCGCCACAGTGACTGCCCCTTTAACAGTCACTGCTAGAGTACCCTGCTCCCTTAACAGTGACCTCCACTATACCCCACCCCTTTAACAGTGACCTCCACAGAGCTCCGTTCCCTTAAAATGTGACTTCCACAACACCCCACCCCCTTAACAGTGACCTCTACAGCACCCCGCCTCTTAACACCGACCTCCGTAGCGGATCGTCCCCTTAACTGTGACCTCCACCGTTCCCTGCCCCTTTAACAGTGACCTCCACAGCGGCTGGTCGTTTATTAGTGACCTCCACAGTACCCCATCTCCTTAACAGTGATTTCCACAACACCCCTGCCCCCTTAACAGTGGCCTCTACAGCAATCTGCCCCTTAACACTGACCTCCATAGCGGACCGTCACCCTTAACTGCGACCTCCACAGCAGCCTGCCCTTAGGGTAGCCAGAGGTCCGGTTTTAGGCCGGACAGTCCGGCTTTCAGACTCCCTGTCCGGCGCAGGGCCTGGACGGACACAGGGATGTCCTTTTGAACAGCTCACTCTCAGATAGCAGCACTGTTCTGTCTGAACATGAGCTGCAGGGAGAGAGTCACCCTCTTTACCACCCCTGCAGCTGACAGAAGTTGATTTTTACCTTGATTTTTTTTCAATCCCGTCGGCTGCGGAGTGGGAGGGGGCGTGGCTTAGTGGGACCTGGGGGCGGGGTTTTTATTCTATCTTTTGAGGGTGGTCTGAATTGCCACCCCACCTGCCCCTGAACTGTAACCTCCACAGCACTCCGCTCCATTAACAGTGTCATCCACAGTGCCCTGCCCCTTTAAAGCTGACCTACAGCAGTGAAGAAAAATGGCTGGATTGTTATGGAAACCTGGTGTAAAACTGTGTGTATGTGGAGACTAAGGGCCTGCGAGCTTCTATTGGCTGATGAGGGTCATGTGACCAGACTTCTATTGGCTAATGCATTTTTTGGGGAATATCTCGGGAACTAGAGAGCTGAGACCTGGTCTAACACCTGATGTACCTGTGTGCCGAATTTCGTGATTGTAAATGCGACGGTGCGGATTCCTTTAGCGACATACACACACAGCTTTATATAATATATATATTAGTTTTGATTATACCGTATGCTCTTATTCCTTCTCTTTAGGTGACTTCAGGATGATAATTGGTGAAGATAAAGCCAAAGTGATGAATATTGTTAGACCGAACATTGGACATTTTCAGAAGCTGTACAGTAACATATTACAGGAGTGTCCCCAGGCTGTGTACAAGCAAGCACAGGGCCAAATAGAGGTAAAAGGGCCAGCGTGGATCAGGGAACTTAATTTCAAGCAAAAAACCTAAACTGCCTTTGAAAGTGCAATCAATTTTTATACAATTTTTATACAATTTTTATACAATATTATTGGAATAGAGAGTGATCCGGACCTACTACAGTACTGCTGGCATATGCCAGATCTCTAGTTGTATGGCTCGGGTACTCGGGTCAGTATGCTGGATGGTGCCGACTACAACATGGTCATAATGATTCCCAACTCTATTACCAAGGGTAAAACTGTTCTAGAGAAATCCCTACTTCTATTCCTACCTTTAAAGGGGAACCCTGATCTCGGCTATTTGGCTGAGATCAGAATACCCATGTGCCCAGCCAGAGCTGGTCAGGGTTGTGCAACAGTGTGAGCAATTCTGCCCGCTTTCCAGCAAATAATGGGGGTTCTTGGCACCTGGACCTCCATCGATCAAAGCTTCTGCCGTCATAATGAAGCCACGATGTTATGAAGTCAGTAGTCCTGTCCTGTCTGATACAAGGTATGCAAGGCAAAAAATAGCGGTTTCTCTCTTAAAACAAAAGCCTATGGGATTCATGTAGTAAAGGCTGTTCATACTGGTGTATAAAGCGGGCACTTTATTAAGAGGCGCAGGCCTCCATCTTGTGCTGCGCATGCGCTAAAAGCTACGGTTTTCAGGTGTAAATTATTGTAACTGTCTCTGGCTGGACTGGCCCCATCCCCTTCCCTTTAAAAGGGTTTTCCAAGAGTTGAATACTGATGACCTATCATAAGGATAGGTCATCAGTATCTGATCGGCGGGGGTCCGATACCCGGGACCCCTGCCAATCAGCAGTTCAAGAAGGCAGCGGCGCTTGCAGCTTTCCTTAGGCCACGTGATGACATGTTCGTCGGTGATGGGGCCTAGGTGCAGCTCAGCCCGATTGAAGTGAATCAGACAGAGCGTGATGCCAAGCACAGTCACTATACAGTGTACGGCGGTAAGCACGGACAAGAAGGCCATGAAGCTTTCAGAAGCGCCGGTACCTTCTCAAACAGCTGATCGGCGGGGTTCCCAGGTGTTGGACCCCCCACCGATCAGATACTAAGGACAGGTCAGTCACTAGCTTCAGCAGTCACGTGCTAGGACAGGGAGGCCTTACTTAACAAGCGAATTCCAAGAGTCCCTCCGAACCCGAGACGACTAATAAGCTGCTTCTTCCTGACCACCAAGCAGACAGTAGGCCACCATACACAAATCTGCGGGTTTATGCAGGGTCATTGTCACCAATAATGGGGATAATAAGGATAGGAATTTCATGAACACCGAATCAAAAAGGAAAATGACTGCTAAGGGAAAGTGGGAATAAAGTGGGAAAGTGAAGGGGAATAGTATATTTTTATATAAAACTTACCTATTATTAAAAAAGAAAATCACATTAATGGCAGTACATGGGTATTAGATGTAGTGCCGCCAGACCTGTGATGTATAAATTTCATTGCACTAGGAAGCCCACTACTGAACAGTTTGCCCTTTGCCTCTGTTCTCACAACATTAGTCCAATACATGAGCTTAGAGAGTCTGCAGCATCATCTCTCCTCCTGCCCCCTCCCTCCCCTCTGTGTCTCCAGTTGGTGTTTTTCAGAAGATGTGCATTTTAGGAACTAAGAAGGTCTGTGAACGTTTACAGAGAGCCTGTAGGTAGGTCATGAGGGTATTACAGGCTGCCGGAAGGTGAGAAAGATGTACCTTGCCCACAATGTTTGATAGTTACTGCTTAAAGGGAACCTGTCACCGGGATTTTGTGTATAGAGCTGAGGACATGGGTTTCTAGATGGCCACTAGCACATCCGCAATCCCCAATCCCCATAGCTCTGTGTGCTTTTATTGTGTAAAAAAACAACTATTTGATACATATGCAAATGAACCTGAGATAAGTCCTGTCCCTGACTCATCTCACTCACAGGACTCATCTCAGGTTAATTGCATTTGTATCAAATAGTTTTTTTTTTTTTTACACAATAAAAGCACACAGAGCTATGGTAGGGACTGGGTATTGTGGATGTGCTAGCGGCCATCTAGCAACCCATGTCCTCAGCTCTATACACAAAATCCCGTTGACCGGTTCCCTTTAATTATGAGGAAAAGACTATGCGCCTTGTATACTAATTCATAACTTCTTTTATGTTCAGGTAGATAAGAGTCCAGAGGGTCAGTTTTTGCAGCTGATGAGTTTGCCAAAGCATTTACAGCAGAATATTACAGATCTTGTGGACCAGCCGGGAAGGAATCGGGATGTAGAAGAGGTGTTACTACAAGTAGCTCAGGACCCCGACTGCGGGATTGTGGTACAGCAAGGTAGGAGCTTGATGGCAATGCTGATGTTCTACCAGGGTATTTACATAGTTTTGCTGTTTTGTGCTAATTTACCTCTTAAAGGGCCCCAAATCGCCTCCTAAACTAGAGTAAGCGGTGTACGGTGTATGTGACGCCTAGTCCGGTTATATCATTTTTATCTTCATACTTCCTTGTGTTCTGACGCCGTGCTCCCACAAACCAGCAGTGAAATGCACTGAGAGGACTCCTCCTTAAGTCCTCCACATTATGTGTGTGAGCGCAGGAGTCCTCTCAGTGCATTTCACTGCTGGTTTGTGGGAGCACGGCGTCAGAACACAAGTGACTATAAAGATAGAAATGATATAACCGGACTAGGCATCACATACACCGTACACCGAATACTCTAGTTCAGATCTGACGTATTCCCTTTAATGTATCATTACAGCAGTCAGACCTCTGCTGCGAAGATGTAGGTGGCATTTATCACGATGTTTGTGGCAGAAAAGTCACTTTACTTGCTCAAGCATTTCTGCAGACATTTGTGGCTTTTTAGATTTTTGCGACATTTAGGTGTTTTTTTTTATTTTTATTTTTTTCATGATTCTCACTGTGTGGGATTAAATATTTTAATCCTTCGGATTTTAACTGACGCGATAATCAATTGTGTTCTTTTATTTCAATTTTTACCTAGTAAATGGAAAATGTTTTTGCTTTAATATTTGTGTTTTTTTTAATCTTTTTAAACATTTTATGAAACTTTTTTTTGTCTTTGTCCCTCTACAGCACTTGAGCATCTCATTGCTTGTGTAATACACCACAACACTTCTTTATTGCAGTGTATTGTGCCATCAGCACTGTCCTATTACATCCTGGCAGGGTTTAATAGTACTGAGATGGCAAGCCTGTGGGGGGCTGACTGGGTGACAGAGGGAGCCCTTTCCATCTGTCTAAACGCTTAGATACTGCGGTCGCTATAATCTCTGATCCAGGCGCTTTCAATGCAGGGAGCCAAGGGCACTGCACATGCAGGGACCATCTTCTGGGCACTTCCAAACTTGGCGCCCTGGGGGAGGGTACAACTGCTGACAGACTAGCTTTAAAGGGGTTGTCCACAATCCCTTGATGTTCTACTGGTCCAATACGGTGATCATAGGGTGCTGTACTGTTGGGACACTTAACGATCAGATGTGATTTGTGCTGACAGCGAGTGTCCACTTTTCTTGTAGTACCACCCCAGGAGAAATGAAGCGTTATATGATTCTTGTTTGCAGAAACAAATGAATGTCTTGTGGCCATTCTCTAATCCACTAATGGAAGGACGTCGGACTCCCTTAATGTACTCAGAATGAGAAAATATGGTGTTTGAATTTTTTTTTAAAGAAATTTAGTGTTGAGTGAAGTCGCTTTGTTCAAAACTTCGGAATAATACTGTACAGAGATTCGTCTCCTTACAGTATTAGAATGTATGGGCTTCGATGAGTCGAAGTTAGTTATTCGCAAAGTCGCACGTGACTTTGTTGAATAACTTTGGTAATTGGTTTTTAAAGAAAAAAACACTTTAAAACTCGAAACCAAACTCTGTTTCAGTTCAGAGGTACTAGTCTGAACCTAAGCCGAGTTGGATTTCAAGTTTTAAAGTGGTTTTCCACTTTAAAAACCAATTACTGAAGTTATTCGATGAAGTCACGTGCGACTTCGCGAATAACTAACTTCTGCTCATCGGAGCCCATACATTCTAATGCTGTACGGAGACGAATCTCCGTACAGTATTATTCTGAAGTTTTGAATGAAGCATCCAAAGCTCGCTTCGCCCAACACTAGAAGAACTCTGAATTGATTGTTATTTCCACTTATCCTCCTCCATCACATCTATGACAGCAGAATAGGACAGGCCACTTCTCAGTCCTAAAGGCATTCATTTCATCAGCCCATTCTTTTACACCCCTTGTATTGTTCGCCCCGGGGGCCCCATGCTGTCATGACCTGATTTATGGCAGAATAATTAGGGCCCAAGGTGCTGAATGATCCCACAGGTCACAGTGTGAAACAAATGCATTAAAATAGTTTTTAATTTTTTTCCCTTTTACTAAGTGTACGGCCATTTTCTTATAGTTGTCGTTGGCAGTAAACAGATTATAAGTAATGCGAAAATGGTAAATCTGTGGTTTGTTTCAAAGGGAATGTGTCACAGAAAATGATCGGTTCTTTAAATCACTTTTTTATGTTTAAAATATTGAAAACATTTTTGATGTTTTTAATTTTCCATGTCACTTTTTATATTTTAACTAAAACTAAAAATTCTGCAGTTTTCACACTGGCCACTATGTCCAATAATTGGCGCCACTTCTTTTTTTGTACAGATCACTTTTTACTGCAGTTACCTGCTTATCTGTCATTTTAATCCTGCCTGTAATGATATCACCTCTGTGTACAGATATGACAGGATCCACCATTCACAATGGGCGATTGTCAAAGTGTATCTATTCCTTGTACAGTGACCTCTGCACAGGTCAGAGAGCGTACCTGGAAAACTGGCAGAATAAAAGTTCATATGCACACTAATCCTAATAATAATTAATTTTTAAAAAAAAGTCCACAAAAAATATGTTTGTCCTGCCCCTCCTATTCCCCACCTAGTGCCATAAGCAGATTAGCATGATCAGAACTGCTGACAGATCCCCTTCACTCAACAAGCTGGTGATACACAGAACGATGGCCCGCATTTAATGTTGTTCCTGCACCTAAATTCGGGTTTATTGTGTGCCAAAATCTGTAACATCTAGTGTTAGGCTACTTTCACACCTGCGTTAGGTGCGGATCCGTCTGGGATCCGCACCTATAATGCAAACGCTTAGATCCGTTCAGAACGGATCCGTTTGCATTACCATGAACAAAAAAATATATATATATTTTTTCGTTCATGATAATGCAAACGGATCTGTTTTGACTTTACATTGAAAGTCAATGGGGGACGGATCCGTTTGAAAATTTAGCCATATTGTGTCGACTTCAAATGGATCCGTCCCCATTGACTAACATTGTAAGTCTGGACGGATCCGCTCGCCTCCGCACGGCCAGGCGGACACCCGAACGCTGCAAGCTGCGTTCAGGGGTCCGCCTGCTGAGCGGAGGACAAACGGTGCCAAACTGATGCATTCTGAACGGATCCGCATCCACTCAGAATGCATTAGGGCTGGACGGATCCGTTCGGGGCCGCTTGTGAGAGCCTTCAAACGGAACTCACGAGCGGACACCCGAACGCTAGTGTGAAAGTAGCCTTAGAAATAATTATGAAGCAAATGAGCCAAAGAGAATAATCCACTGTGCCTCGCTTGATGAGGGGGTGTGACTTATTGGAAAGGGGCGTGGCCTACGATGCAACATTTTGCATCAAAATTGTGTTGCAAAGTCAGCCAACCTATATAAAGTTCCACAAAAGTGTTGAGCCATGCGCCCAATTTATCATACGGTGTTGACCACTGCAATGGACTGATTCTAGACGGGGTTAAAGGGGTTATCCAAGAGTATAAAGTGTCTGGCCCCCCCACATAGATTACGCTTACCTGGGTCCCCGCTCCCTGCCCCGCTCCTTGTCCCCGCACCGCCGCTGCCGCTTCTCCTCGTGCCTGGATGAAAACATCCGGTGTCTGTGGGGAGCATCTAATGTCAGACTGAGACGAGCCTCCCTAGCGTCGCCAGCGATTCTAGGGAGGCTCGTCCCTGTCTGCCATTGGCTGCTCTCCCCCTCCCCCAACACCGGAAATTTTCATCCGCGCACGGGGAGAAGCAGCAGCAGTGCTGCGGGGACCAGGAGCAGCGCGGGGTAAGTATATTCCATGTAGGGGGCCCGGCACATGGGGGGACACTTTATACTCTTGGATAGCCCCTTTTTAATAAATGCCCCAATGTGTTTTCCCAGTGTGAGCGCTGACCCTTTAAAGGGATATTCCCATATTCAGCATTTATAGCGTATGCACAGGATGTGATATGTGTGGTACGCACTTCTAGAATACTCGCTTATCATGAGAACGGGGGTCCCGGCGAACCTGCTCGCAGGCAAACGGGGTTCTCCGGGCCTCTCTTCTCCTGACAGGTCCGCGCCTGTTAAGTATTTTTGCCGTCTCCTATGGATTGGCCATAAATGCTGAAGATGGGGGAAAATCACGTGTTTCTGGGGAATAACAGTAACTGCGTGTAGTTTGTGAACGTGACGTCCTTTTACTATCGCACGCTGTTCCGTGAATGAGATGAGTAACAGCTGTTTTCCGTCTCTCTACAGCTATATTTGGCATAGTGAAATCTTCGAGTTTGAGTCAAAGCGTTAAAGGGATAGCGACTGCCGGTAAGAGCTTCACCTTCCAGAATGCTTCACCACTTGCAGTTTGGCGGAGTGGATCCTGCTTCGCCCTTCCTTGTGCTGCAATCACTTCGCTCGTAAAGGTTGAAAACTAAAGCAGAAAATAGTCCAGGGTCTCAGAATCAATAAATCAAGGTTTTATTCAAGAAAATCCATACATAACAAGTGGTTGCAAAAACGATGCCTACGCGTTTCGGACAGCTTCCTTGTCCTTACCCATCGCACACGATGCGGATTACGTGTGGAAAAACAGTGCCAGCAAAGTGTATGAGATGGGAGAAATGTCAGGCACGCTGTGCTTTATATTTAGGTGCAGAAACGGACGTGCTGTGCGGATTTTGAAATCTGCAGCTTGTCAAATGTCGTTGCGCTTTTCTTGTTTGGATTTAACCCTTTTCAAGGAAGCGTGAGATCTGTGGGAAAAACCGCATCAGATTCTCAGTCTTTTTGCTCTTAAGGGCCCTTTACACAGAGCGAGAATCCTAAAGATCATTGTTGGCGAGCATTCATAGGAACACTTGTTAGTGATTATCTGGCAGTGTAAATGTACCGCCGATAACCCCATGAACGAGCAAAACGCTGGTTCATCAGGTAATCCGATCGTTTGGGCAGACACAAAAATCGTTGTTTGGCGGCAGCCAATCGTGCTGTGTAAACTGTGCTGTGCCAGTATGCAGAAGAGCGATGGCCTTAGTGGTCGCTCCTCCCCCCAATACTCTGGAGGAGATCGCTGCGTGTAAGTGCCGAGGTCTCCTCCACCAGCGAGCAGCAGATTGTTGGGGAGGAACGCTTCCTTCCCCATAATCTGCTGCTCTGTCGTCCCAAGTAAAGCGAGCTTTAGGCTGGCCATATGTTTTAGAGGGGGGGGGGGGGAAGGGGGGTCAGCAACCTTCGGCACTTAGCTGCTAAGAAACTACAACGAAGTGAATGGCGCATTCTGGGACTTGTAGTTTCAGAACAGCTGGATTGCCAGAGGTTGCATGGATCCCCATTTTAGGTCAACAGCCATGTATCTAGGTTTGCAGCAGGTATCGAACTATTGATACCCAATCTATACTTTTACACCCAGATCAATTTGATACCGGGATTTGCTATTCTCCGACACTAGGCCGCGCTACTAGAACCCGAGGAGCACAGCAGAGAAGGAGTCTGTGATGCGACTGCCACTGCCACCAATGAAAAGAGAGGGGAGAGACGTGTGGCCACTGTGCCACCAATGAATGTAATAAACCATTAATACTAATGTAGGCTGTGGGTGCCAGCCATATATCATACCCGACGTCAATGACAGGGCTGCACCTGAGGGTTTAATTGATGGCGATCGCCGTTGCCCTGTCATTGAGGCCGGGTATTTATAATCATTGGCACAGTGCGTTCCCCCCCCCCCCAACCCACCCAGTATTATAGTTATTGGTGGCAATGCCCAAAGGGCCCCCCTCCTCCTCCTCAGTATCTTCACTGGTGGCAGTGGCAGCATTGAAATCGTGGCGTTCTGATCGGTTTCCATGGCAGCCAGGTCGCTACTGAAGCCATCATAGCTGCCATGGTCAGCTCCCTGCTGCTGTTGTGGACAAAGCACAGAGCAGCAGGGAGAGTGTGAGCTCCTATTCACCCTGATAGAAGCTCTATTAAGGTGAATAGGACAAGGGTTCTACCCCTCTAAGGGGGATATTAGTTTAAAATTAAAAAGTAAAAAATATAAAAACACAAAATATTATAAAAAAATTTATCTTCCCTCTTTCCCATTTTTACATATAAAATTTATAAACAATAAAAAAATAAACCTACTACCTATCGCCATGTCCGAAAAACTCCAAACTATTAAAATATAAAAAATATCTTATATGCAGTGAATTCGCCGTTTTCTTTGTCACCTTGTCCCCCCAAAAAATAGGATTAGGACTGTTCAATTATGGGCCGGACGTTCTATAAATGCGGATGCACGTGTTTTTTTTTGGGGTTTTTATTTTTTTCGCATGGTATCAGTGTACGGCAATACTTTTTTTATGGTATCGAAATCGAATCTAATTTTGGTACCGTGACAACCCCTACAAAAGATTGGGCATGTGAAATCTAACCTGCCTGATCCTTCTCTCCTCCGAAATATGCCCATTAGGGGAGATCGGGACACCCCCGAGGTCCTCCATCAGGAGATGCCATCATTAGGCTTTCTACATTGGCGGCGGCCTTGCCGTGAATTGCCTGCGGTTTCTCAGCAAGTTAAGGTAAAGTCTCATAAATCCCAGTTCTAGGTCCCGCGCGGCGCGCTACTGCCTCCACACGGCCGCCTACGTGGGAACCCTGCCCCAATCTACAGCCCTCAGATTGTGAAAAGAGGAGAGGGCTCTGGCCATTGCTTTTGTGTACCAGCTGAATAATCCTAACTGCGTATAAAAAAGGCCCGATCACCTCTCCTGACATGTCTGGTTTAGTAAGTACTGTGCAGTGGCCCGTCCTCTTTATTCCTGCTAGATGTTATGAATTAATTTCTATCAGGTTTGCAAGAACAGTGCCGCTGTGCCCCTGCACAGTCTGACATTGGCAGCAATGATTAGATAATGTCAAGACTGTGCAGGGGCACACCCTCAACTGGTAACGCCCATATGGACCTTTATTGCAAACTGCTAGTAATTACCAACTTCTAGCAGGAATAATAAAGGAATAGCACGACAAAGAGTCATAAGAATAGAATCGTTACTGAAAGAGGAATGCAAGTAGTTACTAAAACATCCGTGTCAGGGAAGGTGAAAGGTCTTTTTTAACCCCTTCATGATCTCTTCTTGCGGGCACCATAGCTGCCGTCTGCGATTGGTAATAACGGCGCAGTTGCAGGCATTTAACCCCTCAGATGTCAGATGTGACCACAGCATCTAAGAGCGCAAAACCCAGAAGCGCTGTGCTTCCAGGCTGGGAACGGCTCCCCTATCCTGAAGTCCAAAATAGGCTGAGTCTAGGGGTTAAAGTGCAGCGCTCTCTCATGACAGGACCCATTTAATTGGCACCTTAAAATTACTGCCACCTGCCACCCTGACTATAGCTCGATACTACATTACACATTACTATGACACCATTACTTGTATATATTCAGTTTCTTCTGTTATTTGGCCTTAGAGGTCCTGTCATCACAAAATGCAGTCCAATCCGCAGGCAGCTAGAGCAGGAGGAGCTGAGCAGATTGACATATAGATTGGTGGTAAAAGATTCTGTAAAACCTGTCATTTATACATTTATGTCCTTGCCTTTTTGCAGCCCAGTGAAAAACTATCTGTACAGGGAGGCGTTATCACTGACCGCTATCTCTGTATACACACTTAGGGCTCATGCACACAAACGTATTTTCTTTCCATTCCGTTTTTTTTTTTTTGCGGACTGTATGCGGAACCATTCAACGGGTCCGCAAAAACAACGGAAGGTACTCCGTGTGCATTCCGTTTCCGTATTTCCTTTCTGCAAAAAAGTAGTGCATGTCCCATTATTGTCCGCAAATCACGGTCCAAGGCCCCATTCAAGTCAATGGGTCCGCAAAAAAATAAGGAACACATCCGTATGTCATCCGTATTTTGCGGATCCATACTGTAGAAATGCTATGCTTAGTGCATATTGCTCATGTGTTTGATGATTAAGAAGTTACTGTTTCCATTTCCGATCCGCAAAAAACAGATCGCATACGGATATGTTTTGTAGAATAACGGAACGGAAGAGGACTTAAATCAGAGAAAAAGAAAAAACTCCAATACAGAACAACGGATCTGTGAAAAACGGACCGCAAAACAACAACGGTTGTGTGCATGAGCCCTTATACACACAGCTGACTCCTCCCTCCTGTACCAATAGCTGTTCACAGGAAGTGGACAAAATAAAGACCTAAATGTATAAATTACAGGTTTTACTGAATCTTTTCCCACACAACTATACATCAATCTGCTCAGCTCCTCCTGCTCTATAACCTGGTGCGATCAGATTGCACTGCATTTTGTGTTGATAGGCCTATAAATTGTGGTTTGGCTTTTCTGTTGTCTCTGACCTTCACAGGGAGACTTTGTAAAAGAAAGGTCAGAACTTAAAATTGATGTCTGCGTGAAATTTTATGTGATTTTAAAGGGATTGTGCAGGCAGTATACACTGACCGATCCTTGAGGATAAGCCATCGATATCGGACTCCCGGCACCCCCACCAATCAGCTGTTTGAAGAGGAGGCCGCGCTCCATGCAAGCGCTGCTTCCTTCACTGACCGTCATCTCCCTTGCAGCAGCATGTACTCGCTCCATTAAAGCGATTGTACCAGGGATGGCCAACCTGCGGCTCTGCAGCTGTTGTAAAACTACAACTCCCACCATGACTGCTGTGCTGTAGGCAGTCTGTGCATGCTGCGAGTTGTAGTTTTGCAGAGGTTGGCCATCCCTGTATTCTACTGTGCCGCAGAGACTTCCAAGACATCGGGCAGTGAGGGCCCTATTACACAGGCAGAGCAGGAGGGAAGAGTTCATTCTAGGCAATCGCCTGCTTACTAGAGGAGGAGACTGCTGCTATTATTACAGTGATCTCCTCCTCAGTATAGGGATGAGCAATCGCTCGTCCCTATAATGTCTCATTGTTTGCCGCCGACAAACCACCATTTTTAAAAATGATATAAGATCCCGATTACCCGATGAACGAGAGTGATCGGTGGCAGTATTACACTGCCAAATGATCGCTAACAAGCATTTATACGACGATCTTAACAATAATTTGCCCGTGTAATAGGGACTTTAGGAGCGCTCTCATAGAGCTCCGCCTCCTCTTCAAACAGCTGATTGGCAGGGCTTTCAGGAGTCAGATCCCCGCCGATCAGATATTGATGACCTATCCTGAGGCACATGGGGGTCCCATCTCTGCTACAGCCAGTCATTGGCCACAGCAGCCAAACCGGACATGAGAGCCGCTGCAGAGCTGGAACTCAGCGGCGTATGATTTCCTCTGCCAGAAAGACCCCCAGAAGTGAACAACCACTTTAATATTTGTTTTGTTGATGCCTGGCGCTTATTTTTTCTCTCGTTGGGGTTACTTATTGCTTAGTGCAGTGTATGACTATGTACCGTATTGTGCAATTAATCAGACAGAAAGTCTTCCAGCTCTCGTCTGAGAACATGAAAAGGATCTTTGTATTATAAAGTATTATTACATTTGGGAAAGTTTTACATTTCCCCTTTAAATTTGGAAATCTCACTAGTAATGTTTTAATAATGACTTGAATTTGTCTGCTTGTCTTACTGCACCCCCTGTGGGGAATTGTTCGCCACATACAATATGCGTCTTGTTTACATGGATTTATAGTCAGTTCCATTAACAGGGAATATATTGTGAGCAAATTTGTAATCCGGTATCTCTTTTTTTAATTTTTTTTTTTACCTTTTTGTTTTAGGCTTGTTTTACACCTGAGGTAAGGTATCCGGCAGGCTGTTTCGGCAGAGGAACAGCCTGCCGTAGTTCACCAGATCCAGCCTAGCCAGATACCGCTACATTCACTGCCAGAGTCCATTGACTATAGCGGCATCTGAGTTTTCCACTGCATATTCTATAAGGTTTAGGTCCCTTTTACGTTTGAAAATCCCTTTATTCTGCATTATCCGCCATTTGTTTCAGGTTGACCAAGTAATTTCTGTAAGATGAGATAAAAAGCCTGTTTTACACTATGGCAATGCTGAAGGGTGTTACCTGTGATTCAGAGTTCCAAGATCCCTTTTTTACATACAGATGCCCCTGATGATCGGGTGTTGTTGAAGTGTTATACACCTGCTAGATTCGTGCAATTAACAAACTTTCAAAGGGCCCGAATTAGCGGTACATTGGGAAGTGGATGGCTCCATCTGTCAAATCTCAGAAAGAGTTGGTCGAGAAGTTTCTGTAATGCATCGATATGTCGGCAGTGGTTAGAGGAGGGCAAGGGAGATGCCACCCAGTATTGTTGAACCATGCATTGAACTAATATACTGTGCTATAGAACCCAAAATATTGGGCGCACCACCTTGGTTGTGTGATCATACTTTCTGGTTTTATTTTCTGCTAGTGTTGGCTACACACACAATGGGATTCATTTTTAAAGGGTTATCCGATTCTGTAAACACCACCCGTAGTGATCGGGTCCCTCATACAGATCATACTTACCTAGTCCCCGACTCCTACGTCCCTCGGGATCCTGCAAGCCACCGCTGCATTCTTTCCATCGGACGACAGGGGGTGCAGCCAATAGCAGGCCTTGCATCACGTGTGACGTCACCCGTGTCACAATGGGAGCAAGTCACCGTCGCGGCCTGCTACTGGCTGCACCCCCTGTCGTCAGATGTTGTGATCTGCGCGATGGGGAGATGCAGCGGTGGCCGTGCAGGGATCCCGAGGGACGTAGGAGTCGGGGACCAGGTAAGTATGTTCTTTATGAGGGACTCGAGCATTTCAGGGGGTGTTTACAGGATCAGATAACCCCTTAAAGCTGTCCATCAACCTTAAAATCCCACTTCCTCTACAATATTTTATTTTTTGCCATTGCATGGGCTGTGGAGGGGTGTGTTGGTGATGCATCTTTCTCTGTACAAACAGTGATTGGGAGCTTTGTAGTGCACGCAATGACTGTAATGTGCTACAAAAGCCTAAAATAACAAAAGAATATTGCATCGTTAGACTTTACAGAAGAGTGGGATGCTTTGTTCTTGGAGTACCTTGGGTGAATGCCAGTTTGCTTTCCAGATATGATTTTGTTCAAAATCATAGACAATGGTACAAGTCTTTTCTGCCTCCTGTGACTTGTCAAAGTGATTTACTGATTAAATATGCCCCAGGAGATCTCCTGTCGGTGAATGATGGATACCTTTATGACTATTGGACCAATATATATATTTTTGAGGGGCTTGACATCATGTCAGTGACAGTATTTTTGACATGACCCTCCAGGTCTCCATAACGCTTTCACATTACACGCTGGCTGTAAAGGTAAAATACCAGGTGCTGCCTTCTTCAACTTTCTTCCTCAATTCTTCAAATTTCATGTAGGTAAAGTGGTTGCCAGCTTCTCGGACTACACTACAAATAGTGTGATTCAGCCCCCTGCCCGCTTTTAGTTGGACCGGTGATAATGACGGTACTCTATCCATCCTGTAGCACCGGCCATCTTCCTAGAGCACTGTGGCCTCTTCTGAGGCCAGGGACTTCACGTCGGGGGAGGACTTGCAATAGATACCACGGCAAAATTTTCCAGTTGGCCAATGCACGGGGGGGCCACCCAAGCCCTGCTTACAACATTGGCCAGGTACATAACGATCTGATGCTTTCAGCATTAATTAATGCTCAAAGCATGAGGTACTTATGCTCCTGGCTGGCGGCCGCAGGTCTCCTCTTGAATTCAAGTCCTTAGGACGTTGATACAGTTAAATACTGCAGCTGGGAGGTAGGATTTTGTGCTGCACTGTGGTATTTGGGCTGCACGATAGTATTGCTGGCCCCGCTTACTTATGTTGTCCCTGCCTTCTTGTACTGACCCACCTACAACATGGGTTTGCTTTTAGGTCTTGCTCCAGGGCCCCTGCGTCACGTTCGTTGGCCCCATGGCCTATTTGCAGTTCAGTTCCTTGGTAACACAAGCCCCACTCATTCCTCCATACCCAAACAATACAGTAGCAAAAAATTGTTTGTTTGGTAATGTCTCTTACCATAAAAACCAGCATGTGATCTAATAGTGACCAAGTCCTCCCAGTACTACACCCGAGAGACTAAACCCCAAAAAATAAACATTGTGACAAGTCCATTTAACTGTTCATGAAGATCTTCACAGACGGACCTCAGGTAAGGGAGCGCCTGACATAAAGAAGTCAAATTTTTCTGCCAGGGCTGATAGCAGCCAATCCTCAGGATAAACTCTTTCCACCATTAACATTAGAGTCCTAGCTGGCAGACTTTATGAATCTGCTCGTACTGGTAGATATGATCCAAAAGGTACTTGAGACCACCTATAAGAATAGAGCCATGTCACCATGTGTCTCCCAAGCTGGAACGCTCTGGGGGGCCCAATCTTTCACGTAAATGGGCCTGGGCTGCAGTACCAAACACCTCCTCAATACAGTGTGTAGAGCTGTGCTCAGTATTCTGAGTGCCCACTGGAGTGCCGCAGACTCTTCAAACATCTGATTGGCGGGGGTGCCGAAAGTCAGACTCACACCAATCAGATATTGATAACCTATCCTGAGAAAACCCCTTTAATAGAGAGAAGTCTCCTATCAAGACGCTCTACTATTAGCGGTTGGCTGCAAACAGCGCCCTTATTCTGGGGGACCCAAAGGCTCCATGCAGGGGCAGTCAATTGATTTTTTTTAATTATTTTTTTGTCGGATCTATGTAAGGTATCACATTTGCTGTTGAGACTAAAAGATAACAGCTGGACTTAGAGGTCCTACCAGGACATCCCCTGATCAGCTTATCATTGGGGTCTCTTCTAGCAAAAGGGGATTGTCCATCAGAGAATCCCTTCCAAAGAGGTATGTTATAGTGATGGGTTATCTTCAATGGGGTTCTCTGGATTTTTTTTAGATTGATGGCCTATCATTAGGATAGGTCATCAATCTGAGATTGTCAGTGATCGACTCGAGCCACGGCACTGTAGTTCTGATGCCTGCTTTGGCACCGAAGCTACTCCTAATCAGCTCAGGCTAGTTTCACTCTAGCTTTACAATTTCCCGGCAAGCTGTTTCGGCAGAGGAACAACCTGTCAGAGTTCATCGTATCAGCATAGCCAAAAGTACCAGAGACCGCAGGCTCCCATTTACTATAATTGGATCCGGCCTGTTTCTGGCATTAGTGCTGGATTTGGCCGGACCAAAAAACGGTGCTTGAACTCTGGCAGGCTGTTCTGCCGGAATTTTTTAACACTAGTGTCTCGGAGTAGCTTTTGGTGCCGGAGCAGGCATCAGAACTACAGCTCCCATCCACTGCGTAGTGGCCGGGGCCAGTGCCAAAACAAAATCGATGTAATAATGAAGAACTGTATTTGTATTATTAAATATGTTAATTACCGTTCTAATCTGATTTTTTTTTTTTTTTTTTCACTTTCAGGGGTAAAGAAAACTATTTGCTACAGTGCAAGAAGCTGTACAAATGCTGGGAGTATGCGCCATCCGTAATCCAACTTGTGATGATTCGCCATTTCATTATTTTATTCATGTGGATTTTCTTTTATCAAATAAGGAAAAAAAAAAACTCTGGAACCTGATTGATGAAGTTTCTTTTTTTTTTTATCACATTCAACTAAATGTACCGGTAATTCCACTTTTATAATATGGTTTTCTTTGTGTAAGATTACCACATTAACCCCTTTAACACCCCCTTTCCTCAAATGTATTTGTATAGCTTTTGCACTTCATTTTTAGCAGATAAAGCAAAATGCATTTAACTATTTCTACCTCCAGTATGACTATACACACAGCACAGGGGACGTCATCTCCAATTCACAATTTTTTTTAACAAGGCCCAGCCATAACCTACTGATGTCTGGTATATATTCAGGATAGGTCATCAATATCAGCGTGGGTCCGACATCCGGCATATCCGCGATCAGCTGTATGAGGAGAGTGCGCATGTGCCGTCTCCCTTCTCTCTTCCTGTCTGCTGCTGCTGTCCCATAGACATACAGCAGAGAGAAAGGAGATGGCACGTGGGCACTGCAGGGTGCCGGATGTCAGACCCCCGCCGATCTGATATCGATAACCTAACCTCAGGATAGGTCATTAATAGAAAAAGCCCGGGCAACCTCTTTAATATGGCGATTTTCCATGTTTTTGCTCTCGTTTTTCACTCCCTGCATTCCAGAGCCATAGCTTTCTTTTTTTTTTTTTTTTTTTTTCCCCAATTCACATAGCGTACGGGGGCAGTTTTTTTTACCGGCGTTGCCTTTGCAGTAAATTGACCAGTTCCCTCCATTGTCTAGGTCTGTGCGATTACAGAGATACCCAAATTTATACTGAAAAGGAATAAAAACTTTAAAAAATATATTTATTTTTTTTTCCTTGCATCACCATATTCTGACGATAACTATTATAGTTATGTTTATATGAGTTGTGTTAGGAACAATTTTTGTGGGGAGTTCTCTAGTTTTCAGTGATAGCATTTTGGAGTTTGTATGATTTTTTGGATCACTTTTAATTTAAAAAAAATATTTTATTTTTATATAAAGGTGAACGATGAAAAAAAACTTTCAATAGGTTCCTATGGAGCCCTCCCACAGGCAGGGCCCTATAGAAACTATTGCGGTGGATCCTTCAGAGGGACCGAGGCTACCACAAGGAATGAACTGCTTCCCCTCACTGGGGAAACCCTTTCAGATGCCATGGTCACTATTGATCACAGCATTTGAGGGGTTAAATGTCTGCAATCAGTGTTAGTGTCAATCACAGACATTAACCCCCGGGTTTCTGCTGTTTATAACAGCAGAAACCCGGTAGCTATGGAGCCCACTGCGCCGTGAAGCAAAAGACCCATCATGCACTGTCCGTCTGTCAGATTTCAGGAAGGGGTTAAACGTAAAATACAGCGGGGAAGATTTACTAGTCAGATGTACCACAATTGTGGCATAATTTGTAGCAAAAGCCATACATGCTTACTGGAAAGTACGTGGTTAAAATGCAACAGTGCGAGTCAAGAAATGCACCAAAATTTGGGCGTACAATCCTGGTGTAAAGTAAGCCAACTATCGGGTGATGTAAACTTAGAATAGTGAGTCTGATACCAAATGTCTAGCCACTGATAAATCTGGGGCATTTTAGACTGTTTGGTCTAATTCTTAGATATATTTAGTAAATCTGCCCCAATGATGTAGAAGGGGGGTAATAATTACTTGAAAACACCCTGTCACCCCTGGGCCAATGTAATCCATAGCCCTACCTAGCTCACCCTAAACCCCTTAACTTTATGTACTAAATATTACTAAAAATAAAGGCGGCTAATCTAGGTGTAACACTTATGTGATTCAAACAAGAAAATTGTAAAAATAAACAAACAAAAAAACAAACTAAAACTAAAAAGTCCCATCTGTTTAAGATAAAAAGGAAAAATTGCATTCCGTACAGAGTATTCGCTGTAGTTAATTGATGTGTAAAAGTACAAAATTTAGTAGAAATTTCTGGCAATGTTTGTACAGATGGAAAGTCCAAAAGATATTTTAAAGGGGTTCTGCACTTTCATTTAACTGATGATCTACTCCTCTGGATAGATCATCAGCTTCTGATCGGCGGGGGTCGACACACGGGACCCCTGCGATCAGTTCTTGAGAAGGCAGCGTAGCTCCAGCAGCGCACGCGGCTTCTACTGTTTACTGCCGGCCCAGTGTCGTCACGACTAGTATCAACTAGCGTGGGTGGGGCTAAGCTCCATTCAAGTGAACAGAGCTTAGCCCCGCCCACGCTAGTTGATACTAGTCGTGTCGTCAGTGGGCCGGCGGTAAACAGTGAGAAGGACGCGGCGCTGCTGGAGCGTCGCTGCCTTCTCAAACAGCTGATCGGCGGGGTCCAGGGTGTCGACCACCCGACGATCAGAAGCTGATGATCTATCCAGAGGATAGATAATACGTTAAATAAAAGTGCAGAACCCCTTTTAAAGGTACTTTCATTTTGATGGTCTATCTTAAAGGGTTTCTGTCACCTGAAAAATGGGTATTAAGCTGGCTGACATCCAGCGATGTGCTAATGTCGCTGCACATAACTATATTAGAGCCATTCACAGCTGAAGCTTTATTGAGAAAAACAAGCTTTTATAATATGCTAATTAGCTCTAGGAGAAGGGGGGAGGCGTTGCACCTGCTCCCTAGAGGCCTCGTTTGCCCACCTCCTTTTCCGCCCTTTTCTCTCTGATCAACAGGGCCAGGGCAGCCGCTGCTCTCCTCCCGCGGCGTGTCTGCAGTGTAAATCCCGCACCGTTCAGTATTCGGCAAAGGCGCAGTGAGGGAAGGACGCTCGGCGGCTGTGACTTCCTCACTGCGCCTACGTTAAATACTGAACAGCGCGAGATTTACACTGCAGACACGGCCGGAGGTAGGAGACCAACGATGCCTGCCCTTGTCAATCTAGTGTGGCAACGCCCCCCCCCCCCAACTCCTAGAGGCATAGTTAGCATATTATAAAGTTTGCTTTCTCATTAACGGCGTCAGCAGTGAGATGGCACTAATATAGTGATGTTCAGCTGACATTAACACATCTCTAATGTCAGCCAGCTTAATACCCATTTTTTAGGTGACAGAAACCCTTTAAGGATAGGTCATCTATATCTGATCGGCAGGCATCCGACTCCCGCCACCCCTGCTGAACAGCTGTTAAAAGCGTGCCAGTCAAAGCGCCATACATTGTTTAGTGGCTGTGTTTGGTATTGCAGCATTAAATTGGACTGCGCTGCCCCTAGACCATGTGACCAATGATCATGACGCCACTTGCCTAAGAAGAGGATGCGGCGCTCACTAGAGCACCATAGACTCTTCTCACATCAGATCCCCCGCTAAATCCTGTGGATAGACTATCAGGATCCCGGACAAGCTCTTTAACAATTTCCAAAGCACGGATCATTCATCCATCATGTAAGAAATTTCTGCTGTAAAGTAAACAAGGATTTGAAAGGATGATTATTTTGGGCTCATGTACTACAGATACGTGTGCTATAAATCTCTATGGTGTCCTACTGTACCTCTATGTGCCTGCAGTTTTATACATCTGCTGTAAAGCCATGGCAATGGGGCTTTTTTCTATGGCTCCCCGCTTCAGCAATAGCATATCCATCTACCCATGTGACACTGGCATCAACATCTCGTGCTGTACACCGCTGAAGTCATCAACGTGGTACTACACGACCGGGGCGGCATCAGCTTTATAGCATTTCCTCACACGGCCCAAATTTCTTTACAAACTTGCCCAACTTTTTAAAATTCATCTGTGAAAGTTTTTAGCCTTTTTGTTGGTATTTTATCTCTATCAGGGTGATATCTGAGCATCCAGCGAGCGCCTTGTGAGCGACTTGCTTTAAAGTTACAACTTACATAAGTGGACAAGTCGTGGCGCGGTAGAAAGGAACAAATGATAATTCTTTAGCCTCCAAGCAGTGGTTCCTGTGGAGACCTGCCCATCCAGAGTTAATGAGGCTGCAGGCTCGAAAGATTGAGTATGTGGGCTTGGCTATGAGTAATACTTTCACAAGACGGCCTATTTATAAGTGTGAGGCATTTTGGGATCAGCTATACTTTACTTCATTGAACTATTTTTGTAGGAAATTTTCAAAAGAACACAAAATTGTCCAAGTACACCAAGATTAAGATCACATCCGAGCAGAACATGCAGGTTGATGGTCAGCGGAAGGAGCCACCTATCTCCATTATGACCAGCTTTAGTTACAGCAGTCCTGGGGTCGTTATTGGGTTCAGCAATGGTTATACCCATTAGTTGCACAGTCAGTACATCTAAGGAGTTAAAGCTGGGGTCAGAGTTATCTCTAATCTTGACCACTTTCATTGCTGGGCGACTTTAAATTTTTTGCGTTTTTTGTTTTTCCTAAGCCATAACTCTTTCATTTTTTTACTTTTACATAGCTGCATGAGGGCTTGTTTTTTTTGCGGAATAAGTTGTACTTTAATGGCACCATTTAATATTGCATATGATGTAGTGGTAAGCTGGAAAAAAAAAATCCAAATGGGGTGGAATTGGGAAAAACAAAATACAATTCTGCATCATTTTATGGGTTTGTTTTCATGGCATTCATTATGCGGTAACTGACCTGCTACCCTTCATTTTCTGAGTAAGTTAGATTACAGAGAAACCACATGATATCGTTTTTCCAAATAAAAACTTTGGGGGGAAAAAAATATTTAACCAGAAATAATAGTACTGCAACTTTCTATGGACAACCCGTTTAACACGACGTTGTGGCGCAGGGTTTACAAAGAATATTACAAAGTCTATGGCTTCGCGGTTACCTATAAATAACAATAAATTGTGGCTTTACCACATCTCTCAATTTATTGTTTCTATATGAAAAAGACAGCTGCAAGTGACTTTGCAAAAGTTGGATGTTTTGATATTGTGGTTGTGAAGTCTTAGTCTTTAAAGAGGTATTCCCACCTTAAATCTCTGGGTGCCAGGATATGCCATTAATGTGATATAGATTCAGGTCCCACCTCTGGGTGCCAGGATATGCCATTAATGTGATATAGATTCAGGTCCGACCTCTGGGTGCCAGGATATGCCATTAATGTGATATAGATTCAGGTCCCACCTCTGGGTGCCAGGATATGCCATTAATGTGATATAGATTCAGGTCCGACCTCTGGGTGCCAGGATATGCCATTAATGTGATATAGATTCAGGTCCCACCTCTGGGTGCCAGGATATGCCATTAATGTGATATAGATTCAGGTCTCACCTCTGGGTGCCAGGATATGCCATTAATGTGATTATAGATTCAGGTCTGACCTCTGGGTGCCAGGATATGCCATTAATGTGATATAGATTCAGGTCCGACCTCTGGGTGCCAGGATATGCCATTAATGTGATATAGATTCAGGTCCCACCTCTGGGTGCCAGGATATGCCATTAATGTGATATAGATTCAGGTCCGACCTCTGGGTGCCAGGATATGCCATTAATGTGATATAGATTCAGGTCCGACCTCTGGGTGCCAGGATATGCCATTAATGTGATATAGATTCAGGTCCCACCTCTGGGTGCCAGGATATGCCATTAATGTGATATACAGGGTGGGCATTTATATGGATACACCTTAATAAAATGGAATGGTTGGTGATATTAACTTCCAGTTTGTGGCACATTAGTATATGTGAGGGGGGAAACTTTTCAAGATGGGTGGTGACCATGGCGGCTATTTTGAAGTCAGCCATTTTGAATCCAACTTTTGTTTTTTCAATAGGAAGAGGGTCATGTGGACACATCAGACTTATTGGGAATTTCACAAGTAAAACAATGATGTGCTTGGTTTTAACATCACTTTATTCTTTCATGAGTTATTTACAAGTTTCTGACCACTTACAAAATGTGTTCAATGTGCTGCCCATTGTGTTGGATTGTCAATGCAACCCTCTTCTCCCAATCTTCACACACTGATAGCAACAACCGCAGGAGAAATGCTAGCACAGGCTTCCAGTATCCGTAGTTTCAGTGCTGCCATCTTGTATCTTCACAGCATAGACGATTGCCTTCAGATTATACGAGATGTGCAGCACTTGAAACTACGGATACTGGAAGCCTGTGCTAGCATTTCTCCTGCGGTGTTGCTATCAGTGTGTGAAGAGTGGGAGAAGAGGGTTGCATTGACAATCCAACACAATGGGCAGCACATTGAACACTTTTATAAGTGGTCAGAAACTTGTAAATAACTCATGAAAGAATAACGTTACGTTAAAACCAAGCACATCATTGTTTTTCTAGTGAAATTCCCAATAAGTTTGATGTGTCACATGACCCTCTTCCTATTGAAAAACAAAAGTTGGATTCAAATGTCCGACTTCAAAATGGCCGCCATGGTCACCACCCATCTTGAAAAGTTTCCCCCCCCTCACATATACTAATGTGCCCAAACAGGAAGTTAATATCACCAACCATTCCCATTTTATTAGGTGTATCCATATAAATGGCCCACCCTGTAGATTCAGGTCTGACCTCTGGGTGCCAGGATATCGCATTAATGTGATATACACTCACCTAAAGTATTATTAGGAACATCTGTTCTATTTCTCATTAATGCAATTATCTAGTCAACCAATTCACATGGCAGTTGCTTCAATGCATTTAGGGGTCTGGTCTGGTCAAGACAATCTCCTGAACTCCAAACTGAATGTCAGAATGGGAAAGAAAGGTGATTTAACCACCTCCCGACCGCCTAACGCACGGATGCGTCCGGAAGGTGGTTGATTCATTCTCCTGGACGCATCCGTGCGTCTTCTCGCGAGACGCGAGATTTCCTGTGAAACGCGCGCGCGCTCACAGGAACGGAAGGTAAGAGAGTGGAATCTCCAGCCTGCCAGCGGCGATCGTTCGCTGGCAGGCTGGAGATTGTGATTTTTTTTTAACCCCTAACAGGTATTTATACGCTGTTATGATAACAGCGTCTAATATACCTGCTACTGGTCCTCTGGTGGTCCCTTTTGTTTGGATCGACCACCAGAGGACACAGATAGCTCAGTAAAGTAGCACCAACCACCACTACACTACACTTACAACCCCCCCCCCCCCCGTCACTTAATTAACCCCTTATTCACCCCAGATCACCCCATATAGACTCCCTGATCACCCCCCTGTCATTGATCACCCCCCTGTCATTGATAACCCCCTGTAAGGCTCCATTCAGAGGTCCGTATGAATTTTACGGATCCACTGACAGATGGATCGGATCCGCAAAACACATACGGACGTCTGAATGGAGCCTTACAGAGGAGTGATCAATGACGGAGGTGATCACCCCATATAGACTCCCTGATCACCCCCCTGTCATTGATCACCCCCCCTGTAAGGCTGCATTCAGATGTCCGTATGATTTTTACTGATCCACTGATACATGGATCGGATCCGACAAAACACATACGGACATCTGAATGGAGCCTTATAGGGGGGTGATCAATGACAGGGGGTGATCACCCCATATAGACTCCCTGATCACCCACCTGTCATTGATCACCCCCCCATGTAAGGCTGCATTCAGACATTTTTTTGGCCCAAGTTAGCGGAAATTATTATTTTTCTTACAAAGTCTCATATTCCACTAACTTGTGTCAAAAAATAAAATCTCACATGAACTCACCATACCCCTCACGGAATCCAAATGCGTAAAATTTTTTAGACATTTATATTCCAGACTTCTTATCATTCTTTAGGGCCCCTAGAATGCCAGGGCAGTATAAATACCCCACATGTGACCCCATTTCGGATAGAAGACACCCCAAGGTATTCCGTGAGGGGCATATTGAGTCCATGAAAGATTCAAATTTTTGTCCCAAGTTAGCGGAAAGGGAGACTTTGTGAGAAAAAATAAATAAATATCAATTTCCGCTAACTTGTGCCCAAAAAAAAAAATTTCTATGAACTCGCCATGCCCCTCATTGAATACCTTGGGGTGTCTTCTTTCCAAAATGGGGTCACATGTGGGGTATTTATACTGCCCTGGCATTCTAGGGGCCCTAAAGCGTGAGAAGAAGTCTGGGATCAAATGTTCTAAAAATGCCCTCCTAAAATGTATGTGGGCCCCTTTGCGCATCTAGGCTGCAAAAAAGTGTCACACATGTGGTATCGCCGTACTCAGAGAGTTGGCAATGTGTTTTGGGGTGTCATTTTACATATACCCATGCTGGGTGAGATAAATATCTTGGTCAAATGCCAACTTTGTATAAAAAATGGGTAAAAGTTGTCTTTTGCCGAGATATTTCTCTCACCCAGCATGAGTATATGTTAAAAGACTCCCCAAAACACATTGCCCAACTTCTCCTGAATACGGCGATACCACATGTGTGACACTTTTTTGCAGCCTAGGTGGGCAAAGGGGCCCCACATTCCAAAGAGACCTTTAGGATTTCACAGTCATTTACCTACTTACCACACATTAGGGCCCCTGGAAAATGCCTGGGCAGTATAACTTTCCCCCACAAGTGAGCCCATTTTAGAAAGAAGACACCCCAAGGTATTCCGTGAGGGGCATGGCGAGTTCCTAGAATTTTATATTTTTTGTCACAAGTTAGCGGAAAATGATGTTTTTTTTTGTTTTTTTTTCCTTACAAAGTCTCATATTCCACTAACTTGTGACAAAAAATAAAAACTTCCATGAACTCACTATGCCCATCACGAAATACCTTGGGGTGTCTTCTTTCCAAAATGGGGGTCACTTGTGGGTTTTAGGTAGTTATACTGCCCTGGCATTCTAGGGGCCCAAATGTGTGGTAAGAAGTTTGAAATCAAAATGTGTAAAAATGACTGGTGAAATCCTAAAGGTGCTCTTTGGAATATGGGCCCTTTGCCCACCTAGGCTGCAAAAAAGTGTCACACATGTGGTATCTCCATACTCAGGAGATGTTGGGGAATGTGTTTTGGGGTGTCTATTACATATAACCCATGCTGGGTGAGAGATATATCTTGGCAAAAGACAACTTTTCCACATTTTTTTATACATAGTTGGCATTTGACCAAGATATTTATCTCACCAGCATGGGTATATGTAAAATGCCACCCCAAAACACATTCCCTAACTTCTCCTGAGTACGGTGATACCACATGTGTGGCACTTTTTTGCAGCCTAGGTGGGCAAAGGGGCCCACATTCCAAAGAACACCTTTCGGATTTCACCGGTCATTTTTTACACATTTTGATCTCAAACTACTTACCACACATTTGGGCCCCTAGAATGCCAGGGCAGTATAACTACCCCACAAGTGACCCCATTTTGGAAAGAAGACACCCCAAGGTATTCGCTGATGGGCATAGTGAGTTCATGGAAGTTTTTATTTTTTGTCACAAGTTAGTGGAATATGAGACTTTGTAAGAAAAAAAAAAAATCATCATTTTCCACTAACTTGTGACAAAAAATTAAAACTTCCATGAACTCACTATGCCCATCAGCGAATACCTTGGGGTCTCTTCTTTCCAAAATGGGGTCATTTGTGGGGTGTTTGTACTGTCTGGGCATTGTAGAACCTCAGGAAACATGACAGGTGCTCAGAAAGTCAGAGCTGCTTCAAAAAGCGGAAATTCACATTTTTGTACCATAGTTTGTAACGCTATAACTTTTACCCAACATTTTTTTTTTATCAGACATGTAGAACAATAAATTTAGTAGAAAAATTTATATATGGATGTCGTTTTTTTTGCAAATTTTACAACTGAAAGTGAAAAATTTCATTTTTTTGCAAAAAAATCGTTAAATTTCGATTAATAACAAAAAATGTCAGCAGCAATGAAATACCACCAAATGAAAGCTCTATTAGTGAGAAGAAAAGGAGGTAAAATTCATTTGGGTGGTAAGTTGCATGAACCGAGCAATATATGGTGAAAGTAGTGTAGGTCAGAAGTGTAAAAAAGTGGCCTGGTCTTTCAGGGTGTTTAAGCTAGGGGGCTGAGGGGGTTAAGCAATTTGAGCGTGGCATGGTTGTTGGTGCCAGACGGGCCGGTCTGAGTATTTCACAATGTGCTCAGTTACTGGGATTTTCAAGCACAACTATTTCTAGGGTTTACAAAGAATGGTGTGAAAAGGGAAAAACATCCAGTATGCGGCAGTCCTGTGGGCAAAAATGCCTTGTGGATGCTAGAGGTCAGAGGAGAATGGGCCGACTGATTCAAGCTGATAGAAGAGCAACGTTGACTGAAATAACCACTTGTTACAACCGAGGTATGCAGCAAAGCATTTGTGAAGCCACAACACGCACAACCTTGAGGCGGATGGGCTACAACAGCAGAAGACCCCACCGGGTACCACTTATCTCCACTACAAATAGGAAAAAATAGGGTACAATTTGCACGAGCTCACCAAAATTGGACTGTTGAAGACTGGAAAAATGTTGCCTGGTCTGATGAGTCTCGATTTCTGTTGAGACATTCAAATGGTAGAGTCCGAATTTGGCGTAAACAGAATGAGAACATTTATCTATCCTCTGATGGCTACTTCCAGCAGGATAATGCACCATGTCACAAAGCTCGAATCATTTCAAATTGTGTTTCTTGAACTATGACAATGAGTTCACTGTACTAATATGGCCCCCACAGTCACCAGATCTCCAACACAATAGAGCATCTCTTGGGATGTGGTGGAACGGGAGCTTCGTTGCCCTGGATGTGCATCCCTCAAATCTCCATCAACTGCAAGATGCTATCCTATCAATATGGGCCAACATTTCTAAAGAATGCTATCAGCACCTTGTTGAATCAATGCCACGTAGAATTAAGGCAGTTCTGAAGCAAAGGGGGTCCAAACATTCGTATTAGTATGGTGTTCCTAATAATTCTTTAGGTGAGTGTAGATTCAGGTCTCACCTGGGTGTCAGATTAAGGCGCTCTCTCCCCAAGGAGAGATAGTACCCCCCTCAAATCCTGACAGGCCTCTTGCCCCAGTTAAGCCAGTGCTCTCTACTCTGCACTGATAAGGGGGCAATCACCCTGAAACAGCTGTCTGCAGATGAGGTGCTGGCTTATTTAATATCCAAGTCATGTCTCAAGGCCTGTTTAAAGAGCTGAACAGTGACTTATAGGATAGCTGCCTTACATCAGGTGGCATTAGAGGCGGAGCTTGTTAACAGCTCAATTTGCATCCCTTTCTTCCCAGAATTCCAGAGGAGCAGGTATGGCATATAAGTCTCTTCTCACTGATTAAGGCAGTTGCAAGTCCAAAGGTGGGAGCTGCATTTATCATAACATTAATGGCTTTACTTTTAATATTGTTTAATTATGGTGGGGGGGGGGGGGCCTTAGCACGGCTCAGGTGGCTTTGCAGCATTATGAGATAATCTGTATATTCAGCAGCTGGACACACCCTTTAAACAAGGTGTACAGTAGCTTTCTTAGGCTACATTCACACGATAGTGAAAAAAAACCAGGCACCCTGTCAGTTTTCATGCCATTTTGCATCCCGTTTTAATGGCCATTAAAAACAAATTTTATTGACTTTCCCCCCCCCCCCCCAATGTAAATAATGGTCCCCATAGTGCATCTCCAGTATAAAGAGTGCCCCCCATTTCTAACGAATGCAGACACTTCTTTTGGTAGACCAGTAGTTGTCACTCTACCTTCCATTATTAGCTGCCTGTATTACTGGAACTTGGATTCGGGGAATCTCGGGTTACGCTACCACAAAAGGGGCAGTGACGTCGATATGCGGCTGTTGGAGAATTTGCATAGGTACCAGGCTCTGACAAACTGCTTATTGTAAAGTCGTGTAATGAAATCTGCACGTAGCTGTTCTAAAGTGTGATAATGCGGACAGCGGGACTGGGTCATGAATGTACTGTGTACCGTCTCCTCTACATAGGCATTAGGCTACTTTTACATATGCGTTTTGGCATTCTGGTTTTCTGATCCGGCAGAGGAAAAAACTTTTCCGTTTAGTCCTCATGCATTTGAATGGAAAGAGATGCAGGATGCATCAGGATGCCTTCGTCCTGTGCTGCAAGCTGCAGTTTTGTGTAGGGTCATTGACACGGAACACACACGGATCCGTCACTAAAAGCAATGCAAGTCAATGGTGATGGATCCATTTATTTTATTTTTTTCGGATCCGTCACCCATTGACTTTCACAATGTATTTAGTAACGGTTCCAGTTTGTTCCATTTCAATTTCACACAACTGCATCCTAACGAACCATTTTGGTCAGGTTTTGAGATCCTCTTCCGAATCTCAAAACCTGAAACAAAACGATATGTCAAAGCCTATGTGTGATATTAACGGATAAACTAAGAGCTTAGGAATACAAATTAGCAGAAAAAAAATAGTTTTAGGCACAACCCTTACTGTTCTGTACAAACAGTAATATGACACCTGTAATGACCTAAGTGCGTGTCCGCATGGCGTGCAACAACATAAGACGCTTTTTCCATGATACGAAACCTGAGGCAGTTGCCAGGTTCCCTCAGATGCTGTAGGACAAGCATTGCTTCTAGGGGAAAATACCTGCGTAGGGGTACATCCACAAATGCTGCAGATTTGTGTGCGGAAAATCGGCAGCGTTATACCTTACCTCAAAGTGGACGGGATTTGAAAAAAATCTCATCCACAAGCTGCAGAAAAAAAATTGACCTGCAATGGAGATTTTTTTTAAAATCTGCAGATGGCGATGTATGTTGTGGAGCTCTGTTACGGATTTCACACTTTACAATGCAGAGCGTTAAATCCGAGGCAAATCACTGATGGAAATCACTGACCGAACACTGACGTGTGAATGAGGCATTAGCCGACGCTGATTTTTTTTGGAGGGTTTTATACACGTGCGGACCTACCCTGATGCTGCGTCGTATACAGGCACAACACGGCCTTCTCTAGGGAAGAGTACCTCTGTAACGTTGCGTGCAATGCTGCATACTTTAATAAAGTTGGAAGCAAACAAAGGTTCAATAGGGTATATTTTCAAGAAATTTCCATTCACAGCCTATTCTTACAATATCAGTTTATGATTGGTGGTGGTCTAGTCTTCACCATAAAATCTGCTTTGGCATAATTTGCTCCAAATTTATCAAATGTTGCATATATATTTTATACATTTGTCACCTCTTCCAGTATTTTTTTATTTTACTGTTGTGGGAATGTACCCTAAGGCCGGCTGCACACGTTGCGGAATATGTAAACCACAGTGTACTACAGTACCAGCAAAGTGTTTTTTCCACGTGGAAATTTTACCTGCCGTGTGGATTTCAAAATGGGACCTGCACCGATTTCAAGAATGGAGCAGGGAAGGTGGTGGCTGGAGGACACCCAAGTTTGCCAGGGTCCGGCCACCACCAAGCACTCTCCCCATAAGAATGAATGGGAGCGCACCGCCCTAGCGCGGCTACCGCTCCCATTCATTTCTATGGGCCGACGGAAATAGCCAAGCCCATAGAAATGAATGGAGGGCGGCTACGCATGCTCATTTAAACCCTCCACCACATTCAGGGCTCCTTTCTCTGTGTAGGTGAAGGTCCCAGAAGTGGGTCCCGCACCCTGTTAGGCAATAGGGGCATATCCTAGCGATATGCCCCCATTGTCTGCGATGGGAAATCCCTTTAAGATGCATCTCCACCTTCTATGCCATCCCTTCACTGGATTAAGATTGTAACAATTTTTGCAACTCTTTAAAAGGTCTCAGTTGATCAATCTGGCTTACATCACCCCGACTGGCTAGCCGTGCCCATTTACCCACCCACTTTTCAAATCCAGAGTAAGTAGAGTAAAAATGCAAAATGGTGCAAATTTTTTTGTGTACATTTGCCCCAAAAAAGTCAACAAATCACCTATTTTACTAAATTTAGAAGACAGAATTCTGGAGTGCAGGGCTTGATAAATTTCCCCCTGTGGGGTTCATACTCTCACCAATTCAACATTGATGGCCAGGAGAAAACCCCTTTAATCACCACAAGATATGAATTTGATTTCTATAAATTGTATTTACCGTGAGGGAAAATTTTTCCGAAGATTTTTAATTGAAAAACTTTTTTAAACTGAAGTCTTTCTGTTTAGACCACTTGGCAAGCAAAAACAAGTAGAACCTAACAGAAGAAATCTCTCTCTTGGCCACTTTGCGCCAATTAACTTCTTTTTAAACAGACCAGATGCCCCCTCCGTGCTGCCAGAGATCATTCCCAGCTGCATGCTGTCTGCTTCAACCAAGGCGTCCGCACTTCCTCGCAGGTGTTAGTTTATAGCAGTGCTTGCTGGTAACATGAGAAGATATCATGTGTCCTTGAGGACCTTGGCGATCATCTTTCTCCTACTACCTGAGAGATGTTTTTGTGTGCAGCAACAGCAAAGATCTCTTATTATTCCTGAGGGGGCACAGGTTAAGCTCCAGGCCTTGCTTGTGTCTCCGGCACTCCATCCACTTACAGACTGTCTGCTCTGGGGTCTTAAGTGACATGAGAAAGGTTTGTGTTTTCTTGGCACGATACAGAAGATGTGCTGAATGCCTAAACATCTCTCAAGTGATCAGGTCTTCTGTTTGTTTCTTCCTCCTTGGACCAAGGCCAGAGTGATTAGCATATGTTCATGTTGTTCCCTGCTCACTACAGCATGCAGGGTACACGTTCATATGGGTGTGTGTTTTTCGATCGGGCCCTGAGTGCATAAACATCAGAGATTACAAAGCAAAGTGATCCTCGATAGCCTGCTTCCTCGTACGCTGCATTCTCTTTGACCAATGACCAGACCCAAATTCTAAGGGTACGACCACATGGTTCAGGTTTCTGCATGCAATTTTGGAAGCCCAAAACAGGAAGTGAATTATAAAGAGTGGAGAAGTTGTGTCTGTTGTACCAGGGGCGTAGCTATAGGGGAAGCGGCTGCTTTAGGGCCCTGACCCAGAAGGGGGCCCATCCAGGAGGAGGAGGAGGACTAAAAGATTTTGTCAAGGCCCCCTCAACAGTATTACACATCGAAATTATATACAGTGACAGTATACACAGTGTAGAAAACGGATGGAACAGCTGCCAGCCCTGGTCTGAGAGAGCGATCTTTACTAGCCACAGGAATGGGGGCGGCATGAAAGGAAGGGGTTGTGAAAAAATTACTGGGGGAGGGGGGCCCCATTCAAAAATTTGCTGTGGGGCCCAGTCATTTCTAGCTACGCCACTGGGCCGTACCCTAAGTAAACCACACTGGAACATAACTGCAAGTCCCTAAACAGACACTTCCATCAAAATAAGTATTTTATTTTTTTATAAAATCTATATCCATAGACAAAAATTTGTTTTTAGAATTTTTGGCTGTTTAACTTTTTTAATTTCAGCAGTGCTGTACCTTTTAAAAATCAAATACAAAATATTGTCCTTCTTTATATAAAACCTCTTACAGTGCTTTGAAAAAGTATTCATACCCCTTTTCTTTTCCACATTTTTTCACTTTGCACCCATAAACTTGGGCTACATTTTCACATCTGCGTTTTTGCTGGATCCGTCATGGGTCAGCAAAAACGCTTCCGTTAGCATAATACAACCGGATCCAGTTGTATTATCTCTAAAATGACCAAGACAGATCAGGGCACTAAAACCATTATAAGTCAATGGACACCAGATCTGTTTTCTTTTGTGTCCGAGAAAATGGATCTGGCACCATTGACTTGCATTGTGTTTCATGCCGGATCTGTCTAGCTCAGTCTCCCATGACGCACTCATAACGTCATGGAACGCAACAAAACGAAATGGAATGTATTCCATTCAGTTCTGTTTTGTTCCCAATGAATGTGGACAAAACGGAAGCGGTTTTCTCCGGTTTTGATATCCCATGACGGACATCAATACTGGAAAGGAAAACGCTGATGTGAAAGTAGCCTTAAATGTATTTTATTGGGATTTTATGTGATAGCCCACAAAAATAGCAAGTATGTGTAAAGTGAAAAGAAAATGATAAATGGTTTCAAAAGTTTTAACAAATAAAAATCTCAAAAGTGTGGTGTGCATTTGTATTCAGCCCCTGTACACTGACACCCTAAATAAAATCCAGTGTGATCAATTGCCTTCAGAAGTCACCTAAATAGTAAATAGAGTCCACCTGTGTGTAATTTATTCTCGGTATAACTACAGCTGTTCTGTGAAGGCCTCAGAGGTTTGTTAGAGAACATTAGTGATCAAACAGCATTCTGAAAACCAATGAACACACCAGACAGGTCAGGGATAAAGTTGTGGAGAAGTATAAAGCAGGGTTAGGTTACAAAAAATATCTCAAGCTCTGAACATCTCATGGACCACTGTTCAATCCATCATCCAAAAATGGAAAAAGTATGGTACAACTGCAAACCATCCAAGACATGGCCGTCCACCTTGCCCAGGCAAGGAGAGCACTAATTAGAGAAGCGGAGAAGTAGCCCATGGTCACACTGGAGGAGCTGCAGAGATCCGCAGCTTAGGTGGAGAATCTGTCCACAGGACAACTATTAGTCGTGTAATCTGGCCTTTATGGAAGAGTGGCAAGAAGAAAGCCATTTTTAAATCAAACCATAAGAAGTCACTTTTGCAGTTTGCCACAAGCCATGTAGGGGGACACGGCAAACATGTGTGTAGAAGGTGCTCTGGTCAGATGAGACTAAAGTTGAACTTTTTGGCCTAAATCAGGCATCCTCAAACTGCGGCCCTCCAGCTGTTGCAAAACTACAACTCCCAGCATGCCCGAACAGCCTACATGCATCAGCCTACAGCAGGGCATTGTGGGAGTTGTAGTTTTACAACAGCTGGAGGGCCGCAGTTTGAGGATGCCTGGCCTAAATGGTAGAGGCTGCAAAAGACGAGATTGGGGAGGAGGTTTACCTTCCAGCAGGACAACGACCATTTAAACACAGCAAGAGCTACAATGGAATGGTTTAGATCAGGCATGCTCAACCTGCAGCCCTCCAGCTGTTGCAAAACTACAACTCCCACAATGCCCTGCTGTAGGCTGTTCGGGCATGCTGGGAGTTGTAGTTTTGCAACAGCTGGAGGGCTGCAGGTTGAGCATGCCTGGTTTAGATCAAAGCATATTCATGTGTTAGAATGGCCCAAAGTACAGACCTAAATCCCATTGAAAATCTGTGGCAAGACTTGAAAATTGCTGTTCACAGACTCTCCGTCCAATCTTCTATTTTGCAAAGAAGAATGAGCAAAAATGTCAGCCTCTAGATGTGCAAAGCTGGTAGAGATAAACCCAAAAGACTTGCAGCTGTAATTGCAGCGATAGGTGGTCCTACAAAGTATTGACTCAGGGGGGCTGAGTACAAATGCACGCCACACTTTCCAGATTTTTATTTATTTGATTTTCACTTCACACATACTTGCTACTTTATGTTGGTCTATCACATAAAATCCCTACAAAATACAGGGCATCTGTCAGCAGATTTGTACCTATGACACTGGCTGACCTGTTACATGGGCACTTGGCAGCTGAAGTCATCTGTGTTGGTCCCATCTTCATATATGTGTCCACATGGCTGAGAAAAATGAAGTTTTAATATATGCAAATGAGCCTCTAGGAGCAACGGGGGGGCTCAGTTCTCTCTGCAACTGCCGCGCCCTCTCCACTTCGAGCTTTCTCTACCCCTATCCAATTGTTAAATGTTATTCCCTTCCGCTTGTCCTCTTCTTGTTGCTAACATGCATTCATTCATTAACTTACTAAAAGATATAGAACAGATAGAAAAGACAATCACTGCAGGGTCAGAGGATCAGACTACACATGGTTTGTTTGAAGTCTGTTACCATGGGGAGACCTATAATTTTATATTGGTGCAGTACAACAAATATTGATTTGGATTTTTCAAAATGGAAACTATTTTCAAAGGGTTTTTATATTATTTAATTATTATTATTATTATTATTTAATTTATTTCCTGCTACCTATGGAAATGGGCTGTGCACGTTCCAGCTCTACTTGTCATGCCAGTAGGACATCTTGCCTACCATGAAATTGGCTATGAAATCACACATGCTAGGTTGCCTTATGGACCCACTTAGAAAATAAAAAGCTATAAATATAAAACTAACTATATAGCGGATCTGACCGCCCACCTGTGTTGTTTTCATAGAGAACTCAGTGGTGACACTAGTTACATGGCACAACTCGGCATCAGCACCTGCTGAGCACTACTATTGCTTATTTCTGCTGTAATACCTAACCATAACACTCAAGACATTTACATAATGATCTTATCCAGAAAACAAATCTAGTTGCCAGGAGCCGGTAGAGTCCCTGGTGGCCTCTCTGTAACCTGTGACTTTATATATTAGTAAGAGATATAGAGAGTAGAGGGAAATATTGGTTGCTCAGTGTTATCACTATGAACACAGTAACCGTTCAGCTTGTGTTCATTGGGCTTATGTAAATAATTCATTACAAGTACGTTCACTGTTGTACTTAGTGTTTACCTGAACAACACTGTACGCTACCTGCAGACAGTATCCTGTGTAGACCTCCGATGATCTGGCTAGGATGGGGACTACTACAGAAGTGGATGTGGAGACACTGTGCCTACTGATCTGATTTGACTTGGGGCTACTTCTAATTATCATGGCAGCCCCCTGGTCTTCACACTTTAACCCCTGTACAGGGATCTTGACTCTGCTGCAGGGGAACCACCAGGCTTCTACCTCCTGGAGTAGTCTTAGTTCAGAGGCCGCTGAACCACAGTGGTCATGAGACACTGGTGTGAAGCACCAAAGGGTCAGTCAAAACTGTACAAGCCAAGGTCAGGTTGTCAGAGTTTGTGCAATCCAGAAGTAGTCCAAGGGTCTGGGCAGCCAGCTCAGGGTCAGAACAAGGGAGGAACTGGCAGAGGTCAGGTCAGGTAGTGAAGGGTCAAATCCAACAAGCAAAACAAGACAATGGCACACCTTTGCATGATACAAGACAACTAGAACCTATTTCTCAGGCACCTCAGGGGAAGACTTGAGGTGGATCGACGCTGGCCCATTAAGAGCCAGAGGAGGCACACACACTTGTGGAGCAGGTGACAAACAGGCCTCAGCTTGCATGGAGGGGACAGAGCTGTGCTATTTCGGCAGCAGTACTTGCAGGGAGGCAACAGAAGGACACTAACAGGCACGGACCTCCAGGGGAACAACAGAGGAGAGAAGGTAAGAGTTCCAGTAGCCATGCCCACAGGGATGAGGCACGCTATATCCTCTGTCATATCAGACTAATTGACAAATCCACCCACTGACATCCGATGTCGCTTCGCTAAAAACTTCAGATTAATACTGTACGAGATTCGTCTCCGTATAGCATTAAAATGTATGGGCTCTGATGAGCCAAAGTCTATTATTTGAAAAGTTGTGCGAGACTTTGTTGAAAAACTTCGGTAGTTGATTTTTAAAGTGGAAAACCACTTTAAAACTGGAAACTGAACTCTGCTTCGGTTCCGACTGGTACCTCGGAACCAAAGTCGAGTTCGGTTCCGATGTTTTAAGCGAAGCGATGTCAGATGTAGCATACGAAGCATACTAATCACAAGAATGAAGACTTGGTACCCTACAGAGCCCCCTGAAATAAATGGAGCGGCAGTTTGGGCATCTCTATGGGACTTCGGGAAATAGCTGAGCCCTGTACTTGGCGGTCTTTGGCACCCCCGTAGAGATGAATAAAGCCGCAGTGGACATGCTCAACCTAATGCTCCATTCATTTCAGGGGGCTCTGAGGGGTATGGAGTCACCATTTTTGTGACCAGTGGGTCTCCCAGCAGTGGGACCCCCTCTGATCTAATAGCCATCCTCTATCCTGTGAATAGTGGATAACTTGTTAGAACTGGAATACCCCTTTAAGCATATCCTTTAGCGGTGCAGGGGTAGAAGTGCCGGCCTTGATAAATGACCCCATTTTTATGGGAGACTGTAATAGGCAGGCTCTGTGCCCAGCGCAGAGATCACTATACAGAGGGGAAGGAGATATGTGATCAGGCTCAGATGCATCTGGGAGTACGTAGTCCAACAGTCCTTGTTTCTAATTAGTTTTTATTCATTTTGCAAAGTAACATTAGAATATTGTTTTAATAATATATTATGCATTTTATACATGCGGAGATTGTAATCCTGCTCCACTCCCAAAGTGATACAAGCCTTTTACTAATTTCACTTGGTGTAAGGGAGAAATATATTCTCAAATATTTCAACTTTAAGCTCAGTTATAGAAAGACAGCAAGTCAGAGCAAAGCAAGCACAAAAACAATTAAAAGAAGATAAACTGGATTAGTTCACTTTCTACCATATGTTTGACCTTTGAAATCTTAAGTAGAGGATTATCCAATATCTGCTTCTGACCACAGTCATTACTGTCCTCTTGGGACCCTTGGTGAGAGGTCATTGTACTGGTTCACTTAACCTTCAGGTCTCTTTTACATGCACCCTCGTCTCATCAAGGGATGCCTTCATATCACTGATGGCCAAGGGGCCTCTTTTAAAAGCGTAAACAAGGAAAGTGAATGCTAGTTGTAGTACTAGAGTGAAAGTGGCCGTACAGACAAAGTTCTCATTCGTGGTCGGTTTATGAAGGTTGTCAGTCTGGATGCCATAGGTTAAAATAGCAAATCGGCAATCGACCTCTGCCTTGATGTGTCACCTCGGCTGACCAAGGCTGGGCTTCTTTTGAAAGGGTGCACATCTATAGTTTTGAAAATGACTTCCAAATGTTTCCAACAACTGCACCTGATAACAGCTGGGGAAAAAAAGTCATGAAAAAAAAAAAAAACATTTTGCAAAGATTTCAGTATTCATTTGGCATATGTACCACTCTATAGTGTCATGAAAAGACACCAAGAGTGGACCAAAAATGGCCTAAATTGGCCTTCATCCCTTAAAATTCAAGGCTTCAGTAAGATACCTAAAGGCCCCCATACACATTTAAATGCAGCTTTCTCCTCCACTGACAATCCCTGGCTACATCGAGATATGTGAATGAGCCTATGTCAGTGGTGCATTCATTCAGTACAAAATCCACGTAACTAAATATTGCACATGGCCCATATTATGTGGGGTGCAGAAGGTGATCAAAGGAGTCGCAAAAGTGGATCCATCATAAACCATAATACAAACAGGGGGTTCACTTTTTATTTTATTTTTATGCATCTGCAATATGGAAAAAAAATATATATACTAGGCAAGAAATCGCCGATCAAAAATGCATAAAACGCTGTCACAAAAGTGAACAAAATCCTGACCGTTTGCCAATTTTGGTCCTTCGGATCATGGGAACTTTACTTTTAATGGGCAGATGGTAATGTACAATTTATGTCATTAGTAAGTGGATTCATCCCCAGCCCCCAGCTCCAAATGTGATTTCCCCTCAATGGGCAGGCAGCTGGGCGGATTGCTTCTGCATGACTGGCTCGCAGACAGCTAGACGGTAGTCTCACATGAACACGCATGGGTCGGCTGTCAGTCCCACTTTAGGCTATTTGAGGTTGTGTTTTCTGACTCTGCTTCTGTAGGTATCACTAGCTGCAGAGCTCCTAATCTGTATAACAGGATAACGTGGAAAGGGCATGAAGGACTCTGATCCCGAAATTCGGCATAATGGTGCTTACAACCCGGATTTATGTTCAGGCTGCCCCAGGCCATGTAATTAAGTATTTATTTTTAAATACTTAAAAATATTTAAAAAAAAATTCAAACCAGCACCTGGATCTGAATACTTTTGTAATTAGATGTAATTACAAATTTAATATAGCCAGTGAGTCAATAAAATGTATCTGTATAGCGCCACCTGCTGTTTGTTCTTTGTTTTATTTCTCCGTCCACCTCACTGAGATGGCCACACGTGTTCAGTTTATATCTTCAATTGCCACCAGCCGTATCTTCTGTTAAAATCTGTGACAGTCACAGGGAAAGAACCACAGCAGAAAGAACACATCCCTGATAAAGGTTATAAAAAGAGGAACTGTGCTTTCGACATCATTTGCTGGTGCAGGCTGTGTGACACAGGTGGTACTCTGCTCCAACAGGCGGGATCAGAGATATCTCCAATCCTGGTCATTTCATCAGTCAGTATTGACAGTGGCAATTTTAAGAGGCGTACGCCTTGTCAAAAGTTAGCCGTATACTACGGTATGGCAGGGCAAGGGGAACAATTAACGCCAGTGTAAAAAATCCATCTGAGTAAATGTGCCCCACTGTATTATTTGGGTCAACTGAGCTGCAGTCGGTCTGGGAGATGTGGCCGTCACAAGGACCATGTTTCGGGACCGAACATGCTCATTTGAAACTGTCCCAACTCAGGGTCATTGAATAAGGGCTCATATACACATCTGTAGTTTTCATTTCCGTAGTTGCCACTCATCTCAATGGGGCCACAAAAAATGCGGACAGCACACCTGTTTGCTGTCCGCATCCGTGAGTCCATTCCACAGCCCCACAAAACAATAGAACATGTTCTATTCTTGTTTGTTTTGCAGACAAGGATAGGACATTTCTGAAGGAGCAAAAAAAAAAAAAAAAAGTGGCGCAGGCTCTCAGGTGGCATCCAAAATCGGATACAGTGTGCAGGAGCCCTAAAATTGAACATAAAACTAATAGCCATTCTCAATGAGCGTTTCCGGCCAGAGAATTCTATTCTTTGACTGTGGCGTGACCCTTTAAATATTCCAGGGATGGAACTTTTTAAAAATATTTTTTCCGCTATTGATGGCTGCTATCGTTGGGGTTAACCGTAAGGTTTAATTCAGGTGACAAATAGGGAGAACTCAAGAGCTGCTATTTCTTCACTTGGAACAATTCACCCAGAAGTAACCCCCGCCCGGTCGCTTGGTGTTGAGTTTTAATGAATGCTGGGGTGACAATGGCTGCATTGTAGTCATTGTTCGGAGAACACTGAGGCTGCTGACATTAATACGTTGCATGTGTGTCTCAGCCTGGGAGCTGGATTTTTCCTGACACCTTCACAGAGTCGTTCGGTTTTATAACTTCCAGCGAACGTGGTTTAAAAAGTTTTGTTGGCTTATACGTAGCAATAATAGGCTTACAAAAATGCCCTAAATTTGCCTATAAAATGTGCCTAAAACCGTTGCATAGTGAACCTAATTTACAAGCGTATTTTGTGCATTACCATGTGCTGTAATGGCCTTGTTCATGGTTTGTCCCACACGAGAGTAGGCTGCAAAAAAAATGCAAATTCTTCCTCACCGCCCACCCTATGGTATTATTATACAAAATAATTAGATCTTAGTGCTCAGTACATAGAGGCATGCTTCTACATCCTCTTAGGCTTGAAACACAAATGCAGTTTATGATGCGCCAAAGCCAGGCGTGGATCCAGCAGGAAGGACATGTGTGTGTATAAATCCTTTTTTAATATTTTCCACTCCTTTTGAATCAGTTCTTGGCTTAAAAAAAAGGCATAAGAATTGCGTGCTCAATTCCAGGCTAAATTAAGAATTCACAACATGTTATGGGTCAACCTGTTAGGGTAAACCCTAAGGGTATTATTCTGGCGCTCCCCCAGCATTCATCCTTTACCCCTTGTACAGGGATCTGGCCTTTGCTGTAGGGAAGTAACCGGACAACTACCTCCTGGGATAGTCCCGATGTAGTTGGCAGATGACCCACATAGGTCAGGGACTCTAGTGCAAGCACCAGAAGCGCCAGATACCGAAAATGCACCAAAAATGCAGGAAAACCGCAGGTATAGTCTGGAGAGTCACTAAGACTTGAATGCAGGTTTCTGAGATCCAGACAGCACACTTGAAGCGTAGATGGTTGAAGACACAGGATAAATAGGCAGGCAGTGTTAGGCCTCCTGCACACAAACTTTTTTTTCCCGTTTCCGTTCCGTTTTTTGCGCTCCGTATATGGAACCATTTATTTAAATAAATCTACAAAAAAAACAGAAGGTACTCCGCATGCCTTCTGTTTCCGTATTTCCATTCAAACATAGAACATGTCCTATTCTTGTCCGCATTACGGACAAAAAAAGTACTGTTCTATTAGGGGCTAGCTGTTCCGTTCCGCAAAATACTTTTTTTGTCCGTAATGCGGACAAGAATAGGACATGTTCTATGTTTGAATGGAAATACGGAAACAGAAGGCATGCGGAGTACCTTCTGTATGCCTTCTGTTACCGTATTTCCATTCAAACATAGAACATGTCCTATTCTTGTCCGCATTACGGACAAAAAAAGTACTGTTCTATTAGGGGCTAGCTGTTCCGTTCCGCAAAATACGGAATGCACATAGGCGTGTGTAGGAGGCCTTATAGTGAACATACAGACAAGGCAGGTGGACAGGGTTAACTTAAACACAGACTGAACAGAAACTCGAAGTGCTGTAATACACAGGCAGGAAGAAACGCAGGATAAACGCAGGTAAATCACAGTAGCACAGGACTGTCAAAACACTTCATTAGTCCCCAGGAAACCTAAAGCTCAGGCATGGAGACAGTAGAATGTTGAGTTGCGTGGGTATCATGCCCGCAGGGGGCAGCGGCGGAAATAGACAGCTAACCTAACAATCTATGTTTAATGCTACTTCATCCAAGAAGAATGATGGGGAAAAGATGGAAGTTGAGGGGGTTTGGGGATTAGAAAGTTGGATCGGATGTTGTGTGACTTGTAAAACGTGTAGTAAGTTAGTTACTACATGGAATTAGAGGCAGGAAATGGAATGTAAGTGCAAATTAAAAGATAAATGGAGAGAGGCTCAGGCAACATATAAGCAATGGATATGTAGATGTTAGGGCATGCAAGTCTGGCATATTGTTTTTGACATTAGGAAAAAATAAAGGTGCTGTGAACTGGACTTCTCCAGTGAAAATTTGTTTATCTAATGATTAAAATAACAAACGTAAAAATACCACAGATTGGACATTTGACACACTGCCGCCCCACTAGTATTTGTCAGATAATACATTGATAACTGTGATTTCCCACTCCCTGTAGCATGTGAGCTCATTGAGCAAGGCCCTCTGTTCCTGTGCGTCCATTTGTCTGGTTACAATTACATGTCTGTAGTCGACCCATTGTACAGCGCTACGGAATTTGCTGGCGCTATATAAATAATAAAATAAGTTTGACGAAATGCACTTGTGAAAGTAAGTGTCCCTGAATGGCAGTTAGGAAATGTGGTCACCCTACTGCACTGTGAAGCGCCGTCCAATGAGTTCTGAAGCATTTGGCTGAATATGAGCAGATAATATTGCCCGAAACACTTCAGAATTCATCCTGCTGCTTTTGTCAGCAGTCACATCATCAATAAATACAGGAGAACCAGTTCCATTGGCAGCCATACATGCCCACGCCATGACACTACCACCACCATGCTTCACTGATGAGGTGGTATGCTTAGGATCATGAGCAGTTCCTTTCCTTCTTCATGCTCTTCTCTTCCCATCACTCTGGTACAAGTTGATCTTGGTCTCATCTGTCCATAGGATGTTGTTCCAGAACTGTGAAGGCTTTTTTAGATGTCGTTTGGCAAACTCTAATCTGGCCTTCCTGTTTTTGAGGCTCACTAATGGTTTACATCTTGTGGTGAACCCTCTGTATTCACTCTGGTGAAGTCTTCTCCTGATTGTTGACTTTGACACACATACACCTACCTCCTGTAGAGTGTCCTTGATCTGGCCAACTGTTGTGAAGGGTGTTTTCTTCACCAGGGAAAGAATTCTTCGGTCATCCACCACTGTTGTTTTTCGTGGTCTTCCGAGTCTTTTGGTGTTGCTGAGCTCACCGGTGCGTTCCTTCTTTTTAAGAATGTTCCAAACAGTTGTTTTGGCCACGCCTAATGTTTTTGCTATTTCTCTGATGGGTTTATTTAGTTTTTTCGGCCTAATGATGGCTTGCTTCACTGATAGTGACAGCTCTTTGGATCTCGTCTTGAGAGTTGACAGCAACAGATTCCAAATGCAAATAGCACACTTGAAATTAACTCTGGACCTTTTATCTGCTCATTTTAAATGGGATAATGAGGGAATAAAACACACCTGGCCATGGAACAGCTGAGAAGTCAATTGTCCCATTACTTTTGGTCCCGTAACAAGTGGGAGGCACATATGCAAACTGTTGTAATTGCTACACCGTTCACCTGATTTGGATGTAAATGCCCTCAAATTAAAGCTGACAGTCTGCAGGTAAAGCACATCTTGTTCGTTTCATTTTAAATCCATTGTGGTGGTGTATAAAGCCAAAAATGTTAGAATTGTGTCAATGTCCCAATATTTATGGACCTGACTGTAGATGACTCCCCTGCATGCACAACCGGGAGAACAGCAGTGGCGCATGTGCAGGATTTCATCTTTGGGTCTGCTGATGCACTGTAGTAAGCTGAAGGAGGTGTAGAGAAGATGTTGAGGTGAGGAGTCGGGCTCGATGTAGATGGGAGTGCCCGGGAACCATTAGCCTTAGGAGCTGCCCCTTGGGCTCTTTTCAACTAATTTGCTTATGACTCAAAAGATGTTTTTCTGGAGCTATGACCATGAAAAAAAAAAGTATGTCTGTGATATTGTGAATGTGACCTACAGGGCACCAGGAAGTCATTAATCCGTCAACATGTGACAGACCCACCTCCCCTTTCAGTGCAAAGTCTTCAGAATGTAGTTAAGTCCTGGTTCTTACCCACCTCTCCTCCCAGATTTGGCCAGAGTAATGTGGAGTGTGTCCCTTAGGTCAGTCTCCACCTTCCCTTTCGTGATGCCTGTGGAGGAACCAATCTGAAGTGGCACCTCTTCTACGTAGGCCCTTTTAGCAGCTGTAAGTATTTTGGAACATGCGCATCGGACCGGGTCCTACCAGGGGTCCCTTAAAGTGGAAGAGTCCCTGGCCTGTAGTGACGCCACTTGCTTTGCAGTGGGCAGTTGACAGCGTCTGGGGGAACCCTTGCCCCTTAGGAGGTTTCTACGAAATATGTCCCACTTATAGAACAAGTAAACGTGACGCCAGTTGCGGTTAAGCAACAAGGACACTGAGTCCCCTTTATAGATGGTAATGTTGGTACCCAGGATAGGATTGCCAGAGTGGTGTAGAGTAGCCTACAATGTCTCTGTAGATGTTGTATACACGTGTCACGGTGTTCCTACCTGGATATCTGTGGATCCCAGACGTGGTGTCGTCTGAAGCAAGTGCAAAAAGGGTAGTTGAAGTTGGATGATGAAGTGGAATAAATGGAGTCCAGACTTGTAGTAACGTTGAACAGTTGCTTTTACTTGGCATAAATGGTGATCCAAACAGTATCTTGGTCATCAGCAGGTATTGGCATTAATGGCAGGCACATGCTTCTCTGCAACAATCTCAGCTCTGCTATGCTAGCTGGAGTAAATAGGAACTTTCCTCTTCTGCTGGAACTTAGTCTAGCTGTAGTCTGTCTCTTACTTGAATCCTAGGAACTTCTTGTCCTTGCTTTGAAGTACCTCAAGCTTACTTATGCTTGGGTGTGCACAACCTCCAGTGATCAGGCTGGCGTAGGACTAACAGAACCCGTTCATATAGGACCAGGCCTGCTGCCTTCCCCTAGCAGGGGTTAAGTCAGACAAGACTCCTCACACAACCTTTCCCCATGAGCGGGTAGGGTAGACTGACCTACTCACTACCTAAACTCCTCCCTCTCTAGAGAAGGCTGGAAGGAACTAGAAGGTTCCTCTCCAAGGAAACTCTCTTGCCAATGCTGCTGCCATCTGCTGGTAAACCAGGCTACTGCATTAACATAACCAGTTACATGAATGAATATGCAAATTATTAGGAGAGTAGCAAGGTGCCAAAAAAAATGTTAATGGCACTCCGGGACATTACACATGCCCTAGTGTGCATTGTTGAATCAGTAAAAAAATCCACTGATTTTGGGAAAAAAAAAGATTTCCTTCGATCTTGCAGTGAAGCCCATCCCCCAATACTGTCCTGATCTGACGACTGTGTTGGCAAATCCATCAAAGATACAGTTCTGACTTCCTCACCTGAGGTCTGCTGACACTTTTATTTGTAGGAAAAAAAAAATCTTCATTGCAGAGCAGCAGAACTATGAATGCAGCTCTGAAGTATATAATATAGGTGACAGCTCAGAATCAGTACAAGGTAAGTAAAGTACACTAGATGCAAAGCTTCTCAACTTTTTGTGTAGATTATAGCAATAAATAACCTGTAAAATGCTGAAAGACCTTCTAGAAATTTGTTGTATTAAAAAAAAAAAAAAAAAAAAAAAAAAAAAAAAACACATCTTCCTATATAGGGAGCATGACGGGGTTTGCAGAAATCCAAGCACATGCTGCTAGAACAACCCCGTTCAGATGTATGGAAGGATTTTTACAGTTGCAGAAATTTCTGTAACAATTCCATTAAGTGTGAATTTAACCAAAGTTGCAGTGACAAGATGACATGTGGCGGGAATTTTTCTTTCCACGGATGGCATCACAAATTCAGTACATTGTGTTGCGGATTCACGACAAATTTCACCCCAAAATTGACAGCTGAACACAACCAACATGCTGTGCATTTGAAAAAACTGCAGCATGCTTGTTTTTTTTTTACGTTTAATATTTTGTGGCGCGTAAATTTCAGGATGAAAACCTCATCCGCACTATTATGCTGTGGATTTACGGTGCAGAATATGCGCAACAGCCCCCCCATGTCTGAACCTGTCTCCCTCAACACACCTGATGGTTCTCCTCCAGATATGAAAATTAGATGAAATTGTGTATACGGTTTAAACAGCAGCCAATGGCTCATATATCTGTCCTGAATTTATGATTAGAGCGTATCTGATGTAACAATAGCACATCTTCCCCAATGAGACCGCCAGCTGTCAGCCTCAGATGCAAGTGTAAATGAGTCACGTTGACTACATTGTCTCTCTGCCAGCCGGCTCACTTGAGCTGCGCTTGAGAACTGGATTTGGAGAGCAAGTCAACGACAAGCTCAGACAAGACCATGAAGAAATACATCTGCCAGATCTAAAAAACGTGCAGGCAACCCAGTACTGATGAACTGGCTAAGCTGGAAAAACCATACTTCTCGGTGTTATGAAAACCGTCAGATCATTGTGTCCATCGGTGTAATATAAGAATATTTAGATATGCATCTTGCTTTGGTTTATGGGGTCGTCCGGAATTTCCCCCCACCCAGTCGTGAAGAGATCTAGACCTACCTGCTCCCTTCTGGCTCCAAAGCTCCTGGTCTCTCTTCGCTGGATTTCCGTCCCCGCCTGTCATCTTCCACTCTGATGGGGTCATGTGCATTGCTGCAATCAATGACTGGCCTCAGCAGTGTCCACCGCTGAAGCCAGTCATTGGCTGCCACTGAGAACGTGGCCATGTCCATGCCCTGGCCGAAAGAAAACAAGCCGGGACGGAAGATGGAGGAATGGGAGGCGGCGTACAGTACTGAGAGTGGATCGTTTGCAAAGCAATGCAGGCCAGTTGCCAAACGACCATCACACGGTTGGTTTTTAGAACCAATTAAAGTCTTTCAGACTATTCGCATAGCGGCCACCAAAATTAGTACATGTCCTATTTTTGCCCGTTTTCCCATTAAAATCAACGGAGCCATTTAGACAAGAATGCACCCGTCTAACAGCCATTGAAAATGGCTACACTGTGTGCCTTTAGGGGTTAAAATGAAAGAAAATACTTCCGTCTGCAGAATAGAAAAAGAAAAGCGGATCCTTTATTTTGCATCCGTTTTTTGTCAGTTCCATTGGAGATCGGTTATTTTTGATGAGGGGGGAAAAGTCCTGCGTGGAAGACTTTTTCTCCAGTCAAAAATAACAGATCTCTAATGGAACGGACAAAAAACGGAGGGGAAATAAGCACAACGGATTCTCAAAATAAAGGATCCGCTTTTCTTTTTCTGTTCTTCTGACTGATCAGAACGGTGATGTGAACCCGGCCTTATAAAGAGGTGTGCTCCTCTTAATAATTGTGGCCCACCTGTCAGCACAAATACCCTGGTCTTAAAGGGATTCTGTCACCTCGTTTTCGGTTATAGAGCTGCGGACATGCACGGCTAGATCGCCGCTAGCATGTCCGCAATATTCCTGTCCCATAAAGCTGTGTCCTTTTAATTGTGTTTAAAAAATGATTTTATAGATATGTAAATGAGCCTGGTAAGGAGCCCAAGGGGCTGTACTAACCTTGGAGCCCAGCACCGCCTGCGTCCTCCGAATCTCCTCCTTGCTCATAGTTAGATTGCCGTAATCTTGCGATGCGCGAGCTCGCGCATGCGCAGTTCCTTCCCTGAGGCTGATGCCAGCACAGAGAAGGAACACTATACCGGCACTGTACATGCGCGAGCTCGCGGCAATCTAACTATGAGCAAGGAGGAGATTCGGAGGACGCAGGCGGTGCTGGGCTCCAAGGTTAGTACAGCCCCTTGGGCTCCTTACCAGGCTCATTTACATATCTATAAAATCATTTTTTAAACACAATAAAAGGACACAGCTTTATGGGACAGGAATATTGCGGACATGCTAGCGGCGATCTAGCCGTGCATGTCCGCAGCTCTATAACCTAAAACGAGGTGACAGAATCCCTTTAAAGGGTTTTTCAGGGACTTTAAGGCTAGATGCACACGACCGCATCATGTATTACGGTCCGCAAACTGCGGATCCACAAATCATGGCTGTCGTCCGTGTGTCTTCCGCAATTTGCTGAACGGGACCGGGACGCCCATTATAGAAATGGACACGTTCTGTCTTTTTTGCGGGGCCACAGAACGGAGCAACGGAGTGCTGTCTGCATCTTTTGTGGCCCCATTGAAGTGAATGGGTCCGCATCCCAGCCCAGTGAAGTGGGCTGAGTGTAATACCAAGCACAGCCACTATACAATGTACGGCGCTGTGTTTGGTGAACAGCGAGAAGGCTGCGTTGTTGGACCCCCACCAATCCAGAGAATAGGTCATCATTATTGAAATCTCGGAAACCCCCTTTAATAAATGTCCCCTATAGTGCCATAGGAACCCTTCAGACTGTGGGGTCTTGAGCTTTTGTGCCTGTGAGCGTCCATTAGGGTACTTTCACACTTGCGTTGTGAAGATCCGGAAATCCGTGTGCAAACGGATAGCATTTGTAGACGGATACGGATCCGTCTCTCCAGTGTCATCCGGAAAAACATATCCGGTATTTATTTATTTTTGCATTTTTAAAGAAATCCGGATCCGCTTTTCCGGAACACTTGGTGTCGGATACAGCATTAATAAATTTCAATGGAAAATAATGCCGGATCCGGCATTCCGGCAAGTGTTCCGGAATTTTGGAATTTTGCTGCTGTATTTTCTCCGGCCAAATACTGTAAGAGGGACTGAACTGAAGACATCCTGAACGGATTGCTCTCCATTCAGAATGCATGGGGATATAACTGATCAGTTTTCTTCCGGTATTGAGCCCCTAGGACGGAACTCTATACCGGAAAACTTTAATGCAAGTGTGATAGTAGACTTAGGCTTATTTCACATGAGCAATAAGGATTGTGCCAGGATCCGTTCAGGAAAAAACGGATGGTTTTGCACACAAGTTAACTCAGTTTTTTCTGAAATTGCTTTCAATGTATGTGTTTTTTCCGTTCTTGTTGTTTCCGTACTGCATACGTTTTACAAGAGTGCAGAGGTGCACCTAGCCTTTCTGCTGCCTGAGGCGAAAACTAAAACGGCGCCCCCCCCCATGCCAATTTCTTAACCTAACCCCTATGCCACAATGAAAGTGCTCATTTCCCATGGCCCTTCCACTGCGCCCCCTCTTGTCCCTACCTGGTGCCTCACCTGGCCCCCGCAAGCGTGTGACGAAGAACTGAGGAATGAGAATCTACATCTCCTGGCAACCAACAGTGACAAAGCGCTACATCCAGATACCTTCAGTTTTTCAAACAAGCCCCATTCACTTCATTGGAGCCGCGTAAAAAACGCACAATATAGAACATCCTGCAATTTTAACTGAATCTAAAGATGATGCGTGAAAAACGACGCTCATCCAACGACGACGCTTCACTACACACATCGCATCTGAACGAGAAACTGCCCCATGTGAATGAGGCCGTACCGTTTGACACGATGCATTCATGCGAATATAGCCCATAGCTGTCATTTCCTAGAGATTATGACACTTCTTGCGCTGTCTCAGAACTGATCCGCCTTCATCTCACCCCTTTCCTCTGCGGCAGGAATGTAATCCAGGTGTTTAGTTCTTACTTCTGAAGTTCTAGACGTTCCATGTAAAACACTTGTTGGAATCTGTTCTGGAGCCTTTGATCTCAGAAATCCCGGATTTGCGACGGCTTTGGAATTAATGCAGGTTGTTAAGTGTGAGCAGTTTTATCCTCCATTCCAACCATTTACAAAATAAAATAAAAACGAACATGTTACCGTCCGTGGAGAGAGTACGATCCTGGCTTCATTATACACTGCTCAAAAAAATAAAGGGAACACAAAAATAACACATCCTAGATCTGAGTTAATTAAATATTCTTCTGAAATACTTTGTTCTTTACATAGTTGAATGTGCTGACAACAAAACCACACAAAAATAAAAAAATGGAAATCAAATTTTTCAACCCATGGAGGTCTGGATTTGGAGTCACACTCAAAATTAAAGTGGAAAAACACACTACAGGCTGATCCAACTTTGATGTAATGTCCTTAAAACAAGTCAAAATGAGGCTCAGTAGTGTGTGGCCTCCACGTGCCTGTATGACCTCCCTACAACGCCTGTGCATGCTCCTGATGAGGTAGCGGACGGTCTCCTGAGGGATCTCCTCCCAGACCTGGACTAAAGCATCTGCCAACTCCTGGACAGTCTGTGGTGCAACGTGACGTTGGTGGATAGAGCGAGACATGATGTCCCAGATGTGCTCAATTGGATTCAGGTCTGGGGAACGGGCGGGCCAGTCCATAGCATCAATGCCTTCGTCTTGCGGGAACTGCTGACACACTCCAGCCACATGAGGTCTAGCATTGTCTTGCATTAGGAGGAACCCAGGGCCAACCGCACCAGCATATGGTCTCACAAGGGGTCTGAGGATCTCACCTCGGCACCTAATGGCAGTCAGGCTACCTCTGGTGAGCACATAGAGGGCTGTGCGGCCCTCCAAAGAAATGCCACCCCACACCATTACTGACCCAATGCCAAACTGGTCATGCTGGAGGATGTTGCAGGCAGCAGAACGTTCTCCACGGCGTCTCCAGACTCTGTCATGTCTGTCACATGTGCTCAGTGTGAACCTGCTTTCATCTGTGAAGAGCACAGGGCGCCAGTGGCGAATTTGCCAATCTTGGTGTTCTCTGGCAAATGCCAAATGTCCTGCACGGTGTTGGGCTGTAAGCACAACCCCCACCTGTGGACGTCGGGCCCTCATATCACCCTCATGGAGTTTGTTTCTGACTGTTTGAGCAGACACATGCACATTTGTGGCCTGCTGGAGGTCATTTTTCAGGGCTCTGGCAGTGCTCCTCCTGTTCCTCCTTGCACAAAGGCGGAGGTAGCGGTCCTGCTGCTGGGTTGTTGCCCTCCTACGGCCTCCTCCACATCTCCTGATGTACTGGCCTGTCTCCTGGTAGCGCCTCCATGCTCTGGACACTACGCTGACATACACAGCAAACCTTCTTGCCACAGCTCGCATTGATGTGCCATCCTGGATAAGCTGCACTACCTGAGCCACTTGTGTGGGTTGTAGACTCCGTCTCATGCTACCACTAGAGTTAAAGCACCGCCAGCATTCAAAAGTGACCAAAACATCAGCCAGGAAGCATAGGAACTGAGAAGTGGTCTGTGGTCACCACCTGCAGAACCACTCCTTTATTGGGGGTGTCTTGCTAATTGCCTATAATTTCCACCTGTTGTCTATCCCATTTGCACAACAGCATGTGAAATTGATTGTCACTCAGTGTTGCTTCCTAAGCGGACAGTTTGATTTCACAGAAGTGTGATTGACTTGGAGTTACATTGTGTTGTTTAAGTGTTCCCTTTATTTTTTTGAGCAGTGTAGTACGGTCAAATGGCGCGGCCGACCCACGGCAGCCAATGGCCGCAGGATTTTACCGCCAAAGGGCACAGTCATTGGCTGCAGCAGGTGGACGTGGCTTGGACATGTGCATCCATCTCAAACCGTATGAGCGCCAGCATGTTGATGGTCTTGCAATTACAGTACTTTGGCATTTATGTGGTTAAATCACGGGGGGGGGGGGGGGAATTCTTGAATGGGTCCGCAAATCCGGAGATGCGGAATGGTGCGAAACGGAAGCACGGAACGGAACCCTACGGGAGCACTACGGAGTGCTTCTGTGGGGTTTCGCCCCGTACTTCCGTTCCGCAAAAAGATAGGACTTGTTCTATCTTTTTGCGGAATGGCCGGATCGCGGACCCATTAAAGTGAATGGGTCCGCGATCCGCCGCGGCTGCCCCACGGACTGTGTTTGTGCATTGCGGCAGCACAACCACGGGGCGCACACGTTCGTGTGCAGGAGGCCTAAAAGAGGAGTGAAAACTAATCTAATCAGAGGCTGGAGTAGTTTCACTACAGACGCACGGACTGCTGGAGGTACGCCTAATTTATAACGAGGCCTCCGCCGCATAATAAATGATGTGCTTCTCCTGGCAGCTTCGGGATAATCAAAGACCGGCAAAAAAAAACAACAGGTCTTTGATAAATGACCCCCATTATGTTTAATTGTTTAAAAAAAAAAAAGTTTTTTTCCAGAATGGCGCCACCCTTGTCCATAGGCTGTGTCTGGTATCTAATTAGCTCTGGAAACTAATGTTTAGCCTCGCAGTGTCTGTTGAACATGGATGACACAAGGAGGGCAGAAAACAGACACATGGACCAAACACAGATCCTTCAAGGACATCTTCATGGATGAACCACGGGCCATCTTGTCACGGATGTCATCACAAACATCTAAAAGAGGCCTAAATCACTATTCTGGAGGTCAAGACTACATTAACCTTGACTGTTCCTTGGTGGACCCCATTATAACTCTAGCATGGCTCCATGGCTTCACTTCTGAATGGAAGCCTTGATGCCATTGTGAACATAGCCTGCAGTCTACAGTGGCATGATGTAAAATACCGGGCTGGACTTTGCAGAAGACACTTGGTCCTACAGACAGGAACAAGAAAGGTGTAGCATAATGTCAGTTGTCAGAGACAACGCTCAGTAGGTTGGAGCTTCACATGTCCGTGCCCCGTATGTGGTGGTCCAGCATGCAGACCCTATCCAGCCGTGCACACTAGAGACCTATGGTTCTGGAAGTTTCCAGATGTTGGTGACACTGATCTGCCACTTCTCCAGTTCTGATGATTCCATGATCCCCACTGGTCTTTCATTTCTAGCTCCCCCCACAGGAAATGGCTGCTTAGCCAATATCTGGCTGAGATGGACCACTGCTGAGGCCAGTGATTGGCTGACTGGTTTCCTGTGTGTCGAGAGGGGGCAGGATTCTGAAACCAGCTGGGATCCAGAAGGCACCGAGTGGATTTGGTGGGGGGATTGGTGAGGTAATTATGACTTCTTTAGTTTTTATGCTCTTCTGACCCTTTCTAAAAAATAAATAAAAAAAAACTAAAAAAAAACTAAAAAAAAACGACTGGGCAATCCCTTGGGGTTGTCTCACCTCGAACATTGTAGGCATATCTATAAGATATGCCACCAATGTCAGATAGGTGCAGGTCCCACCTCTGGAACCTGCACCTATCTAGAGAATGGAGCACCCAAGATTCAGGAGGGTGCACCGCACATGCACAGCTACCCTCCATTGCCGCGTACTCGGCTATTTTGGAAAGTCCCATAGAATTAAATGGAGAGCACACAGCGGTTCTGAGTTATCACAGTGTTTAATCGGAGGTGTTACATAGGACCAGGGCTGCCATCAGAAATTTTGGGGCCCCTTACACAGCTCAAGGCCTGGGCCCCCCCTCCTACCCCGCCCCTTTAGAATCCGTCCTGACTCCACCTACTGGCCCCCCTCCACCCCCAATTTCATTATTTTTTTACAACTACAAAGACAGCAAAAAGTGATAATCAGTGATTTCAGTAAGGAATTATTTTTTGACCAAATAATATGAAGCCTGCTACCACGACAAGGTAAACTCTTTTAAGCAGGACCCTACACTAACACTAACTACACTACCTGTTCTAAGCTGCCCTAGCAATCTTCCCCTGGCACATTTAAGAAAAAACACCTTAAAAGCACAAGGTTTACTGTTACAGTGTTATGGTGGGGATCTGTGGACGACGCACTGTTATGGGGGGAATCTGTGGACGACGCACTGTTATGGGGGGAATCTGTGGACGACGCACTGTTATGGGGGGAATCTGTGGACGACGCACTGTTATGGGGGGAATCTGTGGACGACGCACTGTTATGGGGGGAATCTGTGGACGACGCACTGTTATGGGGGGAATCTGTGGACGACGCACTGTTATGGGGGGAATCTGTGGACGACGCACTGTTATGGGGGGAATCTGTGGACGACGCACTGTTATGGGGGGAATCTGTGGACGACGCACTGTTATGGGGGAAATCTGTGGACGACGCACTGTTATGGGGGGAATCTGTGGACGACGCACTGTTATGGGGGGAATCTGTGGACGACGCACTGTTATGGGGGGAATCTGTGGACGACGCACTGTTATGGGGGGAATCTGTGGACGACGCACTGTTATGGGGGGAATCTGTGGACGACGCACTGTTATGGGGGGAATCTGTGGACGACGCACTGTTATGGGGGGAATCTGTGGACGACGCACTGTTATGGGGGGAATCTGTGGACGACGCACTGTTATGGGGGGAATCTGTGGACGACACTCAACCACTCTCAAACCCAACTGGTCAAACTTGTTAAATGGATCCCAAACACAATATGCACAATAACACCCCCCACCCCCTGCAACACTTAATTAACCCCTTCATGGCCTAAACATTTTTTTCAAAGCAGAACACACAGCTAAATGGGGCTAGGTGGGCTGGCAAGGGAGGGGTTAATAACAATAAGTGATGGAGGATCATGGCCCTGTGGGATAATATAGAAAACAGCTTTGCATTTTACCCCCGAGCAAAGACTACACAACATAGAGCTGCCTAGCCAAGTAGACAACATAAGGATCAATATGAAAATAAATAATTTGGAGCCTTTGAAATAGCTCAGCTCAGTATGCCACATTTCTGGATTATCCCACAGGGCCATGATCCTCCATCACTTATTGTTATTAACCCCTCCCTTTCCAGCCCACCCAGCCCCAGCCATTTAGCTGTGTGTTCTGCTTTGAAAATACTGTATGCCACCATTAACAGTAAAATGATAACATTATTTATGGAAACAAGTAACCTGAATCATTGGGGTCCGTCCAACATGTGATGGAGTGGAGGCTGGAGCATGGAGCTGGCACTGACTCCTTCCTGGGCTGGCTAAGAGGGGCGAGGGCACTAGGGCAGGCTTCCACAAAAGTTCTTTCCAAGTTTCCAGTCCCAGAAGTTCCCGCCGCCGCTCCTGGCTGCAAGTCTGCAAACCAGAATTGACTGTCTGGCAGTGGCTGGCAGGCAGGCGGCGGCGGCGTTAGGCAGCGGCTAGCGTCTGACGTCACCTGCGCAGCTGCGTTCCTCTGTGCAGCGGCTCAGAGAGTCAGAGCCTTTTAAAGGGGACTGCAGTCTGAAGGTATACGAGAATCAGCGGGGAGGGGGAGAACGGGCAAGGAATAATCAATTGCCCCCTTCTAGCGACGCAATGAAGTCACTGACAAATGGCAAAAAAAAAAAAAAAAAATTTTTATTCAAATTGGAACTGGCCGGGCCCCCCTGGGGTCCGGGCCCCTTACTGGGGTATCGGCTGTACCCCCCTGATGGCGGCCCTGCATAGGACTGCAGGCTACTGCATGATCTGTTCTCAGTGTTATCACCACATGTGACCTTCAGTGTTACATGGGACTGCTGGAAACCTTAGGGGATCATCTGTTCTCATAGTTATTACCATGTGTGACCATTAGTGTTACATGGGACTGCATATAACTTTACTGCATGATCTGTTCTCAGAGTTATCACCACGTGTGACCTTCAGTGTTACATGGGACTGCAGGAAACCTTAGTGGATTATTTGTTCTCATAGTTATTACCATGTGTGACCATTAGAGTTACATGGGACTGCATATATCCGTGGTTTTCACTGACCCATAGACTATAATAGGCGTGATGGATCCGTTAACAAGGACAAAATAGAGCGTGCATCTCTGCTAAAACCATGGACCCACGGACCGTACTAAAACACGGATGTGTGAATGAGGCTTTACGCTGCAGATTTGTTCTCAGTTATCACCACATGTGTCCTTCAGTGTTACATGGGACTGCATATTAACCTTACTGCATGATCTGTTCTCAGTTATCATCATGTGTGATGTTCAGTGTTACATAGGACTGCATATAACCTTACTGCATGATTTTTTTTTCTCAGAGTTATCACCATGTGTCCTTCAGTGTTACATAGGACTGCATATAACCTTACTGCATGATTTGTTCTGTTATCACCATGTGTGTCCTTCAGTGTTAGGCCTCATGCACACGACAGTATTTTTTCACGGTCCGCAAAACGGGGTTCCATTGTTCCGTGATCCGTTTCCGTTTTTGTTTCCGTGTGCCTTCCTTGATTTTTGGAGGATCACCAGACATGAAGGAAAGTGAAAAAAAAAAACGAAGTCAAGTTTGCCTTGCAAATGATAGGATAAAAACGGACGCGGATGACAATCTTGTGTGCCTCCGTGTTTTTTCACGGACCCATTGAATTGAATGGGTCCGCGAACCGTTGTCTGTGAAAAAAATAGGACAGGTCATATTTTTTTGACGGACTGGAAACACGGATCACGGACGCTGATGACAAACGGTGCATTATCCGAGTTTTCAACGGACCCATTGAAAGTCAATGGGTCCGCAGAAAATCACGGAAAACGGAACAATGGACACGGAACACAACGGTCATGTGCATGAGGCCTTACATGGGACTTCAGATAACCTTACTGCATGATATGATCTCAGAGTTATCGCCATGCGTCCTTCAGTGTTACATAGGACTGCATAGGCTCTTAACAAGCTCTGCCTCTAATACCACCAGATAACTGTTCTTCATAATTTTTCTCTCACAATTATCACCATGTGTGTCCTTCAGTGTTACACAGGACTGCTGGAAACCTTAGTGGATTATCTGTTCTCATAGTTTTTTGCCATGTATGACTTGTGTTACATGGGACTGCAGATAATCTTACTGCATGATCTGTTCTCAAGAGTTTTCACCATATGTAACCAGTGGTGTTACATAGAACTCAGAGTTAATGCCATGGTTCCACATCTGGTGCTACATGGGACTGCAGGTACCTTCACTGAATGATTATCTCTTCTTAGAATTATTATGCATACACTTTTCTGTTGCATGGGACTGCAGATGACCTTTTTGCGCTGTCTCCACCCAATGCATATGTCATGGTAACTTCCCTGTGTTACATAGGGCTGCAGATAACATTTTTCTGCCCTGTTACATGGTAGTTCTTAGCATGCACTCACACCTGTGACCACAGGACGCCCCGTGCCCGCTCGGTCAGTGTCCCTCACTGTCATCGTCCTCTTCCCTCACACACCCCCTTCTCTACCTGCGGCTGCCTAGCGCGTGACGTCACGCCCTCATTATGCTAATGTACGCTGACCTCACCGGCGCTCCGCCAATCAGCGAGCACTGCGCTGCCCACCTGCCAGGAAGAGAATTCCATCATTCCTCACATTCCTAGTGCGGAGCGCGGCGCTGTGCAAGGAGCTTCCCCGGGGTCCCCGCAGCCCCCAACCAGCAGCTCTCCGGGGCCCCTCAGCAACTCCTCCTACACGGATAGCACCCGGCAGGTGCCACCCAGGAGAACGCGGACTCTTTATCCTCGCCAGCGTTACTCCTGCTGGGATCCCCCCTTTAAATCACCACTGGGCTTAGAAATCTGCAAATCCGCAGATTATTGGTGGATTCCTGTGACCGCTCCCCCCCCCCCCCCCCCCAGACTCCAGCACGTTGGATCTTTACAAAGTTGCTGCTCTGGTGAGTTGTGTTTGCAGTGTGTGACTGTGTGCATGTCTCCGTCCTGCATTGCTGTGTGCACGGGGCATGACAGGCACTTTGTTTACTGCGTCTTTGTGCCTGTCCCTGCAATGTGACACATACTTCCTGCCTTTCCTGGACGCTGACTTCTATCGATCAGTTCAGGATTGTTCCAAGATTGGGACGATATCGATTGTGACCTCTCATTTCAGATATTTCTCACTCTGTGTCCTGTATCTGCATGACCTCTGTATTATTTTTTTGGGGGGCAGTCATTGGTTAAAGGCTTTGGACAGAACCGATCACTCGCGCACGCCACCGTGTCCATACTGCGGTCCGCAAAATATGGGTACCCTCCGTGTGCGATCCGCACTCCCATCACTAGAAGGGGCAATTCTCATCCAAGAATAGGACGTGTTCTGTAGTTTGTGGAATGGACGTACAGATGCAGACGGGACACGCGTGCTGTCCGTTTTCTTTTTTTTGGACCCATAGAAATTAATGGGTTTGTGTGCAATACGCAAAAAATGCAGATGGGACATGGATGCAATGTCCAAAACCCAGTCACGTGCGTGGAACAGGGATGGACATCCGGGGACTGCCTGTTGGGTCTGTGTGCTAACCCTAAAAACGTGGATCGGACATGGCCCTAATTCTGGTGGAAGTGGCTGTCTGTAGTGGGGTAATGTATGTCACCACTAGTGTTGAGCGAACTTGTGTGTTTTTTTTTTTTTTAAGTTCGGCGTCTAAAGTTCTGGTTATCGAACAATCGCGTTATGGATTCCGCTACCACGGACCAATCCATAACGCGATTCTTCGATAACTCGAACTTTAGACGCCGAACTTAAAACACAAGTTCGCTCAACGCTAGTTACCACCTTGCCCATGTTACAGGGACGCCCATAACGGTGGCGAAAATCCATGCGGGAAAACAACCATTGTCTGTGGCGTAATCCGCAATCAGAACGCCAACAGCAGCAGCTTCCCATTGACTCCAATGGGGGAAATCGACACCCTGCGCACATGACGTTTTTTTTTTTTTCACTTCAGAAGTGGCACGTTACTAAACCGAAGCCGATTTTAGCTGCGTTCCCCATAGAAGTCAATGGTGAAGGGCTAAAATAGCTATATTTATTTATTTTTTTGCACATTTTTGGTGGCAGAAATGACGGACTGCTGACATAGGCAGCCAGCGGACTGATCTGCCACTGTTTTTTACGTGGTGGATTTTTAGCCGTGTGACGCTAGCCTGAGAGATCTGCTCTGGGCCTAGAAGGGAATTCTGAATGGGGACCCCCCCCCCCCTTTCCTTCTTTAACTTGTAAGCAGACCTGGAAACTTCAGAGAAATTCTACATTTTCTTTAAAGTGGACAATCCCTCAAGAGGAAGCCGCCATAGTATTCAGCAGCGGCCGTAGGGCTACGTAATATCGCAGGGTGCGTCATCTCTAATGTGGGGGATCCCAAGTGATGGACCCCACCCCCCCCCCCCCCCCCCCCAATCTTTTAGTGTCCCAGGACAACAACTTTAAGGCTAGGTCTATACTACGACATTTGTCACGCAACAATTTTTGTAATGATAGTCTATGGTGTCGCATGGATTTTTCTGCGACTGTCACGTCGCAGTGCGACACCATAGACTATGGTTATAAAAATTGTCGCGACGACAAAATGTCGCAGTGTCGTTGTGTAGACCTAGCCTAAATCCTTAGTCTCTCTGGACTTATTGATTGGCGATTCCCATTAGTCTATATGACCTCATGCGGTGATCTCAGGGATATATATAGCAGTACACACAGAGGGCGTGCGGTCATCTTTGTATGATGCAGCAGTTTCTATTGTACTACTACTCCAGGCATGTGCCATGTCTTGTGACTGAGGAAGGGCACTACCTGTGGTGGTTGGGTGGGAGCTGGCGGGCCGGTGGCCTATTTGTCTAGACTGGGGAAGGGGGGGGGTCAGCTGGCCAGGAGAGGGTTACTCTACAGCCAGGAGTCTGAAGTTAAAGGCTGCCTGAGGTTTTCACATGTCACAGGAGGGGGGAGGCAGCCATCAGCCTCCAGCCTCTCACATTGTGGGGGAGGGCTGCGTCGGCTGCTGCCGCTGGGATCTTTGGCTCTGAATGAAGGAAGTTGGAGAGAAGTTGTTTGTTTTTTGTCTGTGCTGCTGTATGTCCTGGTAAGTCCTGGGTGCCTGTTGTCTGTACATGTGCTGGGGGCCGGCGGAGGATCTGACTGTGAACAATGCCCGCTGCATTCTCAGGGTCTGTGCAAAACCTGCCCCTGCCCCCCTTTTCCATAGGCAAGTGCTGAGGGGCTTGGGATGAGATTCGGACGGTCTAAATCCAGTCCATTTATGAATAAAGACGCAGGAGTTTCCAGTGATGGGAACGAATACGAGAAATATTAGGATCATCATGTAATATTATTATGCTTTTATGCGATGGTCCGATCTCCGCTTTTTGATCATGTCTGAAATCTGCACCGTTTGGGATGCCTGCACGCGATGCGGATTACGTGCGGTTTTTCTGCCTGGATTTTAGTGCAGAAAATAAAACGTAGCGTAATACAGTACCAGCAGAGTGTATGAGATTAGACAAAATGTCACGTACACTTGACGTTTTTTTCTTAGGGTGCATTCACACGACCCTCAGTGTCGTGTGGTCTGCAAATTGCGGATCCACAAAACGTGGATACCGGCTGCATTTAGTGGATCGCCCATGGCCGGCTCTATATAGAAAATGCCTATTCTTGTCTGCGACCGCGGACAACAATAGGACATGCTTTATATTTATGCGGGGGAGAGTGGAACGGAACAGCGGATGCAGGCAGCGCGCGGTGTGCTGTCCGCATCTTTTTCTGCCCCGTTAAAATGAATGGGTCCGCACCCGTCCTGCAAAATTGCGGAACGGATACGGACCCAGAATTAGTCGTGTGAATGGACCCTTTGGCTGCAGAGTTTGAAATCTGCAGCGTGTCAAATGTTGAGTTTCTCTTGTGCAGATATAAAGCCTTATTCACACGTCAGTGTTCGGTCAGTGATTTTTCGGCTCTAAACGCAGAAGAGGAAGATCTGCATCAAATACGCACCAAAAATTTGATAAATAGTATAGAATTAGGGCTCATTTACACGACCGCGCCGTGTTTTGTGGTCCACAAATTGCGGATCCGCAAACTACAGAAGCCGCCTGTGTGCATTCCGCAATTTGAGGACCGGAATAGACGCTCATTATAGAAATGCCTGTTCTATTCCGCAAAACGTACAAGGATAGGACATGTTCTATCTTTTTTGCGGGGCCACAGAACAGAGTAGCGTGTGCTGTCCGCATCTTTTGCGGCCCCATTGAAATGAATGGGTCCGTGCCACGGAACGGGTGCGGCCCTATTCATACGGTCGTGTGAATGAGCCCTTATGTGCATTTTTTTTGTGCAGTTTTGGTGCGGATTTAATGAGTTTTCTGCACCTAAGGCCCCATGCACACGACCGTTGTGTGTTTTGCGGTCCGCAAAACACGGATGATGTCCGTGTTTGTTCGGCAATTTGCGGAACGGCGCGGACAGCCATTAATATAACTGCCTATTCTTGTCCGCAAAACGGACAAGAATAGGACAGGTTATATTTTTATTGTGGACCACGGAACGGAGCAACGGATGCGGAGAGCACACGTGCTGTCCGCATCTTTTGAAGCCCCATTGAAGTGAATGGGTCCGCATCCGAGCCGCAAATACTGAGGCTCGGATGCGGCCCAAAACAACTGTTGTGTGCATGAGGCCTAAAGCTGCACAAAAATCCACGTGAAAAACTCATGCACAACTTCCCCATTGATTTCAATGGGGAATAAGCACGTTGGACCGTACAGCACTTTTTTTTTTCTCCTGCAGCCGGTTTAAAATCTGCATGGAAGGTCCCTTTCTGTAAGTAAAAAATGCGCAAAGTGTATAGGAGATTTGTCTGATATCATTCACTTGGCTGGTTACTCTATTAGGGCTCATGTATATGGCCGTATGTATTTTGCGATCCGCAAAATATACGGATGACGTCCGTGTGCATTCTGTATTTTGCGGAATGGAACAGCTGGCCCCTAATAGAACAGTCCTTGTTCATAATGTGGACAATAATAGTACATGTAAATACGTACATACGGAAATGGAATGCACACGGAGTAACTTCCATTTTTTTCTTTTTTGACGACCCATTGAAATGAATGGGTCGGCAAAATAAACGGAACGGACACGGAAAGAAAATATGTTCATTTTTTATTTTTATAAAAGTTTTAAATGTTGCCACATGAAGTGCGGTGATATTATTAGAGAACAATTTTGCAGCACTATTAACATATGAAAGGGCATCTGTCAGCAGCTTTGTACCTATGACACTGGCTGACCTGTTACATGTGCACTCGGCAGCTGAAGGCATCTGTGTTGGTCCCATGTTCCTATGTGTCCGCATTGCTGAGAAAAATTTAATATATGCAAATGAGTCTCTAGGAGCAACGGGGGCGTTGCCATTACACCTAGAGGCTCTGCTCTCTCTGCATCTGCTGCGCCCTCTGCACTTTGATAGGGCCAGGACATGTAAGTGATCACGCCCTGACTTCTAAAGTCAATCAAAGTGCAGAGGACGCAGCAGTTGCAGAGAGAGCTGAGCCTCTAGGTGTAATGACAATGCCCCCGTTGCTCCTAGAGACTCATTTGCATATATTAAAACATCATTTTGCTCAGCAATGCGGGCACATAGGAACATGGGACCAACACAGACGTCTTCAGCTGCCAAGTGCACATGTAACAGGTCAGCCAGTGTCATAGGGACAAATCTGCTGACAGATGCCCTTTATTTGCTCAATGAAGTTGCATCTTTTAAGTGGTATCCTCTATGGATGTGATCTGTTCAGGTGGGCAACAGTCAGCAAAAGAATACATTGAAGAAAAAAACAAACTTGAAAGCTTCACCTTTCATAGGCCAGTAGGGTGTCGGGGCTTGGGCATTAGGGAACTGCACTGACAGTAGTTCTCCGATGTGAAACATGCTGCCCCTCCAATCAGCAAGCACAGGCGCTACTTCAGTAAAGCCCTGCGCAGAGTACAGACTGCTTTCTATGCCGCCCTGCAAATCCGCCAGCAAGGCGCTGTTCCAATAAAGTGGTGTGCAGAGTACAGGCTGCTTTCTGCGAACAGGTACTGTCCCTCCCGTCGGCCTGCAAGCGTCTCATTGCTTTCCCCTGTTGGCCCCTTCCTGTGGGAGGCTGACTGATATATGAAAGGGGTTTTAAATACCCTGTGGCCGCAATTTCTAATCGAGTTCTGATAGGTAATTGCTATATATGCAGTTGTCCAGTAACTAGTGAACCTTTGACCCCAAGAGATGCCGACAGAACCTTCAAGACACTACTGGGAGCTTCTTTTTTTTCTTATTTTTAGCAAAATCTAGAGTCAGTTATGTTAATTTTTTATTTTTTTTTTACCATTCAAATCCTTCCATTTGCATGACGGGGGCCGGTGCGTCGTAGGAGCCTCAGGCTTTCTGAAAGAAAAAACGTATTGTGTCTATGCAAATAAGCGGCGTGCATCCATAAAACATGGAAATGCCAGCCCATGTGGCTAGAGAATGTTGTCTGCTTGGCACAATACATTTTTGGAGGCTTAACTCCTCTTTCTTTGTCTTTTGACCTGTCATCGACTCGTCGGAAAATAATGGAGGCACATTGACAGCGCCCCCTCAGGCACATGGCTGTATGTCGGCTCTGTACAGTCAGTGGACCTTGCTGTACCTCAGTTTGCCTATGCCCAATTCATTACATTTCTTTTTCCCTCGATTTCCCCATAAAAAAAATAAAGTGCCTTGTTCCATCTCTAAGAATACCCTCCTAGCATGGTGCGGTATGACGGTGCCATATGGCAGCACACAAAGTATCTACAGCCCATGTAGTACAAAACCCATAGGCACTCTGGTGCAGTACACGTTTCATGCACACGGCTGTGCCATACACATATGGGCCCAGACCCACTAACCCTAAGGCCTCCTGCACGCGACCGTAACTGTTTTGGCGGTCTGCACATCGCGGATCCGCAAAACATGGATACCGGCTGTGTGCATCTCTCTCATTTTCCCTCCCCTCCGCAGGTCCTGCACATGGTCACAAATGTCTGATCTTGCCCAGGGACAGAAATACAGATGCGGACAGCACACGTGCCGAGATGGACACTTTTCTCTGGCGCTATACCAACTAATGGCTGGATTACATTAAGGCCTCATGCACACAACCTTATGTATTTTGCTGTCTGCAAAAAACGGATCCGCAAAAAAATACGGGTGACGTCCGTTTGCATTCCGTATTTTGCGGAATGTAACAGCTGGCCCCTGATAGAACGGTACTATCCTTGTCCGTAATGCGGACAATAATAGGACATGTTCTAATGTATTTTTTTTTTTTGTGGAACGTAAATACGGACATACGGAAATGGATTTTTTTTTTGCGGACCTATTGACATGAATGGTACCGTATACGGTCTTCAAAAAAAACGGAACAGGCACGGAAAGAGTATACGTTCGTGTGCATGAGGCCTAAAACAGATTTTTATGCCGGAATTGTGTCCCAATTTTGGTACAAAATGAAGCCTGCCCCATTTCTCACAAAGCTCCACCTCTTTGCGCTATGCCCCACCCCCTTGTCAAGCATGTAGAAATCCTATATGTGCCAAATTGTACCAACTTGCACCACTTTCTAGATGGAGTATTGGCGCAGACGCACCAGTAAATCTAGGCCGAGGTCTGCCAGTTTGGCTTCCATTGATTTCAGTGAATGTTGATAGTCCGTTCATTTCAGTGTAAACCAAGTTTGCCGCAGACAAAAAGGTTTAAAAGCTTTTTCCCCAAAAATCCCATTCATCACTTATCCACAGGATAGGCGATACATGTCTGATTGGGCGAACCCGTTTAACGTGCAAAAGGTGATTTTCATAAAATGTAATTCACCAAGAACACATTGGGCTACTTTTTTATTTTATTTTTTGTGTGTCCAGGAGACGCCCAGTTGGAGTGCAGCCGCAGGAGGTCTTCCTGCCATACTGCATCATACTGGGAACATAAAGAAGGTCCCAAATGATACCTGAAATAACCCGAAACCGTTGTATTTGTGAATGGGTTAAGACGTTCCGTTATTGTGCGAGCAGTATTGCAGCCCTTGCGGTCTACTGGCCAAGTCCCACGCTGTGTGCCATCTGCTTCGAGCCGCTGACATAATATTCCAGGCATGGAGAACATTTTGAAACGGGCAAAAGTACTTACCGTAATTAAAAGGTTATAGAATTATAATTTTGTTTTCTGAGACGTCTTCCAAATCAGAATTTTCATAGAATTTCGAAAAATTGTCCTCCACACGTCCTCCACTCTGCTCTGTGCCACCCTCTTTATATACTGGGCACTGTGCACTTATGGTGTAACTGACTGTTCCAGAAGTGAGAATAAGGCCTATTGCACGTGTGCGCCCCCCGTGGCCGTATTGCAGACCGCAGATCCATTCACGGATGCGGATCCATTCACTAAAATGGGTCCGGAGATGCGGAATGGTGCGGAACGGAACCCTACGGAAGCGCTATGGAGTGCTTCCGTGGGGTTTCGTCCCGTACTTCCGTTCCGCAAAAAGATAGAACATGTCCTGTCTTTTTGCGGAACGGCCGGACCGCGGACCCATTAAAGTGAATGGGTCCGCGATCCGCTGCGGCTGCCCCACGGTGGGTGTCCGTGCATTTCCGAAAAACATTCCAGTTTTTTAAGTTCAGTTCCCTTATGGATTTATTTAAAAACGGAGCTGCCATTTAATGTTTTGCTACCATTTATTTTACAGTTTGTTCATTCACACTGTGGACTGTTTCTTTCACATCTCTCCGCAGTAAATACACATCAGGTGAGCTGTTACTACAAATTTTTTACTTTTCTTTGACAAGCCCAGCTTTTTTTTAAGTATCGGATTCCTGGTAATTTTAACTGAAAAGCCAATGTTTGAAAAGAGAGATGTGAAGAATTTTTAATAGGTTTTTCTGACTTGTTGAACTTTCAGGGTATTTTGTCTTAACCAGTAGTTGTGAGAGGCTGAGTGTTAAAAGGAAATTCTGAGGTAAGGGGGGGAATGGTTTTCTGTTTTAAATGAAATCTGTCAGCAGTTCTGACAATGCTAAACTGCTGACGGCTCTAGGTAGGGACAAACATGGCTTTTGTGGAGTTTTTATCATTAGCAGTTGTGAGAACCCATCTAGCCATCAACATTTACAACATTAGAATTCGTAGAGCATGATAAGAACAAGTGTATTTTATTTTTTATTTTATTTTTTGTGCTTTTTTTTTTTAATTTATTTTTTGGATGGCGAGTTTGAATAGACTAATAAATGTATGCAATGTGCCATCCCCCAGGGCCCCTATCGCGTCCCAGGTATAGTAGGAATGCCGAGTGGTGTAGTGCGGCCTAAATGTCTCTGTGTCACAGTGCTCCTACCTGGATACTGCTGGACCCCAGGCTTTGTCTCCGAAGCAAAATAAAGGGGGAATAATTGAGGGATGAATGGAAAATAACTTGAGTCCAGACCTTGTGGTGAAATTCAATGGTAGCTTTACTTGAATAAACATTCTTCCAAACGATTGGCAGGCTTTGTCTTAGTTCCAGCAGGCTTTTGCTTAAACTGGCAGGCAAACTCAACTCTGCTTGCTCTCTGTCTCTGCTGTACTGCTTTCTTCCTCTGTGCTGCATTAAACTCTGCTTAAGGCCTCATGCACACGACCATTCCGTTTTTTTACGGTCCGCAAATTGCGGATCCGCAAAACACGGAAGCCGCCCTTGTGACTTACGCAATTTGCGGAACGGAACTGGTGGCCCATTGTAGAAATGCCTTGTCTTGTGCGCAAAACATGAATAGGACATGTTATATTTTTTTGCCGGGGCCACGGAACAGAGCAACGCATGTGGACAGCACACGGAGTGCTGTCCGCATCTTTTGCAGCCCCATTGAAGTGGATAGGTCCGAGCCGCAAAAACTGCGGCTCGGATGCGGACCATAACAACGGTCGTGTGCATGAGGCCTAAGGCTACTTTCACACTAGCGTTTTTGTTTTCCAGTATTGAAATCCGTCATAGGGGCTCAATACCGATGAAAAACACTTCAGTTTTGTACCAATTCATTGTCAATAGGGACAAAACTGAACAGAACGGAATGCTCCAAAATGCATTCCGTTCTGTTTAGTTGCGTTCCCATACCGGAGAGCAAACCGCAGCATGTTATAGTTTGCTTTCCGTCCTAGGATGCAGAGCAAGACGGATCCAGCATGACCCCCAATGCAAGTCAATGGGGACGGATCCGTTTTCTCTGCTGCATTCTGCCACAATAGAAAACTGATTCGTCCACTATTGACTTTCAATAGAGTTCATGACGGATCTGTCTTGGCAACATTAAAGATAATATAGCCTATCCGTTCATAACGGATGCAGATAATTGTATTATCAGTAACGGGAGCGTTTTTGCTGAACCCTGTCGGATCCAGTTAAAACGCTAGTGTGAAAGTAGCCTAAGTTTGGTTTCTGTACTTTAGGTCTGTTCTGGTATCCTTGGATGGGGTGCCATCAACTGTGTCCCCTCCTGAGACTCGGCAAATAACTTATTTTCAGCTGAAGAACACTTTCCTATGGCTGCTATATCTTTCATGTCTTCTCGGCACCAACATGGAGTCTAAACCCGGAACAATCTAGAACTGACACTCCCCATTCTGCTAGCAAGCAGGACTGGCCCACTTCTGCCCAAAGGGGGGAGAATTGAATGGAACTCACCATTCCAATCTAAGTATAGCTCTGCCATTTGCACTGCCACCTGCTGGTGAACCAGGCACATTACATGTAATAAAACCGTTGCATAACGAGACTAGGAATGCACAGTGTAGAGGACCTGGACAAAAATTACACAAGATGGCATTTAGGTTAGACCATTAAAGATAGTAGCAGGGTGTAGGAGTGGTAACACCACTTTGCGGTGTTACATATAGTTCAATGCATGCTAATAAATAGAGATCCAGTAACACACTATGAGATATATATATATATATATATATATATATATATATGACAGTAGCATGCCCCTCAGATAAAGGTGACCATACAAGTGCATAGGTTCAGCTCACCAGTATCTAACTTAGGTCTCATTCTTGGATTGTAAGACCACCTGCACTCAGGTGCGGGGGAAGGCACATAAGATCTACGCACATTTTTGCGCGGATTTATGTGCATTTCTGCAGCACATCCGCAATGTCTAATTGCAGTTCTTGGTGCGGATTTGATGCGGTTTTGCCGCAGATCTCGCCCTTCGATTGAAAAGGGTGAAATCCGCAGCTAAAACCACAGCCATAATTGAAATTGTACGAAAATAGGATCGCGCTGCAGATATTCCTGAGGTCCTCTTTCACACCATGCGGTTTTACACCATCAGATCTCATAGGCCTCTTTCACACGGGCGTTGCGGGAACATGCGCGATTGCAAAACATTGTAATGCGTTTTGCATTCGCGTGAGAAAAATCGCGCATGTTTGGTACCCAAACCCGAACTTCTTCACAGAAGTTCGGGCTTGGGATCGGTGTTCTGTAGATTGTATTATTTTCCCTTATAACATGGTTAGGGATCGACCGATTATCGGTTTGGCCGATATTGAGGATTTTGAACGTTATCGGTATCGGCATCTATTTTGCCGATATACCGATAATGTATTGGGAACACAGAACGCGCTGCTCTCAGCGCTCTCTGTGTTCCCTCCGCAGCACAGGGGAGAAGGAAGCCGTGTCTCCTCCCCCTGTGATGCTGCTGCCGCTGCCGCCAATGAGAGGAGAGAACATAAGAGGAGGGGAGGGGCTGTGGCCACTGCGCCACCAATGAAGATAAGCCTTTCATTCATTCATATACAGGAGGCGGGAGCTGGCTGCAGAATCACATAGCCGGCTCCTGACCTCTATGAGCGATAGCTGCGATCCGCGGTAGTTAACTCCTCAGGTGCCGCGGATCGCAGCTACCGCTCAGAGGTCGGGAGCCGGCTCCCGCCTCCTGTATATGAATGATTGAGAGACTTATCTTCATTGGTGGCGCAGTGCGCCCCCCCCCAAGCCCCCCAGTTTTAATCATTGGTGGCGCAGTGCGCCCCCCACCCCCATCCCAATCAATAGTAAAAACATTGGTGGCGCAGTGCGCCCCCCCCCCCACCCAGTATTACTCATTGGTGGCAGTGGCCACAGGATCCCCTCTCCCCTGCTCCTCCGATCGGAGCCCCAGCTGTGTAAGCATGGGGCTCCGATCGGTTACCATGGCAGCCAGGACGCTATTGAAGCCCTGGCTGCCATGGTAAGCTCCATGCTGCTGTGTGCACTATGCACAGAGCAGCAGGGACAGTGTGAGCTCCTATTCACCCTGATAGAGATCTATCAGGGGGAATATGACAAGGGTTCTAGTCCCTAAGGGGGCTAAAAGTTAGTAAAAAAAACCCACAAAAATATTAAGTATAAATGAAAAAGATTTCTAAAAAAAAAATACACATTAACAATAAACATATTAATTTTCAGCAGATTTGTGTAGGAATTTTTTTTTTCTCCAAAAATGAAAATTCCCAGAATATCGGTATAAATTATCGGCTATCGGCCTGAAAGTTTACAAATTATCGGTATCGGCCCTAAAAAATCAATATCGGTCGATCCCTAAACATGGTTATAAGGCCTCATGCACAAGACCGTTGTTGTGTCCCGTGTCCGTTGTTCCGTTTTCCGTGATTTTCTGCAGACCCATTGACCTTCAATGGGTCCGTTGAAAACTCGGATAATGCACCGTTTGTCATTCGCGTCCGTGATCAGTGTTTCCAGTCCGTCAAAAAATATGACCTGTCCTATTTTTTTTCACGGACAACTGTTCGCGGACCCATTCAAGTCAATGGGTCCGTGAAAAAACACGTAGGCACACAAGATTGTCCGCGTCCGTTTTTTTCCTATCATTTGCAAGGCAAACTTGACTTAGATTTTTTTTTTCACTTTTCATGCCTCGTGATCCTCCAAAAATCAAGGAAGACACACGGAAACGGATCACGGAACAACGAAACAGCTTTTTGCGGACCGCAAAAAAATACTGTCGTGTGCATGAGGCCTAAGGGAAAATAATAGCATTCTGAATACAGAATGCATAGTAAAATAGCGCTGGAGGGGTTAAAAAATAAAATAAAATTATTTAACTCACCTTAATCCACTTGCTCGCGCAGCCGGCATTTCTTCTGTCTTCATTAGCTGTGTGCAGGAAAAGGACCTGTGGTGACGTCACTCCGGTCATCACATGGTCCATCACATGATCTTTTACCTGCACATACCTTTTCCTGCACACAGCTAAAATGAAGACAAAAGAGATGCCGACTGCGCGAGCAAGTGGATTAAGGGGAGTTAATATTATTATTTATTTATTTTAACCCCTCCAGCGCTAGTTTACTATGCATTCTGTATTCAGAATGCTATTATTTTCCCTTATAACCATGTTATAAGGGAAAATAATAATGATCGGGTCCCCATCCCGATCGCACCGCATCCGCACTTGCTTGCGATTTTCACGCAACCCCATTCATTTCTATGGGGCCTGCGTTACGTGAAAAATGCACAAAGAGGAGCATGCTGCGATTTTCACGCAACGCACAAGTGATGCATGAAAATCACCGCTCTTGTGCACAGCCCCATAGAAATGAATGGGTCAGGATTCAGTGCGGGTGCAATGCGTTCAACTCACGCATCGCATCCGCGCGGAATACTCGCCCCGTGTGAAAGGGGCCATAAGGTTCCTCCCCATAATTTACATGCTATTTCTTTTTAAATCCGCGTGGCAGGTCAGTTTCCGCACAGAAAAAATCTGCAAAGTGTACGTGAGATTTGGGTAATCTTATACATTTAGCTGGTACTATAACAAGCTGCGGTTTTTCTGCATGTATTCCGCAACGTGTGCAGGTGGCCTAATACAGCTCCATGCTGTATGGAGCCATTATGGAGGTATGAAGAGCCTCTACTGTACCTTTTTATACGTCTCGGCCTTCCCAGGGGAGCCTATACTGCAGCGCATGTATTAGGCCTAGTAATGAAGGTTGCATGAGGCCTAGTAAAGAAGGTTTGGGCTAATCATCTATTACCTAGTTTCTGCACACAGGAGAATACATTCTAGATGAGCGTTCCAGAACATGTCGGGCCGATGCTTGGAAGGAAATGAGTGCCGATTAATATACATGTCTAGCTGATTTTGTCTAAAGGGGTTGTCCAGGTGTTTATTACTGATGACCTATCCTCAGTATCTGAGGGGTGAGGATCCGACTCCCAGCACCCCCTGCTGATCGGCAGTTTGAAGAGACCGCAGCACTCCGGTGTGCGCTGCAGCTTCTTCCTAGACCAGTGATGTTCCGTTCATTGGTCACGTGGCCTAGGCGCAGCTCGGTCCCATTCAGGTGAATGGCTGAGCTGCAATACCAAAAAAAAACGCCTGCTATACGGATGGCGCCGTGCTTGGTTAACTGCGAGGAGGCCACAGCTGATCATCATTGGACCAGGGTGTCAGACCCCCACCAATCCGGTACTGATGACCTGTCCTGAGGATAGGTCATCAGTATTAGGCCTATTGCACACGACCGTATGGCTTTTTCAGTGTTTTGCGGTCCGTTTTAAACGGATCGGTTGTTCCGTTTTTTGTTTCCGTTGTGTTTCCGTTCCGTTTTTCCGTTCCGTTTTTCCGTATGGCAAATACAGTATACAGTAATTTCATAGCAAAAATTGGGCTGGGCATAACATTTTCAATAGATGGATCCGCAAAAAACGGAACGGATACGGAAGACATACGGATGCACTTCCGTATGCATTCCGTTTTTTTGCGGACCCATAGACTTTAATGGAGCCACGGAACGTGATTTGCGGCCAAATATAGGACATGTTCTATGTTAAAACGGAACGGAAAAACGGAAACGGAATGCATACGGAACACATTCCGTTTTTTTTGCGGACCCATTGAAATCAATGGTTCCGTATACGGACCGTATACGGACCGCAAAAAACGGCCAGTAAACGGGAAAAAAAAACGGCCGTGTGAAAGAGGCCTTAGACACTTAGAAAACCCCTTTTACATGGCCCAATGCAAAGTGAAAAGGGAGCAGAGTGTTCGTTGTTACTTTTTCTTTCTCCCCTAGTCTCTTTGCATATTGTCGGCAGCCCACCCAGGACCTACCTTTAGTGGGTGGAACTTGCATACACCCTGCCCATTTTCGGCCTGGAAAAGCCCGAATTTACCAGGACAGTTTCCTAAAATTAGGGGCAGGCCCTGCAAATTCTGGACCACTATACATTACAATTCTGTTGTAGTGTATGGAGCTGGATAGTTGTCAGTGGAGAATATTTATGTCTAAAAGAAAAACTATTGGGGTCATTTATCCAACTGGTGTAAAGTAGAACTGGCTCAGTTGCCCGTAGCAACCAGTCAGATTCCACCTTTCATTTTTGACAGCTCCTTTGGAAAATGAAAAGTGGAATTTGATTGGTTGCTATGGTCAATTGAGCCAGTTCTACTTTACACCAGTTTGATAAATATCCCCATTTATTTTTTATTTTTGCTGTGGGCAACAGAGACCTACATCTGCCCGTTCAGCGCAGTCCTCACCCTCGTGCAGAGTCGCTGTCCCTCAGATTATGGTGCTGACCGTCCGCTATTTTGTGTGAAATGATCTAAACCTGTGCTGTCCTCGCCTGTCGGCGACATGGCTGTATGGCGTGCCGGGCGTATACGTAATTATAAAGCGCAGGGCATAGTGTTGGGATTTGACATGAGAACAATGCTGCCTCCTCTCCGCGCCGTCTGTTGAGCGCTCGCATTGTTTGGCTCTTGTGGCATTTATGAAATCCTTGACATTTTTAGCATTCTCTCTGGAAACAATTTCTGGAAGTTCAGTGACAGCGCTTTCTTCCAGTAAGCGATGAGACGTCAGATGCGTCTCTGGAATGTACCATGTGGGAAGTGAAGCAATCCTTAGCTGCGGTGTCCCAGTGCTTTCCTCTGTTTGTTAGGGGAAAACAGGAGGCGGAGGCTTCTCCGTCGTCTGCACGCTGGAATCCTCGCTGCGGACGTGATCCTGCTAGTTTATATATTTTTTCCTCCAGCTGCCAGTCCACACAGAACTACATCATAATCGATGTCTGTGCAGTAGTGACGAGAAAGTCGATTCATAAGAATCGAATGCGTTCAGAAATCGGACTGCTTGGGCAGGGAGGGGCCTGGCCCCGCTGCTCAAGAGACTCCCCCCTCGATTGACATCTCGCCTGGCCCTGGTAATCTTGCACCTCGCCTGTCCTGCGCCAATACACTTCCGGGTGTATCCAGATGTGATCGTTGAACGCACAGTCGCCATCTGCGCCGCTCAGGTAGCAGCAGCAGAGTCTCCACGCCATACACTGAACGAGATTGACTGGTTCAGATGAAATATCAATGAAGGGGGAGGGTGGAGACTCCTGAGCAGTTTGGGCAGCCCGTTTCCGTTATGCAGGAGAGGACCCCCCCTGCATAACGGAACGGATCCATTTTGCAGCCCATAGACTTCTATTGTGACGGAATAAATAACGGAATGCATTCCGTCATAGAATTGCGTTATTGTCCGTGGTAACGGAATCCATAACGCAATTCACCTTTTACCAATCGCAAACAAATTTCATAGCCGGAAATTCGCTCATCTCTATTGGTGACCAATTTCAGAAATGTTTGTAAAGATTGTCTCATCGGGAGCCGACTCCCTGATCGCTGGGGGTTCCCGTGATCAACTGCTGAGGGGCTCCAACATGGCTGTGAAAATGTATGTCATTGGACCCCTATCAGCAACCACGTAAGGTTATGTTTACAGTATTTTGTCTGGCATTTTTGATGGAATCTGCAATGGAGGACTTAAAGGGGTTTTCCATTTTGTATCTACAGCCTTTAAAATAATCGTTTATGAAGGTAGCTGTGTTTTTTTTTTTTATGTATTTCTTTTACCTTTATTGCTCCTATCTTCCGTTCTGGACTGTGGTCACATGACCATGTCCATACAGCTCTGATTTCCTGTGATGTTATGTCTATGGGCATGTCAGTTATAGGGGAGTGTCTATGTAACTAGAGGGGTGGGAGGAGCTATAAAGTAGCTGGGTGTTGTTAGGGGCGGTCCTGTAGCTGTGGTAGAGAAAGTGCATCATGGGTTTGGTTGGATACAGCAGCAGGAAGTGCTACATACCGGATGGAAACAGACCACAGGGATTGGTTTACATGGTAAAAACTGGTCAGGAGCGTCCGAACTGAAAAAGAAAAATCTTAGGGACGATGTACATAATGTAAGCAAATACATGACTGTATATGTTAAACACCATAGTAATCCCGGAATGTCCCTTTAAACGTCACTTGAATCCACTGTGAACTACCTTCCTGATGTCCAAATGCTAAAAAGGTGCCCAGACTGGCCGAACTACTGATTTTAGCAGGGTCGGCCCACCATCTAATGTGTTGGACTTTTCCCGATGGCTGGATTGTTATCTCTAAACCAATGTGAATACGGCCCCAGTCATTTCATCTGGATGTAGCAGAGGGTGAGGGCGCAGTTTTATTGCTAGTTCTCTTAAAGGGATTGTCTGAGGGATTGTCAGACCTGCACCCGAATGGTGTAAAATAAAACCTTTTTCTCCGGTGCCGTTCTCGGAACTACCGGTCAGTCCTTTTGCAGAGGTGATGTGCATGTCGCATTGAGAATTCACTAGCTGGCCTTACATGTAAGATGCCATTGCTGTGCGCCCTGTATGGCAGTACACTCCATCACCATTAGTCCTTATTACGGACCTGAAACTCTTTGCATGCTGCCAAGTCGTACTCGCCATAAGACTTAGGCCAAGATTTATTTTATTTTAGATGGTTGAGGAATCCATGAAAATAAGGTGTATAATTGCCACATACAGTTACAGGCCATGTGTTTCGCCATTGATCCTTTTGGCAGTTTTACCTGACTACTAAAAAAAATATTGGGGGGTGGGTGTCTGTGGCTCCCAAGGGAATGGTAATGTTTCCGCCACTGTAGTTTCCGATCCTTTCAGGTGCGTATATATATAATATACATATATATATATCTCTCTATCTCCCCCAAATATAATGACTAGTCGTCAGTAATCCGTTATGTCAGCCTTTTCCATGTGTAGTGTGGAGCTCTGTAATATTTTGCCTCGTTCCTTTTTTCTGTGACTGGTGTCGGTAACCCATCTAATCCCATCTCCTATTCTCCTGTCACTGACCTGGTAATATGAGGACATGTTGTCCTGTCAGCAGTCGCTGCACTATACAGCAAAGTCTGCGACCCCTCCCGAATATATTCCTGAATAATGACATTGCTACTTAATGTAGGTATCAGATGCTAACCAAGTGTATGCTGGATTACTTGGAAATTGCCTAAATAGCAATTCCTACTCCCCCTTCTTATTTATGATGATTCCAGGTTGAATTGTGAGTGGTGGATACTGTGTGTGTGTGTGTGTGTGGATGTATGTGTGTGTGGATGTGTAAAAATATATATATACATACATACACTGAACAAAAATATAAATGCAACACTTTCGGTTTTGCTCCCATTTTGCATGAGCTGAAATCAAGGATCTGAAACATTTTCTACATACACAAAAGACCCATAACTCTCAAATATTGTTCACAAATCTGTCTAAGGGTGCGGTCCGCATTTTGCGGTCCGCACATCGCCGGCACTTAATAGAAAATGCCTTTTCTTGTCCGCAATTGCGGACAAGAATAGGACATGTTCTATATTAAAATGCAGAACAAAATTGCGGACGTGTGAATGGACCCTAAATCTGTGTTAGTGAGCACTTCTCCTTTGCCGAGATAATCCATCCCACCTCACAGGTGTGGCATATCAAGGTGCTGATTAGACAGCATGAATATTGCACAGGTGTGCCTTAGACAGCCCACAATAACAGGTCACTCTGAAATGTGCAGTTTGATCACACAGCACAATGCCACAGATGTCGCAACGTTTGAGGGAGCATGCAATTGGCATGCTGACTGCAGGAATGTCTACCAGAGCTGTTGCCCGTGCAATGAATGTTCATTTCTCTACCATAAGCCATCCCCAAAGGAGTTGCAGAGAATTCGGCAGTACATCCAACCGGCCTCACAACCACAGACCATGTGTAACCACACCAGCCAGGACCTCCACATCCAGCATATTCACCTCCATGATCGTCTGAGACCAGCCACCCGGACAGCTGCAGCAACAATCGGTTTGCATAACCAAAGAATTTCTGCACAAACTGTCAGAAACCGTCTCGGGGAAGCTCATCTGCATGCTCGTCATCCTCATCGGGGTCTGGACCTGACTGCAGTTCGTCATCGTAACCAGGGCCGAACCAGCCCTGGAAAAAGTTGCATACCAGCCCCACAGCATTGCGTCATTATTTACTTGCTTATAATAGGAGAAAGCGTTAATTTTAAAACACGTGTGTAAACACAAATATGAACTTTGCCCCACGATAGCTCTTTTGTAGAACCCCCATTGTTCATATTATCGCAGTGTTTTCCCAACCAGCATGCCTCCAACTGTTGCAAAACTACAACTCTCAGCATGCTCAGTGTTTTACCACGCCCTTTGACCCGCCCCCTTTTTGTTGGCCACCTATTTAATGATTGTTGCATGCAACATTTTACTTGACCAGCTATTTTAGATATTCTACGGCAGTCCTGTTACAATCCCCCTCCCCAATGAGTGGGCAAATGCTCACATTCGATGGCGTCTGGCATGTTGGAGAGACGTTCTATTCACGGATGAGTCCCGGTTTTCACTGTTCAGGGCAGATGGCAGACAGCGTGTGTGGCGTGGTGTGGGTGAGCGGTTTGCTGACGTCAACGTTGTGGATCGAGTGTCCCATGGTGGCGGTGGGGTTATGGTATGGGCAGGCGTATGTTATGGACAATGAACACGGGTGCATTTTATTGATGGCATTTTGAATGCACAGAGAGACCGTGACGAGATCCTGAGGCCCATTGTTGTGCCATTCATCCACGACCATCACCTCATGTTGCAGCATGATAATGCACGGCCCCATATTGCAAGGATCTGTACACAATTCCTGGAAGCTGAAAACATCCCAGTTCTTGCATGGCCAGCATACTCACCGGACATGTCACCCATTGAGCATGTTTGGGATGCTTTGGATCGGCGTATACGACAGCGTGTTCCAGTTCCTGACAATATTCTGCAACTTCGCACAGCTATTGAAGAGGAGTGGACCAACATTCCACAGGCCACAATCAACAACCTGATCAACTCTATGCCACGGAGATGTGGTGCACTGCAAGAACTGGGATGTTTTCAGCCACACTAGATTTCTAACCCCCCCCCAAAATAAAGCTAAACTGTGCACATTTCAGAGTGGGCTTTTATTGTGGGCAGTCTAAGGCACACCTGTGCAATATTCACGCTGTCTAATCAGCATCTTGATATGCCAGACCTGTAAGGTGGGATGGATTATCTCGGCAAAGGAGAAGTGCTCACTAACACAGATTTAGACAGATTTGTGAACAATATTTGAGAGTAATGGGTCTTTTGTGCATGTAGAAAATGTTTCAGATCTTTGAATTCAGCTCATGCAAAATGGGAGCAAAACCGAAAGTGTTGCGTTTATATTTTTGCTCAGTGTATATATAAATTGTAATCTTGCTTGAGTTGATAATGAGATGACTGTTAAAAATGGATTTGTGCACACCAGAGTCACCTATTAGGCTTAGTGCAGGATTTTAGGATTTAAAGATAACATCACCAAAAGTTCTTCCTAAAATTATCTTTAGCTTAAAAACTTGATTTAAAGGGAATCTGTCACCACCTACCTGGTGATGAATCCTTCTTGCATGCCGGATGTGCGCGGTTTAGAAGATTTTAACAGTATTTCTACAATGTAGCCCCATTGTGGAGAAAACAGGCTTATTATTTTATGGGCATTAGCCCCTGGTGCAACTAGGTTGCCGTTGCACCTGAGGCGCCGCTTATCTTCACTGCTGGCTGCACCCCCACCACTTTGACTGACAGGGGCAGGCAGTGAAGATATACTCATGCCTGCCCCTGAAGTCTTGCAGGAGCGCATTCGGTGTACACGCTGTACAGGGGTGGAGATCACCATGCGCTCCCAGCTCTGGCCCTGTCAGTCGAAGTGGCGGGGGTGCGGCCGCCTGTGAAGATGAGCGGAGCCTTTGGTGCAACGGCACTGCCCTCGTTGCACCCAAAGGCTAATTAGCATAACATAAAATGCCTGTTTTCTCGACAATGGAGCTAACGATGGACATAGAAAAAAAGATTATTAGACTCTTCTGAATAGTGTACATCTGGCATGTAAAATGGATTCATCACCAGGTATGTGGTGACAGATACAATAGGTCATTTTCTGATTACACATTCCCTTAGGCTACTTTCACACTTGCGTTCAGAGCGGATCCGTCTGGTGTCTGCACAGATGGATCCTCTCCTATAATGCAGATGTTTGGATCCGTTCAGAACGGATCCGTCTGCATTATAGTTTAGAAAAAATTCTAAGGCTATGTTCACATTTGCGTTCAGCCTTTCCGTTCTCCTGCTCCGTTATAGGAGCAGGAAAACGGAAAGGACGGATTCGGCTCATAACTGAGCCGAACGGAGCCTACGGACCTCATAGACCCCCATAGACTATAATGGGGTCCGTTAGGTTTCCGCTCAGAAGATGGTTTTGTAGCGGAGACAAAAGTCCTGCATGCAAGCAGCGTTCGGGAGTCCGCCTGCTGAGCGGAGCGGAGGCTGAACGCTGCCAGACTGATGCATTCTGAGCGGATCCGCATCCACTCAGAATGCATTGGGGCTGGACGGATGCGTTTGGGGCCGCTTGTGAGACCCTTCAAACGGAGCTCACAAGCGGAGCCCCGAACGCTAGTGTGAAAGTAGCCTTATTAAAGGGGTTGTCCCATGACAAGTTATTCCCTGACCACAAGATAGAGGATGTGTCTGATCAGTGGGGGTCCGACTGCTGAGGCCCCCCACTGATCACTAGAGCAGGAGCCCATTTTCCCCCATTTGAATGGAGCAACAGACACACGTATGTCGTCTGCTCAATTCAACTCTAGGGGACTTCCGGACATGGCAGAATGCCAGAGGAGGCCTCCATTAGGAAGGATTCAGATGATTGTTTCAATTTCCGCCTGCAAAACGCAGATGTATGTACGGTAGATGCCCGTATGATGTCCGCGTGTGATTTTTATTTTTTATTTTTTTTTCTGTACTCTTTCACTTAATGAATGAATCTTGGATGTAAAATAATTAAAGGGGTGGGCCAGTTTCCTATATTGATCTGTGTCATCAATATCAGATCGGCGGGGGTCCGACTCCCGGTACCCCTGCTGATGAGCTTTTTGAAGAAACCTCATACGAACGCTGCCTTCTCTTCATTGTTTACCTGCTCACCCTCGACATCTCAGTGATGAGAAGGGGTAATTATATCTCCATCCCCATTCACTTCAGTGGGAAGGAGCAGTCTGCTCCGGATAGAAAACAGGACAACCCCTTTAAGAATGGTGTATGCTGCTAGCTTCTTAGTACAGAAGTGTGAATTCCACCATTTACTTAAATGGGTCTGTATGCTATACGGGTGCAATGCGGGGCCATGCTACGGATTTCTAATGCGCAGTGCCGCACCTTTTTCACAGCATTTTTTTGTAGGCAGCACGTGGATGAGCATTCAGAAATTCTCATCCACTTTGCTGGAACCGTACAACGCTGTGGATTTGCTGGATGTGAAAATCCACGGCAGCAAATCCGCTGATAATTAGTCACGTGTGACCCCGACCTATGTCTATATATTATATCCCATACCACATTACTGTAGATCTATTGTCTATATATTACATCCAATACTACATTACGATAGATCCATTATTTTTTATTATTTATTTTAACCCGTAGGCTACCAGCGCCGTACATATACGCCGCTGGAAAGCCAAGCGCCGTACAGCTATGGCAGTCTGATTGGACGGGCGCAGGAGCTGCGCCCGCCCGATCAGTGGGAGGGGTCCGGCAGTCACTGATAGCCAGCCCCCTGCTGTATGTGCCGGCGAATTAACCCTTGCAGTGCCTCGGTCAGCGCTGACCGCGGCACGTGCGGTATCCTGCCGGGTCCGGGGTGTCCATCAGGTCCTCGTGCTGCTGTGACGGGGACCCGATGGCTTGGGCGGCAGCCCGGTGCCTTCCTTAGGCATTGTGGCTGCCATTCATGTGAGCCTGTGAGATCCAGCCCCCTGGATCTCTCAGGAAGCAGGCTGAAGCGCATTACAGTCTGCAATACACTTACAGCCAATGCATTACAATACAGAAGTATTGTGATGCATTGTACAGGGGATCAGACCCCCAAAAGTTGAAGTGCCAGAGTGGGACAAAAAAGAAAGTTAAAAAAATAGTAACACAAATATAGTTTTACAAAAAAACTAAGCATCCTTTTCCCAAAATAAAGTTTAAAAAAAGTAACAAAAATAAAAATGATAGACATATTATGTATCGCCGCGTCCATATACCCCCTCAAGTGAATGCTCTAAAAAAATAAATAAAAATATGCCAAAACAGATTTATTTTTATTTTTTTTCCACCTTGCCTCACAAAAAGTGTAATACCAAGCGATCAAAAAGTCTTATGTAACCTAAAATGGTACCTATGGAAACGTCACCTCATCCCGCAAAAAATGAGCCCCCACATAGGACAATCACTTAAAAAATAAAAACCAATGACACCTGTAAACCAATCCATCAAAATCTGCGCTGCGAAAGCCATATGGCTTTCCTTCCCTTCTTAGTCCTGCCATGTGCCCCCCTCAGCAGTTTACCACCACTTATGGGGTGTTGCCGTATTCAGGAGAAAATGGGTAACAAATTATGGGGTGCTTTTTCTCCTGTTACCCCTTGTAAAAATGAAAAATTTGGGGCTAAGGCCTCATTCACACATGCGTGGATTTTCATGGACCACGATCCGTGAAAACCCGTCCTGCTGAGTGCACAAGTGCACGGCGTCATTGGTTGATATGACACCGTGCGCTTTGTGTACAGTGGCGGCGGCACGAAGCGCACGGTGTCATAGCAACCAATGACGCCGTGCACTTAGCAGGATGGGTTTTCACGGACCGTGGTCCCTAAAAATCCACGTATGTGTGAAGGAGGCCTAAAGCAATATTTTCTTGGAAGAAATGAAACTTTTAATTTTCACAGCCAAGTGTTTCCAAATTCTGTAAAACGCTTAGGGGGTCAAAGTGCTCAGTACCCTCCTTTTTATATATATTCTTTAAGACGTAAGATGTAGTTTCCAAAACGGGGTCACTTTTTGAGGGTTTCCACTGTAGGGGTACGTCAGGGTCTCTTCAAATACAAAATGGTGCCTAAAAACCGATCTAGCAAAATCTGCCTCCAAACGCCACATGGCGCTCCTTTCCTTCTGACCACTGCCACGTGCCCATAGGGAAGTTTACTGCCACATATAAGGTATTTCTGTAAACTGCAGAATCAGAGTGATATATATTGAGGTTTATTTTGTTGGTAACCCTTGCTGTGTTGCAAAAAAAAATTGATTAACATAAATCTACCAAAAAAGTGACATTTTGAAATTTCGCCTCTATTTTCCTTTAATTCTTGTGGAACACCTCAAGAGTTAACAAAGTTTGTAACATCAGTTTTGAATAATTTGAGGGGGCTAGTTTCTAAAATGGAGTCATTTATGGGTGGTTTCCATTACATAAGCCCCTCAAAATCACTTTATAACGGAATTGGTGCTTAAAAAATTGGTTTGGGAAATTTTGTTGAAAATTAGAAAAATGGCTTCTAAGCCTTCTAACGTCCTAAAAAAAAAAAAAAAATTACATTTACAAAATAATGCCAACATAAAGCAGACCTGTGGGAATGTTGATTGATAACTGTTTTATGAGGAAATACTATCTGTTTTAAAAGTTGAAAAATTCAAATTTAGAAAATTGTGAATTTTTCCAAATTTTGGGTAAATTTTGGATTACGGTATTTTTTTTATAAATAAAGGTGAAATATGTCGACTCATATTTACCACTGTGATGAAGCACAATGTGTCACGAGAAAACAATCTCAGAATGGCTTGGATAAGTAAAAGCGTTCCAAAGTTATTACCACATAAAGTGACACATGTCAGATTTGCAAAAATCGGCCTGGGATTTAAGGTGAAAATTGTCTCGGTACTGAAGGGGTTAATAATAATAATAATAATAATTATAATAATAAAATATTATCCAATGCTGCATTTCTGTAGATCTATTATCTATATATTTTATCCCCTACAACATTAGTTTAGATCTTTTATCTATATATTACATCTATACCACAGTTTAAAGTTGCAAAGCGGAACATTTTTATATATATTTTTTTTTCCGGCTGAGCGAGAACTGCACCTGTGCCGCTGTTAGCAGGATTAAACCCATGAAATCCTATTGTGCAGGACACAGAAGCACTAGAACAGGTATTGTTACCAGATTAAGAACCATCCAGAAACCAACCAGCAGCTCTTCTATCCAGTCAACCAGAGCGACAGACACGGAAAGATGGAGTTAACCGTTTCACGCCGGATTAATTCACTGTCCCATTCTTAGAGGTTACAGAGTGTGTGTATGTATATATATATATATATATATATATATATATATATATATATATATATATATATATATTATATAGAGAGAGAGAGAGAGAGATAGATAGTAAATCTGTCATGCAAAGGAGCCAAGCCAGACCTGTTCTCGTACCCGTTCCTGCACATTTATATTTTATTTTCCAGGTAATAAAGCCAAGAGTAAAAGATCCAGGCAAATCAATAGCCAACCAGTCATAGGCCAAGTGGGAATAACCCTTGGGAATGGTAACTCATTGTAGAGAAGCCCTAAATATCTGATGGATGAGGATCCCACCTCCGGGACTGCAACATCTCGGAAAAACAGGAGCCCCTGGTCTCGGTCCTGCCTGGTGAAGTGGCACCACATATTTCCTGTGATAAGGAACAAACTGCAGTAGACTTGGGCCCCTTTCACACGAGCGAGTATTCCGCGTGGATGCGATGCGTGAGTTGAACGCATTGCACCCGCACTGAATACCGACCCATTCTTTTCTATGGGGCTGTTCACATGAGCGGTGATTTTCACGCATCACTTGTGCGTTGCGTGAAAATCGCAGCATGCTCTATATTCTGCATTTTTCACGCAACGCAGGCCCCATAGAAGTGAATGGGGTTGCGTGAAAATCGCAAGCATCCGCAAGCAAGTGCGGATGCGGTGCGATTTTCACGCACGGTTGCTAGGAGACGATCGGGATGGAGACCCGATCATTATTATTTTCCCTTATAACATGGTTATAAGGGAAAATAATAGCATTCTGAATGCAGAATGCATAGTAAAACAGCGCTGGAGGGGTTAAAAAATAAATAATTAAATTTAACTCACCTTAATCCACTTGCTGGCACTGCTGGCATCTCGTCTGTCTCCTTCTTTGCTGAACAGGACCTGTGGTGAGCATTCATTCCAGGACCTGTGGTGACGTCATTCCGGTCATCACATGATCCATCACTATGGTAAAAGATCATGTGATGACCGGAGTGACGTCACCACAGGTCCTGGAATGAATGCTCACCACAGGTCCTGTTCAGCAAAGAAGGAGACAGACGAAATGCCGGCAGTGCCAGCAAGTGGATTAAGGTGAGTTAAATTTTTATTTTATTTTTTTAACCCCTCCAGCGCTATTTTACTATGCATTCTGTATTCAGAATGCTATTATTTTCCCTTATAACCATGTTATAAGTGAAAATAATACAGTCTACAGAACACCGATCCCAAGCCCGAACTTCTGTGAAGAAGTTCGGGTTTGGGTACCAAACATGCGCGATTTTTCTCACGCGCGTGCAAAACGCATTGTAATGTTTTGCACTCGCGCAGAAAAATCGCGGGTGTTCTCGTAACGCACCCGCACATTTTCCCGCAACTCCCGTCTGAAAGAGGCCTTAGACTTTGAAAGAGCCAAATGCAGCTTACAAATAACACCTTTAGAGTTGGGCATTCTAACAAGCTCGCCAGAGCAAACTTGAACAGTCTTTCTAGGATTATTCTTGGTGCTTATGAAGACACGATACAATTATGTGTATATCCATAAAACGAAGAATCTACTTGCTTCAGATAACCCATACAACTGTGTCCTTAACCTTCTTCATTATAAGGGCTCTTGCACACGAACGTATGAAGCCCCTGCTGTGGACCGCAAATTGCGGTCCGCAATGCACGGCACCGTCCGTGGCGCAGGCGCATGGGGATCGCAGTCCCATTCACTTGAATGGGTCCGCGATCCTTCCGTTCCGCAAAAAGATAGAACTTGTTCTATCTTTTTGCGGTGCGGAAGCACGGAACGGAACCCCAGAAAGCACTCTGTAGTGTTCCCTACCGTTCCGCATCTGTGATGCGGAATGGCCACGGAACGGTGCCCGTGTATTGTGGATCTGCAAATGCGGTCCGCAATACGCCCATGGGGCGCACACGTTCGTGTGCAATAGGCCTTATTCACACTTTTTTTCTTTTTTTTCCGTTTACGTTCCATTTTTTGCGTTCCGTATACAGAACCATTCATTTCAATAGATCCGCAAAAAAACGGAAGGTACTTCGTATGCCTTCCGTTTTCTGTTCCGTTCAAAGATAGAACATGTCCTATTATTGTCCGCATAACAGATGTTCTATCAGGGGCTAGCTGTTCCGTAAAAAGCGGATCCGCAAAAAATGGAACGGTCGTGTGCGCGAGGCCTAAGGGTACTTTCACACTTGCTGCAGAGGATTTCGGCAGGCAGTTCCGTCGCCGGAACTGCCTGCTGGATCCGGCAATCCGGACACAAACGGATGCATTTGTGAGACTGATTCGGATACGGATCCGTCTGACAAATGCATTGCAATACCGGATCAGTCTCTCCGGTGTCATCCGGAAAAATGGATCCGGTATAATTTTTTTTGGCCATTTTTAAAGGTCTGCGCAAGCTGGATCCGTTTTGCCGGAACACTTAATGCCAGATCCAGCACTAATGCACTTCAATGTAAATTAATGCCGGATCCGGCATTCCGGCAAGTGTTCAGGATCTTTGGCCGGAGAGAAAACTGCAGCATGCTGCGGTATTATCTCCGTCCAAAAAACGTAAGAGGGACTGAACTAATGCATCCTAACGGATTGCTCTCCATTCAGAATGCATTAGGATAAAACTGATCCGTTTTTTTCCGGTATTGAGCTCCTGTGACGGAACTCAATACCGGAAAACAAAAAACGCTACTGTGAAAGTACCCTAAATCAGGAAAAGGCTACGTTCACAATGATGTTATGAAATCTGGCAGGCTGTTCCGCCAATGGGACAGCCTGCTGGAGTTCACTATAACCAGCATAGCTAAATAATGCCAAGAACCACAATATCCACCATGACTATAACGGGATCCAATGGGAGTCCGGTTGCTTTCCTGTATAAATGCCAGCTTTCAGATGGGCAGGACTTTTTTTTTTACCCTTGAGAGCATCAGATCATTATGTACCTGGGCAGCAGCAGTGAGGAATGCTCGGGTGTCCCCCAGAGAATTGCCCCACCTGGAAATTTCCCTGTAGGGTCTGTGGCCTGTCTGCCCTGTTTGTTCCTGATAATTGGCACAGTAAGCTGCCCGTATAAAGGTCCGAACTCCCACACATACAAGTGCCGATGTAGCAGTTCTAAACTTGTGGGACTGTCGGAAATAGACAGTACAAGTACAGCACTCGGTTATCTCCAGCAGTCCCATAGAGAACGAATAGAGTGGCAGGGTGCGCCATCAACGGTCGAACCCCCAGCGATCACTTGGTTATCCCCTATCCCGTGGATAGGGGATAACATTAAAAACTTGGCACAACCTCTTTGAGTAGAAATTGCTGGCAATGACCAATGGCTGTCGAAATAGTCATTTATACGTCCGAAACCCGACAGATGTTTGCTGGAAATGTAGTCGGTCGCCTTGGATGTTTCCAGTTTGTTTGTCATCTGCAGTGGGTGTTACGGAGGTATTCTTTCTCATTGCTTCTAGGGGCAGTGTGGTCCTAGGTTCAAATCTGACCATGGCCAACATTTGCATGGAGCTTGTATGTTCTCCCCTTGTTTGCGTGGGTTTCCCCCAGGAAAGTTCTAGGAAACTTCGATTTTCAGCCCCATTGAGGACAGCTTGACGCTGATATCTGTAATGCGCTGTAGAATATGTCAGCGCTATATAGCGCTGTACAGCTCCCTGCACACGAGGCCTTATTTACTTGACAACTTATTATTATGAGATATTGGGAGATCTGGCACAGTTCCTCCAAACCTCGCGCCTACACAGAAAACACAAATCGGGAAATGCAACGAATGACTCCATGGGGTCCCATTGACATAGTGTATGCTGAAAGAGTCTCCTTTTGGCCCATATCGGATATCAAATTATGTATATATCCTATAGGCGCCATATGTCACCGCATACCTATGTCACGGGCTTCAGTCAGAAGTGAAGTGAACAGAGTCCGAGATGTATGTAAGTCTCTCTCTTTACGCCTTCATACCCCTTCCCACATACAGTATTACATGATCCCGGCGAGGGGATAGTTTATTAGTCGTGACTAAGCTTTTGTATTATTTTTGACTCTTTGCTTTATACATTTGTATTTATTCTTTACAGGGTCTTCCCAGGAATGGAGACTCCATTAGATGTATTGTCAAGGGCGGCATCGTTGGTCCATGCAGATGATGAGAAACGTGAGTAGTTTGTTTTCCGTTCGGTTCTGTGTGTGGTCGCAGTGGACGTTACATACCGTGCCTGTAAAGACTGATCTATGAAGGGGGTCACCAGACTGCCAGGTGCTCACGTCACCGCGTATGGGAACTGGTTGTGAAATGATAATAAAATTTGCAAGGGTTTTAACGAGAAGAAGCAGAGCTGAAATATATCGGCTCCTTTCCTTGTTTAGGGCACGTCAGAGCCGGTGTATGGAGCCGTATCCATGTGCTTCTAGGGGAGATTACATCTATACATTTGGAATAAGATGAAGCATGCCAACATTTAATTTTTTATTTTATTCCGCAAAAACTGCACTGGAAAAAAACACGTGCGTTTTTCAACGCAGTGTGTGGTTTCTCCTGTAAAAAACGCAACTTGCAGTTTTTCCCGCACCGAAACAGCAACATCTCACTGTGCGTACCTTACTAGTGACCCTGCTAAAACGCTAATCATTGATCGCCTTGATTATGTTAATGCATGACTAACTGGTATTCCGTTAAATAGAGCGGCATCACTCCAGTCCATCGTGAGCACAGCAGCCAGGTTAATCTCTGTCTAGCAGTTAGGCCTCTTTCACACGAGCGTGACGGATTTGGTCCGGATGCGTTCAGAGTGCGTTCAGTGAAACTCGCACCATTTTGCAAGCAAGTTCAGTCAGTTTTGTCTGCGATTGCGTTCAGTTTTTTCCGTGCGGGTGCAATGCGTTTTGATGCGTTTTTCACTCGGGTGATAAAAAAACTGAAGGTTTACAAACAACATCTCTTAGCAACCATCGGTGAAAAACGCATCGCACCCGCACTTGCTTGCGGATGCTTGCGTTTTTCACGCAGCCCCATTCACTTCTATGGGGCCAGGGCTGCATGAAAAACGCAGAATATAGAACATGCTGCGATTTTTCACGCAACGCACAAGTGATGCGTGAAAAACAACGCTCATGTGCACAGACCCATTGAAATGAGTGGGTCAGGATTCAGTGCAGGTGCTATCTGTTCACAGCATGCATTGCACCTGTGCGGAAAACTCGCTCGTGTGACAGGGGCCTTATTCAAATACCTCGGCGGGGTGCACACCACCAGCCGAGGGCCCCTGTCCACAACGGTACAGTAGCTCCTTGACTTGCAGCTGCTAATTTGACAGTTCCTATAACATGTCTGTACTTCACTGACTATTTGTGATGTCACAGGAGCTTACCTGAATGAACCCCCCCTCTTGTGATGTCACAACAACTTACCTGACTGAGACAGTATCTCACCTGAAACGCGTTGTGATGGCAGCAGCTTGCCCTAGGTGATACACATTTGTGATGTCACAGTATGTTACCTCTTTGTGATGTCAGTGTTTTACTTGTGATGTCACTGGAGCTGAGATCTGCGTGCAGCGTAACCAGGAGAGGAGAGCGGGGATGATGGCAATTGTAGTAGCACTAATGGTGGTTGTAGTTGGTTCTCACCTTTCACTGGGCCGTGCATTGATGGGAAGGGCGCACATTGCTTCCCTTTGGTCTTGGGGTTTCTCCTGACTAATGGTGGTTTGAGGTGTCCTTAAAGGGGTGTTCTGAGACTGTGGACAGGTTATCAGTATGTGATCAGTGGGGGTCTGATACCTGGCACCCTGCTGAGTATCTGTTTGCTCTCGCAGTACCCCCACAGCCCTCTCTCAGCTCGCCAAGAACAGCGCTGTGTTGGTATTGCAGCTCAGCTTCATTCACTTCTATGGGGCAGAGCTGTGTCTAGGCCATGTGACCGATGAATGTGACGTCACCGGGCCTAGGAAAAGCTGCGCGCACCGGTTCTTTCATCAGTATAAATGGTGGTGTATTGTGAGGTGCAGGGCAGGGCCCCCTTGCCGCAGTGTTGGAGGCAATGAGGATGCAGTTGTGCAGTCGAACAGTTCTTTACCAAAGATTCAAGTTTAAACACATCAGTTTTCACTAATGAGTATTCACTTGACTCATACAAGTGAATGGGGACGCCATAGTAGTAATTACACCTGCTCTCCACTGCAATTGCTGCGGCATGAAGGTAAACAGGGCAGAGAAGAAAGTGCTTGTACGAGCGCTGCTTTCTCTTCAAACAGCCGGGGGTGTCGGGAATCGGTCATCAATAGTAAAAAGCGGACAATACCTTTGAAAGCAGTTCCCCTCAGACTGCACTTCTGTAGCTGACTTAAAGGGGTTCTAATCCGTATCAGATCGGCGGGGGTCTGACACCTGGCACTCCTGCTGATTAGCTGTATGAAGGGAAATCGTGTGTGTGCGCCGTCTCCCTTCTCTCTTCCTACTCGCTGCTGCTATGTCTATGGCGAGCAGGAAGAGACGCAGGAGACGGCACCCGGCACACCCGCCGATCTGATAGTGATGACCTATCCTGAGGATAGGTCATCAATATTAAAGGCCTGGAGAACCCCTTTAAGCACAAGTATCTGGAAATAGGGGTGCAACGCTTCTCTTGCTTTCTCTGGCATCTCGCGTCCGTCTGACCTACTACTCCTCTGTCTAGACTTAGACCCGCTCTAGACTTTTCTAGCTCCTTTTTCTCTGTGTCGACCACAATTTCTGAAGATGGCAGTGGGCTCCTCCGCCTGCGGGGATCTCGTGCAGCTGGTATGGTATGTCTGCCTCTGCTCGCTGACATGTTACACTAGTTGCCTGTTTCTTGCAAGACTAAATTCAAAACCTTCTTACTAGATTACAAAGCTCTCCGGACAGGGGAATGTGAACGAGGCCTGATGGTGGCCACAGAAATATGATAACTCGAGGCCAAACATCAGCTAAATTCGAAAACGGTATTGCCGGACAGGCACACTGGTCCACCTTTATTCTTGTGTCGGCACCGGAATTCGGCAGTAATTCGTACCAAAATTTGACACGTTATTTTCTAATCTTATTTTTGACATTTATAAAGAAAATCTAAAAGATTACCTGCCGCCCTGTCCCCAGTACAAACAATGTTTTAACAATCTCATCCACTTGCTGCAGAAAAATTAGCAGAATAACCTGCAGTGTGGAATATATATATATATATTTTCACACACAGTGTGTTAATTCACGCTGAAAATTTTCGCCTCGATTTGAGCCTTTGCAATGCATAGGGTGAAAAGTGCAACAAAATCCGCATCAAGCCCACATGTAACCCGTGTGGCCGCGCCCCAAGCATATAGGCACAGGGCAGTGAATTCTAGGCAGATTTTTTTTTTCTTGAATTTTCGTGCGTTTTTCAGCTTTCTTCCGCTCCAAAATTTGCATGTGCTACTTGCATATTTTAGTGTGGATTTGCCCCGAATCGCACCCTTGACAATGTAAAGGGTGAAATCTGCAGTGAAAATCTGCACGCACCCCGCTGATAGGCTGCGGATTTCAAAATCCGCATGGCAGGTCAATGGGATTTTGAAAATCGAATCTACTTAGCTGGCACTGTATTAGGCTGGATGCACACGACCGCGTCGTGTTTTGCGTTCTGCCGCTCATTATACAAATGCCTGTTCTTGTCCGCAAAACATTTCTATTTGGCCCGTACTGTTCCACAAATTGCAGAACGCACACGGGCAGCCTCCTGCACGCGAACTGCCCGTTGCTGCATTTGTGGATCCACAGTACACGGGCGCTGTTCTGTGGGCATTCCGCATCACAGATGCGGACCCATTCACTTCAATGGGTCCGCAAATCCGGAGATGCGGAATGGTGCGGAACGGAACCCTACTGAGTGCTTCTGTGGGGTTTCGTCCCGTACTTCCGTTCCACAAAAAGATAGAACATGTCCTATCTTTTTGCGGAACGGGCGGAATGCGGATCTATTAAAGTGAATGGGTCCGTGATCCGCTGCGGCTGCCCCACGGTTGGTGTTGGTGCATTGTGGCCCGCAGCAGGAGACCTTACACTGTGGATTTCCTGCACAACAATCTGCACTTCATATGCCCGGTGTGCAGGGTCAGGTTTCAAAAAAGAAATTCCGCACAAGTTTTTGTGCAGATTTCTCTCAGTTTCCGCACCGAAATCCACGAGTGTTACTTGCAAATTTTCCCCGGTCTCAATCCGCTGAGGACTTCAAAATCTGCACAGCAGGTCAATTTTCGCGTGGAAGAAGTGTACATTAGATTTAGGCCTCATGCACACGAACGTGTTTTCTTCGTGTTTTTTTTTTTTTTTGCAGACCGTATGCGTAACCATTCATTTCAGTGGGTCCGAAAAAAAAACAAAAAACGGAAGGTACTCCTTACATAGAAACATAGAAACATAGAATGTGTCGGCAGATAAGAACCATTTGGCCCATCTAGTCTGCCCAATATACTGAATACTATGGATAGCCCCCGGCCCTATCTTATATGAAGGATGGCCTTGTGCCTATCCCATGCATGCTTAAACCCCTTCACTGTATTTGCAGCTACCACTTCTGCAGGAAGGCTATTCCATCTATCCACTACTCTCTCAGTAAAGTAATACTTCCTTATATTACTTTTAAACCTTTGCCCCTCTAATTTAAAACTGTGTCCTCTTGTGGTAGTTTTTCTTCTTTTAAATATTCTCTCCTCCTTTACCGAGTTGATTCCCTTTATGTATTTAAAAGTTTCTATCATATCCCCTCTGTCTCTTCTTTCTTCCAAGCTATACATATTAAGGTCCTTTAACCTTTCCTGGTAAGTTTTATCCTGCAATCCATGTACTAGTTTAGTAGCTCTTCTCTGAACTCTCTCTAGAGTATCTATATCCTTCTGGAGATATGGCCTCCAGTACTGCGCACAATACTCCAAGTGAGGTCTCACCAGTGTTCTGTACAGCGGCATAAGCACTTCACTCTTTCTACTGCTTATACCTCTCCCTATACATCCAAGCATTCTGCTGGCATTTCGTGCTGCTCTATTACATTGTCTTCCCACCTTTAAGTCTTCTGAAATAATTACTCCTAAATCCCTTTCCTCAGATACTGAGGTCAGGACTGTGTCAAATATTCTATATTCTGCCTTTGGGTTTTTACGCCCCAGGTGCATTATCTTGCACTTATCCACATTAAATTTCAGTTTCCAGAGTTCTGACCATTCTTCTAGTTTTCCTAAATCCTTTTCCATTTGGCGTTTCCCTCCAGGAACATCAACCCTGTTACCTATCTTTGTGTCATCAGCAAAAAGACAAACCTTACCAGCGAGGCCTTTTGCAATATCACTTATGAAGATATTAAACAAAATCGGTCCCAGTACAGATCCCTGTGGAACCCCACTGGTAACATGACCTTGTTTTGAATGTTCTCCATTGACTACAACCCTCTGTTGTCTGTCACTCAGCCACTGCCTAATCCACTCAACAATATGGGAGTCCATGCTCAATGACTGCAGTTTATTGATAAGTCTTCTATGTGGGACAGTGTCAAAAGCCTTACTAAAATCTAGATATGCGATGTCTACTGCACCTCCACCGTCTATTATTTTATTCACCCAGTCAAAAAAATCTATAAGATTTGTTTGACATGATCTCCCTGAAGTAAACCCATGTTGTTTTTCATCTTGCAATCCATGGGATTTTAGATGTTCCACAATCCTATCCTTTAATAGGGTTTCCATTAATTTGCCTACTATTGATGTCAGACTCACTGGTCTATAGTTGCTCGATTCCTCCCTACTACCTTTCTTGTGAATGGGCACGACATTTGCCAATTTCCAATCTTCCGGGACGACTCCTGTTACTAATGATTGGTTAAATAAATCTGTTAACGGTTTTGCCAGCTCACCACTAAGCTCTTTTAATAATTTTGGGTGTATCTCATCAGGCCCCTGTGACTTATTTGTCTTCACCTTAGACAGCAAACTTAGAACATCTTCCTCTGTAAAGATACATGCATCAAACGATTTATTAGTCATTCTTTCTAGTGGAGGTCCTTCTCCTTTTTCTTTTGTAAAAACTGAACAGAAGTATTCATTAAGGCAGTCGGCTAGCCCTTTATTCTCTTCTACATACCTTCCGTCCTTTGTTTTTAATTTAGTTATTCCTTGTTTTAATTTCCTTTTTTCATTTATATATCTGAAGAATGTCTTATCCCCTTTTTTCATAGACTGAGCTAGTTTTTCTTCTGCCTGCGCTTTAGAAGTTCTTATAACTTGCTTGGCCTCTCTCTGCCTAATCTTGTAGATTTCCTTATCTTCATTGCTCTGGGTTTTTTGATAATTACAAAATGCTAGCTTTTTATTTTTAATGATTTGGGCCACTTCTGCTGAGTACCACAGTGGTCTCTTCCTTTTTTTGCTTTTACTGACAAGTCTAATGCAATTTTCTGTTGCCTTCAATAATGCACCTTTTAAGTAGTCCCATTTCTCCTGGACTCCATGTAATCCGTTCCAGTCTGATAAGGACTCATTTATGACTAATTTCATATTTGAAAAGTCTGTTTTTCTAAAATCTAAAACTTTTGTTTTTGTGTGGTGGGACTCTTTCACAGTTCTTATATTAAACCACACTGACTGGTGATCACTAGTTCCCAAGGTTTCGCCTACAATGACATCATATACCGAATCCCCGTTTGTGAATACCAAATCCAAAATGGCCTCCCTCCGGGTTGGCTCCTCAACCACTTGTTGTAGAGATAACCCCAGTAGGGAATTTAGAATATCTGTACTCCTGGTAGAACTTGCTATTTTGGTTTTCCAGTTTATATCTGGGAGATTGAAATCTCCCATAATGATAACTTCTCCTTTCATTGTCATTTTAGCTATTTCTTCAACTAGTAGATCATCTAGTTCTTTAACTTGACCAGGTGGTCTATATATCACACCTACACGAGTTACTGCATGGTTAGCAAACTGCAACGTAACCCAAACTGACTCTATGTTGGCCTCACCAACTTGTATTAGGTTAGATTTAATGCTATCTTTCACATACAGGGCCACTCCTCCTCCTTTCTTGCCTTCTCTGTCTCTTCTGTATAAAGAGTACCCTGGTATGGTTATGTCCCAGTCATTTCTTTCATTAAACCATGTCTCCGTAACAGCCACTAAATCTACATTCTCAGATGCCATTATTGAATCAAGTTCATTGATTTTTTTACCTAAACTGCGAGCATTTGTAGACAGGACTCTGAGCTTATCATTTCTTAACCTCTGTGCTTCTGACCTGTTCTGGCATTGTTTCGGGGGGCAAATGGACTCTTTTATTTTCACTATTTTGCCCCCCCTTCCTAGTTTAAATACTCTTTCGCAAATTCTTGGAGTTGTTCGCTAAGTACATTTGTTCCTTTTGAGAGAAAGATGCAAACCATCTTTTTTGTACAGTTCCTTTCTATTCCAAGTAGAGCTATCATGAGAAACAAAGCCAAATCCTTGCTCTTGACACCATTTACCAAGCCATAGGTTGAACTCCTTTATGCGCCTCTGCCTATCATTCTGAACATTATGCACAGGCAGAACTTCAGAAAATGAAATGGTGGATGCAAAATCCTGTACGTCATTACCAAGTGTGATAAAAGATTTTTTCACCTCTGACACTTCATTGCAAGCCAGGTCATTTGTCCCTAGATGGACAAGAACATCCACGTCCCCTTCCTGCTTTGCTTGCTTAACAATATTAATAATACGTCTTCTATCTCTTCTAGCAGTAGCCCCAGGGAGACATCTCACAAAACCATTTTCTTTAAGCTCTACACTTCTTATGATTGAATCACCCAGCAACAGCTGCTTCCTTTGAGACTTCACTTTATCTTTTTTGTTGCATACATTAGACATAGGAGTCGATGGTTTCACACCCTCTGTGCTTGAGTCCATATCCATGTTGTCCTTACATTCTGAGAGTGCTGCAAATGAATTATGGAGAACCACCGACTGTGGGACATGTCTTCTATCCACCACTCTAAGACTTCCAGAACCTACAGTAACCCATCTGCCATTTCTGGGGGTCCTCTGTGGCAGTGGCATTGCAGCAGTCCTAGCTGGAGTTTGTTTAACAGATAATTTAAATATTTCAGCTTTCAAAAATGCAATTTCCTGCTGCAGTAAGGAGAACTGTCTACAGATCTGACAGCATCCGAATCTCCAAAGAGTGGAACATGAAATAAATGCACAACAATTCCTGCACTGAACCAAGTCTGCCATTTGTGCATTCAGTTTCCGTATTTCCGTTCCGCAAAAAAATAGAACATGTCCTATTATTGTCCGCATAACGGTCAAGGATAGTACTGTTCTATTAGGGGCCAGCTGTTCCGTTCCGCAAAATACCGAATGCTCTTGGACGTCATCCGTATTTTTTGCTGATCCATTTTTTGCGGACCACAAAATACATCCGGTCGTGTGCATGAGGCCTTAGGGTACATTTGCACAACCGTGTGTAATCCTTTCCGTTTTGCAGTCCGCAAATAACGGACCCGCATTTTGTGGACGAATGACTTCCGTTTGTGTTCCGTATGTCTTCCGTTTTTTACGGTTCGCAAAAAATGGAAGGGGAAAAAAAAAATGTATAAGGCCTTCAATAATACGGAAACGGATGACATACGGAAACCATTCCGTATGTCATCCGCAATTTGCGGATCCATTGACTTGAATGGGGCTGCGGACCGATGTGTGCGGACAATGGTAGTACAAGTTTCATATTTTTGCGGACTAGAAATGCGGAAACAAGGATGCGGATAACAAACTGAACGTTGTCCGCACATTTTATCCACCCATGGGAATGAATGGATCCACATCTATACCGCAAAATGCAGTATCGGACGCAGATAAAATGATACGGTCATGTGAATGGACCCTACGTATGCAGCGCAAGGTTCACATAGATTTATGTTTCTCAAGGCCGTTACCAGTTTTGTTTAAACACTCCAACGTCTGGTGTCGGTTTTTCTTTTTCACAGCTGCACCTATGTCAATAACACCTGAACTCTCTGGTGACTTGTGTGTTCAGCCGGTTGTTTGCACTCCTTTTACATCACTCATTCCTGTAGACTGAGGCAGCAGTGACACTTCTTCTTACGCTGCTGCTGTCGCTGTGGGTCTATTATTACTTGTTGACTTAAATTTGACCTTTACCACCAACCTTTACTACCACCCCCCCCCCCCCCCCCCCCCCATTCCCAAATTCCTTGGCTTTCATGGTAATGCTACTAACGAACACTTGAGGCCTAGTTCACACTCGATGGATTTGGTCAGGGATTTCCATCAGTATTTGTGAGCCAAAATCAATGCAGAACAGGTACAAATCTTTCCATTATACCTGTGGGCTCCACTTCTAGTTTTGGCTCACAATCACTGATGGGGAAATCACTGACCAAACACTGAAGTGTGAACTAGTCCTAGCCGACCTGAGTCTTCACAAAGGTTGACTGTGATGCACTGGCCACAAACGCGTCAATCCGCAGCAGCCAATGGCTGCATGAGTTAGTGGGGTAATAGAGGGGATACCTCACCGTAAATCTGTGGAAACCTTGTCTAAGGCCTCTTTCACCTATCGGAGAACCACGGACCACTCGCACATCTATTAACTTTAATGCCTATATTCACGCATCAGTGGTCTTCCACGGGCCGAAGGTTCGTGGTGATACCACGCAAGCATGCCTTATTTTGTCCATGATCACGAATATAGTCTATGGGTCTGTGACAACCACCACCCTGCGTATGATTCGCAGTTTTCATGGACCCTTGTCAGGAGATGCTCTGGAAACTAATTTTCAGCCTAGCAGTGAACGTGGAATATGGATGATGGACATATAGACCAAACATGGATCCTGCACGGACATCTTGACCGATGAACCACTGTGAACCATATCGGCACAGATGTCATCACGGATGCGAGAAGAAGGCCTAAGTAATAATTTGTGTAATATATATATATATATATATATATATATATATATATATATAAAATATATATATTGTAGGTTATTGAAAGTAATAGACTACATTAAGAAATCCCTTAAATAGTAAATTTTGGTAATTTACCACCTCTAGAAGTAGCAACATTCTGAGAATATTTTCTTTGTTTCCAGCTTCTTTCTTAGATTTTTAGCCATGGGTGTTTCCTTTTACATAAATCTATGGCCTATCCATGGGCGACGCCACTAGTTTCTCATAGATGTAGATTCCGTGCCTTTTATGCTCCCCCCCCCCGGAGTGATCAGAAAACCGCAGGCTATGGTACACGGTTTCCTTAGCTCACACACTCTTGTTTCTGCATCTCACAAATGAAGGTAATGGCGTAGCCGGTCACTATTATGGGAGCAACTGAAACGGCGTAAGACAACTCTACCGCCCTGCTGGTCACCCTTGAGCCAAAATCTAACGTGCTTGACAATTTCATTCCCCAACTGCCATTATGGGAGAGTTGGGACAGCCCCATACACATAAGGCTACTTTCACACTAGCGTTTTTTGCGGATCCGTCATGGATCTGCAAAAAAAACCCGCTTCCGTTACAATAATACAACCGCATGCATCCGTCATGAACGGATCCAGTTGTATTATGAACTCCACTGAAAGTCAGTGGGAGACGGATCCATTTTCTATTGTGTCAGAGAAAATGGATCCATCCCCATTGACTTGCGTTGTGTGTCAGGATGGATGCGTCTTGCTCCGCACTACACCGCGATGGGAACTTAAACAGAACGGAATGCATTTTGGTGCACTCCGTTTCGTTCAGTTCAGTTTTGTCCCCATTGACAATGAATGGGGACAAAACTGAAGCATTTTCTTCCGCTATTGAGATCCTATGACGGATCATGGCTGAAATGAAAACGCTAGTGTGAAAGTAGCCTTAGGCGGTTGACTGGTCCTGCTGGGCTGAAAAAAGTCATCTCTGATCCCTCAAGATGTTTCTGACCGGCCAAGAGGCCTCGTTTGAGGTCCTTTTAAATTATCGGACTGAATATCGGGAATGGATGTTCTTAGGAACACTCTTTCCTATAATCTGCCCGCTTAAAGGTGACACCAATCACCCGATGAACGTTCATGGGGTCAAAGCATTGTTGACGTTTTTCATTCCTTTTTTTTTTTTTACACCCGTTTCTAGGCATAAAAGATGGTAAATTTGTCGAGGTTCCGACTCCCGCCACTCTCTCTCAAGTAAAAACGCTCAGGCGACAAAATTTTTAAAAAGGGGTCTCGCCACCCCCCCCCAAATATGGCATGGCGTGATTAGTAAATGACCCAATGAAGCCGTTCTGCTACCCAGAAACGGTAAATCTATATGGGGGGCAAACAATAGCCGTAAATTTGATATAAATGCAGCTTTCCCCTCCTCTGACAAGCAGGCATTTATAGGGAACAAACAATTCCCGATCATTCTCGGCCTGTGTGAATAGGTCTTCCGAGGTGACGCTCGGCATTTGTCATTGCCGTATTTAAAGGGATCTGCCCTGGTCACAGATGTCCTTTCAATATAATTTACGTTGGCCTTTTTCCCTTTTTACGTTGTGCCCTTCAGCTCGCCTGTGGTTATTGGGCTGCATTGTGTAAATGTCAGTGGCTTCTATTTTGTCTCGTTCCCAGCACAGGATTTGGTCGCACTGGTCTGCTCCGAAGTGGTGATTGCACCCGCTGGTCTCGTTTGCGTGGGGTGGGTCCCATCTGCTTTGACAACAGTTAACATCAACAGACTCTGCTGTAGCCCAAGGTGCTGTCTGTTGTCAGCCGGCTGAGGTGGGGCGAGATACGTGGGACGGGTTCTGTGCGACATTTGTTATGACAGATTTTATAGCCATGACTAAGTCTCCCTCCATTTCACATATCGGAGAATTGCTCAAGTAGTAATTCCATAATCGTATTGTTCACAATTGCATTCTGAGAAGAGTGCAGGGCTCAGGGGGAGGGGGACGGGGTCAGATTGCCTGCAGTTTCCTTGCGTATTCACACGACTGTATCCATTTTTCAGTCTGCAAACCGTGGATCCGCAAAATGTGAATGTTGGTCATGTGCATCCCTCGCATTTCGCGGGCCCCATTCTCAAAATGGGTCCGCAATGCACAGGCGCTGACCGCAGGGCCGCTGTTTGCAGACGAAGGACCCATTCACTTGAATGGGGACCACATTGCATGCACTTTTAAGTGAATGGGTCCGCATCCATCATGCGGTGCACAAATGGCCGGTGTCCGTATATTGCGGACCCGCTGTTTGCCACCAGCCGTGTGCATGAGCCCTTAGTCTGTATTTTGTGAATAGGATTCAGACTGTGCAGAATGGCGCCATTTGATGGCCGGGAAGTCGCTGAATTCCTCCCTGGCATCTTGTAGTAGATTTGGGTCCCTGCCGCAGTAATTCTGAAGTAATGTTATGTTGGAGAATTATTATAGTTGAAATAGGGGACAATACAATTCTCATATTGCTGGGCACTTTGGCCCTCAGACCTGGGGAACCTAAAATTTGACTACACGTGGCACATCCAAGATGTCCGCCACTGTCTCAAAGCTCCCTATGCAGAGCTTTGTAGGGAAATCAAATTTGCAGGGTGTCGGACCGCCGCCGATCAGATTTGATGACCTGTCCTGAGGATAGGCAATCAGTATTTTGTATCGGAAAACTTCTTTATACCTTCTTAAAAATTCCGTATGGCTATGTTGATGGAAAACAAGTCATTCATCTTGGAATGCGTGGATGGGGAAAATAATTGGTCCTAAAGACCCAAAATACGGGTTTAAGAGGTTTTCTGGATTTACGTAAATAATTTATTATAAATTTATTAAGCGTGCCATGCCACTTTTTTGTTGTAAAAAAACAACTGCGAGACCTCATTTTGCAACTTTTTTTTTGTCTAATATTGTCGCACAGGTGTCTTTTTGTTCTGTCCTCACCATGAGGGAGTAGCGGGGGCTGGGACTTCGGCCCCACAAATTTAAAACGACCCCCACTGTGTTTTACTTCTTTACCGTTTTCCGAACTGTTTGTTGTCAGTGAATGTGAACACTTTTTTGTAAGGCTCTGTTCACCTCTGTGCTAATTATCTCTGTTCCGCTCCAGGATAGGAGCACAACAGTGAAAATGACAGCAGCGCCGCATCCTTCACATGATGGACGCCCGACTGACTCCAATGACTATAATGAGGGCCGACAGGTTCCATCACGGTGTCCATTATTTTAGCGGACAGATTAATGCTGCATTCTGCACTATTTTGTCAGGAATTTATGATGGAATCTGTAAGAGGTGCCTAATGGAGCCTCCAACACAGATGCCTAAATTCGGCGACATTGGGGGAGATTGATCAAACTGGTGGAAAGTAGAACTGGCTTAGTTGCCCATAGCAACCAATCAGATTGCACCTTTCATTTTTCAAAGGAGCTGTGAAAAATGAAAGCTGCAAGCTGATTGGTTGCTATGGGCAACTAAGACAGTTCTATTTTCCACCAGTTTGATCAATTTCCCCCATAAACTGGTACATATCTGCTCTGCTCTGTCCGCCGCGCACATTTCTGGCAGTGCGTTACAAGCCGTCTAGGCTGTTTGGCTCACAGAGCATTGCCAGGACTGCGGACAGTTGTGTCCACATCTCAGCTGAGCGCAGGACTAGGTTTTACAGGTTTGCTGCCTCTGAATATATACAAGGGTGTTCCCATTCACTGACAGCAATTAGCTTGAACATGGTGAGCAGTTGAAACACAAAGTTTCATGTAGAACATGCAGAGCAATCTGCAGGCAGCAGGTTATAGAGCAGAAGGAGCTGAGCAGATTGATATATAGTTCAGTGGGAAAAGATTCACTATAACTTGCAATCTTATTGACTGAAATTCCTATTCCTTCTGGGCTTAGGAGTCCAGTGGGCGGTCCTACACAATGATTGACAGCTACCCTATATGCATGCTTATACAGGGAAAGCTGGAGAATGAACTTTGAGAGCCCTGTTCTAGAGATAGATGCAGGTCCCACACCTATATGTCATGCTAGTGATATGCTTCTAATGTCGCAGGTGAGACAACTGCTTTAACTCCTTCCTGACCTCTGCCGTAATAGTACAGCGGATGTCAGGTCTTTAAAAATGGCGCCTGCTCCAGAGCCGACTGCGGCCCTCATGACCTGAGCTGACTGCGTCATAATCCTTTTTGGCGCAGTCAGTTCCTGTCTGATCTTGGTTCTAGTGTACAGTACTCACATCATCATATGAGTACAGCACACTAGACCCACAATCAGATAAGAATTGACTGTATCAGAAAACACTATGATGCAGTCAGTTCAGGTTAGGGGATCCGCGCTTGGTCCGGGAGATGCAGCCGACACACGGACCGAGTTTCCTGAACCGAGCACAGTTCTGTGAATCAGCCCTTACCTCTTTTGATAGTACATTGGGGATTTTCTAAAATCTGTAGTCTTATAAAGTGCCACTTGTAGGACTTGCACAGAACTGGCCCGTATCATACGATTGTCAGTCATACGGTATTCTAGCGTTTTCTTTAACCTTCTCGCCTTCCCTCTATTGTGCGGCTAATCCGCAGGTTAGCCGAGATCCCGGCTGCTTTCTCTACAGGATATAATCTCCCTTTGTTGATCTGGGTTATGCAATAACAGAAGACTGGCGTAATGGGGGTAATGCAATGCCAGGCAGGGGAACCAGATAAGGCCACGGTTGCCTGAAGCTGTTTACTGTTACATTTCATATAGGCCCCTTGACGGTGACACATACTCAATTACTCATGTAATAAGTAGGTATGAAATTCTGATTTAAAGTGGCCATGACGTACAGGCCAGAGAGTCTAGACAGATTCTAGAAATGTCTTCTTGGTGCTCTACACAGAAGCATTTCTACAAAATTAATGATTTGAGTTCAAAAGAGGCCATCGAATGGCTACTACGGTCATGCAAATGACAGTGGACGTCTTGTTGCATCAAAGTGGCTGTGATAGGGCCCCCCCCCATTATTTATTAATTTATTAGATTTGTATTTTAGGCTCCGGTTCATGGGTGTAAGGCCAGGTTCACATCACCTTTTTATTTTCCGTTCTTTTGATCCATCAAAAGAACAGAAAAATAAAGAAAACAACGGATCCTGTATTTTAAGCATCCGTTATGCTCAGTAATGCACATTTTGCCTCCGTTTTAACCATTTCCGTCGGAGATCAGTTATTTTAGACGCGGGGAAAAAAGTCCTATGCAAAGATTTTTTTTCCTTATAAAATAACGGATTTCAGGCGGAAATGGATCAGAACCCTATGCATACACAAAGTACAGAACCCGTTACCTGGATTTCTCCTTTTTAAAGGGACACTACACCTTAAGGGTACATCCACACGTGATGGAAAATACAGAGGAAAAGGCTGCTGTGGATTTTGCTGTGGATCTGATAGAAAAGCTTTTGTAGGAACATTCGTCCCTGACAATCGGACCATAGTAGCTGTAGGAAGTTTGAAATTTTCTTGAGGCTCTTGAGGGCCCTTATTGCCTGAATTGAGTGTTTTGGGCCATAAGTATACAGATTGTCCTCATTCACATTCATCTGTATCCTCAGTAGGACTTATAACCTAATCTCTCTGTCTCAAGCACACACACTAGGAATCCATTTATCCCACAAGTACACCCTTGAGGCTACTTGCACACCTGCGGTAAGTTACCCAGTAAGTATCGGGCATAGCTGGATACTGCTGTGTGCGCACCCCGACCTAATTGACAATAATGGGATCCGATGGGGATTCTGTCGGTTTCTGGCATGAGCTTTCGGTTGGACGAAAACTGGTGCATGAACCAGTTTTTGTCCGGCCAAAAAACAGCACTCATAATGGAAACAGTCCAGATCCCATTATAGACAATGGGCTCCTGTGGTGAACTCGGCAGTATCCGGCTAGGATCTAGTAAACTCCTGTAGGCTGTTCCTCTGCCAGAACAGCCTGCTTGAATACCTTACCACAGTTGTGAAACTAGCCTCAGGCCTCTTTTACACGTCAGTGAGTCACGGATTGGCGACACACATACCCATTGATTTGAATGTGCTTTTTTTTTTTTACACGTCAGTGTGAGGCACACACTATTTTGGTTCATGATGTGGACCAAACGTGGCTCATCGAAGTCCACGGCTCGCCCGAAAACCACTTGCACAACACGGCTATCAGTGTCAGTGATTGCTATGTGATGCTCAGGAAGCTAATTTTCAGCCTAGCAGTGTACATGGCATACGGATGACACACGGAAGGCAAAAAAAAGGATTCACGGACATCGTCACAGATGAATCACTGCCCATTTTGTTGTGGATGTCCTCACTGACATGTGAAGGAGGCCTTGGTGTGAAAGCAAATTACAGTATCTGGAAGAAACCCACACAAAGACTTGAAGAAAGTACCAGCGCCATGCCGGTGTTGCCATTGGCCGGATTTGAATCCGGGACCCCAGTGCTGACGAGCAACAATGCTAACTGCTGAGCCACCATGCAGTGATTTCTTAAAATGCAGTACTTCTGACCACCACTTGGACTTGTCCACCACCATTTGGATTATTAATAATTCCAGACCACTGGAAGTTGCCCTGGTTCATTTCAATGGATACCTGTCTATCCGTTCAATGTCTGGAGAGTTGCATATGAACAGTGGTTTATCCTGCTTGGTCAACCTCATTGTTCCAATATGGCGCCACTAATAGGGGTCTAAATTGGAGCACTGCATCAAGCGGGAGTAATTCTAACACTATCTTGCTTGACTGTGGGGAGTTCAGAGTCGCAGCAGCATCCCTGCAGATGTCCAGGATTATGACATCGATAGTCTTTCTTCAGGAGAGTCCATAAGTATAAGATCGGTGGAGGTCTGACACCTTGCACCCCACCAATCGGTTACTTTATAGCCCCAGTAAGGGAAATCTGCTCTGGAACTACCTAGGTGTGTCGTTCTGGCACCAGATCTACAAGGTAACAGCTGATCGTCTGGTGTACAGGCTGTTGGACCCCCACAGATCAGATGTTGATGGATAGGCCATCAGTATGAAAATCCTGGGCACCCCTTTAAGCTAGTCTATCAGTTTTGGTATTATTTTAGGCTATTTTTTAAGTGTTAGTATTAACATGGAAACTTTTGACCCTTCTTTGCTGCCACTTTAGTATCGCTTATTTTTATTTATTTTTTTTAAGTCTTGCACGCCAGAAGTTTGTAATCTGAACCAAGGTGATCGTCTGAGCAGGAAGTAAAATACTGCAGACGGGATGTTGCTTGTTCATTGTTCCTCGTGTTTTCACCGACTGCTTTTATGTGCTGCTCGTTCCCTTCCTCCCTGCCCCCAGGGCTGAGGACTTGCCACAAGTCTGGCATGGCATACAGTATGTAGACCAGTGATGGCGAACCTGTTAACCGGGAGCCCAAAACCCACTTATTTATCGCAAAGTGCCAACACTGCAATTTATCCTGAATACTACAGTCCAGTATAGTATATTTTCCATGTACTTTATCATTTAAGTATAATGACCTGCTTACATTCAATGTGCTGTCCGTGCTGTTCATAGTGCGCCCAGCGCTGATGAATGGCTGGAAAAGTCCAGAGTATATTGGTACACCATAGACTTTTTCCAGGGTGCGGGTGCCCACTGAGAGAGCTCTGAGTGCCTCCTCTGGCACCTGTGCCATAGGTTCGCCATCACTGATGTAGACGAACACTGGCTTGACTGAAGGATTTCATTGTCGGCAGTGAGAAATAGAGCATCCATCAGCAGCGTTCTTAAAGGGAACCTGCCACCGGGATTTTGGGTATAGAGCTGAGGACATGGGTTGCTAGATGTCCGCTAGCACATCCGCAATACCCAGTCCCTATAGCTCTGTGTGCTTTTATTGTGTAAAAAAAAGATTTGCATATGCAAATTAACCTGAGAGGAGTCCTGTCCCTGACTCATCTCAGGGACAGGACTCATCTCAGGTTAATTTGCATATGTATCAAATCGTTTTTTTTTTTACACAATAAAAGCACACAGAGCTATGGGGACTGGGTATTGCAGATGTGCTAGCGGCCGTCTAGCAACCCATGTCCTCAGCTCTATACACAAAATCCTGGTGACAGGTTCCCTTTAAGGCAGGGTTAGGGTCCCTTCACATACGTCTGGCGATCTGGTGCAGTTCCACATACATCCGGTACATTAGTTGTGACGTTGGGTGCCAAATAGCGCTGGACAGAAAAATGCTGCATGCTCCGTTTTACTGTCTGGCGCTATCACTGTACAAGCATCCGATCTATGCACGGAAGTGCGGTGCACATATATTAGTTGTGTCTGGCTCCCGGCATAAAACAACTGGCCGGGCACAACTGATATATGTGAAGCGGGCCTTAGTGCCGACCAGTCTTATGATGACAGACCATGAGCAGAGACCCTCCTATCTGTTGTTAATTTAGCCGTATTGACAACTAAAATCCCAGTTTTTAGGTCTGCATATGTTTTGCCTTTTACAAATTTTGCGCATAAAATTTATTTTTTTCAATTGGTCTTTATTAAAACTTTTCAGAAGTTTGTCTTACAGAGTTAAGTTTCAGTCTATCTGCAGACTGTCAATGTAACACGTTGCTGTTCTGATGCCTCATGTGAAGCCCTTATCTCTGTACTCATGACAGCTCATAAATACTCAGTTTAGCTAAATTCTTTTCAAACTGAGAACAATATGGCTTAGGTCTGGATAGGTCATCAGTATCTGAACAGTGGGGGTCTGCCAACCGGGACCCCCTACAATCAGCTGTTTGACAAGGCACTGGTGCTCCTGCGCACCGTGCACAGCACAGTACATTTTATGGAGGCTGTGCTTGGTATCTCGGCTCAGCCCCATTTACTTCAATGGGCCTACATCACACGTCTTGGAAAAGCTGGAGTGCTGCTGCCTTCTTAAACAGCTGATTGGTGGGCGTCCCGGGTGGCGGATCCAAACAGATCGGATACTCATACTGATGACCTATTCAGAGGATAGGTCATCAGTAAAAAAAAAACAAAAACAAAACACTTGAAAAACCCCTTTAACTGAGTCTTTATAAGCTGTCAGGAATTCAGGGATAAGAGCTAGACATCCAGCCATCAGAACAGCAACACCACAGGACTCGGTGTAAAACAGAAAGAAACAGTCTGCTGATGGACTAAAGCTTCACCCTGTAGGACAAAAACTGCTGCAAATTTTTAATACAGACCAATTGAAAAAGTGATTTTTAGACCAAAAGGGGTAAAATGCAATCCTAAAAAGGAAGGTGTTCATAGTCTTTAAGAAACAAAACCCAACCTTTTCCTTCATTGTTGCACTTTGTTGTCATAGTGTATGAGATGGAGCACAGCCATGTTTGGCTGTGTAGTAAGTTATTTGTGAAATTTAAGGTGGATTGAAAAGAATTTGTTTGTGTTTGGTTTCAAGTCACATTGAAAGGATAATGGCACACAATACTCTGTGTACTAGCTGTAGTATTTTGGTCCCAGGAACTGCACAACGACCTTGCAGCTATGCTGAAATACCAGAGTCTCATGTGACTACATTCTTGCCGGTATACCATATGAGAATTCTTCAGAAATTGATATTTTCACAAATCTGCCTCAACATTAACACTACCAACAAGTGACAAGAATACCATTGATTATCTAGTGATAATGGGACTTCTCGAAGGGTGGGATA